>NC_134359.1:107953840-109153840 GCF_048569485.1 Anomaloglossus baeobatrachus
TTAAATGACCTATGTGCGATCCCGAAAGATCGCATTTGCGATCTACAATTTCACATCGCTAATGAGATCACTAGCGATGTCGCAGTGTGTAAAGTACCCTTTAGCCTAAAGGCCCCGTCACACTAAGCAACATCGCTAGCAACATCGCTGGTAACGAACAACTTTTGTGACGTTGCTAGCGATGTTGCTGTGTGTGACATCCAGCAACAACCTGGCCCCTGCTGTGAGGTCGTTGGTTGTTGCTGAATGTCCTGGGCCATTTTTTAGTTGTTGCTGTCCTGCTGTGAAGCACAGATCGCTGTGTGTGACAGCGAGACAGCAACAACTAATGTGCAGTGAGCAGGGAGCCAGCTTCTGCGGAGGCTGGTAACTAATGTAAACATCGGGTAACCAAGAAGCCCTGTCCTTGGTTACCCGATATTTACCTTTGATACCAGCCTCCTCCGCTCTCACTGCCTGTGCTGCCGGCTCCTGCTCTGTGCACATGTAGCTGCAGCACACATCAGGTAATTAACCCGATGTGTGCTGTAACTAGGAGAGCAAGGAGCCAGCGCTCAGTGTGCGCTGCTCCCTGCTCTGTGCACATTTAGCTGCAGCACACATCGGGTTAATTAACCTGATGTGTGCTGTAACTAGGAGACTGGGGGCTGGTCACTGGTTGCTGGTGAGCTCACCAGCAACTCGTGTAGCCACGCTCCAGCGATCCCTGCCAGGTCAGGTTGCTGGTGGGATCGCTGGAGCGTCGCAGTGTGACAGCTCACCAGCAACCTCCTAGCAACTTACCAGCGATCCCTATCGTTGTTGGGATCGCTGGTAAGTTGCTTAGTGTGACTGGACCTTAACCCTATAGATAATCTTCTGCGACAACTCTGTCCTTAGCTTTCTTTTATTCGAGTTCACTGTGCTACACACCATAATATCCAACAGCACAGGGACTACTTTTTATCCTCTAAATAGGCAGAATGACTGATTACAGATGAATGATTTTTTGTAGACACCTGTGATGCTAATTACAGGGCACACCTTATATTAGCATGTCCCTATGGTCAAATTATTTACAATCTTTTCTAGGGTACCATCATTTTTGTCCAAGCTATCTTTGTTTTGTTTTGTTTTTTACTTTTTTCCTTCAAAAAGCAATTTCTAATTTTCATTGGTTAATATTCAGTAAATGTAAATTGAAAATTACTTTTGTGTGTTTCAAGTTATTCGAGTGACCATTGTGGGTTGTTGTACTTTAACACAAGAGTACCAACAAATTTGTCCACTTGTGTATAAGAATAGTATCACAGAGCTGTACTTGCTCTGTAGCTCATGCATTTTGACATATTTTGAGGTATGACCTAAAAGTTCAGCTAAAGCTGTGTGAATATTGTGTGAACATTTGTTTTGAAATTGAGACACATCCCTTGGTATAAAAAAAAAGTTGGTGGTTACAAATGTAACCACAGAAGTCACAAAGACACTGTAGAAATGTTGTTTGCAGTAGAAAAAGCAAGTGGTGAAATGTGTTTGGTTTATTTCAAAACCAGCACATCCATAAGGCAGAGTGGGTGAGTTTACCGTGTACATGTATTAATATAATAAACTAATAAAAAAGAATCCGAGGCTACTACTCAAAGATTTAGATCGCTTCTTGTGCTTACACTTACAGGAGTTGCTCAGGGCTGAGATATTAATGACTTCTCAAGATAGGTCATTAAAGTAGTGGACTACCCCTACGCATTCCCCTTGTTCGCTCCCGTTAAAATAAATAAGCCTATGCTCCCCTCCGGTGCAGCTGTGGCTTCAGTGGTGTCTGAAGCCACGTTCCTGGGGTCCACATGACATTGTTATGACACGTGAGCCCCACAACCAAGCAGCACCCAGTGTCTGTCTCCCCGGCTTTGGACATTTGAGCAGGATGTGAGCGCTGCACTGACATACAGCTCAAACGTCTGAAGACGTTGAGAAGGAAGCTGGCGCTGATTGGTTGCGGAACGTGCGTGTCAAGGGGAATGAGAAAGGGTTGTACAGGTAGTGGACAACCCCTTTACTATCAAATAAGTGGGGCTCTAACACCCACCGCACTCACTGCTGCGCTGCTACTTGGTGCAGAGTTAGTAGAGCTTAGCTCAGCACATTTTGTAGTAGTTATTCTCGGATAATGCAGCTCAGCTCCCATTTAAGCCAAGGCAAAAACCAAAAGTAAGAATTCCTCCTTGACTTCAAATATGGCAACGAGAATAAATCCTTGGGCAAATGTTACAACTCCACACTATACTTGTAACGTGTACAATATCTTTTTTATTTTTCAATTATTTTTAATAGTTTAACAAGAAAATTAGATTGTGAAACAAACCACAAGCGTGTGTATGCATAAAATAGCATAATTACAAGTTTACAGCCTCTTACAGTAAATAGCCATAAAATTGCAATCTGTAAAAGAAGTAATCATCTTAAACTTTAGGTTTAGCCATAATCAAAATAGAATATAATAGGGTCATATATAATTTGGCCACTGGTGCTGCTAACAATATTCACCTATTTAAATTACCTGTAGGTTAATAATATTCCCAATCCACCAGATAATTGCAAAAAAAATTAAATATAGTTAAAAGACTATTTGCGCAAAATGACAATACAGGATAATATAATGTTATGTACATAAAATAAACACAGAAAATTAAAGATTAGCTAACCTGTTTACAGCGAGTTAGTGTCCAAAGGTACTAAGATTGGTGATGGTGTCCAAAGTTTGTAATCCAAGTTATAAGTCCATGGAATGTATGTGGAAAGTGCCACTGGCCGGGGCATGATTTGCATACATTTCGTGTACTGATACTTTAGATTACAAATCTTGGGCACAATGACCAACCATAGTACCTTTGAACACTAACTCGCTGTGAACAGGTTGGCTAATCTTTGGTTTTATGTGTTTTATGTAAATAACATTATATCAGCCTGTATTGAAATTTTGTGTGATTAGTCTTTTAACTATATTTAGAATATAATACGGGCCTTTGGTGTTTGGATAGAGGACAAAGGTAAAGGAAAGTGAAAAGTGTAAAGTGAAGAGTTCATGTAAAGAATTGTCATCTTTGAGGGTTTAAAGTGGGGCTGTCCCATTTTAAATTGACAGGATTAAATAATTCATATCTGAAGCTTCTATTGGTTTTCTAAAAAAAAAACAAAAAAACAAATGTTCACCATTGATGGTATACCAGGGGATTTCCTGTGTGGTGCAATGGAGGTGGTGCTTGCTGATAAATGATGGCATATCACTTCTCTATACGTCTTCAGAAAGTAGTCTAAACCCAAGGTTTAATGCTGGCCATAGACAGTAAATGACTGTAGGTAAGGGGTTAAATGGCCGTGATGCAGCTGTTCCCACACACTGCGTTAAAAGTCCATTATACAAAATAGCACTTCATTTTCTTTATCTGCTTTATTAATTCACATTTCATAATTATATATCCAGTAACTTGACATTTTGTTACATCATATTCACCACTGTGAGGGAAGATATCCAGACCATATGTGCAGAAAGGCTGCAGAAAATTTAATAGGGGGGCAGAGGCACTTCACCGACGATCAAGGACCACACCTGCAGCAAAGTTTCGGGGGACCTCCTCCTTCCTTATTGTCACCCGAAACATGGCTGTAGGTGTGGTCTCTGGTCATCGGTACTTCCTAGGTCATAACCCTGCTTTTGATGCGGACTCACAAGGTGATACCACATCTTTCCATGCATATCAGCTGATTTAATCAGCCTATGTGTACCTCTAACAGACACAGGTGGATCAGAGATCTGCCCATGGCTGGTAACCAGTTAAATCTCTGATGGAGCGATTTAACACACACTGGCAGGGAGCGCATCATTCCCCACTCCCATCGGCAGCCCTGTGATGTCATCAGGAGGCGCCGATGAGTTGCCATGACAGCCAGGGGTCAGTTGATGACCTCTGTGTCTGTGATGACGATCTCACTGAGAGCGCCGGCTGCAAACCGGCGTTCATAGGAAGTCAGTATTTCTGCTGTACAGAGCAAAGCTGGTGCTCTTCTCTGTATAGCACAAGCAATCAGATGATTGCAGTTTCAAGTCCCCTAAGGAAACTAGTAAAAACTTTATAAAGTGGGGAAAAAATGTTTAAAAAATCTGAAAAGAAAACCGAGTTCAAATAAAAATAAAACTATAAAAAATTTAAAAAACACATACTTGGTATAGCCCCATTCAGAAATGTCCGATCTATTAATATATAAAATAAATTAATCAAATCGGTAAACAGCGTATTGAAGAAAAAAAAATCAAGCCACCAGAATTACGATTTTTTTTGGGTGTGACATTGCAATAAAATGCGAATACAACATTGTATCTACCCAAAAATGGTGTCCGTAAATAGGTCAGCTTGGGGTGCAAAAAAGAAGCTGTCATTTAGCCCCAGGTCCTAAAAATAAAAATGTTACACTTCTCGAAAAATGGCGACAAAAGCAAAATTTATTTTACAAACTTCTGAATTTGTATTCACTACTTAAATTGAAAAATAACAATACATGTTTGGTATTTACATACTCATACTTAACTAGAGAATCATAATGCTAGATCTTGTTTACCACATAGTGAACATGTTAATTAAAAATAAAAAAAAATTGTGGAATTGCACTTTTTTTTGCAATTTCACTGAATTTGAAATTTTTGTTCCTATTTTCCAGTACACTACAGTTATGGCTGAAAGTAATGGCACCTTTGAAATTGTTACAGAAAATTAAGTATTTATCCCAGAAAATTATTGCAGTAACACATGTTTTGTCATAGAAATGTTTTTTTTTCCTTTGTGTGTATTGGAACAACACAATAAAAAAAGGCAAATAGGACATAATTTCACATAAAACTCCAAAAAATGGGCCAGCCAAAATTGTTGGCACCTTTCCAAAACTGTAGGTAGACAACTTGGTTTCAAGCATGTGATGCTCAGTCAAACTCACCTGTGGCAAGTAACATGTGTGGGCAATATCAAAATCACACCTGAAAAGCGATAAAAAGAGGAGAAGTTGACTCAACCATTGCATTGTATGTCGGTGTGTGCCACACTAAGCATGTAGAAAAGAACGAGAAGAGAAATGTCTAAGGTTGTATTTTTTGCTCTAATTATTGTATTTTCTATAACTGTTACTTGCTTGTATATGAACCTCTGAATTGCAAAGCACTGCGGAATATGTTGGCGCTATAGAAATAAAGATTTTTTATTAATATTATTATAAATATCTAAGGACTTGAGAACTAAAATTGCTGAAAAATATCAACAATCTCCAGAAAACATCATATGGCCATACCAAGCCGATGGATTGCTATGACAGCTGGAGATCTTCTGAAGAGTTCCATGCCTATCTTGGCGGTGCTCCTATCAAGACCATGAGGTCTCAGAAAATGGAGACACAAGCAAAAGTTTTATTTTACAAATTTCATAATTGTTTTTCACTACTTAAAAAAATATGCATGTTTGGTGTTGCTGTAATCAGACTGACCCAGGGAATCAGTTTGACATATCATTTTTACTGCATATTTAAAACCATAAACCCCACCTACCCCCAAAGAAACAATTGCAGAATTTTTTCACAATTTCGCCACACTTTAATATTTTTCATTTTCCAATACTTCACATGGTATGAATCTTTAGTGTCATTCTAAATTACAACTCGGCCTGCAAAAAACAAGCACTTAGATGGCTATATCAACAGAAAAATAAAAAGTTATCGCTCTTGGAGAAAGTAAAAGAAAAAACTAAAGCGCAAAAATGGAACATGACCATGTCGTAAAGGTGTCATTGTATGCGTAGAAATTATTTACTTTGGTCACAGCTGTCAAGCTTTGATCACTAAAGTTGAGTTTGCTGTTCACCAAAGTATTTTTCAGTGACATTTTTACCCAATGTTATACTATTTAGTACTTCACTAGTCATTTCTCCAGCCAAGTCTCCAACTTCCCTCAATCCATCTGTAATATTAAATTATCCTCCTCTGTGTTGATTATTTTATAAAGTTTAATATTATCTGTAACACCGTGTGCAGAATTATTAGGCAAGTTGTATTTTAGAGGATTTTTTTTATTATTGATCAACAACTATGTTCTCAATCAACTAAAAAGACTCATAAATATCAAAGCTTAATATTTTTGGAAGTTGGAGTGGGATTTTTTTAGAATTGGCTATCTTAGGCAGATATCTGTTTGTGCAGGTAACTACTACTGTGCAGAATTATTAGGCAACTTAATAAAAACCAAATATATTCCCATCTCACTTGTTTATTTTCACCAGGTAAACCAATATAACTGCACAAAATTTAGAAATAAACATTTCTGACATGCAAAAACAAAACCCCAAAAAATTAGTGACCAATATAGCCACATTTCTTTATGATGACACTCAACAGTCTACCATCCATAGATTCTGTCAGTTGCTTGATCTGTTTACAATCAACTTTGCGTGCAGCAGCCACCACAGCCTCCCAGACACTGTTTCTAGAGGTGTACTGTTTTCCTTCCCTGTAGATCTTACATTTTATGAGGGACCACAGGTTCTCTATTAGGTTCAGATCAAGTGAACAAGGGGGCCATGTCATTATTTTTTCATCTTTTAGACCTTTACTGGCCAGCCACGCTGTGGAGTAGTTGGATGCATGTGATGGAGCATTGTCCTGCATGAAAATCATGTTTTTCTTGAATGATACCGACTTCTTCCTGTACCACTGCTTGACGAAGTTGTCATCCAGAAACTGACAGTAGGTCTGGGATTTGAGCTTCACTTCATCCATGAGGGACCACAGGTTCTCTATGGGGTTCAGATCAGGTGAACAAGGGGGCCATGTCATTATTTTTTCATCTTTTAGATAGGGTCAATATAGGGGTCCAGCATTATACATCTAGCTGTGGACCGTCCTTGTTAGGACGGGAGCTTGGGGTATTAGACAGATTTTTTATTTTCTCTAGGAGGTTTTAGGGTCAGATGAACTTGGAGGAAGCCTCTGGACCCAGTACCATGGTGGAAGAATCTGTATACCCAGACCTGAGAGGACGCGGTGAGATCTTTCCTAGTCCTTTTATTGCACTATATACTCTCCTGCGTGTCTGACTGCTGTCAGCATTCTATGAGGAGTATATTTATTCAATTAGCTCTATGTTGTTGTTTTTGCTATGTTTTTTTTCTACCTAGGACCACTGTCCAGTGCTTGATAGCAATTGTAATCATATTGTTTTCTGTTTTTTGTGTTTTTTTTCTTGTGTTTTTTTGTATGACTATTAGTTGCTGTTATAGAGGTCCCCAGTTGTGGGTCAACATAGTGTCATGAGTGATCTGTAGGACACATGTGTTATAGTTTTGTATAACGAACTGGTTAGGAGCCCTGACAGGTTATTGGGTTATTGTCAGTCCAAGAGAGGAAGAATTTCCTCTCTTCATTTTAATATTTATATATTAATAAAGGTTATTTTATAATGCTATATTGAATATATTTATCTGATTTGGTATTGCTGTTACTACTACTACCTTTACTGGCCAGCCACGCTGTGGAGTAGTTGGATGCATTTGATGGATCATTGCCCTGCATGAAAATCAAGTTTTTCTTGAACGATACCGACTTCTTCCTGTACCACTGCTTGAAGAAGTTGTCTTCCAGAAACTGGCAGTAGGTCTGGGAGTTGAGCTTCACTCCATCCTCAACCCGAAAAGGTCCCACAAGTTCATCTTTGATGATACCAACCCATACCAGTACCCTACCTCCACCTTGCTGGCATCTGAGTGGAACTCTCTGCTCTTTACTGATCCAACCTCTGGCCCATCCATCTGGCCCATCAAGAGTCACTCTCATTTCATCAGTCCATAAAACCTTTGAAAAATCAGTCTTACGATATTTCTTGGCAAAGTCTTGACATTTTATCTTATGTTTCTTCTTCAAAGGTGGTCATTTTTTAGCCTTCCTTACCTTGGCCATGTCCCTGAGTACGGCACACCTTGTGGTTTTTGATACTCCAGTAATGTTGCAGCTCTGAAATATGGCCAAACTGGTGGCATATGGCATCTTGGCAGCTTCACGCTTGATTTTCCTCACTTCATGGGCAGTTATTTTGCACCTTTTGTGCCCAACACGCTTCTTGCGACCCTGTTGGCTATTTGCCATGAAACGCTTGATTGTTCGGTGATCACGCTTCAAAAGTTTGGCAATTTCAAGACTGCTGCATCCCTCTGCAAGACATCTCACAATTTTGGACTTTTTAGAGCCCGTCAAATCTCTCTTCTGACCCATTTTTCCAAAGGAAAGGAAGTTGCCTAATAATTAAGCACACCTTATATAGGGTGTTGATGTCATTACACCACACCCCTCCTCATTACAGAGATGCACATCAGATGATTTACTTAATTGGTAGTTGGCTCTCAAGCCTATACAGCTTGGAGTCGGACAACATGTATAAAAAGTATCATGTGATCAAAATACTCTTTTGCCTAATAATTCTGCACACCATGTACTCTATATGCCCGCAACAAGATGATTAATATACATATTTATAAGAGGGCCCAATACTGATCCCTGTGGTACCTTACTATTAACTATGACTCAATCATAGTGTGTCCATTAAAAGCCATCCCACCATCTGTTTCCTATCATTGAGCTACTTGTTAATCGATTTACCCATATTTTACACTAGCTGCATTGTTCTCATTTTATGTCCCAGCTTTTTATGTGGTACCATAACAACCACCTATGATAAGTTTAGATAAACATCATTCACAGACTAGGGGGTATTTTACACGCTGAAACATCGCTAGCATTTGCTGGCGATGTCAAGCGCGATAGCACCCGCCTCCCTCGTACTGTCGATATGTGGTGATCGCTGCCGTAGCGAACATTATCGCTACCGCAGCATCACACGCACATACCTGCTCTGCGTCGTCACTGTGTCCGGCGAACCGCCTCCTTTCTAAGGGGGCGGTTTGTTCAGCGTTACAACGACTTCACAGCATCACTAAACCGCCACCCAATAAAAAAGGAGGGGAGGAAATGAGCGGCCGGAACATGCCACCCACCTCCTTCCTTCCTCATTTTCTGGTGGACGGAGGTAAGGTGATGGTTGTCGCTCCTGCAGTGTCACAAACAGCGATGTGTGGTGCCGCAGAAGCAACGAACCACATCGCTACTGAGCAGAAAACGATATTTTGTTTTAGAACGACCTCTCCATGACCATCGATTTTTCCCTCTTTTGCGATAGTTTACGGTCGCTCAGAGGAGTCACACGCTGCGATCTCGCTAACGAGGCCGGATGTGCGTCACAACCACCGTGACCCCGACGATATCTCCTTAGCAATATCGCAGCGTGTAAAGCACCCTTTAAACCCCAAAACAAATTAGACCAATCATTCATCCAACAGCTCCTGTTTTCTTTGTTTTCTTGATGAGGTAGCCACTGGCAATCTCTTCTGACTGCAACCTATTGCCCAGAAAAGAAAACCATCAGCAGTTGCAATCCTATTTACTGTATCTTTCTTTCAACAACATTCAAGGCATAGTTAGGAGGTCCCCATACAGTTTCCATGAAGCTGCCATTTTTTAGAAGGGGTAAAGTCTCATCAATGGATTTTGTTTTTATCTAATGGCGATGGAACTGCTATCCCTGATCTTTCTCATTGATCTATACTGCAGATATGTATGCTCAGTGTATCCTATGTGATGCAGCCTCAGCCTGTCACACTTACTCTCATATATACCTGTCACTGGTCTCTCATATATAGCAAAAATCAGATTTATGCCGGGAGGGATTTGATAGGTGATGATGTCATACTGACTTCCTGTTTACACATGGGAGCATATACTGGACTATCAGATGGGAGATTACATGACCCAACTGACTGTAATGAAGGGGAAAAATGAAAACTATTAATTGTGTAATACATTTAGTATTGCTATAATTGTGCTGACCCTTTAAAGAAATATAGTTCAATAATAATAATTATTATTATTTCTATAGCGACAACATATTCCACAGCGCTTTACAATTCAGAGGTTCATATACAAACAAACATAAGTAACAGTCATAGAAGATACAATAATTAAAGGAAAAATAAAGACAACCCTGCTCGTAAGAGCTTACAATCTACAATATAATCTCCCACCCCTACCCAAAAACAATCATAAAAGTTAATTGACAAATTACAATATAACTTTGTTGATGTAAACAGGTATAGGTCTTTAAATAAGTTGTTGAAAATGTGGAGGAGAAAAAAAAAAAATAAAAACATTTGCCCTAGGAGGCCCAATATAGTTTGGCTTCAAGGTGTTGAGTTGTAAAATGAGTGTTGTTAATAATACTGAGACATCTCCTTTATCTGATCACAGAGCTTGTCATCCGAGGTCATTCTGGACCATGGAATTACGCCAGACTTTCTGGAAATTCTATATGATTCAACTTGCTCCAATGGTGTTAATACTGTAGATAAATTAAGAGGAGCTTGCAGCAATGTGCGAATCAATGAAGAGGTAAGTGAAAAATAATATCCAAGAGCGGGGCTTAAACAAGCACTCACTCTTAATATATTGCAGTCATCATATTATATAGCACTTTGTACTCACACTTGCTCATTTTGCCTTTTGTCCCAGTTAATTCTTCTGTTTTCCATTAGGTCTATGACACCACGTGATTATAAACTGACAAGCTGAATCCCTCTAAGCTATATGTAGAAACAGGCAGTCTCTTTTCCCTTCATGAGTCATCATTGCAAAAGTCTCTTTCAGGGGGTAGGAGGGAGCAGCTGGGTCAGGAGATAAAGGGGGGAATGATTCAAGCAGGGACAAGAAAATTACTTGTTCTACTCAGAGAAAAAAGAGAAGAATTTACCTGGTAGAAAGGCAAAATGAGCAATTGTAAATATACATTGCAATATAATATGATGATTGCAATATATTAAGAGGATTAAAACTTTGATGGGAGTGCTTCTTTATATTGTAAGAAATTCCAGCCCCTTTTAGTTGTATTTTGTGCCTTTTTATAGAGACAGTACATAATGAAGATAACTAATATAAAACTATACTAATCAATATTTATGATTAGTTGTTTAATTATAAGGTTTTGCCTGCATTTGAGTAATAATGGTGCAACTGTGGGTAATGTTTGAGACTAAAATGCTACCTACATTAATACAATTTATATGTTCCCTTCTCATACACTCCCATTTTTAATGTTCCACAAACTGCACTGCAAAGGGATGAGGTTTATACTCTCCATTTACGGATCCATTCTCCATCGACTCTCATGTTAAAAAAAAAACGAATGCGGCAGACATCTGTTATTTAACAATGGACAAGAAAGTTATGCGTGCACAACTTTTTTCCCAACGGATCTGCAGGATCCGTTCTAAAGGATGATTACAGGACATGTGAACTCAGACTCAAAAAATAACAAGAGATAGAATGTAAGTACAGCAAGTAGTTTTGCGACTACTGTTCCCATGTTCATTTTTTTACATCTTTTTAGTGCTTTTTCAGGGGGTTTCCAGGAGGAATCCAACTAAAAAAGTTGCCGTATGCCCATACTTTTTAGTTTATTTTTCTTCCTACAGAGAATTATTGCCCAAACTGTAGTGTTATGAAGTTTTATGTTATGCTTTAACTTTGCAAAATATAAAAAGTAAAAAATTAAAGCTTTTTTTTTACTTTTGCACAATTTACTTCTACTAGAAAAATGACAAATTTAACCTAAATTTTACCATATTCATGAAACAGTCCCATGTGCCATAAAATGCCATGTGCACAATAATTATTTTGGATGTCCAAAAAAATAAATAACTTGGACTATGGATGTCACCAGGGAATATTTTACAACCGAAGCTGTTGTGCTGTTGTTGTTGCTGTTGTGCCTAATTACATTTTAATTCAGGTTTGATTTTTATGTTAACATTTTCAAATTCTTGTTTGTATCTCCCAAATTTTGTGTCTTTCAGATAACATTTAAAGTCAAAGTAACTGCAAAAAGGTGCCTTCCAGATCAAAGTTTTTCAATCCGGGCCCTGGGATTTACAGACTCTGTGATAGTGAATGTGAGAACGGCATGTGACTGCAAGTGTGATGATGGCGCTGATCCTAAAGCATGCAACTCTAAAGGAAGGATTGTATGTGGAATCTGCAGGTAAAAAAGCACATTCATTCACCATGTACCATAAGAAATTTGTCATAAAATGTTTATCGCCCTAAATAATTTTTAGGATTGTGTAACCCTTTAAAAGATAAGCTGGGTCATCCCTTTGTGAACCATTGTAGCTCATATTGGCTATTTGAGCAGGCACAATAACATAGTTGGAAGTCTCATTACTTTTTTCACAATAACATAGTGTGTATAGTAAAGGCCGCTCTACACGCAACAACATCGCTAACGAGATATCGTTGGGGTCACGGAATTCGTGACTCACATCCGGCCTCGTTAGCGACGTTGTTTCATGTGACACCTACGAGCGACCACTAACGATCCGAAAAACGCAAAAATCGTTGATTGTTGACACGTCGTTCCTTTCCCAAATATCGTTGGTCATTTTGGACGCAGGTTGTTCGTCGTTCCTGAGGCAGCAGATATCGCTACGTGTGACACCCCGGGAATGACGAACAACAGCGTTCCTGCATCCTCCGGCAAAGAGGTGGGAGTGACGTTAATGCGGCTGCTCTCCGCCCCTCCACTTCTATTGGTGGCCCGCTGATTGACATCGCACGATGACGCACACATGACGCCGCACGAACCGCCCCCTTAAAAAAAGAGGTTGTTCGCCGCCCACTGCGACGTTGTTAGGAAGGTATGTGCGTGTGACGCATACTAGCGATATTGTTCGCCATGGGCAGTGATTTGCCCGTGATGCACAAATGACGGGGGCGGGTGCGATCGCTAGCGACATCGCTAGTGATGTCGCAGCATGTAAAACAAGCCTTTAGAGTTGAATTAAATCATTTCATCATTAGGAGAAGGTTTATGATGGAGACCTAGATTAGGTGAGATGCAGAACTTTACAGAAAGATAAGGGTCTGTGCAGAAGCGTAACAATCGCAGTTGCAGAGATTGCAACTGTGACCGTGTCCATGCCAGAGGGGGGCCTGCCGACCCCAGCACCTACTTCAACTGGATGTGTACCCGAGGACGCACATTCAGCTGAGTTGTATTGCAGCACAGAAACGCATCCGGTCTTTGCACTACAATACACAGCACCGGCTAATCGGAGATCAGCAGCTGATGATGGCGTTCTGGGCATAGGCGTAGCATGGCAGTGATGTCATACACTGCCCTTGCAGGCACACTCATGTCAGCTACAGGCAAGGCTAGCTCCAGCTTTTCGTGGGCTCTGGGTGAAAGAGTCTCAATCGGCCCCATGCACAAGCACATACACAAACATGTATACATACAAGCATATGCACATATACATATTTGAAGACAAATTCACAAAAATACATATAAACAGAAATGAATATATACACAGTTATATACATTGACATACATAGACACATCACAAACACATTAGAGATATTTTTAATAAAGGGAAGCCATCAACAAGACTCACTCACCTCCCCCGCTTGTCTCCCGTCGAGCTCCTCCCGAGCATGTGCCTGTGCAGGGTGCGCTGCTTGATGGACGTTACTTTGACAGACATGGCCACGCACAGTGCACACTAAGGGGTACTTTGCACACTACGACATCGCAAGCCTGTGCTTGCGATGCCGAGCGCGATAGTCCCCGCCCCCATCGCAGCAGCAATATCTTGTGATTGCTGCCGCAGCGAACATTATCGCTACGGCAGCTTCACATG
This sequence comes from Anomaloglossus baeobatrachus, assembly GCF_048569485.1. Taxonomy (NCBI): domain Eukaryota; kingdom Metazoa; phylum Chordata; class Amphibia; order Anura; family Aromobatidae; genus Anomaloglossus; species Anomaloglossus baeobatrachus. Next base: position 107,967,646 of record NC_134359.1, read on the forward strand.
CACTCACCTGCCCTGCGATGTCGCTCTGGCCGGCAAACCGCCTCCTTACTAAGGGGGCGGGTCGTGCGGCATCACAGCGACGTCACACGGCAGGCGGCCAATAGAAGCGGAGGGGCGGTGATGAGTGGGACGTAAACATCCCGCCCACCTTCGTCCTTCCGCATAGCCGGCGTGAGCCGCGGTGACGCAGGTAGGAGATGTTCCTCGCTCCTGCGGCTTCTCACACAGCGATGTGTGCTGCCGCAGGAACGAGGAACAACATCGTACCGTCGCTGCAGCTACTTTATAGAAATGTCGGACACTACACCGATGATACGATTACGACACTTTTGCGCTCGTTAATCGTATCATAAAGGATTTACACACTACGATATCGACAGCGATGCTGGATGTGCGTCACTTTCGATTTGACCCCACCGACATCGCACCTGCGATATCGTAGTGTGTAAAGTACCCCTAAGACTGCCGTATATACATCACAGGAGAGGCTTGGGACATAGACATTACTGGGGGGGCACAGACATGACTGGAGTGCATACACTTTTCTGGGGGGGGCATACATGTTATTCAGGGCATATACAATACTATGGGGCATGCGTGTTACTGGTGGGGCATACATTTAACTGGGGGGGACATAAACTTTACTGGGGCATACATGTTACTAGGAGGGCATACATGTTACTGGGGTGGGCATACAGCACTGGGGGGTATACACATTACTGGGGTGGGGTTCGTGGGGGGCGTAAAGCACTGGGGGATACATGTTACTGGGGTGACGGCATATAGCTCTTGGGGGCATATAGCTCTTGGGGGCATACACATTGCTGGGGGGCATACAGCACTGGGGAAAGCTAGTGCTGCGGCTCCTCTTCATCTATGGGATGAGAGTGCATCACACGGTAATTCCGCCCACAGGTTAATGCCGTCCTACAATGCATGTGCATTCGGCATTCTTAAATGCATTTCAATTGCGGCTTTAAAGTGCCAGCAGCCAGCAAAATGCAGCTTCTGGCCCAAGCACTGCGGTCCCTGGAATAGGCCCCGGGGCTTGAGAAAAGATCCCTGCCCCTGACGACAGTGACTGCCCCCACATTTGCCCAGGGTGACCGCACATACCCAAGGGCTAACGCTGGCTCTTGTTGCTGGTTACAAAAGTGAACGTCACATGCATTATGGAACAGCAGCAAAATGCGGACGTATATACCAGCATGGCGGACATACGGACATATATACCAGGATGGTGAACACATATATCAGGAACAGCCTGAGGATGGGGGACATATATACCAGGATGGGGCCCAGGATAGATGATATATATACCAGGATGGGGAACATATATACCGGGATGAAGGACATATTTATCAGGAAGGGTCTCAGAATGGGAAACATATACTAGAATAGGGGACATTAAAACAGCATGGGGGACATACAGCGGGTGAAATAGGTATTGAACCTGTCACTAATTTTCTAAGTAAATATATTTTTAAAGGTGTTATTGACATGATTTTCTCAACAAATGTTGCTAACAACCTGTCCAATTCACAGAGGCAAAGAAATCAAACCATAGATATCCATACATTTAGTTATGTATAGTAATGAGAAATAACACATGGAAAAAGTACTGAACACGCTTACTGAAATGTATTTAATATTTCAGACAAATGCCTTTGTTGGTAATAACAGCTTCAACATGCCACCTGCAAGGAGAAACTAGTTGCATGCATAGCTCAGGTGTGATTTTTGTCATTTTTCCATACAAACACTCTTCAAATCCTGAAGGCTCCTTCTATAAACTCTTAACTTTAGTTCCTTCCATAAATTTTCTATTGGATTCAGGTCAGGTGATTGCTGGGCCATTCTAGCATCTTTATTTTCTTTCTCTAACACCAATTGAGTGTTTCCTTGGCTGTGTGTTTAGGATCATTGTCTTGCTGAAATGTCCACCCTCCTTCATCTTCATCATCCTGGCAGATGGCAGCAGATTTTTTTCAAGAATGTCTCTGTACAGTTGTCCATTCATCCTTCCTTCAATTACATGAAGTTTGCCAGTGCCGAATGCTGAAAAATAGCCCCACACCATGATGTTCCCACCTACAAACTGTTGGTATGGTGTTTTGGGGGTGATATGCAGTGCCTCCTAACATAGTGTGTATCATGGCATCCAAAGAATTCAATTTTAGTCTCATCTGACCAGACTATATTCTCTCAGTATTTCACAGGCTTGTCTAAATGTTGTTGAGCAAATTTTAAATGTACTTGAACAAGATTTTTGTTCAGCAATGGAGTCTTGTGTGGTGAGCGTGCAAACAGGCCATGGAGGGTGACTGTATCTGTTGATTTCAGGTCTTTTTATAGCTCTCCACAGTTGGTCTTTGACTATTGGACAACTCCTTTTTACCCCTTGTCTGAAATCTTGTGGGGAACCCCTGGTCATGGCCGATTTATGTTGAAATTATGTACTTTCTACTTCCGGATTATAGCCCCAACAGTGCTCACTGGAACCTTCAGTAGTTAGAAATTCTTCTGTAACCAATGCCATCAGTATGTTTTGCAACAATAAGGTTGTGAAGGTCTTGAGACAGCTCTCTGGTTTTACCCATCATGAGATGTTTCTTGTTTGGTAACGAGACATCTTTTTACAGGCCATCAGTTGAAACAGTTGATATTATATGTCACTAAGTGGAAGGGTTGCTTTCTAATTTCTGATAGATTTAAGCTGATGTCATGACTATCCATGGCTTTTTCCACCTCTCTCTTCATGTATTCAATACATTTTCCCTGTGTCATTTCTCAATATTACACATAACTTAACTCATGGACATCTAGTGTTTGATTTCTTTGCCTGTGTGGATTGGATGGGTTGTTCGCAACATCTGGTGAGAAATTTGAAGTGAACAAGCACCTTTGGAAATATATTTACTTAGAGGAAGTTGGGGGAAGGGTGAAAACATGTATGCCTTTATAGGATGTAGAACACTTCAAGGGCCCATACATCTGACCAATATGTTGGGGCCCAGATTTAAATTATGCATTGGGGCCCATGGGACTCTAGATACGTCACTGGCTCTGTGTACATTTTCCTTGTCACTAGCAGAGGTCATAATATTGTGTTTCCAATATGGCTGCCCCAGAGGAAAAATAAAGCAAAGGTATACTTTTTTCTACTTCTTTGTTTCCTTACTTCTGCAACCATGCCCAGTCCCTATAAGGCCCCTTTTAGACATCTGTATTTCAGGTACGTGTAACATCCGTTTTTAACACGGATGCCACACGTACCCATGTTATTCTCTGGAGTTACTCACACGGCCGGACCGTATGACCCCTCGTGGCCCCGCACTCACACACGCAGACATGTCGGTTTTTTCTCCAGCAGGACAGGTGTCACACGGCTCGCTCAATGATGTGATCCGTGTGACATCAGTGTGACACGTACCGGTGAAAACACAGGTCTTTGAAATAAAAAGATTTTCTATATTTACCTTTATCCAGCGCTGTTTTCTTCAGCGCTGCTGTCTCCTGCTTCTGAACCCCGCTCAGTATATTTATTGAATATTCACTGCACCTCAGACCTGGAAGCTGGAGCATCGTGGGGACAGCATCGCTGCGGACAGCGCCGGGAACAGCATCACTGCATTGCCGGTGACAGATGATTATCCAGCAAGCAATGTGTGTGCAGTGATGTCCAGGAGGTTATTGAAGTTCCCAGTGAACTCTGATGAACCCATGAAGTCACCGTGGTGACACCCGCTGTAACGTGGGTGTCATGGGGGAGTCATCAGAATGTCATCAGAGTTCATTGGGAACATGGACGTCTGAAAGGGGCCTAAGGGTAAGAACGCACTTTGCGTTTTTACCTGCGTTTCTGCAGCGTTTTGAGACGCACCTTTTTCATGCCAAATGGCCTGCGTTTTGCGTTTCCATGATATTCTATGGATTAATATGATTTCCAGACCCCACTTTGCGTTTCTAAACGCTGCGCTTAATTTGCATATTGTGTGGCAAAAAACATGCATTCAAAGAAGCAGCATGTCAATTGTTTTTGCCATTTTGGGTGGTTTTTGCTAACATTGAAGTCAATGAGAAATGGCAAAAACCAAGATTTCTGCAAATTCCTGCTTTTTTAGTGCAGAAAACATGCGTTTTGGACTACCAAAACACATGCTTTTTGCACATGAAAATAATGATTTGCTATGTCCCTTTACACACACACATAATCCGACAATTAAAATTCTGAAAATTATGCTTTAAATGCAATGTTACCGATAAAATGTATATTACCGCTATAATTTTATGAAATATCTATATTTTCTTTATTTTTCCCATTAATATAGATTTGTTCCTTTTTTTTCTCTTCATTTTATTTGACTGTTTCAACTTTATTTAGCAGTGTCTTGATGTTCAAAACGCATCTGTCAAAACGCAGGTGAAAAAACATGCAAAAAGCGCTGAAAACACATCTAAAACGCGGTAAATACGCATGCGTTTTCAGCGCTAAATTTCTGGAAAAGGCAACTTTGGACAAATCAATTAAGCCAAAAACATGCATTTAGAACTGCAAGTAGGACGACGCAAAGTGCGTTCTCACCCTTATACAGTGTTCACAACTCCAGTCCTCAAAAGCCACCAACAGTGTGTGTATTCAGGATTTCCTTAGCATTGCCCAGGTGATAGAATTATGTGCTACACTAAGGAAATCCTGAAAACCTGCACTGTTAGTGGGCCTTGAAGACTGGCGTTCTCAACACTGGTCTGTAGTAATGCAAGCAACACAGACCAGACCCCCCTAAAATGTATACCACAGAGCAGACTCCTATATTAATCTTAAAATCAAAGTACTAAATTAATATATATTTCAGAATAAATGCAGACTCCAGACCAAAACCCCCTAAACAGACTGCAACCACCTTAACTATTAGGCCCTGTGCGCACTAGAAAAAGGATGTTTCTCAAGAAATTTCGAGAGTCTAAAAGATTACCGCACTTGCGTTAAAAAAACGCACCAATAACGCACCGAAAAACGCATGCGTTTTTACCACGTTTTTGTGCGTTTTTGATGCGTTTTTTCCGCAGGTTAGTCGCTGGATTTTTTTACCATTATCTATGGCAAAAAAAGCAGGTACCTGACCTGAAGAAAAGAAGTGACATGCACATTCTTTTTCTCAAGAAATTCTGCAGAAAGAGTGTTCTTGAGAAAAAAAACGCAGTGTGCGCACAGCTATTTTTTTTTCCATAGGTTTTGCTGGGGAATGTCTGCAGAAAGGTTACAACCATTTTCTCAAGAAATTTCTGCAGCAAAAAAAGCGGGTAAAAATGCAGTGTGTGCACAGGGCCTTAGAGTATTCAGACCAGACCACCTTAACAAATATATACCTACATCAAGACCACTAAATAAAAACACACCACAGACTACAGCCCTTAAAAACAAATCTAAATTTCCTAAATATTTACTGAGACTAAAAGCAAGATCTTTAACTACAGACTCCAGCCCAGACCTTCTAAATGAATATAGCTCTGCACCAGAGCCTCTAAATACAGAATATGAAATTAATACAGTCTCAGATGAGAAACCTAAATACAAACCCTAAGAATTAGGGTATGCTCACACGAGCGTATGAATCGGACAAGTGCAATGCAAGAAAATCTCTCATTGCACTCAGACCAATGTTATTCAGTGAGGGCGAGTAGATGGTCAGCTTTTTTCTTATCTAGATTCTGGAAGAGAGAAAAGTTGCACCATGATGCAATTATCAGCGAGAGCCGTATCACTCGCGCACTCATACAAGTGTATAAGTGCCAGTGAAACATCTGAGTGCTGACATCCAAGTGCAGTGCGATAATCAGCTAACAATGGAGGAGATAGGGAGATTAATCCCTCCCTCTCCTCCACAGCTGTGATCCGATTGCAGGATTGGATCACAGTCGCATGACACTTGGATCATGCTGGCAGCACAAGCTAACAATGGAGGAGATAGGGAGATTAATCCCTCCCTCTCCTCCACAGCTGTGATCCGATTGCAGGATTGGATCACAGTCGCATGACACTTGGATCATGCTGGCAGCACAGCGGGAGCTGAAGGTCAGTAGCATATAGCATCCAATGCACCCACATTGAAAGCAATACCATCGTTTGAATCCAGCCTTACAGCGACTTACACTCTGACTTAGTGCAGTCTTGCAGCTTTGTGCTCTGGCTTTAATATACAGCATGGTCTTGCTGCTCTCATCCCCACAACAAGTAACTATGCTATCCCTGTCCTGGCAACAAATTAGACAGAGGGGGTACTTTTTTCTTAAAGTATAATCACCTTATCAGGATCTGTACACATACTATATGGCCATGTTACATTATCTGTGAAGGTTATTCTAAATGAATCTTCATAGAGCAGGAGTATTGAAGCTCTAGTGCAGTGGGTCAGAAACATATGTCTCGCAAGCCAGATGTGGCTCATTTGATGGCCGCATCTGGCTCGCGGATAAATCTTCTGGTTTGTAAGACACACTTTTTTCCCCCAAAAATGTGGGAAAAATAGGGGGGGGGGTTTGCAAACTGCATATGGCTTACCGGGGCGGCAGTGGTGGCGCAGGGTCAGCGATACTGCATGCTTGTGGGGTTTTGTGGTGGCGGGCGCCATTGATCTGTGGGCTGCTTTGAATCACTTGCAGTTGACGAGAACGACTTCAAGAAAATGGCCGCTGCACGTTCGCAGATAGGACTCTGCGGCCATTTTCTTGAAGTCCATTGCGTCGATTGGCACACGCACCACGGCGATTTTCTTGAAGTCAATCTTGTCAATTGCGGGTGATTCAAAGCAGCACGCTGGGAGATCAATAGCGCCCGCCGCCGTGACACCCCACAGGCCTGCAGCAATATTGCCAACCATCTACACACTGACCCTCCTGAGTCGCGAATCCCCCTCCTCTGTGCCCATAGTATCGCCTACCCTGCCTCCTGGGACCTTTTGAGCTGCTCCACCACAGCCTCTCCCCCTGGTGAGTATTTCTCATAGAATTATATTTTAAAATATATAGCATTCATGGCTCTCTCAGCCAAAAAGGTTCTCGACCCCTGCTCTATTGCCACCTATTGAAAGTAGCAATCCTAAAAGCCAATATTGACCCTTTTAAAGGATCTTGCCAAATGACATAGGCTAAGAAGACAAACCACCATAAACTCCATTTGCAGACGTATTTGTGTTTTAATGCGCCTCATCAGTACACAGCAGGAAAACTGGTTTGTCTGAGTAAGAGGGCTCTGATGGTGGTCTAAGGGGAAATATTCTGTTTGTGGACAGTGCCAATTCGGTATAGGGAAACTTATGAGCCATATTTAGGTTCCCAAGGTACATCATGACCTATAAGACTACCAACACCAACTTACCACTCTCCACGCAGAGAAACATTACCCGTTAGGTTGTTCTATAGTAACAAGGCGTGGACACATATGTTTAGTTGACTGTATATGTAAATCTCCTTTTGTAAGAACAGTTCCTGCACAAATTTCTACCTACAGGGACCACTGCACAAACTTATTTTAACAAATTAATATAATATTTTCAATTTTATTGTTCAAATATGTCTTTCAAGTTGATCTTTATAAGCCCTCACATTGTCAAATATGTGTTATGGGCCATAATGAAGTGTATCTAATATGTCCAAATGTATCAATTGTCTAATTCACAGCTGTGAAAAAGGCCACCTTGGGAAAAACTGTGAATGTGCAGCAGGAAGTAAAGCGAGCCAAGAACTGGAACAAAACTGCAGGAAAGATAACAGCTCGGCATTGTGCTCCGGTGCTGGGGAGTGCATATGTGGAGAGTGTATCTGTCACATAAATGAGGACCCCACTAAAAAAATATTCGGCACACACTGTGAGTGTAACAACTGGAGCTGTGAAATGAACAATGATAAGCTGTGCTCAGGAGTAGGTGAGTTCCTGAAAACAGATGCTGAAAAAGTATTCATGCTTTGTAAGCTTCCTACTGCCACCTAGTGGTTTGTTAGGGAATATCTTCACACATCACATCACAACTGAACCAAATTTTGTATCATCAATCATAGGTGCTTTTTAAAATTGGTTCCTTAGTAGGGGATATTATAAAATAAAGAAATAAGCATCAGGTACTCTTTAATGCCATGCATCTCAAGCACTACCGCTCTGGTTGACTATAACAGTGCTGTAATGATGTCCAGTCCATCAGTCACCCTTAAACCTGCAACCAAACACTGGCCTCAGTGCACACATGCAAATTCTATAACATTGCCTACTAGAAGATGGACAATGGACACACACATACCTGAAAGCTCCTAGGGAGGTAATGGTTGAAAAATTGGCTATCATAAACCATAAGTCATTATTTGAGGCCACTCCAAAAACTTGGCCAAGACCTACCTAGGATGCCACTTATTCACAAAACACAAGAAACGGAACAAAACAAAAGTAAACAAAAAAATGTGTTATTTCAATCTCAGGGGATAGACAGTGGTCCTCCCTCACCCAAAAAAAAAGGAAAAAGAGAAAAAACACAAAATACTCAAATGAAATATACGCAGTGACAGTGCTCAACTATAAAAGAATTTGATTAAAAAAATGGAACAGTGTCACTGGATCCATATGAGCCAGGGTACATGGATATTTCCACCAGTACGAGGTCCTCCAATTATCAGATATGAAGCTAACCCTAGCCTACCCTGAGGAGTTTATACCCTTTAGTAGCACCCATAGACTCCCGTCCTTACAAGGATGGTCCACAGCTGGTTCTCTGATCTACGCCCCTACAACGACCCTACATCTGTCCCATCTGAACTCCTCAGGGTAGGCTAAGGATAGCTCCCATCTGTGGTAATTGGTGGACCTTATCCTGGTGGAGATATCCATGCACCCTGACTCATATGGCCCCGAAGAGATCGTTTCATTTTTTACTCAAATTCTTTTATAGTTGAGCACTGTCACTGCTAAAGAGTATATTTCATTTGAGAATATTGTGTTTTTTCTCTTTTTATTTTCCTTTTGTTTGGGTGAGGGAGGACCACTGTCTATCCCCTGAGACTGAAATAACACTTTTATTTTGTCTACTGTTTGTTTTGTTCCGTTTGTTGTGTTTTGTGAATAAGAGGCGTCCTAGGTAGGTCTTGGTCAAGTTTTTGGAGTGGCCTCAAATAACGACTTATGGTTTATGATAGTCAATTTTTTAACCATTACCTCCCTAGGAGCTTTGTGGTATATGTGTGTCCGTTGTGACTTTTACATTTTATGAGTAATTATTAAAAGTTATATTTTAGTCATTTGCTGATTTTCCTCTAATTTATATGACTATCGAATATACCTACAAAAAAAATTTTGTGTCTAAACGGGCACTGGAACCACTCACTATATCAGAAACATGTCCGCATATATTAAAAAACAATTGACTGCACCCCTGAGGAAGCCTTGAATTTGGTTGGCGTAACACGTGGGGCCAGCAGCCGGCTCCCGATAGCACCCCCTTTTTTACAGTGATCTAGGGTTACTTATCTCTTTATATTTCCTTGTACAAGTATTATATTGATAATAATGAATATTATTTGAGCATGCTCTAGGTGTCTTGTACATATGTTATCTGTGTTGTGATAATTTATGCTGATTCAGCTATATGATCTGTGCCACTCTGAGTATCCCCTTTTTGTACCCTGGCTATTTTTGACAGATTGTTCCCTATGTGCATATTATGCTTTGTTTTAGGGAGACCTTTGGGATGTCTGGACTGCCTTTTATTGTGTGTTATAATTTTCAACATTTTTAAACTTTTTCTCTTAATAAAAATTGTTTTTAATATATGCGGACATGTTTCTGATATATTGAGTATTGACATGGTTCCAGTGCCCATTTAGACACAAAAATTCCCTCTGTGTTTTTGTATATATGCCCTTTGTGTGGTGCATGGAACTGTTTATTATCCTTCTACTATTATATTGCAGTAGTGCAGACCCATTTTCTTTGGTTTTTCTAAGATATCGAATATACCTATTGGGTTCTGTGCTGTATCTAAAATTCAAATGGATATACCATAAATCTTTTAGATGGGAATTAAATGTTTAACAAACGAAACAGTCCACTATTTATTATACAGAAAGAATAGTGGTAATAGGTTCTCTTTAAGGAAATTTAGTTATGAATTATCCTTCAAGCCTTACATCAAAACTGACTGTAAAAATTGTTGTATAATTGTAATATCTGTCAGAAGCCATCAGCCCCAAAAGGCTCCCTTGGACAAACATGACTCTAAGGCTACTTTCACACTTGCGTTGGACGGCTTCAGTAGCATTGCGTTGTGTGACGGATGCAACGGATGCGTTGCATATAGTGGCACAACGGATGCTACGGATCATACAAAACAACGGAAGCTTTTTTTTATTATTTTTTTTTTCTTTACAGTTTCGCAGCAGACTATTGTGAACAATCAGCTGATCGCTCTCAATAGCCGGCAGCCGGGCGCTCAGCTGAGCGCTCTCACATGCTGGCGTCCGGACATGCCGGCGGGCGGGCGCTCAGCTGAGCGCTCTCACATGCCAGCGGGCGGGCGCTCAACTGAACGTTCGGCTATCGAGAGACAAAATAAAGTTTGTGATTTTTAAAAAAAAAAAAAAAAAAAAAAAAAAGCATGCGCAGTAAAATCCTACGGATTGCGCTGCTCAAAAAAAGTTACATGCTGCGTTTCTTCCGCCCGACGCAGCGTCAACATAACGAGGCTGCGTCGTCCAGTGGATGCAACGCTGACACTTGCGTTACAGTGTGTCGTCCATACAAGTCTACGGAGAATAGCGCAAGTGCGTTAACGGACTGCGCTATTCTCCATAGTGACGGACTCCGCTGAACGCAAGTGTGAAAGTACCCTAACACTTTCCAGAGGAAACCTGGCCTTTAGGGATTTGTAATTACTGTTGGGTCCCCTGGGTTTATTCCACGGAGTGGCTGCTGACTGAAGAAGCAAGCCTGAGCCCTAGGATTGTCAAAATTAGCCAGGTCAAAAACAGAAGAGACAGAACTAGGGACAGAATCCAAATAGAAAACCATTGTCATGTTTATGAGGTCAGAAATCTGATGGTTAAGCAAAGTAAACTCAAGCTAGTAAAGAGGTACTACAGAGAAAAATATGGATCACAAGTCGGATTAAGATTAGGATAAGGATTAGAAACACAGGAAAATACGGTATACAGGGCACCAGGATGAAACATAGAAATAACTGGCAACTACCAGCACTATGTTGGAAGTTTAAGTAGGGTGTGGTACCGTCCAATTAGCCACAGGAGGGAGCTGGTTGCATTTTCTAAGCTTTTAGACAGCACACATTCCGATTGTGCCTGACTGGGCAGTATACCAGGTTGCAAACAGCTTGTGCTGCCCAGCGATATTGGGCATAAAATCTGATATATCTCAAACGCCTCCTGCAGGATCAGTTTAGCAACACATGACTGCGGACGCAGTTCCGAGTAGAGATGTAATAATCATTGTGGCCATCTCCAGCTATAAATTTGACTACCTGGAACAGTTCTTGTTCTATGAGGTGTGAGACTGTGACCGGGGTTATCTATGACGGCCGGTATGTCTCGCCCCGGTTGTGCTCACTCCATGATAGAAAGTAACTCCACTCCAGGGTTAATGCTGTTTTCCCTACAGGCTGAAGGAAGGGTTAAAAGGAAACAGGAACAAGGGCAGGTGTGCCGGGTGTGAGGGAGTGAACACAACTCCCTGAGTTCTCTGCCGGAGAGGCACATGTGTACTGTTGTGGACTTTTATTTGGATATTAAACCGTGTGCTGTGACCCTTGGTGCCTGGATCCCGTGTCTTCTGCTGCGCAGCCGACCACGCTACCTCACGTATGGTGGAGAATCGGCGGGCATGCCAGCCCGGTGAGGTGTAGCTTCCATTTCTGGTGACCCGGTAGCACATGTCCTGGATTCAAGCGGCTATACTACAGCTCAAACCCGGCGACGCTATGGAGGAAATACTAAAGCAGCAGCAACAGATCAATGCACACCTGCTCCGGTCGTTGGATCATCAGCAGCACTCTTTGAAATTGCAGGAACAGAGGCACCAAGAACAGATGGTTCTCCTGGCCAAGTCGATCCGTGCCGGACCGGCAGCAACAACCCCGGGACCGGGTGACGACGGCAGCGTCCGGAAAGCGGTGAGACAAGCATTGCAAAAGATGACCCCGGGGGTTGATGTGGAAGCGTTCCTGGCGGTGTTTGAGCGGGTGGCCGAGCGGGAAAAGCTGCCGACCCCCCAGTGGGCTGAGGTATTGTCGCCCTATCTGACGGGGGAGCCCCAAAAAGCGTACCTGGACCTCTGTACCGAGGACGCCTTAGAATATGCGACCCTGAAAGCGGAAATACTTGCTCGGATGGGGGTGAATACCTATGTACGGGCTCAGCGGGTAAATCAGTGGTTCTATGAGGAAGCCAAACCCGTACGCTCCCAGGCCTATGACTTGTTGCATCTCGTAAAGAAGTGGTTGCAGCCTGACACTCTGAGCCCGGCGCAAATGGTGGAAAGGGTAGTAGTTGATCGTTTTGTATGCACTTTACCCGTCATCATTCAACGGTGGGTAGGACAGGGCGACCCAAGTACCCTGGACCAATTAGTGGGCCTGGTAGAACGGCATGTGGCTACGCAGGACTTGATACGGGACACTGAGACTTTGCGTACCGCTCGTCGGTCCGGCCCCTCCAAGCCTAGGGCCAAGGACCCACCGCTGACACCGGGGCAGGAGTCCGCTACCGTCCCGTCTGAGGCCGCGCCCTCCGTCCCTGAGGTCCGGAAGGCTATATACCCTAAACGACAACTCGTCAAGGGGGTTTCCTTCCCTATTAGATGTTGGCGGTGCCAGCGGGTGGGACATATGGAAGCCCAGTGTCCACTCACCACGGAGCCCATGGATTGTGGGGTTACCCGGCGGGGTTCAATGTATGCTCAGGTGGTGTGTACCGCTGACCTGGTCTCCCCAGAAACTGAGCCCCACTTGTGCCAAATAGAGGTGAATGGATGTCCGGTTACAGGCTTGTTGGATTCCGGAAGCTTAGTGACCCTTGTGCGATCAACCTTGAGGGCTAAAGTAAAGGCCACAGGACGTACCATTGGGGTGGTTTGCATACATGGGGACCGCCGAGACTATCCCACGGGGATTGTCACCATCACAGCACCTTGCGGTCAGGTGCAACATGAGGTGGGATTTATTAACACTCTTCCCTATGACGTGATCCTAGGAAGGGATCTGCCCTATTTTTGGACTTTATGGAAGGGACCTCCTAAGTCCCCTCAGATATTGATCAGTCCGGGACCTGAGCCCTACAATCCTGAATCCGGGACGCCTGCCGTAGGCGTCCCCATGATAGGGACAGAATGTGAACCCGATAGGTCGCCCCTAGAGGTATTGGCAGGAGAGGCTGAGACGGTCGAGCTCATCCCGGAGTTGGAGGCGTCCCCGGATACGTTTGGGACAGCCCAACTCCAGGACCCTTCATTAATACATGCCCGGAGTCAGGTGACAGTAGTTGACGGGGTGGCACAGCTGCCCAGTGCCCAGGTAAGGTACCCCCATTTCGCTCTTAAGCAGGATTTACTCTACCGGGTAGATGAAATACGGGGCGTGGGGGTAGAACAGTTGGTGGTGCCCCAGCCATATCGCCGGCGGGTCCTCGACTTGGCTCATAAACACCTGATGAGTGGCCACCTAGGGGTCAAGAAAACGCAGGAGCGAATATTGCAAAGGTTCTATTGGCCCGGGATCTTTGGGGAGGTAAAACGGTTCTGCGAAACCTGCCCGGAGTGTCAGCTTACCACACCCCTGACCCACTTTCGCAGTCCGTTGGTACCGTTACCCATTATAGAAGTCCCTTTTGAACGGATAGGGATGGATCTGGTGGGGCCCCTCGTAAAGTCCGCTCGAGGGCACCAACACATCCTGGTGATCGTTGACTATGCCACCCGGTATCCAGAGGCGATACCTCTCAGACATACTGCGGCGAAGCTTATAGCTCGGGAGTTGTTTGCTGTGTTCTGCCGGGTGGGGTTGCCCAAGGAGATCCTTACGGATCAGGGGACCCCTTTCATGTCTAAAGTGACCAAAGAGCTATGCCGGCTACTCCAGATCAAGCAGTTGCGTACGTCTGTGTATCATCCTCAGACGGATGGGTTAGTAGAACGATTCAATAAAACCCTGAAAACCATGCTCAAAAGGGTGATTTCCAAAGACGGGAAAGACTGGGATATGATGCTTCCCTATTTGATGTTTGCCATACGAGAGGTGCCACAGGCATCCACGGGGTTTTCGCCTTTTGAATTGTTATACGGGCGACATCCCCGGGGATTGTTGGACCTGGCAAAGGAAACATGGGAGCAAGAGCCCACCCCCCATAAAAGCGTGATTGAACACATTTTAGGAATGCAGAACCGCATAAGCGCGGTCATGCCAATTGTGAAGGAGCATTTACAGGAGGCTCAGGCCGCGCAAAGCGGCCGCTACAATAGACAAGCCACCGTGCGGACCTTTAAACCCGGGGATCGGGTGTTGGTTTTAATCCCCACGGCGGAGAGTAAATTCCTGGCTCAGTGGCAAGGCCCCTACGAGATAAAGGAAAGAGTCGGGGTGGTCAACTATAAAGTATTGCAGCCCGGTAGGCGGAAACCTGAACAAATATACCATATCAACCTATTAAAGCCTTGGCAGGAACGGGAAAGCCTGATGGTTGTTTTCTCCCCATCTCCCTCCTCTTCGGGTCGTTCACATCCGGCTCCAGCGACCTCCGGAGAGGACGAACCGGAAGTAAGGATTGGAGAAGCCCTCACCAAGCAACAGAGGCGAGAGGCCAGACGGCTGGTTCAGCAGAACCCCGATGTCTTCTCCGAGCTACCTGGTAGGACCAGTCTGATACGACATGACATTGTCACCGAGCCTCACCTGAAGGTACGCCTAAAGTCATACCGGGTGCTGGAGGCTCAAAGACAAGCCATATCAGAGGAAGTGAAGACAATGCTACGCCTGGGGGTCATCGAAAAATCCCGGAGTGAATGGGCTAGTCCCATTGTCCTAATACCAAAACCTGATGGCTCCTTAAGGTTCTGCAATGACTTTAGGAGATTGAACGAAATATCCAAGTTCGATCTCTACCCCATGCCCCGGGTGGATGAGCTGATTGATAGGCTGGGACAGGCGCGATATTTCACCATGCTCGACCTGACCAAGGGGTACTGGCAGGTGCCACTGACGGAGTCCGCCAAGGAGAAAACCGCTTTTGTTACGCCGGAGGGTCTCTTCCACTATGTTGTCTTGCCTTTTGGGTTACATGGCGCTCCGGCCACGTTCCAGAGGTTGATGGACTTGGTGCTGGAACCCCACCAGGCGTATGCATCAGCATACCTTGATGACATCATTATTTACAGCTCTGAGTGGCAGACCCACTTGGAACAGGTACAAGCGGTGGTGAACGCGCTCTGAACAGCCGGATTGACAGCCAATCCCAAGAAATGTGTGTTGGGGCTCACGGAAGCCCGCTACTTGGGCTACGTAATAGGCCAAGGAGTGATTAAGCCCCAAATTAACAAAGTTGAGGCGATCCAGAAGTGGCCTAGACCCCTGACCACGAAGCAGGTTAGGGCCTTCCTGGGTATCGTGGGGTATTACAGGAGTTTTGTAAAAGATTTTGCGGGACTATCAGCCCCCTTGACGGACCTTCTCAAAGGCAAGAAGTCCGTCATGGTGCGCTGGACTCCGCAGGCCGAGGACTCCTTCCGGGCCTTGAAGGGGGTCCTGTGCGGACAGCCCGTTCTTGTCAACCCTGATTTCCGGAAGGAGTTCATAGTACAGACTGACGCCTCGGAGGTCGGCCTGGGTGCAGTGCTGTCTCAGGTAGTTCAGGGGGAGGAACACCCCGTCACCTTCTTAAGTAGGAAGCTTACCCCTCCCGAGCGGAATTATAGCGTAGTGGAGAAGGAGTGCCTGGCGATCAAGTGGGCCTTGGAGTCCCTACGCTATTACCTGCTGGGACGGCAGTTTCGCTTGGTGACGGATCACTCTCCGCTGGTCTGGATGAGGTCCGCCAAGGAACGGAATGCCCGGGTTACCCGGTGGTTCCTTTCTCTGCAGAACTTCCGGTTTACGGTTGAACACCGGGCCGGTAGGTTGCAGGGCAACGCCGATGCCTTGTCCCGCGGCCCGTGTTTGATGGCGGGAGTTCAACCCCGCACGCTTGAACTGAGGGGGGGGGTATGTGAGACTGTGACCGGGGTTATCTATGACGGCCGGTATGTCTTGCCCCGGTTGTGCTCACTCCATGATAGAAAGTAACTCCACTCCAGGGTTAATGCTGTTTTCCCTACAGGCTGAAGGAAGGGTTAAAAGGAAACAGGAACAAGGGCAGGTGTGCCGGGTGTGAGGGAGTGAACACAACTCCCTGAGTTCTCTGCCGGAGAGGCACATGTGTACTGTTGTGGACTTTTGTTTGGATATTAAACCGTGTGCTGTGACCCTTGGTGCCTGGATCCCGTGTCTTCTGCTGCGCATCCGACCACGCTACCTCACAGAGGATATGATTTCATATATTTTGAGTGCACTAAACACTCAACAAATTTCATTAACCTCCACAAATTTGTCTTCACTTTGCTTCCCCCTAGAGGTGGTGGTGTCCTAAAAATTAGATGCATATAGCAAATCACAGCAATGTAGAGAGCTGAGACTAAGGAGCCTCATAGCATAGAAGCCCTCACCCATATAATAATGTCTTCAAAGTGGAGAGGGAGAAGGGGTTAAACCTGCGCAATCCGCCAGTAATCCAGAAGGAGATGTTGATAAATTAAACAATCTTTTATTCCATGGGTCTACGCGTTTCAAGGTCTAAGACCTCTTCTTCAGGACCAGTAAATCAACACTGTGTTGATTTACTGGTCCTGAAGAAGAGGTCTTAGACCTTGAAACGCGTAGACCCATGGAATAAAAGATTGTTTAATTTATCAACATCTCCTTCTGGATTACTGGCGGATTGCGCGGGTTTAACCCCTTCTCCCTCTCCACTTTGAAGTCTGAAACACGTGGGCCCGCTGCAGCTGCCATTATCTCATGCTATCTGTGGTGGTTGTGACCTCTCACGACCGCAATCGGTGAGTGCATTTACCATTTGCTAACCGTGTGTTTTATCTGGTAAAACCCTATCAGCGCTTCTCTTTTCTAGTTTATCTACCATATAATAATGTGACATACAAGAATTATTTAAACATGGAACTCTTTGAAATGTACAGAAGAAGATGTTTCAGCCTTTTCTGTCACTGAACTCCATCATTAGATGTTGTCTGCAGTATTCGCATTTTCAACCCAGTCCCAATGAGATAAGAAAGCCAACTGGTTTAGTCTGTACCTGTTTCTTTTTATTTTCCAGGAACCTGTAACTGTGGTGTTTGCACCTGCTTTGTTGGCTATGATGGGCCTGGATGTCAGTGCAAAAAATCTACAGATAGCTGCATGAAGAATGGAACCATATGCAGTGGCCGCGGGGAGTGTGAATGCAATAGGTGTAAATGTGATGGAGGTTATATAGCACCAGACTGCAAGACTTGTCCTGGATGCCCTTCTCAGTGTCGACGCTTTGGGTAAGCATGTAGCATTACTGCCTTGTAGAGACGTTTATATCCTTTGTGTTTAAAATCCCTTAGACCTCCATCAATTTTTAGAAATCCCTTTTCAGCCATTATGCAGTGTATACTCCTGTAGAAAAAATAAGGGAAAACTGGTATGGCAACCATTATGTCCGAGCAGTAATATCCACCTTCTTCAGGCACATGCTTCCCAGAAACAGATATAAGAGAATGCACAATACAATTTGTAATATCTAAGCTCCATATGTATAGGAGACATTATTTTGACTTACAGTGCACTCTATGGCCATAATAATCAGTCAAATAAAAAAGTTCCGTGATCTGGTTGGTTCTTCTGAGAAACACCTTTATTATCATGTGCCCTATTCATTTTTTAACACAATGTGGGTCCTTTAGTGTTACGTACATAGAACTCTAAACCACCATTCAGTAATATGACTAATTGTAAAGATCAGAACATATGTTTTCATATTTAAAGGATAAATAAGCCTGAAGCTCCAATTTGGAAGAAATGTAATATTACATTAGGACATTGTGTTCTGAGTAATTATCCAGTATAATATAATTTTCATAATCACTCCTTGTACAAGGAGGAACTCCAGTAAGGGTGGCTTCACATTTAGTGTGCACATGTGTGTTTTTCATTTGCAACAGTTTTCTAAAATCGCTACAAAAACTTCATCAATTTTGCTGCAGTTTGTCTGCAACAACATCTTAACCAATCATTAGGCTTGAATCATGCACGCAGTTTTTTAATCAGTTTCTCGTGCAGTTTTTAAAGCCAAAGTCAAAAGCAATTGCTACAGGAAGAAAATGTTTTAGCGTATCCTTTATAGATTCACACTTGAGCATGGCTCCATACATTGCCTCAAAATTACACCAAAGATTTAAAGGGAACCTGTCACCAGAATTTTCGCTATTAAACTAAAAGAAACCCCTTCTGCAGCTCATGGGCTGCATTCTATAAAGGTTCCTCTTACTACTGGCCCCCTTTCAGATCTAAATAACAACTTTATAAAATATTACTTTTTTCTATGGTAATGAGGTTTGCTGACCCTGTGGGCGGGTTGTATTTCGTCAGTTATGATGACAATCACCAGCATCATCCAAGTAGCCGCCCATAATCTCGCGCCTGCGCAATAACATCAACGGCGCTCGCGATTTGAAAACAGTTCTCAGTCCCGCGATAGTGCCACTGCGCATGCCCGAGACTTCTGGAGCACTGCGTAAAATGAGGGCGGCTGCCTCATCTATGTAAATGAACACTGGGGGACGGCGAATAGCGGCAGGAGGGGGAATAACTGACGAAATACAGCCCGCCCACGGGGCCAGCAAACCTCATTATCATAGCAAAAGGTAATATTTTATAAAGTTGTTATTTAGGTCTGAAAGGGGGACCAGTAGCAAGATGAACCTTTATAGAATGCAGCCCAGGAGCTGCAGAAGGGGATTCATTTAGTTTAACAGCGAAAATTCTGGTGACAGGATTCCCTGAACATGCCCTGGCAGGGAGACAGAAGACCACTGTCACAGGGTAGTACTGACAGACCAGGGGTTCCTAAGCTGGCTCTAAGACTGGGGCCCCCTATGCTCTCCCTCACCCCAGGGTTACCTTTGAAGGTAGGACGGCCCAGGTCCCCAACCTGGACCTGTCTCCTGTCCAGCCCTGATCTTACTCCCGCCAGCCATGGGAGCGAGTCGGAAACCCAGCAACAAAACCCCACAGAAAAGACACAAACAAGGGAGAACGAAACCTTGTACACACTGCACTCAGATATAAAGGAGAGGCAATATGCGTACTTGGGGAATAAAGAAATGGGTAGGGAAAAAACTCACAACAGGGAAACGTTCACACCACGCAACAAAGCAACTGTTGTTCACCATATAGTGAGAACCACTAAGACCGGGATCACTGATACTATCTTCGGCAGGCTCTTACTACACACCTCAGCCTTAAATAGGAAGAGACCAACTGAAGATGGTAATTAGCAACCCGGTTCTCAGAGGGGTTGCACACTGCTCAAAAAGGATTAACTCCTACATGGGCTGAGAAGATTGAAACAACTCAGCTGACTCCCAGTCGAGCTGAGCACTTAAGAGAAACCAGGCTGAATATTGGACTCTGCAATGTGAACAGAGTCTGATGGTGTAGGAATAATTTGCATGTGCAGAACCAGACAGCGCATGACAACCACCTTCCGTGAGTGAATGAGGGATACACTGCAGTACTCGGCAGTGAACAGTAAAAACTTCAGCCACTGCTGGAGTAGATTTCAAACCGCCATCGATTACTTATTGTTGACCTATCCTAGAGTTATGTAATCAACTGTTTATTCCCAGACAACCCTGATAAAAGGTCCTGATATAAGGGAGCCTGAGAGGCTGGTAGAGTGATGCATGTGTTTGTGTTGTCATGTTGCTTCCTTGTATACATGATGTGTGAGGTTTGCGTCTGGTCATGTTCTGCTTTATCCTGCGCTCTCTGTGCAACTTTTGTGCTGAGCTTTGATAAGCTGGTGGGTTGCGGTGCGCAGTATCACCATCAGATACTATCGTAGTAACTGATAGCAGAGAGGATAGTTTGATTGCTGTCAACTTGTTGAAAAAAATGCTTAAGAGCTTGACGTTGATGTAGACATATGGTGCACCACATCACTGATAGGAGGCACCAGAGAATTCGTTATAGGCCAACGTTTGCCACACTACATTAGGCACTTGGAAGACCTTTCATTGGCTTTGCCTTATCTATTCTGAGAGTCTCAAAAGGCTGAAGGCAGGAGCAAATCATAGGGTGCCTGACTAAGGCTGCGCTTTGAGTCAACTGATGTTCTGACATAGACTCAGAGTTTGAGACATTGCAGAGTGGCGTGCTTTTATAAGTGCCTACTGGTATAGGCTGTGTAAGATCTCAGTTTCTGAGTGGAGACAACACTTAGTTGTGTGAGCTATGCAGGATCTTCAGCCCTCTGAGAAGTCATGATGAGGTCACAGTGGACGTTGCGTGAGTTTTGGTCCTGAAAGTAAAATGCCTGTACATTGTAAGAGATGGACGACACTAAAGGCCCCGTCACACACAGAGAGAAATCTTTGTCAGATCTGTGGTTGCACTGAAATCATGGATATATTGCTCCATTTGTACACAGCCACAAACCTGGCACTGATTGTCCACAATTTCACTGCAACCACAGATCTGACAAAGATTTATCTCTGTGTGTGACAGGGCTTTAAGGCTTTAATATGTTCCAGAACTGAAAG
Organism: Anomaloglossus baeobatrachus; assembly: GCF_048569485.1. Lineage (NCBI taxonomy): Eukaryota > Metazoa > Chordata > Amphibia > Anura > Aromobatidae > Anomaloglossus > Anomaloglossus baeobatrachus. The sequence goes on from NC_134359.1 coordinate 107,988,524, forward strand.
CAATGGAGCCGTCTGTGACTGATGGAACAAAATCTGGGGCTGCTGCAAGTGAAAGTGTTGATAGAAAACAAAAACCCTCCTGGTCTGTACAGTGAAGGTGTAACACATTCACTGCATATTACAAGGTGAAGATAATTTGTGATCATTTGAAGCTGGTTATCTCATTTAGATACAACTACTGTTGATTATGAGCAAGTTGATTATGAGCGAACACTACCATGCTCTGTACTCAAAACGAGCAGGGAGGCCTTATGGACAGGCTCAACTCCAGTACCAAATATAAATGGAAGTCAATGGGAAATTCGAGAATTTTTCCACAAGATCTTTTAGAAAAATGCTTGCATTTCCCAATGATTTCCATTATACTCTGTACTCGAGTCGAGCCTGTCCGAGTATCTGACATGCTAGTTTTGAGTACTGAACACCAGAGCATGGTAGTGATCGCTCATCACTACTGTTGATTACTTCGTTTTCTGATTGCTCTTCAATGAGAACCCCATAAACAACTTTTACATGTCTATTGTCAGGTCTGGTGGTTCTGCACTTGAATGGGTCCGCTGCGCTCCTTCACGTGGTCTGGCTCCCCGATGGTTCACCCGTCACCCTTCACTGGTTACGAGTGGTGGGGTGTTGCCATCAGGGAGGAGCTTGCATGAGTGCCCACTCTGACCAAGCACATCATAGCCTGGGGGTCGCTGGGAGGCGGGACGCAGCTGTTTCTAGTAATGGTGTCACTCAGGGGCCCTGGGACGATGGATCCCCTGGTGTGAGCTATTGCTAACAGATTAGGGACGTTGTATTCTCTGACACAGTCAGATGGTGGGAGGTTCCCTCCAATCCACTCTTCTCCTCTCCTTCTGATGTTCTGTGAATAGAGGTTGGGAAATGAACGTTGCCTCAGAGAGTCACATGAGCTCTAGGAGGCAGATACAAACCTGCAATCTGCCTCCCTTAGTTGCTGATTAATTCAGTATTGTGGGTGGTTGTTGGTTTGCTTGCGCTAGTACTTTGTGGTTTTCCTAATATGCTTCACCTGCTGTGAGCTACAGCTTCTCCTTGATTATAGCTCTGGTTCAGCTTTCTCTTTAGTTCCTGCTGTGTTTCAGCCCTTACTTTGGTTAGCTGGGTTCAGCTCCCTTTTGTTTTTGCTGAGGTTTCAGCCTTATGTTTCGTTTCCTTTTCCGTTACGTTATTTTCTTGGTATGCTTTTCCCACCTTCCGCTGTGTGCCCGGTCACCAGCTGCTGCACTGTTTGCTGCCTGGGAAGGGCTCTGTTAAAGTCCCCCCTCGCCAGGACCGTCAGGCAGGTGAAGAATATCCCCGACCCTTAAAGGTGTGCGGCAGTGCGACAGCTAGCGCCAAGTGCAACCAATACATTGCGTTTGGTAGCGTGCAGCGGGTCTGGTCCCATCATTCTGCATTACATCTATAAAGGATAATATCAAACAGGAAGTAAAAAATGTAAAAGAGATAAAGCAAGTATTATTACTGATGGGATAGCTTTTAATTAGTTGAAAGTTGATCATAATCATCTATATATCTTTTAAGGATAGATTTTTTTTTTAATATATGTTTAAGTAAACTTGATAATTTCAGGATCACATGTTTTAAAAGCTTGCCTTTTTCATATTATAGGCCTTGTGTTGAATGTCATATTCAAAAAGGAAAGAATTCTGAGAACTGCATAGATATTTGTTCTGGAGCCAAAGTCTCACAAGTGGAGGACATCACTGAACAACCAATTTGCAAAGAGAAAGATTCTGAGAACTGTTGGATGCAGTATTACTTACATGAGGAGGATGGTCGAAACAATTTCTCCATACGATACACTTTAAAAAGAGGTAAACAATAAGTTCTACCCTTGTAAAGACTATAACAGAATTGCAGAACTATTTATTCCCTTAATGTGTTTAGTGTTGTTATGTCATTGCTTCTACCGTATCAATAGAGGATTCTTGGGGAATAAAGGTTTCTATTTGTTTAAATAGAGATGTTTCAAGTTAGAGTTTTTCAGAAGGCAACATGCATGGTAGTTACAGAAGTTCACATGAGGCAACTGACTTGTACAAAGGTAGACGGTTGGTACACATTGATGGATGACACCATGATACCTGACACACTTTACTTTGTATTTGTGAAACTTGTAGAAGCCTGCTGGCAATCTCCCCAGCTGCACTTCCTTCACCTAAACAAAGCCTCTATGTCTTACACAATGCAGCACAGTAAACACTCAAGGTAGCTTTCAATGCCCCCTCACAGACAGCTATCTTGTATCTTGAAGTAGTTCTTTCAGACAATTTACGTGATCTTGATACCTACTATAAGTTACAGCACTATTCTCAGGCATCAGCACTCAGATTCCCTTGAAGTGGTAATGCGCAAAATCAAAGAAACCCTACATGCTCCCATGCTATAGTAAATTCTAGCATTCATGGAGGCTAATTTTTGCCTCCACTGATTCAGTTCATGTAACAGATGACCAGTAGGCACTATAGTAGCACTCCTTAAGAACCCTGACAACTTGGGATTTATTGAATGGTTATTCTTATATTCTTAGATGGGTAACAGTACAGAGACAAAAATCACCAACATCACAGTTACAACATCGAACTCTTCCCCCAAATCTCAGATAATCCTGACATGTTCATGCGCCACTCACCACACTTACAAAGGAAACGGTTCACAGTAGCTTGCTGGCGGCCATGTTCAAATCTTTGTCCCAGCAGGTGTGTGCCTCAGGCTCATGCGGAAAACAGTATTCTTAGCCACTGTTTGTGCTGATGAATTAACAAAGTGCAATGGAGCAAACCATCCAGTAATAAAAAAGTAAAGAAGTTTAGTTCCAAATACTCCCAAAACCCTCATTAAAAAGTGCTTATAACATTTACATTTACTGGCATGCTAATAACAGTGCCTGACCCTGCATTTCGTGGCAGTGCAGCCACATGTGGGAATGGAAGATGCTGTCTTACCTCCACAGCACAGTCTATAAAATGTGGGTTCTTTCTCCCAGAAAACTTCACTTCCTAAAGTGGAGGGATGGTAACAGCATAGGGATTAAACACTGACATGCAAAGTCACAAGTTTGAGACTAGAAAGAAGAAATCCATAGTGATGCTGGAGCAGGAGATGCATTGTCTAAGTATGCAGATTTTCCATAAACCCGTTTTTCACATTACTCTAAATTTTGGTTTGAAAAATATTCTCCAGTAACCAACTGGATAATCTATAATTTATTATTTTTAATTAATTCACAGAATGTCCCGAAGCACCCAACATCTTTGCGATTGTAGGGGGTACCATTGCAGGTGTCATTCTAATTGGAGTCGTCTGTCTTATCATATGGAAACTGATCACAGAAGTTAAAGACAGAAAAGAGTGGCAGCGCTTCGAAAAAGAAAAGCAGCAAGTCAAGTGGGACAAGGTAACGTGAAAAAGCTTCTAGATTTGCCAATAACTATAAACCAAAATTAGAGAAAGCTATACTGTAACTCTCCGTGTGGATGTGTAGACGCAGCCTGCTTTGTGTCAGAGGACCACTTTAATCTACAGAAAAGTCTGAATTTTACTACATATTACAATTTAACACATTGATGCCTTCCCCATGTTATCAGCTCCAACGCTAAGGGGCCCTTTGCACACTATGACATCGCAAGCTGATGCTGCGATGCCGAGCGTGATAGTCCCCGCCCCCGTCGCAACTGCGATATCATGGTGATAGCTGCTGTAGCGAACATTATCGCTATGGCAGCTTCACATGCACTCACCTGCCCTGTGACGTCGCCCTGGCCTGGTCGTGCGGAGTCATAGCGACGTCACACGGCAGGCGGCCAACCTCATTGCAGCCGGGACGCAGGTAAGGAGATGTTCCTCGCTCCTGTGGCTTCACACACAGCGATGTGTGCTGCCTGCTGGAACGAGGAACAACATCGTAACATCGGTCTTTCCCAAATCATGTGAATTTCCGATGATACGATTACGGCGCTTTTGTGCTCGTTAATCGTATCAAAAATGCTTTACACACTATGATGTGGACAGCGACGCCGGATGTGCGTCACTTTCGATTTGACCCCACCGACATCGCACCTGCGATATCGTAGTGTGTAAAGTACCCCTAAGACTGCCGTATATACATCACAGGAGAGGCTTGGGACATAGACATTACTGGGGGGGCACAGACATGACTGGAGTGCATACACTTTTCTGGGGGGGGGGCATACATGTTATTCAGGGCATATACAATACTATGGGGCATGCGTGTTACCTGCGATGTCGTAGTGTGCAAAGTGCCCCTAAGATACATGTATAGATTGTCGTAGTGTGCAAAGTGCCCCTAAGATACATGTATAGATTGTGCCTGAAAATTGTCTCATGAGCGTACACAAAACTTGGTTGATTTTTTGGAATTTGCTGTCCAAAAATCTAAAATCATGTCTAACAATGGCAGAAGGATTTCACCATGCCCAATTCTTGGTTTGGAACTTGGTAAAGGTTTCAGTCCGGTATCAGGATGAAATACATTTATTTCAAATATATTAGCAATCCAATGAAGGTGTAAGTTAGGTGTGGCTTACATGTTTTTACATGTTTTTAGATGGTCTTGGAACTTAAGCTGGTCATACACATTTGATGGCTTTCAGCCAAACGATGCTTATGCCGATCAGCCGACCTCTACCTCAGTCAGCACTCAAATACTTAGGAGCGCTCAGCCATGCAAGCTTATCTGAGTGTTCATGTGTTTTTAGGAAAGGAGAGAAGCTTATATCCGAAAGAACAAAGGATTTAAAGTGATTAATTTGTATTTCTCCAGAAATAATGCCAGGGATGAGTCGGGAAGCCCCCATACCCATTAGATTGGCTAGTGGGCAGATCCCGACAATATCAGCAAGTTTACCAGATTGAGATCTAATGTGTATGAGTGCTTTTAAAGTCTCCTTGGAAGATCTAAAAGTTGAAATTCTTTGAAAAACAACTGTATATCCAGTAATACACAGGAATTAATAGCAGTTCCAGAATGAATGCATAAAAGTTTACTTAGTGAAACATCTTCTTTCAATTAACCCTCCAAAACCTATGCTGGTATTATAATAATACTCTACTTTATTAAAGAAGCTCTGCCATTACTTTTTTCCCCTAATCCTGTTTAAGTGTGTGTACTGTAGTGTCAGTATTCTCCAGCATCCAGCGTTGTTCCGATTGTCTTCTGAGTCACATGATGGCTCTTCAGGCTTTTCAGGTCATACTGTGCTCTATGTGACCCAAAGTGGCTTTTATAATGTACGACAAGCGTCGAACAAGGTTCCATAGGCTTGCATTGGAAAAAAGACATCCGGCTCATACATATAGTGCAGTGTGATCAAGATAGTCTGAATTTCCATCAAGTAACTCAGAAGATGACCGGAACAGTAATGGATACCTTATAAGATGGTACATAGGAAGTATACTGACACTACAGTACACTAACAATTACACGTTTAGGGGGAAAAATCACTGGGAGGGAATCTTTACAAAGTAAGGATGCCTTGATAAGTAATGAGTACTTAGTAGTACTTTTTTTAACCATGTGATTGGGCTATATTTGGCCATTTTTTGCCCAAAAGTACTTGTAAAAAGTTCTATTAGAATTAGTGTAACAATATTTTTAGAAGAATACTTCATTTCTCAATACTTATATGCAATGTAGCTGCAACGTAACATCCCCACATGCTGGATCCATTGTGGAATCTCCTAAGCTACAAAGTTTTGTGTTGGAACCCCATTCAAGTAATTGTTGCCGGCCCCAATAATCAGTCAATGTTATTTTAGAGACAACCCTTTGAATTTCTTAAAGAACAAGAATAACTGTATAGAGTCTCCATATCAGTGGTACTCTATAATATACTGTGCCTGTTTCATACTTTGTTTCTATTTTCTCTTTATTTAGAATGTGAATCCCATTTTTACTACTGCTACTACCACTGTGAAGAATCCGAACTTCGATGGCGAATGATTCAGTATCTAACAGCAAGCACAAGAGAATGCTTTACTGCCTTTTTGCTTTAAATATGTATATAATTTATATATATATTTTTATTTTATTGAAGGATTTTTGTTATTTAAAGGAGTTCTCCGGGAATAAGAAAAAAAAGGAAAATGTTATAATGAATAAATTCTTAACTACCTTTAATTAGCGAGTCACATTAATTTTTCCTAAGGAGGTAATCACTGGAGTACATTAACATTGCCGACATTTGTTACACATGTCGTAGACTGTTAATAGAACAAGTGCCTGTGAGTATGTGCAGTAGGAAGCTCCATTGATGTGACCGTGCGTGATTTACTAATTAAAGGTATTTAGAGTATATATTCATAATCCTTTTTTTTTAACTAGAAAAACCCTTTAAAATGATGTTCACCAAAGGTAGTTGTTTGACTTCTTTAAAGGAAATCTGTCAGCAGGTTTTTGCTATGTAAGGTGAAGACAGCATGCTGCAAGGTTTAACACAGAGAATTAAGGGATGCCTGTTTTGTTGAGGTCCAATCTATTGTTTATTTTCTATGTTTGTTTAAGCAGCAGGACTTCTCATTGCTTTGACTACAATGTCATGCACATGGCAGTCCGGCAAGCTCCCTTCTCTGATTGACACCTCACTGTCAATGTACACTCTCTATAGGGAGCCTAATGTTGGTGGGAAAGCTCTCCCAGCTCTGCTAGATGGCCAAATCTAAAGGGTACTTTGCACACTACGACATCGCAAGATGATGCTTGCGATGCTGAGCGCGATAGTCCCCGCCCCCGTCGCAGCAGCGATATCTTGTGATTGCTGCCGTAGCGAACATTATCGCTACGGCAGCTTCACATGCACTTACCTGCCCTGCGACGTCGCTCTGGCCGGCGAACCGCCTCCTTCCTAAGGGGGCGGGTCGTGCGGCGTCACAGCGACGTCACAGGCAAGCGGCCAATAGGAGCGGAGGGGCGGAGATGAACGGGACGTAAACATCCCACCCACCTCCTTCCTTCCGCATAGCAGCCGGGACACAGGTAAGGTGATGTTCCTTGCTCCTACGGCTTCACACACAGCGATGTGTGCTGCCTGCTGGAACGAGGAACAACATCATACCGTCACTGCTGCAAAATTATGGAAATGTCGGACCCTACACCGATCATACGATAACAATGCTTTTGCGCTCGTTAATCGTCTGTAAAAGGATTCACATACTGCGATGTCGACAGCGACGCCGGATGTACGTCACTTTCGATTTGACCCCACCGACATCGCACCTGCGATATCGTAGTGTGCAAAGTACCCCTAAGAATTCTGATTGTTTCAGAACAGCTGCACCATCTAATTTAAGTGATACATCGTTGGATTCAGGATCTCTTTGTCTACATCATACTACTCTCAGATGAGGTAGCAAAAACCTGATGACAGATTCCCTTTACTAGAAAGGGCTTATGTTCTTGATTGGCTGGAAAGGCGTACAGTGTACCACATATGGTGGTCCTGCCCGATTAAAAGCTAATTTTTATTCTAGAATAGTGACATACAGTATTAGAGGAAGTTACAGAAGGTAAATTTCCTAAGTTACCAGCTATTTATTTAAAGGGGCAAACCTTGAAATATGTAGAATCCAACCTTTAAATTGGCTCAGTTTATACTGCTAGCTGCTCGAATACATGTAGCTTTTAGAAAAGTCTAGCTCCACATATCGCCACTGTTGTGGCTGGGGTTAATTTTATTGGAGGCCATTAAGGCTGCTTTAATAAGATGTGGGCTCCATGGATGGCTAGTCCATATGCCCGGGATATACAGCATCTGACGTGATGGATATGTCTATTATTTTTTGTGAAATATGCTATTGCTTCTGTCTTATTCGTTTTATTACATCCTTGTATATGTACGGTAGCCAGACCTGTTTAACTATATTTCATTGAATTTTAAGATGGGTTTTAAGTCCCACCAGTGAGAAATTGATTTCAATTTTTTTAATAAAGTTTGTTTTATACTAAAGTGAATGTCTACACAATATAACTTTTAACTTTCTGTGTTAATCTAATATATAAAGCTGAGTTTATGTGCGTATGTATGTGTGTATGTGTAATACTATTGTATGAACTTGAGGATTCTGATCGCTTAGGGCAATGAAGAGCAGAGACGGGTTCTTGGTGCAAGGAATTTCTATAATACACAGCCAACAATATGTACACATTATATAGAACACAGAAACAAACACAAGCACAGTATATACCGCTGAGCACAGTCCTTACGAATATAGTCCAGTAAATAAGTAGTCCAGGTAACGTAGATCCGAATGAACAAAGTTTGTGGCACAAGTCCTCACACCGGTGTGACCGGGTGATAAGTCCCTGGTTTTGATCCACAAGAATAATGTATTAAATGGTCCTGGCCAAGTTCAATAAGTCCAAACACATTCTTAGCAGAAAGAGTAAATATGGGTACAGTTTCGGAAAGATAGTCACAATGTATCTAACCGGTAAGTATCGCTTACATACAATTGGGATGTCCGAGCCGCTGGTAAAAGCAGAAGCAATACTGCCTGGAGTTAACCTGAGACCAGCCTTAGGGGTACTTTGCACGTTGCGACATCGCTACTGCGATGACGCACATCCGGCGCCAGTAATGACGTCGCAACGTGTAAAGCCTAGATGCACCGATAAACGATCGCAAAAGCGTTGTAAATCGGTGATCTGTGTAGTGTCGGTCATTTTCATAATTTCGCTGCAGCGACAGGTACGATGTTGTTCCTCGTTCCTGCGGCAGCACACATCACTGTGTATGAAGCCGCAGGAGCGAGGAACATCTCCTTACCTGCGTCCTGCCTGCAATGAGGAAGGAAGAAGGTGGGCGGGATGTTTACGTCCCGCTCATCTCCGCCCCTCCGCTTCTATTGGCCGTCTGCCATGTGAGGGGGCAGGTAAGTGCGTGTGAAGCTGCCGTAGCGAAAATGTTCGCTATGGCAGCTATCACAAGAGATCGCATGTGCGACGGGGGCGTGGACTATCACGCTCGGCATCTCTACAATCGGTTAGCGATGTCGCAGCGTGCAAACTACCCCTTACAAGTAATCCGCAGGTAATTCACAAGGATCCGGAAAGGCAACCAGGTAACGAGAGCAGCTGAGCAGGAGCAGACAGGAAGCAGTATACTCAAGCAACTAGACTAAGCTTATGGGCGGGTTTTTAAGCAGATGAACCAGAAGTAGGACACACAGAACAGAAACTCCATTTTAACAAAGGGCAAGATCATTCAGAAGCAACCTGGAACCCCGGAACACTGACAGTATGTGTGTCCACTAAAGGAATCTGCACCGTCATATTTACAATCACATAATTTTGCGCAGACGCTTCATGTGACTCAGGGAACGTCATAGACTACATTTTGAGAAGAAAACTTAACCCCGTGCTTTACAGTTATCCACCAAAAAACTCTTTATATTAAAGTCAATGGAGCTGGGAGCTACAGGTCAGAAATAGGAGCTGTGATTGGTTGCTATAGGCAATGAAGGACATTCTTAGTATAAGGCCGGTTTCAGACGTTTGTGTTTCAGGTACGTGTAACATCCATTTTTAACATGGATGCCACACGTACTCATGTCATTCTATGGTGTTACACGGCCGTGTTTTCATATGGACCGTGTGACCCCATGTGGTACCACACGCACAGATGGAGACATGTCCGTTCTTTTCTCCAGCAGCATGGGTGTCACACGGATTGCACACTGATGTGATCTGTGTGACATCAGTATGACACGTACCGGAGAAAACACGTGTCTTTGAAAAAAATGATTTTCCATACTCACTTGTCTCCAGTGCTGCAGTCTTCGGTGCTGCTGTCACTTACTTCCGACCCCTGCTCATTACACTCATTGCATATGCACTGCACTGAGGAGCTGGAAGCAGCAGCAGTGCTGGAGACATCAGCAAATTGATGAAACAAACTGGTGAATGAGGACTGAAGGCAAGGGTTTATTTTGTTCAATTAAACTTCTTCATTCTCCTTTCAACTACTGGATTAGTAATGGTGGTGTCTGCTAGACGCCACCCATTACCAATACCAGGGCTTGATGCCGGCTGGAGCTGGTATCAACCCCACAAATATTACCCCGTTTGCCTCCGCACCAGGGCAATGGGAAGAGCTGGTTCCAGCACCAAAATTGGTGGATCTATCATAATATCAACCCCGAGTTGTCTGCTGTACCTTGGCTGGTTTAAGGAAAAATGGAGGGGACCCCACATCATTTTTTAAACAAAAGAAATCTAAAGATTTACAACAGAAGCGTGGGATCTCCTCTATTTTTAATAACTAGCCAAGGTACAACAGAGAGCCGAGGGTTGCAGCCTGCAACTCCTGCTGTTCCTGTGCTGGATATGAAAATTGGGGGGAGCCCCACGTCATTTATTTTTTTTAAATTAAAAAATTAAAATGCTGTAAAACAGCTGGCCAAGCTAGCTATCTCTATACAGTGCCTACAAGTAGTATTCAACCCCCTGCAGATTTAGCAGGTTTACACATTCGGAATTAACTTGGCATTGTGACATTTGGACTGTAGATCAGCCTGGAAGTGTGAAATGCACTGCAGCAAAAAAATGTTATTTCTTTTTTTATTTTTTTTTTAAATTGTGAAAAGTTTATTCAGAGGGTCATTTATTATTCAACCCCTCAAACCACCAGAATTCTGTTTGGTTCCCCTAAAGTATTAAGAAGTATTTCAGGCACAAAGAACAATGAGCTTCACATGTTTGGATTAATTATCTCTTTTTCCAGCCTTTTCTGACTAATTAAGACCCTCCCCAAACTTGTGAACAGCACTCATACTTGGTCAACATGAGAAAGACAAAGGAGCATTCCAAGGCCATCAGAGACAAGATCGTGGAGGGTCACAAGGCTGGCAAGGGGTACAAAACCCTTTCCAAGGAGTTGGGTCTACCTGTCTCCACTGTTGGGAGCATCATCCGGAAGTGGAAGGCTTATGGAACTACTGTTAGCCTTCCACGGCCTGGACAGCCTTTGAAAGTTTCCACCCGTGCCGAGGCCAGGCTTGTCCGAAGAGTCAAGGCTAACCCAAGGACAACAAGGAAGGAGCTCCGGGAAGATCTCATGGCAGTGGGGACATTGGTTTCAGTCAATACCATAAGTAACGTACTCCACCGCAATGGTCTCCGTTCCAGACGAGCCCGTAAGGTACCTTTACTTTCAAAGCGTCATGTCAAGGCTCGTCTACAGTTTGCTCATGATCACTTGGAGGACTCTGAGACAGACTGGTTCAAGGTTCTTTGGTCTGATGAGACCAAGATCGAGATATTTGGTGCCAACCACACACGTGACGTTTGGAGACTGGATGGCACTGCATACGACCCCAAGAATACCATCCCTACAGTCAAGCATGGTGGTGGCAGCATCATGCTGTGGGGCTGTTTCTCAGCCAAGGGGCCTGGCCATCTGGTCCGCATCCATGGGAAGATGGATAGCATGGCCTACCTGGAGATTTTGGCCAAGAACCTCCGCTCCTCCATCAAGGATCTTAAGATGGGTCGTCATTTCATCTTCGAACAAGACAACGACCCAAAGCACACAGCCAAGAAAACCAAGGCCTGGTTCAAGAGGGAAAAAATCAAGGTGTTGCAGTGGCCTAGTCAGTCTCCTGACCTTAACCCAATTGAAAACTTGTGAAAGGAGCTCAAGATTAAAGTCCACATGAGACACCCAAAGAACCTAGATAGCTTGGAGAAGATCTGCATGGAGGAGTGGGCCAAGATAACTCCAGAGACCTGTGCTGGCCTGATCAGGTCTTATAAAAGACGATTATTAGCTGTAATTGCAAACAAGGGTTATTCCACAAAATATTAAACCTAGGGGTTGAATAATAATTGACCCACACTTTTAAGTTGAAAATGTATTAAAATTTAACTGAGCAACATAACTTGTTGGTTTGTAAGATTTATGCATCTGTTAATAAATCCTGCTCTTGTTTGAAGTTTGCAGGCTCTAACTTATTTGCATCTTATCAAACCTGCTAAATCTGCAGGGGGTTGAATACTACTTGTAGGCACTGTATATATGTTCTTTCTTATTTTCTTTCATTATATCTATTTTTATCTGTTCCATCTATCTATCTATTTTATCTGTTCTATCTTTCTATAGCTATAATTTTTCAGGCTTTACCCATCTTTTACACATTAAAAACCATTAATTTCAGTATCATGCATTTTTTAACAGTACCACGTATGCAAACACAGACGTCACACGGTTGTCCATACCGGTATATGTGACTTGCACCTGTTTAAACACTGGCGTATGAAAGGGGCCTAAGACAGCTTTATGTGTGAGGTAATATATATGTAGAGACAGACACACACAGAGACAGACAGAGAAACACACAGAGACAGAGAGACAGACACACAGACGCGCAGACAGACACGCGCAGACAGAATCACGCACAGACAGAGACACGCGCAGACAGAGACACACAGAGAGGGTGCACATACAGAGACACACACAGAGGCAGAGAGACAGACAGACAGAGAGGGAGAGTGAGAGAGACACTTAGTTACTATCCCGGGCAACGCCAAGTACTACAGCTGGTAGTTTATAAATGATGGATATAGATTTTTCTGTTACAAATTTCCAAACCGTTTTAAGTCCCACCAGTGAGAAATTGATGTCAATTTCTTTTAATAAAGTTTATTTTATACTAAAGTGACTGTCTACTTTTTAACACAATATAACTTTTAACTTTCTGTGTCAATCTAATATATAAAGCTGAGTGTATGTATGTGTGTATGTGTGGGTGTATGTCCGCTAAAGGAATCCACACCGTCACATTTACAATCACAAAATTTTGCACAGACACCCTACGTGACTCAGGGAACGTCATAGACTGTTTTGATGGGAAAATTTAACCCCGCGCTTCACAGTTATTCTCCAAAAAACCTGCCTCCATTAAAGTCAATGGAGCTGAAAGCTATTAGGTTATTAATAGGAACTATAATTGGTTGCTATAGCAAGAAAATAAATTGTTAGTATAAGAAGCTTATGTGTGAGGTAATAAGATGTCGGTGGGGAGACGGATAGAGAGAGACAGAGAGAGAGACACACAGTCAAAGAGACAGACAGAGGCAGACAGACAGGGAAAGAGACAGGCAGAGAGAAAGAGTCAGGCAGACAAGGAAAGAGACAGAGAGACAGACAGAGACAGACAGGGAAAGAGACAGAAACAAGGAAAGAGACAGGGAAAGAGACAGAGACCAGTAAAGAAACAGGGAAAGAGACAGAGACAGACGGGGAAAGAGACAGACTGGGGAAAGAGACAGACGGAGAAAGAGACAGAGACAAGTAAAGAGACAGGGAAAAAGATAGATACAAGTGAAGAGACAGGGAAAGAGACAGATACAAGTGAAGAGACAGGGAAAAAGACATAGACAAGTAAAGAGTCATGGAAAGAGACAGAGACAGACAGGGAACGAGACAGATGGGAAACGAGACAGACGGGGAACGAGACAGACGGGGAACGAGACAGACGGGGAACGAGACAGACGGGGAACGAGACAGACGGGGAACGAGACAGACGGGGAACGAGACAGACGGGGAACGAGACAGACGGGGAACGAGACAGACGGGGAACGAGACAGACGGGGAACGAGACAGACGGGGAACGAGACAGACGGGGAACGAGACAGACGGGGAACGAGACAGACGGGGAACGAGACAGACCTGGAACGAGATTGACAGACAGAGAGAAACAGACAGACACAGAGTAGAGAGAGAGAGATACAAACAGAGAGACTGATACAGACACACAGAGACAGACACAGAAACAGACAGACAGAGACAGACAGACAGCGACTAGTAGAGAGACAGAGAGACAGTTACTATCGGGTACTACAGCTAGTCTAATACTGTATATAAAGCTGAGTGTATATATGTATGTATGTGTGTATGTCTGCTAAAGGAATCCGCACCGTCGCATTTACAATCACATAATTTTGCACAGCCACCTGATTTGACTTAGGGAACATCATAGACTATGTTTTGAGGGGAAAATTTAACCCCGCACTTTACAGTTATTCACTAAAAACTGCTTACATTAAAGTCAATGGAGCTGGGAGTTACAGGTCATTAATAGGAGCTCTGATTAGTTGCTATAGGAACAAAGTAGAAGTCTTAGTATAAGACAGCTTATGTGTGAGGGAATATATCGGTACAGGCATACACACAGAGACAGAGACACACACAGAGAAAGAGAGACAGACACACACAGAGAGAGACACACATACATACAGACACACAGAGACAGAGAGATACACACAGAGGCAAACAGACACACAGTGATACAGAGAAGCACACACAGACGCATACACAGATGCACACACAGAGACGCACAGTTAGGCACACAGACACACACAGACAGACAGAAACACACAGACTGATACAGAGACACACACACAGTAACACATGCACAGAGACACACAGTCTAACACACAGACACACAGAGACAAATACAAAGAGAGCGAGACAGAGACACAGACATACACAGACACACACATAGACACACACACACACACACACACAGACCGAGAGGGAGACAGACGGAGAGGGAGAGTGAGAGAGAGGGAGAGTGAGAAAGACAGAGAGATACTTAGTTACTATCCCTGGCAACGCCGAGTACTATAGCTAGTAGTTTATAAATGATGAATATAGATTTTTCTGCTACAAATTTCCAAACAGATGTAAATGTTAAAAATATAGTTGCCTGCAGCCATAAGTGATGGGATCCTAAAAGCTTACTATGTTCTCTGTTTATAGTAGTACTCAGTAAGCTCCCTAAGTGAAGCCCAAAAGCTGCAAGAAGACAAAATTTGTAATTTAAAGTCAAGATATTCTATGACAGCAGCGGCGGCCAGTAACCTAGACAACAAGCAATAAACAATTAAAATGAAAAAGCCCTCTGTTCTTGTTAACAGAGAGAATTTTTAATAGGATTTAAATTGGAATGTTGGTTTTTTTTACAAGCACTTTACGATTTTAACTAATAATTATGTTGAGACAAGATCTTAAGATAGGACCTTTCACTTGATTATTTAACTTAAATTTAGTACGTCCTCAAGTTGATGCCTCTCTACTGATTACGGAATAGTTTTTCTTTTTTATCCCTCAAATCCATAGTTATTGCCCCTGGTAACAAAGATGCAAATTTGCCCTTCAACTAACTGGGCGTATACCACAGGTTTTCTCTGTCTGTGGGTGTTTGCATTCTCTTTCCTATGATGCTCGACCATAAAAACATGCTGCATTGTAAAGAAGAAAAAGCAGAGAATGTCAAAGCAAGGATCAGCAACCCTGCTGTCACGATTCATGTCTATCTCTGCTGTTGCAGAGTTGTCATTTGGTGTCTGTTCTGGCGGTTAGTGTTTTCCGGAGCGTGGCCGGTGGGAGAAGCCTATCCCATCGTGCCTCGTTTCCAGGATCACGGTGCCTTATCATGGTGTCATTCCCACTGGATCAGCACCAGTTATAGTTCTGCTCTGCAGTGTGTTTGCTGGTCCCCATAAGTTTGCCTGATCCTGCCCGTCTACCTTGTATACCTTGTCTACCCTCCCTGACTCCCGACCTCCTTACTGTGTCTGTCCTCCATGACTCCAATCCTCTTGACTGCATCCGTACTCTCTGACTCCCAGCCTCCTTACTGCATCCGTCTTTCTTGACGCCCGTCCTCCTGACTGTGTCCGTCCTCCCTCTCCAGCCCTTTTTCTGTTCTTCCGTCTCTGTGTTCCCCTACTACTACATGCTCTCTTCAGCTTGTTACTGACTCCAGTATAGTTGTCCTCCGGTCTCTGACGATACCTCTCTGCTTCTGACCTGGCTCTCCCTTTACTCTGACTCCGCCTCCTACCTGGTAAAGCGTGATCTCCTGGCTCTGACTTCGTTTCGCACGATTGTCCCAGTTGGATCCACAGGTGGAGCTAGTGATGCCTAGTGGATTCAGCACCACGCTGCGTATACTAGGAGTTCCGGCTCCCCCTGCTGGTATACTACACCTGCTATTTAAATGTACATGAGAGATTGAAAGCAGCATCTAAATGGTTAACAGTAGTGGTCGGAGCTCAGCTGTAGTCAAGACTGTTAAACACAGATGCCGGCTATTTTATTTTGGTCTCAATTCACATATTTTGAGCAAGGCTGAGCACATATAGTCGGCACATGCCCGCATGTATGCAAATTGCACCCACCAGTACTTTGAGGATTCACCAGTCTGCAATCACATAGACTGACTGCAGACTTTAACCCGATGCTTGGATACCCCCTTTAAAAGAGAATGCATTAATACAGTGGTGTTTTGGCATTATGACATTTTCTGAATTATTGCAGACTGGGTTTTTTTATTCATAAAGTGCTCACGTAATGTAAGGAAGTGGATTGTTCATACATTAGAAATGGCACAAGCGATACTTGTGTGAACAAACACCGCCATCTGTGAGTTTTAAGAGCAGGAACTGTGGTAAAGAGAATTAGTTCCTGGGGTGGGGAGAAGAAGGAAGAGGCACAAGGTCATCATGTTACAAGCTGTGTTGCAGTTAGAAATTAAAAGTCCCTGAGGCCAGGACAGGAGAGGAATCATCGCATGGACCTTTGTCAGGTCAGACGTGCAGAGCTAGCTGACCTGGCTTACAACCACATCTAAGAGACAGAAGAACAGTAGGATGTGATCTCTAACACAGAATAAGAAACTCAATTAACAAAGAAAATAACTGCACTGGTGATACGGTCTGAGGGAAAACTGTGTGAGCAGTTACAGGGATATGGACAATTCAGTAAATGGTTAAAGAGATATGGTTGAATGCATGGGCTATAGAGGCAAGTAGGCAGAATTACAAGAGAGGTTAAATGGGTGAGCCTCTGGAGGCCTAGTTACTGGGAATGTTGAATGTGTGAGCTGTGGAGGCCAGACCCTGTGTTGCATGATCGGCTTCCTTCTCCGCTGAGCCACAGCAGATTCAGTCTCTGTCAGTGTGCTGATTATCTTTTCCCTTTGTTTCATTCTTTTCAGTCAGCAGGTGTTTTCCATTGTCATTTAGTCTGCTCTATCCCATTGCAGATGTGCCATTTATACATTCCACTTGCTAGTCTTCTCTGCTGACTATATTCTAATGTGGATCCTGCTTGGAGTTAAAGCCATACTGCCAAGTCAGTCAGATAAAGACCAGCTAAGTTTATTATATTTGCTGTTACCAGGGCGTAACCAGTGTTTGATGGGCCCCGGTGCAAAGTTTGGACCTGGGCCCCTTAACCGTACACCGACACTCTGGGTACGGGATAATGATGCGGACACTCTGGGTACAGGGTAGTCTCGCTAACACTTGGCTCTTTCCCTCAGCACAAATGTTTCCCATGATCTGAAATCCCTCTTTCTATCAGCACCCAGCTGTTCTGATATCCATCTTGTCCTCAGCACGCACCATACCCATGCTCTGCTATACATCGTTCCCTCAGCACACAGCTTTTCCATGGCCTGCTATACATCTTTCCCTCAGCACCCAGCTTTCCCATGATAGAGCATGGGAAAGCTGGGTGCTGAGGGAAATATGTATAGCAAAGCATGGGAAAGCTGGGTGCTGAGGGAAAGAGACTCTTTTCCTCTGCACAAAACTTTCCCTTCCCATGCTTTTAGCTTTCTCCCCCCTTTGTATATAGCTCTCCAAATGCTATAAATGGCCCCCACATATACTTCCATATAGTATAATGGGTCCCACATAACCCTTCATATATTAGAATGCACCCTCATAGTCCTCAATGTATTATAATGAACCCCATAGTCCTCCATATATTATAATGCATCTCCCATAGTCCTGCAGGTTTTATAATGCCCCCCCCCCAGTTCTCCATGTATTATAATGCACCCCATAGTCGTCCATGTATTATAATGCACCCCATAGTCCTCCATGTATAAGATAGCTGTTGTGAACACACATTTGCACTGGGTTCCGGTTTGGTGCTCCCTCTTGTGACCAGTGCTGGTAGTAGAGTTGGTCCGTTTAACAGAAGCCAGACAGCTGATGATGATTGGAAATCAGGCTGCTCAGACAGGGCCTATATAACTGAGTAGTGTTCTCATGGTCTGGGCCGGTGATCAATGTTGTCTCCTGTGGTGCTGTGGACATTCTGGAGCCTGCCCTATCTTCTATTTCTACCTGAACTCCTTGCAAATAGGTTTTGTCTTTGCGCCTCTTGCTGGTTTCTTTCCATTTTCTTGTTGTTTTATTTTTGTGGTACTAAGGCTTGTCTCCTGGTTTTGCTTGTGTGGAGTTAGGGGTGGAGTTGGATCATTCCCTGCTGGTAATGTCTGTGTACCTTGCTCCATATTCTGCAATGTATTTTTGTTTTGTCATGCTTAGTATTAATGTCAGTCCTTCCTCTATATTTGTGTTTTGCTTGGATTCCAGTAACACCAGAGTACTGATATAGTGGAGGAGATCCTATGTTGGTCGAAGGGGATCTGGAATATGTAGTGGAGAAGATTTTGGATTCCCGTCTTACTAGACGGAAGCACCAGTACCTGGTCAAGTGGGAAGGTTATGGTCAGGAGGATAATTCTTGGATCAGGAGGCGCAGCCATGGGCACTACCGGTTCAACATACTTTTTCAACAAAGACTTATGAAAGACATTATGAATCTTGGAAGTCTCTGGAAGAGCAAAACAGAAAGAAACAAGTTTAATCATCTCCAAACATTTTTTAAGCTGAGACGAAATGCGTCGAGAGCTTCTGTCCATGACTTGGCATATGGGAGGGTATTGTGTGGCTCGAAGTAAAAAGCCCCCCCTCACCTGCCTTCAGTGATATATATTATATTTTTATAATTGATTTTCATTACTTTTTAGTAATCTTATAGGAACAAAAACCTCTGACTTTCATCACCACCAGAATACAGGTACATAGAAATAAGCTGCTATGTACAGATGTATCTGTATGTCTAAGTACAATCTGCCTTTTGATTCAAAGCCTGCATTGCAGCTTCCAGTATACAAAATCCTCACACTTATGTCCTAGCAGGCTCTGAATGAGGCTCCATATGTTGAAGTACCGATTCGTGGAACCAATACACCATGAATTACGTTGAATCTCCGTGGATTTAAATAAATTGGAGAGCAAGGAGGTGTGGGAGGATCTTTCTTCAAATAAACAATTTTTTCTGTGTGTGTTTTCTTAATTTTACACTTACTGGGTTAGTATTAGGGGTGTCTAATAGACGTCTCTGCATTACTAATCTATAGGCTTGATGCCAGCTGACATTACATAGCTGACATCAACCCCCCAAAATATTACCCAGATCGCCAGCGCACCAAGGCAATTGAGTAGAGCCGGGCAAAGTGCCAGAAATGACATCTAATAGATACACCAATTCTGGAGCAGTTACTGGCTGTCTTTTTAGGCTGGGAAAAGGCCAATATCCATGGACATTTCCAGCCTGTCACACATATTGACCGCTACCCAGGAACAGGGGCTTCTCTGACCCTGTAAGCTGGAGAAGCCTGACTTGCCCTCAAGCCACGGGTACACTTGAAAGTAGCGAAGCATTACCCTCCGACCTGTCCTTGTCTCCTACACGGACCCTGGTCTAGGGTCCCCCTACCTGTTCTACGGGACAACTGCAGGGAACAGCACAAAAAAAGAATAAAATAAAGAAAAACAACAAAATAACGTCGCTTCTGCAAACTTCACCTTGTTTGCAGAAGGCTACACGAACTAGGATATAAAATGACCAAACACACAGGCTTTCTCTATCAACTGTGAAGAGAAAATAACCAGCCCTGTGTGAAGGATGCTGGAACCTTTTAAAGGTCCAGCCTAATAAATAACTTAGAGCACCTGAGGGAATGCCTCTAAGCATACTTGCAAAAGAAGCATTAACCCTTCAGGTGCTAAAAGGAAAAAACGTCCAATTAAATGAGGAAGAGTCTCACTGGAAAGAAACCAGCGTGACACAGCCTTATAATATAAGTCCACAGCTGTCTGCTTTACCTTGTCTGGTTATCAAAAATAGGTGGGACGCTACACAGTTGTTTTTTTTTACTATTTATTTATTAGGATAAACAAGGCTAAAAACACCCTTTCGTGCTACATGAAAGGCAATAAAGGGTGCAAGTGTACAACCTCATTGCTAATTCCCCCCCAGAGCTGTATGCCCCCTACCCAGTAATGTATATGTCCCCAGCCCCACTGTGATGTATATACAGCAGTGTCAGTGTGAATTGTGCATGACCATGTCTGTTAGTGGAGGCCATCAAGCAGCGGTCCCTGCACAGCCACATGCCTGGGAGGAGCTGGACAGAGACAAGCGGGGGAGGTGAGTGAGGCTGCTGCTGGCTTCCCTATATTAACTGTATGTGTGCATGTATGATGTGTGTATGACTGTGTATATATTTATGCCTGTTTATATGTATTTTTGTGAATTTGTCTTTAAATACAGTATGTATATGTATGCCTGTATGAGTATGCATTTGTGCATGCGCATGGGGCCAACTAAGACTCTTTCGCTCGGGGGTGGGAGGATAAAGAGCTCTGGCGAGTATACAACACTTGCGTGCGGGGACATACAGCTCTGGGGGACATTCAACACTGGGGTAGGGCGCATATAGCTCTGGGGTAAACATCACTGGGGTGGGGAGAACATACAGCTCTGGGGCTGTATACAGCAATGGGGTGAGGTACATACAGCTCTGGAGGTGTATACCGCAATGGTGTGGGTGGACATACAGCTCTGGGGGTATGCAGCATCGTGTGGGAGACATACAGCTCTGGGGGGTTATACAGCACTGGGGTGGTGGACATACAGCTCTGGGACTGGTATACAATACTGGGGGTGGGGAGACACAGCTCTGGGGGTTATACAGCACAGAGGTGGGGGACATACAGTTCTGGGAGAGGAAAACAGCACTGGGATGGGGGGACATACAGCTCTCGGCGGGTATACAGCACTGGTGTGGGGGACATACTGGTCTGGGGGGACATACAGCTCTGTGGGATATACAGCACTAAGGTAGGGGACATATAGCTCTAGGGAGTATAATGAAACAGGAGAAAATTCCAGCACCGGGCGTCTCATCATTAAAATATTCAATATTTTATTTCCATGTCAAGAATAAAAATTCATGTGGGGACGCAGCCTCTAAATTCCTGATGCGTTTCGACCAAAGTTCTTAATCATAGGCATATGAACAATACATAAAACCATCCTTATATACCCATTCTGTTAAGTAAAACCATGTACACTGGTCACTTGACAAAGTTAATTATCCTTCATTGCAATTTAAATATGAGACAGCCTACCAAAACTCATGACGCCTACATAAACCGTCGCCTATTTATCCACTCAAATAGTTTGTAAAAGACATTTCTATATTACCAGTTCAAACACTATATGTATTTCATTGTGGGGAAAAAAACATTTTTAATAAAAGTAGCTAATGTCACTGCGATAATTTAGCCCCGTAGGGACTCTGGCTCCCAACTTGATTATCTAATAAGCCTCGCGACACTTAACAGTGCTCTCCCAGCCCCAACCACGGGCCGGCTTTCCAATCTTCTCTATGCCTTTAACCCTAAGGGAACTCACATCTCCATGAAAATCATGAAAATGCCTAGAAAGTCCCAACCATCCTCGTTGATTTACAGCACTAACAGGCTTAGCAGCCGTGCTCACCAATCCTCTTCTTAAGGGGTCTTACAGTGCACCCTATGTAGTACTTATTGCACACCACACACGTTTCCATATAAGCAACATGCGTGATGTTGCAATTAACAAATGCTTTAATCAAATATATCTTATTAGTGACATTATTATAAAATTCATTTTTTTTCTCCATATATCCACACAAGGTGCACTTTCTCCGTTCACACTTATAACACCCTTTTTGTATAAACCATGTGGGTCTCCTTTCTGCACCAACAAAGAGACTTGGGGACAGAGTATTCCCTAGTGTTCTGACCCGTCTGGGAACACAACGATAGCCTGAATACGACAATGTTATTATAATCCACACTATAGGCAGTTGAAAATGTAGGTATATTATGTGTATTAGTCCTAACTACTCTATTTTCATGACCAAGCAAAGAATCCCTAGTTCTATCCTTCACCAAAGTATCCACCCTTTGCAGCATCCGTTTCTTATAACCCCTATTCTTTAACCCCCTTTCAATCCTTTGATTTTCTTTGGTTAGTGTCTGATCCGTGGAACATAATCTTTTAGCCCGCATCAACTCCCCTACGGGCAAATTCCGTATCACATGCGGAGGATGACAACTATACACGTGTACAACGGAATTGCCACTAATTGGTTTCCGAAACAGGGTAGTGTGAATACTGCCTAACTCTGCATTACCTGTCATGACAACATCCAAATAAGGATCTTCCTCACCATGAACCTCAAAGGTAAATCTAATATTTGTCCGATTTTCATTCAAATAATCAATAAAATCAGACAAAGGTGTGTGGGGGGACACATCGATTGAACCACGTCATATAATAATGACATCATCGATGTATCTCCCCCACCACACCAGATACTCTAGATATGGATTTATCAGACTGTATACAAATTGTTTTCCCACTGAGCCATGTAAATATTAGCCAATGAGGGCGAAAATTTTGCCCCATTGGACAACCTTGCACCTATAGATAGTATGATACATCAAATTTACAATAATTTGTAATCAGTAAATGTTGGACTACCATGATAATAAATGTATTAGTGTCAGCTGAATATACAGTAAGTTGATCTGAAACAAAGCCTCACTTATAGCTGCTACAGCCAATTTATGCAGAATACAGGAGTAGAGAGAAATAACATCAAATGTTATCCATGAATAATCGTGCAATCAAGTAACATTCTTGATATTAGACAACAAATGTTTAGTTTCTTTAATACGAACCACCATACAATTTACTATCGGATGTAATTTTTTATCTACCCATATTGAATGCCTGTCATTTAAACTCCTGATCCCAGCCACAATCAGGGTTTTGATGTGGTGTCCTTCATGCACACATTGATTGACCTAGCTGTGTGGCATGGCGCATTGTTCTGCTGGAAAAAACAGTCCTCATTCTAATGGTTACAGGGAGACCTGTAGAGGCGTATCAACGACAGTGTCTTGCACCCACTGTAAAATTTGATGGAGGATCGGTGATGATCTGCGGATGCTTCAGGAAGGCTGGAATTGGGCAGATTAAACTTTGCGAAGGACGTATTAATAAAGCCGCACACAAGGTTATCCTGGAAAAACAGTTGCTTCCTTCTGCTCAGGCAATGTTCCTCAACTCTGAGGACTGTTTTTTTCCAGCAGGACAATGCGCCATGCCACACAGCTAAGTCAGCCAATGTGTAGATGAAGGACACCACATCAAAACCCTGTCATGGCCAGCCCAATCTACAGACATGAACCCCCTGAAAACCTCTGGAATGTAATCAAAAGGAAGATGGATAGTCACAAGCCATCAAACAAAGAAAATGCTTACATTTTTGCACCAGGACTGGCATAAGGTCACCCAAAAGCAGTGTGACAGACTGGTGGAAAGCATGCCAAAACGCATGAAAGCTGTGATTAACAATCATGGTTATTCCACAAAATATTGATTTCTGAACTCTTCCTGAGTTAAAACATTAGTATTGCTGTTTCTAAATGATTATGAACTTGTTTTCTTTGCATTATTTGAGGTCTGAAAGCAATGCATTTTTTTTGTTATTTTGACCATTTCTCATTTTCAGAAAATAAATACAAAATATATTCCTTGGAAATTCGTAAACGTCGTCAGTAGTTTATAGAATTAAAGAACAATTTACATTTTACTCAAATAATATACCTATAAAAAGAAAAATCTGAAAAGCTGACAATTTTGCAGTGGTCTCTTAATTTTTGCCAGAGCTGTATACCTGTGTGTGTGCACACATAAATATGTGTGTGCTCAATGTTTATATGTGTATGTGGCGCACAAATATATGTGCATGTGCTCAGTGTATATGTGTATTTGGCGCACAGATATGTGTGTATGTGCTCAGTGTATACATGTTTGTGAGCATAAATGTGTGTATGTGCTCAGTGTATACGTGTGTGTGCATAAATGTGTGTATGTGCTCAGTATATACATGTGTGTGCACGCATAAATATGTGTATGTGCTCAATGTATACTTGTGTGTGCGCGCTTAAATATGTGTATGTGCTCAATGTATACATACGTATGTGGCGCAAAAATATGTGTGTATGTGCTCAGTGTATATGTCTGTGCGCATAAATATGCATGTATGTCAGCAATGTATAATGTGTATGTGACGCACAAATATGTGTGTACGTGCTCAGTGTATATGTCTGTGTGCATAAATATGCATGTATGTCTGCATTGTATAATGTGTATGTGACGCACAAATATGTGTGTATGTGGTCAGTGTATTCATGTGTGTGCGCATAAATATGCATGTATGTGCTCAATGTATAATGTGTATGTGACGCACAAATATATATATGCTCAGTGTATACATGTCTGTGTGCGCGCATAAATATGTATGTATGTGCTCTGTGTATTCATGTGTGTGTAACATACAATGTTTGTGTCACATACTGTGTGTGTAGTATCCACATTTATAAAATCTCGGCAATGCAGACGAGAGTTCATAGGTGTAGAGTGTAGACATGGGAGCAATCGCCCGATGAACGAGTAAATTGCTGCTTATACACCAGGTCATTGAATTGTTTATGGTGGAACAAAAATCCTTTTCTCTGCAGCACATCATCGCCCGCTGCAGACTGCAGGAGCGCTGATAATGTGACATCCATGGGGACAGAGTGATCTACTAGTGATTGTTTTGTGCCCATCATTCTTTTTCATTGTGTGTAAAGAGATCGGAAACAAGAAACGAATCACATAATATTGTCGCTCGCAATCATTTTCATGTCTGCACACATAACATGTAATCTAAACGTTTGAGTGTGATGGAGCAATATGTGAGCATTTAGAGCCACACTTTACATTTTTGCCCAGGGTCCCACTTTGTCTAAAATCGGCCCTGGCGAAATGAAACTTTTAAGTTATGTTCACATATGGTGTAGTGCATAGAATACAGTGGAACCTTGGTTTATGAGAACAATCCATTCTGGGAGTGTGCATGTAAACCAAGTTACTCATCTAGCAAAGCAAAATTTCCCATAGGAAATAATTGAAACTCAGACAATTTGTTACACAACATGTATCAATGTCCCATCCTGGTCCCCTAATGTGCCATTCCCCACATGCACAGACACATATTATTCTCACTTATCCTCCGTTCCCTCGGCGGCCTCTTCCCTGGTTCTTGTAGTCCGCAGGTATGTGTATCCGGTAACCATTGCGACTGATGCAGGAGCTGCCGTTTTCAGCACTTCAGCTGCAGACGTCATATGCATGAGCTGCTTGCCAGTGATTGGTCAGCGCGCTGCCTTTGGAAAGCACTGACGGTGCCAGCCCCTGCATCAGTCGCAATGGTTAACAGACCCACATACCTGCGGACTACAAAAACCAGGGAAGAGGCCACCGACGGAATGGAGGGTAGATGAGCATAATATATGTGTGTGTGTGTGGACTGCAAGAGCGGGTCAGAGCGCAGTGAAAGTACGGACCCAGAAGTGTGTGCAGTGAGTATTTGCTCGTACAGCAAAGCATTGCTCAAATTGAGTTACAAATTTACAGCAAGCTTTGCTCGTATAGCGAAATACTCGCACACTAGGATACTCATAATCTGAGGTTCTACTGTATGCTGCGTTTTCAGCACCATAAAAATGAATCAGATCTCTGAAATCTCATGCGCACACTTTTTTTCTGCACGTATTTTGAGCTCTACTGCATTCTTGCTAAGGCTACTTTCACACATCAGTTTTTTGCCATCAGGCATGATCCGGTGAAAAAAGTGATGCGACGGATCTGGCGAAAAAACGGAAAAAACTGATGCGACTGATCCATCCGTTTCTTCCGTTTTTTGACGGATCCGTTTTGATACAGAGCATGCTCAGTTAAAAAAAAACGGATCCGGCGGCCATAATCCGTTTTTGCCGTACTACGCCAGATCTGGCGTCCATAGGATTCCACTATAAAACACGCGGCGCGATGCAGCTTTTTGATGGAGACAAAAAACATTCACCTCAACGCTCCATCCGGCCGCCGGACAAGAAAATGTTGCTGGATCTGGCGAAAGCCGGATGGAATGCAAGACCATCCGACGCTAATGGAAGTCTATGAGGGGGAAAACGCATCCGGCGTCAACAGACGCCGGATGCGTTTTTTCATGTTTCTGCCGGATTGTGCCTGATGGCAAAAAACTGATGTGTGAAAGCAGCATAGCAATTTATTCAGTAGTATTGCAGAACTTTCCATATGAATATATGGATAAAAACGTTGTACAAAAAAAACAGCAAAAAGGCACGTACTGTATAAAAACAAAAAGCTGCAAATGTGAACATGAGCTCATACACTAGGACTGTGCTGTATTCCTGCCGCCTTGTTGGAGCCGCAGAGCAGGGGATCTGGGGATGGCATACCCGGTGGGGCCGGCAGGTGGCAGCATCGCCCTGCGTCCTCTTCCGCCATAGTGCCGGCTCCAGTACCTGAGCGCGGTGTGATCCACTTTGGAGCTGATATGACCTATTGACCGGATCTATTTTTATTGTTTTTGGAGTGGTGGGGGGAGAATATGCTGACAATAGTCCGTGCTGACATACTGCAGAGCGGTGATTTGTCCTGCAGGTGTCAGCCATAGACGCTTCCACTGGTGCTTGGTGACTGCGGTTGTGGAGCCGCACTGCTGCACCGCAACCAATGATTCCCTACAGTGTCGCATTACAGCCTGCCACTTGCTATAGACGTCAATGCAAGTTTCTGTTTCTTAGGCCACAACGTATTTCTGACAGACTAGCTGTCCCGAGTGTATTTGGTGGCGCGTCTTGTGTGAGAGCCGCCCGCTCTGACACGGTGGTCGGATTGTCCGCGAGTTTCTGTCACTTTCCCTTCGCACTTTACGCCCTTGTCGCGCACAGCGGGGAATGGTTTGTTTTGTTTTCATGAGTTTCCAGTGTGGGCGGGGCTTAGGGACCACCTGACCTCCCCGCGGCTTCAGTGTGGTGGAGGAAGTGATGGGCGCTCGTAAGGGGGCGGGGCCGGGGCTGTGGAAGCATTGGTGACGTCACCAGTGAGGTCGGATCACGTGTTGTAAACGGGTCGGTTTGGCAGAAGGAGGACGTTGCTGGTGCCTGAGGATGTCTCTCCGCCGGCTGCTGCCCGTGCTGTGTGTCCTGCTGGCCGCAGCCGCATTTGCCGCCGCAACAGGTGGGTGTCAGTGTGAATGTGAGCCTCTGCTGCCTCTTGCGGTACCGCAGGTCCCAGGACTTGGCGGCTGTGCTACGTGCCCCGTGACTACTCCCAGTATGCGTAGTGAAGGCTCAGGGACGGCAGACGCGTGTGTACTGACTGTGGGGTGTAATACTGCGGTCAGCCGTGCTGTGCAGGGGGCGCCCTGTGCTCAGTTGTGTGGGAGGATACGGGGTGACAGACGTATGGGGCTCCAGCTGTACACACCACTCATGGACCCTGGAGCAGACCCTCACTAATACCTGGCATACCCCAGGGTGGTCTCTGATTGTCCCTCCACTAGGAGACCCCAAGTGAAGTGCTCCCGTAACGTGAGTGGTGTCTTGTGCTCACAGCTGTACCTGTACATCCCTGCTGTCATAGGGGTACGCCAGCTTTACCTGTCCTCACCCGGAGGGTAACACCTGTGGGTTCCTGGGCCCCTCTAATCCTGAGAGCGGGGCGGCCGGGCACTGGACCGGACTATAAAGCTCCGCTCTTGGGGTCAGACCTGCTCATGACTTCTGTAGGTGGGAATAACCGTATTAAAGTCAGTCTGCAGTTCAGCTTTAGCGATTAGATTTTCATTCATCTATGATGCACCAACTGTGCCAAAACCAACTGATCATACATCATTTTTATTTGGATTAAGGTACCCCGGTCACAAGTACTGAAAATGAATGTCTCAAGGTTCTGTATGGAACATCTCAATGTCCTGAATAATATTTGCCAAAAAAAATTATCAACTATGTATAGTTCAGAAGTTATTCTCGTAAATCGCTTATTTATGTATGTTGACACAAACTTGGTAGAGTTTCACCAGTAACTTGTACTATCATCAAAATGTCTTGCTGGATTTAGTTCACAACATTCTGGTCATAAAGTACATTATGATAGTGCTAGTAAGTTACTGGTGAAACTCTTCCAAGTATCCGTTAAGGCTAGTTTCACCTTTTGCGTTTTTTTTCCTTCAGTCACAATCTGCCGTTTTGGAAAACAGCGGAATCCGTTAACGGATTCCGCTGCTTCACATAGACTTGTATGGACGACTGATGGACCGGACTGATGCTTCCGCTGGCCGACGCTGCGTTGCTTCCGCCGGGCAGAAGGAACGCAGCATGTAATATTTTTTTGAGCAGCGGAATCCTTAGGATTTTGCTGCGCGTGCTCTCTCTGGCTCCCTGCACATTAACCAGGGTACACATCGGGTTACTAAGCAAAGAGCTTTGCTTACTTACCCAAAATTTACCCTGGCTACGTGTGCACGGAGCCAGTGCTAAGCGGTGTACGCTGGTAACCAAGGTATATATTGGGTAACCAAGCAAAGTGCTTTGCTTAGTTACCCGATATTTACCCTGGCTACGTGTGCAGGGAGCCCGATACTTCCCCCCCTTGGCTCTGCCCCCTCCCGCACTCCACTCCGCATTTGTGTGCGCGCACTCACACACTCTCACCTGTCCCCAGCCATGCAGTCCCCGGCACTGACGTCCTCAGCGCCATGCCCCCGCTCGGCTTCACCCATCCCGCACTCCGCCCCCCACACACATTCTCGGCGTCCGGCTGCTGTGAGCGATCAGCTGATCACCCGGCGGCCGGCTGCTGTGAGCTATCAGCTGATCGTTCACAATAGTCTGCCGCCAGTAAAGTGTAAACTGTTTAGAAAAAAAAAAGTTTAAACTGTAAAGGAAAAAAAAAGCAGATTCCGTTGTTTTGTATGATCCGTTGTGCCACTATATGCAGCCTATCCGTTGCATCCATCACACAACGCAGCGTTCAACGCAAGTGTGAAACTAGCCTAACATACATAAATAAGTAATTTACGTGAATAACTTCTGAACTATACATAGTTGAACATTTTTTTTTTTTTTTGCAAATATTATTCAGTACATTGAGATGTTCATTTTGAGTACTTGTGGTCCAGGGTAGAAAAAAATAAAAAAAATGATGTATGATCAGTTGGTTTTGGAACAGTTGGTGCACGATAGATGAATGAAAATCTAATTGCTAAAGCCAAACTGCAGACTAACTTGAATCCGGTGTCAGAATATCCCTTTACTTGAACATACAGGGGCCCAGGATGTAGATGCCGCTTTCAGCACCGATCTTCACTGCTCAGTTACACATTCTGGCCAAGAATAATGGGGCAGAATGATCATTAGTACAAGTGTATTGTCCCCACACAGCAGCACATTTTCTGCGGCACATTCTTTTGTTTACACAATATGCCATCAATAAATAGGATGAGTGTTGTTCTCTTTGGTGAACGCCGGCGGTTTTGATATAAACCTATAATTTGAGCGAGCTTGCCTATGAGATAATTTTCAGATTATCTAAAGGCTGTGTTCACATCTGTGTTGGAGTCTCCTTTGAGCAGAAGTTGTCAACCTTAGTCCACGCTGTCCATTGAGCTCCTGTGGTATCGGCCTCTGCAGCAGATACAGCAATGGGCCATGTTTCCTGATTGTAACAGTGTCAATGCAAAAGTGAGCATAGCCTTGGGGCTCACCCACCCAAGCGTAAATCATGTCCAAGGGCTCTTTGATGTTTTATCGGACACCACTCGGCCCATTGTTCTACTACAGAGCAGTGCCATCAGCGCTTCTTTTTTACTTATGCCTATTCGGTGTGAGAAAATAAGCTCACCATGCTGTGAGTGGCTCCGCATATTGGACAGTGTACACCCATTCAAGTCTGTAGGTGCGTGGAATTCATCGGACTACACTCTGGTGACATCCAAGGTGAATTTGATTTCTGCAAACTCAGGGAATGAAGAACAAGGAGAAATGTTCTTTCCCACACAGTGTCATCTGAGAGAATCTGATCACACTATGCTGACCCTTGGATCAATGTTTTTTACATAATCGGCCCAATTCTCTTGCAGGAAGACTATACAAACATGGGACCTTGGCCTTAAAGAGGTTTCCCACTTTCAAGAACTTGGACCCCAAACACTCTTAGGCCCCTTTCACACGTCAGTGATTCTGGTACGTTTGTGCTTACAGACCCATTATAATGAATGGGTCTGCTCACACGTCAGTGATGTTTCACTGACCATGTCTCCGTGCAGCGTTCACACGTGTCCGTGATTGCCGCACGGAGACATGTCCATTTTTTTCTGGCATCACTGATGTCCCACGGACCACGCAGTGGTGTGATCCGTGAAACACATGCCAGAAAAAAACGTGCTTTTAAAATAAAAATCATTTTTACTCACCCGGCTTCAGCGGCACTCTCTGCAGCCCGTGCAGCCTGCTGCTTCTGAGCCGGCTCATTACTGTCGCGCATATTCATGATGCACGACACAGCCGACCCGGAAGCAGCAGCTGCGGAGGTCAGCGCTGGCCGGATGCTGCACAGCGGGAGCGATCAGCACCATGGAGAGCGGGAGCGCGCACAGGTGAGTTGATCTCTAAGTGCAATCACGGAGAACGGAGCCCGGATTGCACTTAGACAACCCACGTGTGCCGTGATTCACGGCACATGGAGGGACATGTGCATGTTTTACACGCCAGTGAAAAACGTCAGTGTTTTTCACTGACGTGTGAAACGGGCCTTACCAGCGTGTCCTCTCTCTCATTGACGTTACTCAGGTTTTGGTGTTCTGACTGCAGTGGTGACATCACATTGACAACTGGTATCGTTGCTAAAAATCAATCACTGAGCCCAGTGCTGTGTGCCATCTACCTCGGCGCAGGTGCTGACCACAATGATTGGCTCCATGGGTTGTGAGCGCTGTTGAATCACTGCAATTCAATGGCCAGAAACACTACATCCTGTGGCTAGTGATGTCACTAGCTGGGCTGCGCTTTTCTGCTGTATGCTGAGTATTCTGACACTGCTCTGTAGGCCATCAGATTATTACTGATCTGAGCAGGCAATTTGGCGGATGCTGTCACTGGGCAGATTGCACAGCGCAGGAAGTAGCAGAGTAGTACCTGAAACAAGTGCCACTGATGACGCTTGGTTTTAGGGAGGGAATAGGGCTGTGACAGTGACCGGAGCCTCTGCCCTCCAATGACTCTTTGTTTCAGTAGGCCAGCATTCACTGGGATTATTAAATGAAATATCATCACACAGGAAATAAGGGGAAAAAATAGAAAAGCCATTATAGTGTAGTGAGGGAACAGTAGGGAATTTTTAATACAAATGTATGTTAGAAAATAGCTTATATTACAGCCCTAAATATGGTAGATGGGGATTTAGAATGAAGTCTAGTTTGGCTTCAGACCACCTTTTAAGCTTTTGGAAGCATTTGGTGAAGTCTAGGGTGATGGCAGACTTTGCTGAGAGCGGTGTATGACTGGCCTTTATTACGTATATTCACTATGTGACTTCCCCTGGGTTGTAATTTTTCCTGCAGCTAGAATAGCTTATTTCAGAGTTTCTCTTGGTGCCAGTGCAAAACAAACATTGCTGTGATTGTTATTCTATGCCCTGATTTACCAGCTGGGAAATAACTAATCTTATTAACTGGCTGTGTACTCAGCCAGCGAGGTGCAAAGTATAAAGCGGCCATACATCCCCTGCACACACACCTTGTCTGATGGTAATCCTGAGGTTTATTGGCCGCGCGCTGGCACTTGTAAATGTTGGCCTGATGTTTTATCAAGTGATAGTGTTAATCATTAGTGATGAGCGAGTACTAAAAAGCTCGGGTGCTCGAAGCTCGGGCCGAGCCTCCCAAGATACTCGTGTACTCGGCCCGAGCAACGAGCCCAATGTTATCCTATGGGAGACCCGAGTATTTTTGTGAAATGACCTCCCGGCAGCATGGAGAAACCCTAAAAATGGCACAAAAGTCTCAGAAGAGTGCTCAAATGACATGGCAACAGCATGGGGAAGACCCCTTGAAGCATTTATCACTCAAAAGTCACAGCTGTGAACAATTTTGTCCGCGTTTTACGCCATTTTTACGGACTCACCAGAAAACCTTCCAAAATGACCCCAAAATGATTTTTCATGGCAGAAATGTTAAGGGCACATACCCAATAGTGAGATAGAGCTGGTGTATGTTACTTTTTGAGATTAATACATGAAAGATTTTACGTGAAAACATTGTGTGGCACTCCGATGTCCCTGAGAAGAGACGTACATGAAGGCCTCTTGAGTCTAATGTGCCCATTTTGAGGAAGTGAGTCTTTGTAGTATTTTCCTTTGCCAGGGCAGTCCAAAATTGTGAGGTTCACCAATGTCCCTGGATAGAGACGTGCATGATGGCCTGTAAACCTGAAGTGCCCATTGTAAGGAAGTGGGTCTATTTTAGTATAGCCCTTTGCCAGGGCAGCCAAAAATTGGGAGGCTCCACATTGTCCCTGGATAGAGACGTGCATGATGGCCTGTAAACCTGAAGTGCCCATTGTAAGAAAGTGGGTCTATTTCAGTATAGCCCTTTGCCAGGGCAGCCAAAAATTGGGAGGCTCCACATTGTCCCTGGATAGAGACGTGCATGATGGCCTGTAAACCTGAAGTGCCCATTGTAAGGAAGTGGGTCTATTTCAGTATAGCCCTTTGCCAGGGCAGCCAAAAATTGGGAGGCTCCACATTGTCCCTGGATAGAGACGTGCATGATGGCCTGTAAACCTGAAGTGCCCATTGTAAGGAAGTGGGTCTATTTCAGTATAGCCCTTTGCCAGGGCAGCCAAAAATTGGGAGGCTCCACATTGTCCCTGGATAGAGACGTGCATGATGGCCTGTAAACCTGAAGTGCCCATTGTAAGGAAGTGGGTCTATTTTAGTATAGCCCTTTGCCAGGGCAGCCAAAAATTGGGAGGCTCCACATTGTCCCTGGGTAGAGACGTGCATGATGGCCTCAAAACATTAAGTGTCCATTTTAAGGAAGTGGGTCTATTTCAGTATAGCCCTTTGCCAGGGCAGCCAAAAATTGGGAGGCTCCACATTGTCCCTGGATAGAGACGTGCATGATGGCCTGTAAACCTGAAGTGCCCATTGTAAGGAAGTGGGTCTATTTTAGTATAGCCCTTTGCCAGGGCAGCCAAAAATTGGGAGGCTCCACATTGTCCCTGGATAGAGACGTGCATGATGGCCTGTAAACCTGAAGTGCCCATTGTAAGGAAGTGGGTGTATTTCAGTATAGCCCTTAGGCAGGGCAGCCAAAAATTGGGAGGCTCCACGTTGTCCCTGGGTAGAGACGTGCATGAGGGCCTCAAAACATTGTTCCCATTGCAAAGGAGCGGGTCTCCTGTCGTTGTAATGTCCATTCTGCAAAGAATGGGCGAAAAAATTTACCACTGGGGGTATACCTGAAACAAAGACCTAACTATTGTAACGGTCATCATGATGGCGCATGAGGAGAAGGAGGAGCAGTCCAGCGATTATCCAAAGTCGAGAAGTGTACCCATGGGTGAGTGGAGGTACATGGCAAACTTTAAACTCCGCTCTCATTTGCTGGTGGTGTGGTGAAGTCTGGCCCAATCCAACCCTTGTTCATCTTTATCAGAGTCAGCCTGTCAGCATTTTCAGTTGACAGGCGGGTGCGTTTATCTGTAATGATTCCACCTGCGGCACTAAAAACACGCTCTGACAAAACGCTAGCAGCAGGGCAGGCCAGGACTTCCAAGGCGTAGAGAGCCAATTCATGCCACGTGTCCAGCTTGGATACCCAATAATTGTAAGGCACAGAGGAATGTCGGAGTACAGTTGTTCGATCTGCAAGGTACTCCTTCAGCATCTGGGCAAACTTAGGATTTCTTGTGGCACTACCCCGCACCTCAGGGGCTGTGGTACGTGAGGGGCTGAGAAAACTGTCCCACATCTTAAAGACTGTTCCCCTACCTCTGGCGGATTGGACTTGTGCCTCTCTCGGCTGTACGCCTCGGTTGTCCACTGATTCCTGACCTATGCCGCTAGCGTTTTGTGAGGGGAATGCTTTGCCTACTTCCGTGAGTATGGCCTTCCGAAACTGCTGCATTTTGGTTGACCTCTCCTCCACGGGAATAAGAGACAAAAAGTTCTCCTTGTAGCGTGGGTCTAACAGTGTTACCAACCAGTAATGATTGTCGGCCAAGATGTTCTTAACGCGAGGGTCACGAGACAGGCAGCTTACCATAAAGTCAGCCATGTGCGCCAGACTCTTAACAGCCAGGACTTCAGTAGCCTGACCAACAAGATGACTGAACATGCTGTCCTCCTCCTCCTCCTCCTCCTCCTCCTCCTCCTCATCTACCCTGTCCTCTGGCCAGCCACGCTGAATCGAGGATATGACTGGTGTGCATGTCATATCCTCAATTTGGCCGGAGAGTTGCTCCATGTCTTCATCCTCCTCCTCGTCATAGTCCTCCACTGCACGTTGTGATGAGACGAGGCTGGGCTGTGTGTTATCACCCACACCCACTACTGTTTCTTGCTGCAACTCATCGCGCTCCGCCTGCAATGCATCATGTTTGTTTTTCAGCAGGGACCGTTTTAGAAGGCAGAGTAGCGGTATGGTGACGCTAATAATGGCGTCATCACCACTCACCATCTTGGTGGAGTCCTCAAAGTTTTGGAGGATGGTACATAGGTCTGACATCCATCTCCACTCCTCAGGTGTTATGTGTGGAGTTTGACCCATTTCCCGACGGCTTAGGTGATGCAGGTACTCAACAACTGCCCTCTTCTGCTCACATATCCTGACCAACATGTGCAGAGTTGAATTCCAACGCGTGGGGACATCACACACCAGTCTGTGAGCCGGAAGATGCAAACGGCGCTGAAAGCCGGCAAGGCCGGCTGAAGCAGTAGGTGACTTTCGAAAATGTGCAGACAGGCGGCGAACTTTTACCAGCAGATCAGACAGCTCTGGGTATGACTTTATAAACCGCTGAACCACGAGGTTGAGCACATGGGCCACGCATGGAACATGTGTCAGCTGGCCTCGCCTCAAAGCCGCCACCAGGTTCCGGCCATTGTCACAAACGACCTTTCCTGGCTTTAGGTTCAGAGGTGTGAGCCAGTGATCTGCCTGCTGTTTCAGAGCTGTCCACAGCTCTTCTGCATTGTGGGGTTTGTCACCTATGCAGATTAGCTTCAGCACAGCCTGTTGCCGCTTCGCCGAGGCAGTGCTGCAGTGCTTCCAGCTTGTGACTGGTGTGGAGGGCACAGTGGATGAGGATGCGCAGGAGGAGGAGGAGGCTGAAGAGCATGACATTCCGGAGCTGTAGAGTGTGGGTGAAACACTGACTGAGGTAGGGCCTGCAAACCTTGGTGTGGGAAGGACGTGTTGCGTCCCTCGCTCAGACTGGGTCCCAGCTTCCACAATATTAACCCAGTGTGCCGTCAACGAGATGTAGCGGCCTTGCCCACAAGCACTTGTCCACGTGTCTGTGGTTAGGTGGACCTTGGGTGAAACAGCGTTGTTCAGGGCACGTGTGATGTTTTGTGACACGTGGTTATGCAACGCGGGGACGGCACACCGGGAGAAATAGTGGCGGCTGGGGACCGAGTAACGTGGGACAGCTGCCGCCATCAGGTCACGGAATGCTTCTGTCTCCACCAGCCTAAAAGGCAACATTTCCAGCGCAAGCAGTCGCGAAATGTTAGCATTTAGAACTGTGGCATGTGGGGTGTTGGCAGTGTATTTGCGCCTGCGTTCAAAGGTTTGCTGAATGGATAACTGAACGCTGCGCTGGGACAAGGACGTGCTTGATGATGGTGTTCTTTCTGCGTAGGCAACTGCAGGTGCAGGAGTGGAGGAGGCTTGTTCGCAGGCAGCATGGACAGAGGATTGGCTCGCATGCACAACCAGCGAAGACGTAGCAGTGACATCAGCAAGCACTGCTC
The DNA here is from genome assembly GCF_048569485.1 of Anomaloglossus baeobatrachus. Taxonomy (NCBI): domain Eukaryota; kingdom Metazoa; phylum Chordata; class Amphibia; order Anura; family Aromobatidae; genus Anomaloglossus; species Anomaloglossus baeobatrachus. The sequence goes on from NC_134359.1 coordinate 108,024,667, forward strand.
CTCGACTCTGTTGTACTTCCCACAAAGTCGGGTGCTTGGCTGACATGTGCCTGATCATGCTGGTGGTGGTCAGGCTGCTAGTTTTGGTACCCCTGCTGATGCTGGCACGGCAGGTGTTGCAAATGGCCTTTTTTGAATCATCTGGATCCAACTTAAAAAACTGCCAGACTCGTGAAGACCTAACATTTGTACAGGCACCTTGTGTCGTCGTGTTGTTCCGGGGAACGGTTGCCTGACTTCTGCCTGGGGCCACCACCCTGCTTCTTACTGCCTGTTGTGATGCTACGCCTCCCTCCCCCTGTGCACTGCTGTCCTCGCTCTGCATATCCTCCTGCCAGGTTGGGTCAGTTACTGGATCATCCACCACGTCGTCTTCCTCTTCCGCACCCTGCTCCTCCTCCTGACTTGCTGACAATTGTGTCTCATCATCGTCCACCACTTGTTGAGACACGTTGCCAACTTCGTGAGAACGTGGCTGCTCAAATATTTGGCCATCTGTACAGACGATCTCCTCATGACCCACTTCAATATGAGCTGGCGAGAGGCCAGAATGTGTGAATGGAAACGTGAACAGCTCTTCCGAGTGTCCAAGTGTGGGATCATTAATGTCCGAGGAGGACGTGTACTCAGCCTGGTGGTAGGAAGGAGGATCAGGTTCAGAAATGTGCGGTGCAGTATCACGGCTACTGACACTTGACCGTGTGGAAGACAGAGTGTTTGTGGTGGTGCCAATCTGACTGGAAGCATTATCCGCTATCCAACTAACAACCTGTTGACACTGGTCTTGGTTCAAGAGCGGTGTACTGCTGCGGTCCCCAAGAATTTGGGACAGGACGTGCGAGCGACTAGATGTGGCCCTTTGTTGTGGCGAAATTAGAGCTTGCCCACGACCTCGGCCTCTGCCTGCACCACCATCACGTCCACTTCCTTGTTCCTTGCCAATGCCCTTGCGCATTTTGCAATGCTGTGCACTGCTGACGTGTATATTCACTACTTGTGCGTTATATCAAAGTTTCTGGAAATTGCACACAAGTGCACCTGTACGCTGCCACCGACAGGCACACACGTGCGGTTTTTAAATGCAAGCACGGACGCAATAATAACCTAACACAGGTTTTAGGAGCAAAAATTAAGAACTCTGACACTATCAGCCACTGCTGACTGACGTGTATTATACACTACACTTGTGCGTTATATAATAGTTTGGTAAACGCACACCAGTGCACCTGTACGCTGCCACCAACAGGCACACACGTGCGGTTTTAAAAACCAAGCACGGACGCAATAATAACCTAACACAGGTTTTAGGAGCAAAAATTAAGAACTCTGACACTATCAGCCACTGCTGACTGACGTGTATTATACACTACACTTGTGCGTTATATAATAGTTTGGTAAACGCACACCAGTGCACCTGTACGCTGCCACCAACAGGCACACACGTGCGGTTTTAAAAACCAAGCACGGACGCAATAATAACCTAACACAGGTTTTAGGAGCAAAAATTAAGAACTCTGACACTATCAGCCACTGCTGACTGACGTGTATTATACACTACACTTGTGCGTTATATAATAGTTTGGTAAACGCACACCAGTGCACCTGTACGCTGCCACCAACAGGCACACACGTGCGGTTTTAAAAACCAAGCACGGACGCAATAATAACCTAACACAGGTTTTAGGAGCAAAAATTAAGAACTCTGACACTATCAGCCACTGCTGACTGACGTGTATTATACACTACACTTGTGCGTTATATAATAGTTTGGTAAACGCACACCAGTGCACCTGTACGCTGCCACCAACAGGCACACACGTGCGGTTTTAAAAACCAAGCACGGACGCAATAATAACCTAACAGGTTTTTTTGGGGAGCGACAATTACAGTACAGACAAGTCAGACACTATCTGGACTGTTTTACACTGTGTACACCAGCCCCAGATATGAAGGCTGGTATACGGTCACCACTACCCTGCCTGCCTGCCTGCCTGTATACTGCTACAATAGTCCTGACAAGGACTCTTTTGGTCACTAGCCTGTATTCAGACCTGGCTATACCCTGCCTGTATATAGCAACAATAGTCCTGAGAAGGACTCTGCTACTGTACGCCGACCTGGCTATACCCTGCCTGCCTGTATACAACTAGAATAGTCCTGAGAAGGACTTTTGGTCACACTGTTTGCAGCCCTGCAACTGAAAAAGCTATAAAGGGCCGCAAAGCTTTCCCTGAATCAGCGACACTCTCCCTACACTCACTGTCAGAATAGCTGTGAGCAGAGCACAGCGCGCCGGCCTATATAAAGGCTCGGTGACGCTGTGCAGGCCGGCCAATCACTGCAATTCCACAACTAACAGGGCTGTGGCATTGCAGTGGTCTGCCAGCCAATCCCTGCATGAGGGCTGGCTCTCAAAAGAGCGCCAACATGCAGAAATGAAGACCACGAGTAAAGCACGAGTATCGCGAGATTACTCGTTCCCCGCCGAGCAGCCCGAGTACAGTGATACTCGTGCGAGTACCGAGTAGTGACAAGCATGCTCGCTCATCACTATTAATCATGTAACAGTTACCTGTCTGGTGACTGTCATTGGCTGCGTGTTTATATGAGTGTCGTTATATTTCACAAGGAAGTTGTGCAACGTAAAGAAATAATGACATCCAAAGCACAAAACGTTTCTTCTCCTTCCAAATCAATTCATTATTTCCAGTTTAATATTGAGCTATTAATGTGCTGATAATCACTGCTGATTTTCCAGCCATTAGTTGTTTCACAAGGATTCCAAATGGAGATGCTTAATATTGGTATAGTGAGGCATAGCTGCTCATCTGTAGGCGTGCTGTGCCATTTCACACATTCGGCTTTTCTCCGGATTGGCGGATTCGGCTTACTCCAGTACAGTACAATGGCAGAGCAATAACTTCTGGGTCACATGCTCCGGTCACATGACAGCATGTGACCGTAGCTTGTCGCTCTGCCATTGTACTGTATACACTGTACTGGAGTGCGTTGGATACGGCGAAAAGCTGGATGTGTGAAACTAGCCTAAGCCATCTGTATTCTCCGCAGTAATTTTTTTTACCACAGTCAAAAATTCATTTTCCTACTAATTGCAACACTGTGGGGGAGTTTTCTTTAGGATAGGGGCATAACTTGCTGATCCCAAGGGCACCCAATGAACCTTAGAGCTGGGTCACACTAAGCGACAGCGACGTCGCTGTTACGTCACCATTTTCTGTGACGTAACAGCGACCTTGTAAGTCGCTGTTATAATCGCTGCTTAGCTGTCAAACACAGCAGCCGAAGCAGCGATCATAACCGCGAGAGCAGGGAGCCGCGCACACTGCTTAGCGCTGGCTCCTTGCTCTCCTAGCTACAGTACACATCGGGTTAATTAACCCGATGTGTAATGCAGCTACATGTGCAGAGAGCCGGAGCCGGCAGCACAGGCAGCTTGAGAGCGGCGGAGGCTGGTAACTAAGGTAAATATCGGGTAACCACCTTGGTTACCCGATGTTTAACCTGGTTACAGCTTACCGCAGCTGCCAGACGCCGGCTCCTGCTCCCTGCTCGCTTCATTTGTCGCTCTCTCGCTGTCACACACAGCGATCTGTGTGTCACAGCGGGAGAGCGCCTTTGAAGAAAACGAACCAGGGCTGTGTGTAACGAGCAGCGATCTCGCAGCAGGGGCCAGATCGCTGCTCAGTGTCACACACAGCGAGATCGCTAATGAGGTCACTGTTGCGTCACCAAAACCGTGCCGTAGCAGCGATTTCGGTAGCGAGCTCGCTGTGTGTGAAGCACCCCTTACTAAGGGGATTATTATATCCCAATCTTAAATGGAGCAGACTTGTACATGCTTGACCGCCGTTCCATTCGTTGTCTATGGGGGCTACAGGAAATCGCCTTGTGCTGGACTTGGTTTTCTCCAGCAGAAAATGAATGAAGTAGTGGCCCAGGCTGGGCACTGACTGCGATAGTGTGCAGTGATGCCTGTCCTGAGGCCTATCCATCAAGGTATAGAGCCTTTTCTAGGAGGACAGCGGCAGGAACTCTGGTTCATTACGCTTTTTGTAATCATATGTATCTTGTTGTCAGTGTTTTGTAGGTCCATGCTGTGAAGTTACCACTCTGTTTATTAATGTTTTTCAGAATGCTCCTCAATGTCAAACACCACCTGTGAGACCTGTCTGAATAATGTGTCGGTAAGTTGTGTTGTGAGATACACGGAGGATTCGGTCGAGTTGCTTTGTCTTGTATTGTGCAGACTTTTGTTGCTATTAAGTGGTGCCCATCTTAGCAGCTGACTTGAAGGAATTATTTTTGTCGGTCTGCGCAATCTTATTTCTGGGTGCTAGAATTTAACTGGTTTATAAAGTCTCCTGTGACTGATTCCAGTGCATCTTTACAGCACCGCTGTCACAATGAGCTAACCTTCACCACATAAAACCTGCCATCAGCCCGTAAACTTTACATGGCCAGTTGATCGGGAATGAGCTCGTTTAGTTGAATATCGGCCACTAGCTCAGCACGGAGGGCTTCTGCCCGGTCACTGCATCTGTCTGAATCCCTGACTCCTCTTCTGATTTGGAGGCTTGGCACAATGCCAGTGTTGTGTCATGGCATACACGTCACGTTGCACCATGCCCACTAATCGGAAAAGATACTGGGGATGCAGGCAACTTTGGAGTCTTTCCTCATTTTGGCCACGCATTATTGATGTGAACACTTGTCAAGGGCCCTGCTAATTGATTTATTTTTGTTCATTCCCTCCTCAATTTTTGTCAATTTAAATCAGCCTTTTTTTTTTTTTTTTTTTCCCCTCAATCCATGGCACAACTACAGTTTTTTTTTTTTTTTTTTTGCTCCACTATTATGAAATAGTGCGACATACGATGTGGACTTGGTCTGGGAGGAAATTAACTTTATTTCTTCAGGGGGTGTCAGTGTCTGTGTGGCTACAATCACCACAATGAGTGCACTCCGACTCTTAGGGGTACTTCACACACAGCGAGATCGCTGCTGAGATCGCTGCTGAGTCACGTTTTTTGTGACCTCATTAGCAATCTCGCTGTGTGTGACACTGAGCAGCGATCTGGCCCCTGCTGTGCTGCTGCTCAGTGTCACTCGTGCCCTGCTCGTTTTTTTTATTGTTGCTCTCCCGCTGATAAGCACACATCGCTGTGTGTGACAGCGAGAGAGCAACAATCCTGAATGTGCAGGGAGCAGGAGCCGGCGTCTGACAGCCTGCGGTAAGCTGTAACCAAGGTAAACATCGGGTAACCAAGGTGGTTACCCGATATTTACCTTCATTACCAGCCTCCGCAGCTCTCACGCTGCCAGTGCCGGCTCCTGCTCCCTGCACACGCTAAGCTAAGTGGTGTGCGCTGGTAACTAAGGTAAACATCGGGTAACCATACCCGATGTTTATCTTAGTTACCAGTGTCCGCAGCTTCCAGACGCCGGCTCCGTGCAAGCGCAGCGTCGCTTCCATGCGTCGCTGCTGGCTGGGGGCTGGTCGCTGGTGAGATCTGCCTGTTTGACAGCTCACCAGCGACCATGTAGCGACGCAGCAGCGATCCTGACCAGGTCAGATCGCTGGTGGGATCGCTGCTGCGTCGCTAAAGTGTGACGGTACCCTTAGTCTAACACAGCTCTGCATGGAAGCTGCTGATCCGGCTGTCATCCCAAATGCCGGGGCGTGCTTGTAGCCCTGGCTCATTGTATACAGAGTGGTGGCTGAAGCCGTGCCAGGAACCCTCCATGATTAAAAGCTTCTGTGAGGAATAAAGTTGACACCCACAAGATGCCGCACTGTCAGTATTGTGGCCAGGCATCTTTTATAACAATAAGCCCGCTCCGTCACCTGCCTACCAGCATATCATCTACCTGATGGTTGGTATGTCCTGTTGTCTTACTGTGGGCATGAAATAGTCTCAATCCTGGGACTTTATTCAGGCACCTGTATTGTCTGCTGGGCTGTCACAACGATGGGGGGGCACACTTGCTGGGCCGTCACGGCAGCGGGGGTGTCACACTTGCTGGGCTGTCATGGCAACAGGGGTGGGGGGAGTCACATGCACATATGTACGTACAAAGGTCACGATGCAGGTTATGTCTGTGACTTTTATGAGATGCAGATATTTGCTCATCATTTTACTAGTCAAATACCGCGTAATTTCTTATGTTATTACATTGTTTTATTGTCCATTCATCATGTGTATTCAAGATTCAGCAATGTGGAAAGTCACCGGATATGATCTGTAGAGCTTTGTGAGAAGACTGCAGTGGACACCAGAAGGTGCATGATAATGGGAAATTGACATGCAAAGTCTATCAGCACACATCTGTGTAGAGCAGAGGTCTGCAATATCTGGGCTGGTGCATGTAAGGCTGGTTTCACACTACGTCTTTTTAACATCCGCTGAAAACGTTTTTTTAGCGGAAGTACGGATCCTGCTTTTACAGCAAATAACGTATGCAAACGCATATGTTATTTTGCAGGATCCTGCACTGGATATTTAGGGGCGGGCATTGGAGTCATGTGATCGGGAGTGAGGGGAACTAGACTGGGAGGAGGCTTCTGACAGCTGCAGACGCTGGTAACCAAGGTAAACATCGGCCTTGGATACCCGATATTTATCTTGGTTACGAGTGTCTGCAGCTGCTAGGAGCAGGGCTGCCTGCACGCGTAACCAACGTAAACATCGGGTAACTAAGAGAAGTGGTTACGCGATATTTACCTTGGTTACGAGTGTCCGCAGCTCTCAGGCAGGGGAGAGAGCGACAGGAGAGGAAGGGGGAAAGACAGAGATAGAGAGAGAGGGGGTGAGGGAGGGAGTAGAGAGATAGACAGATCACTGGAGACTGGTTCTGGGCATGCTCAGTACTTTCTGGGCATGCTCAGTACAAAAGCAGGATCCTGTTACAACGCAACTGAACGCATTCTGCTAGGCAGGATCCAGCACTCATTGAAATGCATTGCAGCTCGCGGCGCAATGTGAAGGATCCTGTGAGATGCGTTATTTTGACAAAGCAAAAAAACGCTACATGTTGCGTTTTTGAAACATGTCAAAATAACGCAAAAGGACGGATCCTGCGTCTAACGGACGCAAACGCATGCAAACGCAGGTGGACGCGAGTCCATTGAAAATGCATTGCAGTGAAAACGGATTTGCACAGGATCCGTACTTCCGTTAAAAAAAGTTTTTAACGGATGTTAAAAAGACGTAGTGTGAAACCAGCCTAATGTGCTCAATAGCTGAAACTCCCACCCCCATAACTGAAGAGAAAAGATTACAGTCTTTGCACATGACCTGGTCACCTTTTGAAGTCCCTATTAACCCCTCCAGTATGGGCGGCATTCCCACTGCTCTGGGGCAGATAATAATCTGCATAGACAAGCCCATGTCATGCCCTGATGACTCAAGTACTGCCTGAAAAGCCTGCTATGTAAATGTATTAGCCAAAGTCTGTTCTCCTTGCATTTTAATGGGCTTTTATGCACTATAGCTATTAGTAGTTATTCGTCTACATTAGTGTTAAAAAAAAATATTGTTCTATGTGGTAAGGCTAGATTTATTTATTTATTTTTTTCTCTCATCTGGCAGTGTTTCCAAAACTCCAGTCCTCACCGCCCCAACAGATCAGGGTATCAGCATTTCATTGGTATTGTGCAATTTGAGATACAATGTTGCGAAATATAGGTGTCTGCCTGATTTTCCATGGGTAAAAGCTGCTGCATAACTTTATTTGTTGCGGATTTATAATCAGCATCTCGCACTTGTTCTTTATGGATGTTTTTGTAAATTTTCAATCTCACTGTATCGTTTTGGTTTTGTTTTTTTTTCTCTTTAGAAACATATTGTAGATAACCGCAATAGCAAGACTAGCGCACAGAAGTGAAAATACACAACAAAAAACCCTCTTCACAGTTTAGAAATGAGTGGCTACACAGTATAGGGACCCTCCGCTCCACCCCCCTGTGCTTCTGTTTCTGATGAATTCACTTCTGTTTTCTGAGTAGCTGTTTCCTGAAGTGCTTCATATAGCTGATTTTATTTATTTTTTTTTTGCATGTGACAGTGCTAAATCGCAGAGGCCCTGCACATAATCATCAAATGGTAATGATTAGGGATGATCGAATACCTCAAATATTCAGCTTCGCGAATATCTGACGAATAGGTCGCCGCTATGCGACTATTCGATGCGCAATATATGTGAAGCCCGAATCGTTCCGAATAGTTGTTATTCGGGTTTCCCATAGACTTGCATTGCGCATCAAATATTCGCGAATAGCGGCTACCTATTCTGCAAATATTCTCGAAGCCGAATATTCGAGGTATTCGATCATCGCTTGTAATGATGTCTTGTGTAAATGTGCATTTCCTGATCCAATATCTCCTGTGCAGTGACGTCTCCTCCTCCGCACCATTGCAATGGTCAGATCTATGCACAATGGTGAAGGTCTGTAACAAGTTGTGTGCAGAATCAGATCAGTAAATTTCACGTTTTACTAAAACTTTCCCTGTTTTAGGGGCTTATTCAAACATCAGTAATTTGGTGTTTTCTATCAGTATTTATATGACAAAACCTGTAGTAGGACTTAGGCTAGGATTTCATGATTAACATTGGAGTCAATGGAGTGAAATCCTGCAGCGACGTGCGGAAAAGAATTGACATGCACTTGTTTTTGCTGCGGGAATCCCGCAGCAAAACATGCAGCTGTCAAATTCCGCCCAGTGCGCACAGGATTTTTTTTCTCCATAGGATTTGCTGGTGATTCACTGCAGAGATGTTATGAACATTTTGTGCAGCGAAACATGCAGCAAAACCGCAAAAAATCCGGTAAGTGCGCACATAGCCTTAAAGTGTACCAGTCAGGTGCAATATGCATCCAGAACCACGAGCATTTCTGGGTGCATATTGCTAATCCCTGCTTTAACCGTCCCTGTGTCCAATAGCATAGATAAAGAGATCTTTAGAAAAAGTATTTCTAAAGATCTTTTATGATATGCTAATGAGGCCAGCGACTAGTCGCAAGGGCGTTGGTTCCTGTGCTCATTCCACCCTATTAACATGTTAGTATGCCCACCGGGGCGTGCTAACATGCTATTCAATGCAGCATCACCAGTGATGAAGCGATGTCTGCTGTGACTGCTGATCCGAAGTCTCGTCACTTCTGGTTTTGCGCAGTAGATCTCTCTGAAGCCAGGACACATACACCCGGCTTCATACTGCACATGACCAGAAGTGCCCAGCATTCAAGAGAGCGAACACGGGTACATGCATCACCACTGGTGATGCTGCATTGAGTAGCATGTTAGTATGCCCCTGTGGGCATGCTAACAGGACGGACTAGTCGGGGGAACTAACGCCCTTGCGACTAGTCCCCTCACTCATTAGCATATCATAAAGGATCTTTAGAAATACTTTTTTTCTAAAGATCTCTATCTCTACTACTAGATGCAGGGATTAGGAATATGCACACAAAACTGCTCGTGGTTCTGGGTGAATATTGCACCTGACAGGTTCCCTTTTAAAGAGAAAAACGATAATTGAAAAATTGACCTGTGTTTTGGCATGGAAATACTGATCAAATATATACTGTTTGAATAAAGGATTTTTTCCGGTCTAAAATGGTAAATCTGTAGTCACTATGTATCTGCAGCCTTGTGAATTCTCCCATCGCGCTGTGAGGATCTTCAATGTCAGAGCCGGGAACGGCGGTCATGTGACTGCAAGTATGTGATATCCAGACTTCCGGCCTCATGCACTACGCTTGCATTGAGTGCATCGGAAACTGTCTAGTTGGATTCTGATCAGGAGTATGCATAACCTATATACTCGCAGCTATGACCGCTGTTCCCGGCTCTGACACTGGAGAATCCTCACAGTGCAGTGTATTGTGAGGATTCTCAAGCCTGAAGTCGCATAGAGGACAGATTTGCTGTTTTAGATGAGACAACCCCTTTGACACATATCCATCATGGAGGAGAGTCGGGATAAGCTATACATCTGTCTTTAACGGAGCTAGCTCTAACCACTGCTGTTTTTTAACTCCTTAACAAAATACATTTTAGTTACTAGATCTTGGAAGAATAATGTTCATAATTGGATGTGGTTTTATTTTTTGTTAAAAAGAATAATGCTCCTTTGCTGAGATTTCATAAATACGTCCCTGCTATGTACTATGTAATGGTCGTGTTTGACCGTACAGGATCATACCACAGTGCCTGGGCAGGAGAGGAGGAAAGACAGGGAATACATTCACTACAACACGGGAACATAGCTGATTCTCAGAGGGAGGTAACACATGTTCAGAAATAGGCGGAGAAATATTTTATCTCCTTTTCCCCAACACCCCCAGCCCCTCCCCCCAACAAAAAAAGGGGCAAAATTGCAAGGTTTTTGTTTGTTTGGTTTTTTTTACTTCTTGAAAGATTGTTTCAAGATTTGTGTTCTTGTTATTTTTATGATCTAATAAAGTCAATGGTCTCCTACAACCGATCCTGCATAAAACAAGCAATATGGCTATGTAGATGTGGGGTTGGGGAGAGGTAAATTTTTCAGTTCAGGTAGTTTTATAGGTTGAGGGCTTTGGGTATTATTTTATTTTTTTTTTTCTCCAGGATGCTCACTCTAATGTGGGCTGTTACATGTGACACCGTACATTCAAGAGCCTGTTTTGATTTCTATTTTCTCCTGGCCACCTGCTGTAGCTCTTGGAGTTTGTCAGTGGCATATGTCAAAGCCATATGCCATAGAAGGTATTTATCATACCAGAGGCTCAGCTGCAGTGTGAACAGAGCTCTTGTGTTGCTCACAGATTTTTTTTTTTCTAATCCTGTGTAATTGCTGAATGTGAACAACACAACGTACAAAAGTAGACTTGGCCGATCTCTCTCGGCAGGCCAGTCAGAGAGCTGGGTTTCGGGCTCTTGCTCATGGTTGTATTACATTCTTGGGTGGCAGGATCGCTGCTCTGTGAACTCGTGTTGGATTGCTCTGTAATTTACACGTTGATGTTTTCTTTTTAGTGTTTGTGGTGCAACACGGACAGCAAGTGTCTGGATTATCCTGTTAGACACATCCTGCCTCCATCATCACTGTGTAAACTGAAGGATGCCCGCTGGGGGATATGCTGGCGTGAGTAAATATTTGAAGTGTTCTCACCTGTCAAAGCTGTGCTGTAGACACGACTCCAAATACAAAAATGTGGATTCCCGTGCTGCAACCAACCCGGTATTCAGTGGGAAATTCTCCCTTTGAGAGTCCCAGCGGAGTCAGATAATATGGTTGGTTTTGGTTTTTTTTTTCTTCTATAGATTAAAACTTCTCATCTGCACTCATTGGATCAATTTATCTTTTTCCCTTCTCGTTGGGATCGTCCTCAATCTTTGCTTTTAAAGAGAACCTATCAGGTCCAATATGCACCCAGAACCATGAGTAGTTCTGGGTGCATATTGCTAATCCCTGCCTAACCATCCCTATATACACTAGCATACAGTGCCTTGCGAAAGTATCCGGCCCCCTTGGATTTTTCAACCTTTTTCCCACATTTCAGGCTTCAAACATAAAGATAAAAATGTTAATGTTATGGTGAAGGATCAACAACAAGTGGGACACAATTGTGAAGTTGAACGAAATGTATTGCTTATTTTAAGCTTTTGTTAAAAAGAATAAACTGGAAATTGGGGTGTGAAATATTATTTGTTCCCATTTTTCTTTCAATGCAGCAAACTCACTCCAGAAGTTCTTTGAGGATCTCTGAATGATCCAATGTTGTCCTAAATGACTGATGATGATAAATATAAGCCACCTGTGTGTAATAAAGTCTCCGTATAAATGCACCTGCTCTGTGATAGTCTGTGTTCTGTTTAAAGCGCAAATGGCATCATGAAGACCAAGGAACACAATAGGCAGGTCCGTGATACAGTTGGGGAGAAGTTTATAGTCGGGTTTGGTTACAAAAAGATTTCCAAAACTTTAAACATCCCAAAAAATCTAACAATTGGAGATTGGCCCCGTTGTTAAGGTTTTAATGGGAATATAAGTTTTTTGGGTTTTTTTTTTTTTTTTTTTTTTTTTTTTTTAATCTGGGCACACTATAACGTAGGGGCAGAGATGCTGATTCCAGCAATGTATCACTTATTGAGGTGCTTAGTGTTTTGGTTTTTTTAATTCACTGTTTTATTATCAGGAGATTATCATGAGAGGACTAGTAAAGCTGCTGCCAGATAGTGTAACTCCACCCACACATTGATTGTGATCTTTCTGGACTACATGTATCGTACGCTATATAATTCTGCCCACAACACTGATGGGCATTTTCTGCCTGTGTACAGTGAAGCTGCCAATCGGTGATGTCGGTGGGGTTATACAGGGCTCAGCATTCAGAGAATTGGTAGAGCTGCAGCAGATAACAGTTTTTAATAAAAACTGCGGAAAGCTGTTATCAGGGTCTCTGCTCCTACATCATGCTGCTCTCAAATTGGGTAGCCAAAAAAAAAAATCTAGCGATAGATTCCCTTTTTAAATATCAGTGTTAAGGCCCAATCACACACAACGACTTACCAGCAATCCCGAAAACGATGCGACCTGATAGGGATCGCTGGTGAGATGTCACACAGTCAGACCTTACCAGCGATGCAGGAACAATACAGGTCGCAGTAGCGACCTGTATAACGATCTCAGCAGTCACTGTGACCCTGTCACACAGCGATGGGTCCTGCCCAGCAGGACATCGCCTTTGAAGAAAATGGCCTGGACCATTCTGCAACGACTAGAGATCTCACAGCAGGGGCCTGATCGCTGGTAGGTGTCACACATAACGAGATCGCTAACGGGATCACTACTGCGTCACAGAAACCGTGACTCAGCTGCGATCTCGCTAGTGATCTTGTTATGTGTGACGGTACCTTTTAGGATAAAATCTTACCACTTGTGTGCAGCTGACTTTATAGTTCTTTGTGTTGTTATAATGGCACAATCTTCTTATCCTTCTGTTGGTATCTGGATCCTCTACCCTCCGGCTGCATAAGTCTTGTTCTGAGCGCTCAGGAATGTTCATGTGCTCTCATGTGACTTGTTATAAGAGGCACAGGACCTGGATTTGCAGCCACTGACTCCCCTTAACTCCTATTTCCATCGTTAATTTCCCTGAATTTCTATTATAAATGTGAAGTCATGGTGGTCTTTACAATTTAGCACTGATCTCATCAAATAGCTCTACGCTGTTACAGCTACTTATAGTGGGGATGAGTGAGATGATCTGTGGGGACTAGTGATGGGTGACTACGAAAACAATACTGCAAAATATTCAAGATAAATAATGCTATTTGTGTAGTCGTAACAAATCTAATGAAAGTCAATGGGAAACTCAAATCATTTTCCAGTTGACTCTCCCAGGATGTCTGGTGGGGCTGTAAAAATGCTGAAATGGACGGAAAAATATTCAAATGGATTAAGAATTGCATGGGCAATATACATCTCTGAAACACCAGTTGCTTCTGGGAACAATGTCAGAGTATTACGCCTCTTGGATGTGCGGTCCCCTGCCTTTTTGTGATAATCGGCGCAGGTAAAGTAGACAGCTGCGGGCTGCAGCCTCCAGCTGTATGTTTTCTCTTGGCTGGTTATCAAAAATGGAGGCTCCCTCCACCCTGTTTGTGTTTTTTGTTTTGTTTTTTTCCCCCCTTTTATATTATTTAAATAACGAAAAAATTGACATGGACCACTGCCCAGGTTTGACAACCAGCGCAGATAAAGCAGACAGTTGGCGACTGGTGTTTTCAAGCTGAGAAGGTCCTTGGTTATTGGGCCCTCCCCAGCCTAAAAATAGCAGCCCTCTTTCACCAACTTATTAACCCCCAAAACAACCCTGCAGGTCAGACGTAATCAACACTGACGTCTGGCTCTGCTACATCTGGAGGCCATGGAGAGCGGTGACCATAGAACATGTGACCGCTCACTGCGGCCTTCGGGACACAGAGTAGCATGGGACCTGTTAGAATGGACCTTAGGTGAACTCCATGCCGGACTGTCTGACTGCGTGTCATGATGGCTGCGAAGTTTGACAGTCCAGCACTGAGTTCACCTGAGGTCACTTATGGTAGTTTTCACTGCACCTTCTGTGTGAGCCACCAGCTGTGAACTGTGTCTGACTGCGTTATATGGAAGCAAGGCAAGCCGATAGTCTGGCACTGAGGTCAGAGCTGGCGGCTTACACAGAGGTTACCATGAGAACCACCAGAAATGACCTCAGGTGAACTCCGTGTTGGACTTTGTGACACGGTGGCAGTGTAGTCTGACAGTCTGGTATCTATGAGGCCCGGAAACGTTAAATGAGCATTTTAAGGGAGCCTTTAAGATTCCTGGAGTTATCAGCTGCTCGGACATCTGAATGTTTTGAACCTTTGCAGTTTTCACAGCCTCTAGGTGTCCCAACAGCTCGGAACTCCATTAACCTTAGTCTACCTTTTTAAAGGCTCCATTTAAGGTTTCCGGGATTCCGCTCATCATTAGTAGGGACAGTAATACATAATTGTGTAGTGAATGCTCCTGATTGCCAGACTTGCTCCTCACATAAGACACATCATTTGTGCATTTTGGTCACTTCTGTACTAATAGCAATGTATATTTTTCTTTATTTCAGTTAATTTTGAAGCTTTGATTATTACCCTTTCTGTGATCGGAGGAACCATCATTTTGTCCCTGATCCTCTGCTGCTGCTGCTGTTGTAGGAAAAAGAAAAACAGAAGGTAGGCCTCCTTAGAGGGTAGTGGTGGGCAAGGCCCTACTAAGGGGTGGGAGACGAGGCGTTTTATTGCTTCATAGGAGTAAATAAACTATAGGACAAGATCTCATTTAATTTTATTTTTTTTTCCCCCCTTCAGCTCAAGTTTAGAGACTGAAAAATCTGTGAGAGAGAAGGAGGAGAGAAGAGTCCGTCAGGAAGAGAGGTAAGACAAGTAAAATGGATGTGGGGAAAACATGGGGGCACATGTGGAAATGTATTTTGGTATCACAGAAACAATCAGGAACTGATTATCACCCACCTTCCGATTTTACATGTTTAGGATTTGCATTGCAGTGCCGATATGTGGAACGGATTCCATTATTTTGAACAGACAGATCGATGGAGCCATACCAGCTATGACACGGACCCCCTCAATAGGCTAAAAATCTTCTAATGCTACAAACTTACAAAGCATTTTCCTAAAAGGAATGGTCCGAAACGGACAACCTAAATGTTGTGATACCCTATGAAATATAGGACAGTGCCAGGAGTGCACAAGCCAAAGAGGACCAGGAGAGATTAGATGTCAAATACAAAGTATCTTTATTAGTACAAAAAGGTAAAATAAGTGCACAGTGGTGGGAAGGAAAGATAAAACACAACTTGCCCAGAAAAAAAACACAGGAAATGCCTAGAGCTGCCACAAGATTGCAGCATAGCCTGCAAAAAGGTACATGTGAATGTGCAGACAGTAAAAACCATGGGAGAGAAGGTGTGTCTGACACACAAAGGACGACTAGATCACCCTAAAGTGCTTCCTCTGGCAGTAGCTGAAATAAAGTAGCACAGTACCTTGGGACATGTTTAAAACAGCAGAGAGAGCGTGAGGCAGACCAGGCGTGGGGAGGGGCCTTGGCGCGCGTTTCACCAAAGGGCCCTCTTCGAGAGGGGAAGATCAATGTAATTGTTAAAGGGGTTGTCCACTACTTGGACAACCTCCTCATTCCCCTTTTTTTGCTCCTGTAAAAATAAAAAAGGCTATATTCTCCTCTGGGGTGGCCACAGTCCCAGCGATGTCTGAAGCTGCGTTCCCGGGGCCCACGTGACATTAACACGTGAGCCTTGCGACCAGTCAGCACCCGGCATCTGTCTCTCCACCTTCGGAAGTTTAAGCAGGAAGTGAGAGCAGCGCTCGTATCCTGCTTAAATATCTGAATGCGGGGAGATAGATGCTGAGTGCTGATGGGTCACGGGGCTCGCGTGTCAGAACTATGTAATGTGGTCCCTGGAATTGCGGTTTTAGGTATCACTGGAACCGTGGCTACACAAGAGGGGAGTATAGGCTTAGGTATTTTTACAGGGGTGAATGAGGGGAATGAGAAGGGGTTGTCAAAGTAGTGGAAAACACCTTTTAAAACTGATTGTAGCGCCTCAGTTATCACATCATTTGAGTTCACTGGAAGGTAATGGTCTCTGTTATTGTGCTCATGCTTGGGAGGACAGGATAAATGATGGGTCTTATATGATAAATACCATGAACTGCCTTGAATTACTGTATTTTTCAGATTATAAGACACACACTTTTTCCTGCCAAAATTTTGGGAGGAAAGTGAGGGGTGCATTTTATAATCTGAATGTAGCTTACCAGGGTGGTGAAGAGGGGTCGCAAGATGCCGAGGGAATGCTGCGGCGGCTGTGTGGTGTCTGCGGCGGCTGTGCGGTGTCTCCAGCTGCTGGACTGGCTCTGTGGGTCAGGCGGTGAGGACTTCAAATAATGCCGCCCGGAGTCGATGCGTGCGCAGATGAAGCTCTCGGCTCAAGCTCTCATCTGCGCATGCGCCGCCTCCAGCCCATTGATCTTCCTCCAACGGACTTCAGAAAAATGGGGCCCGGAGATGGCGCTTGCGCAGATGAGATCTCTGCTTGCCAATGAGCTAGAGCTTAATCTGCGCTGACTCTGGGCGCCATTTCTTTGAAGCCCTCACCACGTGCAGCTGCCCCAGCACAGCAACCGCAGCCCAAGTCTCCTCTGCTCCATCAGCACAGCCTACAGTTTCTGGGACACCCACCGCCCCTGCCTCCTGTGACTCCTCCACCACCACTACTGCCCCCTCTGGTAAGACTCCACCAGATTACAAGACAAACCCCATTTATTTATTTTTTCCCCTCTTCTTCTTTTTTTTTTTTTTTTTGTGCTCTGAATCAGGGGTGTGTCTTATAATCCGGTGCGTCTATAAAACGATAAATACGGTAACTGGTGCCCATTCTGTCAATAGTACAGGAAATAATTGGGGTCAAGTTGGTTTGTGGCTTCAAATTATATTGTGAATCTATTTTTCTGTTCTCAGGAGAGTCCAGATGAAGTCACGACATGATGAAATAAGGAAGAAATACGGTAAGGTGTTTTTTGTTTTTTTTCAAGTGCATCTTAATAAATTAGAATATCATCAAAAAGTTACTTTATTTCAATTCAATACAAAAAGGGAAACATATAGAGTCATTACACACAGAGGGATCTATTTCAAGTGTTTATTTCTGATAATGTTGATGATTATGGCTTACAGCCAATTAAAACCCAAAAGTCATTATCACAGAAAATTAGAATATTATAGAAGACCAACTGAAAAATGGTTTTAAACTCAGAAATGTTGGCACCTACTGAAAAGTCTGTACAGTAAATGCCTCAATACTTGGTCGGGGCTCCTTTTGCATGAATTTTTGCATCAATGCGGCGTGGCATGGAAGCGATCAGCCTGTGCCACTGCTGAGGTGTTATGGAAGCCCAGTGTGACGACATGGACTCTCATGGGTTAAAGTTTCTTAAAATCCAGCCAGACAGCATGATAGATTGTCTATAGATGGGGGAGAAGTCCCTCATTGTTTTTACAAGACTGTTGTTGACTCAATGTAATTGTGTTGGCCACTGAAAGCTAGACGTATTGTTCTCCAGACTTTTTCAGTAATCATTGTATTGTAGTTGTGTATTGATAATGTAATTACCTTAGTAGCCATTGTCTAGTCTGTGACTTGCCGACTCCATGTAGATATACTGAGTCTTTCTATGCACATCATTTAAATGAACATTATCCATGCAGTTTGAAATTCATCCAATGGGAGAAGCAATCTTGTCCAACCAATCGATGAGGACGCAGTGTATCCTAAGGGAAGGTTATGGCTATAAAAGGGACTTCTTGAAGCCACCAGGGTTGATGAAGGTTGATGGATGCTGATGGATCCAGTCTAAGCTCTTTGGAGCTGACTAGAGGGTCAGGATATCTTATGGCTTCAATCTAGGGCAGACCTGGGCAAGGGGCGGCCCGCGGGCCACATCCGGCCCGCCTGCTCTCTGTGACCGGCCCGCCCGTCTTCAGCCGGTGCAGTGGAGCCGGGCTGCAGCGTGCCGAGCAGGGAGAGATCCTGTGCAGGTCCGCACAGTCAGTGCAGGAGAAGGAGCAGCACAGCAGAGCAGACGGAATAATTCATCTTCCAGGACCTGCGATGATGTCACGCCCATGTGACTGTGTGGGAGGAGACACAGGATGCCGGGCAGAAAGCAAGATAGTGAATCCTGAAGGAGATGTGGACACATGATGACTGGTAATAAGAAAAGAGGGGACATGAGGGGGAGGGGGGCTGCAGGGTGAGTGCATATGAGGGAAGATGGAGCTGCAGGGTGAGTGGCATATGAGGGCTGCAGACTGACAGAAGGATGTGAAGGGGTGCAGAGTGTTTGAGAGGGGTAAGTTGGGGTACAGGCAGGGTGAGATATGTGGGCAGGGTGTGTGACATATGGGGGTGTAGTGTGTGTGACATGGGGGTGCAGTGTGTGTGATATGGGGGTGCAGGTGTAGTATATTACAGGTGTGCTATATGGAGGTGTATATAGTGGTGTAGTATATGGGGGTATGGTGATGTAGTATATTACAGGTGTGCTATATGGAGGTGTAGTATATTACAGGTGTGCTATATGGAGGTGTAGTATATTACAGGTGTGCTATATGGAGGTGTAGTATATTACAGGTGTGCTATATGGAGGCGTAGTATATTACAGGTGTGCTATATAGGGGTGTAGTGATGTAGTATATTACAGGTGTGCTATATGGAGGTGTAGTATATTACAGGTGTGCTATATGGAGGTGTAGTATATTACAGGTGTGCTATATGGAGGCGTAGTATATTACAGGTGTGCTATATAGGGGTGTAGTGATGTAGTATATTACAGGTGTGCTATATGGAGCCGTAGTATATTACAGGTGTGCTATATGGAGGCGTAGTATATTACAGGTGTGCTATATAGGGGTGTAGTGATGTAGTATATTACAGGTGTGCTATATGGAGGTGTAGTATATTACAGGTGTGCTATATGGAGGTGTAGTATATTACAGGTGTGCTATATGGAGGTGTAGTATATTACAGGTGTGCTATATGGAGGTGTATATTACAGGTGTGCTATATGGAGGTGTAGTATATTACAGGTGTGCTATATAGGGGTGTAGTGATGTAGTATATTACAGGTGTGCTATATGGAGGTGTAGTATATTACAGGTGTGCTATATAGGGGTGTAGTGATGTAGTATATTACAGGTGTGCTATATGGAGGTGTAGTATATTACAGGTGTGCTATATTGAGGTGTAGTATATGGGGTGTAGTGATGTAGTATATTACAGGTGTATATAGGGGTGTAGTGATGTAGTATATTACAGGTGTATATAGGGGTGTAGTGATGTAGTATATTACAGGTGTACTATATGGAGTTGTAGTATATTACAGGTGTGCTATATGGGATGTAGTGATGTAGTATATTACAGGTGTGCTATATGGAGGTGTAGTATATGGGGTGTAGTGATGTAGTATGTTACAGGTGTAGTATATAGGGGTGTAATGATGTAGTATATCGGAGGTGTATTATATAACAGGTGTATATGGGGGTGTAGTATATTACAGGTATATGGAGGGAGTGTAGTATAATACAGGTATAGTATATAGGGGTGTAGTGGTGTAGTTTATTACAGGTGTAGTATATGGAGGGGGTGTAGTGATGTAATATATTGGGTAGAACTGACGTAATTATATTAGTCCGGCCCTCTAAACCAATCCCAATTTCTCATGCGGCCCCATGGGAAAATTAATTTCCCACCCCTGATCTAGGGGCTCCGGATCCGGTTAGAGACCATATCCACAGCCTAGGGATTTCGACTCCGGCGGCCAGGATTTTAACATCAAACTAGGACTACCTAAGGAGGACACTCAGGTTGGGACAGTTCAGTCACCTGTTACAGACTTTGCAGACCTCAGACAGCTTGGAACCTGTGAGGCATGGACATTCTAAATCCCTGGTGAGCCAGCGGAAGGGTGAGACTCTGTTGCCTGTTAAATTTGTGTGTTTTGCTGGTTGTGTTATGTGCCGTTAATTGTTTGGGGATCCAATAAAGTCTAATTATTGTGGTTCCCTCATCCTGTGTTGTCTGAGTAGTGTTATGCCCACGGTTAGGGAGGCCGGCGTTCAGTTGGGATGAGTCCTGAGCCACGCTGTCTTTCTAAAGGCGGCGGGTTTTAGTGGACGAGAGCACCCACTGAGCCCCGTGTCTCCACAATTGGACCGTCTGGATGTGGGGATGGAGGTTAGCTGGTGTACGGTGTCCGGCCTGCCGTAGGGTGTGGACTGGATAAACCACTTCCTCAGCTATTGGTGTTTCTCGGGAGTAGCATTCCTCAGGTCTTGTTGGTTCATCTCGGCATATGTTGACTGGTAGACGGGCTCCAGGCATGGGGCCCCGGTTTTGTAGACACTCTTTGGCCTTGTGTCCAAGGCACCCACACGTATAACAGCGCCGTGGGTTAGACAAGTCACCCACCCTGTTGATAAACCTTTGTCTTGTTAGGGCTTCTGTGGGGTAATGAGTTAGTCCAGCACGTGAGTGGGGGTCGCTTGGATCCATGGTTGAGGGACCTCCTCAGATCGGTGGGCCTATTGGGCCTCCAGCTGGGTCGGTTGGCTGTAAATTCGTCAGCCAATTGCGCTGCTTGCTCTGGGGTGTCGGGCTTCCTTTCAGCTACCCATTCTCGGATTTCCGGGTCCATCTGCTCCAGCAGCTGTTCAAGCACTAACACATCCCGGAGGGCAGCAGCGGAGTGGGCAGCCCGACCATCGAGCCAGCGATTACAGTGTCGTCGGAGTTGACTGCCAAATTCGACGTACGAGACACCTTGGCGAGACATAGTCCGGAACTTGGTGCGATGTCTCTCGGGTGTTATGGTAAAAAGGGCCAACAAAGTGTCCTTAATAATTCCGTAGTCCAAGTAGTCCTGAGGCCCAAGTGATCGGACAGCCTCCTGGGCCCAGACCGGCAAGCTTGTCCACAGGTATTTGGACCACTCATCTGTGGGCACCTTGTGCATACGCATTAGCATCTCAAAGTTTTGCAAGTGTTCATCTATCTCAGTGCTGGAATCATTAAACACTGGCACATCCCTGTAGCGAAGATGACTCCCTTGGTGGTGGTCTATCCTGGAGGTAGGTGCTGATGGTGAGGAAATTGGAAATCCAAACACAAATTGCAGAACACCAGCCCTCTCTTCCCTTGAAGCTTCAGGCCCCAATGCAGTAAACAATTCCTTGACTCGGTCTGCTTAGGTTTGGTTTGTTTCCAGATTGTCACTGGATCTAGGATGAGATACAGGGTTTACCTCCTCTGATACCACAACGGCAGTGTCCTCATCATCCTCTGCATCATTCTGGGCATCCCAACAGACTAATTTCCGGATCAAGTCTGACAGAGTGTCAGTGTTCCTGTAGTCAATCTTTCGCATCTGGCACAGATCCTGTAGCATCCATTTACTGCTGCGGTCGTATCTCCTCTCTGGTCCTTGTCCCATGGCTGAACTGGTGGGGTTGGACATGGCAGCGTCCGAAATCTGAATGCCTCCCCTATGGCCTGCTGGGTATGCTTATGTGCCTCCCTGGTTGTTGAGCCCTGGACGGTGTCCGAAAACACCAGTCCACTGCAGCTCCCCTGGGTAAACCAGGCTGAGTAGTATCCCACTGCTGCCACCAATTGTGGAGACACGGGGCTCAGTGGGTGCTCTCGTCCACTAAAACCCGCCGCCTTTAGAAAGACAGCGTGGCTCAGGACTCATCCCAACTGAACGCCGGCCTCCCTAACCGTGGGCATAACACTACTCAGACAACACAGGGTGAGGGAACCACAATAATTAGACTTTATTGGATCCCCAAACAATTAACGGCACATAACCAGCAAAACACACAAATGTAACAGGCAACAGAGTCTCACCCTTCCGCTGGCTCACCAGGGATTTAGAATGTCCATGCCTCACAGGTTCCAAGCTGTCTGAGGTCTGCAAAGTCTGTAACAGGTGACTGAACTGTCCCAACCTGAGTGTCCTCCTTAGGTAGTCCTGGTTTGATGTTAAAATCCTGGCAGCCGGAGTCGAAATCCCTAGGCTGTGGATATGGTCTCCAACCGGATCCGGAGTCCCTAGATTGAAGCCATAAGATATCCTGATCCTCTAGTCAGCTCCAAAGAGCTTAGACTGGATCCATCAGCATCCATCAACCTTCATCAACCCTGGTGGCTTAAAGAAGTCCCTTTTATAGCCATAACCTTCCCTTAGGATACACTGCGCCCTCATCGATTGGTTGGACAAGATTGCTTCTCCCATTGGATGAATTTCAAGCTGCATGGATAATGTTCATTTAAATGATGTGCATAGAAAGACTCAGTATATCTACATGGAGTCGGCAAGTCACAGACTAGACAATGGCTACTAAGGTAATTACATTATCAATACACAACTACAATACAATGATTACTGAAAAAGTCTGGAGAACAATACGTCTGGCTTTCAGTGGCCAACACAATTACATTGTTTTTACAAGACTCTTGTTGACTCAATGAGGGACTTCTCCCCCATCTATAGACAATCTATCATGCTGTCTGGCTGGATTTTAAGAAACTTTAACCCATGAGAGTCCATGTCGTCACACCCAGGTTGCTTTGATAGCAGCCTTCAGCTCGTCTGCATTGTTGGCTCTGGTGTCTCATCTTTTTGATAGTTTAGGTCAAGCGAGTTTGCTGGCAAATTAAGCACAGTGATGCTGCTGTGATTATTAAACCAGGTATTGGTAAGCTTGTCGGCAGAGGGAAGCATAACATGCTTTAAAATTTCCTGGTAGATGGCTGCGCTGACTTTGGTCTTGATAAAACAGTGGACCTACACAAGCAGATGACATGGCTCCCGAAACCATCACTGATTGTTGAAACTTCCCACTAGACCTCAAACAGCTTGGATTGTGGCCTCTCCACTCTTCCTCTAGACTGAAACCGCGATTTCCAAAAGAAATGCAAAATTTACACCTTGGACTACTGAGCAACAGTCCAGTTCTTTTTCTCTTTGGCCCAAGTAAGACGCTTCTGGCGTTGTCTATTGGTCATGAGTGGTTTGACACAAGGAATGTGACATTTGTAGGCCATGTTCTGGATACGTCTGTGTGGTGGCTCTTGAAGCACTGAATCCAGCAGCAGTCCACACCTTGTGAATCTCCCTCAAATTTGTGAATGGCCTCCTCTTAACAATCCTATCAAGGCTGCGGTTATTCCTGTTGCTTGTGCACCTTTTCCTACCCCACTTTTTCCTTCCACTCAACTTTTCATTAATATGCTTGGATACAGCACTCTGTGAACAGCAAGCTTCTTTAGCAATGTCCTTTTGTAGCTTACCCTCATTGTTCCGAAGGCAGTCATTGGCCAATTCCACATCTGTCAAGCCAGCAGTCTTCCCTATGATTGTGTAGCCTACCGAACCTTACTAAGGGACCATTTTAAACTCTTAGGAAGCCTTTGCAGGTATTTTCTGGTAATTATTCAAATTTACTGAGATTATTTTTGGGTTTTCATTGGCTATAAGCCATAATCATCAACATTAACAGAAATAAACACTTGAAATAGATCCTCTGTAATGACTCTAAAGTGTTTCCCTTTTTTGTATTGAATTACGGAAATTAACTTTTTGATGTTCTAATTTTTTGAGATGCACATGGATATTCCCGATGCACTAATTCTCACTGTACTTTGTTATAGAGGAACCATAACTATCTTCTCTTCCCCTTTTTAATTGCAGGTTTGTTTAAGGAAGATAATCCCTACTCCAAATTTGACAGTTAAGTTCTGAACATTTCCGGCCTTAAGGATTTCACTTTGTAAAAGCCACAGTTTCTACATACTGTGTGAACCCACTTTTTTCTCCAGCTGTGACCAATCCTCCCCTTATGATAGGACCTACTGTGAAAGCACCTTCCCTAACGTCAGATCACCCATCCCTTCTTTCCTGCTGAGATGTTAGGTTGGCTTTACCAGCAGCTTTACAAATGCATGTTCCTTACCCAATTTCAGTTTTGCAAATCCTTGTCACCCTTGACTTGATTTAAATATTTCAGGGTTTTGTTTTCTGGTTTGTGTTTTTTTTTTTTTTTTTTTTAACTTTGAACACTCCATTTCGTTTATTAGTAACCACTGTGCGCATTCCTTATATACTGCGCTTTTGTTTTTGTTGTTGTTCTTCTTAATCCCTGAAAAATGTTGAATTGAATGAGATATGAACCTTGCATATTTGTCAGGGACTGGAGTAAGATTTCTGCTATAAGATGCACAACAGCTGGTCATGAATTAGTCGAGCGTGCATCTCCATGCCACAGCTATGCCCTTTTATGTCAGTGATAACTGAAACTGGTGTGAAATCGGTGAGTTGCACA
The DNA here is from genome assembly GCF_048569485.1 of Anomaloglossus baeobatrachus. Lineage (NCBI taxonomy): Eukaryota > Metazoa > Chordata > Amphibia > Anura > Aromobatidae > Anomaloglossus > Anomaloglossus baeobatrachus. Next base: position 108,049,177 of record NC_134359.1, read on the forward strand.
TTTATTGTGCAACCCCGTGTTATGCAAAAATTTTGCACTAAGTGTTTAACACCAGAAAGTAAACACTTTGAAATGGGGCCTTAGTTCACTGAATTGTCAACTAAAATCCACGATTTATGGTCAACTTAAAGGGTATTCCCACTTTGAAAGCTAGAACCCATGTGTGGAAATGGTGGATGACTTCCTCTTTGCAGAAGGTCTAACCGCTGAGGCTATAAAAGAGCTCCGGATGAATGCTGTGGTGGTCAGCGTGCACTGCCTCGCCATCCATTTCTAATGGAACTGCTGGTGATGGCTAACCGCTGCGCTTGGCTGATTTTTGGCACTACCAATAGAATGAGTGGAGTGGCAGCACACATGATCAACCACCGCTCCATTTGGCTGGAGCTGTTTTGAGCCCCCGTTTTCCAGATTTCTGTGGACCCCAGCTATTGGGAAGCTATCTCCTATCCTACTGATGAGGGCTAATGTTCATAGCTGAAAATACCCCATTAAGGAAGGTCATTTTATTAAAGGAGGTTTTTGTTTTTCTGGCATGAGTTTTTAGAAACCAATTGAGGCATACTTGATTGCTGTCATCCCACCCATCCCATGAATCCATACAGGTTGCTCTGATGGTCAACACCAACTCTAGAAGCTGTGACTACACCGTCCGGATGTGACTGATCCACAGAAGACTGGGACGGCATAACATCAGATATTGGAACACTGTTTCTTTTGACCACAGCCGCCTGTGCTGGATCCAAGGGGATAAAAAGGAGAGCCTGTGGACGGAAAGGCCAAATAGGAGGAGAGGAGGTGAAGGAGTGGTGACAAGCGCGGCGATGAAAACCTGTCTCCTTTGATGTTCCTATTTGCCGGATCCAAGGGGATGACTGAAGCCCAAGCCTAAGCAAATTCTTTCCTAGCGCCGATCAACTCCTTTATTAAAAAAAAGTGAGAGCTTGTGACTAGTGTTTTGCGAGTAGTTAGCTATTCGTACGAGCTATGCTGTTAGTGAGTACTGTCCGCTACTTGCATATTCATTACGATTAGTGGGCGCAATGTAAGTCAATGGGAAATACTCGCTAAGTATCGAGTAACCCAAAAGCCGTACTATTCGCTACTCGCACAAAACGTATGGCTTTCAGGTTACTCACTACTTAGTGAGTATTTCCCATTGTCTTTCATTGTGCCCACTATGCTTAAATTTTTTTTTGAGTAGTGGACAGTACTCGCTAAAAGCACTGAGAGTACAAATGGTCAACTACTCTCTCAACACTACTTGTGACAGATTCAGCTTTTTCAAAAATGACCTATTAAGTAGAGATCACATGGGTATAGGTAAGAAATCCAACTATTGCAGCAAAATGTCTTGGTTCTGTGGACATTAATGATCTTTAGCTCCTGTGTCCTTATAAAAAAAATAAAAAATCAGAGCGATGTTACGCCACCCCCCCACCAAAAAAGTGACCTTATTATGGGTGAGTTAGGGTCAGTAAAATGCTAAAGTTTGCTCATTTTGCAATATCTTGTAATGCATGATGATGCACACAAATATCCTATCTCATCAGTGCCTTATAGTTTTCTACTTTCCCTCTGCTGATTGTTATCTTTTGTTTCCTGGCCAAAAACACATGGACTGGTTGCAGCCATGTCCATGACCTTGTGATGAGTCCTAACCCCCAGGTACACATTGTTCAGGGAAATATAACTTAAGCCAAATACTGTTTCATAGATGTTGAATAAATGCTGCCTTTATTTCTGATTTCCTAGGTGGGTACACTGCTGTGCCTTATTATAGAAGTGCCATATGTAGCCCTATTTATGAAAAGGTCTATACTGCAAGCTTTTTCTTCACTTGCCACTTTTTACTCTGTAATATGAATGTAATGTGTTTTTCTAACCTTAGATCTGATGGTTTATACACATCCTGAACGTGAGCTGTAACAAAAAATATAACTTGTGCGATAAGTAACCTGATCAAAATGCATTAACGTGCTGCAATGTTAATGTAACACTAACACTTCTTGATATAGCAGATTTGATTACTTTTATGAATACCTTTATTGTAATTTTTCATGGATATTTTTTTTTTTAATTTAAAACCTAATAAAAAAGAACAAAACGATGTGCAGTTTGTTATTTATCGCAGACTGAATCTCCTCCGATGTACGTTACGAAGTAGTTGACCTATAAAATATCCATATTTAGGCCAAGCTCAAATAACCGCATAAGAAATCTAAAAAATCTGTCCAATTTTCATCCAGGAAAATGGGAGAAATGTTTTTTTTTCCACTCCCATGTCATCTGTCTGCGGTCCGTGTGTTTTTTGTTTGTTTTTTTTTTTAACTCAGAAGCTATCATTTACAGGATCATATACAGTTTGTTAAATAATTGTAATGTATCTCTTCTAAAAATCAGATCCCGTACTGTTAACACCCCTTTTCATTTAAAGTAAGCTCTGGAGGCAGATTGCCAGTGAGAGCTGTGTACAACCTGTAGATTTTAACCACTCATTTACATATGTAATTTGGAATAAGACCTCAGATTGCAGATATCAAGGTGTCCCTTTATTCTGCTTCCTATCACCTAGCTGCCCATATAGATGGCTTAGGAGGGTTAATCCTACTGACAGATGCCCTTTTAAATACATGAGGTTTGACACTTTTCCTTAACACTCCTGCTGTCAAAGCTGTCAATCGTTAATGAGCGGCGTTGTAAATTATAACTTATACTAAATCTTTTTCCTAAATATATCTAAAATTGATCATCCCTTTATAACTAGAACTGGTGAGGAGCACATAATCTAAAAATGTAGCTTGGCTACAACACTTTTCAAAAGATCTCTGGAAGCAATATTGGCTCAAAGATATTCAGTTTTTAGGCCAGACCTATCCATATGCCCCCTTCAGGTTTCCACCATAACATCCTTGTACTGATTTGTATTACTGCACCCATAGACTTCTCTGGGGCCTACATATGGTTGTAAATTCATTGTGATTCTGCATTTTTCCTGTAAATGACCTATAATAATGACTTGTCACACACAATTTCCTCATTCTAGAGGTGTCTTTTAAACGGGTCTTTCTTAACCAAACAATACTTCTATAGTTGAATGCCGCAGCCAGGATAATTTTCCTCTGCAACCGCTTCACTGATGCCTCTGCTCTTTGCCAGTCATTGCACTAGTTGCCTATCCACTACAGAATCCAGTATAAACTTATCACTCTCACTCACAAAGCTGTCCACGGTTCCGCACCCCCCTACATCTCCTCCCTCATCTCTATCACCCCACCCGTGCCCTCTGCTCTGCTAATGACCTAAGACTGACATCCTCAACAATTTGAACCTCCCACTCCCGTCTTCAAGATTTCTCACGAACTGCGCCTATGCTCTGGAACACACTACCAAGAGCAATCCGATTTAATTCCCAACAGCCACACCTTTTTAAGCGGGCCCTAAAAACACATTTCTTTAGACTAGCCTATCACCTCACCTCCCTCATCTAATATAGACCCTTTCTGCTATTCATAACAAAATAAATTCCTTCCAATTCTTGTCCCCCTGTACCTGTATAAATTCTGGCCAATGACTGGTTCATGCAGCTGATTTTGAATACCCTATTAAATCGATGGCTGGACCATGTATAACAAGCTCCCCCCACCCCCCTCCCATTCACCTTTTGTGCCTCTTCTATTTCCTCATAGACTGTAAACTTACAAGCAGGGCACTCACTCCTCCTGCTATCTTAATTTTGTTTTGTTTTTTCTTCTATTGTCTCAAATTGCCTGTACATGTCCCCTCTGAATTGTAAAGCGCTGAGGAATATGTTGGCGCTATGGAAATAAAACTTTATTATATAATTTTTACACACACACACACACACACACACACACACACACACACACACACACACACACACACTCACACTCACACTCACACTCACACTCACACTCACACACACTCACTCACTCACTCACTCACTTTCTGACAGTGAGGGTAGTCGGAGTGGTACAAGCTACCACGGGAGGCGGTGAGCTCGTCCTCAATGGAAATCTTCAAGTGGAAACTGGATAAACATATAGCTGGGGTGATTTAGGAAAGCCTGCACTCGCAGGGGGGGTGGACCTGATGGCCCTTGAGGTCCCTTCCAACTCTACCATTCTATGAGAATATATACATATAATTTTATAATATAATTTTTTTTTTTTATATATATATTTTTTTTTTTTTCTTTTCTTTTCCAGGCCACATTCACATATTCAGTATTTGTGTGGACTCTGCACTAGGCTAGAAATTTGGCAACACCAGAGAGTATAATCAGCCACAGGGACAGACAACATAAAGCTCCCAATTCCCCTCTGGTTTACTGTCACTGTAGGAATCCTGGAATGGCTACACTAATGCTATGTGCACGCATTAAAACAAACAACACTTGGGTGTTTCTTTTTGTTTTTAGCTCTGAACTGGCATCTTTAATTGTAAGTACCCTGCTCCCTGTATTATACTAACGCTCTAGTTCTACAGCGCTATCTTGTACCTGTAGATTCCAACTGGCTGAAAGTCAGTCGTTGCGTCACAAGCTCCCAATGCATCTGAGAGCTAGAATGAGGCTTTCGTAGACTTGTATTGACTTCTGATCGCTGGAGACTGATGCAAACAACTCCGGTAAAGAGTACGGTTCCACTAGCGTATAGCTTCTGAGGTGAGTGCATCGGAAGCGGTATGCTAATGACCGTCTGCTGGTTATGTCAGCCGAGGTCATGCGACTGTGATGCGATCTTGCGATCAAATCACTGGTGCGGAGAAAAGGGAGGGAGCACTTTCTCTCCATCTCCGCTGCCTGTCTCTGTGTATATCACACTGCACTCGGATTACATGCGAGTGCAGTGCGATGTTTCACACACTCCCATAGGCTTATGGGGGTGCGTGAGCTGAGACTCGCTGCCAAATGCAGCATGCTGTGATCCATTCCACATGCCACTATGGCATGATAAATCAATCGCAGATGGACACTGCCCCATAGTTTTGCACTAGAGAGAGCAATCCAATGGTTTATCGGATTGAACTCACCCGTGCAAAACGCAAGTGGAACCAAACCCAAAAGATGATGGTGAAAAGTGACTTTAAGGCAGGGTACTTGAATTTATGCACTGCTCCAGTGCTGAAATAAATATATGCTGGAGTGCTGTGCTTTAAGTACAGTGGGGAAAATAAGTATTTGATACTTTGCTGATCTTGCAATTTTTCCCACCTACAAAGAATGGAGAGGCCTGTAATTTTTATTATAGGTACACTGCAACTGTGACAACAATAAAAAAAAAAAATCCAGTTAATCATCACATTGTATGAATTTTAAATTGCATTTTATTGCATGAAATAAGCATTAGATACAATCTAAAAACGGAACCTAATATTTGGTACAGAAACCTTTGTTTGCAATTACAGAGGTCAAACGTTTCCTTTAGTTCTTGACCAAGTTTGCATACACTGCAGCAGGGATTTTGGCTCACTCCTCCATACAGATTTTTCAGGTTTTGGGGCTGTCACTGTGCAACTTTGAGTTTCAGCTCCCCCCAAAGATTTTCTATTGGTTTCAGGTCTGGAGACTGGCTAGGCTATTCCAGGACCTTGAAATGTTTCTTACAAAGCCACTCCTTAGTTGCCCTGACTGTGTGTTTCTGGTCATTGTTAGGCTGGAAGACCAGCCACTACCCATTTTCAATGCTCTTTCCAAAGGAAGAAGGTTGTTGGGCAAAATCTCACAATACATGACCCCCTCCATCCTCCCTTCAATACAGTGCAGTAAATCCTGTCCCGTTTGAAGACAAGCACCCCCAAAGTGTGATGTTTCCACCCCATGCTTCACAGTTGGGGCAGTATTTTTGGGATTGGAGGAAGAAGGATGAGTACAAACACTGTGAGTGGAGTGGATTCCAAAAAGATCTGTTTTGGTCTCATCTATACACATGACCTTCTCACATGCCTCCTCTGGACCATCCTGATGATCATTAGCAAGCTTCAAACGGGCCTTGACTTGTACTGGCATGAGCAGGGGGACCTTGCTTGCCCTGCAGGATTTTAATCCATGACTGCATAGTGTGTTACTAACTGTAATCTTTAAAACTGCTCCCAGGTCTGTCCAGGTTCTCCCGTGTAATTCTAGGCTGATTCCTGACCTTTCTCAGAATCATTCTTACCCCACTAGGCGAGATCCTGAATGGAGCCCCAGACTGAGTAAGATTGATAGTCATCTTGTGTTTCTTCTATTTTCTAATAACAGTTGTATAACCAACAGTTGTTGCTTTCTCACCAAGCTGCTTGCCTATTGTACTGTAGCCCATCCCAGCCCTGTGCAGGTTGCAGGTCTACAATTTTGTCCTGTTTGGTCTTGACCATGGTGGAGAGATTGCACTGTGATTGTGTGTGGACTCGTGTCTTTTATACAGGTAATTAGTTCAAACAAGTGGAATTAATACAGGTAATGGTGCAGAGTAGGAATGCTTCTTAAAGAAAAAGAAAAAAAAAAAGTCTTTGGGAGCCAGAATTCTTGCTAGTTGGTAGGGGATCAAATACTTATTTCATGCAAATTAATTATTTAAAAAATCATACAATGTGATTTTTCTGGATATTATTATTTTTTTTTTTTTTAAGAGGATTCTGTCTGTCACAGTTGTAGTGTACCTGTGATAAAAATTAGAGACCTCTCCAATCTTTGTAGGTAGGATAACTGGCAAAATCGGCATTATATCAAATGTTTATTTCTTTGTCGCTCCATTGGGAGACCCAGACAATTAGGGTGTATATTAGGTGCCGGTGGATGCTACTCAGCGGCAAAGCTCTGCAGCTCCGGGGGATCCACGACAGGGAATCTGGAGGACACACTCCGCTCGTTAGCGGTTGGTAAGCCACACCGGTCACCCGGTGCTGGTCCCCCTAGGGTGCCGGGATATATATAGATATAGATATATATATATCTGTTCGGAAAGGCTGTATACCCTTTTCCCATATACCCTCAGTGGTCACTCTCCTAAGAGACAACAGCATGTCGTCCACAAGGAGCAAAGCTACTAAGGCACAGATTTTTTTCGCGGCCTGTACCTCTTGTGGGGCTATGTTGCCTGCGGGATCCACCTACCCTCACTGTGATCAATGCTCGACTCCTGCCACGCTTGCTCAGCCGGAGCCTCGGGCACTTGTGGGCCCCTCGGCTCATGTAGATCCCCCTGCTCCCCCTGAGCAGTCTGCAGGGACAGAGTCACCGTCGTTGGCCTCTTTCGCTGAGACACTCTCCCAGTCACTTTCTCAATCCATTGCACAGTCTATGGACAAATGGTCATCTAAGCTCCTTGAGGCATTGCAGTCCAGACCGGGCCCTTCACAGGCCCCGGCCCCTGTTAGTTTGTCTCCTCCAGGCCCTTCTCGGTCCGCGCCGCAGCGCGCTCCCAGGATAGCCCCTAGGTCCCAGGCGGAGGACTACTGCCCGGATCGCAGCCCCAGGCTGGCTAAGCGGCCTCGCTGGGACTCTTCCCCGGCCTCCTCACGCTGCTCTGGATCCCAGCTTGAGGACTCTCAGGAAGACGAGGTGGACGTGGGAGCTCAGGGCTCTGACCCTGACTTCACCCTTAACCTTGATGCCCCTGAGGGGGACGCCTTAGTAAATGATCTTATCTCGTCCATCAACCAGGTGTTGGATCTCTCACCCCCACCTCCTCCTGCAGAGGAGCTGGCTTCTCAGCAGGAGAAACACCAATTTCGATTCCCCAAACGTACGCGCAATACGTTTTTTGATCACTCTAATTTCAGGGACGCTGTCCAGAAACCCAGAGCGGTTCCGGACAAGCGCTTTGCTAAACGGCACACTGACACGCATTATCCCTTTCCACCTGAAGTCGTTAAGGGCTGGGCACACTCCCCCAAGGTGGATCCTCCAGTCTCTAGATTGGCTGCTAGGTCCGTTGTGTCTGTTGCCGATGGCTCATCCCTGAAGGATGCCACTGACAGACAGAGCTCTTGGTGAAGTCTATTTATGAGGCCACGGGCGCGTCTTTCGCCCCGGCCTTTGCGGCCGTGTAAGCTCTCCAAGCAATCTCGGCATGTCTGACTGAGATTAATGCCGTCACGCGGAATTCTGCTCCGCATGTTTCTTCCTTTGACCTCTCGGGCATCAGCATTTTCGTCCTACGGCATGAACGTCCTGGACTCCGCTAGCCGTACGGCTGTGGCATCCGCTAACTCCGTGGCAGTCCGCAGGGCCATGTGGCTGCGCGAATGGAAAGCAGACTCTGCTTCCAAAAGGTTCTTAACTGGTTTGCCTTTTTCTGGCGACCGTTTGTTTGGCGAACGGTTGGATGAGATTATTAAGGAATCCTCGGGAAAGGACTCCTCCTTACCCCAGTCCAAACCTAAGAGACCTCAGCAGAGGAAAATCCAATCGAGGTTTCGGTCCTTTCGTCCCTCCGCCAAGACCCAATCCTCTTCGTCCAACCGGCCGGAGAAAGGCCAGAGGAACTCCTATGCGTGGCGGTCCAAGTCACGCCCCCAAAAGGCCGCGGGAGACACTGCCTCCAAGACGGCCTCCACATGACTCTCGGCCTCATCTAGCCACATCCTCGGTCGGTGGCAGGCTCTCCCGCTTTGGTGACGCCTGGTGGCCACACGTTCAAGACCGATGGGTGAGAGACATTCTGTCTCATGGTTACAGGATAGAGTTCAGCTCTCGACCTACGGCTCGTTTCTTCAGAACCTCCCCACCCCCCGCACAGGCCGACGCACTTTTTCAGGCAGTGGACGCTCTAAAGATAGGAGTTGTGATTCCCGTTCCCCTTCAGGAACGTGGTCGCGGATTTTACTCCAACTTGTTCGTGGTGCCAAAAAAGGACTGGTCATTCCGTCCCGTTCTGGACCTCAAGCTGCTCAACAGACATGTGACAACCAGACGGTTTCGGATGGAATCTCTCCGCTCGGTCATCGCCTCGATGTCACAAGGAGACTTCCTAGCATCGATCGACATCAAAGATGCTTAGCTCCATGTGCCGATCGCACCCGAACATCAACGTTTCCTGCGTTTCGCCATCGGGGACGAACACCTCCAGTTCATGGCATTGCCTTTCGGCCTGGCGACAGCCCCACGGGTTTTCACCAAAGTCATGGCATCCGTCGTGGTGGTCCTGCACTCTCAGGGCCACTTGGTGATCTCTTACTTGGACGATCTCCTAGTCAGGGCCCCTTCTCGGGTGGCATGTCAACGAAGTCTTACCGTCACTCTGGCGACTCTCCAGCAGTTCGGGTGGATCATCAATTTCCCGAAATCCAAGTTGACGCCGACCCAATCACTGACTTACCTCGGGATGGAGTTTCATACCCAGCCAGCGTTAGTCAAGCTACCGCAGGACAAACCGCTTTCTCTGCAGGCGGGAGTGCAGTCACTTCTTCGGAGTCAATCACACCCCTTAAGGCGCCTCATGCACTTCCTGGGGAAGATCGTTGCAGCTATGGAGGCAGTGCCGTTCGCTCAATTCCATCTACGGCCACTCCAATGGGACATTCTTCGCAAATGGGACAAGAGTTCGGCTTCCCTCGACAAGAACATCTCTCTTTCCCTCGCAACCAAAACATCACTTCAGTGGTGGCTCCTACCCACATCCCTGTCCCGGGGAAAATCCTTCCTTCCCCCAACCTGGGCTGTGGTCACCACGGACGCGAGCCTGTCAGGTTGGGGAGCGGTTTTTCTCCACCACAGGGCTCAAGGAACCTGGACACCAATAGAATCGTCCCTTCAGATCAATATCCTGGAGATAAGGGCAGTATATCTAGCCCTATTGGCTTTCCATCGGTGGCTGGAGGGCAGGCAGATCCGAATCCAGTCAGACAACGCCACTGCCGTCGCCTACATCAACCACCAAGGCGGCACTCGCAGTCGTCAAGCCTTCCAGGAAGTCCGGCGGATTCTGCAGTGGGTGGAAGTCACAGACTCCACCATCTCCGCAGTTCACATCCCGGGCGTAGAAAACTGGGAAGCAGATTTTCTCAGTCGTCAGGGCATGGACGCGGGGGAATGGTCTCTTCACCCAGACGTGTTTCGAGAGATCTGTCGCCGCTGGGGAACGCCGGACGTCGATCTCATGGCGTCACGACACAACAACAAGGTCCCGGCCTTCATGGCACGGTCTCAGGATCACAGAGCTCTGGCAGCGGACGCTTTGGCCCAGGATTGGTCGCAGTTTCCGACTGCCATATGTGTTTCCCCCTCTGGCGATGCTGCCCAGGGTACTACGCAAGATCCGGTCCGACTGCCGTCGCGCCATTCTCGTCGCTCCAGACTGGCCGAGGCGGTCGTGGTATCCGGATCTGTGGCATCTCACGGTGGGTCAACCGTGGGCACTTCCAGACCGCCCAGACTTGCTGTCACAAGGCCCGTTTTTCCATCTGAATTCTGTGGCCCTCAACCTGACTGTGTGGCCATTGAGTCCTGGCTCCTAGCGTCTTCAGGGTTATCTCAGGATGTAATTGCCACCATGAGACAAGCCAGGAAGCCAACGTCCGCCAAGATCTATTACAGGTCTTGGCAAATCTTCTTATCCTGGTGCTCTGATAACGGTTTTCCTCCATGGCCGTTTGCCTTACCCACATTTCTTTCATTCCTACAATCTGGAATGGACAAGGGTTTGTCCCTCGGCTCTCTCAAGGGCCAAGTGTCGGCGCTCTCCGTGTTTTTTCAAACGCGTCTAGCCAGGCTTCCGCAGGTCCACACGTTCCTGCAGGGGGTTTGCCACATGGTCCCACCTTACAAACGTCCGTTGGAACCTTGGGATCTTAACAGGGTCCTGACGGCTCTTCAAAAGCCGCCTTTTGAGCCGCTGCGGGATGTCTCTCTCTCCCGTCTTTCTCAGAAGGTGGCCTTCCTGGTGGCAGTCACATCACTTCGGAGAGTGTCTGAGCTTGCAGCGCTGTCATGCAAAGCTCCCTTCCTGGTTTTCCACCAGGATAAGGTGGTTCTGCGTCCTGTCCCGGAATTTCTCCCTAAGGTGGTATCCCCTTTTCATCTAAATCAGGATATCTCCTTGCCTTCCTTTTGCCCTAATCCAATTCACCAGTGTGAAAAGGATTTGCACTCTTTGGATCTAGTGAGAGCACTCCGGTTCTACGTGTCTCGCACGGCGCCCCTGCGCCGTTCAGACGCGCTCTTTGTCCTTGTCGCGGGCCAGCGTAAGGGCTCTCAGGCCTCCAAGTCAACCTTGGCTCGGTGGATCAAGGAACCGATTCTCGAGGCCTACCGTACTTCTGGGCTTCCGCTCCCTTCAGGGTTGAAAGCCCATTCTACCAGAGCCGTAGGAGCGTCCTGGGCATTGCGGCACCGGGCGACGGCTCAGCAGGTGTGTCAGACAGCTACGTGGTCTAGTCTGCACACTTTCACGAAGCACTATCAAGTGCATGCCTATGCTTCGGCAGACGCCAGTCTAGGTAGGCAAGTCCTCCAGGCGGCGGTTGCCCACCTGTAAGAGGGGGCCGTTTTCGGCTCTTTTTATTGAGATATTGCTTTACCCACCCAGGGACTGCTCTTGGACGTCCCAATTGTCTGGGTCTCCCAATGGAGTGACAAAGAAAAAGGGAATTTTGTTTACTTACCGTAAATTCCTTTTCTTCTAGCTCCTATTGGGAGACCCAGCACCCGCCCCTGTGCCCTTCGGGCTGGTTGTTCTTTTGTGTACACATGTTGTTGATGTTGATTTGTTCTTTTGGTTCATGGTCTTCAGTTCTCCGAACATCCTTCGGATTGAATTTACCCTAGACCAATTTATAAGTTTTCTCCTTCCTGCTTTTGCACCAAACTGAGGAGCCCGTGGTCCACGGGAGGGTGTATAGGCAGAGGGGAGGGGTTACACTTTTTTAAAAGTGTAATACTTTGTGTGGCCTCCAGAGGCAGAAGCTATACACCCTAATTGTCTGGGTCTCCCAATAGGAGCTAGAAGAAAAGGAATTTACGGTAAGTAAACAAAATTCCCTTTTTTCCCCACTGTATTTGCAGCAGAAATTTCTGCACCAAAATACTATAGTTTACAGTACCAGCAAAATGAATGAGCTTTCTAAAATCACAAGCACATGGTGCTTTTTTTTTTTTTCCTTTGCAGATTTGAAGCAGTTTCAAATTAATAGGGAGAAAAAATAAAACTTTTTTTTTTCTAGGTTTTCATGTCAAAAAAATGTTTTTGTTTTTTTTTTTTTTTTTTGTGCAGAAATTTCCACTGTATATTCTTAATGTACACTAAGACTTGCTACATAGCACATGTCTGGGGACATGCTCTATAACTGTGAATCCAGGATTGCCTTCATTTCTTGATTGCCTCAGCTGTGTGAGTTACTACTTCTAAGGCCCCCTTCACATGTCCGTGTTTCTGGTACTCGTGGTGTCTGTTTCCACAAGTACCGGAGACACAGACACTCGAAGACACATTAAAGTCAATGGGTTTTCGGATGTCATGGAGAACATACACACGGGCAAACATACTGACCTGCCCCACGGGCCGCCACAGACGTGCATTAAAATATACGGATGTGTGAAAGAGACCTAAGCATGTGTTGCAGAATTTAGCAAGCTTTTCCTTCCCCCTGTCCTGGTGGCTGATCATTGGATGTTGTTGTTGTGGCCATGTGATACATACTTTCGGTTTGGATTGGAATGGAACCCGGGTCCTTGTGTTGTCTCCAATACAAGAAGTGGTGGCAGAGCCATTGGCTACGCTCTGTTGCAGTCATGTATAGTGTACTTGTGGTCTGGAAGGTTTGTTTTGATACCGGACTGGAAGTGATGTAAGCTTGTTATCTCATGTAACCGGTTATTATGTAACGCTGAATTTAACAACAGATTGCATTGTAGAATCATTGGCCAGTGTTCTTGTAAGTTTTTTTTTTTTGTTGTTTTTTTTCCCCCCTCCCTTCAGACACTTTGATTACCGGTACCTCTACCTTTTAGCCATAGAGTCTTCTTGAGATGGTACTATAGCAGACAGATTCCCACGCTGAGATCACTTTGCAGTATCATTGTACCACTAGTACAATGCTCAAGGGATGATCCTGCATCAGGGATTGGTGAGTTATTACAAGCTACTTGTTTGTTACTCATGTAATGTATACTTAACCTTTTTTTTTGTTAGTTTTACACCTTTTTCCCAATAACAAAAACAGTCACCTGGAAATTTTTACAGTGAGATATAGACTTTCACATATAAGATACCCACATTTCTTGGCCTCTTCAATGGGGACATAGGAAAACAATTGGGTTTACAGCTGCCACCTGGAGGATGAAACTAAGAATTACAACTAAAGGTCTGCTCCTCTTCAGCAGTCTATACCTGCATACTGGCAAACAAGCCTTTTTTCTCCTGCCTGCCTCATCCCGATATCCAGACACTTTTATGGAGCGAAGATTATCTCCTTGGATACAAAACATGGACGGCAAAGAATCCAGGATCCAATCTTCAAGACTGACGCGTGGATCTTCTCCCACCATCCCGCTGCGTTGCGCTATCTACCCTACCTTCCCAGCAACATTCCCAGGTTTCTTCCTTTTTCTCCTTTTTTCCTTCTGTTTTATCTTCTACACACCCCCCCCCCCCCATCTTTATCTTTCCTTGCTTCAGTCTGTACCCCTCTCCTAGTCACCTGTTGCCTTCTGGAGTCAGTAGTCAAATTTATTTCCTAGCTTCAGTTTGCGGCTTAGTTGAGTTGATGCATCACACCCCCTCCCTCCTTGTCCAATCAGACAATCGAATTGATGATTACCGCAGTATTTCTGCCCCTCCTCCTTTCGAGTCATTATCAATTTCTGTAAGCTGCAGTGTTGCATGGTTTTCTCAGCTCCTGTTACTAAGCTCTCTCCTCCAGCACTCCTTATCTCTGCTCTTGAGGTCAGCAGCACTGGTAGTCTGCCTGCCCTGGGATCCTACACATCGGTTCCCAGAAAGACTTACTTATTCCTGGCACCTATTAACCTCTTCTCGCATACCCCTACTTCTGTAGTCTTCTTTTAACCATATCTGGCTCAAAAAAAGACGCTCATGCCAGCCATCACTGGCTGTCTACTTTGCTTGCGTGTCCTGTAATACAAAAATGCCAGATGGGTCAACACACAGATCCCTCACCATATTTGACCGAGGATCAGACGTACAGTCAAATGTGTTTATAACCAATCTAAATTCAGTGGCGTACTGGACAAAAAGGGTGCATACAAATATATGTAAAGGGGGTGTTGCATACCAAACTATATATAACCCTTAAAAACACGTACTTTATTAATAGTCATAAAATCCACAACCTGAGCGGGTGAGTGCGTGTGAAGCTGGCGTAGCAATAATTTTCGCTACGCCAGCTATCACACGATATCGTACCTGCGACGGGGGCGGGGACTATCGCGTGCGACATCGCAGCATCGGCTTGCGATGTCGCAACGTGCAAAGCCCGCCTTACACTCCAGACATCAATCTGATGGCACTCAAACAATCACAAGATGCCCCGGTTCATGTCCAGAGCTCGTAATCCTTTAGTGGTCGCATCCGATGATCTGGCATTGATCTCAGTTTTCCCTTCCTTATCTCTTTCTGCTTCTACCTCTGCTACCCAAAGTGTTCAAGAAGATCAAGTAAGAAGGCATTTTCTTCATCCTTATGACCCTAACCTAGACTGGCCCAGAAAATTATGGTACATGGAAGTGGACAACCTTCTCGCAGATGCTCACAGAATTGACAAAAAACTCATAAAAAATACCTTTATTATTACATTTTTAAAACCCATACAAATCATGTGTGCATTAACAAACAAGATAACAATGGTATTGGTACCAAAAAGGAAACTGATGAAAAAAAAGGGAGGGGGGGAGGGGATATCTACACAATTGGGAGAAATTCCCAATTTACTCATGTAAACCTACAAAATTCTTAGTGCAAAAAAAGCACAGCGTAGTCCCTATAAACCCCTATTTCAGCAAGAATGACCAGTGCATTCTGTCAAATGTGTAATACTGTGTAGTCCAGTCAATACCGTCCGTCTTTGCTGGTGTTTATCTTTGTTAGGTCATTTGGTCAAACCTTCCAAAGTTGATGATTTTCTAAAAGGATAAAGAAAATCAGAAATATCCTAAAACATTCCACCTCTTGATGTCGCAAGAGGAGATATTAATATTTAGGAAAAAAGAAGACCGAAAACAGTCCCCAACAATAGATGTTTCCTTAAAGATAACATCTGTGGGGAATACAATACCCGACACGTTTCCCCTCTAACAATATGAGGTTCATCAGGGGTTATATTAAAGCTCTCCACTATTCAGTTGACTGACAGTTCAGTTAGGTACAATTAATATATCGATGTACCAACAATATTTGATTCCTGCAACTTCAGAGTAGTTCTATATGTAGATCATCCAATCAAATTAGCCTGATAAAAAAATAAAATATTTTCTGCTTCTACTGCTTTTTTTCACTAACTGGATAGCTTGATTGTCAGTAGGTGGGTGTATCCTGCTGATGAGCAACCGTTTTTTCGTAGTTGTAATTTAGTGTCAGCCTCCAGGTGGCAGCAGCGTGAAACCATGGCTTTCATGTGTCACCTAATGAAGGCTGCGAGAACGGGATTTTACAGTAAGTACAAAAATCCTCTTGTTCATGGATAAAAAAAAAACTACTTGCCGAGAAATCTCCAACACTGTGAATGTCTGAAAACCATAATTAAAGGGTTTGTCCAGCCTTAGACATTAAGTCTGCAGTCACTCTGTGTCACTGTGACTACAGACTTGTGAATCATCACATCGAATTTACTGTGAGGATTCTCCATCACCGACGCGTGACTGCAAATATGTGATTTGCATGAATGTGATCTTGTGCCGATTACATGGTTGAGGCCTCGCTCAATGCAAGTATATTGAGCAAGACCAATACAGACTAGTCCGATTGTGGCCTGAAGTATGCAAACTGCAGTCATATAACCGCTCCCAGCACCAAATAATCCTCACAGTGCACAGTGGGTGAGATGTGAGGATTCACAAGTCTGCAGTTATGTAGAGTGACACATAGAGGGACTGCAGACGTGTAGCCTATGGCTGCACAACCTTTTTAAGGAAGTAGCTCTCTAAAATCATTTTCCACTGGCTGGCCCCTGCTCAATCTAGGTTTTATCTGATGAGGACCTGCTGGTAGAAAGTGACATTGGAATTTGATTCAGATTCCTTGCCCTCAGATAGCGTCGCCAATGTGGGTAAACCAGTCTTTCCAGAAGACACTGATCAACTTGTAAAAGCTGTAAGAACAACTATGAAAGTTAAAGAATCTGAAGAAGATAGATTAGTACAAGACCTAATGTTTGAAGGGATCTATCTGGAGGCGCATTCTGGTACATAAAATAATTGAGTCTTTTATTCATAAAGATTCCCAAAAAATAGACAAGTTAATTTTTCAACGGATAAAAAAAAAAGTACCAATTTGATGTCCAACTCCTGATAGCAAAAGTATATTTTAAAGCACCACTGCAACGTGTTTTTTGTTTTTTTTTCATCCCTGGAGTGTTGCTTTAAATCTAAGGGGTGCTTCACACATAGCGAGATCGCTACCGAAATCGCTGCTACGTCACGGTTTTGGTGAAGCAACAGTGACCTCATTAGCGATCTCTCTGTGTGTGACACTGAGCAGCGATCTGGCCCCTGCTGCGAGATCGCTGCTCGTTACACACAGCCTTGGTTTGTTGTTTTTGGTCGTCGCTCTCCCGCTGTGACGCACAGATCGCTGTGTGTGACAGCGAGGAGAGCGACGAAATGAAGTAAGCAGAGAGCAGGAGTCTGCATCTGGCAGCTGCCGTAAGCTGTAACCAGGGTAAACATCGGGTAACCAAGGTGGTTACCCGATATTTACCTTCGTTACCAGCCTCCGCCGCTCTCACGCTGCCAGTGCCAGCTCCCTGCTCTCTGCACATGTAGCTGCAGTACACATCGTGTAATTAACCCGATGTGTACTGTAGCTAGGAAAGCAGGGAGCCAGTGCTAAGCAGTGTGCGCGGCTCCCTGCTCTCTGCACATGTAGCGACGTTATGATCGCTGCTGCGTCGCTGTGTTTGACAGCTAAGCAGCGATCATAACAGCGACTTACTAGGTCGCTGTTATGTCACAGAAAATGGTGACGTAACAGCGACGTCATTGTCGCTGTCGCTATGTGTGAACCCAGCCTTAGTCCCCTATTCCCTGTCTTATACTTACCCTCCAGCGGTTTCATTCTTTTTCACTGTCTCTCCAGTCCCACAGCGCCATCTTATGCTTGTAACTTCTGGCAGGCGGGAAGTGGGAAGTTTCATCAGAAGCTTTCAATGCAAGTCTATGAGAGCCAAAAGGGAGGGTTTCTGTATTAAAGAGGGACTTCCAGTACACTCCATGACACACTGGAGCTGCGTCAGGTCAAAAATTGCCTGGTACCGATGGGAGTGTGTCTGTGAAAATAGATGAAGACGCCGAATGATGAGTATAAGACAGTGGGCAAGCGACTTAAGATTTAAAGCACTAGTATCTTTAAGGCAGGAAAAGCGGCACTTCACAATGGAGTATTTGCGATATTTTTAATGCGCAATTATAAGCACAGTTACAGCATTGATCGGGAGGAGGGGTGCAGGTACGCCGGACGACGGCTGTTTCGCACTGAAACAGGTGCTTCCACAAGTTCGAATTAGTGACGTCAGCTAACTTCCTTCTTATAAAGGGTGCTGACAAAGTGAATCTAAAAAGCTGAATAAGCTGATAACAAATTACAATCGCGTGTCAGGATTGAATACATAGAAAATTATTCACTAAACTTAAGGCCACTTTACACGCAGAGATAAATCTTTGGCAGATTTGTGGTTGCAGTGAAATCATTGACATATTGTTCCATTTGTACACAGCCACAAACCTGGCACTGATTGTCCACAATTTCACTGCAACCACAGATCTGCCACAGATTTATCTCTGTGTGTAAAGTGGCCTTTAGAGAAATGGCAAAAGGACATAGTACACACAAATATCAACAGACTTACTGAGCCGTTATACAAGAAAAAATATACAACCGTGCTCTTTACAATATGTACTGCGTTACCGCATCGAGAATTTTTTTTTCTCTTTATTTATGTGTACAGGTAAAATATATCTTTGTACCGTGTTAGCCAGTAGAGATGAAAAAATTGTTCAAAAGAACAGAGAGTCCTCAGTGGTTGATACCTTTTAATGGCTAACTGAAAAGATGGTAATAATAGCAAGCTTTCCAGACTACTCCGGTCTCTTCATCAGGCATGGTATAACACAAAATCTGAAGAGTCACATATTTATACACAACAGGACATAGAATAGTGCAGTAAAAAAAAAAAAGTTATGTGAAGCAGAACTATCACTATGGCAAGGGGGCAAACTGTTGTGGCTATAAATATTGTTGTAATTCATATGTCTATGTGTAGACCCTAAATAGGGAAAACTACGTGTGTGAGATCTATGTCTTTGTCCTTGTTTTTCTCTTTCTGGTGAGAAGAGGGAAAGAGACCGCAAAAAGATATAATGTTTTGCTTTTTTTAATTTTTTACTTTTTTTGTTATCAGATTGTTTTAAAGAGTGGGGTAACTCCAGGTCAGAACGGGGGAGCAAAATAAAAAAGAGTAACAACAAAAAAATGAAAAAGACGAAAAAGAACGGAAATAAAATGCGTTCAAGAAATTCCAAGTAATTACAAGAAAAAACTTCAAGAAAGAGCTTTCTTTTGGGAAAGTTTTTTTTATATAAACATTTTTTCTTATCCCAAAAGTATAACCAGAGGAGGAATATCATGCACAGGCGACTTTTTTTTTTTACACTACTTATACTTCACTTTTTTATTTTTTTTTTTAGTTTTTTAGGGGCTTCTGCTGATAAAAATACGGACATTTCGTTACGATCATTGAGTCCTAAAGGACCCAACGCCTTAACGTCCATAATGAGCCGCAACTCCTTTTGCAGAAGTTGCCTATGAGTATCCCCTCCCCTATTACACGAAGTGACTTTAAGGCTATGTGTCCACGTTGCTTTTTACCTGCTTTTTTGCTGCTTTTTCAACTGCAGCGTTTAATGCCAAAATAGATGTGTTCTGCTTTTCAAGCAAAGTCTATGGGAATTTGGGTTTCTTGTGCCCACTATGCAGTTCAAACTGCAGCCTTTTTGTGGCAGAACTTTGGACAAAAACTCAGCTTAAAGACGCCAGCAAAAGACAAAACGTCTGGATTTCCTGCGTGACATTCTCTGATGTTCTTAATAAGCCTTGGTGACCCTTTGCCTGTGTGAATAGAGTTGTAATGCTCACGAAAACGGATATATAAACATCGTATAGTTTTTCCTTTATAAAAAAAAAGGAGCAGGGACAAAAAAAAATCACATACATGACATATTTCATCTTACATGAAATAAAATGCTTAACAGAAAAGTCAGTACCACCAATTTTTAAGACTTTGGCCGTCAGATGAAAAGAACAAAAATTACAATCACCACATCTGTAATTACCCAAGGGTTGGGCCTGATCTAGCCATGTTCTTTTATGGCTGACTAGTCTGTTCTGTATGAGTATGTCACCTAAGTTTTTGCTTCTTTTGTAAGTTATCAAGGGTCCTTTATTGGCCCTTTGAACTAAATCTGTATCTTCTTCTATTATATGCCAGTGTTTTTTTTTTATACTGGAACGGATGAAATTATCCATGGGGCCAAATTTAAAACTAAAAAGGAACCTTTTTGTGTTGTCATCTTTAATTTTCTGGTTTTTGTTATTATCAAATGAGGACCTAGAATTTTATATATATATTAAAAAAAAACTTTCCCAAAAGAAAGCTCTTTCTTGAAGTTTTTTTCTTGTAATTACTTTCTTAAACGCATTTTATTTCCGTTCTTTTTGTTGTTACTTTTTTTTTTTTTTTTTGCTCCCCCGTTCTGACCTGGAGTTACCCCACTCTTTAAAACAATCTGACAACAAAAAAAGTAAAAAATTAAAAAAAAACAAAAAATTATATCTTTTTGCGGTCTCTTTCCCTCTTCTCACCAGAGAGAGAAAAACAATGACACACACACACACACACACACACACACACACACACACACACACACACACACACACACACACACACACACACGTAGTTTTCCCTATTTAGGGTCTACACATAGATAACAATTGTGAGTACGCACCTGAGTCTGCGTTGCCCGGCCGTCTCTCCCTATTTCTGCTTGCATTGACTTTGTCTGGCTGTGGAGCATGCAGCTCGCCTCTGCAAAAAAACAGGTGTATTTTGAAAAAACATAATGAAAGTTGTGGACACCTGTATAACGGATTCAGATAATATTAATATACTTACGGGGAGGATGCAGCTACATTCTTTACTTGTTGCAATAGCGCTAAGGATACAGTGACCTTGGGCAATAAAAGCCTGGAAATGAAAATAGGAAGTCTGGCAGAAAGAGAGATGGGGCTTTTTTGGACAGTACAGTCTTTAAGGGCTTATAGAGATTGTCATAGAGTACCCAGGGGTCTGCGTGTATTAAAGAACATCTCATTTTATCAAGATGACACAGTGTTTAAATCTGAATGGGAGCAAGTCCAACAGGAGTGTTCATTAAGTTTTTTGGATCTGGTACTTAAAAAGAATGAATCCGAACACATGCTTATCACAGATGAGCTCCTGAGATTATGCAGAGAGCTAGAAAATAGATTGTCCAAAGAAGAATATACATCTTTTCTGAACAAATTGGACAAAAAAAAAGAGAATTTTGTTACTTACCGTAAATTCTTTTTCTTATAGTTCTGACATGGGAGACCCAAACCATGGGTGTATAGCTTCTGCCTCCGGAGGTCACACAAAGTACTACACTCAAACGTGTAGCTCCTCCCTCCTAGCATATACACCCCCTGGTAGCCAGTCCTAGCCAGTTTAGTGCAAAAGCTGAAGGAGGACATCCACCCACAAGTAGAGATAGAGCAAAACCCGGAACAACCGGAACCTCTGTCTACAACAACAACAGCCGGTGAAAACACACGGAACAAGAAACCTGCCAACAGGCAACAGGGAGGGTGCTGGGTCTCCCATGTCGGAACTATAAGAAAAAGAATTTACGGTAAGTAACAAAATTCTCTTTTTCTTCATCGTTCCTTATGGGAGACCCAGACCAAGGGACGTTCCAAAGCAGTCCATGGGTGGGAATAAACAGAAAAACTGAGAAGTAGGCAAAACCTAACTTCACAAATGGGCGACAGCCGCCTGAAGGATGCGTCTGCCCAAACTCGCATCTGCCGAAGCATGAGCATGCACTTGGCAGTGCTTCGAAAAGGTATGCAGACTAATCCAAGTGGCAGTCTGACAGACCTGCTGAGCCGTAGCCTGGGCCTGAAAACCTAAGAGGCACCGACAGCTCTGGTCAAGTGTGCCTTGATCCCCGGCGGGAGAGGCACTTGAGTACACTAGTAGGTATCGGAAATGGCCGACCTAATCCAACGAGCCAGGGTCGGCTTAGATGCCGAGAGACCCTTACGCTGACCAGTGGTCAGCACAAAAGAAAGGTGCACCGCCTAAGAACAGCGGTGCAAGACACATAAATCCGGAGCGCCCGCACCAGATCCAGAGTATGCAACGCCTTTTCAAAGCGATGAACAGGAGCCGGACAAAAGGAAGGCAGGGAAATGTCCCGGTTAAGGTGGAAGCAGCAACCACCTTAGGGAGAAGTCTGGAGTCGGACGGAGAACCACCTTGTCTTGATGAAAAACCAAAAAAGGGGTGACTCTGAAGAGAGTGCAGCCAAAACAGAGACTCTCTTAAGGGAAGTTATGGCCACTAGAAAGACCACTTTCTGTGAAAGACGAAACAAAGAAACCTCCCTAAGAGGCTCAAAGGGGGGTTTCCGGAAGCCGTGAGGACCGGATTAAGGTCCCAGGGCTCCAAAGGCCGCCGGTAAGGCGGAATGATGTGAGATGCGCCCTGCATGAAGGAGCGCACCTGAGCCAGCCGGGCGATACGCCGCTGGCACAACACTGACAGAGCCGAGACCTGTCCCTTGAGGAAATTGAGGGATAGCCCTAGCTGCAGACCGGACTGTAGAAGGGACAGGAGGGTCGGCAGGGCAAAAAGGCCAAAGGATACTTCCGAGCCCGAGTCATAGTGGAGATGACTTCAGGAGAGATACCAGAAGTCGTCAAGATCCAGGACTCAAAAGCCACGCCGTCAACCTGAGAGCCGCAGGATTCTGGCGGAAAGACGGACCTCGTGAGAGAAGGTCTGGACAGTCCGGGAGATGCCATGGCACCTCTACGGACAGATGAAGCAGGTCAGGGTACCAAGCTCGCCTGGGTCAGTCTGGAGCAATGAGAATGACCCGACGGCCCTCTATTCTGATCTTGCGCAGGACTCTGGGCAAGAGCTAGAGGGTGAAACACGTAAGACAGACGAAGCTGGGACCAATCTTGAACCAGTGTGTCTGCTGCAAAAGCCTGAGGATCGTGGAGCGAAGATCCACGTCCGGAGAGCCCTACTTGCGGCAGATTGACCGAAACACTGCCGGATGCAGAGCCCACTCGCCGCTGTCCACGGTTTGACGGCTGAGATAATCTGCCTCCCAGTTTACCACGTCTGGGATGTGGACTGCGGATATGGTGGACTAGGAGTCCTCCGGCCACTGAAGAATGCGTTGAACCTTCAACATTGCCAGGCGGCTGAGTGTCCCGCCCTGGAGGTTGATGTAGGCAAACGCTGTTGCGTTGTCTGACTGGACTCGAATGTGCCTGGCCGCCAACAGATGGTGAAAGGCTAGGAGAGCTAGAAACACAGCTCTGATTTCCAGCACATTGATCCAGAGGGCTGATTCGGATGGAGTCCAAGTGCCCTGCGCTCCATGGTGGAGATATACTGCTCCCCAGCCGGATAGACTAGCATCCTGGTGAGGATCACCCGGGACGGGGCCAGGAAGGAGCGTCCCTGAGACAGAGGGGCCGAAGCCACCACTGAAACGAGCCCCTGGTCTGTGGCGAAGCCACCACCCCGAGGAAGGAGGAAGTCCGCTTGTTCCAACAGCGGAAAATGTCCAGCTGCAGAGGACGCAGATGGAACTGGGCAAGGGAATCGCTTCCATTGACACCACCATCTGATCCAGCACCTGTATCAGGTGCCTGATGGAACAACGTCGGCCGCCAGAGGAGGGACTGCTGTTTGACTAAGGGCAGCTTCACAAGTGCCGACAGAGTCTCGAATTGCGTCCCTGGGTACGTGAACTTCTGGGTCGAAGTCAGAGTGGACTTGGACAGAATGACAAGCCACCCGAATTGGCTAGAGTGGCGAGAGTGAGCGAGGCACTCCGCTAACAGTCTGCACTGGATGAAGCCCTGACTAGAAGGCCGTCCAGGACAAAAGGATCACTGCCAACCCCTAGAGGTGCAGGACTGCAATCACAGCTGCCTCGACCCTGAGAATACTCGAGGGGCCGTGGCTAACCCCAAGGGAAGAGCCACGAATTGGACCACTCCGATTGCAAAACGTAGCCAACGCTGGTGTGAAACTGCGATTGGCACATGCAGATAGGCATCTCTGATGTCGATGGATGCTAGGGAATCTCCTTGGGTCATTGATTGATCGCAGAGACTCCATGCGAAAATGCCGCACCTGAACATGCTTGATGAGAAGCTTAAGATCCAGGTCGGAAGGCACCGCCCCTTTTCGGGGACTAGGAATAGATTTAAGTAGAAATCTCAGAACCGTTCCCAGTCGGGAACCGGTACAATTACTCCATTGGCCTGCAAGAATGCCACGGCCTGTGAGAAGGCGGCGGCCTTGGAGCAGGGGGCAGTTGACAGAAAAAATCTGTTTGGCGGGCTGGATAGAATTCTATCCTGTAGTCGTGGGAGATGGTATCCCGCACCCACTGATGGGAGACGTGCTGAAACCACACGTCGCCAAGGTGGGAGAGCCTGCCACCGACCAAGGACGTTGCTGGCATGGCCAGATAGCCAGGAGGAGGCTGACTTAGTGGCACCAGCTCCTGCGGTCTTCTGAGGACGCGGCTTTGTGCGCCAGTTGGGTTTACGATCCTTGGCTGAGCTAGTGGACGAGGCCGAGGGCTTAGAGAACGATCAGATGGAGGAACGAAAGGAACGAAACCTCGACTGATTCCTGCCCTTGAGAGGTTTCCTGGTTTAGGTTTGTGGCATGGAAGTACTCTTCCCGCCAAGAGCTTCCTTAATAATTTCATCCAGTTGTTCCCGAATAGTCTGGTCCCAGCAAAAGGGAGCCCAGCAAGGAACTTCTTTAGAAGCATCTGCCTTCCACTCTCGAAGCCACAGGAGCCTGCGGATAACGAGGGAATTAGCCGAGGCCACCGCAGAGCGGTGAGAGTCTCCAGCATGGCAGACATGGCATAGGATGAAAAGACTGAAGTCTGGAAGTTAAGGCAACCATTTCGGGCATAGAGTCCCTGTGAGGGAATGCATCTCCTCTAGAGAAGCAGAGATGGCTTTGAAAGCCCGCACTGCTGCAAAAGATGGGGAGAACGAGGCCCCTGCCGCCTCCATACAGATTTGGCCAGAAGGACAACCTGGCGGACAGCAAAACCTTAAGTGAGGTGCCATCAGCCACTGATACAACGGTCCAGGCTGAGAGTCTAAACACCGGAGGGTCCACCTTTGGTGAATGAGCCCACTCCTTGACCACCTCTGGTGGAAAGGGAAAACGGTTATCAGAACCACGCTTTGGGAAGCGTTTGTCAGAGCAGACCCTGGGCTTGGTCACAGTGGCCTGAAAACTGGAGTGGTTAAGGAACACACTCCTTGTTCTCTTAGGCAAGGTAAACTGGTGCCTTTTTGCCAGAGAGGGTTGCTCCTCTGATACTGGCGGATTGAGGTCCAGTACAGAATTAATGTACGCAAACGAAACACTAATATCTGCGTCACCCTCGGACCGATCAATGGGGGACATGGAAAGCGTCCGAGCCCCCAGTAACGGGATCCTCTTCGTCCTGCGAGTCAGCTCGTTGAATCAAAGCCGCGGGACGAGGAAGGAGAGGGGACCCTGCTTCTCCTGTGAGGAGGACGGGGTCTGAGACCAGAAGAAGAATCCTCTGTGGGCCTCGCTGAGCGAGCTGTAGCAGCAGAGGCGCCCTGAGAAGGGGGCTAATGCATGCTCAGCAGAGTCCGGGACAGGTGTCCCATGGAGAGAGGGATTCTACCCAAGCCGGGGGTTCAGCCACCGGAGCCGGAGCAGCCGGAGGGACCACTGGGGATGAGACTCCAGGCTGAGGCACCACCATGCTAGAGCAGGAATCACAATGTGGTTATGTGCTCGGTACAGGCAGTACGAGCCTACATGCAGTGCCTATTGAGCCTTGCAGCCTTACTTCTCGTGTGAGACATGCTGCTGAAGTGGGGGCTCTGAGCCAGAATGACCCCCAGCAGAGTATTGCAGTATATAAGCAGTAGATAAGCAGTATATAAGCGGTATATAAGCAGTATATAAGCAGGCCCACAACCGGAGGTTGTGGCTTGCCAGACTGTTTTGACATTGTCTCTGTGCCCTCCAGATCCCACAGCCCGGAGCCCCAGAGAGATGCTGCAGTCAGCGCCGATCGCTGTACAGACATGGCATAAGGACGCTGAAAAAATGGCGCCGGAGCGAGGAGAGGGGGCGGGGCCTACTCTAAGAACGGGATCCGGAGGGCCAAGGAGAGATACAGGAGAGGGAATCTTTCCTCAGAGAGGAGTGTCTCTCCCCTGTGCCGAACAGCCGCTGGGCGGAGCCGCACTGTCCCTCTGCATGACTGACATGCAGGGGCAGTGAAATCGAAACTAGGCCTCAGGCGAAGCCGGGGCCTAGATTTAACACTGCGGCTGGCAAACAGGCACCATCGGCGCGGTTCTCGGGTAAAAACCAGAGAACCGGCCGGAAATCACAACAAGGTGAAATAGCACAACTCCCCACAATAAATGTACAAGGGACCCCTGAATAACGTCTCAATACTTAGCTTATGAGACGCAGGGCCAGGTCCCTGAGGAGTGATCGCTCCGTCCGGCAGGGTCCTGAAAGGGCTGCGGATGGAGACCGGTCTCCTGCAAAGCAGTGAGAACCGTGATGGCTCCCACTTCAAGCCAGAGCCTCAGAGGATGGTGAAGGAGCACGGCATGTGAAGGCTCCAGCCTTGTAAAATCAACCTTAACAGCACCGCCGACACAGTGGGGTGAGAAGGGACATGCCGGGAGTCCAGATTGGACCCGCTTTTCTTCCAAATCTTTGAAATCAAAAAAATCAAAAATCAGAGAATGCATGTGTGTGTGTGACCTCCTGAACACAAAGCATTGAAACTGGCTAGGACTGGCTACCAGGGGGTGTATATGCTAGGAGGGAGGAGCTACACGTTTGAGTGTAGTACTTTGTGTGTACTCCGGAGGCAGAAGCTATACACCCATGGTCTGGGTCTCCCATAAGGAACGATGAAGAAATAATTCCATTACAAACTCAGATAAAAGAGAGGAAGCGGGAATTTTTTTTTTTTACGAGATAAATCCGATTACGAATTGCAACGGATTTTTTCCTGGAAAAAAATGCCCAAAAACTTTTCATCTTCGTTTAATTATAACAAAAAATCTAAAAAAAGATAATTTAAACAGAACCAGAGTGAAAGGAAAAATGCTTGGACATTCGGATTCTAGTGGGGTAGAGGATCTTCCACCACCAACGAGAAAGATGAATGCAACCCTTATGGCCAGTACCTCTATATCAGCCCCTTTGGAAAGAGGACAAGGAGAGGAAGGGGTAGGAAAAAGTCCCTTCATGGACAAGAAAAAGCAAGTATCTTGGCGAGAAAAGAGATCGATATCCCAAAGGAAAATATCATCTGGAACCTATCATCTCATACTTTGGACACTAATACGATTACCTTACTAAATAAAGGACTGAATTATTGCATACCAGAGACTTTTAACTTTTCAGATTTTCAAATCAATTTATTTAAAAGCTGTCGTAAGTTACACCTAGCCAAATTTTACAGCAATAAAGGCAAACTCCAATCATATAATGAAAAAACGGGAGAAAATCCTGTGACCATAGGTCCATTAGGATTCTTTGGTCCAATAAGTTCTTTTGGGGACATTAGAAATGACACGTTACTGCTGTCGGAATTAAGTGACGAAAATTTTGGGGCTACTGGACACAGCATAATGGCTGAGCGTACTATTCCATCTTTTCAGGGAGGTATAAAATCCTCTTTCCTCCCTCCCATAGTACCTGGTAATGCAATAGATCTCTTTCACAATTTAGTACAAAAAAAAAAGATATTGAAGCACTAAGATATCCTATAGCTCAAAAAAACCTTACCCCTTCGGAAGAAAAAGCTTTAAAAACCATTCAGTCTTGGGATGACATTGTCATCCGCAGACCAGACAAAGGAGGAGGTATGGTTCTTTGGCCCAAAAAATTATACAAAGAGATAGCAAATAGACAATTGGATGACTCCTCTACGTATAAAAAACCTAACATTTGACCCCACATGGCGATACAAGGAGAAACTTCAAACTTTCCTTAATAAAAAGGTCTCAGATGGTATTCTATCAAATATGACAGCCGAAAAGCTACTACCACTACACCTGCAAAAACCACATTGGTATTGCTTGCCAAAAATTCACAAGCACAGTGAGAAACCTCCCGGATGCCCTATAGTTTTGGGTATTGGCTCTATTTTCGAGCCTTTATCCGAATATGTAGACTGGATCCTTCACCCGCTGCTAGATAAAATCCTGTCATACGTGAAAGACACTAATAGATACATTTGAATGGCAAGAAGGCTTTGCTTTAGCTTCTATTGATATAGAAAGCCTATACACCAGAATTCCCCAGGATCTTGGAGTTCAGATTATTAAGCAATTAATTCTAGGCCTGGGTATGGAGCACAGTGTTGCCAACTTTATAGAAGAAGCGTTGAGCCTCATACTAGAATAAAACGCATTTAGATTTGGGGAACAAAGGATCCATCAATGAGGGGGTACCGCGATGGGTACCCCCATAGCATGTTCCTTTGCAAATCTGTTTTTGGCTTCAATGGAGGATACTATTATTTATAGTGCCACTAATCCCTTTTTAAGGCACATAAAAAAGTATCTTAGATACGTGGATGCCATCGTCTTGGTGTGGGATGGGTCAGAAACAGATTTTTACAATTTTGTTCAGTTTTTGAATGAGTCAAATAACCATAATATGAAATTTACTAGTGTATTCGGAGGGTCTACACTAGAATTTCTAGATGTGAAGTTAACATTAGAAAATGGTAAATTGTTACGAGAAGTTTTCAGAAAATCTACATCCAAAAATACATTATTGCATTATGACAGTTATCACCCATTCCACACCAAGCAGTCCCTTCCTTTCAGCCAATTTCTTCGCATAAAAAGAATTAACAATAATGAAAAAATGTGCAAAGATCAATTTGCAGACTTAGCAGTCAGGCTGCAGGATAGAGGTTATCCACAATCAATTATTGAGACAGCACGGCTCCGCTCTCATTCTAGGTCCTCATTTGATAATAACAAAAAAACAAAATTAAAGATGACAACACAAAAAGGTTCCTTTTTAGTTTTAAATTTGGCCCCATGGATAATTTCATCCGTTCCAGCATAAAAAAAACACTGGCATATAATAGAAGATACAGATTTAGTTCAAAGGGCCAATAAAGGACCCTTGATAACTTACAGAAGAAGCAAAAACTTAGGTGACATACTCATACAGAACAGACTAGTCAGCCATAAAAGAACATGGCTAGATCAGGCCCAACCCTTGTGTAATTACAGATGTGGTGATTGTAATTTTTATTCTTTTCATCTGATGGCCAAAGTCTTAAAAATTGGTGGTACTGACTTTTCTTTTAAGCATTTTATTTTATGTAAGACGAAATATGTCGTGTATGTGATTTTTTTTTTTGTCCCTGCTCCTTTTTTTATATAGGAAAAACTATACGATGTTTATATATCCGTTTTCACGAGCATTACAACTCTATTCACACAGGCAAAGGGTCACCAAGGCTTATTAAGCACATCAGAGAATGTCACGCAGGAAATCTAGATGTTTTGTCTTTTGCTGGCGTCTTTAACGTCATTATGGACGTTAAGGCGTTGGGTCCTTTAGGACTCAATGATCGTAACGATATGTCCGTATTTTTATCAGCATAAGCCCCTAAAAAACTAAAAAAAAACTAAAAAAATTAATAAAAAAGTGAAGTATAAGTAGTGTAAAAAAAAAAAAAGTCACCTGTGCATTATATTCCTCCTCTGGTTATACTTTTGGGATAAGAAAAAATGTTTATATAAAAAAACTTTCCCAAAAGAAAGCTCTTTCTTGAAGTTTTTTCTTGGAATTACTTGGAATTTCTTGAACGCATTTTATTTCCGTTCTTTATCGTTTTTTTGTTGTTACTCTTTTTTTTTTTTTTTTTGCTCCCCCGTTCTGACCTGGCATTACCCCACTCTTTAAAACAAGCTGATAACAAAAAAAGTAAGAAATTAAAAAAAAAGCAAAAACTTGTATCTTTTTGCAGTCTCTTTCCCTCTTCTCACCAGAGAGAGAAAAACAAGGACAATGACATAGATCACACACACACACACACACACACACACACACACACACACACACACACACACACACACGTAGTTTTCCCTATTGAGGGTCTACACATAGATAAAGAGAAAAACATTTTCTCGATGCGGTAGCGCAGAATATATTGTAAAGAGCATGGTTGTATATTATTTCTTGTATAGCGGCTCAGTAAGTCTGTTGATATTTGTGTGTACTATGTCCTTTTGCCATTTCTCTAAGTTTAGTGAATAATTTTCTATGTATTCAATCCTGACACGCTATTGTAATTTGTTATCAGCTATTCAGCTTTTTAGAGTCACTTCGTCAGCACCCTTTATAAGAAGGAAGTTAGCTGACATCACTAATTCGGACCTGTGGAAGCACCTGTTTCAGTGCAAAACAGCCGTCGTCCGGCGTACCTGCACCCCCCTACCCATCAATGCTGTAACTGTGCTTACAATTGCGCATTAAAAATATCGCAAATACTCCATTGTGACGTGCCGCTTTTCCTGCCTTAAAGATACTACTGGATTTCTGCGTTCTAGCTGAGCACCACTGGAGTCTGCTGGAGATCTGACATCTATGTCAACCATAAACCTGTGAGTACGCACCTGGGTCTGCGGAGCCCGGCCGTCTCTCCCTATTTCTGCTTAGATTTATAGCACCACTCCAGCTGTGTAATAAAAAAAAAACAAAACAAAAAACGCTGGAGTGGTTCTTTAAAGACAGTTATCTGAAGCGGGCTTTACACGCTACAATATTTCTAACGAGATGTCGGCGGGGTCACGTCGTAAGTGACGCACATCCGGCATCGTTAGTGATATCGTAGCGTGTGACAGCTATGAACGAGCAGAAATACTCACCTTCTCGTTCATCGCTGACACGTCGCTCATTTTCTAAAAATCACACGTCCTGTTGTTTATCGTACCCGGGGCAGCACACATCGCTCCGTGTGATACCTCATGAACGATGAACTGCAGCTTACCTGCGGCCGCCAACAATGCTGAAGGAAGGAGGTGGGCGGGATGTTTACGTCCCGCTCATCTCCGCCCCTCCGCTTCTATTGGCCGGCCGCTGTGTGACGTCGCTGTGACGCCGAATGTCCCTCCCCCTTCAGGAAGTGGATGTTCGCCGCCCACTGCGAGGTCATTTGGAAGGTAAGTACGTGTGACGTGGGGTTACAGCATTGTGCGACACGGGCAAGAAATTGCCCATGCCACACAAACGATAAAATTGCAAATGCAATCGCACGATTAATTGTAACATGTAAAGCAGGCTTGAGAGGGCTGATGGTTTATTTAAAAAGATAAAGGTGTCTGCAGCAGTCTAAGCCGAACATTGCCTCTACAGGCGTGGATAGATCTCTCCTGGTTTGGCTTAATCATAATAATAATTATTAAAGAGTTTCTTGACGATCTCTACTTAAGTGTCTTACATCTGTTAAAAAAAAAAAAAAAAAAAGCAGGTTCCTTGCTGTTTGCTTCTACAGGAGATTTACTGCCAAGTCAGCAGCTCTGTCCAGCTCAGCCCAGAGAGCTGGGTTAAAAAAAATAAAAAAATTGCAGTTCCATGTGAAGGAAACTTATTGTTTGGGTCAGTGCTTGATGACCACCTTGATAAAAGAGGAAGAGAAAAAAAAAATCACTTTTTTTTTCGCTCTTCAGAAAATGTTCAATTGCAGTAGAAGAGTGGAAATCTGGAAATTGGTAATGCAGCTGATGAGATTCATTTGATTTTTGCAAAGGCATTTGATATTGTACCACATAATAGCATTATACTGAAGCTAAAGAAGAAAAGACTAGGAGAAACTAGCAGATGGGTAAGGGATTAGCTAAAAGATAGGAAACAAAGAGTCATCAGCAGTCAACAGTGGGGACCGCAGGGATCTGTGCTAGTGTCGCGGGCGGCGGGGCGCTGCGCTCACCACACTCGGGTCCGGCGCTGCTACTCGGTGGCTCGAGCAGTGGGCCGGATCCGGGGACTCGAGCGGCACTCCTCGCCCGTGAGTGAAAGGGGTGGTTTGTTGGTGTTTGGGATGTCGGTTTGTGACGCCACCCACGGTGTGTGGTGAGGTTGGGGCCCCACCGCTGCTCTGTACGGGGATCCCGGGAGTGATGACGGGGAGCAGCTGGGATGATTTCCTCCCCTCCGTGGGTAGGGGGATTTTGGTAGTCCCGGGGCCCGGAGTTGTTGTCTGTGAGGTGGGTTGCGGGGCTTGGCCAGGTGCAGGGTCGCGGGGAAGCGCAGTGCCAGACGGCACGGTGGTACTTACTCAGCCAGTAACGTACACGGAGTCTCTGGTAAAACAAACGGCTGGATGGACGAGTCCCACAGACGGCTGCGGTGTTTTTCCTGACCCCAGGTTGGTAGTGTAAGTCCTTTCATGCACCTTCTTGTACGCTCCTCCTGTGCTCCGGTTTCCAGCTGGCTCCCCGGTTCGGTACCGGTGGGCCACCGCCCAACCCCGGCTACCTACGGTTCCACCAAGACTGTCTTCCCGGCTCCCACAGACAGCCACTATCATCTGCCTGACTGCTACACGAGGGCCCTAGGCTCTAACCTAGGCCCCCGTCTGCTTCTGCCACTCTGCACACCTCCTCTCCCTTCCTCTGCCTGGACTTTTCTGTGTTGTTTCCTGCCTCAGACCAGCTAGACTCCTCGGTGGGCGTGTCCATCTGCCTGACTCCGCCCACCTGGTGTGTCTGTCTGAACCCAAGGGAGGAAATCAGGTCTCACTGGAGATGACTGCTGTGACCTGCTTGGGGTGGGTGTGTGTGTGTGTGTTGTTACCTGTGGCCCCTGGCTAGTCCAGGGCGCCACATTCCCCCTTGGTTAAATGCAGACCGTCCGCAGGCTGCCCGTCCATCACCGGTTTTATTTTCAGAACTGAAAAAGAAAATAAACAAGCATGTTCAGAAATCTTCCCTTACGGGAGGCATGTCACTTCAACCGTTGCAACAACAATAAAACACTTTTAATAATAACAACGGAATGGGTCCTTCAGTCACCCACCCAAACAACCTGGCCCTGATGCTGCCCCTAAGAAGTGGGCAGCACCCCTTGCCCCCAGTCCAGGAACGGGCCCAGATTTGTTAACGGGATGGGTACTTCGCTGCCGTTGCGGCCGGGCGGACTGCCGGAGCCGTTGTCATCTCCGTTGCGGCCGGGCGGACTGCCGGGGCCGTCGTCATCAGCGGTGCGGCCGGGATGGAAGCCGGGGCCGGTGGCAGGGTGGTGACAAAGGTAAGGCCTGGGGACCCCAGGTCTGGGCCCTCCCTTGCAGACGCTGCGAGCTCCGCTACCAGTGACAGGGGTAATGGGTCGGTCGGGGCGTTGGCCGCGGGCATGGGCACTGAGGTTTTAGCGGTGCTGGACGGACGGGACATCTCGTGCAGCGGTGCTCCAGGAACCAAATACTTGCAGAGTCCTGGCGTCCCTGCTTCCACAGCCGCGGTTGACATGCGGCCAGACGCCATCCGTCCCCCCTTGGTGTCTCTCCGGCACCTCCTCTTCAAGGGCGGAGCTTCGGCTTTCGCGCCTCCACTGCTCGGGAAGACGCTCGAGCGGGGGGGGCCCGGTTGAGGGGAACTGGAGAGTGGATGGCAGGGTTCGGTGAGGTGGGTTGCGGGGCTTGGCCAGGTGCAGGGTCGCGGGGAAGCGCAGTGCCAAACGGCACGGTGGTACTTACTCAGCCAGTAACGTACACGGAGTCTCTGGTAAAACAAACGGCTGGATGGACGAGTCCCACAGACGGCTGCGGTGTTTTTCCTGACCCTAGGTTGGTAGTGTAAGTCCTTTCATGCACCTTCTTGTACGCTCCTCCTGTGCTCCGGTTTCCAGCTGGCTCCCCGGTTCGATACCGGTGGGCCACCGCCCAACCCCGGCTACCTACGGTTCCACCAAGACTGTCTTCCCGGCTCCCGCAGACGGCCACTATCGTCTGCCTGACTGCTACACGAGGGCCCTAGGCTCCAACCTAGGCCCCCGTCTGCTTCTGCCACTCTGCACACCTCCTCTCCCTTCCTCTGCCTGGACTTTTCTGTGTTGTTTCCTGCCTGAGACAAGCTAGACTCCTCGGTGGGCGTGTCCATCTGCCTGACTCCGCCCACCTGGTGTGTCTGTTTGAACCCGAGGAAGGAAATCAGGTCTCACTGGAGATGACTGCTGTGACCTGCTGGGGGTGGGGGTGTGTGTGAGTTGTTACCTGTGGCCCCTGGCTAGTCCAGGGCGCCACACTAGGACCGATTCTTTTTAATCTATTAATGACCTTATGGATGGGACCAAACTATGTAGGATATTAAAAACTGACCTTGACAGTGCAATATTACAAAACGAGCTGGAGATGTCAGAATGGGCAGATACTTGGCAAATGAGATTTAATGTTGATAAATGTAAAGTAATGCACCTAGGACGGAGTAATCCTATTGCTGAGTATACATTAAATGGAAGTAAACTTGACACCACAGAACAGGAGAAGGATTGGGTATTCTGGTTACAAATAAGCTAAGCAGCAGCACTCAATGTCAAGCAGCAGCTGCAAAAGCAAACAAGATTTTAGGGCGTATAAAAAGAGAGATTAGATCCCGTGATCTCAACGTATTGTTACCCCTCTATAAATCACTTGTAAGGCCACATCTAGAATAGATTTGACCTTACAACAGTTTTGGTCTCCACTTTTTAAAAATGATATTCAGAAGTTAGTCAGTTCAAAGGCGGCTAACTAGATTACTACAAGGAATGGAAGGCCTCCTATATGATGAGTGGTTGAAAAAGTTAGATATGTTTAACTTAGAAAAAAAGACGTCTCAGAGGAGATCTCATTTATATGTATAAATACATGTGTGGTCAATATAAAGGACTGGTACATGACTTATTCCTTCCAAAGTCAACACTAAGGACCAGGGGGTATTCGCAGAAAGGCGATTCTAGCAGCTAGCTACTGTGTTTCCCCAAAAACAAGCCCTACCCCGAAAATAAGCCCTAGTTTCAAGTATCCATGCAGGTAAAAAAGTTAAAGAATACTGCAGGACACTTCAGTATAGAAAGCAGAGAGCCCCAAGAGAGAGAAGAAAGAAGACAGAAGACCCAGTGATCATACTCACCAGACCCTGAACGGGAGGACCTGCAGTGGGACGCATCAACAACCTGCGGTGGAACATACACACATCAGATCGTGCACAGATGCATTCCACCGCAGGTCCTCGATGCGTTCCACCACAAGTCCTCGCACTACACTGCACTGTGTCCCAGGTTCCTCTGCAAGCCGGAAGTAATAGATATCACTGGATATTGTGTGTGTATGCGATCTGATATATGTGTGAGCACCGGCCAGAAGCAGGGGAGGACTTCTGTGGAGCATACCTGCTGGGATTGTCTGCCGAAGATCG
This sequence comes from Anomaloglossus baeobatrachus, assembly GCF_048569485.1. Taxonomy (NCBI): domain Eukaryota; kingdom Metazoa; phylum Chordata; class Amphibia; order Anura; family Aromobatidae; genus Anomaloglossus; species Anomaloglossus baeobatrachus. Next base: position 108,084,144 of record NC_134359.1, read on the forward strand.
CAAGAGGATCTAGGAGCAAAACTGACACCCGGGGTCTGGTAAGTATGATTCTCCTTTGAAGGGGGGTCTCCTTTTTGTGGGGAAAATGTGGGGGGGTTAAACTTACCCCCAACGTGTGTGTCCCTGAGAATAAGCCCTACCCCAAAAAAAAAGCCCTAGCACATTTTTCGGGGGAAAAAATTTAATATCATACAGTGTCTTATTTTTGGGGAAACACAGTAGGAAAGGGTTCTTTACAGTTAGAGTAGTCAGATTGTGGAATGCCCTACCACAAGAGGTAGTAATGGCAGATACTATAACAACATTTTAAAAAAGGACTGGATGATTTCCTCAGTACACACAACATTGTTGGTTACAAATGATTTAGTGACAAAATGTAAAATTGGTGGAGAAAGATTGAACTTAGATGGACCTAGGACTTTTTTCAAGCTATGTATTTATGTAATTGGTGTGTTGGGGGCAGATTAATTCCATGTTCTCTAAAAGAGGTATAAAGGGACTTCTTTTTAACTAAAATTCAGATTCTTCCAATAAATATGGCCCCTTATAATGCCACATTTTGAATAGGAGGAAGACTCGGTTTTATGCTATCTGGAGAGAGATTTCAAACAGAGGATCTTAAACATCAATCAAAAAACCAGGACAGTGACCGAACTTGACTGTAGCTCAGTTGAGAGGGAAACTGGCCACAGCACAGGAGGCTACTGGATCAAATCCAAGCCATAACAAGTGGTTGTACAAGATGAAAAAAAGAATAATTGTCATCAGAGATCACTTATAAGGTACCTGGATGTAAATGATTATTTGTGATACTAATTCTCATCATTACTGTGGTTCGTGCATGGTCTGCAGTTGTAGGTTCATAAATTGTAAATCTGACATTATAATTTATGTATTATGTACTGATGTTGGTTCTTGTGATGTATTTGTATACTGCTGGTGTTTCTGGTGATATGTTTCTGCACTTCTGGGGGTTCTGGTGATGTATTCTTGTGCTATTATTAGTTCTGATCCTATATATATGTAACAATAAGATTACATTATAAATGGCTATATTAATAAAGTATTGTTCCTCTGACAAGACAAGGTTTACTATGGTTTTATTTACAGTGCCTTGCAATTTTAACCATCTTCCCTGCCCCTGCTGAAGAAAAACAGGCCCAAACCATGATGCTGTCACCACCATGTTTGACAGTGGGTTCAAGGTGATGAGCTGTGAGCTGTGTTGCTTATATGCCAAACATATCGTTTGGCATTGTGCCCAAATAGTTTGATTTTGGTTTCATCTGACCAGAGCACCTTCTTCCACATGTTTGGTGTGTCTCCCAGATTTGCTTGTGGCAAACTTTAAACAACACTTTTTATGGATATCTTTGAGAAATGGCTTTCTCCTTGCCACTCTTCCATAAAGGCCAGATTAGTACAGAGTACGACTGATTGTTGTTCTATGGACAGACTCTCCCACCTCAGCTGTAGATCTCTGCAGTTCATCCAAAGTGATCATGGACCTCTTGGCTGCATCTCTGATCAGTCTTCTCCTTGTTTAAGATGAAAGTTTGGATGGACGGCCGGGTCTTGGTAGATTTGCAGTGGTATGATACTTCTTCCATTTCAATATGATCGCTTGCACAGTGCTTCTTGGGTTGTATAAAGTTTTGGAAATCTTTTTGTAACCAAATCTGGCTTTAAACTTCTCCACAACAGTATCATGGACCTTCCCGTTGTGTTCCTTGGTCTTCAAGATGCTATCTGCGCTTTAAACACAACACTGAGACTATCAAAGAGCAGGTGCATTTATACGGTGACTTGATTACACACAGGTGGCTTATATTTATCATCATCAGTCATTTAGGACAACATTGGATCATTCAGAGATCCTCAATGAACTTCTGGAGTGAGTTTGCTGCACTGAAAGTAAACGGGACTAATAATATTGCACGCCGCACTTTTCAGTTATTTATTTTTTTAAAAAGTTGAAAATAAGCAATAAATTTTGTTCAACTTCACAATTGTGTCCCACTTGTTGTTGATTCTTCACCATAACATTAAAATGTTTATCTTTATGTTTGAAGCTTGAAATGTGGGAAAGGTTGAAAAATTCAAGGGAGCCGAATACTTTTGCAAGGCACTGTATGTTAGCATTAAAGGAGTTGTCTAAGTTTATGATGAAATTCTGCAGTCATTCTATGTTACCGCAAACTTCTGAATTCTCACAACGCGTGCGGTGCACGCTGTTAGGATTCTCTGGAGCTGAAGGTGAGGGTGGGAGGTCACAAAACTGCAAGTATGCGACTTACATACATGTGATTACATGCCAACTAAACATGCCTGGCCTCGCTCAATACAGGTGAATCTAATGAACCTGGATACGTCTTCTCAGACTGTGGCCAGAACTTTGCAAATCTCATACTTGCACTCACATGACCATCCACTCTTGCCGCTGGCATGGGAGAATAGTAAAAGTGTTAAGTGCGCGAGTTGTGAAAATTCAGAATTGCGACCTAGAGTGACTGCAGACTTTCACCACAAACCTGGAAAAAACCCTTTAATTAGAAAAATTAAGCCCTGTAGCATGCCCAGTTGTAATGCCCATGCCAGTGTCCCCACAGTATCCTGCCCCTCTCCCCGGCCTGGACGCTGGCTGTCTCCCCTTCTTAGCCGCCCAGAGATGGCTGCCCTGTTCCTGGTCCAAGCTTCTGTCTCCCAGAGCCTGCACACACTACACAGGCCTCCTGAGACTGCCTGACGGGTGCACATGCAGACGTCCCTTTTTTTAAAGTGCCAGTGCGTTCTGGAAGTGCCTCTCATGTCAACTGTGAGTTACGTTGCTAGTTCTCAGGTCTTCAGTGCTGCTGTCGCTGCTGCTGTTACTGAGCTATATTTTGCTGTTGATCCATGTTTGTGTTTCAGTGGACTTCTAATCTACTGCTGATTCTACTACCATTCACATCAGCCGTCTATCACGATATCCACTCCTGCAAGTATCCACACCGGCCTCCTCCCACAGTACCCACTGTGGAGACACGGGGCTCAGTGGGTGCTCTCGTCCACTAAAACCCGCCGCCTTTAGAAAGACAGCGTGGCTCAGGGCTCATCCCAACTGAACGCCGGCCTCCTTAACCGTGGGCGTAACACTACTCAGACAACACAGGGTGAGGGAACCACAATAATTAGACTTTATTGGATCCCCAAACAATTAACGGCACATAACACATAACCAGCAAAACACACAAATGTAACAGGCAACAGAGTCTCACCCTTCCGCTGGCTCACCAGGGATTTAGAATGTCCATGTCTCAGAGCTTCCAGGGCCGCTTACTCCAGTCCAGCAGCACCCTGCTTTTGGCGGGCACCCACCGAGAAAGGAATAATGCCAGATTCAGGAAGCTGTGTGAGGTCTGCAATGTCTGTAACAGGTGACTGACCTGTCCCAACCTGAGTGTCCTCCTTAGGTAGTCCTGGTATGATGTTACAATCCTGGCAGCCGGAGTCGAAATCCCTAGGCTGTGGATATGGTCTCCAACCGGAACCAGAGCCCCTAGATTGAAGCCATAAGATATCCTGATCCTCTAGTCAGCTCCAAAGAACTTAGACTGGATCCATCAGCATCCATCAACCTTCATCAACCCTGGTGGCTTAAAGAAGTCCCTTTTATAGCCATAACCTTCCCTTAGGATACACTGCGCCCTCATCGATTGGTTGGACAAGATTGCTTCTCCCATTGGATGAATTTCAAGCTGCATGGATAATGTTCATTTAAATGATGTGCATAGAAAGACTCAGTATATCTACATGGAGTCGGCAAGTCACAGACTCAACAATGGCTACTAAGGTAATCCCATTAGCAATACACAACTACAATACAATGGTTACTGGAAAAGTCTGGAGAACAATACGTCTAGCTTTCAGTGGCCAACACAATTACATTGAGTCAACAAGAGTCTTGTAAAAACAATGAGGGACTTCTCCCCCATCTATAGACAATCTATCATGCTGTCTGGCTGGATTTTAAGAAACTTTAACCCATAAGAGTCCATGTCGTCACACCCGCTGCCACAAGTATCTCCATTGGCTGCTGCTATCGCATCCATCCATACCAGCCGAATACACGACAACGGCTGCTGTGTTTCCTATCTTATAGATAGATATCTGGTTTCGTGGTTTCTAGCGCGGCTTACACCCGTATTTCTCTCCTCTGTTTTCTCAACTGCTATACTTCGGGACCGCTGCTGACCACTGCCTGCATATGTACAGAAAGGGGTTGTGACTGACACAACTCCATCAGGTGAGTGCGATACTTAGCACTGTAACTAATTCCCATACCGGGTAAGACCATATTTGCATTTCTTTTCTTCCATAGTTGTGTTGTTCCTATCTTCAGAGACCGTCTGTGTCGGTCCCGCCATCGCAGCATCAGTCTTCCCACGTGGCAACAGTTCTCACACCTGCAGCGAAACACCCTCACCATTAGAGGCTCTGGGGAAAACCAGGTGTGTTTCCATAGTCAAGCCCCTCCGGGCTTTGTGTGCTGTGGCCCATTGGGTCCGCTAATCCCTTACTCACCTTGCAAACATAACAGTTTGCCCAGGCCATGAACCCCGCTGCCTCCAATGCTGTGCAATTGATCGGAGTACAACAGGAGCTTGTCCGCCAACGTGAGACACAGACTTGGATGCTAGTCTTTAAGAAATCAGTGGATACCCACCTGACCAGTCTGCAACCTGCCATCTCCCCAGCTCCCGTTCAGGGCGTAGTTCCAGATCTGGTGGTCAGTCCCGCCTTGGTCTCCAGACTCCGTCTCATGGCTCCTCTTCAGTTTAATGGAGATCCAGAGTTATGCAGACTGAATTCTCCTGTAGGTGCTGGAAAACCTAGATCACCCTCACTGATCAGATATAGATTTCCTATCTTACGGATGGATTATTAATATAAAAGTAGGAGCCAACGTCTTTAATGACACACATTGTGTATTTGGGCAATGTATATTTTGAGCTTCAGGGGCTGTGTGGGATGGTGGATGTTTGATTGTTCTCATCGTACGGCTCTTTCTGCTGTTGATCCTCAGGCTTTTCTGATGTACTTACTTGTAATTATATTGTCACTGTTGTCGTTCAGTATTGCAATTATATGGCCTGGTTATTGTTCTCACTAAAGCTTGGTATGCTTATCTCTGATCAACAGAAATTCACAAGCGATCAGACTGCTGATCCATAAAGTCCCTTAGGGGGACTAGTAAAATAAATAAAAAATGTAAAAAAAAGTTTTAAAAAATATGAAAAAATAAAAAAAACCCTAAAAGTTCAAATCACCTTCCTATTGCCCCATTGAAAATAAAACAATTAAAAAAATAAAAATACACATATTTGATATCGCCGCATTAAGAAATGCCCGATCTATCAAAATATAAAATCAATTAATCTGATCGGTACATGGCGTGGCGAGAAAATAATTCCAAAAGCCAAAATTATATTTTTTGGTTACCAATTTTTTATTTTTTTTAATGCAATAACAGGCGATCAAAAGGTAGCATCCGCACAGAAATGGTATAACTAAAAGCGTCAGCTCAAGACGCAAAAAATAAGCTGTCACTGAGTCCCAGATCCCGAAAAATGAAAATGCTCTGGGTTTCAGAAAATGGCACAAAAAGTGCCATTTGTTTTTTTGGACAAATTTCAGAATTTTTTCAACTCCTTAGATAAAAATAAATCTGCACATGTTTGGTGTCTACGAACTCATACCGACCTGACGCATCGCACCAACACATCAGTTTTAGTATATAGTGAATATGGTGAATAAAATATCGCAAAAATAATCATGCAATTGCACTTTTTTTGCAATTTCGCTGCACTTGGAATGTTTTTTCACATTTTCCAGTACACGATATGGTAAAACTAATGGTTTCATTCAAAAGCACAACTCATCCCGCAGAAAACAAGCCCTCATATGGCAAGATTGATAAAAAAATAAAAAAGTTATGGCTTTCAGAAGAAGGGGAACAAAAAACAAAAAATCGCCCAGGGGTTAATAGTTAATGTCACTCCCTTTTCCCCTTTTCCTTTTCACACTATTTGAACTCTCTCTCGTGAGTTATATTTTCTTACTATTACATTTGTATCCTGGTTCCTTTTTCTTGAACCCTTTATAAATTTCACTTTACTCCACTTGTGCTGTAGCACATCTCCATCGAGTCACCCCATCATACCTCTGACACCATCATACCTCTGCTGGTCTGAATCCCTTCATTTTATTTCTCTATCTTTCCTTTCTTTATTTGTTCTCTTTTTACTTCCTTTTCTCCTTCATTTTTTAGAATTTCATTTTATAATTTCTTTTTACATTGTTATGATTTTATTTATTTCAATGTGTGTTTTCATACTGTGTTTTTTTTTTTACACCTGATGAAGGGGTTGTGGCGCCCTGGACAAGCCAGGACGTCACAGGTACTACAACAACACACCCCACACCCCGGATAGGCACATCAGTCACACACACAAATCCTGGTTGCCTCCCTCCAGGGGCTGATGTCCACACCAGGTGGGGTGGAGCCAGGCGGTTGGCCCCACCCACCGAGGAGTTCACAGTCCTGGAGGCGGGAAAAGGAAGGGAGTTTTTGGAGAGAACAGTTTGAGAGTGGAGGGAAGTGGTAGTGGAGCAGACTGGCTGTGTCCGGGTACGTGGCCCGGGCACAAACAGCAAGGTTGGCAGACGGTGGTGACCGTCTGCAGGCGAGGCCGATTGACGCACAACTGTAAGGACCGGGGACGGGCGGTGGCCTGCCGGTACCGGACCGGGGAGCGAAGAGAAGCCAGCACCATTCGGCAGGGCCTACGGACCCCGACCAGGCTTGGAGTCGCCGTTAAACCGGTCAAATCCATCAGCGACGGGAACCTCCGGGGTTTCCCAGCAGCAAAGACCCGACTGAAGGCAACCGCTCAACCGTGAAGGGAAATACAGCTACCGCCACAGCTAGAGTTCCCAGGGCCAGAGCCTGCGGGCATAAAGGGGCTCCTCTGGCAAATACACCGCTGGGGAGCGGGTTACCGGTGGGAAGCCATCGAAGCCGACAACACAACACAGGTGCAGGGAGAGACAGTCCCCGCCAACCTACCGGGAGTGGCCATCGCAGCCGGCTGCGGGACCCGTCCATCCAGCCGTTTGTTTTACCAGAGACTCCGTTTACGTCATTGGCTGAGTGAGTACCATCGTGCCGTCTGGCACCGCGCTACCCTCCCGCGACCCTGCACCTCACCAAACCCCGCTATCCACCTTTCAGTCACCATCATCGGGCCCCGGGGCCACCAAATCCCCCTACCCACGGAGGGGAGAGAAAAACATCTCGGCTGCTCCCATCACTCCCGGGATCCCCGTCCAGAGCAGCGGTGGTGTCCCAACTTCACCACAACCGTGGGTGGCGTCACGGACAACATCCCCAAACCAAACCATCCCCTTTTCACTCACGGGCGAGGAGCGCCGCTCGAGTCCCCGGATCCGGCCCACCGCTCGAGCCACCGAGCAGCAGCAGCAGGAGCGCCGGACCCGAGCGTGGTGAGCGCAGCGCCCTCCCCGCCCGCGACAGGGTTGTGCCTCCGAAACGCGTAGAAATAAAGATCACATCCTGCAGATACTTCAGTTTCTTTTTCACAGCAGCGCATTTTTTAACCCTTTCCCCTCTAGCATCAATTTTTTATTTAATGACGTGTATGTTTAAATTTGTGCATTCCTTGTTTTTAATAACTGGAAAAATAAACATGAATAAAGATAAAGCAGGTCAGCTTTTATTGAAATCAGCGGACTAAACAACTTTATGTGCATTTTAAGGGACATATTAAAATTGATTATTTATCTAAATATACAGCTAGAGCCAGTTTTGTCTTTGTTATAAAGAGCTGACAAAATTATAATAATAATTCTAAAATGGTCACTTCATCAGAATCAACCTTTCATGGGCTCCCTCTTGTGGTGGCCACCTGAATTGCACAATAATGTTGTAACTTTAGACAAAGCAATCTAATTATTCAAATTGGTCACTCACTTTTAATTTACCTTCAGGTTAGAGCTGGCATATTGGTCCCAGCTCAACCAGCCCTTCAGATGGGATAGAGAATGGACAGTAAAGCTAATATAGTAGCATCATAACGCCACAGTGCCGTCAGCAATTATGTCAGAGTATGTAGAATAATATTTATGTTTGCGTGTATATATATGTTTTTAACTTCAGTAGGTTAGGGACTGTCTCAGATGGGTACACCGTGACGAGGTGAGACAGCTTTTTACCTTTTTGCAAAAATGTATACACTAAGTACCCTGTTATTAAGCACTTGCAATTTATTTATTTATATTCAGGGTATTTTTCATACAATTTTTCTCCTTGGTTTTTTCTAGTCTTAAGGCTGCAATTCACATGCTTAATGTTGCATGTTTACTGAACATTGTTTCAGCTCAGGTTTTTGTGTTTTTTGTATGTTTTCTTGCTTGGTTGCAAGTTGGGGGTGCAGCCCTCCTAGTACTGAGACTGAACAGCTGATTGCGTCTCACATTGCTGTGTATTTTATTTGGGACACAGCTAACCACTTGTCACCATCCATATTGGAGTTCTGACATGACACAAGTCAGGTATTGATAATGTTTTTAACTTCAGTAGGTTAGGGACTGTCTCAGATGGGTACACCGTGACGAGGTGAGACAGCTTTTTACCTTTTTGCAAAAATGTATACACTAAGTACCCTGTTATTAAGCACTTGCAATTTATTTATTTATATTCAGGGTATTTTTCATACAATTTTTCTCCTTGTTTTTTTTTTAGTAAAGCTAATATAGTAGCATCATAACGCCACAGTGCCGTCAGCAATTATGTCAGAGTATGTAGAATAATATTTATGTTTGCGTGTATATATACATATATATATATATATATATATATATATATATGTGACGCCCTGGCCTATCAGGTCATCACAGGGTATTGTGCAATCTGCCCTTCTGCATGGTATCCACCTCCTCCTTGATTACGGGTCCCTGACCTTTGGTGTTGCTAAGAACAAGCTAATCAAAATCCTAGGAACACTCTGCACCACACCCACCAGACACACCAGTGGACAGCCTGAAGGGAATAGGGTTGGCCACTTGGGGGGTTGGTTAAGGGGGGGTCAGGAGTGTCAGGAGACAGTCAGTGTAGTGTTGGAGGTGAAAGTGAGAGGAGGTCAGGAGCTGGGCTCCTTGTTACTACTAGGTGGCAGACGTTGGTCTGGGCCTGGTAGGAGCTGGACCCCGGTCGCAGGAGATCGTGACAAGGGGCACGGACTGTCGAGGAGGACAGCCGGCAGCCTTATGCCATCGCCGGGCAGGGGCCAGGGCACAATGGGGTAAGTGGACCCTAGGCCAGGAAGTAGCTTCAGGCGTCCTGGTAATTTACCCGACGAGGACGGAACCTTCAAGATCCGTTCTCCACCTGCTCCAAAATCGGGGTACTAGCGAAACGAGGGAGATAGGACTTTCCGACTGCATAGTCCAGAAAATCCCAAGCGTGAACCCTGAGAGCAAGCTCACCCAGTTAGCCACACTGATGAGCGGCACCCGTTTAGTTCCATGCTAAAAAGGACCAACTACAGTAAAGAGGTGCCAAGGTTAAGGTCACAGGCTAACAAGCAACACCAACGGGCACGGGATCCAGGCGTGCTCCCTCCCTGCTGCAGTGGCATCAAGAACTTTGGTTTACCATGGTTGTCAGCATCAGCGTTATTGGACTGAGTACGCAATTAACCCTTACCGGCCCGATAGCACCTCCCCGACACCATCACCGAGTCTCGGGGCATCCCCCCTACCCATGGAGGGGTAAACACCTGGCTGCCCACTCCATTGCTACCGGGTACTCCCAGCTGCAGCGGTGGTACTTCACCCTTACCACACACCACGGGTGGCGTCACGAACTTTAACCAAACAACCCCATGTAAATATTCCCCTTTTATTTGAGTGGCCACCCTGTGAAGATGTAATTTACCCTCTCACTGTATATGCTGTACAGATTCCTATTTCAAGCTGGGTTCATTGTCTTATTTGAACTACTTCTGTGTACATTTCTATTGTTGTAGGTAATCACCCCCTAAAATGCAAGGTTATATCCTCTTGAGGCACTTCCATCCCTGGGAGTAGGGGGAGGTGGGCCTAGAGTCCAACTAGTGTAAACTCTGCTTACCTGGGAGATTCAGGCAGAGTGAGCTGAAACTTGAAGGGAGCAGGAGCTCCAGCCTGTGTGGCTGTGGACACGGACGGAGCTAGGCCTGTGTGGCGGCCCGTGGGATTGTGTGGAACTCTTTGGACTACTGTAAGGACGATTGCTTTGTAATCCGGTCCGAGGATTGTCGGGAAGGGCCCCCAAATCTGTTTTACGTGGACTTATCGTGTGCTGTTCCAGTGTTCTTGTGAATAAACCTGTTGGATCGTTCCTCGGCCTGTTGTCTCTCCTTGCTCTGCTGTACACCCCGTCACAAACTGGTGGCAGCGGCGGGATCAGAGCAGAAGAAATGGAGGACAACAGCCAATCGACGTCTGAAACCAGAACCTCAGGATACAGGAACTGGACTGTGGCGAGTCTACAAACAAAGGCCCGTGAATTAGGTGTCGGCTACAAAGGACTCTCTAAGGAGCAACTAATTGAGGCATTGGAACACGCTTGCCTGCAAGATGGCACCGAGGAACAATTTCCACAGCAAGGGGAGCAAAGACGGGAGCCGGAGGTGAATACCCAAAAAAGTCAATGGGTTGTGTGGTACAAGGAAAAGATGGCACTGCTTGGAGATGAGGCCACCATAGAAGATAAGAGGGAGGCCATGCGTGGAGCTGAAGAGAAGGAGCGCAGGATGGAGGAGATGGCATTGCTGGATAAGCAGCTCGCTGTGGAAGCCGCGAGAGGTTCCAGACAGACTGTAACCCCAGCACCCATCATGAGGGAACTTCCCAGAGTGTCCCGCAAAGACTTCAAGCAGTTTAATGAGGCTGCTGGTGACATTGAGGGCTTCTTCCAGGACTTTGAGCATCAGTGTAGATTAATGGAAGTCCCAGAAAGAGAGCGAGTCAGACACCTGGTGGGCCTCTTGGAGGGTGGAGCTGCCGACGCCTATAGAGCTATGGACCCTCAGTGGAATTGTGAGTATGGGGAGATAAAACAGACCATTCTGGAACATTATGCCGTGACCCCAGATACTTATAGGACTAAGTTCCGTACATTAGCCTGTGATGGAGAAGTGTCTTTCAAGATGTTTGCCCACAGACTGAAACAAGTGTGCCATCGCTGGCTGGAGGGAGAGGGAGCCTTAACTTGGCAGACCTTCCTCCAGGTCATCCTAAAAGAACAATTCTTTGCCCAGTGCCCCGCTGAGATCCGGGAATGGGTGCGTGAGAGAAAACCAGCGACAGTGGAGGAAGCTGCTGCTCTAGCTGATGAGGTGCTCACTATCAAGCCTCAGTGGAGGGTTTTGTTGGAGGATGGAGAGACGCCTAACAGCTCCACAACACCGGATGCCCCCAGTTATTCTGCCCCCATTGTTCCCCGTTCCTCTAAGCCACCACATGTTGATACCCGTGTTAATGTGCCTTCAGTTGCTTCTACTGCACTTTCTGGAATACGCCGGGGAGAGGAAGTAACAGAGCGCAGGTGTTATGTTTGTAGGCATCCCGGGCATTTGCAGGCCTCATGCCCAGCCAGCCCATGGAGGAATCATCCTCAAACCCCTACAGCACCTTCAGGTGGGAGTCGGCCTCCAAGTTCCCCTACCCCTTACCCAAGAGGACGCCTTGGATGGAGGGAGACCCAGCTCAGATGCTATCAATGTGGACAGCCAGGGCATCGGCAAGTCTCCTGCCCAGCTGTTCAAATGAGGACTGATCCTGCGCCCAATCGGATTGTTAATTATTTACAGCCCAGCGCCATGGAGGAAGATGTGGCACCGCTATGTGAGGACTGGCCTAGTGACTCAGCCCCCTATGTTGCACCACCAGGAGTTTACGGGGTGCGACCTGCAGTTATGACGACTTCTGCTCATCGAGGTAAGCACTTGCAGGAGGTTGTGCTGGATGGACAGAGACTTGTTGGATTTTGTGACTCGGGTGCTTTCCTCACACTGGCTGATCCCCGAGTGGTTCGGCCTGAGGCAATCCATAGAGGACCTGGGATTGTCATTGAACTGGCTGGTGGACAATAGAGGACTATTCCCACAGCCACTGTGGATCTGAGCTTTGGTTTTGGGGTCAGGCGATGTGTGGTTGGGGTGATGGGTGGTCTGCCTGCAGCTGTTCTCCTGGGCAATGATGTGGGAGAGCTACGATGCCAATTCGTGGCTGCATGAAGCCACATGTAAGTAACGCTCTGCCTGTGTGTACTTAACCAGTGACCTGTAGAGGTCCCTAGTACGTACACAAGTTGGGAGGGGGAGGGATTGTGAAGATGTAATTTACCCTCTCACTGTATATGCTGTACAGATTCCTATTTCAAGCTGGGTTCATTGTCTTATTTGAACTACTTCTGTGTACATTTCTATTGTTGTAGGTAATCACCCCCTAAAATGCAAGGTTATATCCTCTTGAGGCACTTCCATCCCTGGGAGTAGGGGGAGGTGGGCCTAGAGTCCAACTAGTGTAAACTCTGCTTACCTGGGAGATTCAGGCAGAGTGAGCTGAAACTTGAAGGGAGCAGGAGCTCCAGCCTGTGTGGCTGTGGACACGGACGGAGCTAGGCCTGTGTGGCGGCCCGTGGGATTGTGTGGAACTCTTTGGACTACTGTAAGGACGATTGCTTTGTAATCCGGTCCGAGGATTGTCGGGAAGGGCCCCCGAATCTGTTTTACGTGGACTTATCGTGTGCTGTTCCAGTGTTCTTGTGAATAAACCTGTTGGATCGTTCCTCGGCCTGTTGTCTCTCCTTGCTCTGCTGTACACCCCGTCACACACCCGACCCCAACCCCCGGGTCCTCAGACCCCTCGAGCAACCGCAGATACGGATCCGAGCATCCAGGCTGCTGATGCGGGGGCGGCACATATATATATAAAAATATATATTACTCAGAAAAAGTCATGGTCAGGATATTTGGCTTTTAGGTGAACTTTATGGAAAGCATAAAAAGCTCACTCTACAATGATATTCTATCATGAAGATAGGGTGTTTAGGTAGAAGAATGCAATGGTGATTTCCTCATCTCAAACAATTTATTGAAACAAAAAACAACAGTAGTGGTGGATATACCCCCGCTTAAAAACAGTCAATGTCTCAATAAGTTATCATGTGGCCTTGAGCATCAACTACAGCTTGATAACTACGTCTCATGCTATTCACAAGTGGAGTTATTATCTGCTGAGGCGTGACATCCCACTCTTCATGAAGGACGGCCCTCAGGTCATTGAGGTTCTGGGGTACAGAGTTACAAGCCTCTACACAGGGATCCCAGGCTCTGTCTGGCCCGCCGGGGTACCGGGGAATCCCCCGGCAGGCCCCGGGCCCTCAGTGGGCCCCTGTGCCTTATATAGTGCAGGGGTGGGGCAGTGTATAGCGCCGTCCGGCCGCCGTTTTTTCTGGCCGGCGGCGTGTGCGGGCAGACTGGGCAGGGCCCCCACGCTGTGATGGGCCCCCCAGCTATTCAATCACAAATTGCAGCGATAGCGCAAGTTCTGTTCTATCGCTGCAATTTGCTCGGCTGCAGAAGGACCTATGGTGACATCACAGTCATGTGATGTGATGTGATGTCACCACAGGTCCTGCACTGCGGAAGTCCCATACCTGTCCTGCAGACCGTGCCACTATTCAAATGTACGCGCATCTGTCAGACGCGCGTACATGTGAATAGTGCGGCCAGTGTCAGGACTGAGGTGGGGGAGCTGCAGGTAAGCGCTCAGCAGAGCCGAAGAAAAAAAAAAAACCCAAAACATTCTCACCTCTCCTCCTCATTCCCTCCATCCGCTTCTTCCAGACCGCAGGACACAGACCCCTCAGTGATCCCGTCCTCTGCACGGAGCTGCCGCTGCAGGTGACTTCATAGCTTTACTGTAGTTAAATGCTTTACGGCGCCGCAAAGCCATTTAACTGCAGTAAAGCCACGATGGCATCCTGCAGCGGCGGCTCCGTGCACCGGACGAGATCATGGAGGGGTCTGTGAGCCTGCGGACTGGTAAGGTAAGGACAGTGCAGGAACAGAGAACAGGTGAGAATAAGGGTAAGTTCACACAGTGCGTTTTTTTCGCGGCGTTTTTCGGGTGCGTTTTTTGCTCAGAAAACTGCATGACTTCGCTTCCCCAGCAAAGTCTATGAGTTTTCATTTTTGCTGTCTGCACACAGCGGTTTTTTTAGCTGCGTTTTGTGGTGCCCACAAAAACGCAGCAAGTCAATTGTTTCTGCGTTTTTCACTGCGTTTTCCACCCATTGAGTTCAATGAGATGATCAAAAACGCAATGAAAAACGCAAATTGCAAATATAGCTGCATTTTAGTGCGTTTCTATGACTAAAAACGCAGCTATAAACACAAGGGGTGGGTAGTAAAGTGACATGTACAGGAAGAGGATTCCTTCTGTTAGTAAACACAGAAGCGAGAATCCTCCCGGTACCGCCACCACTGCTTCCACCTCCCGCCCGGCGCCATGTCCGCTCTCGTGCGGCACCATGTCCGGGCGGGAGATAGAAGGGGCTGAAAATCAAAAGTGAACAGTAGAAAAAAAAATGTCATACTCCCCTGTCCCGGCACATGTCCGCTCCCAGCTCCTCTTCCCGGTACCGCCACCCCTGCTCCGGGTGTGTGCAGACTCCCACGCACGTCCGATGGATGCAGGACATGCCGCTGATCAGCTGATACGGTCACCTGAGCTCCGGAATGCAGCCTAGACTGTACCGCGAGCGCCGAGTGACTGATTCCCCAACGCTTGCAGTCAGTTCATGACAGCTGCAGACAGGCCGGGGTGATCTCCGGAGTTCAGGTGACAGCACCAGAGATCACCCTGGCCTGTCTGCAGCTGACATGAACTGAGACGCAAGCGCCGGGGAATCAATCACTCGGCGCTCGCTGTACAGTCTCAGCTGCACTCCAGAGCTCAGGTGAGAGCTTCGGAGTGTAATGCAAGGTACCTGAATCCAGGCCTGGCATTACTGGAGTTTCTTCCGGTAGTTAGTCCGACGCTGCGTGACAGAAGTGAGTAGTTGTTTTTTTTTTACACTGATGCATCAGCTGATTGTATAAACAGCTTTTATACAATCAGCTGATGTGTCATGTGATTCAGGCCCTTGAACCTGACACATCATCTGATCGCTTTGCCTTCCAGCAAACCGATCAGATGATATTGGATCCGACTTGGACGGCGCGGGACCCTTAACCCAGGATTATTGCGGAGGGGGGTTCTTTATTTCAATAAAGATGGAGTCACTAATTGTGTTTGTGTTTTGTGTTTTATTTCTAATAAAAATATTTTTCTGTGTGTTGTGTTTTTTTATCTTTACTAGAAATTCATGGAGGCCATGTCTAATATTGGCGTGACACCATGAATTTCGGGCTTAGGGCCAGTTGATAATATACAGCTAGCCCTAACCCCATTATTATCCAGCGAGCCACCCGGCATCAGGGCAGCTGGAAGAGTTGGATACAGCGCCAGAAGATGGCGCTTCTATGAAAGCGCCATTTTCTGGGGTGGCTGCGGACTGCAATTCGCAGTGGGGGTGCCCAGAAAGCTTGGGCACCCTGCACTGCGGATTCCAATCACCAGCTGCCTAGTTGTACCTGGCTGGACACAAAAATTGGGCGAAGCCCACATCATTTTTTTTTTTTATTATTTCATGAAATTCATGAAATAAAAAAAGGGCTTCCCTATATTTTTTTGGTTCCCAGCCGGGTACAAATAGGCAGCTGGGGGTTGGGGACAGCCCGTACCTGCCTGCTGTACCCGGCTAGCATACAAAAATATGGCGAAGCCCACGTCATTTTTTTGGGGGGCAAAAAACTCCTGCATACAGTCCTGGATGGAGGATGCTGAGCCTTGTAGTTCTGCAGCTGCTGTCTGCTCTCCTTCATACACTAGTGGATGAAATATGCTGAGCCTTGTAGTTCTGCTCCCCCTGCCTCTCCCTCCAGCATAGTCATGGATGGAGCATGCTGAGCCTTGTAGTTCTGCAGCTGTCTGCTCTCCTGCATACACTAGTGGAGAATGAAGAACATATTGAAGAAAGAAATGACATCAGACCTTTTTTCTTTTTCTGTCAACAATCTTTAATGGCATTGTTCACTGATAAAAAACGCGCCAAAACGCATGCTTATTTTTGCCGCGTTTTTTTTACCGCGGGTGCGGTTTTGTGCATTTTTTGCCGCAAAAACGCACAAACGCAGCATCAAAAAAACGCAGTGTGAACTTATGCTAACGTGTGTGTGTGTGTGCGAACAACGGCATAATAGGGGGCAGGAAGGGGACTGGAATGAGGACATTACTAAAGGATGGGGGGCCCATTCATACACTGCACAAGGATGGGGGGGCGTTGGTACACGGCACACGGATGGGGGGGCCCGTTACCTATATACAGATCTCTTGTTTATAAAGTCATCTGTGATCACTGTATTACCTGTACACTGACACTATATACAGAGCTCCTGTGTATAATGCCACTGATGGTAATATTAGTATTGTGGTTTTTATTCATGATCATTTATTGTAGTATTCGTCATCGTGTAGTAGTAATATGTGGTCTTGTCATGGTTTGGTTGTATTTGTCTCTTGTATTTAGTATTATTTAGTAGTCTGGTCATTGGTGTCGTGGTATTTCTCCCTTGTATGTGGTAATATTTGGTTACTATGTGGTCTAATTATGGTGTGGCGGTATTACTCTCTTATATGTGGTTGTGTTTAATCACTATGTATTGGTAATATGTTATCTGGTCATGGTGTGGCGGTATTTCCCCCTTGTATGTGATATTATTGGTCTTGGTATAGTGGATTGTGTTGTGTCTGGAGGTCACTTTCTCTCTATCAATATGGGGAAGATTCTTTATTTCCAATAGTTTAAATACTTGAATGTTTAACCCCTCGCTGTCCTGTGACTATTGCACAGCAGCAAATATGCAGTTACAGAGGTTCTCCAGTGAAAACAAGTGATCTCCTTTACTAAGGCCACGTGCACACAGTATTTGTGAGTTTTTTACCTCAGTATTTGAAGCCAAAACCAGGAATTGTAAAATCAGTAAAATGAGAGGTAAAGTATAATAGAAAGACGGGCACCGCTTCTGCATTTTTCACCCACTCCTGATTTTGGCTACAAATACTGATGTAAGATATTGACCAAATAGTGAAAGTGTGAACGTGGCCTAAGTATGTGATAACTTATTCATCAGTGGGGTCTGATTGCTGGGACCCGAACTGATCGGCAAAATGTGCAACTTTTATCCCCATTACACAAGCTCATGTCTGACTCGACCCCTGATCCATTCATTCCTCAGTGGCTGCGAGCGCTGCGCTTGTTTTTATCTAACTGCTCCACAGAGGGTGAATAGAGCTGCGGTCACACATCCCACCCCACAGAGGATGAATTGAGCTGCGGTCACACATCCCTCCCCACAGAGGATGAATGGAGCTGCGGTCACACATCCCTCCCCACAGAGGATGAATGGAGCTGCGGTCACACATCCCACCCCACAGAGGGTGAATGGAGCTGCGGTCACACATCCCACCCCACAGAGGATGAATGGAGCTGCGGTCACACATCCCACCCCACAGAGGATGAATGGAGCTGCGGTCACACATCCCACCCCACAGAGGGTGAATGGAGCTGCGGTCACACATCCCACCCCAGAGAGAATAAATGGAGCTGTGATCACACATCCCACCCCACAGAGGATGAATGGAGCTGCGGTCACACATCCCACCCCACAGAGGATGAATGGAGCTGCGGTCACACATCCCACCCCACAGAGGATGAATGGAGCTGCGGTCACACATCCCACCTGCTGCTGCATTGTATAATGGGCATATAAGTGCCCTGTCAGGGATAAAAGGTCCTCATTCTTCCGATCGGTGCGGTTTCCACTGGTCTGGTTCCACCAGTCAATAAGTTATCACCTACCTACCCTGTGGATCGGTGATAACTTGTCACTAAAGATCCCATTACTGCAAACTACTGTAATTGTACAGTTATTGTGTGTGTGCACAGGAGATGTGCAGGAGCCGCCTGTGCTTTACAGTCAGCGCTAAACTATAACGGGCATAGCAGCTAATAGATATTTGCATGTAGCTGTAGGGTGGTGGGCCCCTAGAGTTATTTCCCCTGGTAGGCCCCAGACGCCCCAGACACCCCAGTCCGACCCTGGCTGATCCCATAGGTTTTCTATGGAATTCAGGTCTGGAGAAAGTGCAGGCCGCTCCAATTGAGATACCCCAGTCTCCAGAAGCCATTTAATGATGTGACCTCAATGAGCTAGACCATTGTTTCCCAAAAAGATTAAAGTATCCCTGGGTTGTTCATGCAGAGACACAAATACTGGATTAATTATTCAAGTAGTTCTGTATTGACTACAAACATCTTCCAACACTGCAACACCACCACCACAGAGGCTCGTCTGATGACAACAGTGGCTGATGCATAGCGCTCTCCTTGTCTCCAACATCATTGGTAGCCATCAATTCTGCTCAGTGTGAATCGACTTTCATTAGTGAACAGTCCCTCATCCAGCAAGATGATCGCACCTGTGCCTACTGGTGTGGTCAGGTACCCTTGCATGTCGTGTAGCATGCAGACGAAGCGGATGTATTCTAATGGTCTGACATGACACTGGGGTGCCTCCCACCTTCATTATATGTGCCTGGAGTTGTGTGGCATTCATCATTCAGTTCCAAAAGGCATTGTTCTCAAAGAAGCGGTCATCAGTGTGGGATGTCGCCAAAAAACATCCACTTCTATGCCTTTAGGCCCAGTCACACTAAACAACTTACCAGCGATCCCAACAATGATACAACCTGATAGGGATCGCTGGTAAGTTGCTAGGAGGTCGCTGGTGAAATGTCACACTAAGCGACGCTCCAGCGATCTCACCAGCAACCTGACCTGGCAGGGATCGCTGGAGCGTCGCAACATGTGAAAGCATGCTGCGCTCGCTAACTAAGGTAAATATCGGGTAACCAACCCGATATTTACCTTGGTTACCAGCGCAGACCGCTTAGCGCTGGCTCCCTGCACAACCTAGCCACAGTACACATTGGGTTAATTACCCGATGTGTACTCTGCTATGTGTGCAGGCAGCAGGGAGCCGGCTTCTGCGGACGCTGGTAACCACGGTAAACATCGGGTAACCAAGAAGCCCTTCCCTTGGTTACCCGATATTTACCTTCGTTACCAGCGTCCGCCGCTCTCACACTGCCAGTGCCGGCTCCCTGTTCCCTGCACTCCTAGCCACAGTACACATCGGGTTAATTACCCGATGTGTACTCCAGCTACGTGTGCAGGGAGCAGGAGCCGGCACTGGCAGTGCCGATATTTACATTGGTTACCAGCGTCCGCAGAAGCCGGCTCACTGCACATTTAGTTGTTGCTCTGTCGCTGTCACACACAGCGATGTGTGCTTCACAGCAGGAGAGCAACAACTAAAAAATGGTCCAGGACATTCAGCAACAACCAGCGACCTCACAGCAGGGGCCAGGTTGTTGCTGGATGTCACACACAGCAACATCGCTAGCAAGTTGTGCCTCAGCAGCGATGTTGCTTAGTGTGACGGTACCTTTCCTGTGACTTTTCTATCCAGGGCTGTATTTACCACTAGGCACCCATGGTCCCATGCCTGGGGCGGCAGGTTGCGGGGGGCGGCACCTTCTGGCAGCAAAAAAAAATATTTTTTTTTCTTTACACATTCTCTCCCTCTCCGTTAGACAGTCAATTAAATCTGCTGAGTTTTCGGAAGGGGGAGGGGGGGAGAGGTGTACCACCATTTATTTGTATCTGCGTCAATTAAGACGCGAATGCAGACAAACAGCGGCGGCTGGGGTCACAGGCGCGCGCCAATCAGCTCCTTCCTCTGTGCTGCGTCTAATGCTGTGTGGACATCACATGCAGAGCTCAAAGCAGGACGCCACGGAGGACACCGCGATGGAAGCCGGTGTCAGAAGAGGATACTCACGTGAGCTAGGAAGATGGCGGCGGGCACTGGAGCAGGTAAGTGCTCGCAGAGCTGAAGATTCATAAGGCGTGTTTGGGTGTCTCTAATGCAGACTGGAGATCTGCGCATGTGGTGGGCGGAGAGAGGCTG
Organism: Anomaloglossus baeobatrachus; assembly: GCF_048569485.1. Lineage (NCBI taxonomy): Eukaryota > Metazoa > Chordata > Amphibia > Anura > Aromobatidae > Anomaloglossus > Anomaloglossus baeobatrachus. Next base: position 108,104,390 of record NC_134359.1, read on the forward strand.
ATAGGGGGGGAGACTTGGGGGAAGAGAGGCTGCTAGTGGGGGAGACTTGGGGGAAGAGAGGCTGATACTGGGGGAGACTCGGGGGAAGAGAGGCTGATACTGGGGGAAACTTGGGGGAAGAGAGGCTGATACTGGGGGAGACTTGGGGGAAGAGAGGCTGATACTGGGGGGAGGCTGGGAGGAGAGAGACTGATGCTGTGGAGGCTGATGCTGGGGAGGCTGATGCTGGGGGAGGCTGGGAGGGGGGAGGCTGATGCTGCGGGAGGCTGGGAGGGGGGAGGTTGATGCTGGGGGAGGCTGGGAGGAGGGATGCTGATGCTGGGGGAGTCTGGGAGGGGGAGGCTGATGCTGGGGGAGGCTGATGCTGGGGAGGCTGGGAGGGGGGAAGCTGATGCTGGGGGAGTCTGGGAGGGGGGAGGCTGATGCTGGAGGAGGCTGGGAGGAGAGAGGCTGATGCTGGGGGAGGTTGGGAGGAGAGAGGCTGATGCTGGGGGAGGCTGGGAGGGGGATGCTGATGCTGGGGAAGGCTGGGAAAGGGAGGCTGATGCTGGGGAGGCTGATGCTGGGGGAGGCTGATGCTGGGGGAGGCTGGGAGGGGGGAGGCAAGATGCTGGGGGAGGCTGGGAGGGGTGAGGCTGATGCTGGGGGAGGCTGGGAGGAGAGAGGCTTATGCTGGGGAAGGCTGGGAGGAGAGAGGCTGATGCTGGTGGAGGCTGATGCTGGGAGAGGTTGCGAGGAGAGAGGCTGATGCTAGGGGAAGCTGATGCTGGGGGAGGCTGGGAGGGGGAGGCTGATGCTGGGGGCAGAGAGGCTGATGCTGGGGGCAGAGAGGCTGATGCTGGGGGAAGCTGGGGGAGAGAAGCTGATGCTGGGGGAAGCTGGGGGAGAGAGGCTGATGCTGGGGGAAGCTGGTAGAGAGAGGCTGATGCTGGGGGAGAGAGGCTGATGCTGGGGAAAGAGAGGCTGATGCTGGGGGAGGCTGGGGGGAGAGAGGCTGATGCTGGGGGCAGAGAGGCTGATGCTGGGGGGAGAGAGGCTGATGCTGGGGGAGGCTGGGGGGAGAGAGGCTGATGCTGGGGGAGAGGCTTCTGCTGGAGGCCGGGGGAGAGAGGCTGATGCTGGGGGAGAGGCTGCTGCTGGTGGAGTGGGAGAGATGGGCCAATGCTAGAGACAGAGGACAAGGGTTGAGGGATAGTGCAATGACAAAATTGATGGGTGGGAGTGTAAGGACTCAGAATGAGAGGGGGGCAGCATTGGGAGGTCATTATGGAGAAGGGGCAGCATGTGTGGGCTCAGTATGGAGTGGAGCAATGTAGGGGAGTCAATATCAAGAGTGGGGTAGTGTGTGTGTGTGTGTGTGTGTGTGTGTGTGTGGGGGTGTCTCAGCATAAGCTCTAGTGTGGTGGTCTTAGTATGATGAGTGGGGCAGCATGGAGGTGTCATTATGGAAAAGAGGAAGGCAGCATTAGGAGCTCATGGAGAGGGCAGCATGCATGGGACATTGTGAGGAGGGGGCAGCATGCATGGGACATTGTGAGGAGGGGGCAGCATGCATGGTACACTGTGAGGAGGGGGGCAGCATGCATGGGACATTGTGAGGAGGGAGCAGCATGCATGGGACACTGTGAGGAGGGAGCAGCATGCATGGAACACTGTGAGGAGGGGGAAGCATGCATGGGACACTGTGAGGAGGGGGCAGCATGCATGGGACACTGTGAGGAGGGAGCAGCATGAATGGGACATTGTGAGGAGGGGGCAGCATGCATGGGACACTGTGAGGAGGGAGCAGCATGCATGGGACATTGTGAGGAGGGGGCAGCATGCATGGGACATTGTGAGGAGGGGGCAGCATGCGTGGGACATTATGATGAGGGGGCAGCATGCATGGGACATTATGATGAGGGGGCAGCATGCATGGGACATTGTGAGGAGGGGGCATCATGCATGGGACATTGTGAGGAGGGGGAAGCATGCATGGGACATTGTGAGGAGGGAGCAGCATGCATAGGACATTGTGAGGAGGGGGCAGCATGCATGGGACATTGTGAGGAGGGGGCAGCATGCATGGGACATTGTGAGGAGGGAGCAGCATGCATGGGACATTGTGAGGAGGGAGCAGCATGCATAGGACATTGTGAGGAGGGAGTAGCATGATGTGAGGACAGTGTGCAGATCATATTTCATAATCGAGGAAGGTGTGGTGGGTATACAGTAGTTTATAAGTGAGGACAGTGTGGTGTTTTAGTTTATTAGGGGCAGTGTCACAGTATATAAGTGGGTACGGCGTGGTGGGAATATTTTATACTCATGCTATGTTTTGATGTGCCTGTGGTGATCCCCATTGGGGTGGTTAGTGTCCTTCATTTCTCATTTATACTTTTTAAAGTGTTTTACAGAGTAGATCTGACTTAAACAGATGTCGTGTGCGAAAACTCATAGTTTTACGTTGTCACAAAGGGGCGCGACCACTTAAAGTGCCTAGGGCAGCATGAAGGCAATATACAGCCCTGCTTCTATCTCTGTTGCAACCTGCTGATAACACTCTGTGATGCTCTAAGCTCAGTAGCCACTTCCACCTGAGAACATCCTACTTGAAGCCTCGTAATTGTGAAATACTGTTGATGAATTGTGCGGTGTCGTCTTGGTCTTATGATGTTAAAATTTAAAAACATGATGAGGAGGACTGCTTAAATACCAATTGTAATTGAACCACAAAATATATTGGGCGATTCATGGATCAAACTCCTGTTGTGAATTTTACCATTAAGCTCCTTGTTAGAGAACAGCAAGTTGTGCAGAAAGAACTGAAACATTGAAAAGTTGTACATGTGCATTTAAAGTTTAGAGGTTACATCATCCTGAAATTTCAACCAAAAGCCATTTATCCATAACTTGTTGTGAGTAGTGTATATATACAGTATATTACAGCACAGAAACCCAAGAATATTAGTGATCCAGAGGTTATTTTTTTGTTTTATTTTCCTTGTTTGTGCAAGGTAATGATCTCTTCTCTTAAAGAGGTGCAAGGTATTTTGTTAAACGTCTACAGTCACTCTATGTGGGTGTGCGATGTGCACACTGTCAGGATTCAGAAGTCTGCAGTCACATAGACTAGCAGAACACCAGACAGCCCTTTTAACTGATTGGACAACTCTCTTGACAACTGATGAATATTGGTAAACTGGAAGCAATTGGACTAAGACTTCTCAGAAGCTAGTACAGTGGAACCTCGCTTAATGAGTAACCCAATTAGTGAGTATTTCGCTTAATGAGCAAAGCTTGCTGTAAATTTGTAACTCGGTTTACGAACAAGCTTTGCTGAACCAGCAAAATACTCACCACACACACTTCCGGTTTCGCACATCCACCGTGCTCTAACCCGCTCTTGCAGTCCACACAAACACACACAAGCACACACAAACACACACACACACATACACACACACACACACAGACACATATTATGCTCACCTTACCTTCCGTTCCATCGCCGGCCTCATGGTTCTTGTAGGATGTACAGGATGTGTATCGGCAACCATAGTGACGAGGGAGGAACTTGCTCTGGCAACGGAAGTTTCTCCCTTGTCGCGATGGTTACCCGATACACATCCTGTACCGGCAAACTGCAAGATCCATGAGGCAGGCGATGGAACGGAAGGTAAGGTGAGCATAATATGTGCACCTACCGTTCCATCACCGGCCTCATGGTACTTGTAGTTCGCCGGTACAGGTTGTGTTTCGGCAACCCTCGCAACGAGGGAGGAACTTCCGCTGTAAGTGAGGTGGGAAGGGAAAAAGGGAGAGAGGCCATTGAACTGTAAGTACAGAGCCAAGCCTCCTGCATTTGCATTTCATTAACATAAAAATTGGACAAAGGATTTCTCAGAAAGGAAAACAAAGGTGACTGAAAAGAATGGATGATTTTATTCAGCATTACTGTGACCTAACAAAGATGTTATTAGTGGGCAGATACTTGGCAAATGAGATTTAATGTTGATAAATCTAAAGTAATGCACCTAGGACGGAGTAATCCTATAGCTGTGTATACATTAAATGGAAGTAAACTCGGGACTACAGAACAGGAGAAGGACTTGGGTATTCTCATTACAAATAAGCTGAGCAGCAGCACTCAATGTCAAGCAGCAGCTGCTAAAGCAAACAAGATTTTTAGGGTGTATAAAAAGAGAGATTAGATCCCGTGATCCCAACGTATTGCTACCCCTCTATAAATCACTTGTAAGGCCACATCTGGAATACGGGATCCAGTTTTGGGCTCCACATTTTAAAAAGGACATTCAGAAGTTAGAGTCAGTTCAAAGGCGGGCAACTAGACTATTACAAGGAATGGAAGGCCTCCCATATGATGAGAGGTTGAAAAAGTTAGATATGTTTAGCTTAGAAAAAAGACGTCTCAGAGGAGATCTCATTTATATGTATAAATACATGTGTGGTCAATATAAAGGACTGGCACATGACTTATTTCTTCCAAAGACAGTACTAAGGACCAGGGGGCACTCACTGCGAGTGGAATAAAAGCGATTCCGACACCTAAATAGGAAAGGGTTCTTTACAGTTAGAGCAGTCAGACTGTGGAATGTCCTACCACAAGAGGTAGTAATGGCAGATACTATAACAGCTTTTAAAAAAGGGCTGGATGATTTCCTCAGTACACCAAACATTGTTGGTTATAAATGACTTAGTGACTAAATGTAGAACTGGTGGAGGAAGGTTGAACTAGATGGACCTAGGTCTTTTTTCAACCTAAGTAACTATGTAACTATGTAAGTGTAAGAGTAGAATAACCTGCTGACAGGTTTCCTTAAAGGTATTGGGCTGAGGTTGGTAGGTTGAATCCATCTCAGAAGGTTAGAAGTTTTCTAAAGAGAGGGTTTAGTATGCTAAATGAGAGAGACAAGCATTATACCAAGGTGGGGTCGTAGCTGCTGTCCATCTATCAAAGAAACATAACGTACGGAGAAAAGAAATCAATGGTGGTGACTTTGGGAAGGACAAGTATTTCTTATTACTAACCATTCAGATGTCTCTGGTGAATGCCATTGGGCCCAGTAGTGACATTGAAGGTATGATTGCAACTCTAATAATTAGGATATTGATGGGGGCATACGTAATTTCTCAATTTCAGTCCATTTATTGAAAGTCCGTAGTGATGACCAACTAGAGATCCTGTGAAGATGAACAGTCAGATAGTACCGGTAAAGATCTGCTGCAGACAGGCTGATTTGATAATTTCCACCTAAAAGAATTGTTTTTTTGGTCTTTGTTGATCCTAATGAAATGTAGAAGAAAAGTCTGAAAACTCCTTAGAGCTAATGGTATTATTGAAATTGGCAGTTTGTAAATGATATAAGTATTTTAGCAATATGCACATCTTCACCACAGCTAATCTCCCAAAAAACAAAAGAGCAAAAGAGGTCTGTTTGGCCAACAGAATACTGATCTATCTAAAAAAAAAATGGAATGACGTTAGTTTGATATAGCGAGTTATCGGAAGAGGTCTTTCCAGGCATAATTGTATGACTCACAAAGAGTGCTCAACAGGTGGGTAAGTTTAAAGTGAGGGCCTCGAATTTCCTTGGGTTCACTTTGTAACCTGACAATAGGCCGTATTCAACCAGGGTGGAGTGTAAATTTGGAAGACAGATTTGTGTGTTGTACAGAGAGTCAACAGTATATCATTTGCAAAGAGCATGACTTTAATCTCATGCAAATATTTTTAAAAATGAGTTACTTCTGATTTGGGATGCCTATGCAAAGCACAAACAGAAGGGGTGAAGGAGGGTGACTGCTTTGTGCCATTGTGGATAAAAGCTCTTGAAGAGGAAGCATGAGGTAGTTTAACCATAGTACTCAAAGAGGAATAAAGGCCCCATATGGTTTGAAAGAAAGTGCCTTGAAAAAATTAAAGTGGTAAAAGATTGCAAATAAGAAAGGTCAATTTAGACAAGTGAAGGCCTTTTCAGCATCAAGACTCAGGAGACCTGAGGACTAAAGCGGGCTTTATACGCAACGACATCGCTAACGAGATGTCGTTGGGATCACTGAATTCGTGATGCACATCCGGCCTCGTTAGCGACTTCGTTGCTTGTGAAACGCAGGAACAACCTGTTAACGATCAAAATTACTTACCAAATAGTTGATCGTTGTCCAGTCGTTCCTATCCCGATTATCGTTGCTGCTGCAGGTACGATGTTGTTTGTCGTTCCTGCGGCAGCACACATCGCTATGTGTGACACCGCAGGAACGAGGAACATTACCGTATCTGCGGCCCGCAATGAGGAAGAAGGTGGGCGGGATGTTACGTCCCGCTCATCTCCGCCCCTCCGCTTCTATTGGGCGGCCGCTTAGTGACGTCGCTGTGACGCCGAACGAACCGCCCCCTTAGAAAGGAGGCGGTTCGCCGGCCACAGCGACGTCGCTAGGCAGGTAAGTATGTGTGACGGGTCTTAGTGATGTTGTGCGCCACGGGCAGCGATTTGCCCGTGACGCACAACCGACGGGGCGGGTGCTTTCACCAGCGACATTGCTAGCGATGTCGCTGTGTGTAAAGCCCGCTTTAGTCCTATTCACAACTTCTATTAAGACAGTAGATTGGCATATATTGTCACATCACAAATCCCACTTGAGCATTATGTATTAAATCCAGGAGTTGAACACTCAGCCTATTTGTCAGCATTTTTGTAAAGATCATCAAATCTGCAATGAAATGGTGCACAAGCAGCTGGATTCCTGCCCTGCTTTGGGTGGCATTGTAATGTGTGAATTGAGCATAGTAAGGGCAATTAGACAGTTTGTCCAGAAGGAATTAAACATCTTCCGCATGTATGGGTCAAGGAGATCCACAAATGATTTGTAATAAAAAATAGGAAACACTATCCACACCCAGTGAGTTTTACCTGTGGAATTTCTTCTTTCAGACTCTCTTATTGCTGGCTGCAACATATGCACAAGACAGCATATGTGATGAATAGGAGAGAGATTTGAAGCAGCTTCAAAAAGATCGTCTAATGTATTTCTTTTATTTTAGTCACTTATATATTGATTCTATAGCGCTTTACAGATGTGATCACCACTGTCCCCATTGGGACTCATTCTAAATTCCCTTTCAGTATGTCTTTGGAGTGTGGGAGGAAACTGGAGAACCCGGAGCAAACCCGCGCAAACACGGAGAGAACATACAAACTCCTTGCAGATGTCCTTGGTGGGATTTGAACCCAGGAGCCAGTGCTACAAGATTGCAGTGCTAACCACTGAATTCTAAAGTATCATTTTGCTCTTCTTCTGTAGTAATATCTGTTTGTTGTTCTGTTACAGGAACAAGACTGTGGCTGCATCTCACACATACTGAATCTCCAGTTTTCTTCTAGCTGCTGTTCACCATCGTTATTCTCATTCATCAGTCTCATTGTACTCATCATGTTTAAAGCACTGTCAGTTACAATACCAAGAACCTGTTCTAGCAGTTCTGAGATGAGTGCAGGCATTCCTTCCTTCTCAGTATGTTTTTACCCTTATCTGTAGAGGAGGAGTTTCACCACTTATGCACATAAAGTGCAGCACAGATTCATCTCAACTAAAAGCCTAGATCAGTGATAGCGAACCTATAGCACACGTGCCAGGCAGGGTGCGCAGAGAACTCTCTATTGACAAGAGTGCTGTCGCCTCATCCAGCCGCTTTGAACTGCTGGCGCAATCATATTGATGTCTTCCGGCCGCGGGAACTGAGGGCACAGCGGCGCGCAGTGATTGAGCAGGTGTAAGGTGAGTATGTTTTGTTTTTGTTTTTTTTCTTTTAAAGCTGTGTGCAGCTGTACCAGGATTGTGGTAAATGCTGGGATGGGGGAACATACCAGGATGGGGGACATATAAGGATGGAGTACATACCAGGATGTGGAACACATAAGCATGGGGCACACATAATGATGGGGCACACATAGTGATGGGGCACAGAAGGATAGAGAACACATAAGGATAGGGAACACATAGGGATGGGGAACACATAAGGATGGGGTACAATTACCAGAATGGTGGATAATTTCCAGGATGCGGTACAATCACCAGGATGGGGGACATACCAAGATGGGGACATACAAGGATATGGTACTATTACAGGATGGAGTAAATAACCAGGATATGGAACATACCAGGGTGGGGTACATTTACCAGGATGAGGTACATATACCAGGATATTTACCAGGATGGGGTACATTTACCAGGATGGGGTACATTTATCAGGATGGAGTACATTTACCAGGATATTTACTAGGATGGGGTACATTTACCAGGATATTTACCAGGATGGGGTACATTTACCAGTATATTTACCAGGATGGGGTACATTTACCAGGATATTTACTAGGATGGGGTACATTTACCAGGATATTTACTAGATGGGGTACATTTACCAGGATATTTACCAGGATGGGGTACATTTACCAGGATATTTACTAGAATGGGATACATTTACAAGGATATTTACCAGGATGGGGTACATTTACCAGGATATTTACTAGGATGGGGTACATTTACCAGGATATTTACTAGGATGGAGTACATTTAGCAAATATATACCAGGATGGGGGACATTTACCAGGATATGTACTAGGATGGGGTACATTTACCAGGATATTTACTAGGATTGGGTACATTCACCAGGATGGAGTACATTTACCAGGATACTTACCAGGATGGGGGACATTTACCAGAATATTTACTAGGATGGGGTACATTTACCAGGATATTTACTAGGATTGGGTACATTTACCAGGATATTTACTAGGATGGGGTACATTTACCTGGATATTTACTAGGATGGGGTACATTCACCAGGATGGAGTACATTTACCAGGATATTTACCAGGATGGAGTACATTTACCAGGATGGGGTACATTTACCAGGATGGGGTACAATCACCAGGATATTTACCAGGATGGGGTACATTTACCAGGATATTTACTAGGATGGGGTACATTTACCAGGATATTTACTAGATGGGGTACATTTACCAGGATATTTATCAGGATGGGGTACATTTACCAGGATATTTACTAGAATGGGGTACATTTACAAGGATATTTACCAGGATGGGGTACATTTACCAGGATATTTACTAAGATGGGGTACATTTACCAGGATATTTACTAGGATGGGGTACATTTACCAGGATATTTACTAGGATGGGGTACATTTACCAGGATATTTACTAGGATGGGGTACATTTACCAGGATATTTACTAGGATGGGGTACATTCACCAGGATGGAGTACATTTACCAGAATGGAGTACATTTACCAGGATGGGGTACATTTACCAGGATGGGGTACATTTACCAGGATGGAGTACATTTACCAGGATGGGGGACATACAAGGATATTGTACATTTACAGGATGGAGTACATTTACCAGGATAGGGAGCATACAAGGGTGGAGTACATTTACCAGGATGGGGTACCAGTGGGAGTGGCTCAGCTTCAATGTGGGCACTCGGCCTGTGAAAGGTTTGCCATAACTGGCCTAGATCCTTTGATTAACTTTGCCGAATTCTTATGAAAAAATATTTAGCACATACTGCATTGAACCGTTGTACCCAATTTATTATATATTTAAGGAGTCGGTCCATTTTATACCGTCTCCACAACCCTGCTTTTTCTTTCCACAAACATTGCATTTGACATGTACAGGGAAGGAAATAATTTTTTGATCCCTTGCTGATTTTGTAAGTTTGCTCACTGAAAAAGACATGAATAGTCTCTAATTTTGAAGGTTAGGTTAATTTTAACAGTGAGAGACAGAATATCCAAAATAAAATCCAGAAAATCTCAATATATAAATTTATTTGCATTTTGCAGAGAGAAATACCGTATTTTTCGGACTATAAAACGCACCCTGGTTTTAGAGGAGGAAAATAAAATTTTTAAGCAAAAAATGCGGCCATGACACACTGTTATGGGGCGAGGCTCTGCTGCTGACACTGTATGGGTGTAATTTAAGAAAGAAAAAAAAACGACGTGCAGTTCCCCCAATTTTGATAACCAGTCAAGATAAAGTCTCACACCTGGGGGCTGGTATTCTCAGGCTAGGGAGACTCACGTTATTGGGAGCCCCCAAGCCTAAAAATATCAGCCAGCAGCTGACCAGAATTGCCGAATCCATTAGATGCGACAGTCCTGGGACTTTTCCCAGCTCATCCCGATTGCTTGATGCGGTGGCAATCGGGGTAATAAGGAGTTAATGGCAGCAGCCCATAGCTGCCACTAAGTCCTAGCTTAGTGATGGCAGACGTCTATGAGACACCCCCTCATCACTAAACTGTAAGTGAAAGTAAATAAACACAAATACATAAAAATCCGTTATTTGAAATAAAAGACAAAAAAACACCCTTTTCCACCACTTTATTAACCCCTAAAACATCCAGGTGCGATGTAATCCACACGACGTCCCACGACGCATCCAGCTCTGCTACATCTGACAATCACAGAGAGCAGCCATAGAACACAAACGCTGTCTATGAGTGTCAGGCCACAAGTGAAGTGAGCCGCTGGGGTTAGCGGTGACTCCAGCTGTCACCGCAAATCACCTGACTGAAGTCACCACGGATCTCGCGGTCACTTCAGCCGTGACCGGATTTGCGGTAACAGGTGGAGGACTCCCGCAGAATACTCATCTCTCCTCACTCCACGCAGCATCGCTCGCTTCCTGTCTGTGCCAGCTGACCTGTGTGGAGCCGTGTGTACAGTGATGATGTCATCGCTGTGCTCACCGCTCTCCACACCAATCAGTGAGCCGGCAGACAGAAGGACACTGCGATGCTGCAGGGGAACAGTAAGTATACCGTACTTATTCACTGCACCCCGCGCTAATGATGGTGCACGGGGGGCAGTGAATACAGCCGAACATGATCACTCCAGGCTGTAGTTGCCTGGGGTGATCACGCGGGCTGGCTCTTTAGTATGCGCACGTCCCCCGCGGGATGATGGGCGTCCATATCAAATGAGCGAGCCCACGTGTTCAGGGCAGCGCTGCTACAGCCTGCTCCTGCCTCTGATGACCCGCTCTACCACCACCTCACCAGCCTTCACCCGCTACACCAGCAACGCACCGCACCCATCGGACTATAAGACACACTGCCCACTTTCATCCAAAATTTTGAGGGAAAAAAAGGGCGTCTTATAGTCCGAAAAATACAGTAAGTATTTGATCCCCTACCAACCATTAAGAGCTCTGGCTCCTACAGACCACTTAGACACTCCTAATCAACTCGTCACCTGCATTAGACAGCTGTCTTAAATTGTCACCTGTATAAAAAGACTCCTGTCCACAGACTCAATTAATCAGTCAGACTCTAACCTCTACAACATGGGCAAGACAAAAGAGCTTTCTAAGGATGTCAGGGACAAGATCATAGACCTGCACAAGGCTGGAATGGGCTACAAAACCAAAAGTAAGACACTGGGTGAGAAGGAGACAACTGGTGGTGCAATAGTAAGAAAATGGAAGACATACAAAATGAGTGTCAATTGACATCGATCAGGGGCACCATGCAAAATCTCACCTCGTGGGGTATCCAGGATCATGTGGAAGGTGAGAGATTAGCCTAAAACTACACGGTGGAAACTTGTTAATGATCTGGAACCAGCTGGGACCACTGTCACCAAGAAAACTATTAGGAACAGATTACGCTGTATGGCTTAAAATCCTGCAGTGCCCATAAACTCCCACTGCTAAAGAAGGCACATGTGCAGATCCGTCTGAAGTTTGCCAATGAACACCTGGATGATTTTGAGAGTGATTGGGAGAAGATGCTGTGGTCAGATGAGAAAAAAATTAAGCTCTTTGGCCTTAAATCAACCTGCTTTGTTTGGAGGAAGAGAAATGCTGCCTATGACCTAAGGAACACCGTCCCCACTGTCAAGCATGGAGGTGGAAACATTGTTTTGGGTGTGTTTCTCTGCTAAGGGCACAGGACTACTTAACCTAAACAATGGGACAATGGATGGAGCCATGTACCATAAAATCCTGAGTGACAACCTCCTTCTCTCTGCCAAGACATTAAAAATGGGTCATGGCTGGGTCTTACAGCACGACAATAACCCAAAACATACAGCCAAGGCAACAAAAGAGTGGCTCAAAAAGAGGCACATTAAGGTCATGGAGTGGCCTAGCCAGTCTCCAGACCTTAATCCCATAGAAAACTTATGGAGGGAGCTGAAGCTCCGAATTGCCAAGCGTCAGCCTCAAAATCTTAATGATTTAGAGATGATCTGCAAAGAGGAGTTGACCAAAATTCCTCCTGACATGCGCAAGCCTCATGATCAATTACAGAAAAAGTCTGACTGCTGTGCTTGCCAGCAAGGGTTTTGCCACCAAGTATTGTCTTGTTTGCAAAAGGGATCAAATACTTATTTCTCTCTGCAAAAGGCAAATAAATTTATATAATTTGTGCAATATGATTTTCTGGAATTTATTTTAGATATTCTATCTCTGTTAAAAATAACATACCCTTAAAATTATAGACTGTTCATGTCTTTGTCAGTGGGAAAACTTACTAAATCAGCAAGGGATCAAATAATTATTTCCTTCACTGTAAACGAAAAAGCTTTATTCAGGTCTGATACGTCTACAAAACATTGTTCCAGTAGCCTTCTAGTCCTGGTGATCTTTTGTAAAAACGAGAGTGAGCAGCAATGTTCTTTACCGAGAGCAGCGAGTTTCTACTTGCAAATCTGCTATGCACTCTAATGTTGCTTGGTGTCCTGATAGTGGAGTCATACCCTTATTGTTAGAGGCCTTTAGCTGTCTACAGGTTACCTTTGTGAATCTTTGTGACCTCAAATACTATTATGCATCTTGCTCTTGGAGAAGTCTTTGTGAAGGGTATGGTCTTGAATTTCCTCAATTGTGCACAATCTGTCTGACTGGGGACTGATGTAGTCTAAACTCTTTAGAGAAGGTTTTGTAACCTTTATCAACCTTAGGTTGGAGTCACAACTGAGTGTGACTCACACGAGACTCCATCGTCTGGACTGGCCGCCAGCTTTCCTGGCAGGAGTGGGTCAGCTCCATAGGAATACATGCAGCCGACCCGCTCCTGTCAGTGCAATCCTCGCACGAGTCACACTCAAGTGTGACTTCAGCCTTATGAATATCCACAACTCTTCTTCTGAGGTGCTCAGTAATCTTATGCTATGATACACTTCCAAAAATCTGTGTTGTGAAAATCAGACTTTGATAGATCCCCCGATCGTTAAAGGGAACATGTTATGCAAAAAACTCCATTCACCTGCAGACATTAGGTTAATCCGTAGGTTAATTTCGCCCTGCAGCCACTACCTCAAGAGCCCCAGAAACTTTATTCCTCCTGCAATCCTTAGGTTTTCACTCATAGGGACGCGGCCGTACAGTTTCAGTCCGCACTGTGCAGTGAGCTGCGGCTCTAACTGTGCCCTCCGCATTGACTGACAGCTGACTCAGCAGTGCATTAGTGCAGCAATCTGTACAATATCTTGGCGCAGATATAGCAGACGCCCACTAAGCAGAGAGAGCGGACTGAAACCAGGCTGGCCACGCCCCTATGACTGAAAGAGCGAAGCTGCTGGGAGGAATAAAGTTAATTTCCCCCTGGCAGCAGGGTTGATAGTGTGGCGGCCGCACAGCCTTAGGCTACATGCGCACGCTGCATCTTTTTGTGTTCACAAACTGCAGCCAAAACTGCGCATTTTCCGAGAGAGCCTGGAAATGTCACAAAAAATGCTTGTAATTGTAGGTGCGTTTTTGTTGCGTTTTCGATGCGTTTTTCACAACATGCATTTTTGTGACAAATGTTGACAAAAACGCAGGAAGAATGAACATGCTGCAATTTTTTTGTCACAAACTTCTGACAAATAAAACGCTGACAAATAAACTGCAACGTGCGCATAGCAAATCTGACTTCTCATAGACTTTGCTGGGAAGTCAAATGTCAGAAAGTTCTGACAACAAAACTGCAGCCAACAACGCAGCAATAACGCAGCAAAAAACGCAGCGTGCGCATGTAGCCTTAGAACGTTATTAACCTCATATCTGCTTATATTGAAAATGTCTCTCATCTCTCTTCTGATGGGAAGGGCCACTCTGAGGAACTTCTGATGAGAGGCATGAATTGGGATGTGGTAAGATCTAGAACTGCCATAAAACATCCCGGAAAAAGCAACTTTATGGCTGACTTTACTGATTCCATCTTGAAATGATGATAGACTAGGTGCCTGTTTGGGCGCTTTAGGTTGATAATGGTCTGAAACGACCCGATTGTTCTTTTTTTTTTTTTATCAGAAATAGAGGTGAATAAAACCCAAGCCCCTCTTCTGCCTTGGGGACTTCCACGACATCCTCCACTTCTTGTTGTAGGGCTAGCTGTTTTTCCACTGACCTGCCGAGCGATGTAACAATTATGCGGGCGTCACACGGTACGATATATCTGGCGATATGACGTCGGGGTCACATCGTTAGTGATGCACATCCAGCATCATCAGAGATATCGTACTGTGTGACACCTATGAACAAGCAGAAATACTCACCTTCTCGTTCATCGTTGACACGTCAATCATTTTCATAATCTCGTTCCTCCTTCTGTGCTCCGGTTGTTTGTCGCTCCCGTGGCAGCACACATCGCTCCGTGTAACACCCCGGGAGCGACGAACACAGCTTACCTGCGTCCCTCCAGCTATGCGGAAGGTGGGCGGGATGTTACGTCCCGCTCATCTCCGCCCCTCCACTTCTATTGGCCGGCTGCCGTGTGACGCCGAACGTCCCTCCCCCTTCAGGAAGAGGATTTTCGCCGCCCACAGCGACGTCGCCCAGGAGTTAAGTACGTGTGACGGGGGGTTAACGACTTTGTGCGCCACGGGGAACTAATTGCCCGTGACGCACAAACAACGGGGGCGGGTGCGATCGCACGATTTATCGTCCCGTGTGATGCCCACATTAGTGACCCACAAGGGGTCGAATGGAACTGAAGCTCGAGACCTTCTCCAATAATTCCAAGTATCCAATAGTCACTAGACAAGATATTCTTCCAGGCGGGTCTTCCTCCCACCTGGACAGGGGAATCACTGTGCTGACTTCTTACCTTCCCCTGAAGGCTCGAACATGAAGCCCATCCTCTCCTTTTATTATCCTTCTAACCAGTGCTTTTTTGTAAAAAAATATTTGCTGGTACGCATCTCTGAGGCGTGGAGCGGGGGGGGGGGGGGGGGGCAGGGCGAGATTGAGGAGCGCAAAAGGGGGGGGTGGACAGAGATTGAGGAGATCCTGTGCACGGTTTACCTGTTGAGGCACTGGGCTCCCAGCCTGGAACCCGTGCTGGTATATGGGCCCCCAGCCTTGGTATACATGTCCCCTGCTCTGCGTTTTGCAAACAGAAAAACAATCATATACTCACCTGCTCCATCAGGTCTTGAGCGGTGCAGTGCAGGCAAGACATCGCGCGCATAAGACAGCAGAGTCCCGGCGCTGAGCGATGAGGTCACCACGCTGGGACTCTGTGTCCTGCGTGTGCGCTATCATCAGCAGCAGTGCAGGGAGATCATGTCACCTCCAATATGCGATCTGACATATAGCAGACGCATATTTGCCCTAATAGCAGTTCCCTACCCATCCCTGTGCTGTAAAATTGTGTAATATGAAAGTAATAAAAAACGTTTTATTACTTTCATAGTTCCTATGTAGATTACAGAGCCGCTGGCCCCATGGGCGGAGCCTTGCCTTATGGGCATCTGTATACTTTACTACGGGGACGTCGCTCATGTGACTCCATGGTATCACACCCACAGGGGCGTAATATAACGGAAAGTATGCAGGGGCCCATCGGCTCTATAATCTACATAGGGAATATAAAAGTAATAAAACGATTTTTATTACTTTCATATTACACAATTTTACAGTACATGGATGGATAGAGAGCTGCTATTAGGGCAAATATGCGTCTGCTAATATGTCAGATCGCATATTGGAGGTCAGAGGTTCCCTTTCATTTAACTATATCGGCGCGCTGTGCACGATGATATAGTTAATGGTATCGCAACTCCGGGTGGGCCCCCTCTGAGCACCCTCTGCCCCCCGCTAGCTACGCTACTGCCCCTTCCATCCTGGATCCCCCTTGTCTCTCAATTCTCTATACCCCTTATCTCACTCTATTCCCCCTGCACAGCCTGCCGCCCTCTACTCACATACCCTGCACTCCTGAATCTTCCTTCCCGCTGGGCAAAACTCCATGGCTTCGGCCACCCGAGTCACATGTACGTGACATCATTGCAGGTCCTGCAGCTCCAGTAGCTGCTCTGTTTGTGCCTCCGCTCCACACATGGCTAATTTGTATAGTTTACAAATTAGCCATGTGGACAGAGCCAGAGGCGCTCTCCCTCAGCGCTCTTCGGATTTTCCAATACGCCGTACTGGCGCGTACCGCCGCAAAAAAAAAGCACTGCTTCTAGCTATCTTGGGCTGCAGCAAGTTTCTTCTTAGGATACTTCCTAATCCTGAAGGAACGGGTCCTAAATGGAGCAGACGGAAATTAAGGAAACCCCTTCTTTCTATCACCAGCTTTTTCAAGGATGTCATCCAGAGGCTTACCAAATAGGAACTCTCCTTTGCACGGCAGAGCACATCATTTAGATTTAGACTGAGAATCTCCTGGTCATTCCTTCAAACATAGTGTTCTCACTGAATTAGATAAAGCGCACTTCGCTGACAGCCTTAAGGTATCCGCTGACGCATTTGCCAAAAATGCAGCAGCATCTTTTGCCAGGGGCAAGGCCGCAAGGATACTTTCATGAGGGGCATTCTCCCTGAGCTGGTCCTCCAATTGCTATAGCCAGACCATCAAAGATCTAGCTACGCAGGTGCCTGCTATTGCTGGCCTAAGGCTACATGCGCACGCTGCTTCTTTTTCGTGTTCACAAACTGCAGCCAAAACTGCAGCCAAAACTGCACCTTGTCAGAGAGCCTGGAAATGTCACAAAAAATGTAGGTGCTTTTTTGGTGCATTTTTGCTGCTTTTTTGGTGCGTTTTTGGCTGCAGTTTTGTCAACAATTGTTTCATGTATTTTTCAGTTCAAACAAGCCCATAAAGCTTGTTGAATTGGAAAAAAAAAAAAATTAGAAATAAATAAATAATTAAAAAAAACGGCGTGCGGTCCCCCCCAATTTTAAAACCAGCCAGATAAAGCCATACGGCTGAAGGCTGGTATTCTCAGGATGGGGAGCTCCACGTTATGGGGAGCCCCCCACCCTAACAATATCAGCCAACAGCCGCCCAGAATTGCCGCATACATTATATGCGACAGTTCTGGGACTGTACCCGGCTCTTCCCGATTTACCCTGGTGCGTTGGCAAATCGGGGTAATAAGGAGTTATTGGCAGCCCATAGCTGCCAATAAGTCCTAGATTAATCATGTCAGGCGTCTATGAGACACCCTCCATGATTAATCTGTAAATTACAGTAAATAAACACACACACCCGAAAAAATCCTTTATTAGAAATAAAAAACACAAACACATTCCCTCATTACCAATTTATTAACCCCGACAAAGCCCTCCTTGTCCGGCGTAATCCAGCATGCTCCAGCGTCGCTTCCAGCAGTGCTGCATGGAGGTGACCGGAGAAGCAGCAGACACCGCCGCTCCGGTCACCTCCATGCAGCTAATGAAGACAATAGCGCGATCAGCTGAGCTGTCACCGAGGTTACCCGCTGTCACTGGATCCAGCGGTGGCCGCGAGTAACCTCTGACAGCTCAGCTGATCGCGCTACAGCGTGGAGCCGGCGGCAGGAGCGTGGAGCCAGCGGCAGGAGCGTGGAGCCGGCCGGCGGCAGGAGCGTGGAGCCGGCCGGCGGCAGCAGCGTGGAGCCGGCCGGCGGCAGGAGCGTGGAGCCGGCCGGCGGCAGGAGCGTGGAGCCGGCCGGCGGCAGCAGCGTGGAGCCGGCCGGCGGCAGCAGCGTGGAGCCGGCCGGCGGCAGCAGCGTGGAGCCGGCCGGCGGCAGGAGCGTGGAGCCGGCCGGCGGCAGGAGCGTGGAGCCGGCCGGCGGCAGGAGCGTGGAGCCGGCCGGCGGCAGCAGCGTGGAGCCGGCCGGCGGCAGGAGCGTGGAGCCGGCCGGCGGCAGCAGCGTGGAGCCGGCCGGCGGCAGGAGCGTGGAGCCGGCCGGCGGCAGCAGCGTGGAGCCGGCCGGCGGCAGCAGCGTGGAGCCGGCCGGCGGCAGGAGCGTGGAGCCCGGGACTGTCAGCGGCGGCGGCGGTGGCGGTGAGAGGGGTCCATCATCTCCCCTGTGCGGGGACCGCGGTACTTCGGGGAACACGGGGAGGACGGGACTATCAGCGGCGACAGCAGCAAGAGGGACAAATCAATGTTTTCAGCTGCCAATGTCCATCCCCCTCTCGCTGCCGCTGCTGATAGTCCCCGTCCTCCACATCATCTCCCCTGGGGACAGCGGTACTTCGGGGAACACGTGGAGGACGGGACGGGACCACTTGCCTGACCTCACTTCCTGACAAATCACCTGCGTTTTTGCTAGCAAAAACGCAGGTAAAAGGCAGGTAAAATGCACCACTTTTGATTAGCATGCATTTTTCCTGCGTTTTTGATGCCCTCATTGATTTCAATGGGTGACAAATGTTGACAAAAACGCAGGAAGAATGAACATGGTGCATTTTTTTTGTCACAAACTTTTGACAAAAAAAACGCTGACAAATAAACTGCAGTGTGCGCATGACAAATCTGACTTCTCATAGACTTTGCTGGGAAGTCAGATGTCAGAAAGTTCTGCTGACAAAACTGCAGCCAAAAAAGCAGCAAAAAAGCAGGAAAAAAAGCAGCGTGCGCATGTAGCCTTAGTGCTCCTGCAGACATCTTCCAGGCTGATCTCAACTTATCATCAGCCTTTCTATCAAGTGGATCCTTCAAATTACAGAGATCCTCAAAGGGAAGACCTCTTCACTGTCTTAGCTACCGCCACATCAATCTTGGGACACTGATCCCAAAGGGAGGAATCTTCATCCTGGATTGGATACTTCTTCCAAAACAGGGAGAGGAGGTAAGCACACCTATCTAGTTTCTTCCACTGATCCACCAATAGTTTCTTAATATTCTCATGGACTGGGAAGGAACGCTTTTCTTATGTTCCAGACATCTAAATATTAGATCTTCCAAAGACTTCAGTCCTCTGGCATCATGAGACCCATAGTGGATATAACCACCTTACAATGCGATTGACCTCAGCAGTTGGAAAACATGGTCTGCCCTCCAGCTCTTCGTCTGAAGGAGAGGAAGAGGAGGAGCCTGAAACCGAATCCTAAGTTTCTCCAGAATCCTGGTCCAGCACCCGGGTCTTGCTAGAGGATTTACTGACTATTGACGGGTAAAACTCTGAAGAAACTCCCTGACCTCAGCTTGTATTACTTTCTTAAGGCTGGAAGCAAAGTCCAGGGTTTCTTCGGCTATCGTTTTTTGTATGCAATTTCTGCACAATTTCTTCTTACATCCAGAAGGAAAAGGGAATCTACACAAGGGGCATTCCCTGTTTTTAGTTTTTGCTGTCCTCTTTCTAGGTTTCTAGCTTTCTAGGGACACAGCGAGACACAAATATAGAGACCCCCCCATTAAATGGGAATACAATTGGAGATCACTCACCACCTGTAGGTCCATACGGTACCAGGTCAGTGGGTTGTGTAGTGCTCTGGTGGCTCCTGCCAGAATCCCTCGACCTCTGGCTTAGTCGCATACCACTGGAGTGACTCCCAATCTGGAAATGTCTCTGCTGACTGTGCTCCAGAATCCCATCCTTTTCAACCTCCATGGTAGACATGGAAGCGTCCATTCCCCACGCTACCTTAACGTTGAATCCTGTAGCGGTGGGCAGTGATATCTTGCTGCCCTTCGCACATGTACAGAGGAACACAAGCAGGAACACAATCCCGGAGAATACCCTATGTCTGGCATGTTCAACTGCAAAGACCCCACACAGGCGCCAAGCAGGATTACAGACCCGGAAGATGCATTGCGATTCCGGCCCTGGATCTTTGTCTGGCTGCAAGGACAGTCTTCTGACGCCGAGCAGGTAAGCCAGATCCACATGGGGAAGGGAAAAAAAAATAAAATGAAAAGTCCGCTGTTTCTCGCCCAGAGGAGGTAAAAAAAAAAAAACCACACCCAGAGACACTTCAAGAGTCAAAGACCGGGGAAGCGAGATAACCCATCCTCCAACCAGCACTGGACAGGATCGCTGTCCTTCACTGTGGCAGCACTTCTGGGTCTCCCTTCTGGGACAGGAAACCGAACTGATGCGATTGAGAGCTGCCACCCTTTTATTTCAGTGAGTTTCCTGTCCCAAGATGGGTGGACCTCTCTCTGGTGGCGCTGTTGTGATGAAGAGAAAAAAACTTGCAAAGTAATGAGTAACCCAAATGCCATACTATTCGTGTTTGTAGCGAATAGTGCGTAATTCGGGTTACTCGTTACATCGCAAGTATTCCCCATTGACTTGCATTGCACATGCATACTCTTTTCGAATGGCAAGTAGTCACACTTTATTTTACTTTTCTTTATATTTTATCCCCTTCTGGCAATATTGTCATACAATTAGCACCATATTGTAATTTTTACCACCATCTTGTAGTAATGCCCCCCCAGCCTGGTACATATATTGCAGGTATGTCCCCCACCCTGGTCCTCATCTTAAAATAACGTGCCCATCCTGGTTTTCATCTTGTAATGTCCCCCATACTGTAGTAATGTTCCCCATCTTTTAGTAATGTCCCCTTAAGTAGTAGGGTGCCCTATCCTAGTCCCCTTCAACTAGTAACATGCCCATCCTGGTCCCTTTCTTATAGTAATAGGCTGCATCCTGGTCCTCTTATTGTAGTAATGTGCCCATCCTTGACCCCATCTTGTAGTAATGAACAATCTTGTTATTTGTCCTCACCCTGTTCACCTTCATGTAGTAATGTGCCCCACCCTGTTCAACAGCTTGTAGTGATATGCCCATCCTTGTCCGGTAGTAATGCCTCATCCTGGTCCCCTTCTTGCAGTAATGTCCCCATCCTGGTCCTATTTTTGTAGCAATGTGCGCTATCCTAGTCACCATCCCATTTTAATGTCCCCGTCTTGTAGTTATGTTCCAATTCTGATCCTCATCTTGTAGTAAAGTACCCCATCCTGGTACTCATTTTGTATTAATGACCCCAACCGGATTCCCTTCTTGTAGTAATGTGCCCATCCTTGTTCTTATCTTGTATTAATGTCTGCCTTCCTTGTCCTCACCTTGTAGTAATGCAAATCCCTCCATTGGCTCCCAAATCTTCTATCATATCCAATTCAAACTACTAACACTGACCTACAAAGCCATCCATAATCTATCTCCTCCGTATATCTCTGAACTAATCTCTCGCTACACTCCAAAACGTAATCTCCGGTCCTCCCAAGATCTCCTTCCCTCCTCCTCTCATTCGCTCCTCACGCAACAAACTCCAAGACTTCTCCCGAGCATCCCCAGTCTTCTGGAACTCGCTGCCTCAACACGTCAGACAATCTACCACACTTGCAAACTTCAAAACGGGACTTGAAAACTCATCTGTTCAGAACTGCCTATAATCTTCAATGACCCCCACCACCGTGCGGAGCTGCCGGCCTACCTACACCCCACCTACTGCCCCCCCCCCCCCCAAACCCTTTAGAATGTAAACCCGCAAGGGCAGGGCCCTCTTCCCTCTGTACTAGTCTGACTATTGTAACTTGTAGATGTACTCTGTATGTAACCCCCTCTCATGTACAGCACCATGGAATCAATGGTGCTCTATAAATAAATAACAACAACGTGCCCCAGCTTGGTCCTAATCTTATAGTATTGCCCCATCTAGATCCCATTCTTGTAGTAATGTGCCCATACTTATCCCAATCTTGTATTAGTGTCCCCTTTTTACAGCAATGTCCATCCTGGTCCCTTTCTTGAAGTAATGTGCCCCATCCTGGCCCTCATCTTGTAGTAATGTCCCCCTTCTTGTTCTAATGTGCCCCATCCTGGTCCCCTTCTTGTAGTAATGTGCCCACCTGAGTGCTCATCTTGTAGTAGTAATGTCCCCCATCCTTATACTCATCTTGCACGAACACACCATCCTGGTCCCTTTCATGTAGTAATGTGCTCATCCTGGCTCCCTTATTGTACTAATATGCCCCATCCTGATCCCCTTGTAGTAATATGCCCCATCCTAGTCCTCATTTGTAGTAATGTCCAGATCCTGGTCTCCTTTTAGTAATACGCCCCATCCTAGTCCCCATATTTTAGTTATATCCTCCATCCTAGTCCCCATCTTGTAGTAATATCCCCATTCTGATCCCTCTGTAATAGTATGGCCCATCCTGGGCCTCAACTTTAGTAACGCACTATCTTTGTTTTCCTCTCGTAATGTGCCCCATTCTGGTCCCTTTCTTGTAGCAATGTCCCCTATTGTACCTTTTTTCACACGAACAAAAAAAAATAAATAAAAAAATTCACCAGTCCTTTTAATTACACATCTGTTCTGCACATAAGGCCTGCAGGCACTGTAGACCCCTTGACTGGCACGGCCTGGTAGAGGAGGCTGGCATCATTAACACTTTATTTCAGTTGAAATGTACTACCGGCACGATGCAGAGAATCTCTCTGCACAGCTATACCGACCGCTGGCCAGAGGCCAACAGCTGATGTCAACATGAGCCAGTGTCTGCATGGTTCTGGCAACACATTTCAATTGAATGTGCGTCCAACGTGTCTACTGTGCTTGCAGATTACGTGAAGCTGCCTCAGGGCCTGCGTGGTTGAGACCCCTGATTTAGCTGTAGATATGCATCAAATACACAATGCAAGAACCTGAGAGGGAAATGCCTGTTCTTTGTAAATATTTCACAGAACATTGATGTTTTAAATAATGTGAGGCACTGCCAACTGCTGTCACACCTGGGTTACTATTCACTTCTATGGGAGCCAAACTGCAGCATCTGAAAACTAGTATAGAGTTCCAGCATCTTATACATCCCCACTACTGCCAGTACTGCAAACAGGTTTGTGGAGGCAGCTGAGTGTCAGGTCCTCAATTTGGTAATTGTGACCTTATACCATTCAATGTCTTCAGTAGTCAAGTCCCATATACTTATTGTGCACACTACAACGGTTACAAAAACAGATTTAAAGTTTTCTTTATTTTGTAGTTGAAATAATACATTTATCAGCAGATAAGGATTAAAAGAAACCAGAGGCCACACTGTAGAAGACTAATGAGTTACAAATAAGAACTTTATTTTTTTGGAAGAGTATTTCTTTCATTATTCAGCTGGAATTACGTTCTCTGTACGGGACTACTAAGACATCCAAAATATGGGAATATTTACTTTTTTGGTCAAACATGCTAATGTCTTGGACGTTTCCACTGCAAATGTGCCACTTTAGCTAAGAAAATGGCATCAGTGTTAAAATGAAGCATTAGGATCAACTTTAAACAGTGGGCTATTAAGAGTCCTAGTCAATTTTAGCATTCCATTTGCCATAGCTTGCTTAGGAATTGATCACCAACCCCAAGATTTCTTGCCCTGAACAGGTCACTGACACCAACTTTAGTATGTTTGCAAGAAGGCCACTTTGCCAGCATACTGGGTTTTCTTAGCAGCATCTTCAATTTAAAAGGAATGGATATCTGTGAATCTTTAACTTGCTGCATTAAAGGAACCAGGGACAGTAAATAGGACAAGGCCAATTTAATGACAGAACAATAGACCTTGCATGAACCATCCCTTCATACAGACCGTATGAGTGTTGTAACCAGCAAAATTAAATTTCAGACATGTCCGATCAGATACAGTACCCAAACTCAACTATTTGTAAAACAACATCATCAGCATGAAGGATTTACATTTCATACACTCAATGAAATGTGATCCATCCTCAGGTCATGTAGAGGTGTGTAGTCTAGTGGATAAAATCATGTCCCTCCTCCCACCAACCCCATGATGGCTCTTAATTTCAACCTTACTTTTAATGTGGCTTTGTGAGTAATGACTTGAGAACCAAACAGAAATCAGGAGTGTCCTGGCGTCACAGACAGCTACACTCAGGTGGAACTTGTCCAACTATTTACATGACAAAGGAAAACCAAAAAACACAAGATTGAAGAATACTGTAAATAAAACAAACAAAAAAAAATATGAACAGTGGCACACAAATACATAACAAAACCACTTTAGGAAAGTAATTGTTGATATGGGCCCTCTTTACAACAAAACTTCCACCTCTTGTATGTAGGGCAAAGTAAAATTGGTTAAATCAAACGTTTCCAGAGTCTGCTAATGTTTCCAGAATGTCGTGTGATCAGCATGTTCTTTGTCATGAAGGGCAGATGTAGGAAGTTAGGTGCATAAAGGCTCAATGGACACCTTCCACGTAGGAAATGGCTTAGCACATGCCACCTGTCTGTTGTTGAAACACGTCAATAGTATCCTCATCTTCCATCTCAAGCTGCAGTACAAGGAGTAAACAAGATGTTAGAGTTGTATTGTTGCTAACAAAATGCAGTCCTGTTTTACTAGCGGCCCCAATGCAGTGATCAGTATTTCACTACCGCCCCTCGTTCCTTCATGCAAATTATAAGTGCATTTAGAATGGATAATTATTGGGAACGAGTTGTAGGTTTTCCGATTATTGACCTGTCTAAACTGTCATGATGGGAATAACTCCAAGTACTATCTGGAACCTTTCTAGAATAATGCCCTTTAGAAGTACCACTCCAGCAGGTTGTTTTTCCTTAAGCGCTGGAGTGGCGCTTTATATGCAAGCCTCCTGCATTACAGTTACCCTCTGGCAGCCTCATCGTTTTTCGGTCCCGCAGGGCCATCTCGTCACTGTAACTTTTGATTTATGGCCAGTTAAAGTTATGTCAAAAGCTCCAAATGCAAGTCTATGAGAGCCAGAACGAATCTTGCGTTGATTTGTGGCCTCCTGCTCTATGACACACGGGAGCTGCTGGCAGGTCACAAAAACACCGGAAACCGACAGGAGTGACGCTGGAAATAGATGAAGACGGCGGCAGGAGAGTATAAAGGCCCAGTGCCCACGCTGTGTAGTTTTGATGCGTATTTTCAGAAACCTGCAGCAAACTCTGCATGTCCACTGTGAAGCCAAACACTATGAGAAATCAGAAGTGCTGTGCCCACGTTGCTTATTTTTCCCCTTGCATATTTGGTGCAGAAAAAAAAGAAATCCGTACCAAATACACAAGGGAAAAATACTCAACGTGGGCACAGCACTTCTGAATTCTCATAGACTTTGCTGGCTTCACAATGGACATGTAGATTTTGCTGCAGATTTCTCAAAATCTGCGTCAAAATCCGGATCAAAATATGCAGCGTGGGCACAGGGCCCAAGAACAGGAGCAGGCGACTTACATTTAAAGCATTACTCCAACACTAAAACAAAAACAAAAAAAAAACAAAACCTAACATGCTGGAGTAAATGGAATATTTTTTTTTTTTTTTTTGCAATATGTGATTCTCAAACAGAACACACTGCAGATCACAAGTGAATATATAAAAATCATGTAAACCAAGGGGCCATACCTGTGCTGGGGTGTCTGTTTCATTAATAGGCTGACCATCAAACCTGAACCGTATGTGTCTCATCGACAAACCCTAAAAGAAAAAAAGCATTGTAAGCTGTGATTTTAGCTGTAAGAAAAACAAAGCAAAAGATTAAACAAAATTACACAGCCGTTAGATAATTTGTTGGAAATTAAAGGGTTAACAAAACATGGTAAGCGGTTTCCCAGACTTTGTTATTGCCCAAGTTTGCAGAGACAAAGATCACACATTGCTACACTCCCCCACTGCAGGTCTTACATTGCTTCCACCACTGCCTGCAGTCTGTGGTCATGTGCTGTAGTTATGACTTCACCACTGCAGCCAATCACCCCCCACATTCTGTACCGACGCACAGGTGTATACACTTCCACATGACACACTTACAACCTGGTAGGCTTCTACTTTTAGAAAACATATGGCTGTGGCGTCCGGTCCGCTGAGGTTTCACCATGAGTAAGTAAACTATGCAGTGTATTATATGTCCACATGTGTTTCTCACTGGGAGTTTTTCTCCACATGTGTGAGTTGAATATGCAGTTTCCTCTCATGGCGACTCCTCTGACCCGACTGCCCCTTTGTGTGCTCTGGGGTTTTATTCTCTTACCTGGCTTTATATATAACTGTTTGTAAATCCCTGGATCACTGCTTTGGTGTCATTTTATCTGGATCTTTTTGTACCTAAAGATTGTTCATGATTTTTGCACCTGACCAAGATTTGAAGTGTTTCCTTGAATATCTTATATGGGGTATCTTCTCCCCCTCTCTTTGCTCTCTGGTTTGATATATGTCTCATGAGGGGTTCCCCAATATACAATGTGGAATTGGTCTGCATGTGCCCTATCCTGTTTTAGAATATCAGTGATGTCAGTTTCAGGTCTGTTCTACTGAGCATGTGCAGATTGTCAATTCCCACACATGCTCAGTACGCTCTCCCTGGTTACCAGGTTCTTTTCCTTTTAGTGCACTCTGCCAGTGTGCTCCATCGCTGACTCTAAAGAGAAGTGACGAGCCCAGCAAAGGAGCACAATGTCAATGTGATTTGAAGAAAGAGAATATGGTAAGCATTATTGAGCATGCTTTGAAATGGACAACCGGAGCACGCTCATTATCAGAGACTAGCCCCAACTCATATAGCCATCACTAATGATGGCCCGTTTTAGGGTGGTCACTGCAGCACCAGTTGACTTACTACACTAGTCTCCCAGCATGTATTGGAGATTAAACAGACTCATCAAAAGTGGGAGGAAAAAAAAAAAAAAAAAAAAGCCATAACACATCACAAAGGAAGCTAAACTACAGAGTGAATAATAGGGCATTTTTACTTAATGTACATTTTAAAACTGGTTAGATAATTAGTATTATGTTCACAGTTCTATTTCAGACAACCCCTTTAAAAGCTAAGAACGTTTTTGCACTAAGGGCGGCTTTCCACGTTGCAACATCGCACGTGCGAGGTCGGTGGGGTCAAATTGAAAGTGACGCACATCCGGCGTCACTTTCGACATAGTTGTGTGTAAATCCTAGATGATACGATTAACGAGCGCAAAAGCGTCGTTATCGTATCATCGGTTCAGGCTCCGACTTTTTCATAATTACGCTGCGGCGACAGGTACGATGCTGTTCCTCGTTCCTGCGGCAGCACACATTGCTGAGTGTAAACCCGCAGGAGTGAGGAACATCTCCTTACCTGCCGCCGGCGGCTATACGGAAGGAAGGAGGTGGGCGGGATGTTTACATCGTGCTGATCTCCGCCCCTCCACCGCTATTTGCCACCTGCCGTGTGACGTCGCTATGACGCCGCACGATCTGCCCCCTTAGGAAGGAGGCTGGTCGCCGGCCAGAGCGACGGTCGCAGGGCAGGTGAGTGCATGTGAATCTGGCGTAGCGATAATTTTCGCTACGCCAGCTATCACAAGATATCGTACCTGCGACGGGGGCGGGGACTATCGCGTGCGACATCGCAGCATCGGCTTGCGATGTCGCAACGTGCAAAGCCCGTCTAACTCTGCATTTATGGTGCAACTTAGCAGTAACTGATTGCCCACTACTTGCCCCCTTCTCTATTACACGCCTCATGTAGACAAAAACAGCCAGTTCTCCCTTCGGTCCTGCTTCAGCAACATCATTATCAGGTCTCCAGTCACGTTGTCATGTCCTGAGCCCTGCGACCAGTCTTCTCTCTGACTTCATTTGGATGAAAGGAATCTGGAGACGTCAGAGCAGTTCTCACTTCCTTGAGACGAAACTGACAGCAAGAAGTGTGTGAAGCAGCCACTGATTGGCTGCAGGGCTCATGTGACATGACATAAGGCAGGTCCAGGTGCCGGAGGGGAGTCCAGGCTGCTTTTATTTCATATATTTGAATACAGTAATTGGGAAGTGGTTGTTTAAGTGACCCCTTTAAGTAACCTTTTAAGTCTTCATTAATGTGTACTGTCTTTTGGTGACAGCATTGCAGGAACCAAATCTGCACATGATCTTCACTACATGAGGGTGTATATAGAAAGAAAGCACATGCAAAGCAGTCTACGGGGGAAAGGTCACAGGCTGCGAGAGTACACAAAAGAGGAAAGCCAGGAGAGGAGCTGTCTGAGGAGAAATCACTACAGACATGAAGCTGTGCTCAGAGAGGAAGGCTGCAGGGGTCTGGACATACAGCATATACCAATGGGGGGACACCGCCATATTTCTAAAGACTGAAGTTTTGAACAGGTTGGTTATCAAAGGTCCTGAAAATAAATGAAGTATTAAAGGTTTGAGCTTAAAATGTAGTACAGCTAAATGGGTTCTGGTATGAGAAAAACATGACTTCTAGAATAAGTCACCGCACCTGCCAACTGGTTTGTGTGATATGAAACAGCCACATCTCATTCTGGACAATTCCTTTAACCAAAATGTTTTAAGACAAATTTGCATATTATCTTAAAAAAAAAAAAAGTGAATTGGAAACTTTTCAGGCCATTATACCTGTCTATCGCAGTATGCCTTCATTAACTTGCTTAGGGGAGTGTGTCGCTTGATTTTGAATTGGACGACTGATCCATCCTGTCCTGCCACTTTAAGATTGATGTGGTCATTTTCCGTCTTTACGGTTTCCTAAAGAGAAAAAAAATATATAAAAATGTCAGAAGAAATTAGTCATCTACATAATGCTTGGCTGAAGGACCTATTTGATTAAATGAAGGACCTTTGATATCATGTAATAGTCACATGACCTGAAAGGTCCTGGAATCGTATGAAATGTCCTCCAGCTGCTCAACTCATGCAGCAGCCGACTGTTTAGATCCTGGTAGCCTTCGCTCCAGCTCTACATCAAACAGAGCAGGAGGAGAGAAGGAAGCTCTCCATGATCGGAGAGGATGCAGTGTTAGCGCTATCCTCCATCCCGAGCAGCTGCCTAAGGTGCGCACACTTAGCAGGAGTTTTTATTGTCAAAAAGTGTATCAAGTAGACTGAAAAATAAACCGCCATACTCAAAAACATGGTGAATATCCAATCATTTCTACATATACCTTTCTCACCTTGATCAAATACTAAGCATATTCAGCAGTTTCATAGAAGCAGGAAATACTGTCATCTATGAGCCCACGCTAAACATGTTTAGTGTGTGGGCAAAAGTACAGAAGCAAAGAAAAACAACACTGCCCACGTAATGGCAAGTGAAAAGCTAAGGCTAAGTTCACATTTCCGTTGATTTGTATCAGTCACATGCGTCGCTTGACGCATGTGACTGATGCGCTGTTCAACGCTGTACAACGGATGACAAAGAACAGAATTCTTTGTCGGATTCCGTTGTGTGCGGGGGGCGGAGTTCGGGGGCAGAGCCGAGCGGGGGGCGGGGCCAGGCGCTGAGGATGTCAGTGGAAGTGCTGCGGTCTGCATGGCTGGGGACAGGTGAGTATCTGTGAGTGAGTGTGTGTATGTGCATGTATGTATGTATGTATGTATGTGTGCATGTGTGTACATGCAAAGTGCGGGAGGGGGCGGAGCTGAGCGGGGGGCGGGGCCAGACGAGGGTGTCAGTGGCAGTGCTTGTCTGCATGGCTGGGGACAGGTGTGTGTGTGTGTGTGTGTACACACATGTGCGGAGTGCGGGAGGGGGCGGGGCCGAGCGGGGAAGTGTCGGCCTCCCTGCACACGTAACCAGCCTAAATATCGGGTAACAGCAAAGCACCCGATGTTTACCTTGGTTACCCGATATTTACCTTGGTTACGGGCCTACACCGCTTAGCGCTGGCTCCTTGCACCGTAACCAGGGTAAATATCGGGTAACCAACCAAAGCTGGTGACGTGTGCAGGGAGCCAGAGAGCCTGCGCAGCGAAATCCGACGGATCTCGCTGCTCAAAAA
The DNA here is from genome assembly GCF_048569485.1 of Anomaloglossus baeobatrachus. Classification (NCBI taxonomy): domain Eukaryota; kingdom Metazoa; phylum Chordata; class Amphibia; order Anura; family Aromobatidae; genus Anomaloglossus; species Anomaloglossus baeobatrachus. The sequence goes on from NC_134359.1 coordinate 108,134,385, forward strand.
ACGTTACATGCTGCGTTCCTCCCGCCCGGCGGTCAGTCGTTCCACGACTGATCAGTCGGGCGGAGGGTGCAACGCAGCATCATCAGTCACAATCCGCTGCTCATACAAGTCTATGGGAGCAGCGGAATCCGCTAAACGGATTCCGCTGTTTACAAGAGCAGCGGATTGTGACTGATAGATTTTAGCGGAAATGTGAACTTAGCCTAAGGGGTCATAACAAGGACTGAAGGGCCATAGTGTGGATTTTGCAATGTTTTCCTTTCTTCAGTTCCATCAATCTTAGGATCAGCAAGATTTCTAGCAGACAAGAACATACTTCCAAAGGTTGTCAGATATTGGTATGTTCCTTCCCCAATACTACACTTATTTGTAGCACGTCAACAATATTAGCTGTCCCTTCTGAATTCCCTTAGAAAAAGGGTAAAATCTGTCAGGCATCCTGATCAATATTTAAATAGTGACAATCATTGATAAAGCTATAAGTGACTGGTAACAGTACTGGTGCCAAATTGGGCATTTACTTCTTACTGGCAGGTTCATGTTAAGCTCCGGTTACACAAAAACAAGTGACTAGCAGCAAACTTACGGCTTCACTGAAAATTTTGAGGCTTCCTAGTAAATAAAAGATGCAACTCATCAGTTTTTTGCATACTTTGTTCTAAATTTCTCATCTCAGGAATGAGTACTCCCATAGCCAAAACTATTAAACGAAAACTGCAATGGGATTTTTATCCCCCACTAGAATTCAGCAAAGCAGTCTGCAGTCACCGTGTATCTGAGCTGAGTGGTGATGCCATAAAACTACAGCAGGAGACCACTGAACAGCTGCAGTATGCTGACTGCATGTCAAATGAAGAACGCTGCTCAGTCACCTGACCGCTGCAGCTAGTCAGTGGCTGAATTGGTCCAGCACTGTATCCAGGTGAATGTTTAGAAGCTTCCCATAGGCATTTGGTTACCGCATATCTAGCTGCCTTTTAACATAAATTTGCATTCTTAAAAAGGCATCACCTCCAGGATACCTTTAAAGGGAATCTGTCACCACTTTTTCAGCCTATAAGCTGTGGCCATCACCCTTGGCCTCATATATATTCAGCATGTTAGAATGCTGTATAAGAGCCCAGGCCGCTGTGTAGAACGTAAAAAACACTTTATAATACTCACCTAACGGTTGCTGCAGTGGAGTTGGGTCATATGGGCGTCTGTTGTCCGGTGTCGGCGCCGCCTCTTTCAGCCTTCTTCTGAAGCCTGTGTCCATGACACGTCCTACACAATACATACTCGCCGGTCCTGCGCAGGCGCACTACAATACTTTGATCTGCCCTGCTCAGGGCAGATCAAAGTGCGCCTGCGCAGGACCTCAAGGACGGCGAGTGTGGATGATTTAGACGCGTCATGCACCCAGGCTACAAAAGAAGGAAGACAAAGATGGCCGATATAAGAATTATTCTTACCGATAATTCGGTTTCTAGGACCTTCCACGACAGCATAGGAGGTTGTCTCTCCACGCCCTAATTGGGACAGGAAGTTCAAGAGGTTTAAAAGGACCCTCCCACCTCCCACAGCCAGTGTCTTACAAAGAATCCATAGCATATGAGAAGTACTACTCATTCAGGAATAAATGAATACATAGGGGAGGGAATTACCTGCTGTCGTGGAAGGTCCTAGAAACCGAATTATCGGTAAGAATAATTCTTATTTCTCTAGTCCCTTCCACGACAGCATAGGAGGAATACCAAAGAATTGATACCTAGGGGGGGACCACAGCCTGCAGGACCCTCCTGCCAAAGGCCAAATCCCTGTTGGAATCCAGATCCAACCGATAATGCTTCGTGAAAGTATGGAGCGAAGACCACGTAGCCGCCTTGCAGATCTGCTCAGGGGAGGCCCCTGCCCGTTCGGCCCAGGAGGCAGAGGTAGCCCTGGTGGAGTGCGCCGTGAATCCAGTAAATGGAGAGAGATGCTGAGCGAGGTAGGCATCTCTAATTGCCCGCACAATCCAGTTGGCGACGGTACTCTTAGCCACCTTCTTGCCCTTATTGCGGCCAAAGGGCTGGATGAACAGGTTAGAATCAAGGCGCCAAGAAGCAGTAACCTCTAGGTAGTGCAACACTATCCGACGGACATCTAAAGAATGAAACACTTCCTCACCCGGAGTCCGAGGATTCTGACAGAAGGAAGGCAGGACGATGGACTGCGAACGGTGAAAATCCGAAACCACCTTGGGAAGGAAGGAAGGGTCCAGCTGAAAAACAATGCTGTCATCTCTGACGGTCAGGTAAGGTTCCCTAACAGACAAAGCCTGAAGTTCGCCGACTCTGCGAGCTGATGTAATAGCCACAAGAAAGGCAGTCTTGTGAGAAAGGGAACGAATGTTACAAGAGCACAGAGGTTCAAACGGAGACTGAGACAGACCTGTAAGGACCGTATTGAGATCCCAGCGAGGCGTCAGGACCCTCTGACGTGGACAGAGTCTACTAGCGGACACAAAGAACCGACAGATCCAACGATGATCTGCCAGAGCCGTGTCAAAGACTGCACTGAGTGCTGACACCTGAACTTTCAGGGTGCTAGGCCTAAGACCTAAGTCTAACCCACTCTGGAGAAAGTCCAGAATCTGCGCAATATTTGGTCGAAGAGGGTCAGGAGGCCGAGAACCACACCAGGAGGAAAATCTCTTCCAGATTTTGTTGTATATACTATTAGTCACAGGTTTACGGTTCTTCTGTAGTGTAGCCACAACCTTGTCAGAAAGCCCTTGGGCCTTCAGTGCCCGGGCCTCAGAAGCCAGGCAGCCAAGTTGAGTTTCTGGGGAGCCGGATGGAAAATCGGACCCTGTGACAGTAAGCTGGGGTCCGAACCTAAGAGGACTGGGCCGTCGATTCCTAGCGTCATGACCAGGCTGTACCAACTCCTCCGGGGCCACAGAGGGGCTACCAGTATGGTTGGGACCCCCTCGTCTCTGATCTTCCTCAGGGCCCGTGCGAGAAGAGGAAGAGGGGGGAATGCGTAAACGAGGCGAAAGGACCATCTGTGGCAGAAAGCGTCTACCCCTAACGCCCCGTCCCTTGGGTTCAGGGAGAAATATGTTGCGACCTTGCGATTCCCTGCCGAGGCAAAGAGGTCTACCTCTGGTGCACCCCACCTTGCCACTAGAGAGCAGAACACCGCCTGATCCAGGCTCCATTCCCCTGGATGAACATCCCGACGACTCAGGAAATCCGCCTGAAGATTGAGGGAGCCCTTCAGATGGACCGCAGAAAGGGAGAGCAGAGATTGTTCTGCCCATTGAAAGATTCGGGAGGATACCGACTTCAGGGCGCCTGAGCGTGTACTGCCCTGATGGCGGAGATGTGCCACTGTTGTGACATTGTCTGAATATACCAGGACGTGAGAGTCCCGGACGAGGTCCTGAGCCGCAAGGAGGGCTTCCCTGACTGCCCTGAGCTCCCGGTAGTTGGATGATTGGGAGCTGACGTAAGGACTCCAGACCCCTTGAAATGGGGAAGTTGCCACCATTGCCCCCCATCCTCGTAGGCTGGCATCTGTGGTCAGTGTAACCAGGGGTTCCTGAGTCCAGGCAACCCCCACCTGCAGGTTGGCGGGACTCAGCCACCAGAGAAGGGATGAGGAGACGGACTCCGAGAGGCGAAACCGTCTGTTTAGGGATGACGGGAGTCTGTCCCAATGTGCCAGGATATGATCCTGGAGACACCGAGAATGGGCCTGAGCCCACCTGACTGAAGGAATGCAGGATGTCATGGAACCCAGAGCTGACATAGCCGCTCGAAGCGTCGGGCGAGCCTGCCTGCGGAGCTTTGATATTTTGGCTAACAGAGCTATCCTGTGGCCCTCTGGGAGAAAAGATGCCTGTCTGTCGGAGTCCAGCAGCACTCCGAGAAACTGCCGAGTGGAGGAGGGGGTTAACTGTGATTTTTTGAGATTGGGAATCCATCCCAGAGACCGAAGGATTCCCAAAGACCTTTCCACATGGCTCCGGAGGGTTGGAGCAGATGGAGCCATGAGAAGAAAGTCGTCCAAATATGGAACCAGACAGATACCCTGCAATCTCATGAAGGCGACCACCTCTGCCATGATCTTGGAAAAGATCCTTGGAGCTGAGGAGATCCCGAAGGGAAGTACATTGAATTGGAAATGAAGTACTTCCTCCCTGTGAAGCACCGCAAACCTGAGGTATTGCCTGTGTCCCGGATGGACGGGTACATGGAAGTAGGCGTCTTTCAGGTCTATAGAGGCCATCTGATGGTGTAGACCTATCAGGGGAATAGCTGATTTCACTGACTCCATCTTGAACCGCCGGTACCTGACCTGACGGTTTAGACGTTTTAAATTGATAATTATACGGACGTCGCCGGATGGCTTCTTGACCAGGAAGAGACGGGAGTAGTGTCCTACCCCTTCTTCCTGACTCGGGACTGGGGAAACTACCCCCGAGTGCACTAGCTCTATAATCTTTGTGTACAACAGAGCCTGTGAACCCGGTGACGCCAGCGCAGTGACTCGGAGACCCGGAAGAGGGGGGGAAAGGAATTCTATGAGAAGACCGTCCGAGATGATCTTCAGAACCCATTGGCAGGTGGTTATGGACTGCCACTGGGGAAGAAATGCTGAGAGTCTTCCCCCCACCCGGGACGAGTCACTGTTTGTCCTGCTGTGGACGTTGCTGATGGGGAGGGATGAGGATGTTTCTCCCTCTACCTTTGGGATAGCTCCACCTGCCAGCCTTCCCTTTCCCTCTGGGCTGGGAGGCCTGAGGCATCGAGGGACGAAAGGACCGCTTCCTGTTAGGTCTAGGATCGGGCAAGGCCTTACGATCGGTCGCCTTGTCCAGGATATCATCCAGGGCAGGCCCAAACACTAAATCCCCTTTAAACGGAAGTGAACAAAGCCTCATTTTGGAGGTGGAGTCTCCGCTCCAGGCCTTAAGCCAGAGGGCACGTCGGGCAGAGTTAGAAAGCACCGAGGTCCTGGCTGCCAGGCGGACAGATTCCACCGAGGTATCTGCCAGAAAACAGGTAGCCTTCCTAAGCAAGGGAAGGGATTCCAGTAATTCCTCCCTAGGGGTCCCTTGGGAAATATGAGCCTCCAACTGGTCTAACCACCTAATTAGGGACCTGGATACGCAGGTGGAGGCAATGTTGGCTTGAATAGAGGAAGACGATGCCTCCCAGGACCGCTTCATCAGGCCCTCTACCTTCCTATCCATCTGATCCTTCAGTTGGGAAGTATCCTCAAAGGGAAGAGCCGTTTGCTTAGCTACCCTAGCCACCTGAACGTCTACTCTTGGGACCTCCCAATGTAGTCCCGAAGGTTCCAGAGGAAACCGGCGTCTAAGGTCACTCCGTACCCGCCTCTCAGGAAATTCCCATTCCTGAGAGACAATATCCAAAACATTGGCATGAACTGGGAATCCCAACTGTTTGACTGACTTCAGGCCAGCAAACATTTCGTCCTGGATAGAAGGAAGAGACTGCACTTCCTCTAAACCCATAGTGCTCCGAACTGCCCCAATAAGATCCCCCAACTCTTCTGAGTGAAATAGCAAGGACTGGTCAGACCCCCCCGATGGAAATCCTTCATCAGGACCCTCAGAGGTGGAATCAGCGTCCTCCTGATCAGATGGGGTCGACTGGAGTCTCCTCTTTTTTGGAGGAGAGGGTCCAGGAGCAGGGTCAGGAGCAGGGCCAGGAACAGGGCCAGGAACAGGAAGGGAGGCCAGAGAGGCCCTAATCTCCTGTTTCATCATGGACCGCAACTCATCTATCAGAGATGGTTGTTCGGCCCTAATAATCTGGTCCGTACATTGCTGGCAAAGCTTTTTATCCCATACTGCAGGGAGCTTTTTTATACAAATAGGACATTTTTTAATTTTTTCCACTCTGTCAGGTCTATCAGGCTTATCGGACTTGTCAGCTTTCTCTGACTTCTCAGGCTTCTCTGACTTCATTTCTGTCAGTTTTCTTGGTGGCCTTGTCCTCCTAGAAAACACAGACCATAGAGCCATAAATCACCTGATGAGACCTATGTCCGAGGGACCATTCCCCTCCATACTCACAGTAGCAGGGGGCACACTGGGTTCTGCAGAGGCTGCTGCAGCGGAAGACATGACAGGGAGCACGGTTGCTTACCATGATCTGATGTCTTCGTGGCAGCCCTTATGCAAAAGGGCCTGCCCCCCCAGTGACGGTGCATGTTCCCCGCCTCCCGCATCCGGTCCTGGGCAGGCCGTGTCACCGTCGGCGTGCCTCCACGCTGCCTCCGCAAAACCGGAAGCGCTCGACCGGAAGTCCGCAAGACCGGAAGTCCCGCCCCCGGGAGCACTTCCGGATCGCTCCGGCAGCGTGCATGCGGGAAGCGGCCGGCGGCTCAGGGAGGACGCCGGCCGGGGAGCTCAACAGCCTGCATCACCCCTCAGGAGGATCCGGAAGACTGGAGCAGCGGTCCCCCACAGCGTGAGGGAACAGCAAGGGAGGAGCGGTGAGGCCCGACCGATGCTGTCCGGCTTAAGGTACAGGGGAAGAAGAAAACAAAAAAAAAAAAAAAAAAATATACTGTAGTTCGCCGGCCACCACAGCATAGGAGAAAAACAAAAACCTCTCCATGCCCCATGGGGACAGGAAAGACACTGGCTGTGGGAGGGTCCTTTTAAACCTCTTGAACTTCCTGTCCCAATTAGGGCGTGGAGAGACAACCTCCTATGCTGTCGTGGAAGGGACTAGAGAAAAAGGCGGTGCCAGCACGGGACAACGGAGACACCCATCTGACCCAACTGCACCGCAGCGCGACTTAGGTGAGTATTATAAAGTGTTTTTTATGTTCTATACAGCGGCCTGGGCTTTCAGCATGTTGGAATACTTTATAAAAGAGCCCAGTGGTGGTGGTGGCAGCTTATAGGCCGAAAAAGTGGTGACAGGTTCCCTTTAAGGGTGCGTGCCCACGATCAGTGTTTGCATCGTTTTGGACGCTGCATGCTTCAGCTGTGTCCAAAACGCTGCGTCGTACAGTATAAGCATAGTGGACGGGATTTCTAGAAGTCCCTTGCCCAGTGTGTTTGTTTTTTACGCAGCAAACACTGAACTGCTGTGTTTTTCCAGACCACAGCATGTCAAATGTTTGCTGCGGATTCGCATGCTTCCTCCGCAGGGAGAACACAAGCGAGACTGCAACGCACTGAACCTTGACCGTGGGTTCAAGCAGCTGCAGTCTCCTGTGGAGGAGACTCGTGGACCTGCAGGTCAGGACCTGCTGCATCCAGGACGCAGTGAATCCTGATCGTGGGCACATACCTTAAGGCTATGTGCGCACTCTGCACCGCACCTAAAAGGTGCGCTTCAGAGCACAGCTGAAAAGCTCCGTTCTGAAGCGCATGGTGCCTGCAGAGAAAGTGCGCTCTGCATGTAGCTCCTGCCATAGACAGAGCAGGAGCTTCCGGCAAAGCGCACGGAAGAAGTGACATGTCACTCCTTAGAACGTGCGCTTCGGGCAGCAGCCGAAGCGCTGCGCTCTAAGACGCCACGTGCGCACGGCCCCTGCACAATCTCCATAGACTGTGCAGGGGACGCAGGACGCATGCAGTTACGCTGCGCTACAAAGCGCAGCGTAACTGCATGAATTATGCACACGTGCGCACATAGCCTTATTGTTCCACTGTGCAACAAACAAAAGCTATATTACCTCAGCTCATCCATCCAATCCCAGTGCTGATTCTACCAGTCACGTGACTGCTGCAGCCAAAGCAGATTTGGGGGGTGAACAAAGATCCCAGATTCATCTTTTTACTTTTTTTTTTTTATAATATTTTCATTACTTGCTTTGCACACACTATGCATTTTATGCAAGGAAAAGTGATATAGATATATATATAGATATATATATATATATATATATATATATATAAAAAAGGCACAAACATTATACCAAATAATCTGCCTCACAGGAAGTCACTCCAGTATGGAGGAGGGAGTGCAGGTGAGGCCTCAGCCCAAAACATCTGGAAACCCTAAACTCCACCCACTATGCGGGGGAGGTGTGGACCCCTACAGGGGAACACAATAGACTTAAGAAGGTGCAAATGGCAAAAAAGGATTAAGTAGCAAATATAAAAGGCGAAAAACACCTAGATCAAAAGAACAGGTGCAAATTCAAAAATGAATTGGAGCCAGGTATTTATGTTACACAGTAACTAATATGCAGACCACACCTAGAAATCATCCCATATGCAAGAGAAGTTGTCACCATTGATTTTGGGGGAACCTGCAGACCACTGTGTAGGGATAGGGCGTATTGACCATTAATAGCTGCTCCTTGTCTTCGAGGAGATAAGTGGTCATCAGGACTCTGCCAGTGGCCTTCTCCCCTCTGAGCATTCATGGCAGAGAGCGCACATGGGCATGGGCTTTAGGACGGTCGGCCAGGCTTCCGCTATCCAAGGATCCAGCCACACATTGCATTTGACCGTTTCATTTTAGGCCTTGTGCACACGCTGCATTTTTGAGCGTTTTTTGGGGGAAATTTTGGTCCCAAATCTACATGCTTTTCCATCCCCAGAAAAGTCCATGATATTTTATTTTTGCTGTGCGTACATTGCAGCTTTTTTTTATTGGCTGTGTCAATGTGGGGACCACAAGGATGCTGCATGTCAATTCTTTCTGTGTTTTTGAGCCCTTCCAGTCAATGGATTTAACTTAAAAACGCACTGGGCAAAAACGCTGTACAAAAAAAAAAAAAAAAGCAGTAAAACATGGCAAAAAAATGCATGCCGAGGGAGCGTTTCTTTGGGACCAATGATTGATTGCGCTAAGTGAGCCGGATGAAGGGACCAGAGAAGTCTCGAAAGCTTGCTTTGTAACATTTTATTTTAGTTAGGCATTAAAAGGTATTCTCTCATTGAGAACAATCAACCATTTTTCAACTGTCTAACAGAGTACCAAAATGTTTTTGGGAGCAGAAACGAGCATCTTTGTGGTCACCAGCGTGCGCATATCCTTAAGTACAAGCAGAATAAGTGTCTGGAGCTTCAATTAGGCGCACTTCCCATCAGCGGTATTCTGCCGCAATGCTGGATCCGGCACAAATTCGTTTCACTTCAAAGCAATTCCTATGGACTCGCAGCAAGTTCTGGTCACATGCGGTAGCGTATGAGGCACGCAACCGCATGTGACCGGAACTTGCCGCGAGTCTGTAGGAAATGCTTTGAAGTGAAACGAATTTGTGCCGGATCCGGCATTGCGGCAGAATACCGCTGATGGGAAGCCCGCCTTAGGTGACCTCACTGATTATTATGGAGTCCGGGGTTTATTATTTTTTTAGAACATTACATAAGAAAACCTATATGAAGAACTCACATTCTCAAAAATGGATACCATAATAAACAAGACCCCCTGTGATACGCTGGACCACTTAGCCCGTATGGTCAGAGCACAAGGTGGCCACACACCGACTCTATACAACCAGGGCAGTCACAGCGAGCAGACGTTTGGGAGATGGAGGCTGTAAAGAAACACTTCAGAACAGTTTGTTGCCTTGGAGACCGACCACCGCTGCTGTGTAGCTTGTAGTCTGGACAGGATCAGGAAATAGAGGCTCAAACAATAGAGAGGCGCCTGAAAGTGCCCGTCTGCCGTCCAGCAGCGGTGGTCGCTCTCCAAAGCAACAAGTCATAAACAAGACAAAAGTGTTAGTATCTAAAGGAAGCGCTGAAATATTCCCCACAGAGGAGACGGAAAAGTTGTCGTTTCCCAGCGCTCTCCGTGACTGCGGGGGATGGCCGGTGCCGCCGCTCCCTGGTGTGTGGCCGCCTCCCCGGCAGGACGTGTGCCTGCCCTCCCGGGGCCACCCTCACACTGCCCCCCATCTCCCCAGGCCGGAGGCCGCACGATCACACGTTACCATGAGCGCTGGAGCTGGGGCCGGAGGCGCGGGGAATGTCGGACACGTGCAGCACAAGCCGGTTTGGCGCGCAATCTCCCGGGACACTGCAGCTTATGCGCTCACAGCCGCCTCCTCCCCCTCTGCTCCCTCCCCTGTGGCCGGGTCCTCCCCTGTAGCAGAGATCAGCGCCGCCGCTGCTCCGCCTGCGCTGCTGCTCCCGCCAGCACTGCGGCCTATGGCCCGACAGGACGCCGCTCATACACGGCGTTTCTCCAGAGCATGCGGCCCCGGCTCTGCTCACAGGACGCTGCGGGCCGCGCTGGCGCCGTGCACACTCCTCACCTTGGGCTTCTCCTCAGACATGGCTGCGGCTGCTCTCCCGCTCTTTCTCTCCGTCGGGGTTTATACTTCTAACTCGCTTGTCTCGGGCGCGCGCGTCACCCCCACATTATAATGTGACGCTATTGGTCATGGGGAGTCACGTGACGAAAGCGCGTGCACGCTGCGCGTTCATGTTGCTTTTCCCCTCCCCCTTGAGCCCATCCAGCGGAAACCCCGTGCGTCCTCTTATTATATGCACAAGACCGCACGGGGGCGCGCCCGGCCTGATGGGGGAAGGGCAGCTAATGTCGTCTGAGGTGGGGGAAGGGAAGAGGATGATGGCGTATGAGGTGGGGGAAGGGCAGGACGGGACACCTCGTGGTGACACGAACCTTGGGACAATGGCGGGGAAGGGTTACTCTATAATTACAGGAGGGACACGCAGGTGCTGTGTGCGGGCGACTCTGCAGCCTGTGCCGCAATTATGTGCTGAGACCTGCAGCTCTGCCCACAAAAAAACACGTATAAATTCTATCGCTAGGTGGCGCCAGCTACAGCCCGTGATCTGTACACAGGAGGAGTGGTTTTATATATATATATATATATATATATATATATATATATATATGTGTATATGTATATTTTTATATATATATATATATATATATATATATATATATATATATATATATATATATATATATATATAGATATATAACCACACACAGCCCGTGTGTATGCATATATATATATGCATACACACAGGGTGTATAGTTATCTATATATAGGGGGGGTTGTACAGTTCTCTGCACACATGGGGTGGATAGTTCTCTTTTTAGAGGGAGTGTATAATACAATTACAGGGGGTATATAGTTCTGTCTATGGTGGTGTATAGTTCTTTATATATAGGGGGTGTACATTTCTCTTTATACAGGGGATGTACAGTTATATACCAGGAGTGTATAGTTCTCTCTATACAGTGGTGTATAGTTATATGCAGGGGGGGGGGTGTATAGCTATATAAGGGGGATGTATACTTCTCTATATACAGGGGGTGTATAATGCTCTATGGGGGTATATAATTATATATACGGGGTGTACAGTTCTCTATATACAGCTGGTATATAATTCCCTATCATAGGGGGTGTATATTTCTATGTATACAGGAGGTGTATAGTTATCTATATATATAAAGGGTGTACATTTATATACAGGGTGTTTATAGTTTTCTATGTACATGGGGTGTATAATTCTCACTATATACTCGGGGGTGTGTATAGTTTTCAATATACAGGGTGTGTATAGTTCTCCATATATATGGAATATATATATATATACAATAAAGGTACCTTACGGGCTCGTCTGGAACGGAGACCATTGCGGTGGAGTACGTTACTTATGGTATTGACTGAAACCAATGTCCCCACTGCCATGAGATCTTCCCGGAGCTCCTTCCTTGTTGTCCTTGGGTTAGCCTTGACTCTTCGGACAACCCTGGCCTCGGCATGGGTGGAAACTTTCAAAGGCTGTCCAGGCCGTGGAAGGCTAACAGTAGTTCCATAAGCCTTCCACTTCCGGATGATGCTCCCAACAGTGGAGACAGGTAGGCCCAACTCCTTGGAAAGGGTTTTGTACCCCTTGCCAGCCTTGTGACCCTCCACGATCTTGTCTCTGATGGCCTTGGAATGCTCATTTGTCTTTCCCATGTTGACCAAGTATGAGTGCTGTTCACAAGTTTGGGGAGGGTCTTAATTAGTCAGAAAAGGCTGGAAAAAGAGATAATTAATCCAAACATGTGAAGCTCATTGTTCTTTGTGCCTGAAATACTTCTTAATACTTTAGGGGAACCAAACAGAATTCTTGTGGTTTGAGGGGTTGAATAATAAATGACACTCTGAATAAACTTTTCACAATTTTAAAAAAAAAAATTAAAAAAAAAAGAAATAACATTCTTTTTTGCTGCAGTGCATTTCACACTTCCAGGCTGATCTACAGTCCAAATGTCACAATGCCAAGTTAATTCCGAATGTGTAAACCTGCTAAATCTGCAGGGGGTTGAAGACTACTTGTAGGCACTGTATATATATAGTGGTCAGTTCTCTATATACTGGAGTGTATAGTTCTCTATAGGGGGTGTACAGATCTCTAGTGGGATGTATAGTTCTCTTTATACATGATGTGTATAGTTGTATAGTTATATACTGGTTGTATAGTTCTTTAATTATATAGGGTGTGTATAGTTCTCTATATATAGGGTGTATAGTTCTCTATATAGAGAGGGTATAGTGTTGGATATATGGGGTGTGTGCAGTTCTCTATATACTGGAGTATATAGTCATTTATATATAGGGATATATAGTTCTCTATATACGGGGATGTATAGTTCTCTCTATACATGGGGTTAATAGTTTTCTATATACAGAGGATGTATAGTTCTCTATATATACATAGGATGAATAGTTATCTATATAAGGGGTGTATAGTTCTCATATACAGGGCTATATAAGTCTTTATATATGGGGTGTATAGTTTTCTATATACTGGGATGTACAGTTCTCCATATAGGGGGAGTATAGTTTTCTATAAGGGGCGTATAGTTCTCCATATACAGGGTGTGTATAGTTGTCTTTATAGGGGGGGTATAGTTCTCTGTATACAGGAAATGTATTGTTATATAGGGAGCTGTATAGTTCTCTATATACAGGGTTTGTATAGTTATATAGGGGGCTGTACAGTTCTTTATATACAGGGTGTGTATTGGTCTCTATATATAGGGGAAATATAGTTTTCTATATACATGGGGTGTATAATTTTATACGTGGGGTATATAATTTTCTGTATAAATGGGGTGTATAGTTCGCTATATATAGTGGGGTGTATATTCTCTCTATATAGGGGGTGTATAGTTCTCTATATACAGGGGGTGTACAGTTCTCTATATAAAGGGGGTGTAGAGTTATATACAGGGGGTATATAGTTATATACAGGGGGTGTACACTTGTATACCAGGGGTGGGGTGTATAGTTCTGTATATACTGGGGGTTGTATAGTTTTCAATATATAGGGTATATATAGTTCTTTATATATAGGGAGTGTACAGATCTCTAGTGGGGTGTACAATTCTCTATATACAGAGGGTGTATAGTTCTCTCTATATATGGGGGATGTATAAATTCTCTATATACAGAGGGGGTATAGTTCTCTCTATATGGGGAGTGTATAGTTCTCTATATGCCGGGGATGTATAGTTTTCTATATACAGGTGGAGTATAGTTATCTCTGTATATGGAGTGTGTATAATTCTCTATATACAGAGGGGGTATAGTTCTCTCTATATATGGGGACTGTATAGTTCTCTATATGTCCAGGATGAATGGTTTTCTATATTCAGGTGGTGTAGTTCTTAATATACTGGGATGTGGGAGGTGTATAGTTCTCTATATACGGGGAGAAGGAGGTGTATAGAGGTGTTTAGTTTTCTACATAACGGGAATTTATAGTTCTCTGTATATGGGGGTGTATAGTTCTCTACATACAGGGATTATACAGTGTGTCCATCCATATCCTGTCCACCGCCATTAACTTGAGAATGGCGGCAGCTATAAGCATAGAAGTGGTGTCTAGGTATAGTAAAGTAGCCATGCGCTACGCAATGAAACCACCTATAGCGCCACCTGGTGGAAAACAACGAAGTTAACATTTTTATCTCGAAAACGGAACGAGATAGAGAAAAAAAGTGAATTACAAAGTTGTAGGGTATCATCAATTCAATACGAATCGACACCTTGCATACAGCAATGCTAGGATATGAAACCCATGATCCCCCCAAAACATTGAATGCTGGTCATGCATATGGCGCTCTTTTAACTTTGATGCTCAAACTGGCCACCGTCAGCTGCAATGCACATCTGGGCTCTGGACAGCATACTGTATCTTGCTGCACACTGTGCAATATGGTAGGTGACATGTGTGCACAAGCATCTGTGATACGTCGTCGTAGGTCCTGCAATGTTGGTCGAGGGGTTGCATACACCTGCTGTTTGATGTGACCTCACAGAAAGAAGTCCAATGGGGTCAGGTCAGGTGAGCGTGGAGGCCACTCCACACAGCCACCATACCCAATGACTTGCAGGAAGGTCTCCATAAATGATCGCTTCACGTCCGCAGCCTTTGAGCTTTACACGTTCTAATCATAGCATTTCTGTATGCAAGGTGTCGATTCGTATTGAATTGATGATGCCCTACAACTTTGTAATTCACTTTTTTTCTCTATCTCGTTCCGTTTTCGAGATAAAAATGCTAACTTCGTTGTTTTGCACCAGATGGCGCTATAGCTGGTTTCATTGCGTAGCGCATGGCTACTTTACTATACCTAGACACCACTTCTATGCCTATAGCTGCCACCGTTCTCAAGTTAATGGCGGTGTTTGCAAACAAGAAAAGGGAGGGCACCAAAAGATGAATGACACAAAGGGATCAATACCAGTAGCACATTAGGAGAACTATGGATGCAGCAACAAAGAGAAAGAATGTGCAAAAAAGTGGGATCACCAAATATATGAATATACAAAAATATCTTTATTTAGACAAGGACACAAATGCCACACACATGTATTAAAATCTATTAAAAAAGCAGAAAGCTTATAAAAACACATTGGATGCCAATGGTGTGCCACCCAAAGAAAAACACACCCTCAAGGAGCCAAGAGCCCCCCTTAGAACAAAATGATGCAATGAGTTATATTATGGGAAAACCCAGAAATGAGTATCCACAACAATATATAAAGTGTCCATGGGCTGGACAAACAGCATAACAGATAGGTGAGGTACAAAAGTACAATTCAACAAATATCAGGCTTATATGTCACAGAAAAACAAGAATAGATTGGTAGCTCAAATAAGCATAAACACAAACAGAGATACCAGCCAAGCTGGATATAATGCTAGTCAAAAATAGAGAGACCAATACTACCTATAGATGGACACAAAGCGGGGTGGAGGCAAAGAATGGAGGGGTGAGGCAACATCCCCACGCGTATCGCTACAGGCAAGGTGTAGCTTCCTCAGGGAAAGTCTGTTATGTGGGGAACAGTGTACCTTTTATACTAAACCATAATTACAAAATTGCCTACCAGCATGGAGGAATGGAGCAGGGAGAGAACACCATGGAACCGGAGGACGCCGGTGGTGACCGCCATATTGCCACGTGATCCCAGTCACATGATTTCATGACACTTTAGAGCATCGCACATGCGCAAGAAGTCTAGCGTTACGTCTGGTATGGAGAATCCCAATAAGTGCGCGGTTAGCGTAACGCACGCATGCACAGTAAGCTGAAGCGCTGAAGACTGTAACAATAAGATAAACGGCTAATGCGCATGCGCGAAAGCTGCAGCGCCACCTTAGATATGAGGAATGACTAAAACAGTCAAGGCACGCAGATAACGCATGCGCAATAGGCTGTAATACTGGATTTGGTAAATGAAAACTCTGTAACACAAGGTTTGCCAATAGTGAACCATGTAAACTTGAACACTAGGGTCTGTATGGTGTCCAAGCAGCCACAAGGGCATATCAAAAAGGCAACCATATTCTTACTTTTGTTATGGACACTATGACAATTATACAAACGAATATGGGTCATAGTACATAGTTGGTAAATCCATCTTGCCTCTCTTCTTAGCAGTTCATCAGATAATCTACCCCTCGGATATTGGAGGGCATGGACTCCAATACCAAAATCCGGACACCCCGAAAGGAGCCATTGTGCAGATCCAAAAAATGTTTGGCCACTGAAGTGATAGGCTTACCTTGGGCCCGGTCTTTCTTTGCCCGTCCGATGTCCGAAAAATGGTGCTGTATCCGCCGTCGCAGTTCCTGAGTGGTCTGCCCAACATACAATTTTGGGCAGCCACAGGTGAGGAGGTAAACCACATTTTTCATCCGACAGTTAGAATAGAATTTAGTCGTTATGGTCCCTGGAAAGATAGAGATTTTAATACATCTGTCAGCAACCATGAAAGGGCAAATAGTGCAATCTCCACATGGAAAGGAGCCGACCATTCTATGCCCTCGACCCAAATAAGTTGTGGGTCTTTGAAAGTGGCTGGAGGAGAGGATATCTTTTAGATTTCTAGCACGTTTTGCAGTAAGCTTGGGGCGGGTACTAATGAACAGGACCAACCTGGGCTCACTGAGCAGAATATCCCAATTTTTCTCCAATATTCGCCAGATCTTGTCCCAATGGTTGTTATATGCAGTTGTAAGATTGATGGTGCATGGCTCGCTTCGTTGTTTACCCCGAAAGGTGTCGGTCCATGGGGTATTAGCAGAGTGCTGAAAAGCTTTTGAAACCACCTTCTGTGGATACCCTCTGCTAAGAAAACGTGTAGTGAGGTCCTATGCTTCATGCCTAAATGTAACAGGTTTAGTACAATTACGGCATACCCGAAGAAACTGGCCTTTGGGTATGCCATCCCGCACATGCTTAAGGTGAAAAGATGTATAGTGTAAAACACTATTGGTCGCAGTCTGTTTCCGGAAGAGGGAGGTAACAATTCGATTTTCTTCCAAGGTAATCTTCAGATCAAGGAAATTAACCAAAACAGTCGAGATATTTGATGAGAGCCTGAAGTGCCACGTATTTTCATTTAGTTGAGCAATGAATTCTTCACAGGACAGACGGTCACCTGTCCAAAAAAACAGAACATCGTCGATGTATCTGTACCATTGTGCCACATGGTGCTGGAATGGAGCGGTGAGTGCCACATGTGTCCCCTCCCACCAACCCAAAAAAAGGTTAGCGTAGGAGGGAGCACAGCGGGCACCCATAGCGGTCCCAGACACCTGTTTATAGAAAACACAATCAAATACAAAAAACTATTCTGTAGGACTAGTTGTAATGAATCCAAAAGAAAAGAGTCATGCTTTCTATCACCTGTCGACCGTTGATCAAAGAAGTAGGTGACCGCCTGGATTCCCAAATCATGTTCAATGCATGTGTACAATGACTCAACGTCCATAGTGACCAATAGGGTATCAGCTTGCAGTTCCACTTGCTCCAATTGGGTGATCAGATGTGATGAGTCCCTGATGTAAGAATCAAGAGCAAAAACATAAGGCTGCAAATAAAAATCCAAGCATACACATGAACGTTCATAGAGGCCCCCTATGCCCGAGATTATGGGCCTACCGGGTGGGTCCACCAAAGACTTGTGGACCTTCGGGAGCATATAGAACGTGGGAGTGATTGGAAAGCGTGTGGTAAGAAAATCTCTTTCACGCTTAGTGATGATACCCAAATCAAAGGCTCGACCCAAAAGTCTGTCTAGTCGTTCCTTATAGGAATCAGTAGGGTCCGAAGGTAGAATTGCATAAAACGTTGAATATCTAAGCTGCCTGTGAGCTTCCCTGGTGTCTAGATCAACAGGCCACAGAACCACGTACCCTCCTTTGTCTGCTTCTCGAACAATAAAAGTGTTCTTTTTAAGATCAGACAAAGCTCTATGTTCCACACCAGTAAGATTGTTATGTTGAAAAGGAACAATTTTAAGTTTTTGTATATCACGACACATAGTGTCATAAAAGATTTGTACTGCTGGGAACAGAGAGAAGGAGGGTGTAGCTTGGGACGGCACTCGTGATGTAAACGGAATCTTCTTACCTCCAAGGCTCCTATTTTCTTCCAGAACTTCCAACAGATCTCGAAAAACTTGTCTATCTTCCGCATGTAGAGTCTCAATAACCCCAGGCTGGTGATACAAGAGTTTAAAAACCAATTGCCTGCAGAATAGGTACACGTCTTTGGTGAGCTCAAATTTGTCAAGTATTTGTCAAGTATTTTTGTGGGTGAAAAAGAAAGGCCTTTAGACAAAAGGCTCACTTCATCTTCAGAGATGATAGTCGGTGTTATGATCCGGAACCATGGAAGACCACCATAAATCATTGGTAAAAGGTGACAAGAGCATTGGCAACTAATCTGGCCGCCATCCCCTTACTAACCATCAACGAAGTAGCCGAGGGGTGAACTAACATCCTGTGCACCGCGAACCCAGCCGGAGAACTAGCTATCCTAAAGGAAGGAAAGATGAATAACTCTCTGCCTCAGAAAATAGATTGCCAAAGAATAGCAAGCCCCCCACATTCAAAGACTGCGGTGATATAGGAAAACACAATACACAGATAGATGATAGGATTAGCAAAAGGTGAGGCCCTACTGACTAAATAGGTCAGGACAGGAAAGGGACTGATGGTGGCCAGAGAAAAACTCTACAAAAATCCAAAAACCTGATAGTACAAAAAGCCCTCAGATCGCTAGATCTGAACTCCGTCCTATACAAGGCGCTTCATACCAATGAACAGAAAGCAGGAACCATTAAAAATTCAAGAAGCAACAAACACATGGACTTCTAGGAGCAATACTCCAAACATAGCTGCAAGGAGCTTCCCAGCTAAGCAACTGAGAGGGAAGATTCCTGCATGCAAATAAACTGACAATAACCACAGCAAATGACAAACTCAGATAAGAGAAAAAAGAACCAAACAACAGATAAAGAGCCAAGCACTTATCTGGGGTTTATGTGGTCTGGAGCAGGATGAAGCAGGCTGGTGAACAAAGAACAACTGACATCCGGCATAGCCTGCCAGCAGACCAGGGTTTAAATAGGCAGAGAGTTAGCAATGGAAACGCCCATTGCTCAACACACCTGGTCTCTGTCCAAACCATTCCTGGCCACAAGAGGGAGCCTCACAGCAGCAAAAGCATAACACATTCACAACAAGTCGGTCAGATTAATGATCTGTAAATTACCTTGTGGATCAGTTTCCAAATCAACATGGGAGCTGCCCTGTTCCGTCACCATTTCTTCTTGTTGTTGTGCCTCGTCACTCTATTGGATGTTGAGGGCCATTGTTTGCGTCTTGTTTGATTCAGCACACCACCCGGTCCATTTAGTAGATTTGCGTTTCCCTCGACTGGTGGACCTTCTTGGTCGCTGTTGTCCGAGGACAAAAAATCACTTGAAGACAAATCCCTAGAGGAGGTGTTTCTTCTGTTCTCTAACTATGGCCTCATTTGGTTTTCTACAGGTTTATTACTTTGTTACCTTTCAGATCGCTACATTTGAGGATGATGTGCTTGGACTAATGTGGCGGATTGTTTGATTGTTCCAAGTTCAAGATCTCTATATTCGAGCAGAAGACCTTCCAACCAGATGGGTGTGATTATGCCCCTAAAGAGGAAATCGATCGAACATATGTCTTTTCCCATATACATGGATCACTGACTATTTAAATTTGAAGGCAGTTTACTATGCTGTTTTTGTATATAGATTTGCACTGTAATTCTTTGGAAATTCTGTATGTACTTCCTGAATGACTATTTGGCCCCAATTTTTGCTTCCCTTTACCCCCCCTTTTTTGCCACGTGATTCAGTCAAATACCTTGGGTAATGAATGTCTGTGGAAGCCCCGCTTTTTTGAGATCATGTGTTGATGCTTTTTGAGGGTCCAAACATGCACGCACAGGCATGTTTGTAGGTGCATGCTTGTATGTCTTTGTTACATTTAGGCCCATTAAACATATTGCACTCTTTGATATCCTATGTACAAAGTAAATTTCTGTTATTATAATGTATTGTATAACATGACATAGTGTACTATGACCCATATTCGTTTGTATAATTGTCAGTGTCCTTAACAAAACTAAGAATATGGTTGCCTTTTTGATATGCCCTTGTGGCTGCTTGGACACCATACAGACCCTAGTGTTCAAGTTTACATGGTTCACTATTGGCAAACCTTGTGCTACAGAGTTCTTTGCCGCACAAAAAATCCAACTTCACTTGTCAAAAGTGCAAACTTGTTGCCCTCTTAGAGGAAAAGGTGCAGGGACTGGAAGAAAGAATAGCAACTTTGAAGCTAATTAAAGAACATGAGGACTTCTTGGATAAGGCAGAAGCAACCATTCAGGATATGGGAAGTGAGAAAAGCTTCAGAACACATACAGAGGCTGAAAAGTGGACACGTGACCAAAAGAAGCCAGCGTATCAAGTGGTCGTCACCACCCACACAGCTTAGCAACCAATATGAACCCTCATGCTGGAGAACGAAAATGGCACAGCTCAGGATGATACCATATCTACAGGAGAAGACACAGTATCATCAAAAGAAGTTACTTTGTCAACAAAAGCAGAAACAAAAGACACTCAAAAGCACTCAGGAGCAACAAGCAGTGCGTCCAGAAAGAAAAGAAGAGTGGTAGTTATGGGCGACTCACTACTAAGAGGCACGGAGGCAACTATCTGCAGGCCGGACGTAACCGCACGAGAAGTATGCTGCCTCCCGGGAGCAAAAATCAAGGATGTGGCCAACAGGATACCAACTATCCTCGGATCCAAGGACGAATACCCGTTCCTATTGATACATGTAGGAACAAACGACACGGCAAGAAATGATCTACCAACTATTTGTGAAGACTTTGAAATTCTGGGGAAGAAAATAAAGGAACATAACGTACAGGTTGTTTTTTCATCAATCCTCCCAGTCGATGGCCATGGTGTCAGAAGATGGAATAGGATATTAGATTTGAACAACTGGCTACGACGATGGTGCCGGCAGCAAGGATTTGGATTCTTGGACCATGGAGTGAATTACCTCTACGATGGACTTCTCGCAAGAGACGGGATACATCTCACAAAACCTGAGAAACACACGTTCGCCAGAAGGCTTGCCACACTCATCAGAAGGGCTTTAAACTAGAAGAAGAGGGGATGGGAGAAAAAACAGCAGACAAGAACATGCAGCAGAAGGACAAACTAATCAAGGATACTAGATGCCGTAAAGAGGACCCAAGACAGGGTACTAAGAAGGAAGCTAAGAAAAGGGGAGCAAAACTTCTTTCCTGCATGCTGACCAATGCAAGAAGCCTGACCAATAAGATGGAAGAACTGGAGCTGGTAATGTATGAGGAAAAATACGACATAGTAGGAATAACTGAGACATGGTTAGATGACAGTTATGACTGGGCGGCTAACCTGCAAGGATATGAATTGTTTAGGAGGGATCGTAAAAAAAGGAAAGGGGGTGGAGTCTGTCTATATATAAAGTCCAGTTTAAAGCCCAGACTAAGAGAAGATATTCAAGAGGGAAATGAAGAGGTGGAGTCTCTAGAGTCTCTATGGGTGGAGATACAAGGAGGGAAAACTAATAAAATCCTCATAGGGGTTTGTTATAAGCCACCAAATATAACAGAAACCACTGAAAATGTATTATTGAAACAAATAGACAAAGCAGCAAATCACAATGAGGTGATTATTATGGGGGACTTCAATTACCCCGATATAGACTGGGAAACTGAAACCTGCGTATCTCAGAAAGGAAACCGGTTTCTGTCAGTAACTAAGGATAATTATCTGTCCCAACTTGTGCCGGGCCCAACTAGAGGGGCAGCCCTTCTGGACTTAATTTTAAGCAACAGGCCAGATAGAATAACAGACGTACGAGTGGATGGGCACCTAGGGAATAGTGACCACAATATAATACAATTCCACTTGTCCTTCAGTAAGGTGCCTTGGAGGGGGGTTACAAAAACGCTGAATTTCAGGAAAGCAAAGTTTGATCAGCTTAGAGAAGACCTTCGCCAAATTGATTGGGACAATGTCCTCAAATATGGGATCACAGAAAATAAGTGGGAAATTTTTAAATCGGTATTAAACACCCACTGTGAGCGAGCCATACCATACGGAAATAAGAGGGCTAGGAACAGGAGAAAACCAATGTGGCTAAATAAGGATGTAAAAGGGGCAATGAATAATAAGAAAAAGGCATTTAAAAAGCTAAAAACAAGAAGGGAGCGAAGAAGCATTAAAAATATATGGAGAAAAAAATAAAATGTGTAAAAAACAAATACATTTAGCAAAAGTAGAAACTGAGAGACTCATTGCTAAGGAAAGCAAAACAAATCCCAAACTATTCTTTAATTATATAAACAGAAAAAAGATTAAAATTGATGGTGTTGGCCCTTTAAAGAATAATGAGGGTAAAATCATAGAAAGCGATGTGGGAAAAGCAAATGTTTTAAATACTTTTTTCTCAACTGTGTTCACACAGGAAAAGCATATGCCACGGGAAATGCAGAGTGATCATGTAAACGCTTCATTAAGTATGACCTGCCTAACCCAGGAAGAAGTGCAGAACCGACTTAGTAACATTAAAATTGACAAATCACCAGGCCCTGATGGCATTCACCCTCGGGTATTAAGGGAGTTAAGTAATGTGATAGACAGGCCTCTATTCCTTATATTTAAAGACTCTATAGAAACTGGGTCTGTTCCACTGGATTGGCGGCTAGCAAATGTGGTACCAAAATTCAAAAAAGGGTGTAAAACGGAACCTGGAAACTATAGGCTGGTAAGCTTAACATCTGTTGTGGGTAAAATGTTTGAAGGGTTTTTAAGGGATACTATTATGGAATGTCTCAATGTTAATAATTGTTTAACTCCATATCAACATGGATTTATGAAGGATCGCTCCTGTCAAACTAACCTGATCAGCTTCTATGAGGATGTAAGCTCTCACATGGACCGAGGAGAATCATTGGATGTCATTTATCTCGACTTCGGTAAAGCATTTGACACTGTCCCACATAAAAGACTGCTAAGTAAAATGAGAAAGCTTGGGCTCGGGGAAAATGTGTGTAGATGGGTAGGTAGCTGGCTTAGTGGTAGAAAACAAAGAGTGGTTATTAATGGCGCATACTCAGATTGGGCCAGGGTTACTAGTGGGGTGCCCCAGGGGTCTGTATTGGGCCCCCTACTATTTAATATATTTATTAATGATCTGGTGGATGGTTTACAGAGTAAAATATCAGTATTTGCAGATGATACAAAACTATGTAAGGTAGTTATAGTTAACACAAAGGAGGACAGTTTGCAACTACATATGGATTTGAGTAAATTGGAGAATTGGGCTGAAAAATGGCAAATGAGGTTTAACACAGATAAGTGTAAGGTTATGCACATAGGAAGGAGAAACAGATGCTACGATTACTTACTAAATGGGAAACCGCTGGGGAAATCAGACATGGAAAAAGACTTAGGCATCTTAGTCAATAAGAATCTAAATTGGAGTGCCCAGTGTCAGGCAGCAGCCACCAAAGCAAATAGGGTGATGGGATGCATTAGAAGAGGTCTGGGGGTACGAGATGAAAACATCATTCTCCCTCTGTACAAATCACTCGTCAGACCACAGTTGGAGTATTGTGTGCAATTTTGGGCACCGGTGCTCAAGAAAGACATTACTGAACTTGAAAGGGTTCAGAGGCGGGCTACTAAAATAATAAATGGAGTGGGTGCATTACAATACACGGAAAGGTTATCAAAATTAGGTCTATTTACTCTAGAAAAGAGAAGACTTAGGGGGGACCTAATAAATATGTACAAATATATCAGAGGGCCATATAGAGATCTCTCCCATGATCTGTTTGTACCAAGGACTATGACAAGAACAAGGGGGCATTCTCTTCGATTGGAGGAAAGAAAATTCCTACATCAGCATAGAAGAGGGTTCTTCACGGTAAGAGCAGTGAGGCTCTGGAACTCTCTTCCTGGGGAAGTGGTGATGGCCAACTCACTGAATGAATTTAAGAGAGGAATGGATGCTTTTCTTGATAGCAAAAGTATAGAAGGTTATAAATAGCATAATCTTACAGGTAGATAGAAGAGCGACCTAGATTGTTAGAGGAATGGGTGGGCTGCAATACCAAGACAGGTTATTAAACTTGAGGTTATTTAGTTTGGAAAAACAAAAGCTTAGGGGGATCTAATCACAATGTATAAACATATGAGGGGACAGTACAGAGACCTTTCCAAAGATCTCTTTACACCTAGGCCTGCGACTGGAACACGGGAGCATCCGCTACGTCTCGAGGAAAGAAGGTTTAATCATAACCACAGACGAGGATTCTTTACTGTACGAGCAGTGAGACTATGGAACTCTCTGCCGCATGGTGTTGTAATGAGTGATTCCCTACTAACATTTAAGCAGAGCCTGGACGCCTTTCTTGAAAAATATATTACCAGTTATGTATATTAGATGTTATGACAGGGTATTGATCCAGGGAACTAGTCTGATTGCCGGATGTGGAGTCAGGAAGGAATTTTTTTCCCCATTGGAGCTTATTTGACACATTGGGGTTTTTTTGCCTTCCTCTGGATCAACATGTTAGGCTACGGGTTGAACTAGATCAGGGGTCTCAAACTCGGCCGGGTGTACGTGCCGCACACAGAAAAAAAATAATTTGAGGGGCCGCATTTTTTTCAGGACAAAGTGACATTGTTAGTGGTACCATTTTTTCTTTCTATACACCCTTGGATCACTGTTTTTGAACATTTTTAATTTGTCTATCATAACAAATGTGTACTTTTTTGTATGTGTGTATAATATACAGTATATTATAAAACACTTTTTTTATTTACATTTTTTCCCCTTTTTGTAAGTAATACAGTTTTACAATAAGCACCGCATAGTAATTTTGGCCAACATCTTGTAGTAATGTCCCCTTCCTGTTCCCCATTCTGTAAAAATGTGCGCATCCTTGTCCCCTTGTAGCAATGTGCCCCATGCAGGTCCTCTTCTTGCATTAATGTTCCCCCATGCAGCTCCCCTTCTAGTATTAATATGCCTCCATGCAGCTCCCCTTCTTGTAGTAATGTGCCCCATGCAGGACTCCTTCTTGTAGTAATGTGTTGTGCCCCATGCAGGTCCCCTTCTTGTGGTAATGTGCCCCATATGCAGGTCCCCTTCTTATGGTAATGTGCTTCATGCAGGACTCCTTCTTGTAGTAATGTGCCCATCCTGGTCCCACCTTGTAGCAATGTGCCCCATGCAGGACCCCTTCTTGTGGTAATGTACCCTCATTCAGGTCCCATTCTTTTGGTAATGTGCCCCATATGCAGGTCCCCTTCTTGTGGTAATGTGCCCCATATGCAGGTCCCCTTCTTGTGGTAATGTGCCCTCATTCAGGTCCCCTTCTTATAATAATGTGCCCCATGCAGGTCCCCTTCTTATAATAATGTGCCCCATGCAGGTCCCCTTCTTGTGGTAATGTGCCCCATATGAAGAGCCCCTTCTTGTGGTAATGTGCTTCATGCAGGTCCTCTTCTTGTGGTAATGTGCCCCATGCATGTCCCCACACGTACACACACCCTGTGCAGCCTCAGCCAGAAACAGAATCACACACACACATACACACACACACCCCCTGTGCAGCTTCAGCCAGCAACAGAATCACACACACACACCCTGTGCAGCCTCAGCCAGCAACAGAATCAAACACACACACACACACAAACACAAACACACCCTGTGCAGCCTCCGCCAGCAACAGAATCACACACACACACACACACACACACACACACACACACACACACACCCTGTGCAGCCTCAGCCAGCAACAGAATCACACACACACATACACACACACCCTGTGCAGCCTCAGCCAGCAACAGAATCACACACACATACACACACACACACCCTGTGCAGCCTCAGCCAGCAACATAATCACACACACACACACACACACACACACATACACACCCTGTGCAGCCTCAGCCAGCAACAGAATCACACACACACACACATACACACCCTGTGCAGCCTCAGCCAGCAACGGAATCACACACACACACACACACACACACACACACACACACACACACACACACACACACATACACACCCTGTGCAGCCTCAGCCAGCAACAGAATCACACACACACACACATACACACACACACACACACAGTGCAGCCTCAGCCAGCAACAGAAAAACACACACACAAACATTCTGCTCACCTATCCTCCATCGGCAGAACGCAGGCAGGTGGACCCGGTAATGATCACAGCTGCTGTCACCGCTGAACATTCTGCCGGCGCGTGCAGAGCAGTTCTCACTGCACAACAGCCACTGGCCAATCACAGGCAAGCATCTGAGGTCATATGCAGCAGGTGCTTGCCTCTGATTGGCAGGCGGCTGTTATTGCGTTCTGCAGCGAGAACTTCACTGTGCGCGGCAAAGGCAAAACTGTAAAATGAAGTAAATAGCTGGTGGCTGCGGCCCCTTGCACCGGTCGCCATCTTTACCGGGTCCACGGGCCAGCGGGCCGCAAGAAGCCACCTGAAGTGCTGCATGCGGGCCGCGTGTTTGAGACCCCTGAACTAGATGGACTTAGAGTCTCCCTTCAACCTTAAAAACTATAAAACTACCAAATCCAGTATGTGAGGTAGCGCGGTCGGCTGCGCAGCAGAAGACACGGGATCCAGGCATCAAGGTTCACAGCACACGGTGTTTAATGTCCAAACAAAAAGTCCATAACAAAATACATGTGCCTCTCCAGCAGAGGGCTCAGGAAGTTCTGGTCACTTCCCCCACACCCGGCACACCTGCCCTCGTTCCTGTTTCCTTTTAACCCTTCCTTAAGCCTGTAGGGAAACAGTATTAACCCTATAGTGGATTTACTTTCTATCATGGAGTGAGCACAACCTGGGCGAGACATACCGGCCGTCATAGATAACCCCGGTCACAGTCTCACATACCCCCCCCCTCAGTTCAAGCGTGCGGGGTTGAACTCCAGCCATCAAGCACGGGCCGCGGGACAAGGCATCGGCGTTGCCCTGCAACCTACCGGCCCGGTGTTCAACCGTAAACCGGAAGTTCTGCAGAGAAAGGAACCACCGGGTAACCCGGGCATTCCGTTCCTTGGCGGACCTCATCCAGACCAGTGGAGAGTGATCCGTCACCAAGCGAAACTGCCGTCCCAGCAGGTAATAGCGTAGGGACTCCAAGACTTGATCGCCAGGCACTCCTTCTCCACTACGCTATAATTCCGCTCGGGAGGGGTGAGCTTCCTACTCAAGAAGGTGACGGGGTGTTCCTCCCCCTGAACCACCTGAGACAGCACTGCCCCCAGGCCGACCTCCGAGGCGTCAGTCTGTACTATGAACTCCTTCCGGAAATCAGGGTTGACCAGAACGGGCTGTCCGCACAGGACCCCCTTCAGGGCCCGGAAGGAGTCCTCGGCCTGCGGAGTCCACCGCACCATGACGGACTTCTTGCCTTTGAGAAGGTCCGTCAAGGGGGCTGATAGTCCCGCAAAATCCTTTACAAACCTCCTGTAGTACCCCACGATACCCAGGAAGGCCCTAACCTGCTTCGTGGTCAGGGGTCTAGGCCACTTCTGGATCGCCTCAACCTTGTTAATTTGGGGCTTAATCACTCCTTGGCCTATCACGTAGCCCAAGTAGCGGGCTTCCGTGAGTCCCAATGCACATTTCTTGGGATTGGCTGTCAATCCGGCTGTTCGAAGCGCGTCCACCACCGCTTGTACCTGTTCCAAGTGGGTCTGCCAATCGGAGCTGTAAATAATGATGTCATCCAGGTACGCTGATGCATACGCCTGGTGGGGTTCCAGCACTAAGTCCATCAACCTCTGGAACGTGGCCGGAGCGCCATGTAACCCAAAAGGCAAGACAACATAGTGGAAGAGACCCTCCGGCGTAACAAAAGCTGTTTTCTCCTTGGCGGACTCCGTTAGTGGCACCTGCCAGTACCCTTTGGTCAGGTCGAGCGTGGTAAAATATCGCGCCTGTCCCAGCCTATCAATCAGCTCATCCACCCGGGGCATGGGGTAGAGATCGAACTTGGATATTTCGTTCAATCTCCTAAAGTCATTGCAGAACCTTAAGGAGCCATCGGGTTTTGGTATTAGGACAATCGGACTAGCCCATTCACTCCGGGATTTTTCGATGACCCCCAGGCGTAACATTGTCTTTACTTCCTCCGATATGGCTTGTCGTCGAGCCTCCGGCACCCGGTATGACTTCAGGCGTACCTTCAGGTGGGGCTCGGTGACAATATCATGTCGTATCAGACTGGTCCTACCGGGCAGCTCGGAGAAGGCATCGGGGTTCTGCTGAACCAACCGTCTGGCCTCTCGCCTCTGTTGCTTGGTGAGGGCTTCTCCAATCCTTACTTCCGGTTCGTCCTCTCCGGAGGTCGCTGGAGCCGGATGTGAACGACCCGAAGAGGAGGGAGGTGGGGAAAAAACAGCCATCAGGCTTTCCCGTTCCTGCCAAGGTTTTAATAGGTTGACATGGTATATTTGTTCAGGTTTCCGCCTACCGGGCTGCAATACTTTATAGTTAACCACCCCTACTCTTTCCTTTATCTCGTAGGGGCCTTGCCACTGAGCCAGGAATTTGCTCTCCGCCGTGGGGATCAATACCAACACCCGATCCCCGGGTTTAAAGGTCCGCACGGTGGCTTGTCTATTGTAGCCGCCGCTTTGCGCGGCCTGAGCCTCCTGTAAATGCTCCTTCACAATTGGCATGACCGCGCTTATGCGGTTCTGCATTCCTAAAATGTGTTCGATCACACTTTTATGGGGGGTGGGCTCTTGTTCCCATGTTTCCTTTGCCAGGTCCAACAATCCCCGGGGATGTCGCCCGTATAACAACTCAAAAGGCGAAAACCCCGTGGATGCCTGTGGCACCTCACGGATGGCAAACATCAAATAGGGAAGCATCATATCCCAGTCTTTCCCGTCTTTTGAAATCACCCTTCTTAGCATGGTTTTCAGGGTTTTATTGAAACGCTCGACTAAACCGTCCGTTTGAGGATGATACACAGACGTACGCAACTGCTTGATCTGGAGTAGCCGGCATAGCTCTTTGGTCACTTTAGACATGAATGGGGTCCCCTGATCCGTAAGGATCTCCTTGGGCAACCCCACCCGGCAGAACACAGCAAACAACTCCCGAGCTATAAGCTTTGCTGCAGTATGTCTGAGAGGTATCGCCTCGGGATACCGGGTGGCATAGTCAACGATCACTAGGATGTGTTGGTGCCCTCGAGCGGACTTTACGAGGGGCCCCACCAGATCCATCCCTATCCGTTCAAAAGGGACTTCTATAATGGGTAACGGTACCAACGGACTGCGAAAATGGGTCAGGGGTGCAGTAAGCTGACACTCCGGGCAGGTTTCGCAGAACCGTTTTACCTCCCCAAAGACCCCGGGCCAATAGAACCTTTGCAATATTCGCTCCTGCGTTTTCTTGACCCCTAGGTGACCACTCATCAGGTGTTTATGAGCCAAGTCGAGGACCCGCCGGCGATGCGGCTGGGGCACCACCAACTGTTCTACCCCTACGCCCCGTATTTCATCTACCCGGTAGAGTAAATCCTGCTTAAGAGCGAAATGGGGGTACCTTACCTGGGCACCGGGCAGCTGTGCCACCCCGTCAACTACTGTCACCCGACTCCGGGCATGTATTAACGTAGGGTCCTGGAGTTGGGCTGTCCCAAACGTATCCGGGGACGCCTCCAACTCCGGGATGGGCTCGACCGTCTCAGCCTCTCCTGCCAATACCTCTAGGGGCGACCTATCGGGTTCACACTCTGTCCCTATCATGGTGACCCCTACGGCAGGTGTCCCGGATTCAGGATTGTAGGGCTCAGGTCCCGGACCGACCAATATCTGAGGGGACTTAGGGGGTCCCCTCCATAAAGTCCAAAAATAGGGCAGATCCCTTCCTAGGATCACGTCATAAGGAAGAGTGTTAAGAAGTCCCACCTCATGTTGCACCTGACCGCAAGGTGCTGTGATGGTGACAATCCCCGTGGGATAGTCGCGGCGGTCCCCATGTATGCAAACCACCCCCACGGTGCGTCCTGTGGCCTTTACTTTAGCTCTCAAGGTGGATCGCACAAGGGTCACTAAGCTTCCGGAATCCAACAATCCTGTAACCGGACATCCATTCACCTGTATTTGGCACAAGTGGGGCTCTGTCTCTGGGGAGACCAGGTCAGCGGTACACACCACCTGAGCATACATTGAACCCCGCCGGGTAACCCCACAATCCATGGGCTCCGTGGTGAGTGGACACTGGGCTTCCATATGTCCCACCCGCTGGCACCGCCAACATCTAATAGGGAAGGAAACCCCCTTGACAAGTTGTCGTTTAGGGTACATGGCCTTCCGGACCTCAGGAACGGCGGGCGCGGCCTCAGCCAGGATGGTAGCGGACTCCTGTACCGGTGTCGGCGGTGGGTCCTTGGCCCTAGGCTTGGAGGGGCCGGACCGACGGGCGGTACGCAAAGTCTCAGTGTCCCATATCAAGTCCTGCGTAGCCACATGCCGCTCTACCAGGGACACTAATTGGTCCAGGGTACTCGGGTCACCCTGTCCTACCCACCGTTGAACGGTGACGGGTAAAGTGCGCACAAAACGATCCACTACTACCCTTTCCACCATTTGCGCCGGGCTCAGAGTGTCAGGCTGCAACCACTTTTTTACAAGATGTAATAAGTCATAGGCCTGGGAGCGTACGGGTTTGGCTTCCTCATAGAACCACTGATTTACCCGCTGAGCCCGTACATAGGTATTCACCCCCAACCGAGCCAGTATTTCGGCTTTCAGGGTCACATAGTCAATGGCGTCCTCGGTACCGAGGTCCAGGTACGCTTTTTGGGGTTCCCCCGTCAGATAGGGCGACAATACCTCAGCCCACTGCGGGGTCGGCAGCTTTTCCCGCTCGGCCACCCGCTCAAACACCGCCAGGAACGCTTCCACATCATCACCCGGGGTCATCTTTTGCAACGCTTGTCTCACCGCTTTCCGGACGCTGCCGTCGTCACCCGGTCCCGGGGTTGTTGCTGCCGGTCCGGCACGGATCGACTTGGCCAGGAGAACCATCTGTTCTTGGTGCCTTTTTTCCTGCAATTGTAAGGCTTGCTGCTGACGTGCATTGGCCTGCTCCATCTGTTCTTGGTGCCTTTTGTCCTGCACTTGCAAGGATTGCTGCTGACGTGCATTGGCCTGCTCCATCTGTTCTTGGTGCATTTTGACCTGCACTTGCAAGGATTGCTGCTGACGTGCATTGGCCTGATCCAACTGTTCTTGGAGTTTTTTTTCCTGCACTTGCAAGGATTGGAGCAGGTGTGCATTGGTCTGTTGCTGCTGTGCATTAGCCTGAGCCAAATGCTTTAGTATGTCCTCCATGGCGTCGCCGGGTTTGGGCTGTAGTATAGCCGCTCGAATCCAGGACATGCGCAGCTGGGTCACCAGGGATGGATGCTACACCTCACCGGCTGTCATGCCCGCATTCTCCACCATATGTGAGGTAGCGCGGTCGGCTGCGCAGCAGAAGACACGGGATCCAGGCATCAAGGTTCACAGCACACGGTGTTTAATGTCCAAACAAAAAGTCCATAACAAAATACATGTGCCTCTCCAGCAGAGGGCTCAGGAAGTTCTGGTCACTTCCCCCACACCCGGCACACCTGCCCTCGTTCCTGTTTCCTTTTAACCCTTCCTTAAGCCTGTAGGGAAACAGTATTAACCCTATAGTGGATTTACTTTCTATCATGGAGTGAGCACAACCTGGGCGAGACATACCGGCCGTCATAGATAACCCCGGTCACAGTCTCACAAGTATTACAGCCTATTGCGCATGCGTTATCTGCGTGCCTTGACTGTTTTAGTCATTCCTCATATCTAAGGTGGCGCTGCAGCTTTCGCGCATGCGCATTAGCCGTTTATCTTATTGTTAAACAGTCTTCAGCGCTTCAGCTTACTGCGCATGCGTGCGTTACGCTAACCGCGCACTTATTGGGATTCTCCATACCAGACGTAACGCTAGACTTCTTGCGCATGTGCGATGCTCTAAAGTGTCATGAAATCATGTGACTGGGATCACGTGGCAATATGGCGGTCACCACCGGCGTCCTCCGGTTCCATGGTGTTCTCTCCTTGCTCCATTCCTCCATGCTGGTAGGCAATTTTGTAATTATGGTTTAGTATAAAAGGTACACTGTTCCCCACATAACAGACTTCCCCTGAGGAAGCTACACCTTGCCTGTAGCGATACGCGTGGGGATGTTGCCTCACCCCTCCATTCTTTGCCTCCACCCCTCTTTGTGTCCATCTATAGGTAGTATTGGTCTCTCTATTTTTGACTAGCATTATATCCAGCTTGGCTGGTATCTCTGTTTGTGTTTATGCTTATTTGAGCTACCAATCTATTCTTGTTTTTCTGTGACATATAAGCCTGATATTTGTTGAATTGTACTTTTGTACCTCATCTATCTGTTATGCTGTTTGTCCAGTGCATGGACACATATGAAAAAGTTTGGGCACCCCTATAATGTTAACCTTTTTTCTATATAACAATTTGGGTTTTTGCAACAGCTATTTCAGTTTCACCCTTACCAATTTCTTGATTTGAACACTCCTAACTACTTTTTACTGACTTACTAAAGCACTAAATTGGTTTTGTAACCTCATTGAGCTTTGAACTTCATAGGCAGGTGTATCCAATCATGAGAAAAGGTATTTAAGGTGGCCATTTGCAAGTTGTTCTCCTATTTGAATCTCCTATGAAGAGTGGCATCATGGGCTCCTCAAAACAACTCTCAAATGATCTGAAAACAAAGATTATTCAACATAGTTGTTCAGGGGAAGGATACAAAAAGTTGTCTCAGAGATTTAAACTGTCAGTTTCCACTGTGAGGAACATAGTAAGGAAATGAAAGAACACAGGTACAGTTCTTGTTAAGCCCAGAAGTGGCAGGCCAAGAAAAATATCAGAAAGGCGGAGAAGAAGAATGGTGAGAACAGTCAAGGACAATCCACAGACCACCTCCAAAGACCTGCAGCATCATCTTGCTGCAGATGGTGTCACTGTGCATCGGTCAACAATACAGCGAACGTTGCACAAGGAGAAGCTGTATGGGAGAGTGATGCAAAAGAAGCAGTTTCTGCAAGCACGCCACAAACAGAGTCGCCTGAGGTATGCAAAAGCACATTTGGACAAGCCAGTTACATTTTGGAAGAAGGTCTTGTGGACTGATGAAACAAAGATTCAGTTGTTTGGTCATACAAAAAGGCGTTATGCATGGAGGCAAAAAAACACGGCATTCCAAGAAAAGCACTTGCTACCCACAGTAAAATTTGGTGGAGGTTCCATCATGCTTTGGGGCTGTGTGGCCAATGCTGGCACCGGGAATCTTGTTAAAGTTGAGGGTCGCATGGATTCAACTCAGTATCAGCAGATTCTTGCCAATAATGTGCAAGAATCAGTGACGAAGTTGAAGTTACGCAGGGGATGGATATTTCAGCAAGACATTGATCCATAACACCGCTCCAAATCTACTCAGGCATTCTTGCAGAGGAACAATTAGAGTGTTCTGGAATGGCCATCCCAGTCCCCAGACCTGAATATCATTGAACATCTGTGGGATGATTTGAAGCATGCTGTCCATGCTCGGCGACCATCAAAATTAACTGAACTGGAATTGTTTTGTAAACAGGAATGGTCAAATATACCTTCATCCAGGAACTCATTAAAACCTACAGGAAGCAAATAGGGGGCTGTGATTTTTGCAAAAGGAGGATCTACAAAATATTAATGTCACTTTTATGTTGAGGTGCCCATACTTTTGCACCGGTCAAATTTTGTTTAAATGCGGATAGCACATTTTCTGTTAGTACAATAAACCTCATTTCAATCCAGAAATATTACTCAGTCCATCAGTTATTAGATATATGAAACTGAAATAGCTGTTGCAAAAACCCAAATTGTTATAACGAAAAAAAGTTAACATTAATAGGGGTGCTGTTATCTCCGGGTGGTGGAAACACTGGACCGTACACCGGGTTCCCCTGGTGAGGCAGCCAGGCCGGTCACCCCGCCAAAGGGTCTTGATGCACGGCAGCCGAAGCACTATTGGTAGCAAGCCAGTCCGTAGGAGAGCTGGAAAGTAGATGTCGCTGAGAACATGGAGTTCTAGACGGTAGTCCGGGTGACGAGGCTCAGGGTCCGAGGCCGGGTTGAAGGGTCAGACTGAATCCGGAACCTGCTGAGCGAGGAGACGGGTCACCAAACGGAGCCAGGGACTGGAGACTGGCGGAGCTGCAGAGGTGGTGGAACTTCCGCCGAAGTCACCGTCAGTAGTACTGGAACGGACGTGGTCAGGACCGGCTGGCGTGGCAGGACAGGCTCTGCGAGACAGACAGGGGTTAATACTGGACACAGCAATACGGGGACCTGAACTCCTAGCTTACTAAACATGTAGAACAGGCCCCGCCCACCAGGAAAGAGAATCCCAATATACCCTGTACCTGTCTATGCAATTTCCTGTTTCTGGGTGCTGGCCCTCTAAGAGAGGGTCAATGACATGCGCGAGGCCCGTGTGCCAGAAGCCAGTCCAGGGAGCGGTGCAGAGGAAGCAGGAGTGCCCGGGTGAGTGTCCCACATCGCAGAGGGGCGCCGGGAGCGGGAAGCAGGACACATCGAGGGCGCAGGCGAGGAAGAAGAGGCCAGGACCGGAGTGGTGAGCAGGGGACGCCGCCGGGAACCGGGGAGCGGACCAGGGGGACCGGAGAGTGGGCCACGGGGACCGGAGAGCGGGGCATGGGGACCGGGAAGCGTGACAGGTGCCCAAACTTTTTCATATGACTGTATATTGTTGTGGATACTCATTTCTGGGTTTTCCCATAATATGACTCATTGCATCATTCTGTTCTAAGGGGGGCTCTTGGCTCCTTGATGGTGTGTTTTTTTTGGGTGGCACACCATTGGCACCCAATGTGTGTTTTTGTAAGCTTTCTGCTTTTTTAATGGATTTTAATACATGTGTGTGGCATTTGTGTCCTTGTCTAAATAAAGATATTTTTATATATTCATATATTTGGTGATCCCACTTTTTTTTCACAAGTTAATGGTGGTGGACACACTGTATAGTTATATACAGGGAGTGTATAGTTGTATACTGGGGGTGTATAGTTCTCTATATACTGGGGGGTGTATAGTTTTCAATATACAGGGTGTGTATAGTTCTCCATATAGTTCCCTGTATATAGGGGTGTACAGATCACTAGTGGGGTACACAGTTCCCTAAATACAGAAGGTGTATAGTTGTCTCTATATATGGGGATTGTATAGTTCTCCATATGCAAGGGATGTATGGTTTTCTATGTACAGGTGGAGTATAGTTTTCTATTTATGGGGAGTGTATAGTTCTTTATATGCCAAGGATGAAAGATGGCGCCGGAGATCAGCGCTATGCGCAGGCACTAGCTCCGACGCCATCTTACTGAATAGAAAAATTAGCATAGAGCCAGGAGCCAGAGAGAGGGAGGAACAGGCGGTGGTGGTGGGGGGGGGGAATCCATGTGCATAACCCACCCTGCTATTATCTGCTTCGGTGAAGCTGTCAGCCAAAAAGCTGACAAATTTTTAAACTTCACTTTCTTGGATTTGAAAGCCTAAACATCCGAGCTGATCACTAATGGTATGCAGATAATCTGCTTGATAGTGCTAGTATAGCACTGGCTTTAGGTTATATACGAAAATCTTGGTGATTAGTTCCCTTTAAGCCAGGAAAGTCAAGTCACTGCAAAGGGAGGATCAAAATCAAGTTAGAAAACAGAACCGAGTTGGAAGCCGGGAGATCAGGTATGCAGGGAGAAACACAAACAACAGACAGGAGCGGGAAGTCAGGGACTGGGACTGACGGACGAAGGGGAAGGGTACAGGTCAGGACAAGGTAACAGAGTCAGATCAAACAGGAATTCTCACCGGAGCCAGTCACAGGCTGCAAAGCAAAACTATACCCAGCACTAGGATGCAATTGCAGAGATCAGATATAGTGTCTCCTGAAACCAGAAAGAGGCTGATGGGAATTCACCCCTGACATTACCAGGCCAGCTCTGGGAAACTCTGGAGCGGAGAATCCCGGTCCTGTATCATGATACTTCTTTTTTCTTGGGTTTATGCTGTATAGTTGTACTGTCGCTGCCAGACTGCATGCCACTCTGCCTCCTTCTCCTGGGGCCTGCAGAAGTCTCCTGAGAGTGCGATTAGGGTGTGCGCATGCCTTCCCTGCTCTTGAAGGACCAGCACGCTATTAAGTGGGAGTTCCTGTCAGCCTATGGCTGAGGACGGGCCTGTAGCATCGGCGTCCTTACAGGGATGCTGACTTACCACCGCCGGGTTACGTTCTCCCCAGCAGCACCGCGGCCACCCATGTGCCTCTCTGCATCCTTCTCCCCCAGGTCCTGTGCACACCACACAGGCTCCCCTGGAATGCGCTTAGGGCGCATGCACACCAGTCCTACTCTTAAAGGGCCGGTGTGCCATTTCCTGGAAATTATTTAAGACACCATTCCATTAAGGAAACGTCTCTAAGTAGTTAGGGTTTTTGTCTGCTAGCTAGTGGTCAGGTCCAGTTATCCTTGTGTCCATCACCTGTGCTTGTCTTCCCATATGTATTTGTCTATTTATCTCTGCGATGCCCACCATACCTGTTTATACCTGCCTGTCTGTCTGCCTCAGCCATCCCGCCTGTACCTGCCTGCACCCGTGTCCGTCTGCTGTCCTTGGGATTAGCTACCACAGTCCCGGCCACTGCCCTGGAAGTAGTACCTGGCGTCCGCCTCGTTGTAGGTGCTTAGTTTTGCCGCTCCTAGCAAAGGATAAGCCCGGGTCCCCCCTGCAATCCAGTGGGTCCATTACTTCCCCTCGCTGCTTCTACACCGGCCATGAGCGTTACAGGGCCTGAGCAACGAGTTTAGTCAGTTTACTGTCTGCTTACTAGCTAGTTGTCAGGTCCCATGTCTCTTGTATCTGTTACCTGTACCTTTGTTCACCTTCCCATACCTGTCGATATCTGCCGTACCCACCGTTCCAGCCTGCACCAGCCTTCCTGTCTGCTTCAACCGTCCCGGCTGCATCTTTCTGCACTAGATTGTACCTGATCCTGTCCCTGCCATGGGGGTCAGCTGCCACAGTCTTGGACACTGGCCTGGTAGTGACACCTGGCATCTACCAGCAGCCAAGCCCATTCTCGCCATCAGAGGCACTGACAAATACTCGGTAAGTGCTTAGTTAAGCCCCTCCCACATCAAGGTAAGCTGGGTTCCCCCTGTGATTTAGTGGGTCCGCTACTCGCCACAACCTCGGCAATCATAAGTTTGCTCAGACCATGGACCCTGTTGATTCTGACACCCTTTCACTTCCAGCACTGTACCAGGAGATGCCTCACATGTGAGACCAGCAGTATCAGACTCTGTCTTAGCTGCGGTTCATAAACACCTGTTTGAACGACTTTGGTCTGGTAGTCTCATCTGCATCTACCTCGCCTGTAGCTCCAGTACCGACAGCATCGGGGCCTCATCTGTCTACGCCACCTCACTTCAATGGTGACCCGAAGCAGTGCAGAGAGTTCATCAACCAGTGCACTCTACACTTTGAACTGTTGGACCACCAGTTTTCTTTAGACCAGGCCAAAGTAGCATTCCTGATATCAAACCTCAGTGGGGAGGCGCTCTCTTGGGAGAGAAGGGGCCCGGTTACCTCCGACATCCTGGACTTCCTTTAGGTCTTCCTTAAAGTTTTTGATAAGCCTTGTTGTGTTGCCTCTGCCATGTCCTCTCTTCTGCAGCTTCGTCAATGAGTTCAGACTGTGAGTCAGTATGTGGTTGAATTCCGCACCCTTTCCTCCAAACTAGGATGTAATAATTAGGCGCTGGTGGCTATCTTTTGGGAAGGTCTACCTGGGAGGATTAAAGGATGAACTGGCAGGCTACGCTGGATGATCTGATTTCCTTTTCTTACTCATAAAGAAAGAACTGTCCTCATATATCATCGATAACCTCTGAATATAACGAGACTAGAAAACCACAAAAAAATATTCAGAAAAGCCATATTGAATAAAAAATGTATATAAATTTTATTAGATCAATAAATAAAAGACAGACACAAATACGAAGACATTTAAATGAATACAGAGAAATGATCTCCAGGTGTGTTGGGGGAATCTGTACAAAAGATCACCATAATTTGTGCAATATGCAATAAAAATCGACGAGATTCATTTTTCAATATACAGTATATGTACTTCACACAATGAAGCACATCAAGAGTTTATAAATAGACTATGCATCACTCATTTATGTGCAATAAATTGATTGGGAAATTAACCCAATATCCATATCACTGAATGTCTAATATACAATTTATTTGTAACTATGGATATTAAGGTATGCAAGAATTAAATATAAATCCCAATTCTGTTCTAACTGCAATCACCATGAACTACAAAAAGGTGAAGGTCATATTCATCAGCCAAATATATGATACTGTGATAAGCAAAACATGGAAGATATTGCTGAACCAATAATAATAATAATGAAAGAATGATCAAGATTCTAAAAGGGTTAGGCTAAGTTCACATTTCCGCTAAAATCTATCAGTCACAATCCGCTGCTCTTGTAAACAGCGGAATCCGTTTAGCGGATTCCGCTGCTCCCATAGACTTGTATGAGCAGCGGATTGTGACTGATGATGCTGCGTTGCACCCTCCGCCCGACTGATCAGTCGTGGAACGACTGACCGCCGGGCGGGAGGAACGCAGCATGTAACGTTTTTTGAGCAGCGAGATCCGTCGGATTTCGCTGCGCATGCTCTCTGGCTCCCTGCACACGTCACCAGCTTTGGTTGGTTACCCGATATTTACCCTGGTTACGGTGCAAGGAGCCAGCGCTAAGCGGTGTAGGCCCGTAACCAAGGTAAATATCGGGTAACCAAGGTAAATATCGGGTGCTTTGCTGTTACCCGATATTTAGGCTGGTTACGTGTGCAGGGAGGCCGACACTTCCCCGCTCGGCCCCGCCCCCTCCCGCACTCCGCACATGTATGTACACACACACACACACACCTGTCCCCAGCCATGCACTGACACCCTCGTCTGGCCCCGCCCCGTGCTCGGCTCCGCCCCCTCCCGCACTTTGCATGTGCACACACACACATACATACATACATACATACATGCACATACACACACTCACTCACACATACACTCACCTGTCCCCAGCCATGCAGACCGCAGCACTTCTACTGACATCCTCAGCGCCTGGCCCCGCCCCCCGCTCGGCTCCGCCCCCTCCCGCACTTTGCATGTGCACACACATACATACATACATACATACATACATGCACATACACACACTCACTCACACATACACTCACCTGTCCCCAGCCATGCAGACCGCAGCACTTCCACTGACATCCTCAGCGCCTGGCCCCGCCCCCCGCTCGGCTCCGCCCCATAACTCCGCCCCCCGCACACAACGGAATCCGACAAAGAATTCTGTTCTTTGTCATCCGTTGTACAGCGTTGAACAGCGCATCAGTCACATGCGTCAAGCGACGCATGTGACTGATACAAATCAACGGAAATGTGAACTTAGCCTTAAGGAAAAGCACATTCTGATCAGATGTACACACAGAAATCCTAGAAAAGAATTTCCTTTTCTACCTGGGTCGATCGCCGGTTCCAGGAACGATTCATGAAGGTGACACAATAAAAGGAAACCTATGCGCCTGGCTAAATCCCTCCAGAGGCCACTTGTTTCCCAGTTTCTGCTCTGGGTCCTGAACCGAAGCAGGTTGATTATATCAAGATGTCCGGGGAACGACGAGGACATAGTCGAGCCATGGGTCTGTGTTTCTACTGCGGAGTCACAGAACACTTCATCCATGCGTGTCACGTGAGGCTGGGACTCTCTTGCCTTGGTCCCGTAGGAGGGGCTATCCTATGTGAGAATAATTCCTCTTCATTGATCCTGTCTGCGTCATATAGAGGGACTTGGTTCTCTGAGATGGCCCACCTTGATTTTGGATCTGTTGGAAACTTCATACAACAGGCTATGGTGTTTTAGTACCAGATCACAATCTGACGCCTTCAGAATCCCTTGACGGTAGTTTGTAGTCTGTTGATTTAGTACTCTTGTCTGAACCCATGCACTTTATATCTGAACCAGTGGAACTACGGGTGAGAACTTCGCATTCAGAGAAGATCTTCCTGATGCTTCCAAACCTGTCTTCCCCACTTCTGCTGGGTCTGCTGTGGCTCTGTACTCACGAGCCTTTTCTGGACTGGAAATCCGAAGAGGTGCTCTGTTGGGAGTACTAATTACGGTCTATCCAGGTCTTCTAAAGTACCACCTTACCAACCGGTTTACTTTGTCGTCCTGTGGCTGCTGACTTCGTAAAGAGTATAGAGGAATTTCAATGTTTCCCTGAAGCAATGCAAAAACAATTTTTTTTTCTATAAAATAGTTTTGTGTTGTAAAAGCGGCAAAATGTAAATAAAAAAAATATAATAGTGGTATCTCTGTAATTGTACTGACCCAAAGAATAAAGCGG
Organism: Anomaloglossus baeobatrachus; assembly: GCF_048569485.1. Taxonomy (NCBI): domain Eukaryota; kingdom Metazoa; phylum Chordata; class Amphibia; order Anura; family Aromobatidae; genus Anomaloglossus; species Anomaloglossus baeobatrachus. Next base: position 108,174,867 of record NC_134359.1, read on the forward strand.
TCATCACTTTTACGACATGGTGAACAGTGTAAAAAACAAAATAAGCAAAACATTTCCTGAATTGCTGTTTCTTCTTGATTCTGCATCACAGAAAGTGGAATAGAAAGCAATCCAAAAATATTATGTGGCCCAAAATGGTACCAATCAAAACTCCAACTGCAAAGAGGAAGCCCTCACATGACTGTTGGCTGAAAAATAAAAAAGCTATAGGTTTCAAAATTCGGTGATGTAAAAAAATCTTTATTTTGTAAAAAAAGCATATTTTAGTGTGATAGTAGCCAAACATAAAAAAAACGATATAAGGGCTCATTCACATGACCGTTCCATTTGTCCTGGTCAGTTCCCTTTTTTTTGCGGACCTACTGACAGGACCATCTTTTCATTGTCTTTTGTGTAGGATCGGATGGCACACGGTAGCACTTCTGTGTGCATCTGATCCTAAAAAAACAGATCGGATGCCGTATGTCCGTTCCGTTATTATGGAACATGTCCTATTCTGTTCCGTAATAACGGACCATGACTCAATACAAGTCAATGGGTCCTCAAAATCCAGGGAAGCCACACGGAAGCACTTCCGTGTGACCTCCGTCAGGTGCCCCAGCGGTCTGTGTCCCACTTCCTTGCCAGTGTCTGCCCGCACTGCAGTGTTTCCCGCTTCACCGCCAGCACCGCAGCTGCTCGCACTGCAGTGTGTCAGAAGCTGCCCGCACTGCAGTGTCAGCAGCTGCCCGCACTGCAGTGTGTCAGCATATGCCTGCACTGCAGTGTCGGCAGCTGCCCGCACTGCAGTGCGAGCAGCCGCAGGGATAATGAGCATTGCCGTCAGGTTAGTAAAGTTCATTACCTGTGATAATGAACTCCTGCACTCCTGACGTCAATGCTTGTCACTGACCGCCGCATTCTTACATCACCTCTCGCGGGAGGCCCGAGACTGTGACTAGCGGTGACGTCACGGGCCGCTCCCGAGAGGTGATCCGAGAACGCGCCGGGCATAGAAGTCAGTGACCAGCGCTGACGTCTGGAGTGCAGCGGCTTCCATCACTGCAGGTAATGTACCTAGCTAACCTCCTGAAGTCAGCACTGGTCATGCCCTGCAGTGACCTTGGCTGATCTCATGATGTTAGCTGAGGTCAGTCCACTGCTCTCCCAGTCAATGGGAAACATTCTGTTCTTCATTGACTGCGCCAGTGAGTATCGATCGTCGTGGGACCTCCTTATTGAATTACACCGGACCCGGATTTGTTTTGTTTTTTCTTTCCAATAAATTGGTGAAAGAGGGAATTTTTTGGGGAGTGTTTTTTTCAAATAAAAAATTGTCCATTTTTTTTTTATTACTGACTGAGTTAGTGATGTTGGGTATCTGATAGACGCCATGACATCACTAACCCCAGGGCTTGATGCCAGGTGACATTACACATCTGGTATCAACCCCATATATTACCCCGTTTGCCACCGCACCAGGGCATCGGGATGAGCTGGGAAAAAGCATTAGGATTGGTGCATTTAATGGATGCGCCACTTCAGGGTCAGCTGTGGCCTGCTATTTTTAGGCTGGGGAGAGTCCAAGAACCGCAGACCTCCCTAGTCTAAGAATACCAGACCACAGCTGTCCGCTTTACCTTGGCTGGTGATCCAATTTGGAAGGGACCCCATGGTTTTTGTTTTAAATTATTTAATTTAAAATAACAGCGTGGGGTGCCCTCTGTTTTGGATTGCCAGCCAAGGTGAAGCCGCCAGCTGTGGTATGCAGGCTGCAGCCATCTGCTTTATCCGAGCTGGCTACAAAAGATAGGGAGGACCCCACGTCGGGTTTTTTTAACTATTTATTTTTTGGCTAAATACAAGCATAGGCACCCTTTAGTGCCACATGAAAGGCACTAAAGGGTGCAAGATTAAAAAATGCTGGTGAGTGGGACATTATATGTCTTTCTCATCTATTATACCTCTAGCTATCCCTCCATTCATTCCTCTCTATTTATCCCTCTATCTCTCTGCCTCTGTCTACAGTGCCTTGCGAAAGTATTCGGCCTCTTTGAATTTTTCAACCTTTTCCCACATTTCAAGCTTCAAAGATAAAAAATTTAAAATGTTACGGTGAAGAATCAACAACAAGTGGGACACAATTGTGAAGTTAAACAAAATTTATTGCTTATTTTAAACTTTGTAAAAAAATAATAAACTGAAAATTGGGGCGTGCAATATTATTCGGCCCCTTTTAAATTAATACTTTGTAGCACCACCTTTTGCTGCGATTACAGCTGCAAGTCGCTTGGGGTATGTCTCTATCAGTTTTGCACATCGAGAGACTGAAATTCTTGCCTATTCTTCCTTTGCAAACAGCTCGAGCTGAGTGAGGTTGGATGGCGAGCGTTTGTGAACAGCAGTTTTCAGCTCTTTCCACAGATTCTCGATTGGATTTAGGTCTGGACTTTGACTTGGCCATTCTAACACCTGGATAAGTTTATTTGTGAACCATTCCATTGTAGATTTTGCTTTATGTTTTGGATCATTGTCTTGTTGAAAGACAAATCTCCGTCCCAGTCTCAACTCTTTTGCAGACTCCAACAGGTTTTCTTCAAGAATGGTCCTGTATTTGGCTCCTTCCATCTTCCCATCAATTTTAACCATCTTCCCTGTCCCTGCTGAAGAAAAGCAGGCCCAAACCATGATGCTGCCACCACCATGTTTGACAGTGGGGATAGTGTGTTCAGGGTGATGAGCTGTGTTGCTTTTACGCCAAACATATCGTTTGGCATTGTGCCCAAAAAGTTCGATTTTGGTTTCATCTGACCAGAGCACCTTCTTCCACATGTTTGGTGTGTCTCCCAGGTGGCTTGTGGCAAACTTTAAATGACACTTTTTCTGGATATCTTTGAGAAATGGCTTTCTTCTTGCCACTCTTCCATAAAGGCCAGATTTGTGCAGTGTGTGACTGATTGTTGTCCTATGGACAGACTCTCCCACCTCAGCTGTAGATCTCTGCAGTTCATCCAGAGTGATCATGGGCCTCTTGGCTGCATCTCTGATCAGTCTTCTCCTTGTTTGAGATTAAATTTTTGAGGGACGGCCGAGTCTTGGTGGATGTGGAGTGGTATAATACTCCTTCCATTTCAATATGATTGCTTGCACAGTGCTTCTTGGGATATTTAAAGTTGTTGAAATCTATTTGTAACCAAATCCAGCTTTAAACTTTAAATTTTGTTCAACTTCACAATGGTGTCTTTCTTGTTGTTGATTCTTCACCATAACATTAACATTTTTATCTTTGTTGAAAAGGTTGAAAAATTCAAGGGGGCCGAATACTTTCGCAAGGCACTGTATCTATCTATATATGTATCTATCTAGCTGCTTTGTTTTTTGCGGTCCGCAAAAAAACCCGGAAGACACATGGATGACACATGGCCCGTATACGGAATGGAACGGATGTCACACGGATGCATCTGTGAAAAAACAAGACCTTTTTTTGTGGACCGCAAAACCAGAACGGTCGTGTGAATATAGCCTAAATCTGGTATTGCTGTAATCATACTGACCTAAGGAATAAAACCGCCTAATCACTTATACCATAGGGTGTTCAATTTAAAAAATAAATAAAATTAATTCTTCATCTGCTGTTGATTTGTTAATTCTGCTATTTATTGTACAGTATGTGCATCATTTATGATGGATGTTATTTGAGGAACTGTAAATTTAGGTTTCTGAGGCTGTTACCACTAATGAAAATATCTTCTGCAGCAGAGGTAATATGTGGTCTTCTTTTCCTGGGATAGTCCTTATGAGAACCAATTTCATCATAGCAATTGAGGGTTTTCACGTCTGCAGTTGATACTTTCAAAATTCTAGCAAATTTGTGGACTGAAATAATAAACTGTTGATTCTTTTTGTTTAGTTAAGCAGTTTAACCATTTTCTGGCTTAAAATCGTTGTAAAATAAGGCTCATCACTGTATTGAGCTCTTTAACATCAATGACTGCAAAAAACACACCTGATGGGTTTTGGCCCCTTTCACACTGCGTTTTGCCTTACGTTTAGTGGTCCTGTCGGGGCATCCGTCTGAACCGCCCCTCCCCCACCCCGCAAAACGCGTTTCGGATGCATGCGCCGACAGGGCCATTGACTGTAATGGAGCAGACTACGTTAGCGTGTGCCCTGTTTTGTACAATTTTGAACAGATACGTTTACTGCAGGCAGACACCCGAACGCAGTGTGAAAGGGGCCTTAAGTTCTAACCACTGTCTGTCTTAAAATAGTTGTAAAATAAGGCTCATCACTGTATTGCACTGTGTACCAATATTGACTCTGCAAAATACACCTGATGGTCACAAACACTTACTGAAGGTCAGTGATTCTACAAGTGAACACTGGATGAGGCATACCTGTTGTTTGGAAGCCATTCCAGGTGACTGATGAAGCCACTTGAGAGAATTTCAAAAGGGTTTAAAGTTGTCAAAGTAAAAAGGGGAGTCCTTGAGGAATTTAAGGTGTAACACATTCTTTTTTTCCACATTTTCCTTTACTTTTTGATTCCCTGTGTGCTTCTTTTTGGTTATGCTGGCTTCAGCCTGAATTGAAAATGTGCATATTCCAATAAGGATAAGGAAAACTATTTCATTAACAGGGGTGTCTAATTTTTTTTTTTATTTGTACTGTATACTTCCACAGTGATTCAGCAAAATGGCAGCTGCTATTTTTCTGAACCTTAAAAGGTCCACCGAAAGGATAAAAAAAAAATAAATATCCTTATACTCTTCTTACTGCTCACTTTTGGACCCTCTGTTCCTCTCCATCATCCGTCCAGTCCTCATCACATCTTTTGATTCCCGCTGCAATTCCCTTGCCTTAAGCCCGCTTTACACACTGCAATATATCTTACAATGTGTCGGCGGGGTCACGTCGTAAGTGACGCACATCCGGCATTGTAAGGTACATTGCAGTGTGTGACAGGTACGTGCGATTGCGATTGAACGGTAAAACGTTCATCGCATACACATCGTACCTTTCTCTAGAATTGTACGTCAGGTTGTTCATCCTACCCGGGGTAGCATACATCGCAGCGTGTGACACCCCGGGAACGATGAACAGATCTCACCTGCGTCCTGCGGCTCCCGGCCAGCAATGCGGAAGGAAGGAGGTGGGCGGGATGTTTACGTCCCGCTCAGCTCCGCCCCTCCGCATCGATTGGCCGGCTGCCGCGAGACGTCGATGTGACGCCGAATGTCCCTCACACTCCAGGAAGTGGACGTTCGCCGCCCACATCGAGGTCGTATGGAAGGTAAGTATGTGTGACGGGGGTTACTCGTATTTGCGGCACGTTCAACAAATTGAACGTGCCACACATATGATGGGGGCGTTGAAAATCGCATACGATATCGTATGCGAGATTGCAACGTGTAAAGCAGGCTTTACACAGTGATCCGGGACTTCCGGCTCTGATAAGACCCAGGAGAAAGACTAGCGCTAAAGGTTCTAATGTGCGGCACGACCTTCCGGACCTCATCAGTGCTGGAAATTCTGGCTCAGTGTCAGAGACCCGGGATTTCAGAGCGAAGGGCGAGAATCAAAACATATGGCAAGAACCAGAAAGGTAAAAGGTGTTTAGCAGATGTGCATAAAGATGTGAACAATAAGATGAGTACAAGGATTTTCTTTAAATACTACATTTATTATGCACTGTGGTCTGTAGATATCCAAAAGCAAAATAAGGGACAATAAATATTGGAGTGCAGATTTAGTTGGAATGGTATGGGGGTGCAATGTCATATTGGCAGAGCTCCAGAGGTGCTAGAACAGCAGAAATCGCCCCACAAGTGACCCCATTTTATATCAATCACTTCATGAGGAGGTGCAGTGAACCTATTGACAATACAGGTGTCACAAAATTTTATACTATTGAGTGGTGAACAAAAAATAATTACATTTTTACCACTAAAATGTTGTTTTAACCCCATATTTCCAATTTTCACAAGGCAAATAGGTAAAAAAGGCCCCATAATGTATTTCACATTTTTTCCTGCATGTGGCAATATGTCACGTGACTGTACAGCACTACAGGGTTCAAGAGGGAAGGAGCGCCAACTGATTTGTGGAGCACAAATTTTTCTAGAATAGTTTGCAGTTTTCGTGCTGAAATTTCTACATCAGATCTCTGCACTCAATCTACACCTTCTGGCAAAAAAATAAAATAAAATCCGCATTAAAACCGAATGCGCTATGATTCGGTTTTGATGCTTGTTATTGCCAGGAGGTGCAGATTGAGGGCAGGAATACGCTGTAGAAATGTCAGCACCAAATCTGCATCTATTGGCAAAAAAACAGCAGTTTCCTGCCAGGAGATGCAGATCTGCATCTGCCTGTAGCCATGGGCTTTATCTGTGCGACTATCAATAGATGGTGGACCCACCCTACAAGACTTTATTTATTTATTTTACACCAGTGTAAGGATGCAGACAGCATCTGTGATTTCAACCAATCACAGATGCTGTCTAGATGCAGAGTCTAACTGGAGCCAATTAGAGACGTCAGTGGGCGGGGAAAGCAGTGAATATGTATGAGGGATAATGAGTGGCCACAGAAGTAGTGTTGCAGCTGCAGAGAGACTCGATAAGTATGTCCTGCTTTAACTCTCTTGCTTCCTTTTTCCTTACAGTGATTTCCCTGGCCAATCTCACCCATGTCAATACTTGACATGGCTGTGATGGGGCTGGGAGACGCTGGTTTCTGCAAACCGAACAAAACCGAACATTGCCAACTTTTGAGTCAATTTTTCAGATTTCCGATCCTGAACCGAACCGGCTAAGGATCATACAATTTTTAATTTGGCAATCCTTTACTGTTCAAGATCACTCATCTCTAATTGTAATCCATGGATAATATCAAAGAGTCTCCAATTCATTCATTCTGTGTGCAAGATTTCTTGCATTTGCCAGCAGACATTTAATACCATTAACACATTTATTACTCCTAGCCTCCCTACTTTCCTTGCATTTCCCAGCCACTCAGATCCTCACTACCACCATACGGTCTCAGGATCTCTGTCTAAACTATCTATTCCAATTTTTGCACAACTACCCTCCGTCTCCACAGATCATAGTTTAAAAGCTCCTCCATCCATTTTCCCCCTCAGCACAGCTGCACCCTCCCCATTGAGGTGCAGCCTGTCCCTACTGTAGAGCCTATAGCCAACAGAGAAGTCAGGCCAGTTCTCAAAGAACCCAAACCCCGCCTTCCTTCAGCAATTTCTAAGCCACAAATTTGTCTTCTTTAGATCCCACTGTCCTTCTATTGATGCTCATGGCACCAGTAGTATTTCTAATAACACCACCTTGGAGGTCCTGGACTTTAGCTTCTCTCCTAGTTCCCTGTAATAATTTTGAAGGACCTTCCACCTCCCTCTAACTTTGTCATTAGTACCAATGTGCACCATGACTGCTGGGTTTCCCCCCAGCCCCACCCAGAAATCTGTCTATCCGATCCATAATATGCCGAATCCAAGGACCCGGCAGACACACTGAATAGCATTCACGGTCTCGGCGGCAAATGACCCTGTCTGCACACCCAATTATAGCATCCCCTACCACCACTATCTGTCTGTCCTTTGCTGCTCTCCTATTTCCCTCCTTCCTACAGCAGTCATTTTGCCTGGCTTCTTGGAGCAACGTCTTGCTGTACTGATCCAAGTACTGGCCCTGCAGCCCTAATATCGTCCAAACAGGCATATTTACTAGGTTGTGCCAGATCAGGACTGGGATCCCTGACACTTCTCACCCTACCCTCTTCTTCTGTTACCCACCTACCTACCTCTGGGTCCTGAACGTCCCAACTTCCACCCTCCTCCATATGGCTGCCCCCAGCCAGAGCCACTCAGTGAGCTCTAAACTCCATTCCAGGTTTGCAATGCTCCTGAGTGGTTCAAGCTGCATATTTAGATCCATTACCTGAGCTTCCAGATATGTGATAAGCTGACATCAAGCACAGACATATTCACCCTCGAACGGCTGTTCAAGACATGCATACATCTCACAAGATATACACCTGGTAACATTGTCCATAGAGCACATAATAAATGGAGACAAACAGTACAGATAAAAGCAGAAAAACAATAGAAAATTAGTAACAGCAACAGTAAACTATGCACTTGTGTTAAACTATGATATTGTGTTTAATTAAGCACTTACCTGCAACCTTTGCAATTTAATGCAGCCCTCACACACTCAGCAGCCCTCACTTGGTGTGGCTGGGACTTGCAATACTCCAATAGTTGTAACTTATTATTACATCTACCTACTTTTTTTACTGAATATATATATATATATTGTGGTTTGAGGGGTTGAATAATAAATGACCCTCTGAATAAACTTTTCACAATTTAAAAAAAAAAAAAAAAAAAAAAGAAATAACATTCTTTTTTGCTGCAGTGCATTTCACACTTCCAGGCTGATCTACAGTCCAAATGTCACAATGCCAAGTTAATTCCGAATGTGTAAACCTGCTAAATCTGCAGGGGGTTGAATACTACTTGTAGGCATATATATACACATATATATATATATATACACACACACACACACACACACACACACACACACACACACACGCACACACACATACACACACACACACACACTACAGTTCAAAGGTTTAGGGTCACTTAGATATTTCCTTATTTTTGAAAGAATAGCACATTTTTTTTCAATGAAGCTATCATTAAATTAAACAGAAATACACTCTATACATTGTTAATGTGGTAAATGACTATGCTAGCTTCAAACGTCTGGTTTTGAATGCAATATCTACATAGGTGTATAGAGGCCCATTTCCAACAACCACCACTCCAGTGTTCTCATGGTACATTATGGTTGCTGTGTTAGAAGGCTACTGGATGTTTAGAAATCCCTTGAAAACCCTTGCTGAAAACAGTTTTGCTTATTAGAGAAGCTAGAAAACTGACCTTCCCTTGAGCTAGTTGAGAATCTGGAGCATTACATTTGTTGGTTCCATTAAACTCTCAAAATGGCCAGAAAAAGAGAACTGTCATGTGAAACTCGGCAGTCTTTTCTTGTTCTTAGAAATGAAGGATATTCCATGTGAGAAATTGACAAGAAACTGAAAGTTTCCTACAACAGTAAGTACTATTCCCTTCAGAGGAGAGCATAAACATGCTCTAATCAGAGTAGAAAGAGAAGTGGGAGGCCGCGCTGCACAACTGAGCAACAAGACAAGTACATGAGAGTCTCTAGTTTGAGAAACGGACGCCTCACAGGTTTTCAACTGGCAGTTTCATTAAATAGTACCCGCAAAACGCCAGTGTCAACGTCTACAGTGAAGAGGCGACTCCGGGATGCTGGCCTTCAGAGCAGAGTGGCAAAGAAAAAGCCATATCTGAGACTGACAAATAAAAGGAAAAGATTAATATGGACAAAAGAACACATAGATTGGACAGAGGAAGATTAGAAAAAAAGTGTTATGGACAGACAAATCAAATTTTGAGGTGTTTGGATCACACAGAAGAACATTTGTGAGACGCAGAACAACTGAATAGATGCTGGAAGAGTGCCTGACGCCATCTGTCAAGCATGGTGGAGGTAATGTGATCGTCTGGGGTTGCTTTGGTGATGGTAAAGTGGGAGATTTGTACAAGGTAAAAGGGATTTTGGATAAGGCAGGCTATCACTCCATTTTGCAATGCCATGCCATACCCTGTGGACAGCGCTTGATTGGAGCCAATTTCATCCTACAACAGGACAATGACCCAAAGCACACCTCCAAATTATGCATGAACTATTTAGGGAAGAAGCAGGACCTGGTATTCTATCTGTAATGGAGTGGCCAGCCCAGTCACCAGATCTCAACCTTAATGAGCTGTTGTGGGAGCCGCTTGACCGTATGGTACCAAAAAGTGCCCATCAAGCCAATCCAACTTGTGGGAGGGGGGCGGGGAGCATCTGCCCAGCACACTTGTGAACAGTATCTGACTTTATTGTTACCAGAATTAAGTTTCTCTGATAGTGACCACTCCTGTATGTGGCTGCAGTCAGAGTTCAGAACTCTATAAAACTGTCTTTGAATTGTCAAGCTGAACCTTCGCATTATTAGCTGAGGACTGCCCTGTTATATATATATATATATATATATATATATATATATATATATATATATATATATATATATATATATATTAGATATATATGTTTAGTGTGTTTTGTATATTGCACATTAATGTGTGTTGTGTTTTAATAATTTCTGATGTAATAAAATTTTGTACTGGGAAGTTTCGTGAATTTACATGTTCATTATTTCCCACTATGTGAACAGTGCTCTAGTCTATTGTGGTCTATTAATTTTTAGTATTTTTTTGCTCCTTTCAGGGACACATCTTTTTGCTGATTATTTATAATCTGTAATCATTGTATTACCTCCTGCCACCAGCGTTTGTAGTGTGGCGCCACCTGCTGGTCTCCCACTTTATAATGTCCTATATTTTCCCTGTTCATCAGTAAGGTTTTCTAGATTTTCGGTTTCTACATTTTTTCTTGTAGGATTTATATACCACCTCCTGTAGATAGGCATACTTGGCAACTGTCTGGGTGGCTGCTAGAAAAGTCAACTCATCTTCTATAGTAGTCTACCTAAACTTATCAAAACTAGCGATTCCTGAAGGTGTGCTGTGCCCTGCTGTCAAATAGGACATACGGGAATGTGAGTCACAAGTAGTGAAAAAGTATAGCTGTGGCTAAGGCTGAATGGAAGGAACGCATGGAAAAAACTGATGCAACAGATAATTTTTTTCGCCGGATTTGTTGCATCAGTATTTTGCCGGATTGTGCCGGACGGCAAAAACCGGATGTGTGAAAGCAGCCTTAGGGGTACTTTGCACGCTGTGACATCGCTAGCCAATGATAGTGATACCGAGCGCGATAGTACCCGCCCCTGTCGCACATGCGATATCTTCGCGATGGCAGCTTCACATGCACTTACCTGCCCTGCGACGTCACACGGCAGGCGGCCAATAGAAGCGGAGGGGTGGAGATGAGCGGGATGTAAACATCCCGCCCACCTTCTCCCTTCCGCATTGCTGGTGGACGGCGGGCACAGGTAAGGAGATGTTTGTCAGTCCTGCGGCTTCACACACACTAATGTGTGGAGCTGCAGGAACGACAAACAACATCGTACCTGCGGACGTACCGACATTATGAAAATGAACGACGTGACACAGATCACCAATTTTTGACTGTTTCACGCTCGTTCATCTTCTCTCCTAGCCTTTACATGTTGCGACGTCGTTACCGGCGCCGGATGTGCGTCACTTTCGATTTGACCCCGACGATATCGCAGTAGCGATGTCGCAACGTGCAAAGTACCCCTTAGTGTTTTTGGAGAATAGCATTAGTATTGGAAAACTTGGTAAAGTATGTAGATAAACACAGAATAAAGGCAGCATTGTCTATGCGCATTTATAATATTAGGCAACCACCCCCTCCATGAATGGTAGGTTTGAGTAGTTGTTTCACGAGCATTTTTCAGCTGTGCTGGCCCCACCTTTATCATCCAATGCCTGCTGCCTGTTGTACTACTTTGGTATTGTTACCTCATTTTAGTAAGGAAAACTGCCTTTTTTTCTGTGATGTTTTTTGAATGTTATGTCCTTTTTGGTGAAATGTTTTCAAGCACCGTTTGTAGCAATGTGATATTTGTGCAAGAGAACCCCTTGCCGACAGATAAGAACAAGATCTCCCATTCTGCTATATGAAGTTGGCTGCACTGATGGACATGAAAAAAAATTCACAAAGGTACAAGAAAAAAAAACACCACTGATTGACAGCTTTATACAATGCATAGGCAGAAAGCTGCCGATCAGTGGTGAAGGTGGGGTTATACAGAGCTCATAAATATGGAGGAATACATGGCAGCACATGTATTACCGCATTTTTCGGACCATGAGACGCACCCTGGTTTTAGAGGAGGAAAATAGGAAAATAAAATTTTAAGCAAAAAATGTGGTCATGACAAACTCTTATGGGGATCTGCTGCTAACACTGTTATGGGGTTAATGTCCCCAAATTCTCTACTAAGGTACCCCATCCTGGTAATGATCCTCCTGCCTTGCATATGATCCCCATCCCTGTATATATGTCCACCATCCTGGTATGTGCCCACATCCAGTACTGTATATGCCCCTATCCAGGTATATGCCCCCATCCTGATATGTGTCCCCATCCTGTGGCACACAACAAAATAAACGTTCATACTCACCTTTCCTCGCTCCACGCAGCATCCCTCGTCTTCCTATCTGTTCCAGCAGCAGCACCGCTGACCTCTGTGGAGCTGTGCACACCGCTCTCCACACACATCAGCGGGCAGGCAGACAGGAGGTCATCGCGATGCTGCAGGGAACAATGACCTCACCGGTCATTGTTCCCTGCAGCATACTCATTCACTGCCCCCCGCGCTGATGATGAGATGATGATACGCGGGGGGGGGGGGGGGTCAGTGAATATAGCCACACATGATCACTCCAGGCTGTAGTTGTCAGGGGTGATCACGAGGGCTGGCTGTTTAGTATTTGTGCACCCCCGCCCATCATCCCGCCCACCTGTCATCGCCGGCTTCAGCGCTGAGAGATGATGGGCGGGAGGATGCAGTGCATATGAAAAGAGGCCAATGAGCGGGCCCTCGTGGTCACAGCAGGCACTGCTACAGCCTGCCTATGCCGCTGATGACCCGCTCCACCGCCGCACCATCATTCCCTGTAGCATACATTCGGATTATAAGATGCACCCCCCACTTTCCTCTAACATTTGGGGGAAAAATAGTTTGTCTTATAGTCCGAAAAATATGGTAGTCCTCAAGTAATAATCTCCTGTTGATAAAAATGAAAAGAGTTGAAGTAGCAGCTCTCACCATTAATGTCCAAGAACTTTTATTTTAAATGCATGAGATCATCAAATTGTGAGGTGCAGGTTAGGGGGAGCAGGGAACGTCCGGATGAGGGCCGTATCGCACATATCAAGCCACGCTTTAACAGGTCTATCAAGACTCCTGTATATTTTCATCAGTACTGAAGACAACTTCCAATCTTATCCTCCTTGGGACTGGTTGAATATATCCATTATTTTATGGGACCATCTATTAAATATGACCCTGTTTTGACTTCATAGGTTTGTACTTTTTTGTATTTTCTTATATTCATTTTTTACTTGGGTGTTGTTTTTTTTTGCAATTTTGATCTATTATTAGGGTGTGTTTGCTTCTGGTGTCACCTGTGTTCACAATTTTGCAATATACATTATATTGGAGGCGCTTGAGAAGTCATTTCTCCTTTTTCCACCACATTCACTGTTCATTTTTTTAAAAAAGGAAAATGAGAAAAAAATTCTTCATCTTATTATTATTTGTATATGCCTAAAAAAACAGAAATCCAGGGTTCTATATCTGTTGTTTTTGTTGCCTTATATAAATTGTATTCCTCTCTGTTGTGTGAATTGCCATCTCAACCACATTTGCACCCAGCAGGCTTTTTTCACGCTTGCGTCTAGTTTGTTCTGTGCCATCATCACGCACGTGTGTTAGTTTTCATATTGCTGCTATTGCAACCGCATTTATTTTCCCTTGCGATTTGGCGCTTGCACAGTGTGCAGCGTCTGCTGACGTGACTGCGCATGCATTTATTTCCCTCTCTGTACTTCCACATTACTGTCTTTGCAGGTCCGGCGTGGACTGCTAACGCTCTCAAATTGCTCCTATGGGTATGTTTGACTAATTATTTAATTGTTCAGAAGCTAATTGTTTTGTGATGTGTGTACACACACACACATATATATACTGTATAATATATAAGGTTGAGTGAGAGTGTGTGTGTGTGTCCGCTAAAGGAATCCGCACCGTCGCATTTACAATCACGAAATTTTGCACAGACACCCCATGTGACCCAGGGAACGTCATAGCCTATCTTTTGATTGGAAAATTTAACCCCACGCTTTACAGTTACTCTCCAAAAAACCTGTCTCCATTAAAGTCAATGGAGCTGCGAGCTATTAGGTTATTAATAGAAGTTGCAATTGATTGCTATAGGAACAAAATAAATTGTTAGTAGAAGAAGCTTATGTGTGAGGTAATAAGATGTGGGTAGGGAGACGGATAGAGAGAGACAGAGAGAGACATTCAGACAGTGAAAGAGACAGACGGGGAACGAGACAGATAGAGAGAGACAGAGACAGATAGAGAGAGAGAGAGAGACACACAGAAAGACACAAAGACAGACAAAGAGAGACAGATAGACAGAGACTGGGAGAGAGACAGAGAGACGCCCGGGTACTACAGCTAGTATATATATATATATATATATATATATATATATATATATATATATATATATATATATATATATTTATATATAGCGCTCCACCCAGCCCCTTTGTTCACTGAGCAACAGGCCTTTGAGAAAGCCACACGGCCTGTGGCTACAAGTGTGGGCAGACATCTCCATCCCCCTTGCTCCTCAGCCGCCATGCTTAGCAGTATTAAGTATCTTTGTTCCTTCGTTGCCCCATGCTACTGGTGATTTATTCCTTGGCATCTAGTTCATGCACCATTTGCTATATATTTTGATGCGTCATATTGGTTCCATGTTATTTCTTCACATGTGCTTTGAACGTCAGCCTTAGGCCTGTTTCCAACGTCAGTGATCCTGATGTGCTAGTTTTTATATGTACCAGAATCACAGACATACGCAGACCCATTAAAATTAATGGGTCTGAACATATCAATGATTTTTTTACTGACCGTGTCTCCGTGCAGTGGACACGCATGTCCTTGTGCTCTGCATGGAGACGTGTCCGTTTTTCTGGCATCACTGATGTCCCACAGACCACACAGTGGTGTGATCCATGAAACACATACCAGAAAAACATGTACATTGAAATTAAAAAGCATTTTAACTTACCTTCTCCTGTGCTGCTTGTCTCTGGCCTCTGCTGGCTGCTGCTTCAGAGCCGGCTAATTACTGACATGCATATTCATGTCTGCAGGCACAGCAGACCCGGAAGTAGCTGCAGCGGGGGCGGAAACACTGCAGAACTGAAGAGTTCAGCACCACGGACAGCAGGAGCGAGGACAGATGAGTAACCGTCCATGTGCAATCAGGTATCACGGAGTATGGATCACGGATTGCACATGGGCAACCCACGTGTGCCGTGAATCATGGTATACTGTGGGACATATGCGTTTTTAACGTGAAACAGGCCTTAGACATATATATTCTGTCTTCCATTGGTGACACCAGCAGCAAAGTTTGTCCATTCATTTCACGTGGACAGCTGTATTGTGAGTTTTCTTTCACTGCATATTTTAGGCGCTTCTGATATCATTAGTACTTTATTATATGTACAATGTTTGCGTATATGTCTTTTTTGTTAGTCTTTTCAAATGTTTTCAGTCACTTGGCTGTTTTGCAAATAAAGAATTTTTGATTATTATTCAGTGGTGATCCCAACTTTTTAGCACACTTTTTTCTTCCTTGTTTATTCACTTATTGTACTATCGGAGATCCCACTTAGGTTGGTGCCCTCCTATTTCATGTTTTCCTGCTAAAGGCTGCTTTACACACTACGATTTGTCGTCGGGGTCACGGTTTTCGTGACGCACTTCTGTCATTGTTAGCGAAATCGTTGCGTGTGACACCTACGTGCGACTCCGAACGATCGCAAATAAAGTGAATATTGTTGATCGTTGACACGTCGTTCAGTTTCAAAATATTGTTCGTCGTTTGGAACGCAGCAAACATATTGCTATGTTTAACACCCTGCCAACGACGAACAACATCCACACGACCGCCTTGGACAAACAATGTATCGCTGAACGATGTAGCGTCGTTTGTGAGAGGTGTACGTGTGACCGCTACAAAACGACCTATGAGCGATCTCGGCAAATCGTAACAACGATCTGGGCGTGTCACATCGCTAACGAGATCGCTAGCGATATCATTGTGTGTAAAGCAGCCTTAAGACTGGGCTGGCCATGGGTGTGGCTCCTCCCCTCTAGGGAAAATATAGATTTCCAGTTTCCCTCATATCGCTGCCCCTGAGCATTTCACACGGAAGATATGAGTATTATGTTTCCCACCAGGATCTTATCAATCCATTGATAAGAAATATGATAGGCCTGTGGGCTTCTTTCAGGGAGTTATTAATGGCTACACATGTCTCACAATTTAGCGGAAATATGTTAGACATGCATCATTCTGTCAGGAACCTGAAAATATGCCTATCTTATTTGGGGACGACGCACTCCCTAATATTCTACCTCTGAGTCTGACAGAGCCTAGACCTAGTTCTTTTGAGGCTTAGCTGTAAACTTGTAGTTCTCCGCCTACCTCCTGAGCAGGACAATTCACTCAGCAGTGGCCGTGCTTGCTTTCTTGAACTTGATGGAATTTTGACAGCTGCTGATTTCTGGCAGAGCAGGATGTGCGTTAATGGAATGTAACAGCTGGTTGACATATATGAATGTCATAATCCTACAGTAAATAATATCTGTATCTTTTGCACTGTCCCTCTGGTATAACGATGAGGAGTCCACGATTACGAGAGTTATTATCTGCTGTGGTTTATTTCTACGCATTTCAAATAAACCACAGTTGATAACTCTCGTGATCGTGGACTCATCATCGTTATACCAGAGGGGCAGTGCAAAAGATACAGATATTATTCATCATTCTCATCCTCCTTGCCTTTGGATCTGCAGCAGCTTTTCATTTTATGTGCATTACTATGCCCACAAGGTGAGCACACCTATTATATCTTCTCTCCTCCATACCACCGGATAAGACCCTATGTGCTTTTTTTTTCCCCAGCACATCTGCTTTATTATCCTACAATATCTCTCAGAGTCTCCTCACAACCCCTAAGGAGAAATGGTCAAATTGTGCTCAAAATATTAATATTTTCTGTGGTCAGCATTATTTTCAAGCACTGCCTTAAGTCTCTTGGGTACAGAGTTCACTAGAGCTTCACAGGAGCCATTGGATCCCCTTCCATCCCCCATGATGACATCATGGAGCTGGTGGATGTTAGAGACTTTGCGTTCCTCCATCTTCTGTTTGAAGATGCCCCACAGATGTTGAATAGGGTTTAGGTCTGGAGACATGCTTGGCCAGTCCAGCACCTTTACCCTCTGTTTCTTTAACAAAGCAGTGGTCGTCTTGGAGGGGTGTTAGGGGTTGTTATCATGTTGTAATATTGCCCTGTGTCCCAGTTTCCAAATGGAGAGAATCATGCTCTTCTCCAGGATGTCATAGCACATGTTGGCATTCATGGTCCCTTCAATGAACTGTAGTTCCCTACAGCCGGCAGCACTCATGTAGCCAAAACCATGACACTCCCATCACCATGCTTGACTGTAGGCAAAACACTTATTTTTGTACTCCTCACCTAGTTGCCACACACTTGACATCATCGTAACCAAATAAGTTTCTATTGGTCTCATCAGACCACAGGACATGGTTCCTGTGATCTATGTCCTTGGTCTGCTTGTCTTTAGCAAACTGTTTGTGGGATTTCTTGTGCATCATCTTTAGAAAAGGCTTCCTTCTGGGACAACAGCCATGCAGACCAATTTGATGCAGTGTGCGATATATGGTTTATGCTGACCCCACAGCACTTCACTCCTTTAACCTCTGCAGCAATGCTGGCAGCACTCATACGTCAATTTTGAAAAGACAACCTCTGGATATGAAGCTGAGCACATGCACTCAACTCCTCTGGTCGATCATGGCAAGGTCTGTTCTGAGTGTAACCTGTCTTGTTAAACCGCTGTATGGTCTTGGCCACGGGTCAGTTTCAGGATGTTGGCCATAATCTTATAGCCTAGACCATCTTTATGTAGCGCAACAATTCTTTTTTCCAGATCCTCAGAGATAAAATGTTTACGAAAATCACCCTTTACATACTAACTTTGGCATCTCTGTAGTTGTACTAACCTCAAGAATCACGTTGACAAGTTACATATACAACACAATGTAAGTCGCAAAAAGAAATCCCCGAATAAAAAAAAAAAATTGTCTGAATTGCTTTTTTCACCACCATTTCATTGCACGTGGAATTTTTTCCTGTTTTCCAATGTATGAAATGGTAAAATGAGTGACAGCATTCAATAATACAAATCATTCCGCAAACAACAATCCCCCGTACACCTACGAGGATGGAAAATTAAACACATTATATTTTGTGGGTGAAGAGAAGTAAAAAAACAACAATTGGCCCAGAGCAGAATATAATCATAAAGGATGACAATCATACAGGACAATCAATCATACAAGACTAAAATTATACATACAATGCTACAATCTGACACAACTACAATCATACAGAACGTCAGTCATACATACAGAGCTACAATCACACAGTTCTGCAATCATACAGGATTACAGTCATACATACAGAGATACATTCAATCATACATATAGAGCTACTACAATCACACAGTGCTACAATTAATCATACAGAATTACAGTCATATACAGAACTACAATCATACACGATTACAATCATACATACAGAGATACAATCATACAGTGCTAAGATTAATCATACAGAATTAAAGTCATATGCAGAACTACAATCAATCATACACGATTAGTCATACATACAGAGATACATTCAATCATACATATAGAGCTACAATCACACAGTGCCACAATTAATCATACAGGACTACAGTCATATATACAGAACTACAATCATACATGAATACAGTCACACAGAGCTATAATCATACATACAAAGCTACAATTAATCACATGATTACAGTCATATACAGAACTACAATCAATCATACATGATTACAGTCATACATACAGAGATACAATCATACAGGACTACAATCGCACAGTGCTACAATGATACAGGGCTACAGTCATACATACAGGGTTACAATTAGACAGTATTACAACAATCCATGACCACAATTAATCATACATACAGGACACACATGTCAGACTGTGACACCCTGACAGATCTGATTACTGTGTATATATAGCAGCAGCTCCCAGCAAGCAGCACTACGGTACGAACGCACAGCCGCTTCTGCTCCAGGTGTATCACTATTGCCGCATGCGCACTTAGCGCTTCTAAAGCACATGCTAGCCATTGAACTGCAGCGCAAGCGCAGCACATGCTCCTGCAAAGCGCATGCGCACAGACTACTTGTTTGACGTGTCCCGGAAGTGGCTGTAAGAACTTCCGTAAACAAACAGCGGAGGCGGCCTGGTTCCGGTGATGGCTGGGACGGCTCTGAAACGGCTGATGGCCGAGTATAAACGTGAGTCGTGTAGGAAAACTAAGTAGAAGCCAGAGCTCTTGTGTATTTATATGTTAATGTAGACACGTGGGAAGCACGGCCATGACACTGGTACATACTCTGTGATATATAGTATTGGTATATACATTTGTTACGCAGTTGCTGTATTGTTTTCTGTTATCTTCCATCCCCTGTACAGTAGTGCCAGCAGCTTAGTGCCCCCTGCTCTATCCACCCTGCTGCCTGCGGGCTCTGGTCCCCATCATCTGCTGCCTGCAGGCTCTGGTCCCCATCATCTGCTGCCTGCAGGCTCTGGTCCCCATCATCTGCTGCCTGCAGGCTCTGGTCCCCATCATCTGCTGCCTGCAGGCTCTGATCCCCATCATCTGCTGCCTGCAGGCTCTGGTCCCCATCATCTGCTGCCTGCAGGCTCTGGTCCCCATCATCTGCTGCCTGCAGGCTCTGGTCCCCATCATCTGCTGCCTGCAGGCTCTGGTCCCCATCATCTGCTGCCTGCAGGCTCTGGTCCCCATCATCTGCTGCCTGCAGGCTCTGGTCCCCATCGTCTGCTGCCTGCAGGCTCTGGTCCCCATCGTGTGCTGCCTGCAGGCTCTGGTCCCCATCGTGTGCTCCCTGCTGTCTGCGGGCTCTGGTCCCCATCATCTGCTGCCTGCAGGCTCTGGTCCCCATCATCTGCCTGCAGGCTCTGGTCCCCATCGTGTGCTCCCTGCTGCCTGCGGGCTCTGGTCCACATCATCTGCTGCCTGCGGGCTCTGGTCCCCATCATCTGCTGCCTGCGGGCTCTGGTCCCCATCATCTGCTGCCTGCGGGCTCTGGTCCCCATCATCTGCTGCTTGCGGGCTCTGGTCCCCATCATCTGCGCCCTGCGGGCTCTGCTCCCCATCATCTGCTGCCTGCAGGCTCTGGTCCCCATCATCTGCTGCCTGCAGGCTCTGGTCCCCATCATCTGCCTGCAGGCTCTGGTCCCCATCGTGTGCTCCCTGCTGCCTGCGGGCTCTGGTCCCCATCATCTGCTGCCTGCGGGCTCTGGTCCCCATCATCTGCTGCCTGCGTGCTCTGGTCCCCATCATCTGCTGCCTGCGTGCTCTGGTCCCCATCATCTGCTGCCTGCGGGCTCTGGTCCCCATCATCTGCTGCCTGCGGGCTCTGGTCCCCATCATCTGCTGCCTGCAGGCTGTGGTCCCCATCGTGTGCTCCCTGCTATCTGCGGGCTCTGGTCCCCATCATCTGCTGCCTGCAGGCTCTGGTCCCCATCGTGTGCTCCCTGCTGTCTGCGGGCTCTGGTCCCCATCATCTGCTGCCTGCAGGCTCTGGTCCCCATCGTGTGCTCTCTGCTGTCTGCGGGCTCTGGTCCCCATCGTGTGCTCTCTGCTGTCTGCGGGCTCTGGTCCCCATCATCTGCTGTCTGCGGGCTCTGGTCCCCATCGTGTGCTCTCTGCTGTCTGCGGGCTCTGGTCCCCATCATCTGCTGCCTGCAGGCTCTGGTCCCCATCGTGTGCTCTCTGCTGTCTGCGGGCTCTGGTCCCCATCGTGTGCTCTCTGCGGGCTCTGGTCTCCATCATCTGCTGCCTGCAGGCTCTGGTCCCCATCATCTGCTGTCTGCGGGCTCTGGTCCCCATCATCTGCTGTCTGCGGGCTCTGGTCCCCATCATCTGCTGTCTGCGGGCTCTGGTCCCCATCGTGTGCTCCCTGCTGTCTGCGGGCTCTGGTCCCCATCATGTGCTCCTTGCTGTCTGCGGGCTCTGGTCCCCATCGTGTGCTCCCTGCTGTCTGCGGGCTCTGGTCCCCATCGTGTGCTCTCTGCGGGCTCTGGTCTCCATCATCTGCTGCCTGCAGGCTCTGGTCCCCATCGTGTGCTCCCTGCTGTCTGCGGGCTCTGGTCCCCATCGTGTGCTCTCTGCGGGCTCTGGTCTCCATCATCTGCTGCCTGCAGGCTCTGGTCCCCATCGTGTGCTCCCTGCTGTCTGCGGGCTCTGGTCCCCATCATCTGCTGCCTGCGGGCTCTGGTCCCCATCGTGTGCTCCCTGCTGTCTGTGGGCTCTGGTCCCCATCATGTGCTCCTTGCTGTCTGCGGGCTCTGGTCCCCATCGTGTGCTCCCTGCTGTCTGCGGGCTCTGGTCCCCATCGTGTGCTCCCTGCTGTCTGCGGGCTCTGGTCCCCATCGTGTGCTCCTTGCTGTCTGCGGGCTCTGGTCCCCATCGTGTGCTCCCTGCTGTCTGCGGGCTCTGGTCCCCATCGTGTGCTCCCTGCTGTCTGCGGGCTCTGGTCCCCATCGTGTGCTCCCTGCTGCCTGCGGGCTCTGGTCCCCATCGTCTGCTCCCTGCTGTCTGCGGGCTCTGGTCCCCATCGTGTGCTCCCTGCTGTCTGCGGGCTCTGGTCCCCATCGTGTGCTCCCTGCTGTCTGCGGGCTCTGGTCCCCATCGTGTGCTCCCTGCTGTCTGCGGGCTCTGGTCCCCATCGTGTGCTCCCTGCTGTCTGCGGGCTCTGGTCCCCATCATGTGCTTCTTGCTGTCTGCGGGCTCTGATCCCCATCGTGTGCTCCCTGCTGTCTGCGGGCTCTGATCCCCATCGTGTGCTCCCTGCTGTCTGCGGGCTCTGATCCCCATCGTGTTCTCCCTGCTGTCTGCGGGCTCTGATCCCCATCGTGTGCTCCCTGCTGTCTGCGGGCTCTGATCCCCATCGTGTGCTCCCTGCTGTCTGCGGGCTCTGGTCCCCATCGTGTGCTCCCTGCTGTCTGCGGGCTCTGGTCCCCATCGTGTGCTCCCTGCTGTCTGCGGGCTCTGGTCCCCATCGTGTGCTCCCTGCTGTCTGCGGGCTCTGGTCCCCATCGTGTGCTCCCTGCTGTCTGCGGGCTCTGGTCCCCATCGTGTGCTCCCTGCTGTCTGCGGGCTCTGGTCCCCATCGTGTGCTCCCTGCTGTCTGCGGGCTCTGGTCCCCATCGTGTGCTCCCTGCTGTCTGCGGGCTCTGGTCCCCATCGTGGGCTCCCTGCTGTCTGCGGGCTCTGGTCCCCATCGTGGGCTCCCTGCTGTCTGCGGGCTCTGGTCCCCATCATCTGCTGCCTGCAGGCTCTGGTCCCCATCATGTGCTCCTTGCTGTCTGCGGGCTCTGGTCCCCATCGTGTGCTCCCTGCTGTCTGCAGGCTCTGGTCCCCATCGTGTGCTTCTTGCTGTCTGCGGGCTCTGATCCCCATCGTGTGCTCCCTGCTGTCTGCGGGCTCTGGTCCCCATCGTGTGCTCCCTGCTGTCTGCGGGCTCTGGTCCCCATCATCTGCTGTCTGCGGGCTCTGGTCCCCATCATGTGCTCCTTGCTGTCTGCGGGCTCTGGTCCCCATCGTGTGCTCCCTGCTGTCTGCAGGCTCTGGTCCCCATCGTGTGCTCCCTGCTGTCTGCGGGCTCTGGTCCCCATCGTGTGCTCCCTGCTGTCTGCGGGCTCTGGTCCCCATCGTGTGCTCCCTGCTGTCTGCGGGCTCTGGTCCCCATCGTGTGCTCCCTGCTGTCTGTGGGCTCTGGTCCCCATCGTGGGCTCCCTGCTGTCTGCGGGCTCTGGTCCCCATCGTGGGCTCCCTGCTGTCTGCGGGCTCTGGTCCCCATCATCTGCTGCCTGCAGGCTCTGGTCCCCGTTGTGCGCTCCCTGCTGCCTGCGGGCTCTGGTCCCCATCGTGTGCTCCCTGCTGTCTGCAGGCTCTGGTCCCCATCGTGTGCTCCCTGCTGTCTGCAGGCTCTGGTCCCCATCGTGTGCTCCCTGCTGTCTGCAGGCTCTGGTCCCCATCGTGTGCTCCCTGCTGTCTGCGGGCTCTGGTCCCCATCGTGTGCTCCCTGCTGTCTGCGGGCTCTGGTCCCCATCGTGTGCTCCCTGCTGTCTGCGGGCTCTGATCCCCATCGTGTGCTCCCTGCTGTCTGCGGGCTCTGGTCCCCATCGTGTGCTCCCTGCTGTCTGCGGGCTCTGGTCCCCATCGTGTGCTCCCTGCTGTCTGCGGGCTCTGGTCCCCATCGTGTGCTCCCTGCTGTCTGCGGGCTCTGGTCCCCATCGTGTGCTCCCTGCTGTCTGCGGGCTCTGGTCCCCATCGTGTGCTCCCTGCTGTCTGCGGGCTCTGGTCCCCATTGTGTGCTCCCTGCTGTCTGCGGGCTCTGGTCCCCATCGTGTGCTCCCTGCTGTCTGCGGGCTCTGGTCCCCATCGTGTGCTCCCTGCTGTCTGCGGGCTCTGGTCCCCATCGTGTGCTCCCTGCTGTCTGCGGGCTCTGGTCCCCATCGTGGGCTCCCTGCTGTCTGCGGGCTCTGGTCCCCATCGTGGGCTCCCTGCTGTCTGCGGGCTCTGGTCCCCATCGTGGGCTCCCTGCTGTCTGCGGGCTCTGGTCCCCATCATCTGCTGCCTGCAGGCTCTGGTCCCCATCATGTGCTCCTTGCTGTCTGCGGGCTCTGGTCCCCATCGTGTGCTCCCTGCTGTCTGCAGGCTCTGGTCCCCATCGTGTGCTTCTTGCTGTCTGCGGGCTCTGATCCCCATCGTGTGCTCCCTGCTGTCTGCGGGCTCTGGTCCCCATCGTGTGCTCCCTGCTGTCTGCGGGCTCTGGTCCCCATCATCTGCTGTCTGCGGGCTCTGGTCCCCATCATGTGCTCCTTGCTGTCTGCGGGCTCTGGTCCCCATCGTGTGCTCCCTGCTGTCTGCAGGCTCTGGTCCCCATCGTGTGCTCCCTGCTGTCTGCGGGCTCTGGTCCCCATCGTGTGCTCCCTGCTGTCTGCGGGCTCTGGTCCCCATCGTGTGCTCCCTGCTGTCTGCGGGCTCTGGTCCCCATCGTGTGCTCCCTGCTGTCTGTGGGCTCTGGTCCCCATCGTGGGCTCCCTGCTGTCTGCGGGCTCTGGTCCCCATCGTGGGCTCCCTGCTGTCTGCGGGCTCTGGTCCCCATCATCTGCTGCCTGCAGGCTCTGGTCCCCGTTGTGCGCTCCCTGCTGCCTGCGGGCTCTGGTCCCCATCGTGTGCTCCCTGCTGTCTGCAGGCTCTGGTCCCCATCGTGTGCTCCCTGCTGTCTGCAGGCTCTGGTCCCCATCGTGTGCTCCCTGCTGTCTGCAGGCTCTGGTCCCCATCGTGTGCTCCCTGCTGTCTGCGGGCTCTGGTCCCCATCGTGTGCTCCCTGCTGTCTGCGGGCTCTGGTCCCCATCGTGTGCTCCCTGCTGTCTGCGGGCTCTGGTCCCCATCATGTGCTTCTTGCTGTCTGCGGGCTCTGATCCCCATCGTGTGCTCCCTGCTGTCTGCGGGCTCTGATCCCCATCGTGTGCTCCCTGCTGTCTGCGGGCTCTGGTCCCCATCGTGTGCTCCCTGCTGTCTGCGGGCTCTGGTCCCCATCGTGTGCTCCCTGCTGTCTGCGGGCTCTGGTCCCCATCGTTTGCTCCCTGCTGTCTGCGGGCTCTGGTCCCCATCGTGGGCTCCCTGCTGTCTTCGGGCTCTGGTCCCCATCATCTGCTGCCTGCAGGCTCTGGTCCCCGTTGTGTGCTCCCTGCTGTCTGCGGGCTCTGGTCCCCATCGTGTGCTCCCTGCTGTCTGTGGGCTCTGGTCCCCATCGTGTGCTTCTTGCTGTCTGCGGGCTCTGATCCCCATCGTGTGCTCCCTGCTGTCTGCGGGCTCTGATCCCCATCGTGTGCTCCCTGCTGTCTGCGGGCTCTGATCCCCATCGTGTGCTCCCTGCTGTCTGCGGGCTCTGGTCCCCATCGTGTGCTCCCTGCTGTCTGCGGGCTCTGGTCCCCATCGTGTGCTCCCTGCTGTCTGCGGGCTCTGGTCCCCATCGTGTGCTCCCTGCTGTCTGCGGGCTCTGGTCCCCATCGTGTGCTCCCTGCTGTCTGCGGGCTCTAGGTCCCCATCGTGTGCTCCCTGCTGTCTGCGGGCTCTGGTCCCCATCGTGGGCTCCCTGCTGTCTGCGGGCTCTGGTCCCCATCATCTGCTGCCTGCAGGCTCTGGTCCCCGTTGTGTGCTCCCTGCTGTCTGCGGGCTCTGGTCCCCATCGTGTGCTCCCTGCTGTCTGCGGGCTCTGGTCCCCATCGTGTGCTCCCTGCTGTCTGCGGGCTCTGGTCCCCATCGTGTGCTCCCTGCTGTCTGCAGGCTCTGGTCCCCATCGTGTGCTCCCTGCTGTCTGCGGGCTCTGGTCCCCATCGTGTGCTCCCTGCTGCCTGCGGGCTCTGGTCCCCATCGTGTGCTCCCTGCTCCCTGCGGGCTCTGGTCCCCATCGTGTGCTCCCTGCTGTCTGCGGGCTCTGGTCCCCATCGTGTGCTCCCTGCTGTCTGCGGGCTCTGGTCCCCATCGTGTGCTCCCTGCTGTCTGCGGGCTCTGGTCCCCATCGTGTGCTCCCTGCTGTCTGCGGGCTCTGGTCCCCATCGTGTGCTCCCTGCTGTCTGCGGGCTCTGGTCCCCATCGTGTGCTCCCTGCTGTCTGCGGGCTCTGGTCCCCATCATGTGCTTCTTGCTGTCTGCGGGCTCTGATCCCCATCGTGTGCTCCCTGCTGTCTGCGGGCTCTGATCCCCATCGTGTGCTCCCTGCTGTCTGCGGGCTCTGGTCCCCATCGTGTGCTCCCTGCTGTCTGCGGGCTCTGGTCCCCATCGTGTGCTCCCTGCTGTCTGCGGGCTCTGGTCCCCATCGTTTGCTCCCTGCTGTCTGCGGGCTCTGGTCCCCATCGTGGGCTCCCTGCTGTCTTCGGGCTCTGGTCCCCATCATCTGCTGCCTGCAGGCTCTGGTCCCCGTTGTGTGCTCCCTGCTGTCTGCGGGCTCTGGTCCCCATCGTGTGCTCCCTGCTGTCTGTGGGCTCTGGTCCCCATCGTGTGCTTCTTGCTGTCTGCGGGCTCTGATCCCCATCGTGTGCTCCCTGCTGTCTGCGGGCTCTGATCCCCATCGTGTGCTCCCTGCTGTCTGCGGGCTCTGATCCCCATCGTGTGCTCCCTGCTGTCTGCGGGCTCTGGTCCCCATCGTGTGCTCCCTGCTGTCTGCGGGCTCTGGTCCCCATCGTGTGCTCCCTGCTGTCTGCGGGCTCTGGTCCCCATCGTGTGCTCCCTGCTGTCTGCGGGCTCTGGTCCCCATCGTGTGCTCCCTGCTGTCTGCGGGCTCTGGTCCCCATCGTGTGCTCCCTGCTGTCTGCGGGCTCTAGGTCCCCATCGTGTGCTCCCTGCTGTCTGCGGGCTCTGGTCCCCATCGTGGGCTCCCTGCTGTCTGCGGGCTCTGGTCCCCATCATCTGCTGCCTGCAGGCTCTGGTCCCCGTTGTGTGCTCCCTGCTGTCTGCGGGCTCTGGTCCCCATCGTGTGCTCCCTGCTGTCTGCGGGCTCTGGTCCCCATCGTGTGCTCCCTGCTGTCTGCGGGCTCTGGTCCCCATCGTGTGCTCCCTGCTGTCTGCAGGCTCTGGTCCCCATCGTGTGCTCCCTGCTGTCTGCGGGCTCTGGTCCCCATCGTGTGCTCCCTGCTGCCTGCGGGCTCTGGTCCCCATCGTGTGCTCCCTGCTCCCTGCGGGCTCTGGTCCCCATCGTGTGCTCCCTGCTGTCTGCGGGCTCTGGTCCCCATCGTGTGCTCCCTGCTGTCTGCGGGCTCTGGTCCCCATCGTGTGCTCCCTGCTGTCTGCGGGCTCTGGTCCCCATCGTGTGCTCCCTGCTGTCTGCGGGCTCTGGTCCCCATCGTGTGCTGGGACTACACCTTTAAATTACAACATGGATATGATATGAATGGCATATGGTAGAATAAACTCTAAAACTACAGTCAAGGGGCCGGTGATGACCCATTTTGCTGTTTTAAGAAGTTTACAACCCTGGAAGTAAAAATTAAAGGAGTTATCCGGCTTATTTTGACTTTTTTGTTATTGCACTATGGGGATACAAGAAGCAGGTAAGTAGATAGTAACTACCTTCCTTCCCTGCTGTCAGCCCCTCTCCCCCTGCTCAGAGTGGTCATGTGACTGCTCTTGCCGTGATTTTGCAGTTTTCTGTGATGTCACGACGATTGGGCATGCGCTTATGCTGCCTTGTAGACGGGCATCACAGCCGACATGTAGCCGCCCTGCTGGCCGGGTACATGGTGCCGGAGTCCCCCCCCCCCCCTCCCCACATTCCATAGTGCAGGGGTCTCGCTGCCTGTACGCTGCATGCAGCCCCTGGTGCTGCTGGCGGCGTGCAAACAGTGGCCCCCTTGCTGATCGCGGCCTGTGCAGGGGCCCGTGCAGTCAGCGCTGTATAGCAGATGACTGATTCCTGGGCGCTCTGCAGATGGAAGCGCGATATACAGCGATGATCAGCGCCGGCCAATCAGAGGCCAGCAGCAGATCATTGCAGTAGCGGCGTATACAGAGTTCGGCTCTGCAGAGCCGAGCTCTGTATACAGTGATGATCAGCCGCGGCCAATCATAGGCCAGCAGCAGATCACTGGAGAATCTGCATAGGAGCATGTCCCTGCACAGCACCTGGAAATCAGTCCTCTGCTATAAAGCGCTGGCTGCACAGCCCCTGCAGCGATCAGCCTGTCGACTCACTGCTGCTGCTGCTTCCGGCCGCAGTGGAGTGATATGCAATGAGCATAATGAGCGGGGGTTGGAAGCAAGTGACAGCAGCGAGAAGGTGAGTATAGACATTCTTTTTTTTTTTTTTTTTCTCTGGTGCGTGTCACACGGATCACATCCGTGCAGTTCGTGTGACACCTGTGATGGCGGAGAAAAACGGACGGACATGTCTACGTGTGGAGCACAGAGGCACACGTATGCTCCACACGGTCCATGGCAAAACACACACGTGTGTGCAGACCCATTGATTTGAATGGGTCTACTTGTGCCCGTGTCTCCGGCATGTGAGGAAACAGACCAAACATGTACCGGAAACACGGACGTGTGAAGGGGGCCTAAGAGATTAATGAGTAGATTTGTGAGTGTTACCATCTGTGAAAAAACAAACCTAATTTTTCTCAAGTGTCATCCTAGTTGCTTTGGTTTTCTTTTCTCCTCCCTTTATTTGTCACTGAACCAGGTAGACTTTTTATTCATTGACTTTTAAAGACGTGATCCAAAACTAATATTTATTTTAATCCTAAATTTCTATTTATTATAAACATCTAATGTCATTGATAATCTTTAATTAAAAAGTCTTTACTATTACCCTTATTGCTCTGTTTTATTTATTTGTTTTTACCTGCTTCCGTTTTGATGATGCTTCATGTCAGATTCCCCAGTGCATGCTGGGATACTTAAACAAAACGTCATCAGGGGGAAGAGACTGTGGTCACTGCTGCAGCCTCTGCCCTAGCCTCTGCCCTCACCCTGAAACCAAGCGTCATTAGTGATGTCTGTTTCAGGCTCTGGGCAAGTCCCTGGTCTACTGAATGTGCATCACTTTTAAATTCCAACGTCTGTTCTGTACAAGCTCCCTTGTCACTGAGCAATATTCTTTTCTCTAGTCCCTTCCACGACAGCATAGGAGGTTGTCTCTCCACGCCCTAATTGGGACAGGAAGTTCAAGAGGTTTAAAAGGACCCTCCCACCTCCCATAGCCAGTGTCTTTCCTGTCCCCATGGGGCATGGAGAGGTTTTTTATTTTCTCCTATGCTGTGGTGGCCGGCGAACTACAGTATAATATTTTTTTTTTTTTTCTCTTTCCCCTGTTACCTTAAGCCGGACAGCATCGGTCGGGCCTTCACCACTCCTCCCTTGCTGTTCCCTCACGCTGTGGGGGACCGCTGCTCCAGGCTTCCGGAGCCTCCTATGGGGTGATGCAGGCTGTTGAGCTCCCCGGCCGGCGTCCTCCCTGAGCCGCCGGCCGCTTCCTGCATGCACGCTGCCGGAGCGATCCGGAAGTGCTCCCTGGGGCGGGACTTCCGGTCTTGCGGACTTCCGGTTGAGCGCTTCCGGTTTGCGGAGGCAGCGTGGAGGACACGCCGACGCTGACACGGCCTGTCCGGGACCTGCTGCAGGAGGCGGGGAACATCACCAGTCGCTGGGGGGGGCAGGCCTTTCCACAGGAAGGCTGCCCTGAAGGCATCAGACCCACGGTAAGGATTCTTCTGTGTGCACTGCCAGGTCTTCCTCTGCTTCTGCAGAGCCCAGCGTTTTCCCCTGCTTCTGAAGAGGCTGAGGGACGGTCCCTTATGCCTGGTTTCAGGCTGACATGGTGAGACAAGTGTGCAAGGCTAAGGAAGCCTTGCCAGCAGTATACGTCTGTCCATTCCATGGGCTACTGGTGGCCTTTGGCCTTGGGTGTGTGAGCTTGGGAGTTGAATCCCAGGGGACACTCCTGGATATTGCTGTATCAGGACATGGGCTGGCTGCCTGGTCTGATGACGCTTCTCTGTTCCATTGAGTGGAGAGGGCAGGCATCGTGTGTATAGCCCGTCCCTTGTGCCAAGCTGCGGTCCATGTTGGTACAGGAGCTTCAGGCCTCACTAGCCTCCCTCCCTGCTGCTGACCCTTCTGCCACAAAAAAGCTACCTCCAGTCGTCTGATCCTGAGGCTGATTCCGCCTCGGTGGGTCCCGATATAGGTTTTTCTCCGGGCCTGACCGGTCTTTTCTTTTCCCGGAGATGATTGGGGGATCTTAATGGAGCAGTTGGGTGCACTGTAGGGTTGGAGGATGAGTCCTCCCCTCCGTTAAGGGCGAGATGTTCGCGGGCCTGAAAACCACTGGGCAAGGGGGTTTCTTGTCCATGCTACTGTCCTGGATCTTCTCTCTAGAATGGGATTTCCTTGAGGAGCTTCTGGAGTGTCCTCTGACACAGTTCCTCTGGAGAGTTCTGGGTTGCTTTGGGAGATTCCCATGCAGGTGGCCAAGGTCGCTATACTAACAGCGCTCCCCCTTGCGGCCGATTACCAGCTTAGGAATCCGATAGTTGGGTAGTCAGAAGTCTCATGAAGAAGTCCTGGGAGGCTTCGTCATCTCCCATCGGGCCCATACTACCTCCTCTTAGGTCCCCCTGTCCCTCCTTTGGAGGCTCGACCAGTGGAGGCTCAATTTCCTGGGGCCTAGGGATGAGTTACTGGAATCCCTTCCCTTACTTAGGAAGGCTACTAGTTTGGCGGGTACCTCTGTGTAGTCGGTCCGCCTGGCTGCCAGGACCTCAGTCTTGTCTAACTCGGACAGACGAGCTCTAGGCTAAGGCTTGGAGTGGGGACTCTACTTCCACATTGCGGCTTGCTCCCGTCCGTTAAGGGGTGCTTAAGGGTTGGGCCTGCCCTGGATGATATTCTGGACAGGGCGACTGATCGTCAGGCCTACCGGATACACCCTCCGGACAATGGTCCTTTCATCCCTCGATACCTCGGGCCTCCCAGTCCAAGGGGAGAGGTGAGTCTGACCGTGGGAGCTACCCTTAGGGTGAGGGGAGTACTTTCTCATCCCTACCCATCCACAAAGTCCTCAGCATGACGAACAGTGAGTCGGCTCGGGTGGGGGGACGGCTCTCTGCTTTTCTTCCCCAGTGGCGGGCCTTCTCCACCTTGCCAGGGGTCCTACAAGCTCATCTCAGAGGGTCTGTTGATAGACTCCCCCCCCCCCCCCCCCCGGCCTCCGCGTCACGGCCCTGTCGTCCCAGGGTTCTCAGGATCTCCTGTGCTCGATGATTCGGGTGTTAATCCATTCGGGGGTCGTTTCTCTGTCCCGAGTCAGGAAGTAGGGGTAGGTCGCTACTCCGTTTCTGCCTTGTCAAAACACCATCTGGAGATGTCCGGCTTTTCATCTTTCTGAAGCGTCTCAAACCAGCGGGTCTGATACCGACGTTTCCAGAATGGAGTCTGTGAACTCTGTTGTTCCCCTGCTCGGTCTCCGCCACCTTTTGGCCTCGATTGCCCTGAGGGGCGCCTAGTTCCATGTGCCCTTCCATCCTTGTCTCAGGCAGTACCTCAAAATTGCGGTTCTGCACGGAGGGGCCATGCTTCATTTCCACTTACAGGTACTTCCCTTCGGCTTCTTCTCGGCTCCAAGACTCTTTTCAAGGATCAGGGCTGAGGTGGTCACCTTCCTCCGTTGCGGAGTTGGCCTCAACCTGACAGGCATCCTTCCCCCAGAGGATCACAGATTGACGCTGCTGGACGGACTCTCGATGTTCATGGACAGGCGCGCCCGACCCTTCGAGGCGCTATATCGGCCCTGGGTTTTATGACGTCCTGCATTCCCTCAGTCTTGTGGGCTCCGGCCCACTCTCGTTGTCCATGGGATCGTGTCCTGGTTCATTGGGTCGGGCTCCCTTCCTCCCTGAGCACCGGTTCGCCTGTCGGCACCCGTCTCCTTGTCCCTCCTCTGGTGTGTCCCTACAACCTGATGGTTGGGGTTGCCTGGACCCGGTCATCCATGGTTTCACTGGCAGCCGATGCCAGCCAGAAGGGCTGGGGGGCTAGGGTGGAAAACTCTCAGTTCAGGGGGGCTGGAGCCCCTAGGTCGGCACCCAGTCCTCCAACTACCGGGAACTCGGGGTGGTCGGAGAAGCCTCCTCGCTGCCCAGGATCCCATCTGGGACACTCACGTCCAAGTCTACTGGGACAATGGCTCAACAGTGGCACATCTCCGCCATCAGGGCAGTACTAGGTCGGCGCCCTGAAGTCTGTGTCCTCCCGGATCTTCCACTGGGCAGGACAGTCCCTGCTATCCCTTTCTGCAGTCCATCTACAAGGATCCCTACGCCTTCAAGCAGACTTCCTGAGTCATCAGGATGTTCACCCAGGGGAGTGGAGTCTGGCCCAAGCGGTGTTCTGCTCTCTAGTGGCAAGGTGGGGTACTCCAGAGGTAGACCTCTTTGCTTCAGCAGGAAATTCGGGTCGCAACATTTGTCTCCCTGAACCCGCGGGACTAGGCGTTAGGGGTAGACGCTTTCGGCCACACTTGGTCCTTTGCCTCGCTTACGCGTTCCCCCTCTTCCTCTTCTCGCAAGGGCCCTGAGGAAGGTCAGAGACGAGGGGGTCCCAACTATACTGGTTGCCCCGCTGTGGCCTCGGAGGAGTGGGTACAGCCTGGTCATGACTCTAGGCATAGACGGCCCAGTCCTCTTGGGTTCGGTCCCCAGCTTACTGTCCCAGGGTCCGATTTTTCCATCCGGCTCCCCAGAAACTCAACTTGGCTGCCTGGCTTCTGAGGCCCGGGCTCTGAAGGCCCAAGGGCTTTCTGACAAAGTTGTGGCTACCCTACAGAAGAACCGTAAACCAGTGACTAATAGTATTTACAACAACATCTGGAAGAGATTTTCCTCCTGGTGTGGTTCTCGGCCTCCTGACCCACTTCGGCCTAATATTGCACAGATTCTTGACTTCCTCCAGTGGGGATTGGACTTAGGCCTTAGGCCTAGCGCCCTGACAGTCCAGGTGTCGGCCCTCAGTGCAGTCTTTGACACGGCTCTGGCAGATCATCGTTGGATCCGTCGGTTCTTTGTGTCCGCTAGTAGACTCTGTCCACGTCAGAGGTTCCTGACACCTCGCTGGGATCTCAATGTGGTCCTTCCGGACTGTCTCAGTCACCATTTGAGCCACTGTGCTCTTGTACCATTCGTTCTCTTTCTCACACGACTGCTTTTCTTGTGGCTATTACGTCTGCTCGCAGAGTTGGAGAACTTCAGGCTTTGTCTATTCGGGAACCTTACCTGACCGTCAGAGTTGACAGCATTGTTTTTCAGCTGGACCCTTCCTTCCTTCCCAAGGTGGTTTCGGATTTTCACCGTTCTCAGTCCGTCGTCCTGCCTTCCTTCTGTCAGTATCCTTGGACTCCGGGTGAGGAAGTGTTTCATTCTTTGGATGTCCGTCGGACAGTGTTGCACTACCTGGAGGTTACTGCTTCTTGGCGCCTTGATTCTAACCTGTTCATCCAGCCCTTGGCCGCAATAAGGGCAGGAAGGTGGCTAAGAGTACCGTCGCCAACTGGATTGTGCGGGCGATTAGGGATGCCTACCTCGCTCAGCATCTCTCTCCTCCTTCCGGATTCACGGCGCGCTCCACCAGGGCTACCTCTGTCTCCTGGGCTGAACGGGCAGGGGCTTCCCCTGAGCAGATCTGCCAGGCGGCTACGTGGTCTTCCCTCCATACTTTCACGAAGCATTATCGTCTGGATCTGGATTCCAGCAGGGATTTGGCTTTTGGCAGGATAGTCCTGCAGGCTGTGGTCCCCCCCTAGGTATCAATTCTTTGGTATTCCTCCTATGCTGTCGTGGAAGGGACTAGAGAAATAAGAATTATTCTTACCGTTAATTCGATTTCTAGGACCTTCCACGACAGCAGGTAATTCCCTCCCCTTTTATATTCATATATTCATGGATATGTTGTACTTCTCATTTGCTATGGGTTCTTTGTAAGACACTGGCTATGGGAGGTGGGAGGGTCCTTTTTAAACCTCTTGAACTTCCTGTCCCAATTAGGGCGTGGAGAGACAACCTCCTATGCTGTCGTGGAAGGTCCTAGAAATCGAATTAACGGTAAGAATAATTCTTATTTCAGTGCACAGTGACAGTGCGCTCCCTCTCTGCTCTAATGAGAAGTGATGAGCCGACAAGAAAATTAACTGTCAATGTGCATGGAAAGAGAGAATACGAAGAGACCAACCCTGTACCCGATACAGACGTCACTGGTCTGTGCTAAATTACAATATATAATCATTTAATCAATATTAGTTATAGACCACCCCTTTAACAATGTATCTGTAACAGCAAGCCACCCACTAAGCAGGACCCCGAGGTACTCCAAAACCCTTTAACCCCTATACAGGGATCTGGAATTACTGCAGGGTCCAGGTGTTCACTGCCTATGGTAGGCTGCAGTCCAGAGACAGGGATAGTCGCCAGGCAAGGTCTAAACCAGAATGTCAGCAAGGTACCAAAATGGGAAGGCAGGGGGAATGTCCAGAAAACAGGCCAAGGTCAAACAGAGATGTCAGTCGAGGTACAAAAGAGGAGGCAGGAGGAATGTTCGGAAAACAGGCCGAGGTCAAAACCGGGATGTCAAGTGAGGTACAAAACAGCAGGCAGAAGGGACGTCAATAAACAAAGCCGAGTTCATAGGAGACATAAAGCAAGGTGCACAGTACCAGGCAGGATGTGGTTCACAGCAACACAAGACTATATCTGGCAAAGATCCAAGCACACTGAAGGATATAAAAAGGGTGTGGTGCCTTCTCATAGGCTGGAGTAGGAGCTGATACTAGCTAGAAGGCACACACCCCTATAGTCAGTCAGCAGTACTGCAAGTTCCAGCCAGACCAAGCCTGGTGAAGGTGTGGTGACTCCGCCCACCAGAGCCCCTGGAACTGACTTCTCCCCCATCACCAGCACTGCCTGCAGTGTGAGCAGAGCGGCACCTGGTGACCACGGCAGACGTCACCGGAGCAGGCCCTGGTGGAGACGTGACAGTAGAGAGGCGCCTGGTGACTGGGGCAGACGTCACCGGAGCAGGCCCTGGTGGAGAAGTGACAGTAGAGCAGCGCCTGGTGACCGGGGCAGAAGTCACCGGAGCAGGCCCTGGTGGAGAAGTGACAGTAGAGCAGCGCCTGGTGACCGGGGCAGAAGTCACCGGAGCAGGCCCTGGTGGAGAAGTGACAGTAGAGCAGCGCCTGGTGACCGGGGCAGAAGTCACCGGAGCAGGCCCTGATGGAGAAGTGACAGTAGAGCAGCGCCTGGTGACCGCGGCAGAAGTCACCGTAGCAGGCCCTGGTGGAGAAGTGACAGTAGAGCAGCGCCTGGTGACCGGGGCAGATGTGACCATAGCAGGCCCTGGTGGAGAAGTGACAGTACAGCGGCGCCTGGTGACTGGGGCAGATGTCACCGGAGCAGGCCCTGGTGGAGACGTGACAGTACAGCGGCGCCTGGTGACTGGGGCAGATGTCACCGGAGCAGGCCCTGGTGGAGACGTGACAGTACAGCGGCGCCTGGTGACTGGGGCAGATGTCACCGGAGCAGGCCCTGGTGGAGACGTGACAGTACAGCGGCGCCTGGTGACTGGGACAGATGTCACCGGGGCAGGTCCTGGTGGAGACGTGACAGTATCAGTTAAAACAGATGGAGCTTTGAAGTAGAAAATTGGTCTTCCTAGTTTCGTCTGTATTTCATGGACAGATCCATTTTTTTTTTTTAACTTTGATGTTTGTATGGCCAATGAGACTCCATGGTCAGAGTGCTGTCTGAGGGGGGGAGAAGGGGCAGCATTAGGACATGTCACACAGATGAAGGTGTGTGCTTACAATGACTTTAAGACGCCGACAGACCCAACAAGGCTTTTCCAAAGCGAGGCCCAGCTCCACTGAGGGTTTTGTTGTTTTAGTGGCGACGTCGTGTTTTATCTGTGAATAGCGAGTGGATTCCTAGAGGAAGCCGAAGAATACTGCTTCTGTTAACTTTTTCACCATTTCCAAACTGATGCTGTAACAAATAAACTGAACGTGCACAGCAATATCATTTCATCAGCGTTGTTCGTTTTTTGCAGCGCTTTTTCAGGTAGATTCCAGGCAGAATCTTACTGAAAAAAGACAGTGTGCACATACTGTACCTTTTTAAAGCTGTTTTAATTAGCATTGGATCCTGCTTGCCCTTTAAATTTACAGGCTCATGGCCATGGAGAGGCATATGTGATGGGAATGGTTGGGGTCCCACCAAAGAGGGGTCGCCATGTTATATAACTGGTGGGCACACAAATGAGCTAATTTGCGTGCCTTGTTCTTTCCTTTTTAGAAGTATATTCTGTATAACCATATTGCCCTTTAGATTTCACATCTTCATTGTTTGCACATATCTTTATCGCACACAGTTGTGCTGCTGTGCTCTGGTTTGTAGATCGATTAGACTTTGAAATCTGCTGATAGTCGAGACGATTGCCACGTTGGAGCCTTTCCGCTGCTGAGCATGACAGGCACTGGGAACTTCACTGCAGAAAGATCTTCAGAGCTGTATTTGACAATATATCAGTATCATCAAATAATTGAAGGGGTTTTCCTGTACATTTTATATTAATGGTCTGTTCTTAGGATTGGTCATCGATATATTGGAGGGGTTGCGACGCCTAGCACCCTTGGCAATCGGCTGTTTTGGCCTGTATGCGATTTGGTTGCAGTGCTGCACACCTCCGTCAACTGGATAGTGGCCGTGGCCTGGTACTGCACCTCTGCTGCTGTTGGAGTGAATAGTGGTGGTTCTGCAGAACCCCGCCTACAGCCACTATACAGTTGCTTGAGCTGTGATGTTTCGCTCTGCAACTGATTACATCCATCGGTGGCAACGCCAGGAACAGATGATCTGCAGGGGTCTAAGGTCAGCGGGTGCTAAGACGTAAACAGGCATTGACAAGCCAAATAATTGTAATTTACTTTACTGCCTTATCTGCATTATCTATTACTGTATTTTACTGATTATAAAACGCAAAATTTGGGAGGATAATGAGGCGTGTGTCTTATAATCCGAATGTAGCTTACCAGGGGTGGTGGAGAGTGGTAGCAGGAGGCAGGGGCAATGCGGCAGGTGCTTTGCTGGGGTTGCTGCAGGCGGTGAGGGTTTCAAACAATGGTGCCTGGAGTCGGTGTGTGCGCAGATGGTGTTCTTGGCTCAAGATCTCATTTGCGTACATGCCACCTCTGGCCCATTGATCTCCTCGCAGCAGACTTAAGGAAAATGGCGCCCAGAGGTGGCGCGTGTGCAGTTGAGATCTCAGCTTGTCATTGAGCCGATAGATCAATCTGAACACGCGCCGATTCCATGCGCCGTTGCTGTGAATCCCACACCGCCAACAGTTTCTGGGACACCTGCCGCACCGCCTGCAGCATCGCCCTGTTCCACCATCGCCCCTGCCTCCTATGACCCCGTTCCACCACCACTGCCACCTCCCCTCTAGTAAGACACCAATGGATTATAAGACGGATCCCGTTTTTTTTTTGTTTTTTTTCTTTATCTCTCTAAATTTAGAGTGCGTCTTATAAACCAAAAAATACGTTATATATTCTAAACATTTTATCACTTTATTCAGTTAGATTCTTACAGTAACATAGCTGCACATTTGGAGATTTGACTCGGAGATATTTTTTAATCAACGTTGCTTCATTTTTGTTTCTTCTTTGGATGTATAGAAGCAATAAAAAAGTCTGCAAAAGTGCAAAGCTAAGGCTACTTTCAAACTTGCGTTCAGCGCAATCCGCCACTATGGAGAATAGCGCAGTCCGTTAACGCACGGCGCTATTTTCCATAAACTTGTATTGACAACGCACCGTAACGCAAGTGTCTGCGTTGCATCCGCTGGACGACGCTGCGTCGTTATTGTGACGCAGTCGAACAGAGGAAATGCTACAAGTAGCGTTTTGTGGGTTGTTAAAATAACGCACCTTGACGGATTCCGTTGGAATCCGCCAAGGTGTCCAATGATTGTCTATGGTGGCGGATTCCGTCACGTTCTACTGAGCATGCTTAGCAGGTCCAGCAGAACAATCAAAATCGTTTAAAATCACTCCTGGTCTCTCTCCCCCCATCCCCCCCCTCATACTCACCGATCATTGGCACTGCACAGTTGTCACAAAGCTTCGGCGGCTTTTCCTCTTTTGAAAATGCCGGCCGCTCATTATTCCATCTAGTATTCACTGCTTAC
Organism: Anomaloglossus baeobatrachus; assembly: GCF_048569485.1. Classification (NCBI taxonomy): domain Eukaryota; kingdom Metazoa; phylum Chordata; class Amphibia; order Anura; family Aromobatidae; genus Anomaloglossus; species Anomaloglossus baeobatrachus. The sequence goes on from NC_134359.1 coordinate 108,212,710, forward strand.
CCCGCCCACCTATGATTGGTTGCAGTCAGACCCGCCCCCACGCTGAGTGACAGCTGTCTGACTGCAACCAATCACAGCCGCTGGTGGGCGGGCCTATATTGTGCAGTACAATAAATAAATAATTAAAAATAAATGGCGTGCGGTCCCCCCCAATTTTGATACCAGCCAAGGTAAAGTCACACAGCTGAAGGCTGGTATTTTCAGGATGGGGAGCCCCACGTTATGGGGAGTCCCCCAGCCTAACAATATCAGCCAGCAGCCGCCCAGAATTGCTGCATCCATTAAATAAGACAGTCCTGGGACTCTACCGGGCTCTTCCTGAATTGCCCTGGTGCGGTGGCAATCAAGGTAATAAGGAGTTAATGGCAGCAGCTCATAGCTGCCACTAAGTCCTAGGTTAATCATGGCAGGCGTCTATGAGACACCCACAATGATTAACCTGTAAGTGAAAGTAAATAAACACATACACCTGAAAAAATCCTTTATTTGGAATAAAAGATAAAAAAAACAACACTTTATTAATCCCCAAATACCCCTCTAGGTCCGGCGTAATCCACACAAGGTCCCGCGCGACGCATCCAGCTCTGCTACATGAAGCTGACAGGATCGGCCGTAGAACACCGCCACTCGCCGTCAGCTCCACGCAGCAACTGAAGGGAGTCGCGCTGTCAGCGGGAACTTGACTGAGGTAATGTGTGCGTTGATGATTGGAGTGGTAGTGACGGTGTGTATGTGGTAATGATAGGTGCGGTAGTGCCGGGGTGTGTGCGGTGATGATGATGGATGCGGTAGTGCCGGGGTGTGAGCGATGATGATGAGTGCGGCAGTGCCGGGGTGTGTGCGGGGATGATGGGGGCTCTCTCTCGGCTTAACACAACACGTTATTTCACAGGAATCCGTTGCCTTTATATCACGCTATTTACAACGCCTCCGTCACATGCGTCACACAATGCATTGTGATGGATGCCGTTCAACGCAAGTGTGAAAGTAGCCTAAAGTAGAGCAGCTGTGAGGAAGTGTCCCTCGCTGATAGTTTATAAGAAGCCATCCAAAAGCAGCAGACCATGTTGATTACAGTGTACAATTATTTTAGCATTATTGAAGAAGTACTCCCTAGAAACGTTTTGTTGCCTAAACCTGTGTTTATGTAGTGTATGTTTGGTAATATATTCACTGATTGTCATCTTCCCTGATTTCCAGCATTGCTCCTGTCCTCTCTTGGGTTATGTGATGGCTATTTCCATTGACATCAATTGTGATTTGGCAAGTCGGAATAGCCATCACGTGACTCGGAAGAAGACCGAAGCAGCGCTGAAAACCGGGGAAGATGGCGATCGGTGAGTTTACTCCTGCACTCCCACTATACTATATATGCATTTACACAGGCTTAGGCTATACATTTTGGTGGGAGTGTTTCTTTAACATACGCTAAGGCTGCATCCATTACAGCTGTGCACAATGTGGGACTTTCTATATCAGTGTGTGTTTGTAATGGCTCCAAATCAAAGGTATACAGCAGGGGTCCCCAACCTGTGGCTCACAAGCCCACAATGTGTGGCTCGCGGCTGTCTGCCAGCTAGGTGCGTAAGCAGCAGGTCTTGCAAGTAGCTATGAAGAGCAGGTCTCCTGATGGCGACTTTTGTGAATACCCCATATAGAAGAGAAATTCTAAATGAGGGGTAGGAGCCTCTGGCTCTCGGTATACTATGTGATTCTGTGGAAAAGCTTTGACTATCATTACACCGGTAATGCTGGCTTTCGGTGCCACTATAGATAGGTGGTGGGAGCTAAATGTGGTTGGGAACCCTTTCTCCGAGCTGGGTTTGGCTCTCAAGATCAGAAAGGTTGGGAGCCTCTGGTATCCAGTATAGGCCTGTAATTGACCAGGATCTCACTTAAAGGGAACCTGTCAGCAGAAATGTCCCCTAAAACCTAACAGATTCCCCCTCTGCAGCTCCTGGGCTGCATTCTATAAAGGTCCCTGTTATGATTGTGCCCACTTTCTGACCAAAAAAAGTGTTTATAAAGTTGTACCTTTTTGGCTTCGGATTCTGTAAATCTGACACGGGGGCGGGCTGCCTGATGGCCGTTATTCTGCCCCCTGGTCCTGTATGCCGCCCCCATCGCTGATTTCCATACTTCTGGACGCCGCCCACTGCTCCAGCCATCCCCGCGCATGCCCAGTGTCCATCTCTCGTGGATGAGCACTGTGCCCAGCGTCACCGCTGGTGACGTGCACGCAGGGTTAAGATTATGGGCGGTGCTGTGATGTTTATTCCTAAGCAACCGCCCATAATCGCGGGACCGCGCTTTCCCCCTCGGCCTGCTTCGTTCTGCGCAAGCGCGCTGCTGCTGACCCCCACGTCCCGCGATTATGGGCGGTTGCTTAGGAATAAACATCACAGCACCGCCCATAATCTTAACCCTGCGTGCATGTCACCAGCGGTGACGCTGGGCACAGTGCTCATCCATGAGAGATGGGCACTGGGCATGCGCGGGGATGGCTGGAGCAGTGGGCGGCGTCCAGAAGTATGGAAATCAGCGATGGGGGCGGCATACAGGACCAGGGGGCAGAATAACGGCCATCAGGCAGCCCGCCCCCGTGTCAGATTTACAGAATCCGAAGCCAAAAAGGTACAACTTTATAAACACTTTTTTTTGGTCAGAAAGTGGGCACAATCATAACAGGGACCTTTATAGAATGCAGCCCAGGAGCTGCAGAGGGGGAATCTGTTAGGTTTTAGGGGACATTTCTGCTGACAGGTTCCCTTTAACACCATGTGAATGCTGCTTAAAGAAAAACTGTCCACAGGTTTTTGCTAAGTCATATAAGCAGCATGATGTAGGGGTAGAGTTCCTGATTCCAGTTATGTGTCAATTACTGGATTGTGTGTTTTATTTTCAATAAAATCTGTGTTTTAGCAGCAGGATGTTATCACTACAGGACTAGGTATCTTGTGCCTTCTGTTCAAGCCTGCCCCCACCACTGATCAGCTCTGTGTGCACACTGTATATCAGTGGTGTGGACGGGATTATAGAGGGCTTAGCATTCTGAGCACTGCTAGATCTGCAGCAGAGGAAGCTCTGTGCATCGTGTGCGGCAGCTGTGACCGCGCCCCAGCACTGACTGACAGACGGCTTGTATGTGTCCTTGGACATGTGGTGAATCTTTGTATCAGAGGCCTGCAGGTTGGCAGTGGGTCATATGCTATCTATAGCTAGAAATCTTGGCTGGCTATAAATTCTTCATGGATAAGTGAGAATTGTTGCAAAGTAATCTGGGAGAAGGGGTTTACTTAAAGTGAAATTCAGCCACAAATATGAAGAAAAAAAAAAAATATAATGTGAATGTAATATTCTTATTATAGCGCCATTAGTAATATACGAGGGGCTGCTAAGTCTTTTTTTCTTTGTGATCTTTGTTTCTATGGTAACGAATGTTACATCACATGAAAACCTTATGTGTCTAATATGTATTAAGAAAATGTTGTGTTCGTTGCTTATGGCAACAGTGTTCTTCCCATGCGGGAAAACAAAGTGGCGGAGTCTAATCCGATATTCACAGCAACTGAGAGCAGAGGAGTGATAAAATCCTTGTTACTGCAAGGAAAGTCCGTGAAGGATATTCATGGTGATATGTCGCAGACATTGGGGGATCAATGCCCTTCATTTTCCACTATTTAGAACTGGGTTGCCAAATGTAAAACTGGCCACTTCAGCACCAATGATGAGGAACGTCCTGGACGATCCAGAGTGGTGGTTGTTCCGGAGATCGCTGTTGCTGTGCGCAACCTCATACTGGAGAATCCACGAATTGCAGCTAAAGCAATAGCAGACATCATGGGGATTTCCCGTGAACGTGTTTGTGTCATTATCCATGAACATTTGGACATGAGGAAGCTATCTGCAAAGTGGTCCCCAAATGTTTGAGAACAGATCAGAAAAGCATGCGAGTGAAAACTTCCCGGTCCATTTGTCAGCGTTTGCGGACAATAAGAATTTCCTGGATGGACTGGTCACTATAGATGAGACCTGGATGTATTTGTATGACCCTGAAAACAAGGAGCAGTCAAAAATGTGGAGGCACAGCGGTTCACCTTGTCCAAAGAAGTTGAGGGTGCAAAAAATCAGCCACTAAAGTGATGGCGTCGGTGTTCTGGGATAAGGAGGGCATGCTGCTAGTGGACTACCTTCAAAAGGATTCCACCATCAATGCAAGGTATTACATTGAACTTTTGGGCCAATTGAAGGTAGATCTGAAGGCCAAAAGGCGTGACAAGCTGTCCAAAGGAATCTTGTTCCTGCAAGACAACGCTTCCACTCACACTGCACAAGCGACCACGGCAAAACTGGCAGAGCTGGAAGCTGGTTAACCACCCACCTTATTCACCAGATCTAGCGCCCTCCGACTATCATCTGTTTCCAAACCTGAAGAAACGTCTCAATGGTACCACATTTCACACCATTTCCGATACCATGACTGCTACGGATGCCTGGTTTGAGACACAACCGAAATCCTTCTTTTTGCTCAGCTTACAGAACTTGGAATACAGATGTAAGAAGTGTGATGACATCAGTGGAGAGTTTGTGAAATAAATGTAAAGTTTTATCACCCTATCCCATTTCTTTCTGGGTAAAGCCAAAGACTTATCAGCAGCCCATTGTGTTTGTGTGTGTGTGTATGTATATGTATATGTATATATATATATATATATATATATATATATATATATATATATATATATATATATATATATATATTATACCGTATTTTTCGCTTTATAAGACGCACTTTTGTTCCCCCAAATTTTGGGGGAAAGTAGGAGGTGCGTTTTATAATCCGAATATACGGGTCCAGGGGAGGTGGGGGCAACTCTGGGGCGGTGCTGCGGGGGCTTGTGGAGGCTGGTAGAAGCTTGTTAAGGCTGCTGGAGCAGCGTTTGATCTCCTGCTCCCGCTCATATAATATGCACAGCCGCTGTCCATCACCGTGGTGCTGAAACCACACCGCGGCGATGGGCTGGGGGAGCGGCGCATATTATATGTGCCTACGCCCCCCTTTGATCGCACATGTTCACCCCCCCCCCCCCCCGTCGTGTTAGATATGGCCCCCATGCTGTTTCCCATCCTAAAATAAAAATATATTCCCTTACCTCCTCCAGCGTGTCTCCCGGTGTCTCCCCGATCTCTCTGCTGCCGCTGTGATCAGGCACGCAGAGATCATGTCACTCTGCTGTGCCGATCACATGAACGGCACCGAGAACCAGGAAGTTCAGGAGCTCAACCGCACAGAGGGAGACAGGAGGGAGGACAGCACTGGAGAAGGTAAGTAAAGTGTTTATTTTACTATGGGCAGCAGCATGGGGGCCATATCTAACACAGGGGGATGTGTGCCAGCAATAGGAGACCTGTGCCACCTGTATGGGATGTGTGCCAGCAATAGGAGACCTGTGCCAGCTGTATGGGATGTGTGCCAGCAATAGGAGACCTGTGCCAGCTGTATGGGATATGTACCAGCAATAGGAGACCTGTGCCACCTGTATGGGATGTGTACCAGCAATAGGAGACCTGTGCCACCTGTATGGGATGTTTGCCAGCAATAGGAGACCTGTGCCATCTGTATGGAATGTGTGGCAGCAATAGGAGACCTGTGCCAGCTATATGGGATGTGTGCCAGCAATAGGAGACCTGTGCCACCTGTATGGGATGTGTACCAGCAATAGGAGACCTGTGCCACCTGTATGGAATGTGTGCAAGCAATAGGAGACCTGTGCCACCTGCATGGGATGTGTACCAGCAATAGGAGACCTGTGCCACCTGTATGGAATGTGTACCAGCAATAGGAGACCTGTGCCACCTGCATGGGATGTGTACCAGCAATAGGAGACCTGTGCCACCTGTATTGGATGTGTACCAGCAATAGGAGACCTGTGCCACCTGTATGGGATGTGTACCAGCAATAGGAGACCTGTGCCACCTGTATGGAATGTGTGCAAGCAATAGACCTGTGCCACCTGCATGGGATGTGTACCAGCAATAGGAGACCTGTGCCACCTGTATTGGATGTGTGCCAGCAATAGACCTGTGCCACCTGCATGGGATGTGAACCAGCAATAGGAGACCTGTACCACCTGCATGGGATGTGTACCAGCAATAGGAGACTTGTGCCACCTGCATGGGATGTGTACCAGCAATAGGAGACCTGTGCCACCTGTATGGGATGTGTACCAGCAATAGGAGACCTGTGCCACCTGCATGGGATGTGTGCCAGCAATAGGAGACCTGTGCCACCTGTATGGGATGTGTGCCAGCAATAGGAGACCTGTGCCAGCTTTATGGGATGTGTGCCAGCAATAGGAGACCTGTGCCACCTGCATGGGATGTGTGCCAGCAATAGGAGACCTGTGCCAGCTTTATGGGATGTGTGCCAGCAATAGGAGACATGTGCCAGCTGTATTGGATGTGTGCCAGCAATAGGAGACCTGTGCCAGCTGTATGGGATGTGTGCCAGCAATAGGAGACATGTGCCAGCTGTATTGGATGTGTGCCAGCAATAGGAGACCTGTGCCAGCTGTATGGGATTTTTGCCAGCACAAGGGGGCTATATTCAATATAAGGTGGACATATCCAGATTAAGGGGGCTAATTATAGGATGGGGGGCTATAAGAGACATATACCCTATATGATTTGTTAGACGGACACTGGCATTATAAGACGGACCCCATTTAATATTAAAAAAAATAAATTCTCTTCCTTCACCAAATTTGGGGGTGCGTCTCATAATCAGGTGCGTCTTATAAAGTGAAAAATACGGTGTGTGTGTGTGTGTGTGTGTGTGTGTGTGTGTGTGTGTATATGTATATACAGTGCCTACAAGTAGTCTTCAACCCCCTGCAGATTTAGCAGGTTTACACATTCAGAATTAACTTGGCATTGTGACATTTGGACTGTAGATCAGCCTGGAAGTGTGAAATGCACTGCAGCAAAAAAGAATGTTATTTCTTGTTTTTTTTTTCTTTTTTTTTTAAATTGTGAACAGTTTATTCAGAGGGTCACTTATTATTCAACCCCTCAAACCACAAGAATTCTGTTTGGTTCCCCTAAAGTATTAAGAAGTATTTCAGGCACAAAGAACAATGAGCTTCACATGTTTGGATTAATTATCTCTTTTTCCAGCCTTTTCTGACTAATTAAGACCCTCCCCAAACTTGTGAACAGCACTCATACTTGGTCAACATGGGAAAGACAAAGGAGCATTCCAAGGCCATCAGAGACAAGATCGTGGAGGGTCACAAAGCTGGCAAGGGGTACAAAACCCTTTCCAAGGAGTTGGGCCTACCTGTCTCCACTGTTGGGAGCATCATCCGGAAGTGGAAGGCTTATGGAACTACTGTTAGCCTTCCACGGCCTGGAAAGCCTTTGAAAGTTTCCACCCATGCCGAGGCCAGGCTTGTCCGAAGAGTCAAGGCTAACCCAAGGACAACAAGGAAGGAGCTCCGGGAAGATCTCATGGCAGTGGGGACATTGGTTTCAGTCAATACCATAAGTAACATACTCCACCGCAATGGTCTCCGTTCCAGAAGGTACCTTTACTTTCAAAGCGTCATGTCAAGGCTCGTCTACAGTTTGCTCATGATCACTTGGAGGACTCTGAGACAGACTGGTTCAAGGTTCTCTGGTCTGATGAGACCAAGATCGAGATCTTTGGTGCCAACCACACACGTGACGTTTGGAGACTGGATGGCACTGCATACGACCCCAATAATACCATCCCTACAGTCAAGCATGGTGGTGGCAGCATTATGCTGTGGGGCTGTTTCTCAGCCAAGGGGCCTGGCCATCTGGTCTGCATCCATGGGAAGATGGATAGCACGGCCTACCTGGAGATTTTGGCCAAGAACCTCCGCTCCTCCATCAAGGATCTTAAGATGGGTCGTCATTTCATCTTCCAACAAGACAACGACCCAAAGCACACAGCCAAGAAAACCAAGGCCTGGTTCAAGAGGGAAAAAATCAAGGTGTTGCAGTGGCCTAGTCAGTCTCCTGACCTTAACCCAATTGAAAACTTGTGGAAGGAGCTCAAGATTAAAGTCCACATGAGACACCCAAAGAACCTAGATAACTTGGAGAAGATCTGCATGGAGGAGTGGGCCAAGATAACTCCAGAGACTTGTGCCGGCCTGATCAGGTCTTATAAAAGACGATTATTAGCTGTAATTGCAAACAAGGGTTATTCCACAAAATATTAAACCTAGGGGTTGAATAATAATTGACCCACACTTTTATGTTGAAAATGTATTAAAATTTAACTGAGCAACATAACTTGTTGGTTTGTAAGATTTATGCATCTGTTAATAAATCCTGCTCTTGTTTGAAGTTTGCAGGCTCTAACTTATTTGCATCTTATCAAACCTGCTAAATCTGCAGGGGGTTGAATACTACTTGTAGGCACTGTGTATATATATATATATACAGTGCATATCTATGTGATATGTCATAATATTTTATATATATATATATATATATATATATGTGTATATATATATATATATATAATATTATGACATATATCACATAGATATATGTGATAGATTTAAGGATTTGGTGGAGGGAGTTACTGTATGTTGACTGTATTTTGTTTAGAATTAATATTAAAAATGCCTAATCCAAGAAAAAAATATGTAAAAAAAAAAAAGTGTATAACGTGCTTTTGCTTGTGAGGCTTTGGGTGAAAAAGACACTACCAGCTTATTATTTTTTTTTTTTTTTTGCTCCTAATCTTTTCTATATGTATGCAAGGTAGTGTAGGTGCCTTCTCTGGTTTCCAGCGCTGCTCCGGCTGGTGTTCTGTGGGCCACATGGCCGTCCTTTAGCTTTGCTGGCTCACGTAGTGTCTTCTGTGTGAGGCAGTGAAGAAGGCTGTGTAGACATGGTGAGACGGTGATTTCCACATATAGATCCTGGGCAGGGGAGGGCGCAAAAGAGTATAAAGGCATTACAGCACAGGACCATAGCTGATTCTTTTTGTGAGGTAAAACATTTTCTTGTCATGTTTTACCTGAAAGAAAGCACCATCTGCAATCCCGTGCTGTAATGTCTTTATACTCTTTCATGCCCTCCCCTGCCCAGGAGATGTGGTATGATCAGATCATCTTCCTGTATGGTCAGACACGGCCATTACACAGTACATAGGGACACATATTGAAGATTATCTCTGCACAGTAATATTATTTTTAATCCCATCCAATTGTGGAACTGATTATGATTCCAAGATCTTATTAAAATGTTCTTTGTTTGTAGGACGACCCCTCTAAGTCCTTGACTAGACGGTCATCTTGGCTATTTGACTTGCTCAATAACATTTGCACACCTTTACACTCAATTCAGCGAGTGCAAAATAGAGACATCAACAATTGTTAACTTTTTGCTGTTCCTATAGGATGGAAAACAAATAATTCATTGATTCCAGTGTTTTGCCACTAGATGGAGCCCTCGCCCAAGTATGAATGTAGTGTCTACTGTCATATTCATTCCTCTGTGCCAAGAATCCTGAGCGGCTTAGAGGGCAATCTTAAAAGGACCATCTTGTGTGAGAGAAGAGACTTCAAAGATAATTCAGTGTTAAAGCAAAGTTTGATACAATGGTTGTTTAGTATCACAAGCACTTCGTGCTATTCAGAGATATGTACACTGTAAAGGACTGGACAAGTTACTGATAACTACATCTGAGCATTGGTAAGAAGACACAGAGCTGCCATGGCCGGAATATGGAGTACAATGGGAACAAGCCTGTCAATAAATATCTAGCCAGTTTTCATCATCACAGGAGAAAGGATCTCTTTTTTTTTTTGTTCCATAAACAGCGCCACTATTCTCTATGGGCTGAATCTGGTACTGCAGCTCAGTCATATTCAAGTGTAAATTTTATTTGTTACACCTCTCCAATAATAAACACACGAACCTCGACATTATCAAGGGTTGCAACTGCTAGATTGGAGAGTTTTAGGGCAGAGTTTACGCAAGCCCACTCAGAAGACATCGGACGCCAGCAGTCCCACGCACGTGACCCAACCACCCAAGGAAGGCGATGGCACAGGATCAGTCTCATGAGGAAGAAGGGTATACAAAACAGTGGTAGAGAGACCGGGGCAGGTGCAAAACGCTCATCAGGAGGCAAGGTGCAATATGGAGGCAGGGTGCCCTGTATCCTACATAGCTTACACGTGGTGAAGCTGAATGCATCAGTCACCACCAACAGGTCAGTGTTGGAGTGAAAGTGATATCCAACTCTGCCATGTTTATAAAGCCCCATATATTATTTTCTGTTTGACTGTGGAACATACAGTGCCTTGTAAAGTATTCGGCCCCCTTGAATTTTTCATCCTTTTTTCACATTTCAGGCTTCAAACATAAAGATAAAAATTGTAATGTTTTGGTGAAGAATCAACAACAAGTGGGACACAATTGTGAAGTTGAACGAAATTTATTGATGATTTTAAACTTTTTTAAAAAATAAATAACTGAAAATTGGAATGTGCTACAGTTAGGTCCAGAAATATTTGGACAGTGACACAATTTTCGCGAGTTGGGCTCTGCATGCCACCACATTGGATTTGAAATGAAACCTCTACAACAGAATTCAAGTGCAGATTGTAACGTTTAATTTGAAGGTTTGAACAAAAATATCTGATAGAAATTGTAGGAATTGTACACATTTCTTTACAAACACTCCACATTTTAGGAGGTCAAAAGTAATTGGACAAATAAACCAAACCCAAACAAAATATTTTTATTTTCAATATTTTGTTGCGAATCCTTTGGAGGCAATCACTGCCTTAAGTCTGGAACCCATGGACATCACCAAACGCTGGGTTTCCTCCTTCTTAATGCTTTGCCAGGCCTTTACAGCCGCAGCTTTCAGGTCTTGCTTGTTTGTTGGTCTTTCCGTCTTAAGTCTGGATTTGAGCAAGTGAAATGCATGCTCAATTGGGTTAAGATCTGGTGATTGACTTGGCCATTGCAGAATGTTCCACTTTTTTGCACTCATGAACTCCTGGGTAGCTTTTGGCTGTATGCTTGGGGTCATTGTCCATCTGTACTATGAAGCGCCGTCCGATCAACTTTGCGGCATTTGGCTGAATCTGGGCTGAAAGTATATCCCGATAAACTTCAGAATTCATCCGGCTACTCTTGTCTGCTGTTATGTCATCAATAAACACAAGTGACCCAGTGCCATTGAAAGCCATGCATGCCCATGCCATCACGTTGCCTCCACCATGTTTTACAGAGGATGTGGTGTGCCTTGGATCATGTTCCGTTCCCTTTCTTCTCCAAACTTTTTTCTTCCCATCATTCTGGTACAGGTTGATCTTTGTCTCATCTGTCCATAGAATACTTTTCCAGAACTGAGCTGGCTTCATGAGGTGTTTTTCAGCAAATTTAACTCTGGCCTGTCTATTTTTGGAATTGATGAATGGTTTGCATCTAGATGTGAACCCTTTGTATTTACTTTCATGGAGTCTTCTCTTTACTGTTGACTTAGAGACAGATAGACCTACTTCACTGAGAGTGTTCTGGACTTCAGTTGATGTTGTGAACGGGTTCTTCTTCACCAAAGAAAGTATGCGGCGATCATCCACCACTGTTGTCATCTGTGGACGCCCAGGCCTTTTTGAGTTCCCAAGCTCACCAGTCAATTCCTTTTTTCTCAGAATGTACCCGACTGTTGATTTTGCTACTCCAAGCATGTCTGCTATCTCTCTGATGGATTTTTCTTTTTTTTCAGCCTCAGGATGTTCTGCTTCACCTCAATTGAGAGTTCCTTAGACCGCATGTTGTCTGGTCACAGCAACAGCTTCCAAATGCAAAACCACACACCTGTAATCAACCCCAGACCTTTTAACTACTTAATTGATTACAGGTTAACGAGGCAGACGCCTTCAGAGTTAATTGCAGCCCTTAGAGTCCCTTGTCCAATTACTTTTGGTTCCTTGAAAAAGAGGAGGCTATGCATTACAGAGCTATGATTCCTAAACCCTTTCTCCGATTTGGATGTGAAAACTCTCATATTGCAGCTGGGAGTGTGCACTTTCAGCCCATATTATATATATAATTGTATTTCTGAACATGTTTTTGTAAACAGTTAAAATAACAAAACTTGTGTCACTGTCCAAATATTTCTGGACCTAACTGTATATTATTTGTCCCCTTTACTTTCAGTGCAGCAAACTCACTCCAGAAGTTCATTGAGGATCTCTGAATGATCCAATATTGTCCTAAATGACTGATGATGATAAATATAAGCCACCTGTGTGTAATCTAGTCTTCGTATAAATGCACCTGCTCTGTGATAGTCTGTGTTCTTTTTAAAGTGCAGATAGCATCATGAAGACCAAGGAACACAACAGGCAGGTCCATGATAATGTTGTGGAGAAGTTTAAAGCTGGATTTGGTTACAAAAAGATTTCCAAAACTTTAAACATCTCAAGGAGCACTGCGCAAGCGATCATATTGCAATGGAAGGAGTATCCTACCACTGCAAATCTACCAAGACCCGGCCGTCCCTCCAAACTTTCAGCTCAAGAAGACTGATCAGAGTTGCAGCCAAGAGGCCCATGATAACTCTGGATGAACTGCAGAGATCTACAGCGGAGGTGGCAGAGTCTGTCCGTAGGACAACAATCAGTTGCACACTGTACAAATCTGGCGTTTATGGAAGAGTGGCAAGGAGAAAGCCATTTCTCAAAGATATCCATAAAAAGTGTTGTTTAAAGTTTGCCACAAGCCACCTGGGAGACACATCAAACATGTGGAAGAAGGTGCTCTGGTGAGATGAAACCAAAATTGAACTATTTGGGCACAATGCCAAATGATATGTTTTGGCGTAAAAGCAACACCGCTCATCAAACTGAACACACCATCCCCACTGTCAAACATGGTGGTGGCAGCATCAAGGTTTGGGCCTGCTTTTCTTCAGCAGGGACAGGGAAGATGGTTTAAATTGATGGGAAGATGGATGGAGCCAAATACAGGACAATTCTTGAAGAAATAATTGTTGGAGTCTGCAAAAGACCTGAGACTGGGACGGAGATTTGTCTTCTAACAAGACAATGATCCTAAACAAAGCAAAATCTACAAAGGAATGGTTCACAAATAAACGTATCCAGGTGTTAGAATGGCCAAGTCCAGACCTGAATCCAATCGTGAATCTGTGGAAAGAGCTGAAAACTGCTGTTCACAAACGCTCTCCATCCAACCTCACTCAGCTCCAGCTGTTTACAAAGGAAGAATGGGCAAGAATTTCAGTCTCTCGATGTGTAAAACTGATAGAGACATAAACCAAGCGACTGCAGCTGTAATCACAGCAAAAGGTGGCGCTACAAAGTATTAACTTAAAGGGGATAAATAATATTGCACGCCCCAATTTTCAGTTATTTATTGTTTAAGGTAAGCAATAAATTTTGTTCATCAGTAAGTACAGTGTGACTCTGCTCTCCACACAGACGGAATAATTGCTTTTCCATGGATGTTTTTGGTCTTGCTTATCTCCATCAGAACTCCTCACAATCTGATGGCCAGACTTTCAGGATGTTGAACCGGTCTTGCACCGCACAGTGTACAGCCACGGGATGCTCTTCTTCTGGAGCACTTCACCATTTGCGATTCCTTGCCCATTTATTGACTTGTACCAGACTAGCTCTACATTCTTCGAGCTTGGCCGTCTGACGGTCTGAAGACGTTCACAAGGCTAAGAACATTCTCACACAATCTGATGTGCTGTTTCTGAGTAAACAAATACTGATCAAATTCAGCTGCGTATGCAGAGTGTTGTGTGTCCTATACGGTGTGGGAACGTATCTGCTGCACCATAACTCTCCTCCGTCACCTGTAGTGGCATGGTTCTTTCATATTGATTTTTCATGTCCCTGTAGTTAGATCAGTAGCCGGCAGCTGTAATGGGTACTATTACTTTCAGGCCAGAAATAGACTCCAAGTTTGTTAAGACTCTGTTCACTTTTGTATTACAAATAGCCCATGACACTGTGCTGAATCCATCGTGTTTGGGTTCTGTTGTGTCTGTCGTTTTGGCAGTAAGAGTAAGTACTGAACTATTCCTCCCTTTAAATACGATAGAACCTGTGATGGAAGCTAAAGGCGGCGTTACACGCTACGATTTATCTGACGATATGTTGGCGGGGTCACGGTGTTCGTGACGCATTTCCGTCATCGTTAGCCACGTCGTTGCGTGTGACACCTACGTGCAATTCAGAACGATCGCAAATAGGTTGAAAATTGTTGATCGTTGACACGTCGTTCATTTTCAAAATATTGTTCATCGTTTGGAACGCAGCAGACATATTGGTACGTTTGACACCCTGCCAATGACGAACAACATCCACACGACCGCCTTGGTCAAAAAATATATCACTGAACGATTTTGCGTCGCTTGTGAGATCGTTACGTGTGACCGCTAATAAACGACCTATGAGCGATCTCGGCAAATCGTAACTACAATCTGGGCGTGTCACATCGCTAATGAGATTGTCAGATAAGCCGGCGTTACACGCTACGATATTAGGCTGCTTTCACATTGCGTTATTAACTATGTTCACCGGACCTGTTGGAGCTTCCATCCGAACCCCCCTACCCCCCCCCCCGAAAAACGGGTTTTGGATGCATGCTCCAAAGGGCCATGGACTGTGATGGTGCAGGCGGAGTCACCGTCTGCTCTGTCTTGTACCATTTTCGGGCGTATGCGCTTTCTGCGGCCGGACACCCAGATGCAGCCTACTACGTCTGTGTGTCCACCTGTAGAACGCATATACACCTGAAAATATCCCAAGCACGGTGCTGACATATTACTGTATATACTTCAATATCTCCTTAGACCACTCAGTTATCCAGTTAGTGAAAAAAGAAAGCAGACAAAATGTTGGGCCCCAACAAAAATTTAAGAAGTATTTTCTACCCCTTACCTAAGCAATGCAGAATATTGGGTGAATCATGGCATGTTGAGCTTATTACAGGCCCTCTCTGCGGCTACTCTGTACCTCACCCATGTGATGCAGTGTTAAAACCGTGCACGACCAAAGTTGCTGTTCCCATCAGAGGTGGGTAGAATTTGTCTTCTAAGGGGTACTTCACACACAGCGAGATCGCTAGCGAGATCGCTGCTGAGTCACGGTTTTTGTGACGCACCAGTGATCTCATTAGCGATCTCGCTGTGTCTGACACTGAGCAGCGATCTGACCCCTGCTGTGATATTGCTGCTCGTTACACTCAGTGCTGGTTCATTTTTTTTGACGTTGCTCTCCTGCTGTGAAGCGCACATCGCTGTGTGTGACAGCAACAATCTGAATGTGCAGGCAGCAGGGAGCCGGCGTCTGGCAGCCTGCGGTAAGCTGTAACCAAGGTAAATATCAGGTAACCAAGCGAAGCCCTTAGCTTGGTTACCTGTTATTTACCTTGGTTACTAGCATCCTCCGCTCTCACGCTGCCAGTGCCGGCTCCCTGTACAAGTAGCCGGAGTACACATCGGGTAAATAAGCAAAGCGGTTTGCTTATTAACCCGATATGTACTCTGGCTAGGAGTGCAGGGAGCCAGCGCTAAGCGGTGTGCGCTGGTAACCAAGGTAAATATCGGGTAACCAAGCGCTTGGTTACCCGATATTTACATTAGTTACCAAGCGCAGCATCGCTTCCACGCGTCGCTGGGGGCTAGTCACTGGTGAGATCTGCCTGATTGACAGCTCACCAGCGACCATGTAGCGACACACCAGCGATCCTGACCAGGTCAAATCGCTGGTGGGATCACTGGAGCGTCGCTAAAGTGTGACGGTACCCTTAGGCTGTAGTGGATAAGACTGGATGATAAGGTTTAGGTTATCAGAAAAAAAAAACCTAAAAGCTTACTAAATCTTGAAGCTACAGAAGAATATGAAATTCCTTGCACTGGTGCTAAATATGTTGGTGTACTCAGTTCATGATCACAACTTTATTCCCTTAAACACTATATATCTTTTGGAGGTGTATATGTATCACCTAAAGAGGGAGCCATAACACCGCTACAATCTTGCCCATAGCCTGTTTTTCTTCTATCCAGCCTAACATCCGTGTTTCACTCTTGCATTGTTTACTATGTTTTCGAGTCCCAGACCCATCCATTCCTATTCCTACGTAATGTGATATAACGCAGCGTCTCGCCCCAATGTCTTCTGGTTCACAAGTTTAATACAAACCTCAAAGGAAAAACAAGTGCTAAGTAGGCCGCATTGTATTGATTATTACTGTGTTGTGAGTCACCGATGTCCATTACCCTGCACAGCATGTTCTGGAGAAGCCGAGCTTACATCTGTAGGTACACAGGCTCAGCGCTCTAGTCTTACTGAAAGATATATTTCGATAGTGTGTATTTGGATAATGACAGCATTTTCAGAATTTTGCCTTTGTAGACCCGTACAATAGATTTGAAACAAATCCATGAAAATCTGATTGAAGTGTTAATATTCAGCTTAAATTCTAGTGGTTTTACAAAACAATCACATTAGCAGTTCAGGAATTGTAGCCATTTTTTATACAGTCCATTCATTTTTAGAGGGTAAGTAATGACATTAGTGCAAATTGTTCTTGTAGTCGACTGTGTATCCTTTTAAAGTGAACCTGTCGGGTGCAATATGCATCCAAAACCACGAGCAGTTCTGGGGCATATAGCTAATCCCTGCCTAACTGTCCCAGAATGTAGTAGCAAACATACAGAGATCTTTAGAAAAAGATCCTTTATGATATTCTAATGAGCGCAGGGACTAGTCACAAGGGCATTTAGTTTCTGCGCTCGTTCTGCCCTCTGAGCATGATAGCATGCTCACAGGTTTATGCTGAAATCCTATGCAGTGTCCATTGCCCAGCATCATCGGCAGTTGCACCGCCTCAGAACGCTGGGCTTAGGGTCAGTTCGCACTACACCAGTTTGAAGCTGGGACTAGTACACCCGGCTTCATAGTGTGCATGACTGGATGTCCGGGGACTTCTGATCTTGCGCACCGAGACGAAAACCAGCGTCTGCTGCAGTAACAGCAGAGAGGTCAGTGACCATGCCTCTGATGCTGCGCATTCATTGGCATGTTAGAATGCCCACAGGGGCGTGCCTACATGCTAAGGGGGCCTACTAGCCAAGGGAATTTATGACCAGTCGCCAGCCTCCTTAGCATATCATAAAGGATCTTTAGTAATACAAATATCTCGATCTATGCTACTACAGGCTGGGACTGCTAGGCAGGGATTAGCAATATGTACACAGAACCGCTCATGGTTCTGGATGCATACAGTACCTGACGGGTTCCTTTTTTTTTTTTAAAAAAAAAAAAAGCCTGCACACCTTTTAGTATTAAATAAATGTACAGGTGAACAATTGTGCTGTGTAGCCAATATACAGACGTATAGACACACGATGCATCAGTACCCTGACATTAAAGGGGCTGTCTGGTCTAACTCCAGACGTCTGCAGTCCCTCTGTGTCACTATGTGAAAGCAGACTTGTGAATCCTCACATTGCATGAACTGCACTGTAAAGATTTGCCAGTGTTCGAGCTGGGAACAAAGGTCACGAGGCACTGAGTATGTGATATAAGTATTCCTGGGCCACATTCCAACTAGATGGGCAAGGCTTTGTTCAATACATTCACAGTGAGTGAGGTCAAATTCTGGCCAGGAATAAGTATATCACATACTCGCGGTCACATGACCACAGTTCCTGGGTATGAATCGGTGAATGCACACAATCGGAGGATTCACAAGTTTGCGGTCAAATAGTGACTGCAGATTGTGTATTTAGACCGGACAACCCCTTTAATGAATAAATACATTCCACTATTGCTGTACATTAAAAATGAAAGGTACTGATTTAAAGGGGTTTTTCACTACTTGGACAACCACTTCTCATTCCCTTTTGGGCCCCCATAAAAATAAAAAAGCCAATACTCCCCACCGTTGTTGGCATGGTTCAAGCAGTGGTAGAATTTGCGTTACGGGGGCCCACCTGTTATTGTTAAGACAAGTGAGCCCCATGTCCATTCACCGCTGGCTTCTGTTTCGCCACCTATCGGGCACAGGAACAATCAATAAGAAGTGTGTGTCAGCCACACCGCTCAGTTCATCTTAATTATTTAACCATTCGAAGATTGTGAGACAGAGGCCTGCGGTGGAGACCCAGTTGTGTAGTGACACGGCTGTCGTTTGATGCCCCCTGCACTGTTCCTGCATGGATTTTAAAGTTTAAGGCTGCTTTCACACTACGTTTTTTTTAGCATGCGTCATGAACGTTTTTTTGCTGCAAAAGCGGATCCTGCTTTTACAAAGAAAAACGCATGTGTTATTTTGCAGGATCCTGTCACTTTAAGTTTATGGGCGGGCATTTGAGTCATGTGATCCGGAGTGACGGGAGCTGAATGTGAAAGACTGGGAGCCGACATCTGACAGCTGCGGAGGCTCGTAACCAAGGTAAACATTGGGTAACTTGCTTGGATACCCGATATATACCTTGGTTACGAGCGTCTGCAGCTGCTAGGAGCCGGGCTCCCTGCACACGTAACCAAGGTAAACATCGGGCAACTAAGCCCGCGGTTACCCGATATTTACCTTGGTTACGAGTGTCCTCCCCTCTCAGGCGGGGGAGAGAGGAGAGAGAGAGAGAGGGAGGGGGAGAGAGGGGGAAGGGGGGAGTGAGACATCACGCGAGACTGGTTTCTGGGCATGCTCAGTAGAGCAAGCAGGATCTGTTTATCAGCATGCCAGCGTTCACATGTGTTTGCGTGCAGTATAGTCAGGATCCAGCAATTTGCAGTATTTGGACGCAGCTCAAAAACGCTACAAGTAGCGTTTTTGAAAAAAGTTAAAAAAACTGCAAGTCGCTGCATCCTCACTATAACGCACGCAAACGCAGGTGAACGCATGTTGACGCGAGTCCATTGCAAATACATTAAAATGAAAACGCATTTGCACTGGATCCGTTTTTGCGTTAAAAAACGTTCATGACGCATGTTAAAAAACCGTAGTGTGAAAGCAGCCTAAGAAGTAAAGGGTGAGAGCCCCTTGAAGTTTCTTTGTTTGCATGGAACATTTCTGGACAGTATTCAGATTGTTGCACCACCGTTGTCTAAATCCAGCCAAGAAAGGGTCTTGTACGATTCCCAGACCACAGGTGTGTAGGTAGTGCCGAATACTTTTCTCTGTTTATAGGACTAATTTTAGGGTTTCCAGATGTTTTGGAAAATCACAAAATGTAAATGTACTTCTGAGTCTCCCCACCAAGTAAAAAAAAATAAAATTCAAACAAAATCAAATTGTGTAACATTTTAGCAGAACATGTGACTAGTTGTTGTAAAAAGTTACCATAAAAGGCTAAATACAAAAATGGTATTTCTGATTTTGTGCAAAATTTATGAACCAAATTTGAAATTTTAATGAATTTGGTGCAAAAATCTATCAATGAAGACAAAACATGAAAAGTGACTGACAAAACCCCCCACAAATGATGAATCCGGCCCGATCTGTGTGTTTTTATATGCCAAACCTTATGCTCGGTATAGCACACGCTAATAAATGTCACTGTCACTCCGCACCGGTCCGAACAGACACAGATTTATTAATTCCATTGAATGTCAGTGGTGTCATGCCTTCGTGATAACATTTATTTTGACCTATATGTACTTGCTGATTTTCTCTTTTATCTAGTGTTGTTTATTGTTATTGAATATCTTCACATTTTAGGTATTATAATCAGACGTGCCCCCTGATGTGTCCATTCACTGCAATGAGGGCAACTGGAGTCCAAAAATGAAACTTTGGATTATTGGAACACAATAGCGTAGTGTGCCCCGCTATTCTAGTCCACAAAAATGCACTGACCATGCGGAAAAGGAGATCAAACGTGGTTATAGAAGCACACATAGCCAAGAAAATGACTAAAGGTTTCCGGATCTAAAAAATGTCTCACAGGCTTGATCTGCTTTAACATGACACATGCCTGACACTCGAGCACCACCTTTACGCTGCTGATTTTAGTGGCACGGCCACGACAGTGACTAAAGGGTGTTTTACACGCTGCGATATCGCTAACGATTTATCGTCGGGGTCACGGTGTTTGTGACGCACATCCGGCGTCGTTAGCTACATCGCAGCGTGTGACACGTACGAGCGACCTTCTATGATCGCAAAAGTGGTAAAAATCGTTGGTGTTGGAAAGGTCGTCCAAACACCAAATATCGTTGTCTGGTGAGTAGCGAGGTTGTTCCTCGTTCCTGCGGCAGCACACATCACTATGTGTGACACCGCAGGAGCGACGAACATCTCCTTACCTGCGTCCACCGGAAAAGAAGGAAGGAAGGAGGTGGGCGGGATGTTACGTCCCGCTCATCTCCGCCCCTCCGCTTCTATTGGCCGGCCGCTTAGTGACGCCGCAGTGACTTCGCTGTAATGCCGAATGCACCTCCCCCTTGAGGGAGGGATTGTTCGGCGGTCACAGCGACGTCACTGACAAGGTATGTGCGTGTGACGCTGCTGTAGCGATAATGTTCACTGCGGCAGCGATCAACACATATCGCACATACGACGGGGGCGGGTCCTATCACTCGCGACATCGCTAGCAATAGCTAGCGATGTCGCAGTGTGTAAAGCGTCCTTTACAGTCTTAACTTGTGACCGATGCAGCCAATCACAGGACACTTCTGCTGTCTAACACTTGATAACTGAACCCAGTGAATGGCTACATTGGTCTTATGCTAAATTTGGGATGTCATCACTTCAGCCCTGCCAACAAAGACTGACAGCATGTAGCGTCGGCATCTCTGCAGACACGCCGACTTATTAACCGCCCTGGCTAAGTCACGTCCTACCACTCACTTCCCCGGCTATCCACGTGTGCTGCTGCTTCCGTCCCCTCCTGGGCCCTGTACATGCCGCACAGGGTTCCCGGGAGTACACCTAAAACGCACACGCACACCAGCCCTCCTCTTAAATGGACGGCATGCCATTTCCCTGGAAATGCCTCTCAGCCTATGGCTGAGAGGCACTCTGTATTAAAGGCAGCCTCCTATTAAGGGAGGTGCCTGCGCAACACATTGTTAGTCAGTATACCAGTCTGATAGCTAGTTGTCAGGTCCCGTTATCCCTGTGTCCGTAACCTATACCGGAGTCTGCCTTCCCATACCTGCCTATCCCTGCTGTGCCCACCATTCTGGTCTGTATCCAACTATCCAGTTTGCCCGTCAACCCCGCCTGTACCTGTCTATTCCTGAGTCCGTCACCTGCCCTGGGGATCAGCTGCCACAGTATGTCACTTCCCTGGAAGTGGTACCTGGTGTCCACTTTATGGTGGGAACTTAGTTAAATCCCTCCCACTAAAGGGTAAGCCTGGGTCCCCCCTGTGGTATAGTGGGACCACTAATCCTGCTCGCTGCCCCTACACTGGCCACGAGGTTTTACACAGCACCCAGCTCTTCAGGGATAGACATAACACATATCTGCCTGGTTAGGGAGCAGTATACCTCCCATCCCCCACACTAGCATTTTATTATATGACCAGACATGACTCTAGAAAACAAGATGAGGGTCTCTTGAGGAGTGTTGTATTGGTCACCCAGCTTACCAAAAAGCAGATGTACGTAAAAATGTTTTTTTTTATAACATAAAATGTTTGGTCATTCATTTTATTTTCTAAATAATTGATTGCTATGATGCTGGTTAGTTTTCTTCTGCCTTGGGTGAAAGTTTGACTGCAGGAAGGTGGGGGGTGGAAAGAGTCTTGGGATTGGGGGGCTTACGATCACAAAGAGCCTTCCTGTCGACGGATTAGCAGACTGTAAGCAGATGTTTGAAGCCGTGGAGCTTAGGACATGTCGGCTTTGGAGTAGAACCTCTTTAATCGCTGTGTTTTTTATCAGAATTTAGCGGGGTCTACTCTACATGTATCATTGTAAGCGCTCGTCAGATGAGCGTATAATTAGTCCACTTGTAAAACGTGGAGCATACGGTCACTCAGCGCTCTGACCAAGTCAATGTGGAAGTCGTGTTCACATGAACGTACGGTCTGAATGTACAAAAATCACAGCATGTTAAGAAGTGACATGTCACTTCTTCCGTGCGCTTTGCCGGCAGCCCCTGCTCTGTCTATGGCAGGATCTACATGCAGAGCGCACGTTTTCTGCCGGAACCATGCGCTTCAGAACGGAGCTTTTCAGCTGCGCTCTGAAGCGCCCCTTTTAGGTGCGGTGCAGAGCGCACACGTTCGCTTATTTTGATCCTTTTTTTGGATCAGACTTAAGCATTGTAAGTCAAGTGTCATTAAAAATAACAACAAAACAATCACATCCAGTTTACGATCTCTTTGTCATTTGTTTTTGTTTTTTTTACTGATCAACTGCAGTTATTAACAGAGGAAAGTCTATTTAGACTTTTTAATGTTAATTAAATTTTTCATGTAAAAAACAGACACCATACGGATGACAAATGAGGTCAATAATCCCGTTTTTTTTTTTTTTACAAAAATGTAACGATTTTGCAAATGCTCGTGTGCACCCGTTCCTTGGGTAAAGCCACTGGGTACATCTGTCACAGATTCGATCAGTTCACTTGCCAATCTTGTATATGCAAACGTGCTTTAGATAGTTCTTTATTTTTTTTACTTTATGGAAATTGAAAATTGGTCTATTTATTCATTGTGGAACATCCATGATGGTGATCCTGCTGAACATTTTTTGTTTTATCTGACAAAAGATAAGACTGGTGTGCCGCACAGCGTTCACTAAGGGTACCGTCACACTCAGCGACACAACTAGCGATCCAACCAGCGATCTGACCTGGCAGTGATCGTTGGTGCGTCGCTACATGGTCGCTGGTGAGCTGTCAATCAGGCAGATCTCCACAGCGATCTGAGATTAGCCAACAGCAACCTGTGTAACCATGGTACACATCGGGTTACTAAGCAAAGCGCTTTGCTTGGATACCCGATATTACCTTGGTTACCACGTCCGCAGCTGCCAGAAGCCGGCTCCCTGTACATGTCACCATGGTACACATCAGGTTACTAAGCAAAGCGCCTTGCTTGGATACCCAATATGTACCTTGGTTACCAGCTTACCGCAGGCTGCCAGAAGCCGGCTCCCTGCTCCCTGCACATTCAGATCGTTGGCTCCCGCTGTCAAACACAGCGATGTGTGCTTCACAACGGGAGAGCAACGTCCAAAAAATGGTCCAGGACATTCAACAGGGACCGGAGACCTCACAGCAGGGGCCAGGTTGTTGCTGGATGTCACACACAGCGAAATTGCTAGCAAGATCGCTGTTGCGTCACAAAAACCGTGACTCAGCAGCGATGTCGCTAGCGATGTCGTTTAGTGAGATGTGGCCTTAATGAACTGCACAGGTTTTATGACTAAGCAAACCACTTTAAAGCAACGTTCCAATGTTTTGTTTTGTTTTCCATTTGCAGGAGTGGTGCTTTAAATGTAGGTTCCCTGCCCCCAGTCTTATTTTGACCTTCCAGCAGCTTCACCTATTTTCAATGTCGCTCTGGTCCCACAGCACCATCTTCTGATTGTTCAGAAGTTATGTCACAAGCTCTCAATGCAACTCTGTAAGAACCAGAACGAGGCTCTCATAGAGTTGCATTGATCTATGACCTCTGGCATGCCCCATAACACACTGGAGCTGCCAACAGGTCACAAATCGCCAGAGACTGACGGGAGCGACACTGTAAAAAGATGAAGGCAGCAGGTGAGTATAAAATTACAATTTAGAAGGTTTTTTTCACAAACAAAGTGCTTTTTAACACATAGATCTTGGAATAATAATTTCCAGAAACGGATGTGTTTTTTTAAAAAAAAAAAAAAAAAAATGTCCTGTGCCCCTATGTACTGTGTAATGGCTGTGTCTGACCGTACAAGGACAGGGTCTGATCATACCACATCTCCTGGGCCGGGGAGGACGCAAAAAAAGAGTATGCAGACATTATAGCACATGACTCCAAATTAATCTTTGTTTGAAGAGTTCAAAAAACAAACAGGGAAATGTTTTACTTCACAAGAAAATGTTTTACTTCACAAAAAGAATTTGCTGTGATCCCATACTGTAATGTCTGCATACTTTATTTTGCTTCCTCCCCTGCCTGGGAGCTGTGGTATGATGAGACTATGTCCCTGTATAGTCGGACACGGCCATTACCTGGGGCACATTTGTTTTAGGCCTGAAACACACATCCGTTAAAAACACGCACATGCCGCGAGACACGTATTTTCCCTGTGTGTTGCGTGAGGCAAGTACATGTTTCGGGTACGTGCAGTCCACGTGTGTTCTCCGTGTGCTATCCGCGATAGCACACGGAGAACAGGTAATTTACATACTCACGTGGTCCGCGCTGCTGTCCAGGGTCCTGATCTTCGGCTCCAGCCACGCCCACTCCCCGCTGACGCTGCTTCCGGCCGAGCGGAGGGGCGGAGATAAGCGGCCGTGACAGCACGCCCACCTCCTTTACACGCTCATAATGAGCGGCGGCCGGCAGGAACAGTTTGCAGCGGTAGAATCTGCGGGGCTGGTGGAGGTGAGTATTTGGTTTTTTTTTTATTTTTTTTATTTTAAAATTAATGACACATGTTCTCCGGTGCGTGTCACACGGAACCGCAGCCACACTACATCCGTGTGGTGCGGGTGCTGGACGTGTGAAACCCATGGTGCCGGAGAATACGTGGACATGTCAGCGTGCAAAAATCATGGACACACGTAAGTACGGAACTGACACACGTTCCGTTCCAAAATACTTACGTGTGTCCATACAATTGTGAAAACATAGGTCCACGTGTCTCCGTTCCGCCGGTACGTGAAAAAACTGCCAAACACGTACCGGCGGCACGGATGTTGTTCGGAGGCCTTAAACAGATCAGGATGTGGAAATTTATTTTTATTCCAAGATCTATTGATTAAAATGAACTTTGAAATGATCTTTATTTATGGGAAATCCGCTTTAAAGCCCCACTCCAGCGGGGAAAAAGACTAGGATCAATAGACTAGGCTCTGATGGGTGCAACTGGGTCTGGAAGAAACAAGGGAAAAAAGGGCAAACGCATCAAGAAATGGAAGGGACTGTCAAGTTTGGTGAAGGAAGCCTGATGATACGGGGTTGTTTCACAACCAAAGGGGGTGGACACTTGACCAGGATTGATGGTGGTCTCGGGGCTGAGCTATATGTGACTGTCCTACAAGATGAGAAACTTCATACACTTGAGAACTATGGGTCCGAAAAGGACGACAGTGTTCCAGCAGGATAATGACCAGAAGCATACGTCAAGATTGGTGAAGAAATGGTTCATTGACAATGAAGTAGAGTTGCTGGATTGGCCCCAACAGTCCCCAGACCTCAACCCAATCCAACACTGGTGGGTAGAGTTGAAGAAAAAGCTGTACACATATCCAAGGGAGTCGACCAGTATGTACCAACATTGGGAACATGGGGAAGAGACCTCGGGTCAGATTTCGGCAGGG
Source organism: Anomaloglossus baeobatrachus (assembly GCF_048569485.1). Classification (NCBI taxonomy): domain Eukaryota; kingdom Metazoa; phylum Chordata; class Amphibia; order Anura; family Aromobatidae; genus Anomaloglossus; species Anomaloglossus baeobatrachus. Next base: position 108,238,237 of record NC_134359.1, read on the forward strand.
ACATGCTTGATTCTGATTGAATCCTTCTGGGCATGCTGTCAGGCAGTGTTGAAAACCAAAGACAGCTTTACAAAACAATACCAACATTTAGACTTTAGGAGCAAAACGGTAACAATGCAGTGATATGAAAAGACTCTGCATAAATAATCCAATGCTAAATAGTGGCAAGTCAAATGTACGTATGAGATAGCCAAGATGATTGTCTATAAAAAGATATGGAACATGAAAGTCAAAAGTTCAAAACATTGTTACCCTTTTATTTGGCTTTACACTTTTAATTGGGCAAATAACTGTAATTTTTTATGACCTACTTAAGATCTGCAGTACATTGTTGTATTTATCAGTAGTGTTGAGGATACAATATAGCACAGGATCTCTATTGTAAACCCTTCTGATTAAGAGGCTGACTCAGACGTGTGTTAATTTCATGTCGGTGGTCTGTTCCGGACTGCTACTCCATATCTGAAGAGTGCCCATCTGCAGGAGCACATTAGTAAGTGTCCAGCCTTGTTATTCTGTAGCCTCTGAGTCACCGGTCTGGCACTTATGTCCCGCAGCTCAGTGACAAGCAGCTGACTGTACGGGTGACCCTGCCTGTTTATCCATTCTCTGCTGGGCTCCTTGGCCATTAAGTCACGAAAGCTGAACTTCAAAGATGCTGGCTAAAGGTTCGAACATAAGAAACCACAGAAACACAAAAAGCCCTCCGCTAATAATGGATGTAAACAAGGCACTTCAGTATAGTAATTAGAAATGGGATGTGGTTGCGGAGTAGACGCAAGGCTTCGAAATATGTTCATTCTGCCCCAGCTCGTGACCTATAGGCATTGTAGATCGCTGTCCTGTGCCTTTTGCATTCATGGGGAGCACGCAGTATGGATAGAAAATTGTCATTCTTTTTAATCTGCCTAATTATTCATAATGAAACTAGAAGGTGGCCCGATTCTAACGTATCGGGTAGTCTAGAGTGTGTATGTAGGTTAGCAGATTGAATAATAAGGTAATGAATGGACTGGATGGGTTAGATATAATTTTAGTATTCTTATAATTGTTTATTGGTTTTAAAATGATAAACAACAGAAGGAACAGTTTTAATAGAGGAGTCTAATGTTTAATGATGTCCATGGCTTGTAATTAAAGAAGGCCATGAACAGTGTAAAGTTAAGTAAAAATATGCTGATGCTGTGATGTAGCCCAATGCTGGTATGTGCCCCCATCGGGGTGCAGCCACCATCCTGACATGTGCCCCCATCCTGCGGGGTAATGTGTGCGGGGGGCGGAGTGCGGGGGATGGAGCCAAGTGGGGCCATGGCGCTGAGGACGTCAGTGCTGGGGACTGCATGGCTGGGGACAGGTGACTATTTGTGTGTGTTCAGTGTATACATGCGGAGTGCGGGGGGGGTGGAGCCGAGTGGGGTAATGTGGGGGCGAAGGCAAGCGGTGGGTATGTGTCGGCTGGGTTGCCGGTGTGGGCTCCCGGAGGTGCAGCACTCACCGGGGTGTCAGGGCTCCGTGTGGGCGTCGTCCTGTCGGCCCGTAGCTGTTCAGTTAGCTGAGCCGTTGGTCGCAGGCTCTTTAGCGCGCTTGGTGTGGCGACGGTTGTCACTGTAATGACATTTTGGAGCAAGACAGACAGAATAAGGCAATAATATATATATTTTTCACATGGGCAGAGAATATATGCCATATCCTTCTTTAGCTCGCTTTCCTATTTCTGAAGTGGTGAGGGACCGCTGATCCAGAGGCGATTGGATCCGGGGAGACCTTCATCTCTGTGGGGTGCTGAATCCGATGCCTCGCCGTCTAATGTGCACTGGATATCTGTGCTCTGTTATTTCTTCAGAGGGAAAACGTGCCACTGGCTATAATATGACCCAACATAAGAGACTGAGTTGTGTGATTGCAATGTGAAATGATCCGCTCCTTATAGTGGTGATGACCCTGACTGCACATTGAACACAATTTGAAACTTAGATGTATTTCATCTTGTAACTGTATGGGACAGGATATATAGAATATGTGGATCCTACCAGTGGGACCTACAGCGACCATGAGAACAGGACCGTGACGTGCGTTGCTGTCAGTGGTGAGGTGGTCGGAGTTCGCATGTTCCCATGATAGCAATACCCCTTTAACCTAAGTACCACAAACAATTGATAGAATATCTTTATGCCCATCGGTCCAAGTTCTCATCCTCTTTACATATGACCCTAAAGGCTTTTTTGTTTAGAGAATTGTAATTAACTATATACCGTGTCTCCCAGAACGTAAACCCCAGCATGGTTTTACACAATTTTTGCAGTATGCTTGAAATATAAGCCCTACCCACATTCAGGACTGGCGTTGGGGAGTCAAATTTCACAATTTCTCAGGGCGCCCACTGTCTAAGGGACCCCAGCAGTTGTATTCCGAGGTTCAGATTGTTTAAGGACCTTTTAAGAATTCAGTTATGTGACCAAATGTCTATTAACTGCAAAGAACTGAACAGGAGAAAGGCTGGTATGCATGTCTGGCATTAGGGGGAAGGGAGAGCAAACTGGGAAATTTCACAGGACCCCCATCCTCCTATGGGCCCCAGGGTTTACATAACGATGATCACATTGTTTCAGGGCCTTTTTGACATGACGTCATGTGACCAAAGGTCATTGCAGGAAACTAAAGGCCCAGTCACACTAAACAACTTACCAGCGATCCCAACAACGATACAACCTGATAGGGATCGCTGGTAAGTTGCTAGGAGGTCGCTGGTGAGATGTCACACTAAGCGACGCTCCAGCGATCCCACCAGCAACCTGACCTGGCAGGGATCGCTGGAGCGTCGCTACACGTGGAAGCATGCTGCGCTTGGTAACTAAGGTAAATATCGGGTAACCAACCCAATATTTACCTTGGTTACCAGCGCACACCGCTTAGCGCTGGCTCCCTGCACACTTAGCCACAGTACACATCGGGTTAATTACCCAATGTGTACCCTGCTACGTGTGCAGGCAGCAGGGAGCCGGCTTCTGCGGACGCTTGTAACCACGGTAAACATCGGGTAACCAAGAAGCCCTTCCCTTGGTAACCCGATATTTACCTTCGTTACCAGCGTCCGCCGCTCTCACACTGCCAGTGCCGGCTCCCTGCTCCCTGTTCCCTGCACTCCTAGCCACAGTACACATTGGGTTAATTACCCGATTTGTACTCCGGCTACGTGTGCAGAGAGCAGGGAGCCGGCACTGACAGCGTGAGAGCGGCGGACACTGGTAACGAAGGTAAACATCGGGTAACCAAGGAAAGGGCTTCTTGGTTACCCGATGTTTACCGTGGTTACCAGCGTCCGCAGAAGCCGGTTCCCTGCTGCCTGCACATTTAGTTGTTGCTCTGTCGCTGTCACACACAGCGATCTGTGCTTCACAGCGGGACAGCAACAACTAAAAAATGGTCCAGGACATTCAGCAACAACCGGCGACCTCACAGCAGGGGCCAGGTTGTTGCTGGATGTCACACACAGCAACATCGCTAGCAAGTTGTGCCTCAGCAGTGATGTTGCTTAGTGTGACGGTACCTTAAAGCTGAAGAGACAGGCTGGTGTGTGTGTGTGTAGATAAAAGATAGATAAGAGATACTGTATATAAATCTATAGATAATAAAAACATAGATACACATGTCTTACACACAGGGTTTGCAGAGTATGTTGATGTCCCAGAATATGATTATATTTGAATAAATGTTGATATATTTTTTTTTTATTTATTATTTTTTTGTCCAAGAATAAATGTGGATTGTTGTTCATGGGGGAAAAAAAGATGCCCCCTGAAAATAAACCCTAGCCTATTTTCCTGAGCAAAAAATAAAATAAAAGCATGTCTTATTTTTGGGGAAAACTGGTTCTAGCAAGAATAGCCAAAATCATGCTGGACAAAATAGTCAGTTAAACCAGTCCAAGAGCAAATGGCCTTCATATAAAAGCCTGTCTTCTTTTTTTTTTTTCTCCCCTCTTATTTAGTAATTTGTGTTTCTGTTCTGTTCTCACTTTTTGTTTTTCTTGTATTTCAGAGCTGACTCTTAATCCACCAGAAGGGATTGTGGCAGGTATGTTCTCATGCTATATCCTCGTAGCAGTGATTCCTGTATAATCTGATGTTACGATATGGCTACTCATCTACTGGAATTAAAGGGGATTTCAAAGACTGAAAATTCACATATCCATTGGGTAGGGAATAGGTGATTGATCAAATAGGTTTTCCAGCACAAGGACCTGTCAAAACCACTGTGGTCTCATGTGCTTTAAATAGAATGGTGTCTCTGAGTGCTAGAGATGGCTTCTGTGATGTAGTTGTGTATTTCTATCAATCGCAAATACTTTAAATAGAGCAACAACACTAATGCGGGCGTCACACGGGACGATAAATTGTGCGATCGCTTTGTGCCCCACCGTTTGTGCATCACGGGCAATTTGTTGCCCGTGGCGTACAAAGTCGTTAACCCCCCCGGTCACACGTACTTCCCTAACGACCTCGCTGTGGGCGGCGAACATCCTCTTCCTGAAGGGGGAGGAACGTTCGGCATCACAGCGACGTCACACAGCGGTCGGCCAATAGAAGCGGAGGGGCAGAGATGAGCGGGACGTAAACATCCCGCCCACCTCCTTCCTTCAGGCAGGACGCAGGTAAGCTCTGTTCATTGCTCCCGGGGTGTCACACGGAGCGATGTGTGCTGCCAAGGGAGCTACGAATAACCGGCGCGCAGAAGGAGAAACGAGATTATGAAAATGAGCGACGTGTCAGCGAGCAACAATAAAGTGAGTATTTTTTGCTTGTTCACAGTCGTTCGGAGGTGTCACACGGTACGATATCTCTGACGATGCCAGATGTGCGTCACTAACGACGTGACCCCGACGACATATCGCCAGATATATCATACCGTGTGACGCCCGCATAAGACTTGACTAGCGCTTCATCCAAGCAGGGCATACCGGACCCTTGTACATGTGAACGGTGGAGGTCCCAGAAAGGGCATCAGCAAATGGACAATTGTCACAGAGCCATTAGTTAGGGAATGCATGTCTGGTAGATGGGCTTCCCAGCATTGGTGCCTCCCACCATTCATGAGCAGTGGGATACAGTGTTCACTGTTTCGATAGTGTGGGGATCGATCATGTGCTTGTTCATTCATACAGGACAGGAGATCCAGGCTCTCATGAAAAGTGTAGGTTACAGAGATGAGACCGCCAGCAATTAGACACTAAACGCCTATCACGTTTATTTTCCTTTTCATCTGCAAAGAATATCATTGCCATAGTAAATTGACTTTATTGTCTCTCTCGTAAAAACAAACCTTTAAAAATTACTAAATCTTTATTCGATAGACTAAATATAAACGCCTAAACAACATCAGAGAAGTATACATATAGATAGGGAGAACAAGAGGATTCCCTCAAAAAAACAATAGGGTTTGAAGTGGGAAGTGCACCTACATTATCCATGCAAGACCCTAATACAGGCCTGCGCAATGCGACCCCCCCCACCTCCCCCAAGGGGTTTACTACGGCCCCCGAACCTGTCTGGTAATCGCCGCTCCTTGACTCCAATTTAAATGTATTTGCGTCTCTCAGACGTGAATACATTTGTAAACGTGAGCACCTGTGGACTGGAGCAGTGCGGAAGAGAGCTTTTCAGCCCCTGCTCAAACTGGCAGCAACGTGAGGAGGTCAGTACACTGCTGACGTCGTCATTGGTGCTGTTGACGCCATAGAAACATGAGAGGTCGGCCCCAGTAAGCGCTCCATGCGGGAGCTGAAGATCAAATGTGTAATAATTTTAGATGAGGAGAGGGTTTGGGTTACTGTCAAGGGAGACACATTTGGGGGAGGATTGAAACGAAGGAAAGCTCCGAATTGTACGTCGGGAGTGAGCTGTGGTGTGCTCCGTGACCAGGTAGTGTTGACAGTAATATTTATCTCTCGGTGGTCCTTTCTTAAATCCTTAGCTCACTCCAGGTTATACTAATTGAATATATGGTGATTGAGATAGTATACCTGGACATATAACTGGTGTGCCTGACCAAATGATATTGTTTGACACTTGAGCTATACGGACACAAGTGCAGCTATTATTGAAGCAGGATAGATCCCTCGGGTATGAATTCTATGCGGGGTATTACAGGTAATTTAGAGGTGATTTCTATACAAATCTAATTGTTATCCCTATAATACTAGGTTTTAGCACACTAATAACATCTATTCAATTAGCACATATTCACTTTAAGATATATATATATATATATATATATATATATTTATATATATATATATATATATATATATATATATACAGTTAGGTCCAGAAATATTTGGACAGTGACACAATTTTCGCGAGTTGGGCTCTGCATGCCACCACATTGGATTTGAAATGAAACCTCTACAACAGAATTCAAGTGCAGATTGTAACATTTAATTTGAAGGTTTGAACAAAAATATCTGATAGAAATTGTAGGAATTGTACACATTTCTTTACAAACACTCCACATTTTAGGAGGTCAAAAGTAATTGGACAAATAAACCAAACCCAAACAAAATATTTTTATTTTCAATATTTTGTTGCGAATCCTTTGGAGGCAATCACTGCCTTAAGTCTGGAACCCATGGACATCACCAAACGCTGGGTTTCCTCCTTCTTAATGCTTTGCCAGGCCTTTACAGCCGCAGCCTTCAGGTCTTGCTTGTTTGTGGGTCTTTCCGTCTTAAGTCTGGATTTGAGCAAGTGAAATGCATGCTCAATTGGGTTAAGATCTGGTGATTGACTTGGCCATTGCAGAATGTTCCACTTTTTTGCACTCATGAACTCCTGGGTAGCTTTGGCTGTATGCTTGGGGTCATTGTCCATCTGTACTATGAAGCGCCGTCCGATCAACTTTGTGGCATTTGGCTGAATCTGGGCTGAAAGTATATCCCGGTACACTTCAGAATTCATCCGGCTACTCTTGTCTGCTGTTATGTCATCAATAAACACAAGTGACCCAGTGCCATTGAAAGCCATGCATGCCCATGCCATCACGTTGCCTCCACCATGTTTTACAGAGGATGTGGTGTGCCTTGGATCATGTGCCGTTCCCTTTCTTCTCCAAACTTTTTTCTTCCCATCATTCTGGTACAGGTTGATCTTTGTCTCATCTGTCCATAGAATACTTTTCCAGAACTGAGCTGGCTTCATGAGATGTTTTTCAGCAAATTTAACTCTGGCCTGTCTATTTTTGGAATTGATGAATGGTTTGCATCTAGATGTGAACCCTTTGTATTTACTTTCATGGAGTCTTCTCTTTACTGTTGACTTAGAGACAGATACACCTACTTCACTGAGAGTGTTCTGGACTTCAGTTGATGTTGTGAATGGGTTTTACTTCACCAAAGAAAGTATGCGGCGATCATCCACCACTGTTGTCATCCGTGGACGCCCAGGCCTTTTTGAGTTCCCAAGCTCACCAGTCAATTCGTTTTTTTCTCAGAATGTACCTGACTGTTGATTTTGCTACTCCAAGCATGTCTGCTATCTCTCTGATGGATTTTTTCTTTTTTTTCATCCTCAGGATGTTCTGCTTCACCTCAATTGAGAGTTCCTTAGACCGCATGTTGTCTGGTCACAGCAACAACTTCCAAATGCAAAACCACACACCTGTAATCAACCCCAGACCTTTTAACTACTTCATTGATTACAGGTTACCGAGGGAGACGCCTTCAGAGTTAATTGCAGCCCTTAGAGTCCCTTGTCCAATTACTTTTGGTCCCTTGAAAAAGAGGAGGCTATGCATTACAGAGCTATGATTCCTAAACCCTTTCTCCGATTTGGATGTGAAAACTCTCATATTGCAGCTGGGAGTGTGCACTTTCAGCCCATATTATATATGAGCGAGCGAGGTGCTGAACTGAACTTAAGTGCTGAATTTAAGATAAGTGCATAGTTTCAACACAATTACATTGTGGTGATAACTGTAATTGTTGAATTTCATTAGGGAATTGTGTGTCTGTTTGTGATTCTGTGAAAAGGGAAAAAAAAAAAAAAGGTAGTCTTGTGATTTAATTAGTAGGATTAGTCACACCTGTTTCTAGAAGCTTCTAGCAGCTTCTGTACATCTATATAAACCAGCCAGTGCGAGCGAGGTACTGAGCGAGCGAGGTGCTGAACTGAAGTAAAGTGCTGAATTTAAGATAAGTGCATAGTTTCAACACAATTACATAGTTTGACACAAGAACATAGTTTGAATTTATCCTTATACGTTTTCCATTGTTTTTCTTTGTTTTTCTACTTTACTGTTGATCCCCATTTGATAGGTGCTCCATGGACAATGCTACCAGGTGTGTATCTTGTCAGATGTATGCATGCCTTGAGCAGCCGTTCGAGGGTGAATATGTCTGCACTCGATGCAAGCATGTTGCGTGTTTGGAAGCCAAGGTAACTGATTTAAATAAGCAGCTTGCAACACTAAGGGGCATTGCAAACCTGGAGAGGAGTTTAGAGCTCACTGAGCTTTCTCTGGCTGGGGCCAGTGATATGGAGGAGGGTGGAGGTGGGGAAGATCAGGACCCAGAGGTAGGTAGCTGGGTAACAGTTAGAAGAAGAGGTAGGGGGAAAAGTGTCAGGGAGCCTAGTCCTGACCTGGCACAACCTAGTAAATATGCCTGTTTGGCTGATATTAGGAATGAAGGGCCTGGACTAGGTTCACTACAGCAGGATGTTGCTCCTAGCAACCAGGAAAACAACTGCTGTAGGAAGGAGGGAAATAGGAGTGCAGCAAAGCCCAGACAGATGTTGGTGGTAGGGGACTCTATAATTAGGCGGACAGACAGGGTCATCTGTCGCCGAGACCGTGAATGCCGAACAGTGTGTTGTCTGCCGGGTGCTCGGGTTCGGCATATTGTGGATCGGATAGACAGATTGCTGGGTGGGGCTGGGGAAAACCCAGCGGTCATGGTGCACATTGGTACTAATGACAAAGTTAGAGGCAGGTGGAAGGTCCTTAAAAATGATTACAGGGAACTAGGAGAGAAGCTGAAGTCCAGGACCTCCAAGGTGGTTTCAGAAATACTACCGGTGCCACGAGCGTCACTAGAAAGACAGCGGGAGCTTAGGGAGATAAATATGTGGCTTAGAAATTGGTGCAGGAAGGAAGGGTTCGGGTTCATGGAGAACTGGGCCGACTTCTCAGTCGGCTACAGGCTCTACGGTAGGGACGGGCTGCACCTCAATGGGGAAGGTGCAGCTGTGCTGGGGGAGAAAATGGTCAGACGGATGGAGGAGCTTTTAAACTAGGATCGGGGGGGAGGGAGGGTAGTGGAGCAAATAAGGGGATAGAGCAGATAGACAGGGAGACGGTAGGGGTCAATGAAGGATTAGGGGGGGATGGGACATACAAGAAACGTAGGGAGGCTAGGAGTAATAAAGGTGTTAATAGGATTAAATGTCTACTGGCAAATGCAAGAAGTCTTGCAAACAAAATGAATGAATTGGAGACTCTTATGTTAACCATGGATTATGATGTGGTGGGCATTACGGAAACCTGGCTGGATGAAAGCCATGACTGGGTGACAAACATACAGGGTTATACTACACTCAGGAAGGACAGGAAAGGCCAAAAAGGTGGTGGGGTGTGTATATTTATCAAATCTAACCTAAAACCTGTGTTATATGATGACATTGAGGGGAACAGCAACAATGTAGAGTCAGTATGGGTAAATGTACATGGGGAGGGGAATAATGGAAAAATGCTAATTGGAGTTTGCTATAAGCCTCCTAACATACCTGAACAAATAGAGGGTGAAATGCTGGAACAAATTGAAAAGGCAGCTAATAATAATAATCGGGTTCTTATTATGGGGGATTTCAACTATCCAGACATTCAGTGGGACATAGAATCTTCTGGTTCTGCTAAAAGCAGTAAGTTCTTATCTACCATTCAAGACCATTTCCTCTCTCAGATGGTAGGTGAACCGACCAGGGGAGATAATTTGCTAGATCTGGTCCTGTCAAATAGACCGGATACAATTTCAGATCTACAGGTCCGGGAGCACTTGGGCACCAGCGATCATAATATGGTAAGCTTCAACATAATATTCAATAGAACATTTCAAAGGGGGAATGCTAAAACCTGGAATTTTAGGAAAGCTGATTTCAACAAATTAAGGGAAGAGCTTAAATGTGTAGATTGGGACAAAGTCATGGTAACTGGGGATACCGAACATAAATGGGGTAAGTTTAAGGATATACTACTAGAGTCCTGTAAAAAACGTATACCCAGTGGTAATAAAATGTCCAGGAATAAAAAGAAACCACTATGGATAAATAAGACTGTACAAAGTATAATAAAACAAAAACAAAGGGCATTTAAAATCTTAAAGGCTGAGAATACAGAAATAGCATTGCAGGAGTATAAAAGATATCAATAGGAAATGTAAAAAAGAAATCAAACAAGCAAAATTAGCTACTGAAACAAAAATCGCCAATGACATTAAAATAAATCCCAAAATCTTTTATAAATACATTAATGCCAAAAGGAAAACAAAGGATAGTATCGGCCCCTTAAAATATAATAACAAGTTAGTTATAGAGGACAAACAAAAGACTGAGATATTAAATAGGCATTTCTCATCTGTATTCACCAAGGAACTGACTGTACCAGGGATCATTCAACAAGTGAAAAATCAAAGTCCACCACCCGATATAATTAATTTAACACAAGATGAAGTACGCCTACGTCTGAGTAAATTAAACATTGACAAATCCCCAGGGCCAGATGGCATTCATCCACGAATATTGAGGGAATTGAGCTCCGTAATCGACAGACCGCTGTATCTCATCTTTTTAGACTCACTTGTAACAGGGTTGGTGCCTCAGGATTGGAGGATTGCTGATGTGGTACCGATATTTAAGAAAGGTAAGAGGGTAGATCCAGGCAACTACCGTCCAGTAAGCCTGACATCAGTAGTATGCAAAGTTTTTGAGGGCATTTTAAGGGATGACATGCAAAAATATATTGCAGAAAATAATATGATAACTGACAAACAGCATGGATTCATGAAAGATAAGTCGTGTCTAACCAACCTGTTGGGGTTCTATGAGGGGGTAAGTTCAAACCTGGATATTGGTAATGCAGCTGATGTGATTTATTTGGACTTTGCAAAGGCATTTGATACTGTACCACATAATAGCCTTATACTAAAGCTCCAGAAGCAAGGACTAGGGGACACAATATGCAACTGGGTAAGGAATTGGCTAAAAGATAGGAAACAAAGAGTAGTCATAAATGGTACATTCTCTAAATGGGCTGTAGTCAGCAGTGGGGTGCCGCAGGGATCTGTGCTTGCACCGATTCTTTTTACTCTCTTTATTAATGACCTTGTGGATGGGATTGATAGTACAGTGTCAGTCTTTGCCGATGACACCAAACTATGTAGGATATTAAAAACTGACCTGGATAGTACAATATTACAAAAAGATCTGGATAAGATGTCAGAATGGGCAGATACTTGGCAAATGAGATTTAATGTTGATAAATGTAAAGTAATGCACCTAGGACGGAGTAATCCTATAGCTGCGTATACATTAAATGGAAGTAAACTCGGGACTACAGAACAGGAGAAGGACTTGGGTATTCTCATTACAAATAAGCTGAGCAGCAGCACTCAATGTCAAGCATCAGCTGCTAAAGCAAACAAGATTTTAGGGTGTATAAAAAGAGAGATTAGATCCCGTGATCCCAACGTATTGTTACCCCTCTATAAATCACTTGTAAGGCCACATCTGGAATACGGGATCCAGTTTTGGGCTCCACATTTTAAAAAGGACATTCAGAAGTTAGTCAGTTCAAAGGCGGGCAACTAGACTATTACAAGGAATGGAAGGCCTCCCATATGATCACAGGTTGAAAAAGTTAGATATGTTTAGCTTAGAAAAAAGACATCTCAGAGGAGATCTCATTTATATGTATAAATACATGTGTGGTCAATATAAAGGACTGGCACATGACTTATTCCTTCCAAAGACAGTACTAAGGACCAGGGGGCACTCACTGCGAGTGGAAGAAAAGCGACTCCGACAGCTAAATAGGAAAGGGTTCTTTACAGTTAGAGCAGTCAGACTGTGGAATACCCTACCACAAGAGGTAGTAATGGCAGATACTATAACAGCTTTTAAAAAAGGGCTGGATGATTTCCTCAGTACACACAACATTGTTGGTTATAAATGACTTAGTGACTAAATGTAGAACTGGTGGAGGAAGGTTGAACTAGATGGACCTAGGTCTTTTTTCAACCTAAGTAACTATGTAATATATATATAATTGTATTTCTGAACATGTTTTTGTAAACGGCTAAAATAACAAAACTTGTGTCACTGTCCAAATATTTCTGGACCTAACTGTATAATATATAATTATTGCTTGTTTTTCTGCATTTAATTTGCACTTTAATTTGATATAAATTGAACAATTAATATTTATTGGTATTAATTTCGACTACTAAATTATTTCATATGTTACATTTTTATGTAATGGGTCACTACAATTTTTTTTTTATTTTATATATTTGCACCTTATAAGTGTGTGTGTGTGTGTTTGTTTTCAATTTTTCTAGTAATATTTGGATACCTTTTTGATAAACTGTCATCCTTGAGAGATTTTTTTCATATAATTCTGTCAGCATAAAGAGGTTCTTTAATAAATTATTTGGTGATATAATTTTATATATATTATTGCTGGTTGGTTGTATAAACTGCACTGAGCTCATTGCCTTTTGTTTTTTTGTTGTTTTTTTTTTATCTTGCAGGACCCATAAATGAAGAAAATTTCTTTGAATGGGAAGCCCTGATCATGTGAGTAAAACTAAGCTGACCGTATACATCGAAATTCTTTATGTCCTAAAAATTGAAGAATCTTCCAACCTTATGGTTTATTGAACATTTTATAACATTCACTCATTATGAATTGAGCCTCGTCATGAAGATAGTCTAAAAAAAGAAAAACTTAAAAAAAAACCAAAACGTGCCTATTTGCTTGTTTTTGTTTTTTTTCCTGGACGCTCATCTGTTCACTTTCATATGATTTATTTTGCATCCGCTTTTCCAATTGAACTCTTGGGCTATGTACCCACGTGGGAAAGTGTCCTGTGGTTATATCCGCAGGACATTCCGCAGGAGCTCCCAGAAAACCGCAGCACAACTTTGTCTGTTTCCATGCTGCGGTTTATTTGCGGAATGTCCTGCGGATATGGTGCGGGCATTCTGCATGGCTTCGGCACTGCATCCTCAATGCAGAACAAGTGCTGAGTGATCAGGGAGTTCATACCTCCATCACGTAGCACTTCTCTCCATCTCTGGCCGTGTTTACACTGTGAAGGAGAAGGTGGGCGGGCCTGAACTAGCACCGGCTGTCACATGACTGGAGCTCATGGAGGCCCCGCCCACCTCCTCCTTCCTGCTCCTGTGCACCGAGGGAAAATGACCGGGTGTCTGCTATCAAGGCAGGTAAGTATGGGACCAAGCAGGAGATTTCCGCAGGTAAATCCGCAGGAATAATTGACATGCAGTTATGTGCGGCTGTGGGACATCCGCAGCATATTCCGCAGCCGCACATTCCGCAGCGTGGACACAGACACTCCCCATGTCCCATAGGATAACATGGGGAGTGTCTGTACATGCTGAAACCTGCGGATTTACAGTATCTGGAAAATCCAGATAAATCCGCAGGTTTTCCGCGGCAAAATCCGCAGAAGCAAGCTTCCGTGGGCACAGGGCCATAAGGTTTAATCGCGTCAGTTTTTCACACCTTTTGTACTGAATTATCTGGAAGGTACTGTTGTTGATTTCCATGGTCCTGAGGAAGGGGACTTGATCCCAGAAATGCATCGACCTGTAAAATAAATTACTAATATTAATCAACACTTCTTTGCATTGGTGGTAGCTCGGCAATATATCCATTCTTTCTCCAGTACCTTCCAGAATATTCACGTGGAGCTGCAGCAACCGCCATTAATTTATGCCTTATACAGGAGTTGTGCCTGCCACAACACTGCGATGTGACTGGTTTCAGTTTTACCTAACTCACCATTTATCTGGTAAAGCCCTATTTTACGCTCTCCTTTGTTTTCAGTCTGTTGTACTGAATCATGGAAGACCACTGGATTTGTATTTCTATTTTGTGAGAATTGCTATAATAAAGTGACATGTGAATAAGGCTGCTTTAGGATAACCGTATTTGTAGGCAAAAAGCAAGGCTGGGGCACTTGGGTATGTACAAATGGGGCTTCTTGCAGTGTCACAAGCAGTTGAGAATTTAGTTGCGGGAACACTATGGATTTGCCTTAGTTCACACTTTGCATTGCAAAGCATAAAATCAGCCTAATTTACACGTTTCTTTGTGTGGCAGATTAGATTTCTTTCCGCAGTACGTGGATGAGATTACAAAATGTCATTAAAATACACCTATCTGTGATCTGGACCCACTTGTGATTTTTTTTTTTTCCTTCACAAATGCTAATCCAAGAATCAGAAAATTGTGGCACTAATATTGCACTGTTGTTGTGATTTTAGTAAAAAGCGGCAAAACAAAGTACTATATTTAGGACCTAATGTGTGAAGCCACCCTCAAAGTAGCCTGATGTGCTGTACACACATGCTGGACCTATCAAGAATTTCCATACAGGCTCTGTTAGAAAATTAAGGTGGAAAAAAAACCCCTATGAAGTTGCTAAGATTTTATTGCACTGTTCTGTGAAAATTAACAAAATGAGTTTAAAGGGAATCTGTCAGCAGGTTTTACTTGGTAATCTGAAAGCAGCATGATTAAGAGGATGAGCGCCTGATTCCAGTTAAGTGTCACTTATTAGGTTGTGTGCGTATCGGGGGCATGTCCTCCCCCTTCCTCAGGTAGAATGCTACCTAAGGAAGGGGGAGGACATGCCCCGAAACGCGTTGTGGCTTTCTAATAATCACAATAAATCATAATTTACAACACCAATCTCCTCTCTGAGCAGCGCTGCCATTACCGTGATTTTTTTTCCTTCTGGAAGGTTAATAAAATTTAGTGTTTTATCAGCAGGAGATTATCACTACAGGACTAGATTTCTCGCTCCCCCCCAAGTCAACAGCTGTGTATAACCCCAACGCCGCCACTGATGATTAGCCGTTTTCAGGCAATATATTATGTACACAGGAAGCTGCCAATCAGTGGTGTAAAAGCTGTGGAAAGATAAGGCGCAAAATAGGATCTTACCCGGTAAAACACGTGGGGGGGTGGATGTTAGTGGGAACACTCACCTGGTGGGGTTGTGCCAGTCACAACCCCTTAACACGCATGCAATTTATGTAGAGATGGTGTGGGAGGCAGCGGTCCCGCAGTAAGGAGAGAATTCAAAAAGCAGGAGAAATGCAGGTTTAAATCCGCGCCAAACCACAGGAGTCCAGTTGTAGTTAGTAAATCCCTTTTCTTTATTAACACAGGTCTACGCGTTTCAGGGACATATCCGTCCCCTTCCTCAGGACAATGTACAGAGAATAATATCAATTATATTATCAGTATTCTCTGTACGTTGTCCTGAGGAAGGGAGTGGTGTCAGCCCTGGGGTCGGTGTTTACGTGCCCGTCTCATCTGCTTTTCTGGAGGTTGGAATCATTATCTTCATGTTTTTCCTTCTCACTTAGGAAATTCCCTTTGCTACAATTGTATATTCCGATTCTTGCTGGTAATTCTCCAAATCCTTTACGAAACACTTGGGAGGGGAAATAAAAACAGCTTTAATATCTTTAAAACAATCATTATGTTACGTGCATCATCTATAATCTGTCACCATCTGTTTCTACAATTTAGCTTTTACACATAATAAATGGATTTATACACTGGGGTATCCATATGCATTACAACCTAATTTTTTTTTTTTTAATGTTTTTAAGCTTTCACTTGAAGAATATAAATTACGTTTATGAATTAGAATGATCAGACTGCAGTGGCCCCACATGTACTCTCCGATGTGGAAGACTGAACCAAGAGCATTTCCTATAGTATAAACTCATACACAATTCTGCATGCTGCACAGCTGATATGTTCCGGTATCCCCTGCTGGATCAGTGTCTGCCTCTCACCAAAGCTTGGGGAAACCCTGTCTTGTTCCCAACATCCACTGGGCTAACACCCTAGTGCATGGGTCCCCAATTCCAGTCCTCAAGGGCCGCCAACAGTGCATGTTTTCAGGATTTCCTTAGTATTACACGTGTGATAATTTAATTACCTGCACAGTTGATGATTCCAACACCCATGCAATGCTAAGGAAATCCTGAAAACATGCACTGTTGGCGGCCCTCGAGGACTGGAGTTGGGAACCCTGCCCTAGTGGATCTAAGAGCCAATCTACATAATCTCTGCTCCTAAAGGAGGAGAACCAGTGAGTTGGAAGGGAGCAAGAAACCTAACAGCCCCCCCCATACTGGTTGGGATGGACCTAAAAGAACAGCATCCCGAAAAGGCCTAAAGACAACAAACACAAGTGAAAAATGGAATACAGTGACCAATAAACTAAATAGTGAACATGTTTACAGAATAATACTGACTGGACTTTTGAGCTAGAAGCTTACAGGGTATCTACTACTTTTATACTGATGGACTATCCTTAGGATAGATCATCTATGTCTGATTGCCGGGGTCTGACCCACTGCATAACCACCAGTCAGCTGTTCTCAATGCCTGTGGCGTCAGGAGGTAACCATAAACGCTCAGTTCCAAAGCTGTCTTGTCTTCTGATAGCGGCCAGGTTCTGCACATCCACGTCCCATTTTAATCAGTAGAATTCGGATGTGCAGTACCCGGCCGCGGCCGCTATCAGTTGACAGGGCAACTCTGGAACTGAGTATTTCCGGCTGCCTGCTGTTGGCGGCACTGAGAGCAGCTGATCAGCGGGGTTGCTGGGTGTTGGAGCCCGGACGATCAGACATTGATGTCATATTCTTAGGATAGACCATCAATATAAAAGTAGTGGCCAGCCGGTTTTAAATATTTCCCTTTCTGGCAAGAAGGCCTTTGTACTGAAATGCCATATACCTGAATTAAAGTAACTTTATTCCTCCTGGCAGTCTTCATGTACTAAGCTATAACTGAAATCACATCGGCCGTGCCTCTATGACTGAAAGCCCAAAGCTGCCAAAATGAATAAAGTTAATTTCCTCCCGGTAGCCGGAATTTAAATATAACAGACACACGGCTTTAGAACACTATTAACCTGCAGATTAACCCCATATCTGCTGGTTAATAGTATTTCTTTTACATGACCAGTTCTCTTTAAGCTCTCAAACCACTTGACCCATGGCTGCTTTGATCCTGGAGGGTTTGGAGGGTTAGGGTCACCTGATAGGATGGATTAGGTATACCAGAAAGCTTCCACAACAGTGAGCGTTAGTGTGTCCGCCATTCGTGAGCATGTCTAGCCAAACCCACTGTTAAGAACAGATTTTGACTGAGAGGCCAAGCCTTCACTAGCAGTTGGCTGTGGGGCTCTTTTAGCCAGCAGGTACTTTTGTAGACTTTCCTATACAGTATATGGTACATGTTGTCCTTAGGAGGAAGGGGATAGGCTGCTGCTAGACACATTTGGGGCTATCCTATCTCCTGTGAGAATAAAGAATTGGACTGTTTAAAATAAAACAAATTGCCCAATCACTTTTTTATACCTCAACATATGTCATAGGGCAGAGTCAGCACACCTTTAGGGAATGTGGACACAGAGTTTTCAGAAGCTGGTTTATTAAAAAAGAAAAAAAAAACACTTGCAAATTGCCCAGGGAATTCTGGAAATACTCTTCCTATTCATTTCTATTGTAAAACGACTTCGCTGTTCATATAGTCAATCCTCTATATATTTTTTCTCCCTTTTTTTTTTTCTTTAAAAAATAGTGGAAAAACAGTGCTCAGCAATTTGAAGCAGCTCTTGATGGAATCATTACTATCCAATGATAGAGGCTGAAAAAAAAACATAAAACAATCCCTTCAGGGGATAAAAAAACTCCTCCAGAAAAAAGAGCCATCCCTGAAGCTGCTTCTACTAGAAAACTCGTCGTTTTTGACTGCGCTATAAAAACTGTGTTTGTGCACATAGACATAGCCATACACAGCAGATAAGTTGCCCAATATTAGCAGGCTTGGCCAACTGTGCGTCTATGTTCATTGTGTTTATAGCACATAAGAGAGAATCGAGCTGTGTACAAGTGAGGGCTGCAGGATGGTTCGTCACCGTGCAAGCTCAGAGGAGACACAACTTGTGTCAGCTGGCCAGGAAATTGCAGCCACTGCTTTGTTGCTATATAATCAAGGCCCTGCTGTCTCTGTAGAGAAGTGGTAAAGGTGTTAAATGTACATTTTAAGGGGTTGCCAGTAATCCTGACATCTTCATCATTACTGTGGTCCTGACATAGAAAAACAAGAACAAATCCCAGACAACCTGTTAAGGATTTACTAGTACTGCAGCTCAAATAGTTAGTATTTTTTATATAATATATATAATTTTTATAAATGCAGAGCATCTGCTTTATGTCCTGTGTTAATGGCATTCATCTTAGCCAAAGTAACTGATCTTTTTGTCAATTTTTATTTTAAATGGATTGTCTACTACTTTGATGACAATTGATAAAGATAGGGTATCAGTGGCAGTCCAACATTAGCTGCGATCAGCCTCCTGATATAAACAGAAAGTGGATCGGCACAGCCCTGACGGATGGTAATTGTATATTGTGGGGGATGGCCTCTGTGCCCAGACCTCGTTCTACTGTCTACAGCTCCACTGGTGGTCAACTGACAAGTGTACAGACCAGAACAGCACAGATCTACACACTGTTTAGTGGATATGATCTGAACGCCTCGGCCCTGACCACTAAACAGTGTAGGAAGCTATGCTGGTCCGATCACAACTGGAGCTGACAGCCGGCACCTCCAGCGATCTGCTGTTGTCGGGCACCCACCATTCTGATATTGATGACCTGGGTAATCAGTAGCAAACTAATGAAAACCCCTTTTTAGGTCATCCATATTTTTTTTTAAATTGATGGCATGACTTTAAAATAGGTCATGACATATTTTTTTTGTGGTCTGATTATTGGGACCTTGACAAATGAATATTTTGTTTTCTTTACAGAGACCAATGTGTCACTCTAAATGACTGTAACTTCTGAATTCTTACAGCGCGCACACTGCATGCTGTTAGGATTTGCCTGTGCCGGTGGTCACTTGACCACAAGTATGTGATATTTCCTGCCACATTACTACCAGAGGTCAGTGAGGAGACTGAGCAAGTCTAGTTGGCATGTGTCATCATGTTTACGGTCACCTAACTGCTCTAGCTGCCAGCGCCAGATACTGCTGACAGTGTGTGGTGCTCACACTGCGGATTCAATGGAGTTACTTAAAGACTAAAGGGGGCTTTACACGCTGCGACATCGCTAATGCGGAGTCGTTGGGGTCACGGAATTTGTGACGCACATCCGGCCGCATTAGCGATGCCGTTGCGTGTGACACCGATAAGCGATTTTGCATCGTTGCAAAAACGTGCAAAATCGCTAATCGGCGACATGGGGGTCCATTTTTAAAAATCGTTACTGCAGCAGTAACGAAGTTGTTCCTCGTTCCTGCGGCAGCACACATCGCTGCGTGTGACGCCGCAGGAACGAGGAATCTCTCCTTACCTGCCTCCCGGCTGCTATGCAGAAGGAAGGAGGTGGGCGGGATGTTACGTCCCGCTCATCTCCGCCCCTCCGCTGCTATTGGGCGGCGGTTCAGTGACGCTTCAGTGACGTCGCTGTGACGCCGCACGGACCGCCCCCTTAGAAAGGAGGCGGTTCGCCGGTCACAGCGACGTCGCCGGACAGGTAAGTATGTGTGACGGCTCTGGGCGATGTTGTGCGGCACGGGCAGCGATTTGCCCGTGTCGCGCAACAGATGGGGGCGGGTACCCACACTAGCGATATCGGGACCGATATCGCAGTGTGTAAAGTAGCCTTTACACCGTGTGCAGAATTATTAGGCAAGTTGAATTTTAGAGGATTTTTTTATTATTTATTAACAACTATGTTCTCAATCAACCCAAAAGACTCATAAATATCAAAGCTTAATATTTTTGGAAGTTGGAGTGGGTTTCTTTTTTAGATTTGGCTACCTTAGGAGGATATCTGTTTGTGCAGATAACTATTACTGTGCAGAATTAGTAGTCAACTTAATAAAAACCAAATATATTCCCTTCTCACTTGTTTATTTTCACCAGGTAAACCAATATAACTGCACAAAATTTAGAAATAAACATTTCTGACATGCAAAAACAAAACCCCAAAAAATTAGTGACCAATATAGCCACCTTTCTTTATGATGACACTCCACAGCCTACCATCCATAGATTATGTGAGTTGCTTGATCTGTTTATGATCAACATTGCGTGCAGCCGCCACCGCAGCCTCCCAGATACTGTTTCCAGATGTGTACTGTTTTCCCTCCCTGTAGATCACACATTTTATGAGGGACCACAGGTTCTCTATGGGGTTCAGATCAGGTGAAGAAGGGGTCCATGTCATTATTTTTTCATCTTTTAGACCTTTACTGGCCAGCCATGCTGTGGAGTAGTTGGATGCATGTGATGGAGCATTGTCCTGCATGAAAATCATGGTTTTCTTGAACGATACAAACTTCTTCCTGTACCACTGCTTGAAGAAGTTGTCTTCGAGAAACTGGCAGTAGGTCTGGGAGTTGAGCTTCACTCCATCCTCAACCCGAAAAGGTCCCACAAGTTCCTCTTTGATGATACCAGCCCGTACCAGTACCCCATTTCCACCTTGCTGGTGTCTGAGTCGGAGTGGAGCTCTCTACCCTTTGGCTCATCCATGTGGCCCATCAAGAGTCACTCTGATGTCATTAGTCCATAAAACCTTTAAAAAATCAGTCTTAAGATATTTCTTGGCCCAGTCTTGACGTTTTATCTTATGTTTCTTGTTCATAGGTGGTCGTTTTTCAGCCTTCCTTACCTTGGTCATGTCCCTGAGTATGGCACACCTTGTGCTTTTTGGTACTCCAGTAACGTTGCAGCTCTGAAATATGGCCAAACTGGTGGCAAATGGCATCTTGGCAGCTTCACGCTTGATTTTCCTCAATTAATGGGCAGTTATTTTGCGCCTTTTTTGCCCAACACGCTTTTTGCGACCCTGTTGGCTATTTGCCATGAAACGCTTGATTGTTCGGTGATCACGTTTCAAAAA
The DNA here is from genome assembly GCF_048569485.1 of Anomaloglossus baeobatrachus. Lineage (NCBI taxonomy): Eukaryota > Metazoa > Chordata > Amphibia > Anura > Aromobatidae > Anomaloglossus > Anomaloglossus baeobatrachus. The sequence continues at coordinate 108,259,482 of NC_134359.1, forward strand.
TTTGGCAATTTCAAGACTGCTGCGTCCCTCTGCAAGACATCTCACAATTTTGGACTTTTCAGAGCCCCTCAAATCTCTCTTGTGACCCATTTTGCCAAAGGAAAGGAAGTTGCCTGATAATTAAGCACATCTTATATAGGGTGTTGATGTCATTACACCGCACCCCTCCTCATTACAGAGATGCACATCACCTGATTTACTTAATTGGTAGTTGGCTCTCAGCCTATACAGCTTGGAGTAGGACATGTATAATAATTATCGTGTGATCAAAATACTCATTTGCCTAATAATTCTGCACACTGTGTATATCCCAAACCTGAACAACCCCTTTTAGGCCCTGTGCGCACTTGCCGGTTTTTGCCGCGGATTTCCTGCGGTTTTGCTGCATGTTTCGCTGCATGTTATTTTCATCCATCTCTGCAGTGATTCACCAGCAAAACCTATGGGAAAAAAAAATGCTGTGCGCACTATGCGGATTTTGACAGCTGCATGTTTTGCTGCGGGATTCCCGCAGCAAAAACAATTGCATGTCACTTCTTCTTTTCCGCATGTCGCTGCGGGATTTCACTCCATTGACTGCCATGTAATCGTGAAATCCCGCAGGGAATAACGCAGGCCGCAAATTCTGTGCGGTTCATTGCGTTTTCCTGCGTTATTCCCTCCCGTAGTTTGCGGTTTAGCTGCGGTAATGTTCATCGCTGCCCTGCGGTTTGCAGGGAAGTGATGTCATAATGACAGGAAGAGGAGCAGAGAGTAAACACACACATCACAGACATAGATTACACACACATCACAGACATAGAACACATCACACTCACACACAGACATATAGAATACACATAGAAAGCAAACGGACATATAGAAAAAATAACACGTGGGCTCTGCCATATTTTTACCGTCCAGCCGAGGTAAACACACAGCGGCGGCCCGGTATTCTCAGGCTGGGGAGGGCGAGGGGCAGGGTTAATGCCCCCTCCCCTCCCGCAGCCGAGAATATCAGCCCGCAGCTGCCCCAGGACTGTCGCATCCATTATGCGGCAGTCCCGCGGCGTGTCCCCGACTCTTCCAGATGCTGTGATGCGGTGGCAATCCAGGTAATAACGAGTTAAATGACAGCGGATCGCCGCCACTAAGTCCAGGCTTGATCATGGCAGCGTCTATGAGACAGCTGACATGATCAACCCGTAAGTAAAGTAAAAAAACACACACCGAAAAATCCTTTATTTTAAATAAAACACAAAAAAGCACCTGGTTCACCCCTTTATTAACCCCCCCAACACACAGCTTCGGCGTAATCCACGTCCTCCGATGCTTGCATCCAGCTGCGACTGACACACAGCGTTGAATGCAGCCTCGCAACGAGAGACTGCAGAGAGGTAACCACAGGGCATTTCTCATGGCCGGTAATGTGAACACACTACCGCTCTGGAGAAATGCAGCGTGTGTTCACAGGGACTCTATTTATCTATCTATCTATCTATCTTTCTATCCTTCTATCTGTCTATTTATCTGTCTACTATCTATCTCAGAAGGAAATTACTTTTTTTTTTCCAATGTGCTTTATTGCATTAAAGCACATGTACCAACCCGCATGCGGCAAAACCGCAGTAATACCACGAACAATACCGCAGTAAAACCGCAGCAAAAGTTTTCGGGTGCGGATTGCCGCGTTTTTTTACCGCGGGTGCGATAATCCTTCAGACCCTGCGGAATTTTCTTAAGAAAATTCCGTTTTCCAGTGCGCACAGGGCCTTAAGGTTGTCCAACTAACGCTGCCACTCTTGCCCATTGGTTGCCTAAAAAAAAAAAAAAAAGCAGCCTGTGGTGCTGTTCACTTTATCCTATCGGTGAAACACATGGATAGAACAAGCCGTGTGTCTGACTTAGGCCTCATACGTTTCTCCCATCATTCCTTTATGCCTCTTTTTCTTATACGGAGCCACATTGATTTTATTTATTGCCTGTGAAATAAGTCTTCTTCCATTCATGTATGCCTCCGAAGACCAGTATCGCACTGAGAAGTGTTAATTTTCGCTGACGCTTTCTGATGCGGCATCGCTGTCCACTTGAAACAATTGTGCCAGCTTTTCCAAACAGCTGCCTCTCTGTAACATGACGTGTATCCTTTAAGACATGCCTCGCAGGCAGATAGTTCAATTATAGCCTCACACACCCTGCCTATTAGGAGCGCCGTGACCTTGCCATTAGAGCATGCTTTGATTTCCTATGATGCCTTGTTTTGTATGTGTGGGTTTTTTTTCTCCTCTGTTCAGGCACAAATAATAAGCAAGGACTTTGAAGTGTGAGTGTTTTTAACTGAAACTGCTTTATTTCTCTTTCATTTGTAATGGGTGAAACTGGCCTGTGTGTATTCAATGAGATTCTGTAATGCTGGCAGAGGAGCCGCACCTGGAGCTGAGGTTTACTACGAGAGTGGGGCTGGAGCAGGGTTTATGTCACTGGTAAACACGTCTGCTCAGCCATGCCTAAAGGCCGCTTTACACGCTGTGACATCGCTCAAGCAATCTCGTTGGGGTCACGGAATTGGTGACGCACATCCGGTCGTGTTAGTGATGTCGTTGCGTGTGACACCTATGAGTGATTTTTGAATCGTCGCAAAAACGGTTAAAATCACTCATCGGTGACATGGCCCGCTATTCTCGAATATCGCTGCTGCTCGGTGTACGAAGTAGTTTGTCGCTCCTGCGGCAGCACACATCGCTATGTGTGACACCCCAGGAACGAGGAACCTCACCTTACCGGTGGCCGCCCGCAATGAGGAAGGAAGGAGGTGGGCGGGATGTTACGTCCCGCTCATCTCCGCCCCTCCGCTTCTATTGGGCGGCGGTTCGGTGACGCTGCTGTGACGCAGAACGAACCGCCCCCTTAGAAAGGAGGCGGTTTGCCGGTCACAGCAACGTCGCTAGGCAGGTAAGTAGTGTGATTGGTCCGCGTGATGTTGTGCGCCACGGTCAGTGATTTGCCCGTGTCGCACAACCGATAGGGACGGGAACGCATATTAGCGATATCGGTACCGATATCGCAGCGTGTAAAGCGGCCTTTAGTCAGATCTCTTATGGGGTAATAATGAACCCGTACCCAGTAAAGTCAGCATAGCTGATCACCCAGCTTTTCTTCAGTTCTGAATGGTATCAATCTAAAGATACATTTCTGTTTGCACATTACATTTGATTTTTTTGTGTGTTTTATTAGGATCAGACAAGCAACATTTTTGTGCAAAAAGGATCTGCTGCACAACCAGTGCAAATAGAGCAGAAGACGCTTTGCAGACAGACGGATGGGCAAATCGAAATGTGAACTTAGCCTAAAGGGCACTTTACATGCAGCGATATCGCTATCAATATCGCTAGCAAGCGTACCCGCCCCCGTCGGTTGTGCGTCACAGGCAAATCGCTGCCCGTGGTGCACAACATCGCTAGGACCCATCACACTACTTACCTGCCTAGCGACGTTGCCCTTCCTCATTGCTGGCGGCTGCAGGTAAGGTGATGTTCCTCGTTCCTGCGGTGTCACACGCAGCGTTCTGTGCTGCCGCAGGAACAACGAACAATCTGTGTCCTGCAACAGCAACGATAATCGGGAAAGGAACAACGCATCAACGATTAGGTAAGTAATTTTTATCGTTAACGGTCGTACGTGCGTTTCACACGCAACGACGTCGCTAACGAGGCCGGATGTGCGTCACAAATTCCCCAACAACATCTCGTTAGCGATGTCGTTGCGTGTAAAGCGCCCTTTAGGCTCACGTCCGTGTGACACCCGTATTTATACACCAACATTTTACAGTGTACATGATCAAATACAGTTAACTATTTTAACAATGTAGTTGTATCTGTAAAAATCAAACGCTATATGGATGATCTGTATGGGGGATCTGATTATTTTTTGTTTCTTGTGCATACACTCAAATGGGCAGAAATACAGAAGAGAATAGAAAGCATTCTGCTTTATTGGACATCTGAACAGCCCCATTGAATTGCATTGATGGGTGTGGTGTCTGATTCTTACTCAGACAGCACACATCTGGATAATACACTCATCTCTACAAGCCCGTAGCCTGTCATTTAAGAGCGTTACACATGTATTAAAGGGAATCTGTCACCAGGTTTTTGCCGCCTAATATGAGAGCAGCATAACGTAGGGGCAGAGACCCTGATTCCAGCAGTGTTTCACTTACTGGGCTGTTTATTTTAGTTTTTTGGTTTTTTTTTTTTATAACTGAAATTTTTATTACATTTTACAAAGAAAAATAACATGGATATGCTCCACAAGCATGTGAGCGATTTAGTAGCAAACCATGTATCAGGATACATATCTTATTTGCTTATTGTAGTTTTGATAATCTGCTGCTGATTAAATAGTGATTTTATCATTACAGGACTACTTGGCGTGCTGTCGGGTAGTCCAGCATATTCATGAGCTGTATGACTGCTAGATCTGCAACATTGATTTTATCAAAATGACAGCAAACAGCTCAATAAGTGACATCGCTGGAATCAGGGTCTCTGTCTCTACTTTATGCTGCTGTCAGATGAGGCCGCAAGAAACTGGTGACAGATTCCCTTTTAAAATTTTAGGAAACATATTTTGCCTTTTTATCAATTCAAGAAAAATTCCTGATAATCCATGAGGTGCCGGAGATTCTGGTGAAGAAACAGGTGTATAGTTTTTTTGTTTTTTTTATTATTATTATTATTATTATTATTATTATTATTATTATTATTATTATTATTATTATTTACAGACAACTATACTAAAATGACTTGCACAAGTCTATTATAAACCATAAATGAATACACTATTCACTACATCAAAAGATACAAGCTGTTGAAAAAAATGGAGGTATGAGAAAGTCACTCCAGCAGTTAAGAAACCATCCCCCAAGGGCATCGCTAAGCATATTGCTGATATACAAGACACCTCGCTTCTGCTAAAGTGCATGATTCCGGTCTCTTCAGATCTAGTAATAGCCTCCAGCAATTATAAAGTGCAAACATAGCATGCCTGTAAAGTGACACAGTGCATGCACACCATAGGAGGTGATATATTTTGTTTCGCCGTGTCTTCTTCTGGGGTTATGTCACATGGGGCAAGGACTCCTATGTGTGCTGTATACAGTATCCTTTAGTGCTTATCCAGGTATGATGCTTTTAGCTCCTCTGCTTCATATGAAAAGATTTAAGATGTTGATGTCAATTGTGATTGAATTAGCCAAAATGTCTCAATGACTACATATAACAGCTCATAAAGGGACACTGTGGAGATTCTAGGAGAGGTGGGCCATCATTAGGGAGATGTATAAGCAAAATGGGCATTATCTGGATATAACAAGTCCAGCTCTGGCACAACAATGTTGAGCAGAGGAGTTTAGCATTTGGATTAGGTGAACCATTATTAATTTGTACAGTGGCAATACACCTAATAGCTATCTGCCTACTAACAAGTCAGTAAATGCGCACTATGTAGACAGGAGCAGGCAGCCTGACCCTTCTTCTAAATACCTCTAGAACCTCTCATGATTCCTGAAATTAGAGGCTCCGATTGTAAGTTGTGCATAATTTACTTGTCTAACAGACACTGTGCACAATAAGACGTATCTGTAAGGTTGGAGGTCAGCTAAAATGTTTGTCCCCTGCAGCTTTCTGTCTGACATGACTAATACCTTTCTGTGTGTAGGTTATATTTCCTCTTGCTGGGTGAATGACTGTCTATTATGCTAGCTACAGTTTATGTAATGATCATTTGTGAATGATACCTTACAGATGAATAGCAAGGCTGAAAATCATGTCCTAATTTTACCTGTAAAGAAGTATTCCATCTATTGGGACAAATTTATTTATATATACGTTCAATCGTTGACCTTAGTGAAAACATTAAAAAAAAATCCTATTTTTTTCACAACCACTGACTCCATGGGCTTTTTCTTGCACCATACTGGATGATTTTGGTGGCATTAGAGGGAATTGTGAAATCATAGTGATGACTTTTGTAAGTGAAATGTGGAAGGTTGAACCTTTAAAAATAAGAAGTAAATGATGTACTTGGACCTCCGGTCAGTGATTCAGCCTGTACCTCATGATCTAGGAATATCTGCCCCTTTAATCGTAGAGATAATGCACCTGATTTAGAAGATTCAGAACATGTAGAGCAGGATTCTGATGAAGACTTTCACACTAGTCGTAATGAGCCACAGCTTTTTTTACAGGTTGAATTACTTGATTTAAGGGGGGCTTTACACGCTACGATATCGTTAATGAATTATCGTCGGGGTCACGGTGTTTGTGACGCACATCCGGCGTCATTAACAATATCGCAGTGTGTGACACTTATGTGCGACCTAAAACGATCGCAAAAGCGGCCAAAATCGTTTGCCGCGTAGAGGTCGTCCTAAAACAAAAAATCGTTGTCTGCTTATTAGCAATGTTGTTCCTCGTTCCTGCGGCAGCACACATCGCTGTGTGTGTCACCGCAGGAGCGACGAACATCTCCTTACCTGCCTCCACCGGCAATGCGGAAGGAAGGAGGTGGGCGGCATGTTACGTCCCACTCATCTCCGCCCTTCCACTTCTATTGGACGCCTGCCGCGTGACGTCGCTGTGACGCCGAACGACCCGCCCCCTTAGAAAGGAGGCGGATCGCCGGCCAGAGCGACGTCGCAGAGCATGTAAGTGCGTGTGACGCTGCTGTAGCGATAATGTTCGCTACGGCAGCAATCACCACATATCATGCCACCGACGGGGGGCGGGTACTATCGCGCTGGACATCGCCAGCAAATGCTAGCGATGTTGCAGCGTGTAAAGCGGCCTTTAGTCATGGACTTGGCCATTCCTAAACATTCTGCAGAATTTTTAGGCTCTAGAAGAAAGGAAAAGAACCTGCTACCTCCTGGTTCTTGTTTTTCATGGTACAGAAACAGAGAAAAAGAATTCATTCCACACAATTTTCACACCAGTGATCTTCATGGGCTGATATAAAAATGTAACATTGAGTACAATGTAAGCGAGTGTAGACTCTTTATTGATTCATCCCCAAAAGTTTGAATGCTGCTACTGCACAATGGCAAGTATGGTTTAGTGCCTGTAGGGTATTCTGTGCACTTGAAGGAAATCTATCAAAATTTAGACTATATTGTCAGGAAACAACTACAAGGATCAGGGATGGTCAGTGTGTGGTGATCTGAAAGTTCTCTCTTTGCTTCTTGGGCAGTAAAGAGGATACACAAAGTACTCAAGCTTTTTGTGAATAAGGCTAAGTTCACATTTCCGCTAAAATCTATCAGTCACAATCCGCTGCTCTTGTAAACAGCGGAATCCGTTTAGCGGATTCCGCTGCTCCCATAGACTTGTATGAGCAGCGGATTGTGACTGATGATGCTGCGTTGCACCCTCCGCCCGACTGATCAGTCGTGGAACGACTGACCGCCGGGCGGGGGGAACGCAGCATGTAACGTTTTTTGAGCAGCGAGATCCGTCGGATTTCGCTGCGCATGCTCTCTGGCTCCCTGCACACGTCACCAGCTTTGGTTGGTTACCCGATATTTACCCTGGTTACGGTGCAAGGAGCCAGCGCTAAGCGGTGTAGGCCCGTAACCAAGGTAAATATCGGGTAACCAAGGTAAACATCGGGTGCTTTGCTGTTACCCGATATTTAGGCTGGTTACGTGTGCAGGGAGGCCGACACTTCCCCGCTCGGCCCCGCCCCCTCCCGCACTCTGCACATGTATGTACACACACACACACACACCTGTCCCCAGCCATGCAGACAAGCACTGCCACTGACACCCTCGTCTGGCCCCGCCCCCTGCTCGGGTCCGCCCCCTCCCGCACTTTGCATGTGCACACACACACACACACATACATACATACATACATGCACATACACACACTCACTCACACATACACTCACCTGTCCCCAGCCATGCAGACCGCAGCACTTCCACTGACCTCCTCAGCGCCTGGCCCCGCCCCCCGCTCGGCTCCGCCCCCTCCCGCACTTTGCATGTGCACACACATACATACATACATACATACATACATGCACATACACACACTCACTCACTCACAGATACACTCACCTGTCCCCAGCCATGCAGACCGCAGCACTTCCACTGACATCCTCAGCGCCTGGCCCCGCCCCCCGCTCGGCTCTGCCCCCGAACTCCGCCCCCCGCACACAACGGAATCCGACAAAGAATTCTGTTCTTTGTCATCCGTTGAACAGCGCATCAGTCACATGCGTCAAGCGACGCATGTGACTGATACAAATCAACGGAAATGTGAACTTAGCCTTAGACAGCCGGGATAGGACTCTTTTGGTTCCAGTGATAATATCTTTGCAACCTGGACTCAAGAACATGGTTGCAGAAAGCTTAGTTGATCCCACTAATATTCTCCTGCCAGCACTCCACATTAAGCTTGGATGGATGAAGCAGTTTGTGAAAGCTCGACTGAAAGAAGTACGGTAGAAACTTTAAGGTACAATTGTACCAATTTTCAGGGACTGTCCAAAGCAAAACTGAAGGAAGCCATTTTTCTGGGTCAGGATATTCGGAAGCTTGTAAAGGACGTCATGTATGAAATAAAAATGAAAGCTGTTGAGAAATGGGCTTGGGATTCTTTTCAAGAAGTCAAGATGTATTTAGAAAACAACAAAGATCCAAAGTTTAAGCCCCTTTTGAAGAACATGCTGAAACATTTCAAAGCCTTGTTTTTTCCAATGAATTTGAAGTTACCGTGTTTTACATTCCCATTTGGACTGCTTTCCTGAAAACTTTGGTTCTATTAACGAAGTGCAAGGAGAAAGATTTCAACTAGATATCAAGGAGATGAAACAACAGTACCAAGGTAGATGGAATGTGAACATGATGGAGGACGACTGCTGGAGGCTTCACAGAGAAGATTTGCAGGCCTTCTCCAAGAGAGAAGGGATTAAAAGAAGTGTAGAATAGAAACGGTGCAAAAATAAATTTTCCAATAAAGTTGCAGACTGAACATTCAATAATTTTTATATAGAATATTGTGCACATTTTTGACTACAATAAAGATTTTTACATAGGTCTTTTTTTTTCCTTTTTTCAAATTAATGAAACTAGATCCATCAAATTGAACCTTCCTCCATCAATTATAATTTTTTTGTCCCTAAATCATCTATAACCCACAATGTTATATACTGAGGAAATCATCCAGCCCTTTTTTAAAAGCTGTTATAGTTTCTGCCATTACTACCTCTTGTGGTAGGGCATTCCACAGTCTGACTGCTCTAACTGTAAAGAACCCTTTCCTATTTAGCTGCCGGAGTCGCTTTTCTTCCACTCGCAGTGACTGCCCCCTGGTGCTTAGTATTGTCTTTGGAAGAAATAAGTCATGTGCCAGTCCTTTATATTGACCTCACATGTATTTATACATATAAATGAGATCTCCTCTGAGATGTCTTTATTCTAAGGGTACTTTCACACTTGCGTTCAGCGCAGTCCGTCACTATGGAGAATAGCGCAGTCCGTTAACGCACTGCGCTATTCTCCATAGACTTGTATGAACGACGCATTGTAATGCAAGTGTCAGCGTTACATCCGCAGGACGACGTAGCGTCGTTATTTTGACACTGCGCCAGGCGGGAGGAACGCAGCATGTAACGTTTTTTTGAGCAGCACAATCCGTAGGATTTCACTGTGCATGCTCTCTCTGGCTCCCTGCACCCGTAACCAAGGTAAATATCAGGTAACCAAGCAAAGTGCTTTGCCGATATTTACACTCGCTGCGTGTGCAGGGCGCCCGACACTTCCCCGCTTGGCTCCGCCCCCTCCCGCACTCCACTCCGCATGTGTATACATACATACATACATACATACATACATACATACATACACGCACACTCACCTGTCCTCAGCGCCATGGACCGCTCGGCTCCACCCACTCCGCACTCCGCCCCCCACACATTCTCGGCGGCCGAACGATCAGCTGAGCGCTCGGCCGCCGGCATGTGAAAGCGCTCAGCTGATCGCCCGGCCGCCAGTATGTGAGAGCACTCAGCTGATCGCCTGGCCGCCGGTATGTGAGAGCGCTCAGCTGATCGCCCGGCCGCCGGTATGTGAGAGCGCTCAGCTGATCGCCCGGCCGCCGGTATGTGAGAGCGCTCAGCTGATCGCCCGGCCGCCGGTATGTGAGAGCGCTCAGCTGATCGCCCGGCCGCCGGTATGTGAGAGCGCTCAGCTGATCGCCCGGCCGCCGGCATGTGAGAGCGCTCAGCTGAGCAAGCCGGCTATTGAGAGCCATCAGCTGATCGTTCACAATAGTCTGCTGCCGGTAAAACTGTAGAGAAAAAAAAAAGCGCTTTCCGTTGTTTTGTAAGATCCGTAGCAGCATCCGTTGTGCCACTATATCCAACGCATTTGTTGCATCCGTCACACAACGCAATGCTACGGAAGCCGTCCAACGCAAGTGTGAAACTAGCCTAAGCTAAACAAATCCAAGTTTTCCAACCTCTCATATGTGAGGCCTTCCATTCCTTGTAGTAGTCTAGTTGCCCGCCTTTGAACTGAATTGAACTTCTGAATATCCTTTTTTAAAATGTGGAGCCTAAAACTGGATCCCATATTCTAGATGTGGCCTTACAAGTGATTTATAGAGGGGTAACAATACGTTGGGATTACAGGGATTACAGGGTCTAATATCTTTTTGTACACCCTAAAATCTTGTTTGCTTTTGCAGCTGCTGCCTGACATTGAGTGCTGCTGCTCAGCTTACCTGTTACCAAAATACCAAAGTCCTTCTCTTGTTCTGTAGTCCCAACTTTACTTCCATTTAATGTATACGCAGCAATAGGATTACCCCTGACAAACATTCCCATAACATTATTCCTCTAAATTTTACACATGACACGGTGCAGTCAGGCAAGTAACATTCTCCTGGGATTCGCCAAACTCAGACTAGGCCATCAGATGCCAAATACAAGAGTGTGATTTGTTATTAGAAACAACACCTTTTCGCTGCTCCAGAGTCCAATGGCGGCTGCTTTATACCACTCCACCTTGACCCTTCATATTCAGCTTGGTGATATAGAGCTTGTATGTGCCTGATTGGCAAAGAAGCTTCTGTCACACAGGTATCGTGCTAATGTAAGTGCCAAAGGACTTTTAGACTCTGCAGATACTCAGTTCGCAGGGTGTTGGCGGCTTTTATGCGCTGTACCCATCAGCACTTAGTGGCCCTGCTCTCTATCTTCATTTGGTACTTTGTTGTGTTAGTTCATTAACATGTTGATTTATGAGTTATTGAGTTATTTAGCATTCAAGAAACTGGACAATCTGCAGCAGATAAGTGATTTAGCAAAAGTGCAGCAAACAGCACAGTAAGTGACACATCGCTGGAATCTGGGTCTCTTCTCTACATTATGCTGCTCTGATGGGGGAGCAAAAACCTGATGACAAATTCCCTTTTAAAAATGTAAATATTGTAGACTTGATTTTTTATTTTTTTTTCTTTATTTTCTGATGGTCCCTATGTTGTGGTATTATCCTGCTGCCTATTTAGTAGTTTTAATTATGTATTTGATAAGTGCACTTTGGGTGCATTCAGTAGAAGTTCTTAAAATCTGGATATTTAACCCAATAAAATACTGCTTTTCTTATATTTCATCATCAAACAGAAATGTTATTCTACAAAGTTTTGTGGCTATTTCCATCTACAGCTGACCCCTTTGCTAATGAATCGAAAAGTAATGTGGATGTGCGATAATTGCACATGGTCTTTGAGCTTTGTGTTGGATTTGTAATGCTTTTAGCTGTGCTTTCACAGTTTTGTGCCTTGAATTAAACTCTAACAGTTTTCTGTATAGATATTAAATGTGATATTTTAATGTCAATAGGGGTCCAGAAGACACATGTTTTGAGTGTGGAGTGTTTCCAGCAATTCTCAGCTTCCCTCTAGATTACCCTCTAAGTCCTCCTAAAATGAGGTTTACCTGTGAGATGTTTCACCCAAACAGTAAGTACATTACAAACGTATAGTATATGCAATCATTTATATCTTACTTTATGTAGACTGCTGTGTAAAAGGTTTTCCCTGCGAAGCCCGACTCCTCAGTCTACTTGACTGTACAGGGGCTGCAGCACAATAGGAGCGGACCAGTTATAAGATGATGGAAATATCCACTTTAAGCATATGGTTGCCTTTCCACTTAACATTTTTTTTGTTTAGTTTGCTTCGTAAATGCAAATTTCTAAATAAACTTTAGTGACAAAAATGTATAATTGGGAGAGGAAGGTTCAGCTAGATGGACCTAGGTTTAAAAAAGACCTATGTAACTATGACTATATAAAGACACTTCTTTCACTGGTAAAAATAATCCCGGAGAATGCTGATAATTGTTACCTCTGCTTTTTCCTTGCAGTATACCCAGATGGCAGGGTGTGCATCTCCATCCTACATGCGCCCGGTGATGACCCTATGGGCTATGAGAGCAGTGCGGAGAGGTGGAGTCCTGTGCAAAGTGTTGAGAAAATCCTACTTTCAGTTGTAAGCATGTTGGCAGGTATGCTGCTTTGTTTCTGTCTCCATTAAGTTCTTTCTGTAGATTGAACTCTACAAACGTTTAGTCCAAATAAAAACGAAGCTCGGACTGCTTACAGGGTGAACAGGTGAATCCCCCTATACAGGAGTGGGTTACCAGTGTGAGCAATAGCTGGCACAGTGCACTGGATTCACTTTGTACAGACATTTCCTCATTGATTTAGCAAACCACCCAGTGTATTATAGTATATATTATATAAATTGCAAATGATAATAATTGATTTATTATAATATAATATATATATATAATATATTTATATTTTTTTATTTAATTAAATTGTAATTTAATATTTGCATGTAGCCTAAAAATCTTCCCCCAGAGTCAATGTTATTGATGGACCCTTGGCACCCAGCCTGACATTGAACCCAAATACACATTTTTGCATGCTTTGCCTACCTGGTTTCTGAAAGGCATCCAGCTCCATAGAAATTCTGTACAATTTGTTTTTAAAGGGGTAATCCTGCTGGAAGAAATTGTAGTTAAGTAACCTTAAATTAGTAAGTTACTCAACCTACTGATATACTGTACATCTGAAAGGTGCCTCCATCGCCTGTTACAAGCCCTGATCCTAAGTATTGGCAGATCTTCCTCCAATTTGTAAAAAAAAGAAGATAACACGGCACTTCTCTGAAAAAGAATGGGTACTCTGGAAGGATCCAACCCCGTACAGACAAAAATAATTGAAGCCAGGCACTCCAATGTTAGAATTGAAAAGAAAATGTATTTATTTTGTGGTTCACAGTAGACAGTTCAGTAACGTTTCGGTCATCAAGCTGACCTTCATCCTCTGAACTATCTGTGTGGAGTAGTTTAGAAGAATCCCATAGGATCAGTGAAGAGAATGAAAAATAAGAGATGATGGTATGTGTCTGAAAAAAGGGGGGTTTGGCTAAAATAAAAATTTTGTGGTAATGTTTATATTATGAAGTCCCCAATTACACCAGCGGCGGATACCGTGTGTTTTCACTATTGAATCGATCCACAATCTGGTTACCAATCCACTTTGGTTTCCAGAGGTCGCCTTTTTATCTTTATAATTAGCTTAGCCTGGCTCCATTACTAAGGATCTGACCGTTGTTTGATCACACATGCAACAGCGGAGATTATTGACTACTACTTGACCCCGTGCATAACAGCGGGTATCATTCATTTTCATTTACTAGATTTTTCTTTTAATTCATTCATTGCACGCACATGCGAGAGTAAATATATAACGATCTTTTGTGTCATTTCTACCTGTCCTCGAATTCTTCATAATATACAGTTAGGTCCAGAAATATTTGGACATTGACACAAGTTTTGTTATTTTAGCTGTTTACAAAAACATGTTCAGAAATACAATTATATATATAATATGGGCTGAAAGTGCACACTCCCAGCTGCAATATGAGAGTTTTCACATCCAAATCGGAGAAAGGGTTTAGGAATCATAGCTCTGTAATGCATAGCCTCCTCTTTTTCAAGGGACCAAAAGTAATTGAACAAGAGACTCTAAGGGCTGCAATTAACTCTGAAGGCGTCTCCCTCGTTAACCTGTAATCAATGAAGTAGTTAAAAGGTCTGGGGTTGATTACAGGTGTGTGGTTTTGCATTTGGAAGCTGTTGCTGTGACCAGACAACATGCGGTCTAAGGAACTCTCAATTGAGGTGAAGCAGAACATCCTGAGGCTGAAAAAAAAGAAAAACTCCATCAGAGAGATAGCAGACATGCTTGGAGTAGCAAAATCCACAGTCGGGTACATTCTGAGAAAAAAGGAATTGACTGGTAAGCTTGGGAACTCAAAAAGGCATGGGCGTCCACGGATGACAACAGTGGTGGATGATCGCCGCATACTTTCTTTGGTGAAGAAGAACCCGTTCACAACATCAACTGAAGTCCAGAACACTCTCAGTGAAGTAGGTGTATCTGTCTCGAAGTCAACAGTAAAGAGAAGACTCCATGAAAGTAAATACAAAGGGTTCACATCTAGATGCAAACCATTCATCAATTCCAAAAATAGACAGGCCAGAGTTAAATTTGCTGAAAAACACCTCATGAAGCCAGCTCAGTTCTGTAAACGTATTCTATGGACAGATGAAACAAAGATCAACCTGTACCAGAATGATGGGAAGAAAAAAGTTTGGAGAAGAAAGGGAACGGCACATGATCCAAGGCACACCACATCCTCTGTAAAACATGGTGGAGGCAACGTGATGGCATGGGCATGCATGGCTTTCAATGGCACTGGGTCACTTGTGTTTATTGATGACATTACAGCAGACAAGAGTAGCCGGATGAATTCTGAAGTGTACCGGGATATACTTTCAGCCCAGATTCAGCCAAATGCCACAAAGTTGATCGGACGGCGCTTCATAGTACAGATGGACAATGACCCCAAGCATACAGCCAAAGCTACCCAGGAGTTCATGAGTGCAAAAAAGTGGAACATTCTGCAATGGCCAAATCAATCACCAGATCTTAACCCAATTGAGCATGCATTTCACTTGCTCAAATCCAGACTTAAGACGGAAAGACCCACAAACAAGCAAGACCTGAAGGCTGCGGCTGTAAAGGCCTGGCAAAGCATTAAGAAGGAGGAAACCCAGCAATTGGTGATGTCCATGGGTTCCAGACTTAAGGCAGTGATTGCCTCCAAAGGATTCGCAACAAAATATTGAAAATAAAAATATTTTGTTTGGGTTTGGTTTATTTGTCCAATTACTTTTGACCTCCTAAAATGTGGAGTGTTTGTAAAGAAATGTGTACAATTCCTACAATTCCTATCAGATATTTTTGTTCAAACCTTCAAATTAAATGTTACAATCTGCACTTGAATTCTGTTGTAGAGGTTTCATTTCAAATCCAATGTGGTGGCATACAGAGCCCAACTCGCGAAAATTGTGTCACTGTCCAAATATTTCTGGACCTAACTGTAAACATTACCACGGAATATTTATTTTAGCCCCACCCCCTTTTTTCAGATGCATACCATCATCTCTTATTTTTCATTCTCTTCATTGATCCTATGGGATTCTTCTAAACTACTCCACACAGTTCAGCTGATGAAGGTCAGCTTGATGACCGAAACATTACTGAACTGTCTACTGTGAACCACAAAATAAATACATTTTTCTTTTCATTTCTAACATTGGAGTGCCTGGCTTAAATTATTTTCCTCCAATTTGTGTCTGACCCGTGACCCATGTAAAAGAGGCAGAGCGGACTCGTATATAAAAATGAGCCTTCCGCCAGCCTCTCGTACACTGCTTGAGTAATTTGCAACCCAGAAAATGACTACAGGAGGACCTTCTGGGACCGAAACATGCGAAATGAAGATTGTGGCACTTTTCAAATATAAACTATATTAGTGACCTGTATAAGTTCATTTTGCCAAGTTTGTTAGCAGCACAGAACCTTTACGATCTACTATTGTTGCGTTCACAGGATACAAATCTTATTTGAGCTAATCTGTTTTGTACGGAATAAAGAAATGTGCTATGAACTACACGAGCAAATTATCTGTAGCCAACTTTAGAAGTATATCTGCAGGTTAATGGCGCTTAGGGACATGAAAGGTTAGAGTTAATCGGAAGGTAAATAGCAATACAATGGAAAGAATATTAACTTTGTTCCTCCTGGGAGCTGCTGGCTTTCAGTCATGGAGGAATGCAAGGAGAAGCTACTCTCATCCCTCACAGAATTATGATCAACGGCTGTAATCACACCCCCACAGTTTTGACAGCTCACTATGCTCAGATGTGGTGCAAAGTGCTGGAGTGTGCTTACAGCTGCCACTTAAGATGCTGTGAACTGTGACTGTAGCTTCTCTGGACACACATCTGTAATAGAAGGCTGCAGGGAGGAATAAAGTTAATTTTCTTCCATAGCTGCATTTTCAGCGTAACAAAAAAGAGACCTTTGCATTCTGTAGTGCTAAGATATGTGTAACAATGAGTATAGGACTATAGACATGCATTACTGCTATGAAAAACATGTATAAATTGAGATACTTAGCATAAAAAATTGGACAGTTTTATGTGAGCCCAACAGCCAACATCAAGGCAACCTCTTAATGTTGGGTCCCTATCAAACTAATGCCTTTTTTGGGTTAAAAAAACCTACAATATATGGACGGATAGGTACCTGCTCATGAAGAATTAAAATTACTTAAGGCTGAGGAACAGGAGTGATCATCAGAAGACATAACTCTAAAAGACTTATGGCACTTCCTACCTTTCTAATATGAGCAGTTGCAAACTGAGCATGAAAAATAGTAACACAAAGGAGACAGGTGCACTCTGTAGTGTTAAGATATGAGTAACAATGAATATAGGAATATACATCTGCATTGCTGCTATGAAAAACAAGCAAAAATTTAGATACTTGGCACACAAAAGTGGCCAGTTTTATGTGAATCCAACAGCCAACGGTAAGGCGACCTCTTATTGTTGCGTCCCTATCAAACTAATGCCCAAACATTTACCCTGATCACTCAATAGCCCATTTGTCATGGGGGTCTTGTTGCGTAGCCAATATTTGCTTTCTTTCACACAAAAGTGGGCATTGGGATTGCAATGTTAGTGTTACCATTACTATAAATATAGACTAGTTTAATGATGTAGCTGTTTTTCGCTAATTTGACCATTATGTATGTTATAAAAAAAACAAAACATTATTTTTCTTTATTTTTGCAGAACCCAATGATGAAAGTGGTGCAAATGTGGATGCCTCAAAGATGTGGCGAGAAGACAGAGAGCAATTTAACAAGATAGCCCGGCAGACTGTGCAGAAATCGCTGGGATTGTGAGGAGATGCTCCAGTATTGCACAGGATGAGGATTTCTGTGTGCTCATATTACTGCCTAAGAGATGCTGTCACATAGTCCTTTCAATTCTGGGATCACCAAATCTTTTGGAATATGACTTGGAGATTCCTCTTGACTTTGCTTCCAATTGATTTGCTCCATGTCTGCACATTTCTGGGTGTCTAATGGAGAATTTTATTGGTTTTCCCGCTGTCCTTGTATGTATCAAAGTCAGTAAAAAATGGCGAACACTTAGGTTCCTTTATACATGGACTTTGGGCTCTTAAATTCATTACTAATTGTAACAGTATTCTGCAGTACATCAGCATCTAAATGTATTGGAAATTGTTTTATGCCACTTAGACATCAGACATTGCAGGGGATTTTCTATGACAATGATATACTGATTTTTGCAGATGGACACACTTTGGAGAGCTTTGTTTTTCATGAAGGATAATGCCCATGGGTGGGTATAGCTACGAAGGTAATGTTTCTATACACTTGATACTCTTTGGCCCATTATATATTCAGAATAATCCTGTAAAACACCTTATCAGACTTCCAGCTTCATATAAAGGGTCCACAGCCTTCCGTATAGTGTTGGTGGCAGTTTATGCTGTTTGTGCTGAGCATTGATAATATGTGGGAGGTCTGAACAGCTGTATTGTTATGTTCTGACTCTTCTTTCTGTAATAAAGTGCTATGAAACCTGTTTTGTTTTATTTTTATTGTATGACTGTCAAACTAGAATTTAGAGCGAACCTAAAAATTCATCACAATTATGTTACTGCAGTTGTAATAATTACTGTGCAAGAACAGGCTCTGGAAATCCAAGGAAGGCAGAATCATTTTTATGTGAAATTAAAGCCTACCTGTCATTTCAGGTAACTTTTTAGAATAATCTAATATATAACGTGTTTCCTACATTTTTTAGCAGTTCTCCCCTTAGTAAGGGTACTTTCACACTTGCGTTAATTTCCTTCCGTTACAATCCGCCCCTTTTGGAAAACGGCGGAATCCGTTAACGGATTCCGCTGTTTCCCATAGACTTGTATGGATGACGGATTGTGTCAAAAGTACCTGCGTTGCTTCCGCTGGCCGACGCTGCGTCGCGTCCGCTGGGCGGAAGGAACGCAACATGTAACGTTTTTTGAGCGGCGGAATCCTCTATTTTTCACTGCGCATGCTCATATTTTTTTTTTTTTTAAAAAAACACAAACTTTATTTTGTGTCTCGGTGGCCGAACGTTCATCTGAGCGCCCGGTTGCCGACATGTGAGAGCACTCAGTTGAGCGCCCGGCCGCCGGTATGTGAGAGCTCTCAGCTGAGTGCCCGGCCGCCGGCATGTGAGAGCTCTCAGCTGAGCGCCCGGCCGCCGGCATGTGAGAGCTCTCAGCTGAGCGCCCGGCCGCCGGCATGTGAGAGCTCTCAGCTGAGCGCCCGGCCGCCGGCATGTGAGAGCTCTCAGCTGAGCGCCTGGCCGCCGGCATGTGAGAGCTCTCAGCTGAGCGCCCGGCCGCCGGCATGTGAGAGCTCTCAGCTGAGCGCCCGGCCGCCGGCATGTGAGAGCTCTCAGCTGAGCGCCCGGCCGCCGGCATGTGAGAGCTCTCAGCTGAGCGCCCGGCCGCCGGCATGTGAGAGCTCTCAGCTGAGCGCCCGGCCAACGGCATGTGAGAGCTCTCAGCTGAGCGCCCGGCCGCCGGCATGTGAGAGCTCTCAGCTGAGCGCCCGGCCGCTGGCATGTGAGAGCTCTCAGCTGAGCGCCCGGCCGCCGGCATGTGAGATCTCTCAGCTGAGCGCCCGGCCGCCGGCATGTGAGAGCTCTCAGCTGAGCGCCCGGCCGCCGGCATGTGAGAGCTCTCAGCTGAGCGCCCGGCCGACGGCATGTGAGAGCTCTCAGCTGAGCGCCCGGCCGACGGCATGTGAGAGCTCTCAGCTGAGCGCCCGGCCGCCGGGTGGTCAGCTGATCGTTCACAATAGTCTGCTGCCAGTAAAACTGTAAAAAAAAAAAAAAAAGCTTTCCGTTGTTTTGTACGATCCGTTGTGCCATTATATGCAACGCATCTGTTGCATCCGTCACTCAATGGATGCCGTTCAACGCAAGTGTGAAACTAGCCTAAGCCCTCTTTTTAATTTTCAGTTCTTGCTGAACGAGTGGGTGTAGTTTAGCTGCTATGATGTATCCCATACCCAGTGCACACACACACATGGATTCCTGTTTCTTTATTTAGCTCATGTTGAGAAGCAGCGGGATGGAAACCCTCATACTGCAGCACTGAGTTGTGTTACTGTGAATCCAGCTCTGGGATGAGCTAAATCACTCTACAACTTCAGTACAATCTGCCTATTTTGCCACTGTTTTTTCACGCTGTTCCTGTTCCCCGTCTCCTGTTTCATAGCTTTGAATTTGTGCTGGCAGACCACCTTCCTTGACCAAGATGAATTGAAGCTGCTTTTCAGAGTGTATGACAAGCAAAGGGGTCGGGAAAAGAGACTCCATCAGTGCACAAAGAAGGAGATTTCTCGGAGATTTCTCAACGTTTAAGTAACAATAAGTATTTAAAGGGAATTTAGCAAGTTTTTGCTATTTAATCTGAAGACAGCATGCTGCAAGGGTTAAAACATAGAATTCAGGGATGCCTGTTTTGTCAAGGTCTGATCTGTTGTTGATATGCTATATTTGTTTAAGCAGCAGGACTTCTCATTGCTCTGACTACAATGTCATTTGCAGGGCCCCTCCTCTGACACCTCATTGTAAATGCATAATCTCTTTAGATAGCCTTGTGTGGGTTGGACAGCTCTCTGGGCTCATCTACATTGCTAAAGCTAAAAATTCTGATTGTGGCAGAGCGGCTGCAGCCAGTTATGTAAGTGATACATCATTGGATTCAAGATCTCTTTGCCTACATCATGCTGCTCTGAGATGAGGTAGCAAAAATCTGCTGACAAATTCCCTTTAAGTAGTTTAAATAATTCATGTGGAAATTCCAGTGATCTGTTCCCTCTGACTGTCATTACTAATGTGTAACAGTAATGATATTAGAACAGAATGCTGGACTATTCTTTCCAGCGTAACAATGTCCTCATGGGTCGCATTCTGGTACAGTTTTATTGAATAATGGCATAAATGAAAAGCGATTCTCCACATGCTGTTGCTTAGATGTTTTGGTATTTTTCGTTTTCTTCTGGAGCATTCTCACATATATACTTTGTCTCATCAATGAGAGGCTGAACACCCTCCTCCCCCCTCTTCTTCCCAAGCTAGTGCATTATTACTGCTAATGGATGTGATGACATCTACTAAATGGCCACCAAAACTTCAAATGTCAATAAGAGGTGACCTGGTTGTGAATTAGCTATACGAATCCCTGTAACGCCTGTAATCACACCACTTACTTTTCTCTATTATTGCATCCTATAAATATACAAATATTACACACACTCTTAAGTGTAGATTCCCCTTAAGGACATAATTAACAAGAATTCCCTGATATACTTGTTTTATTGGAATTGCTTAGTTTAGAAGCATGAGTGTTGCTGTGCTATTTTTGTTCCCAACTGTCTCCTCTATTATCCATGTGCTCTACTTAATATACTGCACAAATCACATTAATGTATTATGGAATTTCTGTTTAATTACCTAGTCTGCATCTTTTTTTTTATATATATATATATATATATATCTATATATATATATCTATATATATATATATATATATATATATATAATATAGCCCAGGGCCACACGGGGGGGGACTGCGATGACACTCGGCTCACGCTGGCAGCACAGCGGGAGCAGAGTGTCACTGTGACTGAGGTCCAATCGTGCGATCAGACCACAGCTGCGGTGGGAGGGCCGGCGGAGGGGAGGGAGGGATTTATCTCCCTCTCTCCTCCGTAGCCGGCTATTGCCATTCTCGCTCTGCACTCGCAGTACACCGGTGTTCTGCGAGTGCAGTGTGATTTTTCTCTTGCCCCATAGACTTGAATGGGTGTGAGAGAATCAAGGATCGCATTGCACCCGCAACATGCTGCCACTGTTTTCTCGGTCCGATTACGGCTGAGAAAATAATCGCTCATAGGTGCTGACACACAGGCTAATATTGGTCTGAGTGGAATGTGATGTTTTATTGCATTCCACTCACTCCGATTTTCATGCCGTGTGTCTTAGGCCTTAATAGCAAACTTGCAACACTGAAACAGTTGCCGACACCAGGCTGCAGACATATTGCACAAAAGTATTTGGTCACGCGACCCATGCTGCCATGTAGCTCCTGTTTAAATTGGCATAATGCGCTGCATCTCTTATTAGAACTCCTCAAAGCTATGTTCAAGGTGTCTGTATTGCGGCACATGGTGCTCCTACTTCATAGATATGGGCACTCTGTATACTGCAGTAGTGTGCATCCATGAGGCACTATGTTTTGGTGGCATTCTTCCATTATACGAGGGGCTGCTGATAAGTCTTTGGCTTTACCCGGAAAGAAACGAGAGAGGATGATGAACCTTAACATTTATTCCACATACTCTCCACTGATGTCATCACACGTCTTACATCGGTATTCCAAGTTCTGTAAGCCTAGCAAAATGAAGGATTTCGGTTGTGCCTCAAACCAGGTATCCGTAGCAGCCATGGCATCAGAAATAGTGTGAAATTTGGTAACCTTGAGGTGTTACTTCAGATTTGGAAACAGATGATAGTCTGGTGAATAAGGTGGGTGGTCAACCAGTTGGAAGGCCAGCTCTGCGAGTTTTGCTGTGGTCACTTGTGCAGTGTGAGCGGAGGTGTTGTCTTGCAGGAACAAGATTCCTTTGGACAGCTTGCGGCTCCTTTTGGCTTTCAGAGCTGCCTTCAATTGGGCCAAAAGTTCAATGTAATACCTTGCATTGATGGTGGAACCCTTTTGAAGGTAGTCCACTAGCAGCACGCCCTCCTTATCCCAGAACACAGACGCCATCACCTTATGACTGATTTTTGCACCCTGAACTTCTTTGGACGAGGAGAACCACTGTGCCTCCACTCTTTTGACATCTCCTTGTTTTCATGTTCATACACATAAATCCAAATCTCATCCATAGTGACTAATCGATCCAGGAAGTTCCTATGAGTTCGGAAACACTGAAAAATGGATCGGGAAGTTTTCACTCACATGCTTCTATGATCTGTTGCCAAACATTTGGGGACCCACTTTGCAGATCACTTTCTCATGTCCAAATGTTCATGGATAATGACACAAACACGTTCACAGGAAATCCCCATGATGTCTGCTCTTGCTTTAGCTAAAAATCGTCGATTCTCCAGTATGAGGTTGTGCACAGCATCAGCGATCTCCAGAACAACAACCACTCTCGGTCGTCCAGGACATCCTCATCATTAGTGCTGAAGTGGCCCATTTTAAATTTGGCAACCCAGTTCTTAACTGTGGAATATTAAGGGCATTGATCCCCCAATGTCTGCGACATATCACCATCAATATCCTTTGCGAACCTTCCTTGCAGAAACAAGAATTGTATCACTCCTCTGCTCTCAGTTGCTGTGAATATCGCATTAGACTCTACCATTTTATTTTCCCGCGTGCGTAGAACACTGTTGCCATAAGCAACAAACACAAAATTTTGAAAACATATTAGACACGTAAGCTTTTCATGTGATGTAACATTTGTTACCAAAGAAACAAAAAAAGATCACAAAGCCAAAGACTTATCAGCAGCCCCTCGTAGTATTGTGCATGAATTTTCTACAAGAATGTGTCATTATGTGGTAGACTGTAATATTACTTTGCACTACAGCGCAAAGCTTGTACAAAGTCCTCATACAGCCATGTGCCCATTAAAAGTTAAAACACAGTGGCCCCATTTTCCCCAATTGGGAACATTTGAGTGATTTTTATTATTTATAAAACCAATATATCGCATATATGATCTTAAGATGATTCATTGCACAAAATACCTTTTTACAGAACTTTTTAAAACCAAATTCTGTACAACTTTCAAACATTATGTACAAAGCAGTCAGATTATGTGCAAATGGGTGAAATTCAAGAACATTAGTACCTTACCCAGGTTAGACAACCAACAAAGATCACACTCAGACCAAGGCATATAATAGTTGATGAGGTCCCAAAGGAACCCAAAGTAATCGCTAAGCAACTTAAGGCCTCACTCACATTAGCTAATGTCAATCGATCAACCATCTGGAAGTCAGTGAACAACAATGGTGCACATGGTAGGATTGTAAGAAGAAAGCAACTGAAAGATCATTGCTGCATGTCTGCGGTTTGCTAAAGATCATTTGCAAAAGCCAGATGACTGTTGGAACTCTACTGTTCTGAGCACGGGTTCACAGGTGGATCTGTCGAACCTGTGGTCTGCAGCTATATTCAAGTTCTATGTAATCATAAATTCATCAAGAAGTACTTTTAGGACAGTGGAGAATCCTTTTGAAACAGAAGCATGACATATAAAAAATAAATGTTAATTTAAACCAGCAATAGGAACTTTTATTGCATTTACCGTTTCCTAGAGGAAATGTTAAGGATCATTTCCAGTAGCCCCTATTACCATCTTTTATCAGGAGGAAGAACTACAGTGGAAACAGATTATGATTTCTTTGACACAAATTGATAAACTGAATTATTATACTGTGTTGTGTTTTACACTTTTTTTTTTTTTAACAAATTGAAAGAAGTAGTTAAACAATTGCTTTAAAATCTTGACTGGGAGAGACCTTGCTGATGCAGGACAACTACCTTGTGTGATGTTGCTGTCCTCCGATTTACCATGCTATAAGACCTATGATCTGAAAGAAGAACAAGGAGTCCTAGAAGTGATGTTATGGCCATCATCTCCAATATCAAAGAGAAAGAAGGCTTAGCGCAAGCCTACATCCAGAGAAGGAAGACCTACGGTTAGTTTTCCACGATGTTTGGAATAACTTTCCAGTTCTATCAAAAACTGAGTGGAAATGTACTTAGAAGAATTGATGCTGTTTTTGAAAGCAAAGGATGATCACACCAAATATTGATCTGCTTTAAATTTCTCTTTTATTCATTCCCTTTGCATTTTATTAATTGATAAAAGTAAAGTTTATATATACCCACACATGCACAGCACTATACAGCATTTTTGTCCACACCTAACTTTTGCAAAGTTATAATACTTTAAATAAAAAAAGTGTTAATTTTCATTTAGATAATTTGTTAAACTAAAAGTGAACTAAAGAGAAATCTAAATCAAATCATTATTTTGTGTAATTGCATCAAAGGGTACCCTTGCAAACAGTTTGAAGACACTTGGCAGGGAGGTTGTACCAAACATCTTGGAGAACTAACCACAAATCCTTTTGTCTCTTCAGACTGGAAGATTTTGAGATCAGGGCTCTGTGGAACCCAAATCATTACAACCAGAACTCCTTGTTCTTTACGCTGAAGTTATTTTGAAGATCTGTGGTGTGAAGAATTGATGCTTGGATTCTGTTTTGAAGACATAAGGTGGTAACAGTCATTATTGATTTCATTTAGATTTCACTTTTATTCATTTACTTTGCATTTTGTTAATTGATAAAAAAAAACTATTAACCTCTAGATTTTGGAAAGCATCCTTACTTTGCACCATTTTTTTCCATACCTACCTAAAATTTGTACACAATACTATGCAGCACTGTGCAAAAGATTTAGGCAGGTGCGGAAAATTGAAGCAAAGTAAGTTGTTTTTTTTTTTGTTTTTAAAAATTAATTGTTTTATGAACACCTTCATTTTAACCTGCTTAAAACTTTAGCACAGTACTGTGCATGTACTCTATGCTTGTGTGTGTGTATATATGTATATGTATATATATATATATATGTATGTATGTATATATATATATATATATGTATGTGTATATATATATATATATATATATATATATATATATATATATATATATATATATATATATATATATATATATAATATATATTACAGTTCAGACCAAAAGTTTGGACGCACCTCATTCAAAGAGTTTTCTTTATTTTCAGGATTCTGAAATTTGTGGATTCACATTGAAGGCATCAAGACTATGAATTAAAACCTGTGGAATGAAATAATTAAAGTGTGAAACAACTGAAAATATGTCTTATATTCTAGGTTTTTCAAAGTAGCCACCTTTTGCTTTCATTACTACTTTGCACACTCTTGGCATTCTCTTGATGAGCATCAAGAGGTAGTCACTGGAAATGGTCTCCTCCTCCATGGTTCACGGTGGTAACCAGGCATGTAGAGTCCATCCGTTCACCTTTTCTAGAAAGACACGGTGGATGGATCCAAAGATCTCAAATTTGGACTCATCAGACCAAAGCACAGATTTCCACTGGTCTAATGTCCATTCCTTGTGTTCTTTAGCCCAAACAAGTCTCTTCTGCTTGTTGCCTGTCCTTAGCAGTGGTTTTCTAGCAGCTATTTTACCATGAAGGCCTGCTGCACAAAGTCTCCTCTTAACAGTTGTTTTAGAGATGAGAAGGTGTGTCCAAACTTTTGGTCTGTACTGTATATATACACACAGGATATAATAAAATACACACTATCAAAATAGTCAAATATTCATGATTTTCTCGCTATCTGACATGAAATCAGAATAAACCTTTTCCCTTTTAGGTCAATTGGAATTACTAAAATTATTTATATTTGCCAAATGTCAGAATAATGAGAGAGGATGTTTTAAAGCATTTTTATTACTTTCTGCAAAGTTAAAAGTTTACAAACATTTCATTAGTATTTGGTACCACTGCCCTTTAAACTGTATGATTTGGATCAAACTTTTTGGATATTCTTCCATAAGCTTTTCACAATAGGTGGTAGGAATTTGGGCCCATTCCTCCTGACAGAATTGGTGTAACTGAGCAATATTTGTAGGTCGCCTTGCTCACACCTGCTTTTTAAACTTTGCCCATAAATTTTCAATAGGATTGAGATCAGGGCTTTCTGATGGCCACTCCAAAACATTGACTTTGTTATCCTTAAACCACTATGTAACCAATTTGGCAGTATGCTTCGGGTCATTGTCCATTTCCACCCAAGCTTTAAGTTCCTGGCTGATGTCTTGAGATGTTGCTTCAGTATTGCCACATAATCTTCTTACCTCATAATGACATCTATTTTGTGAAGTGCACCAGTCCCTCCTGCAGCAAAACAACCCCACAACATGATGCTGCCACCCCCGTGTTTCACAGTTGGGATGGTGTTCTTAGGCTTCAAAGCTTCTTTCTTTTTCCCCGAAACGTAATGATGGTCATTATGGCCAAACGGTTCAATCTTTGCTTCGTCAGACCATAGGACATGTCTCCAAAAATTAAGGTCTTTGTTCCTGTTGGCATTTGCAAACACTAATATGGCTTTTTTATGTTTCTTTTGGAGTAATGGCTTCTGCCTGGCAGAGTGGCCTTTTCAGCCCATGTTGATAGAGTACTTTTTTCACTAGATAATGGCACAATCTTATCAGCTTTCACCAGCATCTTCACAAGGTCTTTTGCTTTTGTTCTTGAGTTGATAAGCACATATCTGACCAAAGCACAGTTCTTCTCTGGTACACAGAACCCGTCTCTTTCTTGAGTGGTATGATGGCTGGACTTGTGTATAATTGTTTGTACAGATGAATGAGGAACCTTCAGATATCTGGAAATTGAACCCAAGGATGAACCAGACTTGTGCAAGTCCACAATTCTCTTCCTGAGATCTTGGCTCATTTCTTTTGCCTTTCCCATTATGCTACACAAAGAAGCAGTGTATTTCAGGTGTGCATTCAAATTCATCCACAGGTGTGTCTCTAATTAACTCAGATGTTGCCAATAAACCTATCGGAAGCTTCCAAACACATGACATCATCATACGGGCTGTCCTTTATTGTTTAAAGGCACAGTACCTTTAGTGTATGTAAACTTTTTGACTTTGTAGAAAGTAATAAAAATACGTTAAAACATTCTCTCATTATTCTGGCATTTGGCAAATAGAAATAATTTTGGTTCTTAATTGACCTTCAACGGGAAAGGTTTATTCTGATTTCATGTCAGATAGTGAGAAAAGCATGCATATGGATCTTTTTAGATAGCGTATGTAAACTTATGATTTCAATTGGATAGATAGCTATATACACATAAAATAAAATCACACCTATACTTATTTATGTTGATGTTGATGGCAAATTCGCATTTTTTTTCCGGCAGCCAACATTCTTCCAGCACCACTTGTTGAACCGACTCTCTCCTTATGCATTGTCATATAGAATTTTTATGCATTTTCAATTACTTTTTTTGCAGGGATGAAGGGCTTATTTTATTTTCTTTCTAAATGACATGTGAATATTAATTTTGAATACTAAGTTATGACCCCTTTTAGCCTCTCTGTAGTGCACTGTGCCTTCATTAATCCAAATGTTGATGACTGATACATTTCTCATGAGCTACTGATTAGTACATCCATAAACCCAAGCATCTTAGCTTCTGAAAGTCGGTCTGATTTTCATCACCCACTGATTCATTAATATGTCTGTACACAATATGATTCTGCAATCATTGTACAACTATCATGTGGAGTATTTTGAGCTTAATATTCATCGGGAGGTTACCTTTATATCTCTTGCATCCCTATTAAGAGCAATGTACTTTCAAACAAGGATGAAATACAATAACTTTCCATCATTATTACATTTCTATGCCAGAAACTTATACAACCATACATAACGTTTCAGGGGGTTTCCAGTACTTTAGTATTGATGAATAGTGTTGAGCGAGTAGTTGACTATTCACACTCGCTAGGCTGTTAGCGAGTATTGTCCGCTACTTGCATATTCGTTACGAGTAGCGGCCGCAATGTAAGTCAATGGGACATACTCGCTAAGTAGTGAGTAACCCGAAGGCCATACTTTTCGTGCGAGTAGCAAATAGCACGGATTTCGGATTACTCGCTACATAGCGAGTATTTCCCATTGACTTACATTGTGCCCGCTACTTGTAATGAATATTCGAGTAGCAGACAGTACTTGCTAACAGCAGAGTGCGTACGAATAGTTAACTACTCGCTCAACACAATTGATGAACTATTCATAGGATATATAATCAATTGGTAAGAGTCTGACTCCATACTCTTCTCCTGGAGGTCACAAGACATTATTTTGTCACATTCTTATGTCGGATGACTGCTGCTGCTGATTGGCTGCAGCCTTTCAGTATTGGAATTTTCAGATGATCAGCAGCCTGTGATTGGCTGGAGTAGTCATGTGACAAAACAATAGCCCAAGAATGCCAGGGAACATGATGCCATTCATATGCAGTGTAGTGCAATTGTTTGTATGAAGTGTTCTTTTGTTTGTTTGTTTTAAAACTAGCACACGTCAGCTGTTAAAAGGAGTTGTCCGGTAGTGGACAACCCCTTTAAGGCAGCTGTACTTCTTGATGACGCAGTTGGTCCTCACTATTTACTATGCATTTCACTGTTTCTATTCCTCGCTTTGCTGGCTCAGAGTTTATCCTTACCTGCCTTAGTCATTGAAGCATTTCTAACACTGTGGTAACCTGTCAAACAATCATCTGCAGATTGTCATTACTTTTATTTTATGTCAATATTTTGACATATTAAATTGCACTCCCTAGTTTTCGTCCACACCTATAATAAAAAAAAATATGGAAAATGTGACAGAAGCCGCTTTTGACATAATGCACATCAGGTAATTTGTGTTTGCCGTGGTGAACATTGCAAAAATGTTTACATACTGTAATCATAGATGGTATTGAATTGTACACTACACGTGTTTTGTAGTTTTTGGGGAAAGAAGCCATTTTTCACTTTTGTGAATGCAGTGCCTTTGAAAAGTATTCCCTCTCCCTCCTTTGGCTTTTTACCTATTTTGTTAGATTGCAACCTGTGTGTAAATATTTTGTAATCTGATGTGTATGATGCATCAGCAGTGCTAGTGATGGGCGATCCCCCCGATGTTCGGGATTGGGAGCCTCGCCCAAATATTTTGTAGAGATCGAGATAGCGCAAATTTACGTCCGAACACCGAACTCGGGCTTTACAGTTATTGGATGGGGTGGAGGGGGGCTGTAAAATAAAGAATATAGTTAATAATAAACATTGTCATTATACTTAAAGGTCCCGCGATGCATCCTGCAGACTCTGTCTCCCGGCCGCTTCTGCTTCCGAATCTGATCATTGCTGTGCCCCCGGGTTACAGGACCTTCTGTGACGTCATAGCCATGTGACCAGTCTGGTGTCAATGTTGTACAGACATTGGCTTACAGACTGGTCACATGACTATAACGTCATCGAAGGTCCTGTTAACTGAACTTTGACTGTCACTGTGCGAATGTCGCATCACCCAGCACGGCGCGCACACTCCCGACAGGAGCGGATCGGTTGCATATATTTCCATTCAGCTGAGACGCTCCTGTTCGGAGAGCATCAGGTCCGTAATGGCTGATACCAATGCGAGACCCAAATGAAATCATCCCCTCACTGTCAGCCTGCTTATCGCTATGGACAGAGCAATGAAGCAGAGCTGACATGGCTCTCACTGCTTCTCTCTCTGTAGAGACAATTGTCTGTACAGAGTGATGAAGCAGAGCTGACAATGCTCTACCTGTGGACTACGTTGGACTAAGGATTTTTTTTTACAATAAAGATGGAGTCTCTAAAATGTTTTTCTTTGTTTTACTTTTAATAGAATAAAAATTTAGGTTTTTTTTTTCTCTCTGTTTATTAGAAGTTCATGGTGGCCATGTCTAATTGGCGTGACACCATGAATTTTGGGTTTAGTACCATCTGAGAAGACAAAGCTGGTATTAACCCCTTTATTACCCAGCATGCCACCACCATCAGAGCCACTGAACGAGCCGGGTAAAGCGCCTGGAAGTTGCGTAAGAAACAATGTACCATTTCCATGGGCATCTGTGGGCTGCTGAGAATCCCAGCCCCCAGCTACCTGGTTTTACCTGACCGGCGATCAAAATACGGCAGGAGTCCATGCATTTTTTTTTAATTATATTAGATTATATTTTTTAAATAAAAAAAAAATCATGGGCTTCCCTGTATTTTGATTGCCAGCCAAGGTAAAGCTAGGCAGATGGGGTGGCAGCGCGTACCCGTCCGCTTTATCTGCACTGAGAATCAAAAATACCGCAGAGCGCTACGTCATTTTTGTTAAATTGTTTATTTTTATACAACTATATATTGTATACATTATATATAATATATATATATATATATATATATATATATATATATATATATATATATATATATATATATATATATATATATACAGCTCTGGCAAAAATTAAGAGACCACTGCAAAATTTTCAGTTTTTCTGATTTTTCTCTTTATTTTTCTCTTCATTATTCTTAATTTTTACCTTTTCAGGTTACTCCAACACAGTCCTGACATCACAGTACTTAAAAAATAAATAAATCATTAAAAAAATTACGTAGCGCTCAGCAGTATTTTTGATTCTCAGCACAGATAAAGCAAACTGGTATGGGCTGCCACCCCCATCTGCCTGGCTTTACCTTGTCTGACAATCAAAATACAGGGAAGCCATTAAGTTTTTTTTTTTTTTTAAATTATTAAAAAATAATTAAAGGACTTCCGGGTTCTGCGCTCCCATGGAAGGCAGCCTGTGAGAAGAGCTCCTGCTTCTTTCTCAAGACCCCTGTAGTCCTTTATCAAGACCCCTGCAGTCCTTTATCAAGACCCCTGCAGTCTTTATCAAGACCCCAAACCACCTGATAAGAGGTGGGAAAGAGGAGATAAGACAGTGTGCATGCCCCTCAGACATAATGGAGAGGTATGTACACAAGAATGGGACTGTAGGACAGGGATCTTCCCCAGCCCAACAAAGAAGCAGCTGGGCTAATGCTAAAATTGCTCTGGAGGTGACCAAGCCCAGGAAAAGCAATAAACCTGGTAATCAGCTTACCCAGCAGGAGGGAGGGGGTGAGCAGGAGATAAGCACTGCAGGTCTCAGCATTTCTTACAAGTCCCTAGCTGATGAGGTGGTAAAGATGTTAACCCCCAAGCTTCAGGAAATTCTGGAGCAGACAGTGTCTGATGCCCTGAAGCAAATGCAGGAAGCCATCTCACAGCAATCAGAAAGATTGGCTACAGTGGAGAATAGACTCAGCACTGCAGAGGATGAGTTGGGAGAGGTGCAGGCCGAGCTGCAAAAAGTCACCAGGCTGAACCAGCAACTCGCAGATAAAATTGATGATCTCGAGAATCGCTCCAGACGAAACAACTTAAGAATCATCGGGCTCCCAGAAACTATCACCCCTCACCAGCTAATGGGGATATGCATGGAGGACATACCTCATGCTCTGGGGATTGCTGATACACTCAAGGCTGAAAGGGCACACAGAGTGGGACCCCCAGCCCAGCACACAAGTGCAAACACACCTCCAAGACCCAGACCAGTGATTGTCAGATATTTGAACTTTGTGGATAAAACTAACATCTTACAAGCATTTCGAAAGAAGACATCCCCCACGGTGGTAAGCGGACATAAGATTCTGATATTCAGTGACTATTCGGCGGAGGTCACAAAGAAAAGAAGAGCCTTCAGTGATGTCTGCACAGAGCTTTTCAAAAAGAAGATAAAATTTGCTTTGCAATTCCCGGCCATCCTTAAAATCTTTGCCCCAGGAGGAGGTACAGAGACATTCACGGCCCCTGATCAGGCAAGAAGCTATGTGGACAAGACTTTTGCAAAAGCGTCGCCTCTGGCGAAGAGTGGGGATGCTACTCCCCAGAGGGGGTGAGGACATAAAATAGCCCTTACAGGGGCAAAATTGCTGATGATTAATGTGGAGTATTGATGCTGTTTGTAAAGGAGCGATGGGGGAGGGGGATTTGTATGGGGGTCTGGAGTTCATGATGTGGGCCTGAAAGCGTTAACTCTACCATAACCCAGACACCCACAGTCCCTCTCCATACCCCCGCTTTTCCCTTTCTTTTTTTTTTTTTCTCTTCTTTTTCTTTCTTCCTCTGTCCTTCTTCTTTCCCTGTCTTGCCCAACCCCGTTATTATCCCATCACTCAAACGCACCCCCCTCCAACACATAACTGCCTCCCTCTACCCCCATACCCACACTCCCCTGCCACTCCCTCCAACTATACTCCCCCACCCACAAACTACTTTCCACCCCCTACCGCACACACCCCCTTTGCCACCCACAAACAAACCCTCTCCTGCCCCCCCCCCGACTACACACTTTCTCCCACCCACAAACTACCTCCCACCCCACCCGTCCCAATCAACTCCCCCATCCCATTCACACCGCTCCCCATTTACGACCCTTCTCCTTCCCATAACCATCCTCTGGACCCCTCCTCCATTCTTCCCTCCTTTCTTTTCTTTTCCTTCATCTCTCCTGGGAATGAGCCTCTATATACTGGGTCAAGGTTCAACCTACTTTCAGTCCTCAGGGCTTGGGGATACTTGTATATATTTCTGAAGCTATGTTTAGCATGCCTTTAAGTGAAGTGTGGAAGCTCAAGAAAGCGAACATATTTTGAGGAGCGAAAGAGGGATCAGTAGGAGTCCCTACATACATGCGGGAAAAAAGTGAAGTCCGCAACTGTGTTTTCCTACAAAGGATAGAGGATAGCGGTGTTATTTTCTTGGTTTAATTGACTTTTTTTTTTTTGCACCACCAGAGAGAGACGCGGTGGACAGGTTTTAAGAAGGTTTTAGTTAAGATAGGATAAGAAGTAAGATTTCAAGTAATATATAAGGATGCGAATTGTGTCATGGAACGTTAAAGGCCTGCAGTCGCCACACAAAAGACGAATGATATTGAGGCACTTAAAGAAGCTTAAAGTAGACATTGCCCTACTTCAGGAGACCCATTTGAAAAATCAGGATTTCACCAGAATGTGCAAAATGTGGGTGGGAGAAGTGATGGGATCCTTAGCCCAAAATAATAAA
The DNA here is from genome assembly GCF_048569485.1 of Anomaloglossus baeobatrachus. Classification (NCBI taxonomy): domain Eukaryota; kingdom Metazoa; phylum Chordata; class Amphibia; order Anura; family Aromobatidae; genus Anomaloglossus; species Anomaloglossus baeobatrachus. Next base: position 108,292,809 of record NC_134359.1, read on the forward strand.
GCAGGTGTGTTAATAATACTCCATAACAGGCAAATTGTAAGGTAATAACACAGGAAAATGATGGAGATGGGAGAATACAAAAAGCTTTGCTTGATACCCCATGTGGACGACTCAAATCTATAATGTATATGCACCAAATGAGAGTAATAAGATTTTCTTCCAGGATTTGGAGAAGCAGGTTTTGGAGGACCCTGAGAGGAACATAATAATAGGAGGGGATCTTAATACGGTAATGAACGTCAGAGAAGATAGGTCGGGCACAGGACACAAACGCATGGTAGCCAGGACACATGACAGGGTGCTGAATCTATTCACAGAACATACTAGCGTAATAGATGCTTGGTGAAACTCACACCCGGCAGACCGAGAGTACAGTCACTTCTCCCACGTCCATAACACATGGTCTAGAATAGACTATTTTCTGCTAACACAGGGTCTACTCAACAAAATGAGGAGGATCGACATACAAGATCTGGTGATATCAGATCACGCCCCATTACTCCTAGACCTAGAAGAAACCTACCCCAAGGGAACAGACATACTGTGGAGATTCCCTTCACACTTAGCCCAAGACGAGAACTTCCAAAAACTGGTGAAAATGTGGTGGCAGGAATATACATGGTACATGGGATAATAAGGCGCATGAGGAGAACTCCCATTTATACTGGGACGCAGCTAAGGCAGTACTAAGGGGAAGAATAATGGGATATGTGAAAGCATACACTGAAGCCAGCAGAAGGACCAGAGAAGCATACACAAACTACATTAATAATCCATGTATTGGTAATAGGAACAAGTGGATAAAAGAGAAAGCAGAATTTGACTTGTGGGTGGACAGGGCAGAGAGGATGAGGGGCCAGAGAATTGCATCACATTATTTTAGATTCGGGAACAAGGCAGGTTCGCTTCTGGCACAAATGGCAAAGGGAATAACTCCTTTAACATCCATAACTCATTTGAGGGACCCATCTGGGGCTAGTCACAATGACCCAAAGAAAGTCAATGACATATTTGGAGAATTCTACAATAAACTATATGAACAAGGGCCAGCAAATGACACAGAAGGAGGCAACTTCCTAAACAATCTGTCATTACCCACAATTACGGAATCGGACAGGGAAATGTTAAATGCCCCAATAAACAAGGAGGAAGTGAGAACAGTTGTGAAAAACCTTAAAAATAACAAGGCCCCAGGCCCCGATGGAATGACGGGGGAATTTTATAAAATACTACAGGAAGATGTTATGCCCACTTTAGTAAAAGTTTTCAACTACACTCTCCAAAATAAAATTCTACTACAGTCTGGCCATATGGCGTATATAAAGGTAATACACAAACAAGGAAAAGACCCCTCGGACCCTTCATCATACAGGCCCATATCGCTGATATATCAAGACATTAAAATAATCTCTAAAATCCTGGCAGACCGGCTAGCATTGATCCTCCCATCGATAGTAGGACCACATCAAGTGGGGTTCGTTAAAAATAGGTCAGCAGTATTCAACATTCGCACAGTGTTGGCGGTACTAGATGGAACAAAAAGACCGGGCCTGATAAAGGGGAACCCTGCGTTATTGACCTTAGATGCGGAAAAGGCCTTTGACAATGTAAATTGGCATTGGTTAGGGCTAGTATTAGATAATTTGGCATAATGGGTACTTTTCGGAACTATATGGAGGCACTTTACGCTACGCCTGAAGCTAGAATTTCCACAATGGGCTTTCTGTCAAAATCTTTTCAGCTACAGAAGGGGACTAGGCAGGGGTGCCCCCTGTCCCCTCTTCTGTTTGACTTGGCCCTTGAACCACTAGCCCAATACTTAATAAAATCAGAAGATTTCTCAGGAATCAAGGTGGGGAATAGTGAGATAAAACTGACCTGCTTTGCAGACGATATGCTTTTATTTATGTCAGACCCAGACAATCATCTGGAGAAGGTAATAGACAAACTGGCGTACTTTGGCTCCTTTTCAGGCTACAGGATAAATATAAGTAAAAGTCAGATTCTATATTTGACACCCCTGTGAAACAGGCAAGGTGAGGGAATAGAAGTAGCCATACCCCCGCACTACATCACTTATTTAGGAATTAAAATAGGCAGAGACTCAATGTCATTATATAGACTTAACTATCCACACCTAATTGAAAAAATAACTAAAGAGCTAGACAGGTCTTTCCCTGTCCCTGTTTGTCAGAGCACACCTGATAAAGATGATCAGCTTCTCCCGCTTGCTCTATCCTCTACAAACTATACCCTTACTGCTGAAACACACCGATATCAACAAGTTGCAAAAAGCGTTTGTAAAATTTTTATGGCAGGGAAAGAGACCAAGAGTATCCTACTCAAAGCTGTGTCTACAGAAAAAAGACGGAGGGGTACAAATGCCTATGATTAGATTGTACAACTTAGCGGCACTTGCCAGACATATAAAAGACTGGATCAATGGGACAACCTCCTTTTCTAACGTTCAGCTGGAGAGGGAGCTAACAAGCCCTTTTAACTTAGTAGCGGTATTACATATGAAGCTAGATAAAATACCAAAAATACCAACGTACGTGAAACAGAGCTGTTTAGTAAAGGACACGGTGAGGGCCTGGAGAGCACTGAGAAACCTGTATAGACTCTCTTATTGTCTTTCAAAATTTACCCCGTTGTGGGAGGATCCAAATTTTACTCAAGGGTCTCAAAACAAATTATTTCAAGGATGGAAGCAGAGGGGGATACAGAGGTTGGGTGATTTACTGAAAACAGAGGAGGGGAGAGTTCTGAGCTGGACGGAGGTATCGGAAATATTTAACATGGAAAATCACCATTACCTACAATATTTACAAATAACAACACATTACACATCAGTGGTAAAAGAGGTTGGGAAGGCTGAAAAGAAGGGGAGTTTTGATGTATTGATTGGTCAGGGAGCGGAACATGAATCCCTTTCGATCATATACCAACGATTGAGAGATCAAGTACAGGGCCCCTGGAAAGAGCAAATATTTAAAACCTGGGAGACGGCTCTGGGCGATCCAGACATCTATGATAAAATTCTAAGGGGGTTGGAATCTGTTAAGAAAGTAATGATAAATGAACAATGGAGGGAGATGCAATTTAAGCTAGTACACAACGCAACATACGCCTTTAATATACCACATAGCAGCTCACCAGTGCATTTCTTGGACCATTGCCCTAAATGTGGACTCCATAAAGCAAAACTGCTTCACTGCATATGGGAATGCCCACAGGTGAGGGGGGTATGGGAGGAAGCGTCGGCCTACATATTGAGGATTTGGAAAGTAGCTATACCCGTCACCCCTCAGGCCTGTTTGTTTCACTGTATAGAAGCCCCTACAGAAACTGACAGAGCAAGTGCTCACATTCCAGGTGTAATACACATAGTATTGCTTGTAGTCAAGAAATGACTACTTAGGAATTGGCTGATAAGACAGACTCCGAAAAATACAGAAATAGTTGATACCCTAAAAACAATAATGATGTACGACAAACTGGATTCGGAGAAACATAAGGAGAAGTCCACTAAAAGATTCTTCAAAAAGTGGAGAACATTTATTGAGCAAAGCTTCACACAAACAGAAATCACCCAGTTAATTAAAGCATTTGAACACACGTCTTGGTATTGTGTGGAAGACATTGCAGGGACACTAGGGACACTGAAGATGGGGAGCATCCAAAGGACCAACTGAAGGGAACAAATAGGTTAGGTTGTTAAGTTAGAGTAAATTATTGTTAAGATAATTCTATGGAGATGAAATTGTTGTGACAATGAAAAAGAAAATGATGTAACAGAAGCATTGTACGATCCGGAGACATTTTATGGAATGTAACAACATGTTCTCTTGTTGATGATATGTGCTTGCTGACATCAAATAAAATGTTTAAAAAAAATAAATAAATAAATAATTAAAAAATGCGTGGGCTCCCATCGTATTTTGATTACCAATCAGGTAAAACCAGGCAGCTGGGGGCTGGTATTCTCGACAGCCTGCAGCCGCCCCTGGAAATGGCGCATTGTTTCTTATCGCCTTTTCCAGGTAGTTTACCCGGCTCATCCAGCGGGCCTGAGGATGGTGGCACGCTGGGTAATAAAGGGGTTAATACCAGCTTTGTAGTTTCAGCTAGTACTAAGCCCGAAATTCATGGTGTCACACCAAACTAGACATGGCAACCATGAATTTCTAGTAAACAGTTAAAGAAAAAAAAAACAACACAGGGAAATTTTTTTTATTAGAAATAAAACAAAAAAAACATTTAGAGATTCCATCTTTATTGTAAAAAAAAAATCCTTAGTCCGACGTAGTCCACAGAGAGCAATGTCAGCTCTGCTTCATCACTCTGTATAGACAGCGTCTATACAGAGTGAGAAACAGGCTGACACTGAGGCCAGAGTTCCACTTGCGTATGACTCGTGCAGTCTCGCATTGGCATCACCCCACACTGTGTGACCCTTTCCGGACACTAGCGCCTCAGCTGCATGGAAATAGATGCAGCTGATCGCTCCTGTCAGGAGAGTATGCGGCTGTACCAGGTGATGCCGATGCGACACACAGTGACAGTCAAAGCTCAGTTAACAGGACCTTCGATGACGTTATGTCATGTGACCAGTCTGTAAGCCAATGTCTGTACACCATTCACACCAGACTGGTCACATGGCTATGACGTAATGAAAGGTCCTTTAGTCAGTGGTGCTTACCAGGGGGCACAGCAATGATCGGACGCAGAAGGAGAAGCGGATGGGAAACAGAGTCTGCAGGACACGTCGCAGGACCTGTAGGTGGGCTTTTTTTTTTTTTTACAGCCACTGGACCCAAACTGTAGCACAAGCTTCCCAGGAAAACTTGTGTTTGGTATCGTGTACACGATCACTATGTGTTCAGTACGAGCCCCGAACTTTACAGTTTGGAATCCCCCATTGCTTATTAGCACTAAATAGTCTAAGTTGGGGAAGTGAAGTGAGAAAGATATAGCTAAAAATAACAATATATTGGAGAAAATAAATAAATAAATATGCCATGTGCATATGTATTTACCCCTTTTGCCATGAAGCCTCTAAAAATTTATGGTGCCAGCAATTGCCTTCATAAATCAGATGCTTAATGACAAGAGGTTCACCTGTGTGTAATCTAAGTGTCCCGGGGTCTGTCAGTATATACACACCTTTTCTGAAAAGCCACAGGGGCTGCAACACCGTTAAGCAAGAGGGTTCACTAACCAAACACCATGAAGGCCAAGGAGATCTCCAAACAAGTCAGAGACAAAATTGTTGAGAAGTACAAATTATTTACACAGTTGGAACAATGCACATTTTAAAGGGAATCTGTCAGCAGGTTTTTGCTATCTCATCTGAGAGCAGCATGATGTAGGCAAAAAGACTCTAAAGCTGGTGTCACACACAGCGACAACGACAACGACGTCGCTGCTACGTCACCATTTTCTGTGACGTTGCAGCGACGTCCCGTCGCTGTCGCTGTGTGTGACATCCAGCAACGACCTGGCCCCTGCTGTGAGGTCGCCGGTCGTTGCTGAATGTCCAGCTTCATTTTTTGGTCGTCACTCTCCCACTGTGACACACACATCGCTGTGTGTGACAGCGAGAGAGCGACGAAATGAAGCGAGCAGGAGCCGGCACTGGCAGCTGCGGTAAGCTGTAACCAGCGTAAACATCGGGTAACCAAAGGAAGACCTTTCCCTGGTTACCCGATATTTACCTTCGTTACCAGCCTCCGCTCTTGCTGCCAGCGCCGGCTCCTGCACTGTGCACATGTGGCTGCAGTACGCATCGGGTAATTAACCCGATGTATACTGTAGCAAGGAGAGCAAGGAGCCAGCGCTAAGCAGTGCGCGCGGCTCCCTGCTCTCTGCACTGTGACATGTAGATGCAGCACACATCGGGTTAATTAACCCGATGTATACTGTAGCAAGGAGAGCAAGGAGCCAGCGCTAAGCGCGGCTCCCTGCTCTCTGCACATGTAGCACAGCGACGTTATGATCGCTGCTTCTGCTGTGTTTGACAGCTAAGCAGCGATCATAACAGCGACTTACAAGGTCGCTGTTACGTCACCGAAAATGGTGACGTAACAGCGACGTCGTTGTCGCTGTCGTTTAGTGTGACCCCAGCTTAAATCTAACAATGTATCACTTAGATTACTGCCCATTCTGACACAATCAAAACTTTATCAAAGCACCAGAGCTGAGAGAGCTGTCCACCCCACACCAGGCTTCCTATAGAGATTGTACATTGACAGTGAGGTGTCAATCAGAGGAGGGGGGTGTACCGGGCTGAAATGCAATGATAATCACTAGGTGATAAAGGCTAAGTAAACAACAGCACAAAGCCTGATAAGAGACTCAGAGTTGATGTTTGCTGTTTAACCCCTACAGCATGCTGTCCTCAACTTACATAGCAAAAACCTGCTGACATATTCCGTTTTAATTGAGTAGATTTAACATAAACTCGATTATTGCTGTTTACCCATCATAACTATGTGCAGATGGATAGAATTGAGTTGATGACGTGGTAAAAAAATAAAATACTGAATGAGAAGTCAATTAATTTATTAAGGAATAGTTGGATAAATAAATCACTTCCTGTTGTCAGATTTTTGTAGTCAGAAAACTTTCTATGGATTTTTTTTTTAAATATTTGGTGAAACACACCTGCATAAGAAGACTGGTTTCTATTTTGGTGTTGGTTTATATTACCCCTGCTTCCTTTTTTACCACCTACAAGTACAGGAGACCACTAGATTGGGTGGAGAACAAAACTTTTAAAAATTAATAAAAATGTTATCTGGTAATAGATTGATTTAGTAGTTTATAATTGTGATTCAGAATAATAATTGCAGTCCTTTATGTCCCGGAGAACTTCTGGACATACATGGCACTGTATGGGGTAGACTAATTGCTGAACGCAGGCGTAAGATTTTCTCTTTTCCCTTTTGTATGCCATCATGATTCTTGTGTAACCTTTCCGTATCTACAGGTATGACGGATGGCAGGAACAAGGCTTAGAGCCCTGGAAGGGTGGAATTATAGGGTGTGTAGGGTTTTGATTAGAAAGTCTAAGAGCTTAAGCAATAACCTAATAAACTAATAAAGCAGGGAGCCAGGCCAAGCCATACCAAGACATGAACATTATTACACCCAGAGATTCCATCTTTTATTAGTACAGAAACAAGTATCAGGGAACACCCAGTCTTGGCAAAAAGGGGCCTCAAGAAACATGATGTGAAATGGAGCATAATTACGTTGCCACAGGGCAAAATACAGTAACATTACAAGAGTTGCTGTTCCAACATGTGCACAAAGTATCGTTAGGCCATTACACGTAACTATTGTTTGTAGCGATGATATAGTGTAGACACGAGAACTTACAATGATAAGTCTACACATGTGGAAAAGATTAGGAACTTTCAGCTTGTGGAAATGCAGTCCCACCGTAATATATTTTGCAGCTGCAAGAAAAAAAGTAGCATGAAGAATAGAAAAAAATCTTTTATACAGTTAGGTCCAGAAATATTTGGACAGTGACACAAGTTTTGTTATTTTAGCTGTTTACAAAAACATGTTCAGAAATACAATTATATATATAATATGGGCTGAAAGTGCACACTCCCAGCTGCAATATGAGAGTTTTCACATCCAAATCGGAGAAAGGGTTTAGGAATCATAGCTCTGTAATGCATAGCCTCCTCTTTTTCAAGGGACCAAAAGTAATTGGACAAGGGACTCTAAGGGCTGCAATTAACTCTGAAGGCGTCTCCCTCGTTAACCTGTAATCACTGAAGTAGTTAAAAGGTCTGGGGTTGATTACAGGTGTGTGGTTTTGCATTTGGAAGCTGTTGCTGTGACCAGACAACATGCGGTCTAAGGAACTCTCAATTGAGGTGAAGCAGAACATCCTGAGGCTGAAAAAAAAGAAAAAATCTATCAGAGATAGCAGACATGCTTGGAGTAGCAAAATCAACAGTCGGGTACATTCTGAGAAAAAAGGAATTGACTGGTGAGCTTGGGAACTCAAAAAGGCCTGGGCGTCCACGGATGACAACAGTGGTGGATGATCGCCGCATACTTTCTTTGGTGAAGAAGAACCCGTTCACAACATCAACTGAAGTCCAGAACACTCTCAGTGAAGTAGGTGTATCTGTCTCTAAGTCAACAGTAAAGAGAAGACTCCATGAAAGTAAATACAAAGGGTTCACATCTAGATGCAAACCATTCATCAATTCCAAAAATAGACAGGCAAGAGTTAAATTTGCTGAAAAACACCTCATGAAGCCAGCTCAGTTCTGGAAAAGTATTCTATGGACAGATGAGACCAAGATCAACCTGTACCAGAATGATGGGAAGAAAAAAGTTTGGAGAAGGGAACAGCACATGATCCAAGGCACACCACATCCTCTGTAAAACATGGTGGAGGCAACGTGATGGCATGGGCATGCATGGCTTTCAATGGCACTGGGTCACTTGTGTTTATTGATGACAAAACAGCAGACAAGAGTAGCCGGATGAATTCTGAAGTGTACCGGGATATACTTTCAGCCCAGATTCAGCCAAATGCCGCAAAGTTGATCGGACGGCGCTTCATAGTACAGATGGACAATGACCCCAAGCATACAGCCAAAGCTACCCAGGAGTTCATGAGTGCAAAAAAAGTGGAACATTCTGCAATGGCCAAGTCAATCACCAGATCTTAACCCAATTGAGCATGCATTTCACTTGCTCAAATCCAGACTTAAGACGGAAAGACCCACAAACAAGCAAGACCTGAAGGCTGTGGCTGTAAAGGCCTGGCAAAGCATTAAGAAGGAGGAAACCCAGCGTTTGGTGATGTCCATGGGTTCCAGACTTAAGGCAGTGATTGCCTCCAAAGGATTCGCAACAAAATATTGAAAATAAAAATTTTTTTTTTGGGTTTGGTTTATTTGTCCAATTACTTTTGACCTCCTAAAATGTGGAGTGCTTGTAAAGAAATGTGTACAATTCCTACAATTTCTATCAGATATTTTTATTCAAACCTTTAAATTAAACGTTACAATCTGCACTTGAATTCTGTTGTAGAGGTTTCATTTCAAATCCAATGTGGTGGCATGCAGAGCCCAACTCGCGAAAATTGTGTCACTGTCCAAATATTTCTGGACCTAAAGGCCCCGTCACACTAAGCAACATCGCTAGCAACATCGCTGCTAACGAACAACTTTTGTGACGTTGCTAGCGATGTTGCTGTGTGTGACATTCAGCAACAACCTGGCCCCTGCTGTGAGGTCGTTGGTTGTTGCTGAATGTCCTGGGCCATTTTTTAGTTGTTGCTGTCCTGCTGTGAAGCACAGATCGCTGTGTGTGACAGCGAGACAGCAACAACTAAATGTGCAGGAAGCAGGAGCCGGCTTCTGCAGAGGCTGGTAACCAATGTAAACATCGGGTAACCAAGAAGCCCTGTCCTTGGTTACCCGATATTTACCTTTGATACCAGCCTCAGCCGCTCTCACTGTCAGTGCCGGCTCCTGCTCTGTAAACATGTAGCTGCAGCACACGTCGGGTAATTAACCCGATGTGTGCTGTAGCTAGGAGAGCAAGGAGCCAGCGCTCAGTGTGCGCTGCTCCCTGCTCTGTGCACATTAGCTGCAGCACACATCAGGTAATTAACCCGATGTGTGCTGTAACTAGGAGAGCAAGGAGCCAGCGCTCAGTGTGCGCTGCTCCCTGCTCTCTGCACGTGTGGCTGGACACTGGTTGCTGGTGAGCTCACCAGCAACTCGTGTAGCGACGCTCCAGCGATCCCTGCCAGGTCAGGTTGCTGGTGGGATCGCTGGAGCGTCGCAGTGTGACATCTCACCAGCAACCTCCTAGCAACTTACCAGCGATCCCTATCGTTGTTGGGATCGCTGGTAAGTTGCTTAGTGTGACTGGACCTTAACTGTATGCAGTCAATTAAAGGCTTCACTCATAGTGATTAACTGTTTGCATAACATTGTGTAGCATGCCTTCTGAGCTGGAGCTGTTGGCCTAGGATAAGTGAAGGTGAGAAGTCCTTTAGGGTATGTATATATAGATCTGATAGAAAGCAGATTATCCACTTTGTATTTGGATGTGGAAAATCTGCTCTGCATTACAGTACCAGAAATTTGCATAAGCTATCCAGAAAACTCATCCACATAATGTAGAAAAAAATCTGCAATGGAAACTGACCTGCACTGAAATCCCTGCATGTTAAAGTTGAGGACCTCCATAATCTGTGTTATATTCACAGCATTTCTACAATGGAATCTACAAAAAAATTAATACACAAATTGTTGCGTTTTTTGCCGATATAAATTTTGTTGTGGATTTTCCATTGTGGAAAGTTGGCAGATGATTGACTCCATGTGGATAGACCCTAAAAAATCCATTAGGCATACACATGAGTCAACACTGTGGTGTTGCAGTGGAAAAGGCTAACAAAAGTCTGGGCTGTACCAAGACAAGCATTGAATTTAGATCAAGGGAGATCATTATTCCACTATACACTGCCTTGGTCAGACACCACCTGGAATACTGTGTACAATTCTGGGCACCTCAATTCAAGAAAGCCATCAATATATTGGAGCAAGTCCAGAGAAGAGCAGCCAAGATGGTAGAAGGTCTGCAAAACATGTCCTCTGAAGACTGGCTAAAAGAACTAGGAATGTTTAGTTTGCAAAAGAAAAGGCTGAGAGGAGACTTAATAGCAGCTTACAAATATCTGTAGGATAGACACAGTGCAGAGGGAACCACCTTCATTAGCACAAGGAAATACAAGAAGCAAATGTCAAGGTGAGTGGGGAGAAAGCAGGAGACGAGGGTTCCTAGACTGGACAGGACCCTAGCTATCCCTGATCTCAGAGTTACCTCTGAAGGTGAAGATGTCTGAGCCATCTTTCGAAACCTAGTCTTAACCAGCCATGATCTTATTCCCCCTAGTCCCAACTCCTGGAGAGGGCCGAGGCAGGTGTGATTAAGAAAACAAATAAACAAATAGGGGAAACAAAAACTCTATCTCTCGAGTTAAGGTGGTGTCACACATAGCGACGCAGCAGCGATCACGACCAGCAATCTGACCTTATCAGGATCACTGCTGCGTCATTACATGGTCGCTGGTGAGCTGTCAAACAGGCAGATCTCACCAGCGACCAGTGACCAGCCCCCAGCCAGCAGTGACGCGTGGAAGCATAACTAAGGTAAATATCGGGTAACCAAGGAAAGCACTTCTCTTGGTTACCCGATATTTGCTTTAGTTACTAGCGTCCGCCGCTCTCACACTGCCAGTGCTGGCTCCTGTTCCCTGCACTCCTAGCCAGAGTACACATCGGGTTGATTACCCGATGTGTACTCCAGCTACGTGAGCAGGGAGCCGGCACTGGCAGCGTGAGAGCACACCGCTTAGCGCTGGCTCCCTGCACTCCTAGCCAGAGTACACATCGGGTTAATTACCCGATGTGTATTCCAGCTACGTATGCAGGTTGCAGGGATCCGGCACTGGCAGCGTGAGAGCGACGGACGCTAGTAACTAAGCTAAATATCGGGTAACCAAGGAAAGGGCTTCTTGGTTACCCGATGTTTACTGTGGTTACAGCTTACCGCAGGCTGCCAGACGCCAGATCTCTGCTCCCTGCTCGCTTCAGTTCGTCGCTCTCTCGCTGTCATACACAGCGATGTGTGCTTCACAGCGGGAGAGCGACGAGCAAAAAATGAAGCAGGACATTCAGCAACGACCGGCGACCTCACAGCATGGGCCAGGTCGTTGCTGGATGTCACACACAGCGACAGCGATGGGATGTCGCTGCTACGTCACAGAAATTGGTGACTTAGCAGTGACGTCGTTGTCGTCGTCGCTATGTGTGACACCACCTTCAGAGAAGAACTCTACAGCAACTACAAGCACAAAGCAATACAACCACCAGTAGGATTGAGACACAACAGCACAGAGACCAATACAGCAATTAACCTACAGTGGGTGTGAGAGGACAGATTCCACCATCTTAAATAGGAAGGGAGCCAATGTTATCGGCTTCCAATAACCTGATCCCAGAAGGAGGCCAGCAGAGGTTATATTTTGCTAGCCTGATCATGAATGAGCCCACAGTTGGTCGACACTCGAACATGCCTGTGTAGCTCAGAAGCACCAGAGGAACTATAGGGTGAAGTGTCAGAATCTGTAATGTGAACAGCGTCTGCTATTGTCATGACAATTGGTGAGTTTTGTTCTCCTAGTGACCGCAATGGGATGAAAGTAAAAGAAAGGAGATACAGATTAGACATTAGGAAAAACTTTCTGACGGTGAGGGCAGTCAGAGAGTGGAACAGGCTACCACGGGAGGTAGTGAGCTCTCCATCAGTGGAAATCTTCAAGGGGAAGCTGGATAAACATATAGGAAAACCTGCACTCGCAAGGACCTGAAGGAAGCTCTGTTATATCTGAGCCTGGAGAGACCGAAAACATGTCCAATCTCTCCAGACTACAGGAAATACTGACAAGCGGGACCCGGCTGGCAGCAGTGATGTCACTCAGTTCCCCGGAAGTCATACCCGGGCTCTCACTGACAGTGCCGGCCGGGGACAGGTGGGGTGGAGAGGGGTGTGTGGGGCAGCCTCGCACTCCCAGACCCCCAGCCGTGCCCCGCACTCCGCCAGCTCTTTAATACTGTCTGTGGAGGCCCAGGGGAGGAAAGTGCGAGGCTGCCCCACATCCCGCTCACCCCTTCCGACACTGTCACTGTTAAAGCGTGGGGTCATGCCCCACACCCTGCCAACCCTTAAATTCTGACAGTGCTGGCCAAGGGGGGGATGCAGTGACCAGAGTGCGGTGCTCAGGTCACCGGAGGTCATACCGTGAAAACCTAGGTATGACCTCCACTAAACTGACTGACGTCGCTGCTGCCAGCTGGCTCCCGCTTGTCAGTGTTTCCCAGAGCCCAGAGAGGACGGACATATTTTTGGTCTCTCCAGGCTCAGATGTAGCAGAGCTGAATCGTTGGACCTTATGGGGATTACGTCGGACCTGCAGGGAACTTTTTGGGTTAATCAAGGGGGTGAAAGATGGTATTTCTTTGTATTTTATTTTGAATAAAAGATTTTTTAGGTGTTTGTGTTTATTTCTTTTCAGTTACAGATTAGTGATGGGGGTATCTCATAGATGCCTGCCATTACAAATCTTAGTAATTAGTGTCAGCTGTGAGCTGAGATTAACCCATTATTATGCCGATTGCCACTGCACCAGGGCAATTGGGAAGAGCTGGGTAAAGTGATGGGATTTTCTTATCTAATGGAAGCGACAATCCTGGGCAGCTGCAAGCTGATAATTTTAGTTTGGGGGCTCCAAATAACGTGGGTCTCCCCAGAATGAGAATATACTGTAGCCTTATTCCCTCACTGCAAATTTAAGGTATGTGCACACAATGGTATTCTTTTACAAAAACGACTTGAAAAAGCACTTACTAAATGCTGAAAAGAATGAGTATTAGCATTTTTGTGTAAAAACGACTTCCTGTTCATGTTCAGATTTTCCATATCTTTAACCACTTCAGGATTCCAAAAATGGCAAGTGTTTAAAAGAGGTGAGCGGGCTATTCAGACGTTTACCTCTCTGAAGATGCTACATATTTTATTATAGAAGTCAACGGGAAGGCTCAAAAGATGTACAGTAGGGTTTGGACACACCTCATTCAAAGAGTTTTCTTTATTTTCATGACTCATGAAAATTGTATATTCACATTGAAGGCATCAAAACTATGAATTAACACATGTGGAATTAGATACTTAACAAAAAAGTGTGAAACTACTGAAAATATGTCTTATATTCTAGGATCTTCAAAGTAGCTACCTTTTGCTTTGATTACTGCTTTGCACACTCTTGGCATTCTCTTGATGAGCTTCAAGAGGTAGTCACCGGAAATGGTTTTCACTTCAAAGGTCTGCCCTGTCAGGTTTAATAAGTGGGATTTATTGCCTTATAAATGGGGTTGGGACCATCAGTTGTGTTGTGCAGAAGTCTGGTGGATACACAGCTGATAGTCCTACTGAATAGACTGTTAGAATTTGTATTATGGCAAGAAAAAAGCAGCTAAGTAAAGAAAAACGAGTGGCCATCATTACTTTAAGAAATGAAGGTCAGTCAGTCCGAAAAATTGGGAAAACTTTGAAAGTGTTCCCAAGTGCAGTGGGAGAAACTGGCTCACATGAGGACCGCCCCATGAAAGGAAGACCAAGAGTCACCTCTGCTGTGGAGGATAAGTTTATCAGAGTCACCAGCTTCAGAAAATCACAGGTTAACAGCAGCTCAGATTAGAGACCAGGTCAATGCCACACAGAGTTCTAGCAGCAGACACATCTCTAGAACAACTTTTAAAAGGAGACTTTGTGCAGCAGGCCTTCATGGTAAAATAGCTGCTAGGAAACCACTGCTAAGGACAGGCAACAAGCAGAAGAGACTTGTTTGGGCTAAAGAACAAAAGGAATGGACATTAGGCCAGTGGAAATCTGTGCTTTGGTCTGATGAGTCCAAATTTAAGATCTTGGTTTCAACCACCGTGTCTTTGTGTGACGCAAAAAAGGTGAACGAATGCCTAGTTCCCACCGTGAACCATGGAGGAGCAGGTGTGATGATGTGGGGTGCTTTGCTGGTGACATTGTTGGGTATTTCTTCAAATTGAAGGCATACTCAACCAGCATGACTACCACAGCATATTGCAGCGGCGTGCTATTCCATCCGGTTTGCGTTTAGTTGGACCATCATTTATTTTTCAACAGGACAATGACCCCAAACACATCTCCAGGCTGTGTAAGGGCTATTTGACTAAAAAGATGAGTCATGGGGTGCTACACCAGATGACCTAGCCTCCACAGTCACTAGACCTGAACCCAATCGAGATGGTTTGGGGTGAGCTGGACCGCAGAGTGAAGGCAAAAGGGCCAACAAGTGCTAAGCATCTCTGGGAACTCCTTCAAGACTGTTGAAAGACAATTTCCAGTGACTACCTCTTGAAGCTCATCAAGAGAATACCAAGAGTGTGCAAAGCAGTAATCAAAGCAAAAGGTGGCTACTTTGAAGAACCTAGAATATAAGGCATATTTTCAGTTGTTTCACACTTTTTTGTTAAGTATTTCATTTCACATGTGTTAATTCATAGTTTTGATGCCTTCAATGTGAATCCACAATTTTCAGAGTCATGAAAATAAAGAAAACTCTTCGAATTTGAAGGTGTGTCCAAACTCTTGGTCTGTACTGTATAACAAAAAGTAAATATTCAGCACAAGACTGAATGATCCAATACAATTTTCATTTCCTCTGAACTCAGAACATACAGATTATATGCATATGTTTCCTATTATTTAAGGCTCAAAAAAAATCTGGTCAAAAACTTTGAAAAAAATGCTCTGGAAACTACAAATTAAATAAAAAAAAACATTGAAAAAATGCCTTAGAAAAAAAATGACAGCATTTCCTGCAGCATCTTCCTCTAGATATATTCTGCAGGTTTGCCCACCTGACAAAGGCATCTTGGATGCATATCTTTAATCAGTATTTTGCATCAAGTCATACTGGATGTAAAAAAGAAAATGCTACCAAAATTTGCATTGTGTATCTTCAGGATATGTACAGGTGTAGTGATTGTACGATGGTTGTTGACATATGCCTGAGAACTGCATATAACAAATGTGGATCGTTTTACCACTAATTGCAGAGGATTCATAGTTATACTTAGCAAGCTTAATTGGTGCTAAACCAAGACGATTCTCAGTAAAGTCGAGATTACACTGTAATTTTTTTTTGTTACTTTCTTCTTGTTTCTTCTATGTGCACCTGTTTTTGATTTTGATCAGGTGCTTAGGGTATTATTTAGCTCCACATTGGATCTATCCTTAGATCCAACAAGGCAAATTATCACCTTTCCACTAAATAAATGATAACTGTCACACATGGTTTACCTCAAAACTTACCAAGTATCAAGTCGGCATCTGACCCTGTTCACACAGCAGAGTCTGACACTATACACTAAGTCTCTTGTTAAGCTTCGGAGTTTCTCTGACAAGCTCAGTCATCGACCACGCTGTGTATTCTTTTGTTCAGTCTTGCAGGAGTTAAGTTCTGCTAGCCTGGTGATTGTCTGTGGAGTCACATTTTGTGAGAGACCTATCACAGCTACTCCCTGCTCTTTTTTTCAGTGATGAATTTGATCCTCCCATGCACGTCGATTATAGCTTTTTCGATACCGGTCCTTGTGCTGTGGTGTTCCAGTTTCTGGAGATCGTCTGTGTGTTATTTGGTGTGCTGTGAAAATATTCTCGTTGTCTATTTCCTCCCTGTTTTTTATTTCCTCCTGCGCATGTATTGTCTTACCTCTGTGTGTGCTTGCAGTGAGTTTGGGCTTTTCCCTGTCTGTCTTTTTGTGTGGGATTAATCACACCTGTAAGGGCCCTCCCCTTCGGTGAGGGAGAGGGGGTATTAGAGCAGGGCTGGCCAGGAGCAAGGCCAGTCTGGCAATCCAGACCTCTTCACTATTAGATGTAGCTTTGGGATAAGAGCCAGCCTAGGAGCCCCGATTATCCACTTATAGTGCATGACAATAACTTGCTAATGACTGAGGGTCCAACTGATGGGACACTCATCAATCCTGAGAAAGGGATGTAAAATGGCAAGTTAGAATGGAGTGTTAGCGGTGCCGTTCCAATTATTGTCCAGGAGGTTACTGGAGATAGCCAAGTTTAGAGCTTGGTCACCTCACCATACTATTATTGCACTTCAGAGCCCCATTCTCGAGATCGCTAGGGTTCCCAATAGTCAGACCCCAACCAACCAATCCTTAAGAATACCAATAGAGGAAGGCAATACATACATGTATATGTTAGAGAATAAAGTATGACTTTGTCTACACAAAGTAAAATTTTCAGAATACCCTGTAAGAGGGTAAGAGTCCATTTACAGGGACTGACTGGTGGCACTAAGATCTCTGAAACCTTTCCTGATCAGTGGTCATTTAATATTGTGTATACCCGGGCAAATGTCAGTAATCGATGCGCACTGAGCAATCTGTAATAGATCTGTACTAGACCGCTCAGTGCGCTTAGGCTACCATTGTTCTCTGCAGCCGGTGTCTTGTATACACAAGATGATGCACCGCGGAAAATGATTATCTTTTGCGCAAAACTCTTGTTCATCAGGTGATCGTCAATTTTTACACTGAAAAATTGTCATTAAACGAGTGTTCTTACAAACACTCGTTCATGTAGAGGGAATGCACCAATAACGCTAAAGACACCCAGGCTGTCACTTTTTATTTGTACTTCAGCTAAAATTTGTACTCCTTCCATTAGGCTCTTTGTAGGAACTCATAACACAGTTCCTGTATAATGAATTGAGCCCATACTGTGTCTCCGCATGCCTCTCAGACATTGTAACAGGCCCCATGAAATGCCTAATACACAGGAATTCTCCCCTGGTAGCACTGACTTTAGTGTAAATGCTTCTCATGTGCCTATAGGGGCTATGGACCTACAAATGCTCTGTAAAGGGTCGAGTATGTGGCTTTGCCATCCGTATGACCATTTATTTGTTCAGCTGCTCTACATGTAGCTGCATCAAAGCTAAAACTAGTTCTAAGGGTTGCCATGACAAATTTGAGTTTCTGTCAAACAAGTATCTATGGCTGTAATCTCCCAATGCAGGCCCTTTAATCAAGGAACGCTCTATTCTTTAATTATAGGGAATGGTAAAAATCTGAAAGTGAAACTGTATGGTTCCTGGTTTAAAAATTAACTTGCCTCCATTATCAAACAATAGTCTGATCTCTAATTCCCTCCCTGATTCTTAGTAAAATTTACAGGAAGGAATTTTACTTGAGGAAAGCAAGTATTCCTAGTTGGGAACCACAACCAAATTTTCTTATAGTACCTAGAGTACCTATGCGGAAGATTCTGTGCACAGATTATGTGTAACTAAATCTGGATAAAGAGGTTAAACCAGTTGTCCACTAGTTTTACATTGATGGTGTATCCATAGGACAGGTCATCAATTTCTGATTGGCCCGGATCTGACACCCGGCACCCCTGCCGATCTGCTGTTTTAGGTCCCGACGATGGCAGAAAATTCCAGAGTCGATACGTTTTCTGATAGCGGCTGCGGCCGAGTTCTGCACATCCATCTCCCATTCAAATCAATAGGTGTGTGCAGTACCTGGCCACCTCTGCTATCAGAAGATGGGGCAGCTCCGAAACTGAGCATTTCCGGCTGCCTGCTGCCCCCCAACAGGACTGAGAACAACAGATCAACGGGGGTGAGAGGTGTCAGACCCCAGCCGATCAGACATTGATGACCTAACTTAAGGATAGGTCATGAATGTTAAAGTACTGGACAACCCCTTTAAATACTAAAATTCCCAAGAATATTAGACTAATGTGGTCTGAACCTGCTGGTATAAACAGGTTTGTCACAGTCTAACGCATATAGAAGCCCCATACAACTTATAGTCCTTAGAAATATCGATCCAGCATGTCCGATTTTGGACTGGCGGTTGTCCTTTCTCCCTGATATAATCTTCTGGCAGACATATCTGGTGACTGCTCTCTCAATGAAGACACTGGAGCACTCAGCTGAATGGGAGAACTAAGCGAGATGGCTGCCGGCCGAGTCATTGTTCAGCTGAGAGCCATCTAATGTGTGAGGTGGTCTTTACGTTATTATTTTTTTATTTCAACTCTCCATAATACTTCAAAATTTTTTTTAGATGAATGGGGATCTTGGTCCTGAGACCCCAACTAGACGCTTAAAACAATGTTCTGATGCGCTATGTGGGTAATGGCCCAATAGAAAGCTGTGAACACAGTGGAGTACGGATTACTCACACTTTCTGTTCAGTCCATGTTGAGCTGTGCTTGTGGCTCATGAAAAAGCAAAGTGCATTTCTATGGCATTTCAACCAGTGACAATCTCAGAAACTGGACTCCCAACTATCGAATGCACTTCTGAAGGACAACTGTGCTTTGAAATAAATGTAATTCAATGGGAACCTGAACTTAACTTTGGTGCTACAAAATGGCTGTCAAATGGTCATAGTAAGGACTAGGGGGCTGAAAAAAGAAGCAAAATGGGGGATAAGATCAGGACAATTACCCTGCAAACAAATGTGGATATGCAATAAATGAAAAAAAAAAAAAAAGACTTGGGATTCCCCTTATTTTTGATAACCAACAGAGGTAAAACAGACAGCTGCAGGCTACAACCCTCAGCTGTCTAAGTTACCTTGGCTGGTTATAAAAAATAAAGGGGACCCCACCCCAAAACTGCATAGAGTCCTTCCTATTTTCTTAACCATCCAAGGTAAAGCAGACAGCTGGGAGCTGATATTATTAGGATGGGAAGGCCCATATATAAATAATTGTAATTCACTGCTGGTCATCCTACTGTTCTTATTAGGGCAGATATTTTAATCGTGTATTTCATGATCATGAAGATTACTGTCTCTCTCTATACATGTCACACAGAGTTTTTGCAGTAAACTTGCTGGTTGTCAGGCTGGCATCTGATGCTGCTCACATTACAGATTCTGGTACTCCACTAGATTGTTTCTCTGGTGTTCTGAGCTTCACAAGCAGGCTCGGGCATCAACCAGCTGTGTGATCATTTTTTAGTAAGGCTAGTAAGAGTTAACCTCTGCTAGCCTGCTTGTTTACTTTTGGGATCACATGTTATCAGAAGGCTATCACATATGTTCCTTTCATACTTACTGGGAGGGGAGCTTCCACCCAACCACCCAACGCTGATTTTAGTCTTGTGCTGTGTTGGTCTGTGTGCTGTTGTGTCCCAGTCCTGCTGATGATTGTGTTGCTTTGTGCTTGGTGTTGTGGAGAAATCCTTTGTCTTTTTTCCTCCCTGCTCTTATTTTCTTCCTATTGTGAGACTCATGTGGGATTAGTCGATGAGGGCAGGTATATCTCACCCCGGTATCGGTCCTATGTGATTTAGCCTGGCCAGGATCACCTGGCTACTAATGGATTAATGGGAGGTGAAGGACGGAGGTAAAAGGAATCTGGGAAGTTGGGGGAGGGTCTCCATCTGGGAACACAGTAAGCCTGTCTGTGTAGGAGACACTTGTGAGGAGCAGTGCCTGATGTTTGTATGGTGTAGCTGGAAGGGAGAAGCCCTCCAGTTTGTAGTTAGGATATCATCCTGTATAGTTAGTGCCGGACAGGCAAGGATTTATTTTGTTGGTGTTTTTTTTTCTTTTTGTTTATGCTTCACTGCAATAAACCTGACCAAGCGTCAGTTACACCTTGAATTCGGCTGTCTGCCTGAGGTGAATACGTGCCCTTTGAACCCAGCAAAGGCGATCCCGGAGCGTGTTATCACACTATACTCTTATTATGTTATACCTCTTTGTGAGCGTGCTGTGAGAGTTTTGGTTTCTCATGTTTATCTTTTTCTGTAGGCTTATTCACATTCCTATCACAGCCTACCCTGGGGCAAGGGGTTGGGGATTTAAGATCAAGGATGGTCAGGAGCAGGGCCAGAGTGGCGGCTCAGATATCCTCACCTTCAGAGGTAACTCTGAGATCAGGGATATCTACGGTAGGGACACCTTGCCTGAGGGACAGTCTAGGAGCCCCTGTCCCCTGCTTTCTCCATAAGCTTTGTGACAATACAGAACCACTGTACACTAATGTTTTTACAACTCTGACTTTTCTGCATGTATTACTTTTGCTAGTTTAGCATAGTTATAAAAGGGTTGATTCTATATTGGCACCCTGCTATGATTTACATACGTACTTTTTAACTAGCAACTAAATAAGGCTGGTTTCACACTACGTTTATTTAACATCCGTCCATAACGTTTTTTTAGCGGAAAAACGGATCCAGTGCAAATGCATTTTCATTTCAATGCATTTGCAATGGACTCGCGTTAACATGCGTTCACCTGCGTTTGCGTGCGTTATAGTGAGGATCCAGCGACTTGCAGTTTTTTAACATCTTTCAAAAACGCTACTTGTAGCGTTTTTGAGCTGCGTCCAAATACTGCATGTTACCGGATCCTGACTAAACAGCACACAAACGCAGGTGAACGCTGGTGTGCTGATAGACAGGATCCTGCTTGCTCTACTGAGCATGCCCAGAACCAGTCTCGCGTGATCTGTCTCTCTCTCCTCCTCCCTCCCTCACCCTCTCTCTCTATCTCTGTCTTTCCCCCTTCCTCCCCTCCCTCTCTCTCCCACCTGAGAGCTGCGGACACTCGTAACCAAGGTAAATATCGGGTAACCACTTCTCTTAGTTACCCGATGTTTACGTTGGTTACGTGTGCAGACAGCCCTGCTCCTACCAGCTGCAGACACTCGTAACCAAGATAAATATCGGGTATCCAAGCCCGATGTTTACCTTGGTTACCAGCGTCTGCAGCTGTCAGAAGCCGGCTCCCAGTCTAGTTCCCCTCACTCCCGATCACATGACTCCAATGCCCGCCCCTAAACATCCAGTGACAGGATCCTGCAAAATAACAGATGCGTTTGCATGCGTTTTTTGCTGTAAAAGCAGGATCCGCTTTTGCAGCAAAAAAACGTTCCTGACGCATGTTAAATAAACGTAGTGTGAAACCAGCCTAAGATAGGTTCTCTGACCTGTGCCTGGATGTTTTGTGTCTCTGTTCTCCTTGTTTTTTAACTTTTGATGTAATTTTAGTTATTCATGAGTAAAATTAAAGCTTTGTCACATTGGTATTGTTACTTCCACTCTCTTTCGGCTTAATTATCCCTGTAGGAAGTGCGATTTGGATATACAGCCCTGTTCTTTTTGGTACAAATTAAAGAGCTGTAATTCCTAAACTCTAACTTCAATTATGATGTGAATACCCTGAAATTAAAGCTGAGAGACTGCACTTTAAGCCCATGTTGATTATTTAACTGTATTTTAAATATATGTTGTGGTAAGCAGCTAAAATGTCAAAACTTGTGTCACTGTCTAAATATTTCTGGACCTAATTGTATAACAATCACATTGTCCATATATACTGTATAAATAGTATAATTAGGTTGTGGTGCATCACAGAAGATCTAAAGGGCTTCGAGTTCCTATAGCTCAATACGACGCAGGTGTTCTAACTCTGAAACTTATTTTTCCTTAGCAAAATTTGGATACAACTGTAGATGACATGCTCAAATTTCATTGCTGTATAAGTGAAGCAGTAATAAAAGACTCTACTTGGCCAAGCAGTATAAAAACATTGCCTAGTAAGATGAGTCCAGATTTCTGTGGCACCATGGTGATGGGATTCTCAGGATTTGGCACAAGCAGCATGAATTGGTGAACTCTTCCTTTCAGATATCAACAGTTCATGCTGGTGGAGCTGAAGTAATGGCATAGGAGGATGTCTTCTTGACACACCATGGGTGCCTAATAGTTAATGGTTGGTTGGACAATAGTGTTTACCTAAGCATTGTGGTGGACTAAGTTCACCCTCTTGTGGTAGCTATATAACCTTTGGCAGAAATAAGACACAGTTGTAGGGTTTGCCTGGATAAACTTCCTTCTGTGCATCCACGATCCAAGCAGGGACTCACGGCAGCCACCTCACATAAGAATCCAAGGTGAAGAAAAAATGTCCAGCTAGAGAATCTCCAGATAAGGTAATTATTCACTTTTATTAAACCATTAAAAATTGGCACTATACACGGGCAATTACATACTGACTCTATAAGATAATGTGTTTCGGCCCTCAGCCGCCTTCCTCAGGTCAGCTCCATGCCATAAGGGTTGTATACAGTAGTCATGGATTAGGTCTAGGGACATGACCAAAGGTTTTCTTGATTCACTGACTCGGAGATTAATCATATAAGGCTTCTCTGGGCTGAAGTGGAAAAGACTATTCCGATCATGTCAGTGAGGTCATGTAGTTTACATCAACTGAGAAAAGCTGTTCGGTCCACATGGGCCAAGATTCTTGCAAAATGAATTTAATTGATGAAATGCGGTTGTTCTGGAAGCTAACAGTGATCCAACATGCAAAAAGATAGGAGTCTGCAATGTACACCAACAGTAATGTTTTGGAATGTAGTTTTTGGATTTACTCTCATGTTTTTGTATCTGTCTTATTGATACATGACTAAAGCCTGCTTTACACGTTGCAATTTCGCATACGATTTCGTATGCGATTTGCAACGCCCCCATCGTATGTGTGGCACGTTCAATTTGTTGAATGTGCCGCACATACGAGTAACCCCCGTCACACGTACTTACCTGTCCATACGACCTCGCTGTGGGCGGCGAACGTCCACTTCCTGGAGTGGGAGGGACGTTCGGCGTCACAACGATGTCACGCGGCAGCCGGCCAATAGAAGCGGAGGGGCGGAACTAAGCGGGACGTAAACATCCCGCCCACCTCCTTCCTTCCGCATTGTGGGTTGTGAGCCGCAGGATGTAGGTAAGATCTGTTCATCATTCCCAGGGTGTCACACACTGCAATGTATGCTACCCCGGGTACGATGAACAATCTAACGTGCAATTCTAGAGACAGGTACGATGTGTATGCGATGAACGTTTTAACGTTCAATCGCACATACCTGTCACACACTGCAATGTACTTACAATGCCGGATGTGCGTCACTAAAGGCCCTGTCACACACACAGATAAATCTGCGGTAGAACTGTGGTTGCAGTGAAATTGTGGACAATCAGTGTCAGGTTTGTGGCTGTGTACAAATGGAACAATATGTCCATGATTTCACTACAACCACTGATCTGCCAAAGATTTATCTCTGTGTGTGACAGGGCCTTTACGACGTGACTCCGCCGACACATTGTAAGATACATTGCAGCGTGTAAAGTGGGCTTAATATGTATAAAAATAACTACCGTATATAGACAGAGAATGTATACAGCATGCATCATAAGGATTGATGATTGTATCTCAACAATGAGAAAATTCAAATCAATTTTCTGGCAGACTTATTGCAGTTATAGAATCCGAGTGTTTGTAAATTTTATTTGAACCAGGAGGCACAATTACAGTTTCTATATGTTTATAACATATGTGACCGGTAGAGATTTCTTATCGAACTCCTTCACACTAGTTGTAGTGATTCAGATAATGTAACAGGGGTCTGTATTGGGCCCCCTACTATTTAATATATTTATTAATGATCTGGTGGATGGTTTACAGAGTAAAATATCAGTATTTGCAGATGATACAACACTATGTAAGGTAGTTAACACAAAGGAGGACAGTTTGCAACTACAGATGGATTTGAGTAAATTGGAGAATTGGGCTGAAAAATGGCAAATGAGGTTTAACACAGATAAGTGTAAGGTTATGCACATGGGAAGGAGAAACAGATGCTATGATTACTTACTAAATGGGAAACCGCTGGGGAAATCAGACATGGAAAAAGACTTAGGCATCTTAGTCAATAAGAATCTAAATTGGAGTGCCCAGTGTCAGGCAGCAGCCACCAAAGCAAATAGGGTGATGGGATGCATTAGAAGAGGTCTGGGGGCACGAGATGAAAACATCATTCTCCCTCTGTACAAATCACTAGTCAGACCACACTTGGAGTATTGTGTGCAATTTTGGGCGCCGGTGCTCAAGAAAGACATTACTGAACTTGAAAGGGTTCAGAGGCGGGCTATTAAAATAATAAATGGAGTGGGTGCATTACCATACACGGAAAGGTTATCAAAATTAGGTCTATTTACTCTAGAAAAGAGAAGACTTAGGGGAGACCTAATAAACATGTACAAATATATCAGAGGGCCATATAGAGATCTCTCCCATGATCTGTTTGTACCAAGGACTATGACAAGAACAAGGGGGCATTCTCTTCGATTGGAGGAAAGAAAATTCCTACATCAGCATAGAAGAGGGTTCTTCACGGTAAGAGCAGTGAGGCTCTGGAACTCTCTTCCTGAGGAAGTGGTGATGGCCAACTCACTGAATGAATTTAAGAGAGGAATGGATGCTTTTCTTGATAGCAAAAGTATAGAAGGTTATAAATAGCATAATCTTACAGGTAGATAGAAGAGCGACCAAGATTATTAGAGGAATGGGTGGGCTGCAATACCAAGACAGGTTATTAAACTTGGGGTTATTTAGTTTGGAAAAACAAAGGCTTAGGGGGGATCTAATCACAATGTATAAACATATGAGGGGACAGTACAGAGACCTTTCCAAGATCTCTTTACACCTAGGCCTGCGACTGGAACACGGGAGCATCCGCTACGTCTTGAGGAAAGAAGGTTTAATCATAATCACAGACGAGGATTCTTTACTGTACGAGCAGTGAGACTATGGAGCTCTCTGCCGCATGGTGTTGTAATGAGTGATCACTACTAACATTTAAGCAGAGTCTGGACGCCTTTCTTGAAAAATATATTATTACCAGTTATGTATATTAGATTTTATGACAGGGTGTTGATCCAGGGAAACAGTCTGATTGCCGTATGTGGAGTCAGGAAGGAATTTTTTTCCCCATTGGAGCTTATTTGACACATTGGTTTTTTTTTGCCTTCCTCTGGATCAACATGTTAGGCTACGGGTTGAACTAGATGGACTAAGGCGGGCTTTGCACGCTGCGACATCAGTAACAATGTGTTACCGATGCTGCAGCGATAGTCCCGCCCCCGTCGCACGTGCAATATCTAGTGAAAGCTGTCGTAGCGATTATTATCGCTACGGCAGTTTCACACGCACATACCTGCCGTGCGACGTCCCTCTGGCCGGCGACCCGCCTCCTTCCTAAGGGGGCGGGTCGTGCGGCGTCACAGCGACGTCACACGGCAGGCGGCCAATTGAAGTGGAGGGGCGGAGATGAGCAGGATGTAAACATCCCGCCCACCTCCGTCCTTTTCATTGCAGCCGGCGGCAGGTAAGGAGAGGTTCCTCGCTCCTGCGGCTTCATACACAGCGATGTGTGCGGCCGCAGGAACGAGGAACTACATCGCACCTGTCGCTGCACCGGCATTATGGAAATGTCGGAGGCTGCAGCGATGATACGATAACGACGCTTTTGCGCTCGTTCATCGTATCAAAAAGGATTTGCACGTTGCGATATCGACTGCGACGCCGGATGTGCGTCACTTTCGATTTGACCCCACCGACATCGCACGTGCAATGTCGCAACGTGCAAAGCCGCCCTTAGAGTCTCCCTTCAACCTTAAAAACTATGAAACTATGAAACCGTAGGGTGTGAATGGACCATTGACAAATTTCTGAAAATGACCACTAGTTTCAGCACTATAACATCTTCCTGTGAGGAAACGGATTGAATATATTTTGTTCTTGTACATTCTGTAGACTTCAGGGTTTAATCTACAGGTATGTGAGACCCACCAGAGGGAAGGTTTATATTAATCTGACAGATCTAGTCACATCTCAAGGGTTTCTTCCTGTATATAAATATCCCTTTAGGTGATACAGTTAAGACCGATGATGGAAAGAATAGTTATATCTTGCAGCAAGGCATTACATAGCAAAGTAATTAGGATTAGATAATTCTGGCTAAGGGTTAATGTGTTGGGGGAGGTGGCTCTAATAGCTGAAACAAAGGATTTGAAGAGTTTTTCCATCACCATTCATAAAATAATATTAATAATTATGTAATAATATCATGTTTCTAACATTTCACTTTGTGAGCTCTTGTGTGTAGTCAATCTTATAGATCCCCCAACAGGTCACATTTCTTTAACTTCTTTTATGCTCCTTTTTCCTGGGGCACTATCCACTCAACAGGCCATCGATTAGCATCTGCGGTATACTGAAATAAAGAAAAGAACAATATTAATACCTTCGGATAAACTACAGAGCTCTGATTGGGTTACTGGGACTTTTCTATTGGCTCTGCTCTTATTTACTTTAATGGGAGCAGAACTGCAGCCCCAGAGAACAGGCACTGCACAGTGTACGGCTTATAACTGGCTGTAGCAGGAGCTGTGAACAGCTGCACAGGGGGATACTAGGTGCTGTAACCAGAGATTTCGGAATTTGTCGAATAGAATTGAATTCTCCTTGAAATGCACAAAAATTTAGATTTTCCAGAATCCAAACTTTTTGCAATTCATTCAGCGAAAATTCAGTAAAGAACTGCTGAGCCATAGATTGCTGGAAAAAGGATAAGGCCTTGGTTCCACTTGCGTACAGCTTCTGATGTGAGAGGAGGATCAGGAGCGATATACTAATGACCCTCTGCTGCGAGTGTGAGCCAAGGGTCATGCGACTGTGATGTGATCTTGTGATCAGGTTACAGCTGCGGAGAAGAGGGGGGGAGCACTTTCTCCCCATCTCCTCCACTGTCTGTCTCTGTGTATATCACAATGCACTCTGATGACATGCGAGTGCAGTGCAATGTTTCACACGCATCCATTGACTTGTATAGGGGTGCATGTGAGCCGATACTGGCTGCCAAACACAGCATGCTGAGATTCAGTTCTCAGGCCTATATGGTATGAGAAGTCAATCGCAGATGAACACTGCTCCATAGTTTTGCACTAGAGTTAGAACAATCCGATGTTTTATCCGATTGAGCTTGTCCGTGCAAAACGCAAGTGGAACCGAGACCTAAAAGAAATAATTCCCTACTCACCTGTCCTGCCACCCTTACGGCTTTATTATGCTCTAAAGGGTACTAGCGAGCGTACCCGTCCCCGTCGGTTGTGCGTCACGGGCAAATCGCTGCCTGTGGCGCACAACATCACTAACACACGTCACATGGACTTACCTTCCCTTCGACGTTGCTCTGGCTGGCGATCCGCCTCCTTTCTAAGGGGGCGGTTTGTGCGGCGTCACAGAGACGTCACACGGCAGCCGTCCAATAGCAGAGGAGGGGCGGAAATGAGCGGCTGAAACATGCTGCCCACCTCCTTCCTTCCTCATTGCCGGTGGACGCAGGTAAGGAGATGTTCGTTGTTCCTGCGGTGTCACACACAGCGATGTGTGCTGCCGCAGGAACGACGAACAACATCGTACCTGCAGCAGCAACGATATGTGGAAAAGGAGCGACGTGTCAACGAGCAACGATTTTTCACGTTTTTGCGCTCATTGATCGACGCTCATTTGTGTTACACGCTGCGATGTTGCTAACGCCGCCGGATGTGCGTCACTAACGACGTGACCCCGACGATATATCGTTAGCGATGTCGCAGCGTGTAAAGCACCCTTAAGACCTGGAGAGACATCAAAGCACAAGGGGCATTCAATTCATATCAAATAATCTTTTGTAGGGGATCCTCTATAGCATCATGGCTTTTGTAAATTAGGGCTCGTCAGACAACCCTGTTTTTGGTCCGAGGATTATCCGTCAAAACATCGGATTTCACAAGAACCAATGTTATTCAATTAAGCGACACGTCCGAATTTTAACTTGGTTCGAAAAAAATAATTTGTAGCATGCACCAGCCATTCAAGTCTATTAGTCCATGAAAAAAAATCGTACCGCACTGAGAAGACATTCAAGTGCTGTCCGATTTTCACAGACAGACAGAAAGGAGAAGGTTTAGAACATTTATTTATTATTAATTCTTCACTGCTGAGAAAAGCAGATCCCACTCCGATCAGAGTCTGGTAAGCATTATTGAATTGGGATTTTTTCTCAGATGGAAAAAATACGGTGCTGTGAACCTAGCCTTAAGGCTACTTTACACGCTGCGATATCGGTCCCGATATCGCTAGCGTGGGTACCCGCCCCCATCTGTTGTGCGACACGGGCAAATCGCTGCCCGTGCCACACAACATCACGCAGACCCGTCACACATACTTACCTGCCCGGCGACGTCGCTGTGACCGGCGAACCGCCTCCTTTCTAAGGGGGCGGTCCAAGCGGCGTCACAGCGACGTCACTGAGCGGCCGCCCAATAGAAGAGGAGGGGCGGAGATGAGTGGCCGGAACATCCTTCCCACCTCCTTCCTTCCTCATAGCGGCTGGGAGGCAGGTAAGGAGAGCTTCCTCGTTCCTGCGGTGTCACACGGAGCGATGTGTGCTGCCGCAGGAGCGACGAACTACATCGTTACTGCTGCAGTAACGATAATCGAGAATGGACCCCCATGTCACCGATGAGCGATTTTGCACGTTTTTTCAACGATGCAAAATCGCTCATCGGTGTCACACGCAGCAACATCGCTAATGCGGCCGGATGTGCGTCACAAATTCCGTGACCCCAACGACTCCGCATTAGCGATCTCGCAGCGTGTAAAGCCCCCTTTACACAATACATTACTCCAGCACAAATCTATGGAGCCGAAACATCAAAGCTTTCACGTCACAAAACTGACAGATATTTACAGACATTTCTGCAAATGAAAATATTGACAGTTATATAGAACCTGTGAAAATAACACATGACGTTCCAGTCTGATAGCTTCGTGCCTTCCGAATATAACTTCTGGGCAGTTCTGATGTCACTTGTCTGTGACTTGACTCATTTTGAAAGAATTTCACATTGGAATCCGAGGCTGTCAGCATAGGACAAGCACACCTGGTTTGGAGGCTCACATCTTACTATATTTGGTCTTCAGAGAGAAAAGCAAGCATGAAAACAAAAAGCCCCCCTGGTAGTCATCTACCTGGCCCCTCCACAATCCACTCCAGAGATTTTCTTTATAGCATGCTCCTAGACAGAAAAAAGTCTCAGTAGCCCTCTTGGGATGGTTTTTCAGCATCAACGGTGGGAAGCAGTGAGGAGAAGCTGAGAGGATCCCAGCATTAACTATGGGAGATCCAGACCAGTGTTATCAGTCTCAAAATTTAGATGGGTATGCAAAAAGAAGGCGAAAATAAAGAAACTCTGTGACGTTCTGCAAGATCAGCTGAAGCCTTTGCCGGCTTATTTTTAAGGCTAAAGGGGGCTTTACACGCAGCGACATCGCTAGCGATGACGCTCGTGAAAGCACCCGCCCCCGTCATTTGTGCGTCATGGGCAAATCGTTGCCCGTGGCGCACAATATCGCTAGTACCCGTTACACGGACTTACCTTCCTAGCGACATCGCTGTGGGCGGCGAACAGCCTCTTTTCTAAGGGGGCGGTTCATGCAGCATCACAGTGACGTCACACAGCAGGCGTCCAATAGAAGCGGAGGGGCGGAGAGCAGCCGCATTAACGACACGCCCACCTCGTTGCCAGAGGACGCAGGTACGGTGTTGTTCGTCATTCCCGGGGTGTCACATGTAGCGATGTGTGCTGCCTCAGGAACGACGAACAACCTGCGTCCACAATGACCAACGAGATTTTGAAAATGAACGACGTGTCAACGATCAACGAGTAGGTGAATATTTTGATCGTTAACACTCGCTCGGATCTGTTACATGCAACGATGTCGCTAACGAGGCCGGATGTGCGTCACGAATTCCATGACCCCAACGACATATCGTTAGATATGTCGTTGCGTGTAAAGCCCCCTTAAGACCACACGGCGAGATTTGTGGTTCGACAGTAATTCTCACAACAGTCGCGTGAAACTTGTCTACGACTCCCTATTGCGTGACTGTTTTAGAATTCTGATTTTGCTGTAACAGCCAAGGTACAACACGTCACTTGCAAGTTGCACTGAAGTCTTTAGCAACTTATTTGGAAACATTTGCGGCTCTTGCAACTTTCACACTCACCGCTGGGACTTTTTCTGACTCACACTTTCTGTTTTTTTTTCTTTTTAGTAAGAGTTTTGAACAGTTTCCATATCTTCAGAGGCAGGAATATGCTAATAAGTAGCACCTCTGTATATAGCTGATAACAAAGGACCCATTATTCACAATAGGCAGTCACATCTGACCCTGCTCACCCTTCCTTTATGACCTTTGCACACACTCATTAGATGCCTCAATACAAAAGATAGAGTCTGAGTCTGTTCATTGCTGCTAAGGTAAAGTGCTCAGCATAAATGAGTACACCCCATTTCAAAAGTAAGTTTTTAATCAATATCTAACTGAACATAAGAAAAATGTCCAAAATTTTGACTGTACTGAGCAGGGGCGTAATGACCATGGTTGCAGTGATTGTGACTGAGGCCGGGTCCAGGGGTGTACAGGGCCCGCCTGCCCTAGCCTCTGCTACAGATGGATGTGTGTCTAAGGGCGCCTGCGCTGCGATGTGCCGGCCGCAGATTAAAGGCCGCTTTACACGCTACGACATCGCTAACGAGATGTTGTTGGGGTCATGGAATTCGTGACGCACATCCGACCTCGTTAGCGACATCATTGCGTGTGAAACGACCGTTAACGATCAAAATTACTTACCTAATCGTTGATCGTTGACGAGTCGTTCCTTTCCCGATTATCGTTGATGTTGCAGGACACAGGTTGTTCATTGTTCCCGAGGCAGCACACATCGCTATGTGTGACACCGCAGGAACGAGGAACATCACCTTACCTGTGGCCACCCGCAATGAGGAAGGAAGGAGGTGGGCGGGGTGTTCGTCCCGCTCATCTCCGCCCCTCCGCTTCTATTGGGCGGCCGCTTAGTGATGCCGCTGTGACGCCGCATGAACCGCCCCCTTAGAAAGGAGGCGGTTCGCCGGCCACAGCGACGTTGCTAGGCAGGTAAGTATGTGTGACGGGTGTAAGCTATGTTGTGCACCACGGGCAGCGATTTGCCTGTGACGCACAACCGACGGGGGCGGGTGCTTTCACCAGCGACATCGCTAGCGATGTCGCTGTGTGTAAAGCCCGCTTAAGGCCATGAATATTCATTGCTTCCCATGCACACAATCCTGGGCATGGGGAGCAGAAAATATGCTGACAGCTGCCGATGCTTAGTAGCCGTGCATGACACTGATGTAATACACTGCGCCGCTTACACACTGGTCAGTTACCGGCATGCCAGGATTGCAGGAGGACACTGGACGATTGCAAAGTAGGTGAGTACAATAGTTTTTTTTCGTTTTTTTTTTTACTGTGTGTGGTGTGGTGGGGGGCTATATACCAGGAGGGAGGGCTATATACTGGTATGGATGGACATATACCAGGATGAGGGGACTATATACCAGAATAGGGGGCTATATACCAGAATATCAACCCTCTCCCCTCTCCCCCCCATCTAGGGGTCTTACCCTCAGACCCTCACTTCCATTATAAACAACCCCATGCCCACATAGACTTAGAAAAAGAATGTTTATTCCAAACCAGGCTGCATTTTGAACACGCCCCCCAATCACGTGACAAATTACACCATACCTGGAAGGAGCCCGTACATTCTAGCATCTACCTGTATTTTTAGTGCACGATCTAGACGCACGCAGCCCGGGAAATGAATGCACAATCTAGCAGCAGGGCCCACCATGACACGGAGCTTTGGTGAGTACACTACGCGTGCTCCTATCACCCTATCCCTTCCACTAACATTCTTAATCCCCAGATTCTGGTTCCCATAGACTTAAATGGGTACCGGATACCCTTGTAGCCTTGTAGCTTCAAGCCAGGGGATCCACAGACAGGCGTTACAAGGAGAAACCCACCGAACACCAAACCGGACTGACCTCTAAAGGGATCCAGGTTTGACGGAGCCCATCATAGAAAGTCACCAGTATTACCTGGGTGAGCGGCATCGTACAAAAGTGAGTAAACAACCTGGAACTGCAACCATAGACTCTGACTCTTTATTACCTGTACTGCTGCTCCCCGCCGCCATTACTACTTGCCTCATCATCCTCCCCGGGGACTGCTCTACCTGTGGAGAGCGATACCATCCCTGGCTGCTACTACCATTTGCCCCGGAGGACAGCGACAGCAGCGGCGGCCCATTCCCTAGCCGCATACCACAGATGGCGTGACGACAAACACCTCACAACTACCCCCAACATCTCACCCCTGCCATTCTCTGTATGTCTCGGGGCAACAAAGCCGGGCTAGGCCGCCCTTGACAAATGATAATTTAGTGAATCCTGCTTTGAGCAGGGGGTTGTACTAGATGACCCAGGAGGTCCATTCCAACTCTAATATTCTATGATTCTATATGGCACTGTGCTGTCGGGCGCTGTGTGGTCAGGGAAGCTTGAAACTTTCCCCGTCCAGGCAGATTCTGGAAAACCAACATGAAGTATGATCTTTCCTAGGGTCCTGTGACCCTGTGTGGTGTCGATCCGTGGAGAGCAGGGATGCCTCTTCTCCTCCTTCCCACCGGAGCACCTGTAGATGCAACTGCTCCCTTGCTCTCCTGCTGGAGAACTCTCTAACTGCTGTGTTGGCTCCTCACTCCCCCTACTGGCTGCACCTCCCCACTCCCAGGTACTAAGCTAGTGGAACTGGAGCCCCTGTTGAGGGCATCCTGTCAATGCTTCCTCTGTCGGCGACCCCTTGGTTCCAGTGGGAACAGGGCAACCTGATGTGTATTGAGTGTGTAATGTGGAGAAACCGGGACTGACCTCCTCAGGAACCAGGTTTAGCATTACACCCAATGTTGGGTGCAATACTCTGTGGCAACTGAAGCCTCAGGGGTGCCACACTTGCATTAGGTCGAATATCGGAATAGTACTTTGGGATTCGTTACGAATAATCCGAACAGGAATGGTTACTATTCGCTCATCACTAATTACATACATTCATTAGATGAGTGTATATGATCAGAGTCTTCTCATGTTAGCAGATTGTTATTAACGGGAACCTATCATCAGGTTTTTATACAAGAAACTGATGGCAGCTATTTAAAGTCATTGTAATGCTGATTACATCCACATCTTTATTTTAGAAATTTGGGTTTACATTTTAGAGAAATGTATGGTTGAATTGTTATGCAAATGAACCAGACGTGTTGGGGGCAGGCAGTGGCCTTACATTTTTGCTGGCCCTTTTCCCTAACCACTGCCAGCCACCTATCACCTGTCAGGGATTGAAAGGCCACTCTTGTTTCAGGGACCTGCCTTTCCTGCCTGAGATCTAGTGCAAGCGTCGTTGTTCCCTGGGGGCAGTGCATACAGAATAAGGTCCTGATGAAGAATATGTTAGTGTCTGACATGATCTACATAGCTTGCATCTGTCTCGGGCGGAGGGGACGCGCTCGCCACGCTCGGGTCCGGGGCTTCTGCTGCTGCTGCTCGGTGGCTCGAGTGGTGGACCGGACCTGGGGACTCGAGCAGCGCTCCTCACCCGTGAGTGAAATGGGGATGGTATGGTTAGGGAGATTGTTCGTGACGCCACCCATGGGTCGTGGTGATAAGGGCTGGTAAAAGGAGACTCCCGGGAGAGATGGTAGGGTGCAGCTGAGATGTTGTCCCCTCCGTGGGCAGGGGTTGGTGATCCCGGGGCCCGATGGTGTAACGGGGAGGCCGGATGGCTGGGGTGCAGGGACTGCGCGGCACGGTGCCGGACGGCACTGGTGTACTCACTCAGACAATCACTGACAGAGTCGTAGGTAAACCAAAACGGCCTGATGGACGGGTCCCGCAGCCGGCTGCAGTGTTGTTGTTGTGCTCTCCCCGGACGGCTGATGGTGGCTGTCTTTCCCTGCACCTTTGAGAATGTTCTTGACTCCTGTGGTTGCCCACCGGTAGTCCGCTCCCCGGCGTATAGGTGCCGTAGGAGCCCGTTTTGCCCGCAGGCGCTAGCCTTTGGATCTCTAGCCTGTGGCGGTGGCTGTATATCCTCTCTGGGTGGACGGTTGCCTTCAATCGGGACTTAGTAGTTGAGAAACCCCTGAGGTTCCTGTCACATTCGGATTTGACTATTGACGGCGGCTCCAAGCCTGGTCGGGGTCCAATGGCCCTGCCTGTGGGCTTAGCTTCACTCCATTCCCCGGACCGGTAACCGCGGGCCGATGCCCGACCCCGGTCCTTACGGCTCTGCGGAGTTCCACCAACTCCTGCAGACGGCCACCACCGTCTGCCAACCTTGCTGTCAGTTTCTGGGCTCCAACCCAGACACCTCAAGTGTTCACTCCTCTCACTTTCGCCTCCAAGACTGATCTGTCACTTTTCCCGCCTCCAGGCCTGTGAACTCCTCGGTGGGTGGGGCCAACCACCTGGCTCCGCCCCACCTGGTGTGGACATCAGACTCTGGAGGGAGGCAACAAGGGTTTTTGGTTTGGCTGCTGTGACTGCCTAGGGTGGGGGGTGTGTGTGCTGTTATGTATGTGACTACCTGGCTAGTCCACACATCAGATACTGACCATCTTTTTCAGTAGGATGACCAGCACAGGAACAAGCAGTAGGAATGAATGAAGAAGAATGTTCAGAATTTGGTGTGATCTGAAAACTGTCAGGCTGGGTAACGACTACAGAGTTAATTTTGGTCTCATTTTGAAGGTGAGATTCAGTTTTGTAGCTCATATGATATGGCTATATGTAGTCAGGACATATCTCTACACCAATGGCCATAGAGTTGCAACCCAGCAAGGACATATGAGATAGATCCTTAGGGCGTAAAACGTGACATTCGCTCATTTTAATAAAAGTGTAGGCCTCCTGCTTTTTGTGTATATGATCATGGATCACCCAGTTCTATCCAATTGTATACTGTAAGTTATGTTTCCCTTATA
This sequence comes from Anomaloglossus baeobatrachus, assembly GCF_048569485.1. Classification (NCBI taxonomy): domain Eukaryota; kingdom Metazoa; phylum Chordata; class Amphibia; order Anura; family Aromobatidae; genus Anomaloglossus; species Anomaloglossus baeobatrachus. Next base: position 108,328,261 of record NC_134359.1, read on the forward strand.
ACAGAAGTTTTATCTTAATATGTGGTCTTATATTGTTTAATGTAATTAATGGTCACTTGGGACATAAATCACATAAAAGCTCCTGAAACAATAGTTATCTAATCAGTTTGGTCACATCCTTTAGTAATAGAATTACATACATCTTCAATGATTTTATCTCTCTAGCCCTGACATGCAGCGGCCAATTCCACTTCATCTTTATATAAAGGGAAGGATGCAGGTGCCTTGTCAATTGATGTTATTCTCAATGATAATTATAATAATAATACTAATTAACAAACGAGACAAGAGGCTCTTACTCTGTCTCATTCCTATTTCGTGCCTGACAATTATTTCTTCATCACAGGCTATAAAACAAAGAACATACTTGTATTTCAGGCTAATAATTTACAAAGTGGTTTACTGGGGAGGAAACACTACTCATTAATAATGACTATGAAGAAAAGGAAATGCAAAGGCTAGCGGAAGTGTTCATTAGTCACTTCCCTAATAATAGTTTCAGCTCTGCTCAATGGCAAGAAGGATCCACTCAGTATAGCCGAAAGGTTGCATATGGGCACTAACGATCCACAGTCTGTTTCCTCATTTTACTTTATCTGATAACTAGAAGCCAGTTTATGTGGAGGCTTCGTATTCACATCGGCTATTAGATGTGCATATGTATAATACAACGCAGACGTTTTAGAGAGGTTTTGAAAAACTGCTGCAATGTAAGAATGCTTTAAAATATAAAAGTGTTAATAGTTTATTTTTATCAAATAACAAAATGCAAAGTGAATGAACAAAATAGAAATCTAAATCAAATCAATATTTAGTGTGACCGCCGAATCAAAGTATCAAATTCTTCTAGGTACTTGCACACATTTTTTTTCTAAGGATCTCGACAGGGAGGTTGTTTCAAACATCTTGGAGAACCAACCACAGATCTTCTGTGGATTTAGGCTTACACAACTCCTCCTGTTTCTTCATATAATCCTAGAGAGACTCAATGGTAAAATCGAAGGTATGGTTTTTTCCTCTAATATTCCATGAAGACCACGAGCTAGACTTATCTGAACAGCTGATGGGTTTTATCTGTGTCCACTGGTTGCTGCCATTTCTGAGCTGATGGCACTGCTGAATATCTTCCAAGTTTGAAAAGAAATAAGCAGGATATATCTTTTATTTTGATACACCAAGTTTCCCTGGCTGACCATTGCATCTATGGTCTTAAACATTGCCCATTTCTTGGTGTTTTCAATGCTAAAAAAAAAATACAGGTGGATACTTTTCTATGATGTAATACAAGTGCATCTCAATAAATTAGAATATCCTTCAAAAAGTTAATTTATTTCAGTAATTCAATACAAAAAGGAAACACATATTTTATAGAGTCATTACACACAGAGGGATCTATTCCTATATATTATATAGAGTCATTACACACAGAGGGATCTATTCCTATATACTATATAGAGTCATTACACACAGAGGGATCTATTCCTATATATTATATAGAGTCATTACACACAGAGGGATCTATTCCTATATATTATATAGAGTCATTACACACAGCATGATCTATTTCAAGTGTTTATATCTGTTAATGTTGATGATTAAGGCTTACAGCCAATGGAAACTCAAAAGTTATTATCTCAGAAAATTTGAATAATTACCACAAAACACCTGCAAAAGCTTCCTAAGCAGTTAAAATGGTACCTTAAGGCCGCTTTACATGCTGCGATATCGTTACAGATATCACTAGCGTGCGTACCCGCCCCCATCGGTTGTGCGACACGGGCAAATTGCTGCCCGTGGCGCACAACATCGCTCAGACCCGCTCAGACCCGTCACACTACTTACCTGCCTAGCGACGTCGCTGTGACCGGCGAACCGGCCCCTTTTAAAGGGGGCGGTTTGTGCGGCGTCACCGCGACGTCACTAAGCTGGCGCCCAATAGAAGCGGAGGGGCGGAGATGAGCGGGACGTAACATTCCGCCCACCTCCTTTCTTCAGCATTGCCGGCGGCTGCTGGTAACGTGAGGTTCCTCGTTCCTGCAGTGTCACACATAGCACTGTGTGCTGCGGCAGGAACAACGAACTGCATCGTACACGCAGCAACAACGATAATTGGGAATAGGGGGACATGTCACGATTATCGATTTTGAACGTTTTCAAAATTGCTCATAGGTGTCACATGCAACAACATCGCTAAAGCGTTTGGATGTGCGTCACAAATTCCGTGACCCCAACGAGATCGCTTGAGCGATGTCGTAGCGTGTAAAGCGGCCTTTAGTCTGGTTCAGTAGGCTACACAATCATGGGTAAGACTGCTGACTTGACAGATGTCCAGAAGGCAGTCATTGACACTCCACAAGGATTATAAGCCACAAAAGGCCATTGCTAAAGAAGGTGGCTGGTCAGAGTGCTGTATCCAAGCATATTAATGGAAGGTTGAGTGGAAGTAAAAAGTGTGGTAGAAAAAGTTGCACAAGCAACCGGGATAACTGCATCCTTGATAAGATTGTTAAGAAAAAGCCATTAAAATTTTTTGGGGAGATTCACAAGGAGTGGACTGCTGCTGGAGTCACTTCAAGAGCCACCACACACAGATGTGTCCAGGACATGGGCTACAAGTGTTACATTCCTTGTGTCAAGCCACTCATGACCAATAGACAACGCCAGAAGCATCTTACTTGGGCCAAGGAGAAAAAGAACTGGACTGTTGCTCAGTGATCCAAGGTGTTGTTTTCAGATGAAAGTAAATTTTGCATTTCATTTGGAAATCGCGGTTCCAGAGTCTGGAGGAAGAGTGGAGAGGCCACAATCCAAGCTGCTGAGGTCTAATGTGAAGTTTCCACAATCAATGATGGTTTGGGGAGCCATGTCATCTGCTGGTGTAGGTCCACTGTGTTTTATCAAGACCAAAGTCAGCGCAGACATCTATCAGGAAATTTTAGAGCACTTCATGCTTCCCTCTGCCGCAAGCTTTTTGGACTTGGCACCTGTCCATACTGCCAAAAGTACCAATAACTGGTTTAATAACCACAGTATCACTGTGCTTGATTGGCCAGCAAACTCGCCTAACCTAAGCCCCTTAGAGAATCTATGGGAATCTATGGAGTATTGTCAAGAGGAAGATTAGAGACACCAGACCCAACAGTACAGACAAGCTGAAGGCTGCTATCAAAGCAAACTGGGCTTCCATAACACCTCAGCAGTGCCACAGGCTGATCGCCTCCATGCCACGCCGCACTGATACAGTAATTCATGGAAAAGGAGCCTCGACCAAGTATTGAGGCATTTACTGTACAGACTTTTCAGTAGGTGCCAACATTTGTGAGTTTAAAATAATTTTTTCAGTAGGTCTTATATAATATTCTAATTTTCTGAGATAATGACTTTTGCGTTTTCATTGGCTGTAAACTATAATCATCAGCATTAACAGAAATAAACACTTGAAATAGATCCCTCTGTTTAATGACTCTATATAATATATGAAATAAATTAACTTTTTGATATTCTAATTTATTGAGAAGCACTAGTGTATCCAGAGAGGCGTCTGATGGCTTTGCACACGTCTACATCCACATAACATCTGTGGTTAGTTCTCCATGATTTTTGTAACAACCTTCCTACTGAGTTCCTTAAAAAACTGTGTTCAACTAAAGCTAGAATAATTTATGATTTGATGCTGAATTGAAGGCAAAGGGCGGTCACACCAAATATTGACGATTTGGACTTTTGTTTATTCACTTTGAATTTTGTTAATTGATAAAAATATATTATGAACATTTCTACTTTTAAGAGACATTGGTGAACACATATTTATGGTAAAATCCCCTCCATCCCAATGTGGCTGAAACCATTCTTTTTCAGGCTGCATGGGTGGGATTTTGGAAATATCAGCAGCCAGAGTGTGTAATTTTATCACCATTGACAGTTATTCACAAAAATGCAAACAACTCATACTGGGATGCCGGCTCCCATTGTTCACATAAGGAGCCACCTCTTTGTAATCGTGACAAGATGTCATGAGTAGAGTTGATCGAACCCGCCAAAATCCAGGACTGGCAGATCACTGCTAGATTGAAAGAAAAGTCCGGATCCGCTCCGGATTCCGACGCCCATATAAATCTAAGGGGACCAGAATCCGGAGACTAAAAACGTTTGTGGATGGGATAGGGGGTAGGAGCGTGCGCAGTGTACTCTCCAAAGGCTGTGTCATGGCAGCAAACTCCTTCTAGGTCACGCTTTTCCCTTCCGGAGCCGACAATTCAATATTCATTATTTTTCCCTCCCACCGGCGAGTGTAATTGGTTGCAGTTAGACAAGCCCCCACTCTGAGTGGCAGCATGTCAGCAGACTGCAACCAATCACAGGTGGCAGGACGGCTGGTGGGCGGAGAAAGCAGTGCAAGTGTCTGCAGGTCAGTATGGTGACCGTGCATGTGTTTCAGAATTGTGCACGGCTGTCTCGGTGATGTGTTGTTAGACTCGTGCGAGTCTGGCATGACAGCTCCCGGAACAGCCTGCCGCTCTATGAACATGAGCGTGCATGTACCTAGAAACACATGCACGCTTCTGTCAGAAGTGTGCGCATCTGTGCTGCGATGTCAGACTCACGGGAGTCCCTCGCAAGTGTGACTCCGGCCTAAAAGAAACCGCATGCGTCTTTTTTATTTATTATTATTTAAATAGTTAATTAAAAAAAAAAGACAAGGTTCAGTCCCCCCTAATTTTGATACCCAGCCAAGATAAAGCCGGCTGGGGGCTGGTAGTCTCAGCCCACAGCCGCCCGATATTGTTGCATCTATTAGATGTGACAATGCCGGTGCAATACCGGCTCTTCCCGTTGGCCTGGAGCGGTGCCAATCGAGTTAATAAGGGTTTAATAGCAGATGGCACAGGCGTCTATGAGATGCCTGCATCACACTAACCTGTAAATTAAAGAAAATAAACACAGACACAGAGAAAACACCTTTATTTGGAATAAAGTAAAAAACACACACCCTCCTTCCCCTCTTTATTAACCCCCAACACCCTGCAGCTCTGGCATAATCCACATGAGGTCCCTCGCTGCTTCAGCTCTGCTACATAACACAGCCAGCGGTCATAGAGCACGACCGCAGGCTGTGCAGACAATGACTGAGCCGCGATGACTGCACGGCAGGCAGATACTGTCACAAGCTGGGGGCGCATCTGCCTGCAACCAATCACAGACGAGATGATGGCCGGTGGGTGGGGAAAACACGGAAATCTGTGTGTATATGATGCACAGTATAGGAAGTGAATGTGCAACCCGAAGCAGTGTGCCGCCATGACACTGAGTCTCGGTAAGTATGAAACGCTGTTTTATTCCTGTTTTTCTTTATTTTTCAATTATTTTCCCCAGTGCCGGAACCGGATTGTGCAGATGGAATCCCGGATCCGTGTCTGGCACCCAGGAATCTTTCACACCGCGTGGATCTGGACTTTTACAGTCCGAATCCGCTCAACTATAGTCATGAGGCATATGTAGAATCAACAAGTTGTTTTACTTAAAGTATCTTCTAGATTCTCAGCTTAAGGGTGTGCTTACATTAGCGTACAGCATCCAATGTGAGAGCATCGGATGCAATATGATAATGGCACGGCTCAAACTCTTCTGCTAGCGTGAGCCGAGTGTCATTCACTGTGATCTGATTCTGTAGCATGTGAAAATCGGGTCAGAGGTGAGAAGAATGAGAGATTAATTTAGCCATGCTCCCATTGCCTGTCTCTGCATATATTCAACGGCACTTGGATGACATCTAAGTGCAGTCCAATGTGTCACAAGCACCCATAGACTTATATGGGTGCATTGATCTGAATCATGCTGCCAAACGCAGCATGCTGTGATTTTTTTCTTACGCCAAATCAGCATGAGAAAAAACTTGCAGATCTGACTTGCATCATTGATTAAAATTGGTCAGAGTTCAATGCGAGATTTTCTCTCATTGCACTTCTTCGTATTATACACCAGTGTGCACGTACCCTTAAAGGGGATGTCCACTACTTCTGCAACCCCTACATGTTCCCCTTGTTCGCCCCCACAAAAATAAATAAGCCTATACTCACCTCCAGTGCAGCTCCAGTTCCAGCGACGTTTGAAGTCACGTTTCCCAGGCCCACATGACATTGTTATGACAAGAGAGCTCTGCGAGCAATCAGCGCCTGATGTCTGTCTCCCTGCCTTCAGACATGTGAGCAGGATGTGAGCGCTATGATGACTTCCTGCTCAAACATCTGAGGCCATGATGAAGGAGGCCGGCACTGGTTGGTCATGTGACCCGCATGTCATAACAATTTCACATGGGCCCCATGAACGTGACTTCATATGTGGTGCCCTGGACCAGCCAGGGGCCACAGAGAACAACACCTACACACCCCACACTCCCGGTCAGGCACACCGAAGTCAGACACAAACCCTTGTTGCCTTCCTCCAGGGGCTGACCAGGGGGTGGAGCCAGGCGGTTGGTCTCCGCCCACCGAGGAGTTCACAGTCCTGGAGGCGGGAAAAGAGGAGAGATCAGTTTGAGAGTGGAAAGTGAGAGGAAGGAAAGTGGTAGAGGAACAGACTGAAGTTGGTCCGGGTGTGTGGCCCGGACGGATCAGCAAGGTTGGCAGACGGTGGTGACCGTCTGCAGGAGTGGCCTATCGGAGTCTACCGTAAGGACCGTGGACGGGCGGTGGCCTGGCGGTACCGGACCGGTACACAAAGAGAAGTCAGCACCATCTGGCAGGGGCTTACGGACTCCGGCAATTCTAGGAGTCGCCGAGAATTTGCCAAATCCATCAGCGAAGGGAACCTCCTGGGTTTCCCAGCAGCCAAGTCCCGACAGAAGGCAACAGTCCAACCGTGAAAGGGAAACACAGCCACCGCCAAGGCAACCGTTCCCAGGGCCAGAGCCTGCGGGCAAAAGGGGCTCCTCCGGCCCATATCCAAGCTGGGGAGCGGGTTACCGGTGGGAACCCATTGGAACCGTTACAGTACACAGGTGCAGGGAAAGGCAGTCACCATCAACCTGCCGGGAGAAAACAACACCGCAGCCGTCTGTGGGACCCGTCCATCCAGCCGTGTGTTTTACCGAGAACTGTGTCCTCATCATTGGCTGAGTGAGTACCACCGTGCCGTGCGGCACAGCGCTGCCCCCGCGACCCTGCACCTCACCAGGCCCCGTAACCCGCCTGTCATCCATCCCTACCCCATCACCGGGCCCCGGGACAACCAACCCCCTACCCACGGAGGGGAGAACTAACAACAAAGCTACTCCCTGTCACCGCTCCCGGGATCCCCGTCCAGAGCAGCGGGGGTGTCACCAATATCACCACAACCGTGGGTGGCGTCACGGACAATACTCAAATCCCCCACAATCAAATCCCCACCCTTTTCACTCACGGGCGAGGAGCGCTGCTCGAGTCCCCAGGATCCGGCCCACCGCTCGAGCCACCACAGAGCAGCGGCAGCAGCAGCCGGACCCGAGCAGTGGGAGAGCGCAGCATCCCCTCCTCCGCCCGTGACAACTTGGCGTCACAAACAGGATCCTACCGTTCTACCAACTGGTGGAAGTGCGCCTTGTGTGACCGCCGGAGGTGCCCGGCCAAAAAAATTGTGAAGCCGCCATCTTGGGCGCGAAGAATTCCCGCTCGAGCGTCTCCTCGAGTAGTGGAGGCGCGAAGGCCAAAACCCCGCCCCTGTAGAGGAGGAGCCGGAAAGAGACTAAGGGGGACTGGTAGCGTCTGGCCGCATGTAGCCCGCGGCTATAAAAGCAGAGACGCCAGGACTCTGCGGCGATATTGGGTTCCTGGAAGACCTCATTGCCAAGATGCACAGGCCGACTACCAGCGATGACGCTCCCGCACCCGGCACGGCGATGTGGCTGAGAGACCGGACCGCCCCGCTGAACAACCGTCTGCAAGCCCACATGCAGCTCCTCCTGGAGGAGTGGAAGACCGATATGGCGGACGTGGTGGCAGCTATGCGGAGACGCGAGATGGAAGAGGATTTGGAAGGGAGGGTGAGTGACCCACGCCCCTGTACCCCTAGCGGGTCGGTCATCATGGCCGAGGGACCCGGTCCATCCCTGCTCGCCCTGCCTCCTCCCCCACTACCCGTGTTAGCTGCTGCCGCCCCGCCACTAGGCCCGCTACCTATTCAACCGGTAGCGATACCTGGCCAATCCACCTCGGCGGACCGATTGGCTGCAGACACGCGGAGCCGGCCTGAATCACCCCTGTGGGAACCGCCAGGATCGCGGCCCCTTAGTGAAGACGTGTCAGAGGCCCCGGCCAGGATGGCACCAGGCGCTGTGCCCGAGCCCGGGACCGTGGAGTGGATGAAGGCCAGAATAATTGAGCTCAACCAACGCCAGCAGAACCAGATATGCCTTATGATGGAGCAGTGGACCAATGAGGTGGAGATGCTGATTGCGACTGCCCCGATGTACGGGATGGGAACAGATGTGACGGAGCCGACAGGTGACCCACGTCCCTATGTCCTACCAGGACCGGCCACTGCGGCTGAGGGGCCCAGCCCAGTCTCGAACCACGCATCGCCCTTACCATTACTTATGGGGCGCCTCAGCGTGAATCCACCTGACCTACTACCCCACGCTACCGCAGAAGAATCTGATATGATGGATACTGGGAGCCGGGAGGCTGCGGCAGCTGGCGGCAACCCGCCTGACGCAGAGACAAGTGATAGTGGCTCCAGTGACTCCAGCTCCGGTGCTGAGCCCACCCCTGAAAGTGAGGAGGCAAGTGAGCGTCTCCGCTACGTGGGAGAACCGGTAGTTTATTACACCGCGCGCAATGGTGGGAACAGATACCGGGCACCCCTGTCACAGCAGGCATGTCACTGCATGTTTCACATGCTGGTGGCGGAAGATGGGGCCGCCTCAACCGAAGAGTCGGAGTAAAGGCAGCGGAGTCCCGTTGCAAGTTGTCCCCATTGGGACCACCAAAGTACCGTTTAACTGTTTTTGAAAGAATGAAAAGAATGATTACCGAAGAGTCACCTGATTTGCTGCTTGATTGGAACCGGTCGTGGCCGGCAACTGGTCCCCGTTGGGACCCCCTTTTCAAATTATGCGTAGAAACTACTACGGACAAGCCCGAGAACTGGCAGGGCAACCACAAACTTGTGGCATGTAAATAATGTTGTTGTGGCTAAACCGTTACCGACTCCGGAGAGGCTGATTTGGAGGATGGGCCTGGAGGGAAGTGATGGCCCAGGCCCGCCACTACCGCAAGCGGTGGCGATCCTCTGGGGGTTTCAGAGGGTTCACCATGGACGTGGGTCCCCTGAAAAGGACAGAACCCGCTCGGGCAACTTGTGCTGGACTGGGGTCAAGGGGTGCTGCCTGTTTGCTTAGGGGCAGCATCAGGACCAGGTTGCTTGGGTGGGAGAGAGCGGAAGCCGTAACCGTTACGCAACGTTTTAAATAAGAGTACCTCTCTCGATGTGGGAAGATGTTATTTTACTTGTAATGTGTTACCGTTTTTCTATCTTTCAGTTGTGAAAATAAAACCGGTGATGGACGGGCAGCCCGCGGACGGTCTGCATTTTACTAAGGGGGAATGTGGCGCCCTGGACCAGCCAGGGGCCACAGAGAACAACACCTACACACCCCACACTCCCGGTCAGGCACACCAAAGTCAGACACAAACCCTTGTTGCCTTCCTCCAGGGGCTGATGTCCACACCAGGGGGTGGAGCCAGGCGGTTGGTCTCCGCCCACCGAAGAGTTCACAGTCTTGGAGGCGGGAAAACAGGAGAGATCAGTTTGAGAGTGGAAAGTGAGAGGAAGGAAAGTGGTAGAGGAGCAGACTGAAGTTGGTCCGGGTGTGTGGCCCGGACGGATCAGCAAGGTTGGCAGACGGTGGTGACCGTCTGCAGGAGTGGCCTATCAGAGTCTACCGTAAGGACCGTGGACGGGCGGTGGCCCGGCGGTACCGGACCGGTACACAAAGAGAAGTCAGCACCATCTGGCAGGGGCTTACGGACCCCGGCAAGGCTAGGAGTCGCCGTGAATTTGCCAAATCCGTCAGCGAAGGGAACCTCTTGGGTTTCCTAGCAGCCAAGTCCCGACAGAAGGCAACAGTCCAACCGTGAGAGGGAAACACAGCCACCGCCAAGGCTACCGTTCCCAGGGCCAGAGCCTGCGGGCAAAAGGGGCTCCTCCGGCCCATATCCAAGCTGGGGAGCGGGTTACCGGTGGGAACCCATTGGAACCGTTACAGTACACAGATGCAGGGAAAGGCAGTCACCATCAACCTGCCGGGAGAAAACAACACCGCAGCCGTCTGTGGGACCCGTCCATCCAGCCGTGTGTTTTACCGAGAACTGTGTCCTCATCATTGGCTGAGTGAGTACCACCGTGCCGTGCGGCACAGCGCTGCCCCCGCGACCCTGCACCTCACCAGGCCCCGTAACCCGCCTGTCATCCATCCCTACCCCATCACCGGGCCCCGGGACAACCAACCCCCTACCCACGGAGGGGAGAACTAACAACAAAGCTGCTCCCTGTCACCGCTCCCGGGATCCCCGTCCAGAGCAGCGGGGGTGTCACCAATATCACCACAACCGTGGGTGGCGTCACGGACAATACTCAAATCCCCCACAATCAAATCCCCACCCTTTTCACTCACGGGCGAGGAGAGCGCAGCGTCCCCTCCTCCGCCCGCGACACATACAACATTGGAGTTACGGCTGTACCGGAGGTGAGTATGGGCTTATTTATTTTTACAAGGGCAAACAAGGTGAATGAGTAGGGGCTGTCCAAGTTGTGGACAAAACCTTTACCAAAACTATCTATATTCAAAACGTGCTTTTTGCTTTTCCTCTAAGGGTGTTTCTGCACTGTGTGTAACCCTTAACACTACATAATTCCTTCAGCTTCATACAGGCCTAGTGAGGCCACATGATCAACCACTATCTGACTCACCAACTTTCCTTACTTCTCACTAACTTCCAACAAGAGGAACTCCTCTATAGATCTGCATTTGGGTGAACTACATTGGTGTTAGGCTGATATGAAGAGGTGGAGTCAGGTTAGGTTGGATACAAGGACCCAGAGTTTGTACATCAGGCTGTAAGGGATGTGTATGTACACTTCATAAAATAAACGTGTAGGGAATATATTCTAATCAATTCACATTTCCCAATACAAAATTTTATTACATCAAAAATATTAAAACACACACATTTATGTGCGATATACAACACACACTAAAACATAAGTACAGAATGACAGTGCAATCCTCAGCTGATAATGCAAAAGTTCAGTTTAATAATTTATGTGCAATTAAAGAGTTCTGAACTCAGGGGTATATGGAAAATCCACCCTATTTAAACCAGCCTTCCATCATATGGGTTCAATATTTATGATAACCAATATATCTAGATGGATACTTTTGTATATAAATCTGGTTATCCATTGTTCTCAAATTTATTACAGAAGGCAGGGTTGAACAGAAAATCGGATTTACACCAATTCGGCCATATTCACAGGACATGTAGTGTATACTATTAATAAAGAAATCCTCAATGAGCAATACTTAGCTTCATATATAAAAGAGAGTCCTTGATCTATATCATGTATACACTAGGCCAGGGGTGGGCAATTAATTTTCCCATGGGGCCGCATGAGAAATTGGGATGGTTTTAGAGGGCCGGGCTAATATAATTAACTCAGTTCTACCCAATACTGTATATAGTATATATACTCTCTTCATAAACAAACAGTAATTTAAACAATACAAAGACGCAATGAAAATATGGAGGTCAGTGGGGGGCATAGACATTACTGGGGCCAGTGGGGGGCATAGACATTACTGGGGCCAGTGGGGGGCATAGACATTACTGGGGTCAGTGGGTGACAAACACATTACTGGGGTCAGTAGGGGGCATACACATTACTCGGACCTGAGGAACATACATACTGGCCCTGGTGGCCTATGAAGCATACATATTGGCCCTGGTGGCCAGTGGAGCATACATACTGACAGTGGTGGCCAGTGGGGCACACATACTGACAGTGGTGGCCAGTGGCGCACACATACTGACAGTGGTGGCCAGTGGAGCACACATACTGACAGTGGTGGCCAGTGGGGCATACATACTGACAGTGGTGGCCAGTGGGGCATACATACTGACAGTGGTGGCCAGTGGGGCATACATACTGACAGTGGTGGTCAGTGGGGCATACATACTGACCGTGGTGGCCAGTGGGGCATGCATACTGACAGTGGTGGCTAGTGGGGCATGCATACTGACAGTGGTGGCTAGTGGGGCATGCATACTGACAGTGGTGGTCAGTGGGGCATACATACTGACCGTGGTGGCCAGTGGGGCATGCATACTGACAGTGGTGGCTAGTGGGGCATTCATACTGGCCCTGGGGGTGCTGAGGGCACAGGCAGGCAGCACTGCAGCAGTAGAGCCTGAGGGCTCCTCTGGCTGCCTTCTCTGAGTCCCCTGTGTGTCTGCTTCTTCTATTACAGGCATAGGGGGACCTGAGCAGACACAACCGCTGCTCTCCTGATCCCCCCTCCTGCAGGCACACTGCTCTATCCCTGCTGCTACTGGTGGACATTACCTCAGTTGCAGAACTGACGTTTATGAAGTGGCCGCTGTGGTGAAGAGCCGGTCACATGTAAGGATCTTGGGTAGAAGGGGCAAGCAAAGGGGGCGTGGCCAGCATCGAGAGTGCAGCAGGAGGGGACAAGGAAGGCATCCGAGGAGTGTGTGTTTCCAGCATTGAGGGGGCGTGGACGACCGCAAAAGGGGCGTGGCTAGCAGCAAAGATGCCATAGAAGGCATCCAGAGAGAGGGGGCATGACTGGCAGCAAGAGGGGGCGTGACCGGCAAAGTGGGGGGGCGTGGCAGCTGCTTATCACTGCACTGCGGGATACATAGCTCCCGGCAGTGAGAGCGGGGCTGGGGCATAGATCAGGCAACGCCTCCAACTCTCAGCAAGAAGGGCGCGCTGGTCACAGACAGTAGGCGGGCTGGATCAGGCCCGCGGGCCGCCCCTTGCCCAGGTCTGCACTAGGCGAACCGCTGTAACGGGGTGCCAGGGGCGCCTCTGGGCTTGTAGTCGTGGCCCCTTCTGTCAGGCTTACCCCTGGCTCCGCCGTCACTATCGGGACGGGAGATGTCTTGGTGGGGCAGAGTGTGGTGGTGCAGATGTCGTCTGGCGCACAAATACTCTTCAGGCATGGTTCAATGCAAATAACAAACATGTTTTATTCTTCGCAATTCTTCACACTTGGCAGTAACAAAACACAGTGCTGTGGCGCTTCCTTTAGCTGAGGGGAAGCCTGCCCTAGCGTCCCCTCAAGTGGGTGACTTGCCTGACTACTCCTCTTCGCCCGGCTCCCACTTCTGGCTACCCACAGCCCGGACCCACACCGGGACTGCTTCGCACTATGAGGTTCCGCCCGCTCCTGTTCTCTCCGGCTTCCCTGAACTTCAGCTCCCTTCTTTCTTTCTTTCTTTCTGCCCACTCAGCTCCACACTCTGCCCCTGGCTGTTTCTTCTCTCCCGTCCCGGACACAACTGCCTTCAGCACACACTTCCTTTCCCCCTAAGCTGCCGGCTCCTCCTCCCTCCTCTACAGTTTCTATGGGGACAGCATTAACCACTTCAGAGAAAACCTGTGCTTCCTTGTAAGGGGTCTGCCCACCCCTTACATACCTCCCCTCTTTAAGCCTAAGCCTCCCGGCAAGGCACAAATCTAAAATCACATTTTAAAACTAAACAAAGTCATTTTAATGAAACTGCGAACATGTTCACCTGAGGGCACCCGCAAGGGCACACCAGTCCAGCGCCCGGAGTTCCTCCTGGAAGCTCCCGGTCTTAGTCGTGCCCGGAGGCCGTCGGCAGGCACTCCCGGTCTTAGTGGAGTTTCTGCCCGGAGGCTTTTGCAGCACTCCCGGTCTTAGACGTTAGCTGGCAGGAACACAACTCGGCAAAAATCTTCTTAACGACGCGGAGGGAGCCCCTGGGTCAGTCCAGCATCAGGCTCTCTTCCAAGCTCAGCAACTTGAACGGTTACAAACAACACACCTTCTTCCGGCTCAAAACAACGCCGGTGTTGAACAAAAACAGGCCCGCCATCTTCCGGTCTTGAAAAGTCACTCCGGATGATATGCACGTTGCCATTCGGCTTGTTGGGCCTGCACATACTCCGACAGGGACTGTCCCGGCAACCGGCGCAGCCTCCGGAAGGGCTCGTAGTTGGCGGGTTGCTCTAACATCTCGGGTGGGAGAGTTCAGCTAGCACCGGTCTTTGCTGCGACCGCCGCCGGTATTGGCATTCCTCCCACTCGATTTCCTGTTGCCACTGTGCGGCCTCTTGTGTAGTGGGCCGCTCCGGTCCTCCTGGCACAGCCGGTAGGTTAAGGGTGGGTCCTTCCGCAGCCGCAGTCTGCTTCGGGCGTCCTCTGGCCAGGTTAGTCGCTACTAGTGCGGCTACCGCAGCTTGCTGTCTTCCTGGAGTCTCCATCTTGCTCGGAGTCAGCGTTTCTGGTAATGGCGTCGGGGTCAGTGGAGATGCTGGAGGAAGTGGAGGCGGGCTTACTTTTCCCGCTCTTGGGTATACTCCACCCCCAGTCTCACACATCAGGTCAACCCCTACGCGGCGGTTCTTCTTTTTCTCTGGAACACTGCCCACTTCACATATCTTCCTTCGTGCCCTGGGACCGGCACCTCCCCTCTTTGGGCGGAGTACTCCGAACTTCTTTTTCGGCACCGGCCAGCCCCAGGCTCTTCTTTTGGCGCCAATTCTGCGCGCGCTTTCTGTGTCTTCACAGACAACGGCCATCTTGCCGCCATCTTGTGCCCGGTCCAACGCCTTAGGCACTTCTTCCTCTTCCCACCATGGGATCGGGACTCTTTTCCAATAATCTGGATCCAGTGTCCTCGGCATCACTTGATCTCCTTCTTGGAGCGGGACCCCTTGCATATGAGCCGGATCCTGCCGACTATGCCACATGTAACGGGGTGCCAGGGGCGCCTCTGGGCTTGTAGTCGTGGCCCCTTCTGTCAGGCTTACCCCTGGCTCCGCCGTCACTATCGGGACGGGAGATGTCTTGGTGGGGCAGAGTGTGGTGGTGCAGATGTCGTCTGGCGCACAAATACTCTTCAGGCATGGTTCAATGCAAATAACAAACATGTTTTATTCTTCGCAATTCTTCACACTTGGCAGTAACAAAACACAGTGCTGTGGCGCTTCCTTTAGCTGAGGGGAAGCCTGCCCTAGCGTCCCCTCAAGTGGATGACTTGCCTGACTACTCCTCTTCGCCCGGCTCCCACTTCTGGCTACCCACAGCCCGGACCCACACCGGGACTGCTTCGCACTATGAGGTTCCGCCCGCTCCTGTTCTCTCCGGCTTCCCTGAACTTCAGCTCCCTTCTTTCTTTCTTTCTTTCTGCCCACTCAGCTCCACACTCTGCCCCTGGCTGTTTCTTCTCTCCCGTCCCGGACACAACTGCCTTCAGCACACACTTCCTTTCCCCCTAAGCTGCCGGCTCCTCCTCCCTCCTCTACAGTTTCTATGGGGACAGCATTAACCACTTCAGAGAAAACCTGTGCTTCCTTGTAAGGGGTCTGCCCACCCCTTACACCGCCACAATCCAATATTTAGCATTTTTGTGGACATCTCCATCACTGGTTGTCCATTTGCTGTATGGAAAAGGTCCGCTTCAAGGTCCACTTTAATGTGATAATAGATGTATACATGATATACAGTATATCATGGGCTCTCTTTTATATATGAAGCTAAGTATTGCTCATTGAGGATTTCCTTATTAATAGTATACACTACATGTCCCTCTGTGAATATGGCCGAATTGGTTTAAATCCGATTTTCTGTTCAACCCTGCCTTCTGTAATAAATTTGGGACCACTGGATAACCAGATTTATATACAAAAGTATCCATCTAGATATATTGGTTATCATAAATATTGAACCCATATGATGTAAGGCTGGTTTAAATAGGGTGGATTTTCCATATACCCCTGAGTTCAGAACTCTTTAATTGCACATGAATTATTAAACTGAACTCTTGCATTATCAGCTGAGGATTGCACTGTCATTCTGTACTTATGTTTTACTGTGTGTTGTATATTGCACATAAATGTGTGTGTTTTAATCTTTTTGATGTAATAACATTTTGTATTGGGAAATTTTGTGAATTGTAGGGATGTGTAACAGAAAATATTTGAACGACAGGTTGATTGGTAGACAAACAAAGCCAGACACATCGAAAGTCATAAAACCAGGTGGGCAAATTAAGAGGAAAAAAGCTGAAGCAGCACACAGATGAAGGTAGCAAGTCCACAGCAGTGAGCAATGTAATATGAACTGACTCAAACAGTTGTGAGGCTTATAGCAAACAATGGGTTAAACAAAGTAGATGCAAGCTATAGAGTCCACAACAGATTATCATTTTGTGAGAACAGACTTCAATAATGTGTTTCATGATGTTAGCAACACACAATTGGTTAGCATGATGGGCTAACTAGAACAGCTTCAAGTTATAGAATCCACAGCAGAAATCGCAGAAGTGTCATGGGGTGTAACGGGGTCACTGTATCAACATGGGCTGAAAGGCCACTCTGCCAGGAAGAAGCCATTACTCCAAAAGAAGCATAAAAAGCCAGATGAATGCTTGCAAATGCACAGAGGATCACAGACCTTAAGATTTGGAGATATGTGCTGTGGTCTGACGAAACTAAAATTGAACTTTTTGGCCATAATGACCATCGTTACATTTGGAGAGAAAAGGGAGACGCTTTGAAGCCTAAGAACAACATACCAACTGTGAAACACGGGGGTGGCAGCATCATGTTGTGGGGTTGTTTTGCTGCAGGAGGGACTGGTGTATGTCACCCAGGGAAGGGGGTACTCGGTCCCGGGTGGTTGCAAATGGGAATGTCACTCTGGTGGCTGTTGCCCGGTTCCGTGCCCTGGGGCTTCTCTTGTAAAAGGGGAATTATTTTAAGTAGGGATGAAAGTTAGTGTACGTGACGCTACCTGCGGGTTGCGGTTAAGGGTGGAGAACCGCCGCTGCTAAATGTGGGTACTCCCAGAGCTGGTGGTGGTTTCAGCAATGATGTTGGGCGCTCCGCAGGTAGGGCTGTGCCTGGGAGTTGTGAAGGGCAATATCGGAGACCACACAAGGTTGGAACCAACAGTCTCTACTTACTCCAACCCGTGGATGACTGGTTCAGGTCCCATGGAGTATCAGTGCCAATGTAATGACCCAGGTTGCTCTATCCCCGCCACTCTCTGTTGATTGGGTCCCCGTAGCACAGAGCATTTGGGGGCCCGACTGTCCTTTTTGGGGTATCAGTCTCCTTCTCCGTACGGCGGGAAGTGTGGACCCTGTGGGGAGGTAATTGTTCGAACCCCGATCCTAGTTTACTGTTGATGCCCCCGGATTACTTGGTTCGGTGAATTCCATGAAGGTGTTTATCAAGCCGCGTAGAACTGGCGCTTAATCTAGAGCCCTGTGCCCCGTGCGTGTTCTGGTCCCAGCGGTACTTGTCCGTACCCGCCCTGGAGACCTCTCTCTTGTGTTCGGGTGTGGAGTAGAGAACTAGGATTTTAGTTGTGCTTTGGTGGTATCGGCACTGGTACTGCAGGTCCCAGGGGGTAGGTCCTGCATCCCCAAGAGGATGTGTGACACCCTGGACTAGCCAGGTAGTCACAGACACAACACCACACACACCCCTTCCCCGGACAGGTGACAACAGTCACACTAAAATCCTTGTTGCCACCCTCCAGGGTCTGATGTCCACACCAGGTGGGGCGGAGCCAGGCGGTTGACTCTGCCCACCGAGGAGTTCACAGGCCTGGAGGCGGGAAAACACAAAAAAACAGTCAGTCAGACAGTCAGTTAGTGAGTGAGTGGAGTGGAGCTCAGGAGTGAGGAGGGAAGGTCAAGGGCAGACCTGGGACCAGGCCTGCCACGGACTGTTTAGGTGTCTGGGTCGGAGCCCAGGCACCTCCAGCAAGGTCGGCAGATGGTGGTGGCTGTCTGCAGGAGTTGGTGTACGGTCGGTGGAACCATAGGACCGGGGTCGGGCGGTGGCCCGCCGGTACCGAACCGGGGAGCCGATTGGAGCCAAGCACCAGGCAGGGTACTCAGACCCCGACTAGGCTAGAAGCCGCTCTGATAGTCAAATTTACTGATTGCGGTCTGGACCTCAGGGGTTCATTCCCACCCAAGCCCCAATTGACGGCAACAGCCCAACCATCCCGGATAAGTGCCACCGCCAAAGGCAAGAGATTTAAAGGGCCAGCGCCTGTGGGCAAACGGGCTCCTACGACACTTACACGCCGGGGAGCGGACTACCAGTGTCCAGGCAACGGAGTCATTCACAACATAACATCGGTGCAAGAGGAACGACAGCTGCCACCAACCCGTCCAGGGAGAACACCGCAGCCGGCTGTGGGCCCTGTCCATTCTACAGTTTGGTTTTCCAGAGACTCCGTTATCTTGTATCAGAGTCAGTACACCAGTGCCATCAGGCACCGCACCGTGCTGCACCGCGACCCTGCGCCCTGCATCCCGGTCCTCACCTTCCCTCGGGCCCCCGGGACCATTGCCCCCTGCCAACGGAGGGGTTAACATCGAGCTGCATAACACCGTCCCCGGGAGGCCTAGTCAACGGCAGCGGTGGTGTCCACCATACAATCACCACAACCCGTGGGTGGCGTCATGAACTTTACCAATACCACCAAACAATCACCCAAACCCCTGCGTGCACCGCCACTACTCCTTTCAGAGCGATGTGACCCCCAGGTCCGTGAGAGGCTCGAGCCACCACCCGCAGTACACGAGCACGGATCCCAGCAGCTCGGCGGCCGCAGCCGAGGACGCGGGGCGGTACAGATGCAGTTCCTTGTAGTGCCCTGAGTAGCTCGGGGCGCTACAGATACACTTCACAAAATAGATGACATCATGAGGAAAGAAGATTTTTATGCCAATACTGAAGCAACATCTCAAGACATCAGCCAGGAACTTAAAGTTGCAGTGGAAATGGGTCTTCCAAATGGCCAATGACCCGAAGCATACTGCCAAACTGGTTACAAAGTGGCTTAAGGATAACAAAGTCAATGTTTTGGAGTGGCCATCATAAATCCCTGATCTCAATCCTATTGAAAATTTATGGGCAAAGCTGAAAAGGCCAGTACGAGCTAAGTGACCTACAAACATGGCTCAGTTAGACCAGTTCTGTCAGGAGGAATGGGCACAAATTCTTACCAATTATTGTAAGAAGCTTGTGGAAGGAGTTCCAAAATGTGTGACCAAAGTCATACAGTTTAAGGACAATGGTACCAAATACTAATGAAATGTATGTAAGCCTTTGACTTTGCAGAAAGTAATAAAAATATCTTAAAACATTCTCTCTCATTAGTCTGAAATTCGACAAATATAAATAATTTTGGTTCCTAACCGACCTGAAACGGGAAAGATTTATTCTGATTTCATGTCAGATAGTGAGAAAAACATGCAGATGTGTCTTTATAGAGAGTGGATGGAAACGTCTGGTTTCAACTGTATATATCTATAGTATATTACCTAATACTGTTATCAGGCACTGTTGAACAAAAATGGCTGCCCAGGTGAATTAAGGATAAACTCCCAAAGCAATTGTGAAATTATGCATGGATTATTTATGTAGATTAGATCTCATATATTTTAATTGTGCAACAAATTATACCCCACTAAATATTTATGTCTGCCAAATTTAGAGCAGGGGCATGGGTGTTGCCTCTGACTGAACATAAAGTAGTTTCATTTAGTGTTTCAAGTTCTTGGCCGCTCTCACAAAGCGGAGGGAGAGGCCATGTCGTGATAAGAAATCTCTGAGAGCAAAGGAGGGAGGGTGCCTTAGGCCATCCATATCAAGATGGAGAGATGGAAGGGAGCTGGATAAGTCTCATTACCAAATAACATCAACTGAGACAGACAGTAGAAGAGAATAAGGTTTAAGTAGCACTCAGGGTTTGAGTGGTAGGAGAAGACAAGAAGGTTGTGTTTGCATTATGTTATATGGAGCCGGCTGTAAAAAGGATCATGGAGTTTAGAATTCTTTGGCTGTGTCAGTAAATACTAACATTTTTTAAATGTTCAGGATTGACTAAGGCCGGCGTCACACGGTACGATCTATCGTGCGATCGCACGAGTGATCGTACCCGCCCCCGTCGTTTGTGCGCCACGAGCAATTACGGTAGTTGCCCGTGGCGCACAAAGTCGTTAACCCCCTGTCACACGCACTTATCTCCCAGACAAAGTCGCTGTGGGCGGCGAACATCCTCTTCCGGAAGGGGGAGGGACATTCGGCGTCACAGCGACGTCACACAACGGCCGGCCAATAGAAGAGGAGGGGCGGAGGTGAGCGGGACGTAACATCCCGACTACCTCCTTCCTTCCGCATTGCCGGCGGGACGCAGGTAAGCTGTGTTCGTCGTTCCCGGGGTGTCACACGGAGCGATGTGTGCTGCCAAGGGAATGATGAACAACCGGATCACAGAAGAAGGACCGACATTTTGAAAATGAACGACGTGTCAACGAGCAACGATAAGGTGAGTATTTTTAATCGTTCACAGTCGTTCGTAGCTGTCACACGCTACGATATGTCTAACGATGCCGGATGTGCGTCACTAACGACGTGACCCCGACGTCATATATCACCCGATAGGGCGGCGTCACACGCTACGATATAAGACTCTGACTCCAGTTTTCGTAAAAATTTCCGGAATTTTTGAACACATATTAACCCTTTCACGACCGGCCGATTTTTCGCTTTCCGTTTTTTTTTTTCGCCATTCTTTTTCTGAGAGACGTAACTTTTTTATTTTTCAGTCAATATGGTCATGTGAGGGCTCATTTTTTGCGGAACGAGCTGTACTTTTAAATGAAACCATCAGTTTTACCATATTGTGTACTAGAAAATGGCAAAAAAATTCCAAATGCTGAAAAATTGCAAAAAAAGTGCGATAGCACTATGGTTTTTGAGATATTTTATTCACTGTGTTCACTATATGGTAAAACTGATGTGTGGGTGTGATGCCTCAGGTCAGTGCGAGTTCGTAGACACCAAACATGTATAGGTTTACTTTTATATAAGGGGTTAAAAAAAATCGGAAGTTTGTCCGAAAAAAGTGGCGCACGTTTTACGCCATATTCCGTGACCCGTAGCGTTCTCATTTTTCGGGATCTTAGGCTCAATGACGGCTTATTTTTTGCGTCTCGAGCTGACGTTTTTAACGGTACCATTTTTGCGCAGATGCTACGTTTTGATCGCCTCTTATTGCATTTTGCGCAAACGTTGTGGCGACAAAAAAACGTCGTTTTGGCGTTTGGAATTTTTTTGCCGCTACGCCGTTTACTGATCAGATTAATTGATTTTATATTTTGATAGATCGGGCGTTTCTGAACGCGGCGATACCAAATGTGTGTATATTTTTTATTTTTTTAACCCTTTAATTTTCAATGGGGCGAATGGGGGGTGATTTGAACTTTTAGGTTTTTTTGTTTTTTTTTAATTTTTTAAAACTTATTTTTTTACTTTTTTTTTTTATTTTACTAGTCCCCCTAGGGGGCTATTGCGATCAGCATTCCGATCGCTCTGCAGTATCTGCTGATCACAGCTGGAAGGCTGTAAACAGCAGATACGCTGTCTTTCTCTTTTGCTGTGCCCCGGGCACAGCGAAAGTGAAACCAATTCATGTGTAGTACAGGAGTCATCACATGACCCTGTACTACCATGACAACTATCGGGAGTCACGTGATCGCGTCACGTGACTTCCGGTTTCGGCGGTAAGTAAAGACTTTACCGCGATTGCGCTTATAATGGCGCTGTCATGTATTGACAGCGCCATATAAGGGGTTAATCGGCACGAGCAGATAACGATTCTGCTCGTGCCTAGCAGGCACACATCTCAGCTGTGAAAATCAGCTGAGATGTGTGCCGATCGCGGCATGCTGCCGCCGGAGGACCGCGGGCAGTAAGATTATGTCATTTAGGACGTAATTTTACGGCCCGCGGTCGTTAAGGGGTTAATGATTATTTTCTGCCAATGAAAGTGTGGTTGGCCTGTCTAAAAAGGCCATTAAATGACCATTGATCGTCTTGTATTATATCCGATGGACGGTCAGTTAACGGCCACGGGTTGGCCAGTATAAACTCACCTTTAGTTTGAATGCTACAGTACCAAATTTACAGTGCATTGATAAAGTATTCATATCCCATGAACTTTTCCACATTTTTTCACATTATTCATACAAATATATATTTCATCAGGATTTTATGTGATATACCAATACAAAGTAGCAAGTATTTGTGAAATGTATAGGAAATTATACATGGTTTTCTAAATATTTTAAATATATAGATCTGACAATTGTGAAATATGATTTATATTTAGCCCCCTGAGTCAATACTTTGTAGGGTCACGCAATTACTGCTGCAAGTCTTTTGGGGTATTTCTCCACCAACCTTGCACATTTTGAGGCTGAAATTGTTGCCCAAAATAGCTCTAGAACAGTTAGATTGGATGGAGGTGTCTGTGAACAGCAATTTTCAATTGATTGGGATTTAGGTTTGGACTTTGATTTGGACATTCAAACATGTAAATATGCTTTGATCTAAACCCTTCATTACAGCTCTGGCAGTATGTTTAGGGTCTGTATTTTGCTGAAAGGTGAACCAATGCATCAGTCTCAAGTCTTTTGCAAACTCTAAAGGGTGGTTTACACACTGCGATATCGCTAACGATATATCGTCGAGGTCACGTCATGACTCATTAGTGACGCACATCCGGCGCCGTTAGCGACATCGCAGCGTGTGACAACAATGAGCGACGATCAACGAGCGCAAAAACGTGAAAAATCGTTGCTCGTTGACACGTCGTTCATTTCCTTAATATCGTTGCTACTGCAGGTACGATGTTCGTCGTTCCTGCGGCAGCACACATCGCTATGTGTGACACCGCAGGAACGAGGAACATCTCCTTACCTGCGTCCACTAGAAATGAGGAAGGAAGGAGATGGGCGGCATGTTCCGGCCGCTTATCTCCGCCCCTCCTCTGCTATTGGATGGCTGCCGTGTGACATCGCTGTGACGCCGCACGAACCGCCCCCTTAGAAAGGAGGCGGTTCGCCGGCCAGAGCGACGTCGCAGGGAAGGTAAGTCAGTGTGACGGGTGTTAGTGATTTTGTGCACCACGGGCAGCGATTTGCCTGTGTCGCACCACCGACGGGGGCGTGTACGCTCGCTAGCGATATCGGCACCAATATCGCAGCGTGTAAAGTACCCTTAACAGGTTTCCCTCCAGGTTTACTTTGTATTTCACTCCATTCATCTTTCTTTCAACTCTGACCAGCTTTCCTGTCCTTGCTGAAGAAAAACCTCTCTACAGCATGATGCTGCCACCACCATGGTTGACAGTGGGGATGGTGCTTTCAGAGTGATGTGCAGAATTAGTTTTCCACTACACATAACGGTTTCCATTCAGCCCAAAAATATCTATTTTGGTCTCATTTGACCAGAACATCTTCTACCTTCTAACTGTGTCGCCTACTTGACTTTTCGGAAACTACAGACGGAACTTCTTATGGCTTGCTTTAAACAATGGCTTTCTTATTGCCACTTTCCATAAAGGCCAGATTTGTGGAGTATACCATTTGCCCTATGGACAGATTCTCCCACCTGAGCTGTGGATCTTTGCTCCTCCAGAGTGACCATGGACCTCTTGGCTTCTTCTCTAATTAGTGCTCTCCTTGTCAGTGTAGGTGAATGGCCATGTCTTGGTAGGTTTGCAGTTGTGCCATTATCCTTCCATTTTAGTTGATGGATTGAATAGTATTCTGTGAGATTCATAGTTTGGGTTCTTTTTTTTATAACCAAACCCTGCTTTACTTTACTCCACAACTTTATCTATGGCCTGTCTGGTGTGTTCATTAGTTTTCATTATGCTGTTTGATCCCTAATGTTATCAAACAAACCTCTGAGGAGTTACAGAACAGCTGTAGATATACTGAGGATTAAGGGGGCTTTACACGCTACGATATCGTTAATGTTTTATCGTCGGGGTCACGTCATTAGTGACGCACATCCGGCGTCATTAATGGTATTGCAGCGTGTAACACCAGCGACCTTAAACATCCTCCAAAGTGGTGAAAATCGTTCACCATGGAGAGGTCGTCCTACAAACAAAAATTGTTAATGGTTGTTTATAGATGTTGTTCCTCGTTCCTGCGGCAGCACACATCGCTATGTGTGACACTGCAGGAGCGAGGAACCTCACCTTACCTGCGTCCCACCCGAAATGAGGAAGGAAGAAGGTGGGCGGGATGTTCGTCCCGCTCATCTCCGCCCCTCCGTTTTGATTGGCCGGCCGCTTAGTGACTTCGCGGTGCTCTCGCCGTGACGCCGAACGCACCTCCCCCTTGAGGGAGGGATTGTTTGACAGTCACAGCGATGCCGCCGACCAGGTAAGTGCGTGTGACGCTGCCGTAGCGATAATGTTCGCTGCGGCAGTGATCACACGATATCGCATGCACGACGGAGGCGGGTGCTTTTGCGTACGATATCGCTAGCAATTCCTAGAAATATCATAGCATGTAAAGCCCCCTTTACACACAGGTGGACTCAGTGTACTAATTGTGTGATTACTGGAGGCATTTGGTCACTCAGGATTATATTTAGAGGTATAAGGCTACAGGAGTCTGAATACAAAGCATGTGACAATTTTCAGATTTATATTTTTAAAACATTTATAAAATCATGTACCATTTCCTTTATTTCACACTTGCTACTTTATGTTTATGTATTACGTAAAAAAACAGTAAAATGCATTTACGTTTGTGGGCATAATGTAAAAAAGTGTGGAAAATTTCCTCTCGTCTGAATACTTTAAGGCACTGTATATTGTTATATTTTTGTAGTCTTGACTCTTGATAAAAAAAAAAATTACTGCAAAAACTTATTTTGTTTTTTCACATTGCAAGACCCACAACTTCTTTAATTGTTATCAGGCACAGGTCTAAAGCGGGCTTTACACGCTACGAGATCGCTACAGCGATCTCGTTGGGGTCACGGATTTTGTGACGCACATCCGGCCGCTGTAGCGATCTCGTTGTGTGTGACTCCTAGGAGCGATTTTGGATCGTTGCAAAAACGTCCAAAATCGCTCCTCGTTGACATGGGGGTCCATTCTAAAATTTCGCTGCTGTCGCATGGGCGATGTTGTTCCTCGTTCCTGCGGCAGCACACATCGCTACGTGTGATGCCGCAGGACCAAGGAACCTCTCCTTACCTGCCACATGCCAGCAATGAGGAAGGAAGGAGGTGGGCGGGATGTTCGTCCCGATCATCTCCGCCCCTCCGCTTTGATTGGCCAGCTGCTTAGTGACTTCGCGGTGACGTCGCTGTGATGCCGAACTTGATGGAGGGATTGTTCGGCAGTCACAGCGACGACGACGACCAGGTAAGTGCGTGTGACGCTGCCATAGCGATAGTGTTCGCTGCAGCAGCGATCACAAAGTATCGGCATAACGATAGGGGCAGGTGCTATCCCGCTCGCCATCGCTAGCATCGGCTAGCGATGTCGCAGCGTGTAAAGCCCGCTTAAGGGTGTTTGGATTTCTGGTTTTCATTTATTCACAGATACTTATATTTTTTTTATTTTTTTAATGTGTGAAGGTGAAAAAAAGCGAAGCAATTCCGTTATTATTTTTTCCATTTTTAAGGCAGCTCATCATGAGGCTCGGATATTGCATTAGGTTTCTTCAATGGGTCATTACAGTTGCGTAAGAAATATTTTTCTATTTATCTACCTGTATATAGCTGCATATCCTGCTTTTAGAGTCAAGTCACATTCTTCTTTACAAAACATACATTTTCCATGCACAAAAGACAGCTCAGGATCACATCAGGTCTGAAGTATATCAATAGATAAGAAGCATTCCCTTTCATTATGTATTTTCTCTCTTTTTTGAATCCTAAACAAATATTAGACACATGTCCTGTACATAGTATTCTAGAGGTGATAGTAATTCTAGTGATCTTTGTGGAACTCACTGCAAGTTCAAACCAGGACTTTCCCACACTATCCTGGTGGCCGGTCACACAAGGGAGCCGACAGTGGCTTTGAACATGAATGAAAATCTTTCCCCACCCCACCAAAAGCTGGTTTCATAAAACCCTTTTTGCAGCTGCATAAACTGCAGTGACACCCAGTAACCCTTGCGGAGTGTGTCTCTAGGCTGCAAAGAAAGTTATACAGAAGCTAAAAAAATACCCTTTACTTTTTTGTGTATCAATAATAAACAGAAAACCCCAGGGTCTATTTTTTACAAAATGTGAACCTGGAAAAAATAAAAGTGGGGCCCCAAATGTTACGATATTGCACCATCACACAGAAACATAAAATAAATAAATAAAAAAAATCGTATTCCACTCGGACTAATATTACTCTATGGGGCAGCACCCATGAGCAATTGTTTTCTCAGCCCTAATTGGACAGAGAAAACAGTGCTGCGGGTGGAACACGATCTTGTTACACTCACACCCATTCAAGTCTATGGGTCGAGAGAAACATTGCATTGCTCTCGCGTTACACCGGAGTAACGTGAGAACAGGGCAATTCTCACATCAGCCGGCAAAGTAGGAGATAGGGAGATAAATCCCTCCCTCTCCTCCGCAGTGCAGGCCCTCCCCTCCGCAACTGTGGTCTGATCGCACGATTGGACCACAGTCGCATGACACTCAGCTCCCGCTGTACTGCGAGTGTGAGCCGAGTGTCATGCGAGGACTCGCACTAATCCCCGTGTGGCTTCAGGGTAGCCTTAGGGTGAATTTACACTGTTGATTTCAGTTAATAGAGTCGCCCACCTGGGGGGTCAGGGAGGGGAGGTGAGGATGCACCATTACCGGTCCGGGACCGATGCACGACGGGGTACGTGGAGCCTAGGTCGGGGAGTAGCTTCAGGCAACCCGATAATTGACCCGTGAAGAACGGAGCCTTCAAGATCCGTTCCCAACTGATCCAGAATCGGGGCATTAGCGCAACGAGGGGGATAGGATTTTCCATCCAAAACGGTCCAGAAAATCCCAAGCGTGAGCCCTGAGAGCAAGCTCCCACACTTAGCCATAGTGGGGAGCGGGACCCGGCAAGTTTCACACTACCGAGCCACCAGAGAAGTAAACTTAGTGCCAGAAGCAGGTCACGGATCACCAGGCAGCACCACTGGGGACGGGACCCGAACTAGCTCCCCTCAACGGCAGCGGTGTCCAGAGACTTAGTTTACCCAGTTGTTGGTGTCTGCTTAATGGACTGAATGATTACGAGAGTGATCCCTGCATCCCACGGCCATACCCCACACGAGTCCCGGGGCATTTCCCCCCTACCCGTGGAGGGTTACAACACCTGGCTGTTTCCCCGTCATCACCCCGAGTAGTCCCCAACGGCAGCGGCGGTATTCTCCCCAGTTACCGCGCACCACGGGTGGCGTCACGAACTTTATAATCTCTTGTAAATACCCCCCTTCATTTGAGTGGCCGCACGACCCCCGGGTCCGGAGACCCTCGAGCCACTGAGAACCCAGATCCGAGCAGCTCGGCTGCTTCCACGGGGGCAGCACACCTCAAATTCCTGGCGTCACAAACAGGATTCGAGCAGGGCCTACTTACCTGGGTGACGTGCGCCTTAGAAGTCGAAACCGCGAGTCAAAAATCCCATTTCCCACCATTTCTGCCATGTTCCACCATCTATTGGCGCCAAAACACAGTCTTCTCCACCAAAGCGTGCGAAGCAGAAGCCCCGCCTTTGTCCTGAGAGTGATCCCGGAAGTTCCCAGAGGGTCACAGCATCTACGACAGTGGTGGGCGAAAACAGAGGGCGCGTGACGGCATGTGGCAGCGGAAGAGAAGCTGGGATGCTAGGACTCTGTCATAACGTTCCTAGACCCTACAGAGGAAAGATGGCGGCTGCGCGAGACTGGTCACTGGAGCGTGCTGCTCCTGGGACCACGACCTGGATCGAAGAGGAGACGGAGCAGCTCTGCAGGAGGATGCGGACGCAATTCCTGTTCATATTAGACCACTGGAGGGAAGAGATGAGGAGCCTGGCAGTGGAGGTGCGAGCCTGTGAGATCGAATCCCACGTGAAGAGCAGGTAAGCGGTTACCCAGTCCCAGTTGATTACCCTAATCCGGCCAATGCGGCTGTGGATCTGGTCCGCCCCACTCATGGCAAGCACTCACAGACTCTTTAGACAATGAAAGGTGGAATTTGATTGGTTGCTAATGCTAAGGGCAACTGAGCCAGTTTCACAGATCTGCTACTGCCTGCTCTGTCCACCTACTTTTGGACGGACCACCCCTGTACTATTCTACACTCCGCCTGTTTGTCATTTAGGTATTCTATAAAATAATTAGGAAATGTATGAACATCTGATGTATTTCATCCTTTGACGACCCATTTCCGGCATTGTATACATTGCCTAGGTATTCTATAGAAGAATGCCTGTTTTTACACAATGCAAGTAACATATACACAGGGACAGTACAGAAAGCTCACTAGTCACACACACGATCTGTACTATATACACATCCGCTATACTTTATACACAGTCTATACTCTATGCACACAGTTTATACTATATACACAAGTCGTCAAAATTGTTGATACCCCTTGTTTAATAAAAGAAAAACCCACAATTGTAACAGAAATAACTTGAATCTGACAAAAGTAATAATAAATAAAAAAAATCTTTGAAAATGGAAAAATAAAAGTCAGACATTGCTTTTCTGCTTCCACAGAATTTTTTAAAAAAATAAAACTCATGAAATAGGCCTGGACAGAAATGATAGTACCCCTGTAAATAATGTGACAAACGGGACATGTTAAATCAAGGTGTGTCCACTAATTAGCATCACAGGTGTCTACAATCTTGTAATCAGTCAGTGGACCTGTATATAGGGCTACAGATACTCACTGTGCTGTTTGGTGACATGGTGTGTATCACACGCAACATGGGCCAGAGGAAGTAAAGGAAAGAGTTATCTCAGGAGATTAGAAAGAAAATAATAGACAAGCATGTTAAAGGTAAAGATTATAATACAGCTTGATGTTCCTGTGACTACAGTTGCACATATTATTTAAAAATTTAAGATCCATGGGACTGTACAACCTCCCTGGACATGGCCGCAGGAGGAAATTTGATGACAAATGAAAAAGACGGATAATATGACTAGTAATAAAAGAGCCCAGAAAAACTTCTAAAGAGATTAAAGGTGACCTTCAAGCTCAAGGAACGCCAGTGTCAGATCGCACCATCTGTTGTTGTTTGAGCCAAAGTGGACTTCATGGAAGAAGACCAAGGAGGACACCATTGTTGAAATATAATCATAAAAGACCCAGACATGTTGACAAGCCACAAAGCTTCTAGGAGAATATCCTATGGACAGATGAGACAAAAATTGAACTTTTTGGTAAGGTACATCAGCTCTTTGTTCATCCGACGTAAAAATGAAGCATATCAAGAGAAGAACACTGTCCCTACTGTGAAACATGGAGGAGGCTCAGTTATGTTCTGGGGCTACTTTGCTGCATCTGGTACAGGGGGTCTTGAATCTGTGCAGGGGAAAATGAAATCTCAAGACTATCAAGGGATTCTAGAGAGAAATGTTCTGCCCAGTGTCAGAAAGCTTGGTCTCAGTCGCAGGTCATGGGTCTTGCAACAGGATAATGACCCAAAACACCCAGCTAAAAACACCCAAGAATAGCTAAGAGGAAGACAATGGACTATTCTGAACTGACATTCTATGAGCTCTGACCTAAATCCTATTTAGCATCTTTGGAAAGAGCTGAAATGTGCCGTCTGGAAAAGGCAACCTTCAAACATGAGACAACTGGAGCAGTTTGCTCTTGAGGAGTGGCCAAAATACCTGTTGAGAGGCGCAGAAGTGTCATTGACAGTTACAAGAATCGTTTGATTGCAGTGATTGCCTCAAAAGGTTGTGCAACAAAATATTAAGTTAAGGAGGGAACCATCATTTCTGTCCAGGCCTATTTCATGAGTTTTATTTTTATTTTTTATTCTGTGGAAGCAGAAAGGGAATGTCTGGATTTCATTTGTTCATTTTCATAGATTTTTAATTTATTATTACTTTTGTCATATTTAAGTTGTTGTTGTACCAACAATTTTGATCACATGTGTATACAGTCACACTATACAGAGCTCATTACCAGTTTTCTGTTCTTCAGTCCCTCCTGCAGGGTGTAGGACCTTAGGTCATGTGACCATGATATCAACAGAGGTCCTTCTACCCTTGGAAATGGCTTTTGCAATGTAGGACTGGCATTATTAGCGCAGCTTGTGGTTTTTGAAGGTAGGAGGCCTAACAATCTAACCAGTTCACTGAGCCTCCAGCTGTGTAGGGTCTTTCAGGAATCCCTTTTTTGGATGGGGACATTGTGCTATTGCTCATTTTGACTTCACTAGTTGGTGTGTAGTGTTAAATTTAACCTTAGGTGGCACTGCTGAAAGACACGCTGTCAGGTTTCCCCACAGATTAGAGGCGACCGCCGGACGTCTTAGAAACATAACACTATGTACTAATCTATTCTTCTTGGGCTTTCTAACAGAAAGAAATTGTAAAACACAGCCAACCCTTTAGATTTGTCCTTACCAAAAATAGAACACCTGCAATAAACTTGGGAATCAGCTGCAAAGGACAGTGAATTTAATCTTTATGTAAGCGCTTTCCTCTATCTTAGCCTTCCCAACAATATGAGAAATAATTATTCATGTTTGTAATGTAACATGGCATGGGGTGATAGCCGTGGGCAAGGTAATCGTCTCTTACGCCCCGTCACATTATCAAGATGGGGTCCTGGCTGGATGGACATCATATAAAAGGGCGCTACGCTCTTGCAGTTCACATGCTACCAATGACTTTGGTTGGCCAAGAGCAGATGTTATAAAGTTCAATGAGGGACACCACCAATCCAAAATAAACAGTCTTTACTAAACAGCCACTTTGTGAGAACTATGTACAAAAGATAGAGAGTACATAACTTCATAAAAGTTTCCTTTAGAACACAGAGCATTTTCACACACAATTTCTTTATGCTACTACGGTCTAATGAATGAATGTTCTATTCTCAACCTGCGTTTCCGCATCTTCTCCATTTTTAAAAGAACTAATTTGCCAATCTGTCTGGTACTCAGCTTCTGTGCTTCTGACACCTTAAAACTCCCATCCAGGGCACTCTCTATGTCTGTCTATTCTGTTCTGTCTTGGCACATTACCTCTCTGACCTACAAACTTGGGGCCCTACTGCTAGGCATCATGTTCCAGGGCCCATCTCCAATTGACCACTCCATCCTTACCCCCATTTTCTTTCTTCTTTACTCAGGATTATGATCGTCAGGGACACCCACGTCGTGCGGCTCTGCTCACTTTTCAGGCCTTAGGGCTGCTTTTACTGCATGCTGAGCCCTATCTAATCTTCTGCCAGGAAACTGTCTCTGTCCCTGCATTTCAGCCCTTCCCACTCTGGGCTAGTCCCAAAATTAACCCTAACTCTCCCTGATGTAGTATAGAAACATGTAGTTTTGCACTCAGTGATAGATGAGCTGCACGTAAAATGGGCATGTCCCAGAATCACAGAATCAAAAATAATTCAACGCACTTTCTCATGTATGGAATGCAGACAATAGTTTATTTTTTAGACCAAAAATTAAATGGATTTTGTAGGCGAATTCTCTCAATGGACATTTCGACCCTCCCGGGCTTTTGTCAAATATTCGTTGGAGGTGAGTTTCAAGGTACAGGTTGGTGTAGGCGTACAAACGCCCATGTAGCATCTGTCACATGCCACATGGGTTTTAGTATGCCTACACCATCCTGTAGACTCCAGCAACTATTCGAGAAGACTTGGGAGGGTCGAAACATCTATTGAAACAAGTCACTTACCAACCCCCTTTAATTTTTTTGTCACAGAAATAAACTATTGTGTTCCTGATGTAACACAAAATACAATATATCACTAATACCACATATGACAATACAAATTACACATCATAACAGCACTTGTGTCTTCAAGTGAGGAACGTGAACAGCATGCCCAGCTCCTTACAGTAGTCAAATGCAATGAAGTTGCAAAAGTGCAGTCTGCTCTAAATATCATCAATATATCCTTTAGTTTTTTCTTAACAGGTAATGGTATGGTATGGTATGTGCATGGTAATTGACAATACCTGCTGTTCTACAATGGTGTGTATCCTCCCGCTTCTGTGGTGCAGCATTGGCACTGTACACTTGCTCTTATCAAAGGGGGATCTACTGTCCTCTTTGACTTTGCAGCTGGGCTGTGTGATAGATGGAGCTGGATACACAAGGTTTTGTAAAAAAATACTATGAAGTGTATTATGTAGAACATAGCACATTTACATATGCAGGTCTATTGCATGATCATAATGTCAATCATCAGTAAATTGGAATCACATAAATGTTGCACTGAGACAGGTCTACATTTAAAGTCTTCTGTGCCAGTCTTAGAATATTTAGCACTTAGCTGGAATAGAATGAAACTTAAGGGAAAAGGGTTTTATAGGTTCCTCTGCAGCAATAATTAGGTATATTTATAATAAGAATTTGCTTTGGACAAACACCGCAGTGACCAAAATCTAGGTCAGAGGCAAGTAAAAGCAATGTACATAGCTATAAGCGGTAATAGTCTGTTATTGGTGGGGACTCAAAGCTAATATGCCACATAAGACACCAGTTACATAAGTGCACATGGTAGGTAGGATGCCCTGGCTAAGTTGTGCTATAAAATAAAGAACACTGGAATTACACAGGCTGGGGCCCCAGTATGTTCAAGTTCAGCAGCACTTCTCTGGTTTTGGTACTAAAAACCCAGCAGTGCTTGACAATGCCAATGGTTCATTAAAGCTAAATGTAAGAAGCACGGGGCTCTAAAAAAAAGAATTGAATTCTGATCCTTTTTTGGAATTTAGACCCATTTGCTCTAATTTCCAGTATATAGTGCAATGAAAATATTATTTATATTTACTAATAAAGTTTGTTTGCATCGATTATATTTCAATTACTAATTGCATTAAATTATTATTATTTTCCAAATTGCAATGTGTAGTTGTTCTGCTCATTGTTAGGTAATCAAAAAAAAATGAAGGTGTTACGTGACCTTCCTCAAAAATTGCATTTCAGAAGCTAATCAGAATGCAAACGATCAGAGCAGTGACTGGCGGTGTGAGTGCTCTAGTGAGAGTCCCCTGGAGCAGTTATACCGCCATTCACGGCATTTCTCTTAGGTTTTTCGATTGCATAATAATAAACAGAACAACTATAGTTTGCAATTTGAAAAAGACTGCCAAAGTATATATATATATATATATATATATATATATATATATATATTATAATTGTTAGGACCCTACCTTGTATTGGGACTGGAGTGCCGTATTCCCTTTTCTGACTCTTTCATGGCAGAGGAGACATTGGATCCTTTGGCACCAAGGCTGAGTATGGCTGCTCCACTTGCACTCCCTAATCCTTTGGGAATTATCTACTTTGCCACCCCCTAAAGCAGAGGTCCCCAACCTCTCTGACCTTGAGAGCCACATTCAGCTCTGAGAGAGGGTCGTGAGCCCCATCCAGGTCCTGCCATCCTCACAGTATTGACACCCATAGACTCCATTTACCGGTATAATGACAGAAAAGCTTTTCCACATGAATCACAATGAGGCAGGGAACCAAGATCCAGGGGCTCCTACCTTATCCCCATTTAGATATGGGGTACTCACAAAAGTCACCATCCAAAGACCTGTTGCTCAAAGTTATTTGCTAGTCATGGTGTCAAGGCACTAAGTTGGCAGACAGCCACGAGGCCACACACCATGGGCCTGTGAGTCACATGTGGCTCCCGAGCTACAGGTTGGGGACCCCTGCCCTAAAACCATCCTTAGTTTTGCTCCCCACATAGATTTCACTGCATTTGGAAAAATACACACTTCTACAATATCCCTATAGTTAATGTAATGTATTGTCTCTAATTCTTCTGGCCCCTCTCTATGACCCAGAATGTACAGCCGCTCGGTACACATATAGTATTTGCTTAACTGTGCCCCGAAGTAGGGTCAGTACAAGATATACCTGTAGGGCTAATGTGCTTAATGTTTTCTAGTTTCTTTGTAAATTGTTTAATGGATGCATTAAAACTATTTTATCAAAAACACTAAGATTGTGTTATTATCCTAATTATCTCTACTAGGGTAATACTTGCGTTCTGTATATGGCCACTGTTATTAAGGGCCATGATATTATTACTACAGAGCGATACATCGCCTGATAGTCGGATTGTTCTCCTATAGTCTGGTTTACTGCCAAGATGATATATAAAGTTGTAGAATTTTCTGTCAACATCACCTCTATTTAGAGATGGTAATCGAGTCAGTCTTCACCACACGCACACAAGTATAATAGAGGCACAGACAAGTTTGTGTTAGAACTTGCAATGTTCCTGTAATGTGCCCCCACTGTGCTGACAATATTGCATGAGGAAACTACCTGACCTTGACTTTGACAGGCAGGGATCACTGCTAGGAGCTGGAGGGAACATCACCCGCAAGACTGGATCTTCAATCTGTGCGTTGCCAGAGGAGAAGAGTAAAGGTTAAACCCGAAACTGGCAATGATACATAGAACTTGACAGCATATAAATGTTCTTAGCCCACCTAGTACTCCCTGCCTGAGCTTTTTTTTTAAAAAATATAATCTTATAGATATATATATTTGTTTTATTTTTACATTGTACAGTCAAGGCCAAAAGTTTTGAGACTGATACAAATTTTGGTTTCCACAGTTTGCTGGTTCAGTGTTTTCAGATCCTTTAGTCGAATGTTTCTTTGGTTACTAAAGAACAATTATAGGTTTTTACATTTTTATTAACAAATATATTACATTTATGTAAAGACTCAATATTTACAGGGTTGACCCTTATTTTTAAGGTTTTCTACAATTCTACCCAGTTATGAGGGATATCAGCTACTGGGCCAAATCCTGACTAATGAGAACCTATTCTTTCCTAGTCAGTGCTTGGAGTTTATCAGAATTTCTCAGTTTTTGTTTGTCCTCCCGCTTTTTGAGGATAAACTTGTCATGATCCAGGCCAGCTTTTCCCTGCTGCTGGTTACACCAAGCTCTGGCCTGGTCCTGTCAGGGGTTAACTTCAATTGCCTTGTTCTGGATGCCAGGACACTATATATTGCCTCTCTACCTATGGCTCGGTGCCAGTGATATTTCTGCCTTTCAGCTTGTATACTTGTTCTGGTGAGTGTTCCCGATCTGTCCTGCCTCCCTGTTACTGTGTCCTGACTTGTACCCTTCCTGTTTGTCTGCCTGTCCCGGTCCCTGACTTTCCGCTCCTGTCTGTTGTTTGTGTTTCCCTCTGCATACCCGATCTCCCGGCTTTGGTTATGTTTTCTGACTTGATTTTTGATACTCCCCTTGCAGTGACTAGACTTTCCTGGCTAGACCCTGACTGTTTGACTATTTTATTGCCCCCTGGTGGTTCGATAGTTAACTGCCTGCTGAAGTTACTCTGCTATACTTCAGCTGCCTTTCTGTTACAGTGTGACTTTGTATCTCCTTCACTACTCTGCTGCCTCCTAGTGGGGAATACGCTGTACTATGTCTTACTAGCCCTTCGTACAGCGTGATAAAACCACAGGTTTGCAATCTGGGGAGTTTAGTGGCCATAGACCCAAACTTTCATGAATGTTTACAGTAGACCCTATTCTTTATTTATGGCAAATTTAGGCAAAATTATGAGTGAACCCCTTCCATGGATGAAAACCAACTCCACCCATGAGTGGTCTCAGCATGCTTTACTTGTGTCATGATATATGAATCATGGTAGCTTTCATCTCTTCTTCTCTGAACAATCATTTTTCTAGATGTCTCAAATAGTCTGAAGGGGGCTTCATTAAAGAAAATAGCTTGATCCCAGTCCACTGCAGTTAATACCTGTATTTCCTGCAGTTATTTTCTCAAATATATCATAGTAGTATCTGACTTATAGACCTAAAAACACTGATGCAGCAAATTTTGTGAAAAGCAAAAGTCACAAGATGTTCCAATTCTGGCACTCCAACATGGCTCTTCCTGATTGCCCTGGTGCATTTGCATTCGGTGTAATAGTTTTTGGAATTTGTGTCAGCTGTAAACTGCAGGGCCGCCGTACTCCAGCGATTCTGCCATAGTCCAGCGATTCTGCTATAGTCCACAAATGGAAACCTGCAAAAAAACAAAAGCATAAAGTCACAGAGAAATAAAACAAGACACTTTCCCTCATTCAGCACTTTATTAAAAAAATTAAACGTTCCCAGCATGCCCAACATGGTTCAGAGCGAAAATCCAACAAATTGTAGCGCCGGCATCCCTCCAGGGATGCTGACTTACTCACTGCCGCTGCCAGGTTGCATCTGCCCTCGTAGCTCCGCAGCCTCCCATGTGCTCTCCTCCCTCCCTCTTCCCCCAGTGCCTGTGCATGTTGCATAGGCTCTCTGGGAATGCACTTAGGATGTGCGCGCACACCGGCCCTCCTAAGGGCTGGAGAGCCATTTCCAGGACATGCCTATCAGCCTATGTATGGCTGAGAGGCACTATGTATTTAAAGCACCCTCCCATTAGGGGAGGTTGCTGCTCACCCCGCCCCCTAGTTAGTTTGGCTACCAGTCTGCTAGCTAGTTGTCAGGTCCCATGCTCTGTTCCATCTTCAGTACCTGTATCTGCCTTCCCTTACCTATTTTTTCCTGTCATGCCAACATACCTGTCAGTACCAACCTGTCTGCCTCAGCTATCCTGTCTGTACCTGCCTGCACCAGTGTCCGTCTCCTATCCTGGGGGTCAGCCGCCATAGTATCGGTCACTGCCCTGGGAATGGTACCTGGCATCTGCCTTGCGGTAAGCTCTTAGTTAAGCCCCTCCCACTAAAGTTTATGCCTGGGTCCCCCCTGTGCTCCAGTGGGTCGACGCCTGTACACTGGCTGCGAGCATTACATAAAGCCTATGGAGCATCATTCTAACACCAGGTACCGGCTCATGCACGCAGAATTGCCTCTAAGCAAACTCTATAGAATAATTTTTCCTTTTTGTTAGTGGTTTAGTAATGGGGGTGCCTGATAGACACCTCTCCATTACTAACAACAGGGCTTAATGCCAGCTGTGTTTTTAGACACTTCACAGCTGACATCAACCCCAAAAACCATTACCCTGATTGCCACCACACCAGCAGTACACACATAAACGGAGAGTCACATGGATGCTACAAATCGACTGTGCTTTATAGAAAGCCTTCCAGAAGATTGGATGTTGTTTTAGCTGTAAATTGGGAACAACTCCATATTAAAGACTATGGAATTTGAATGGGAGGTCTGAAAACTCCTGTGGGTGTAATATGGAGCTGTCCCAATATTTTTGCCCATGTATTGTATGTGTCTCGATAATTACAGACTACATGGAAACCCTTGTCTTTTCAGATCCTGCCATCACGATAAGTTTCATCTCTACCCTATTACTTTTTAACAACTATCAACATGTTCTCAAGAAACGAGAATAGATCGAAGAGAGTATGACAGCAGGATCAGACTTCAGAGAATCTGTTTATATTTTTTAACCGTAGAGACACATAGGTAGGTATAACAGCTGTGGGCACAAAACTGTAGGAGATTTTTAATGAAGACTATTTGCAAAGTTCAATCTAGGCTGCATTGGGACAGTAAAAAGGGTAGGTCTGGAAAAACTTAAATACACGTTAGATCCTGTTAACCCCGTAATGTCCTCTGTTAAGCCTGATTAATTAGTCCTTATTATTCAGCACCTTTTTATGGTGCTAGGAAATAAATGAATAATGCCCCCTAGCAGGTTGCAGGCTGATGGGTTGTCATCTGTATAATACAGCCCTATTGCAGGGAAGGGAAACCTTCAGACCTTTTTTATGGCCCTCGGACAGCATGTGCTGAGTACGCATGCATTGAAGGACTGCATCCTCATACTGGTCAGTGCCAGCTTCAGCACAAACTTTGTGAGCAGAGTTAGCATGAAATGCCCTCCAGTCCCACAAATGAAGACAGCAGAGTCAGCTCCAGCCTCCACAGTGATGTATGTGCCCCAGCCTTTCCAGTGATGTATATGCCCCAGGCTCCCAATTGATGTATATGCCCCAGCTCTCCCGAGTGATGCATATGGCCCCAGCCTCTTCTGCAATATTTATGCCCTCAACCCCTCCTGCAATGTATATGCCACCAGGCCTTCCTGTGATGTATATACTCCCAGCCCCTCCTACTATGTATATGTCCCCAGTGTATCCTGCGATGTATGTCCCCAGTGTCTCCTGCGATGCATATGGGCCAAAACATTAGGGATGAATTAATTAATTGTTTAACCAAATATAGCAGGGTAATTTTCAAGTTGATATATAACGCTCAAGATGCTGCTATCAATGGTGATGGCATCAAGATGGTTAACAGAGGGAAGAGACTCCCTGATTCACCTTAACAGCACACCCATGACACAATTGCAGGGTACCAATAGTGCTAAGACAACTCGGGTTTAGCCAGCTATCCTCTGGTCAGGCCACCCTCTAAATCCCTGCCATAAGTCAGCCAAGTGTAAAACTACTGTAACAGGTCTGATGCACTACAATATGAAAGTATTCTCATGTATGAGACCAGACTGTAAGCTAGATACTAATATATTATAGACCCAACAATAGAGATATTGAATAGCAAGAAAAAGGGTCCAGGAGAAATACACAATCCAACGTATGGAACAAGAAAACTCTCCTAAAACTTAACTTTTATTATAGTGAATCAATAAAAGTGACACAAGTCACATAAAATCGTGAACATAAAAGACACACACACTACTCTCCCATAACAGGGGAAACCCAGTGTATGCGTACTGCATAAAGACAAAACAAACCCCGTGAAGTGGCTAAATTCACAGTGGTATTCAGCTCCCGTATATACCCGTGATGGAGTTCACCACCCAAACAACAGGGAAAAACCTGGATTGCTTACAAACTAGATGAGATCTAAATCACTTTTGACCACTAAAATCATTTCCAAACTGTAAACAAAACAGTAAAACAAAAGTTCAAGATAATTTGTAAAAGTGTATAAAATAACAAAAAATAATTGCGAAAAAAAATCATGGAAAACAACTTTGGCATTAAGAACTCAGATTTGACGTAAAAAAAAGCAAAATAAACAAAAACAAATAAGAAACAACAATATACACATAACTGGTATTGCCACATCTAGAGCACCTGGAACTATTAAACTGTGAGATTATTTAACCCATAGTGACATCATGTTATCAAACAAAAATAAAATTTGTTAAAATTGCTGTTTTTGCCATTTTATAATAATTGATCAAAATGATTTCTGTAAAAAATGTTATCACTGAAAACATTACGTCATCCAATACAAAGCACATCCTTGTTGCAATACAAATCCAAATTATTGTTACAATAAATCTATATAAATCTATACATGTATCACTGAATCGCACCGGTCTGAAGAAAAAAGCTGTTCACTTTTACTGCACGGTGAACAGCGTAAAATTCTGTAAATTACTGTTTTTTTGTTCACTCTGCCTCTGCAAAAAGCAGAATATAAAGTGATCAAAAAATTTTATGTACCACAAGTTTGGAAAAATAAAAAAAGCTCTGTCGTCAGAAAAATAAAAAAGTTAGAGTTTAAAAAAAAGTGCATTTTTAGAGTGCAAAAGTAGCAAAACATTAAAAAACAAAAAATATAAATCTGGCATCACTGTAATTGTATCTGCTTAAAGAATAAACCGCTCTTATCACGTATAACACATAGTGGACAAGCATGAGAAAAATTCCTCAACTGCAGTATATGTGTTCATTCAGCCTCCCAAAAATCAGGATTATCCTGTGCTTTACGCTGAGCGCTTACATCAGGGTTTCCATCAACTATTCACTATAATAAAGCAGATGGAGTTAGGGAATGTGTACATGGTGCTTTTTTCAGGCAGATTCCACCTGGAATCCGCCTGAATCAGAGCCACAAAAGCTCGCCATAAAGTAAACAGACTGCACAGCAATGTTGAAAAGACATTGCTGTGCACATGTTCCTTCTTATTTCATGTCTGTAAACTGCTTCGGGGTTCGGAAATCCTGAAAGTAGTTAAAGAAGTAACATGTTCAATCTCTCGGTAACTTCTGCTAGGAAGCCACTCTGTATACTTAAATGTATAGAGTGAAACATGAAAAAACATCTGAAAAAAATGGCACGACCACCAGTGTCACATGGAATTTGCACAAAACTTGCCGATTGTCATGGCGGCATCAGCCTCTGTTCACATTGTAGAGTCTCACACTCCGTCCGATGCTTTCTCTGGTGTTTCTGATCAACTCAGGCAGACCCGGGCGTCGACCTGCTATCTGCTTATTCATAGAGAGGCTATCAAGATTTACCCTCTGCTAGCCTGCTCGTTAGTCTTCTTTGATCACATTCTCATTTTTAGACTGGAGGAAAACTTCTACCTATGCCAATTATAGTTTAAGCTGCGTCAGATTGTGAGTTGGGGTGTCCCAGACTTGCTGGAGAAGGAGTTGCTTTATGCTTGGTGTTGTTGTGGAGTTAGCTGTTGTCTTCTTGTTTCCACCCTGCCCTTGTTTTCCTCCTAGTCTCTTATTATTTTTTAAATCTGTGTGTGCATGCTATGTGACAGAGTTTTGGTTTTCCCTGTTTGTCTATTTCTGTGGGTTAAATCACACCCCTGTCCCAGTCTCCCCCGGGGCAAGGGGAAGGGGTATAAGTTCAGGGCTTGTCAGGAGCAGGGCCAGGAAGAAGACTTAGCCATCCTAACCATTAGGGGGTATCTCTGGGAATAGGGATTGCACAGTGCTACCTAGTCTGGGGGTCATCTTAATGGCCCAGATTTCCCACCATCCCCATAGTCACTCGTTAGAACCAGCGTCTCAGACACCATGTGCACATACACTTTCTTTGACCTCTTTTCCAGCTGTATCAGTCTTTTTAGGAGTGCTCAAAAGTGGGGTTCCACAGTTTTATGAATGTCAAAAAAGTTGGGACACCGCCAGAACAGATGCCAGAGTCCAAACTGACTCTATCTGCTATTTAAAGTGAATGGTCCCAGCAGGGGTTACGTCTAAATCCTGTTTTTTGAGAATTTGGACAGAAACCTCGGCATAAGTGCTCAGCGTAGTGCCAGGATAATTGTGAACTTGGCTTTATTGATCCAAAAATGTTATAGAGCCCAAAATTGTACCAATAAATCCTCAATTTATACCGCAAAAATCAATCCCCCACTCAGCCTCAATATCTATTAACAGAAAAATGGGGCTTTTCTGCATTACTGGTATTGCAAAGTCATTGGTAAAGCACAATGGTTCCACCCAAAAAAGTCCATCAAAATCCTCTCTACCTAAGCCAAATATCCTCACTCCCTTTTGAGCCTAACAGTGTTCTCAAACCATAATTAGGATGCAAATGGCTGGCATGGCTGTTGTGGGCGAAATTCACTTAACAACATATGGGACGCATTTCTCCAGAAGCACAAGCTGGACACAATTGAGATAATTAGACAATTACAATTTTCAATCTGGAACTTCCACTGTGTGCTAATATTTCGAAAACATGTGGAGTCAATACAGTAACTAAACCCACAACTAAATTCCACAAGTGGTGAAATTTCCAATACGGGGGTCTCTTGTTGAAAGTTTGCCAGTTGTGGAAAAAATATTGCGAAGAAAGAATGCTTTCGTAATTGGAAGTGTGGAATAGTTACGGTAATTTTTGTAAATTTGCAATATTCAAAATAGATGAAAAGATAAATATAAATTAATCAATATTTGGTGTGAAGGCTGATTGCCTTCAAAACAGCATCAACGCCTCAATTCTTCCAGGTACGCCTACACACAACGTTTGTAGGAACTTGGCAGGGAGATTGTGCTAAACATCTTAGAGAACTAACCAGAGATCTTCTGTGGATGCAAAAATGTGAAAACCCTTCTGTCTCTTCCAGTAATCTCAGACAAACTCGATGATGTTGAGATCAGAACTCTCTAGAGGCCATATCATCACTTCCAAGGTGTCTCTTCTTGTAATCAGAGGCAAACGCAATGATGTTGACATCAGGACTATGTGGAGGCTATATCATCACTTCCAACGACTTCTCTGTCTCTTCCTGTAATCTCAGGCAAACTTGATGCTGTTGAGATCAGGACTCTGTGGAGGCATAGATATCATCACTTCCCAGGACCTCTCTGTCTTTTCCTGTAATCCCAGACAAACTCAATGATGTTGAGATCAAAACTCTATACAGGCCATATCATCAATTCCCATGACTTCTCTCTTTTTCTTGTAATTCCAGGCAAACTCGATGATGTTGAGATCAGAACTCTCTAGAGGCCATATCATCACTTGCAAGGTGTCTCTTCCTGTAATCGGAGGCAAACGCAATGATGTTGACATCAGGACTATGTGGAGGCTATATCATCACTTCCAACGACTTCTCTGTCTCTTCCTGTAATCCCAGGCAAACTTGATGCTGTTGAGATCAGGACTCTGTGGAGGCATAGATATCATCACTTCCCAGGACCTCTCTGTCTTTTCCTGTAATCCCAGACAAACTCAATGATGTTGAGATCAAAACTCTATACAGGCCATATCATCAATTCCAATGACTTCTCTCTTTTTATTGTAATTCCAGGCAAACTCGATGATGTGGAGATCAGGACTCTGCGGAGGCCATATCATCACTTACAAGGACTTCTCTGTCTCTTCCTGTAATCCCAGACAAACTCGATGATGTGGAGATCAGGACTCTGCGGAGGCCATATCATCACTTACAAGGACTTCTCTGTCTTTTCCTGTAATCTGACGCAAGCTAAATTATGTTGAGATCAGGACTCTGTAGAGGCCATATCATAATTTTCAAGGACTTCTTGTTCTTCTCTACATTGAATTTTTTCTTAATAACAATGGTTGTATGTTTGGAGTTGTTGTCCTGCTTCAGAATAAATTTAGAGCCCATCTGATGCCTCCCTGATAGTACTACATGATGGATATGTTTGTGACAGTATTTTGTAGTATTGAGGATACCAAAAAATGGGCAATGTCCAGGACCATGGACGCAGTAGGTGGCCAAGGAAATCTGGCCCATATGGACAATGATTGTGGCAATGTGTAAATTATGACTATGAGGTGTGTTGGTGACAATAAGTGTATTGCAAGGCTTACTGTAATTTGTGTGGGCAAATAGGGAACTTACCATTTTATTTTGCAGAGCTGAAGATTTAAAAGTTTCTAAGTTTCTTATCCTGTTGCTTTTTTTATTATGTTTGTTGTTTATTTTTGTTTCATTTAATTCATTTTCCATTAACCAAATGAAAACAGCAGTAAAACCCTTGAAGGATAGGATGTGTGCTAGATACTGCAGGTACATTTTGACCTCCTTCACTTTGTTATTTCCCTCTCAGTGGTAGGGACCTGCATTATAAGAGCAGCAGGAAAGAGTGCACATGCCATGCCTTATCAAGAGGAACATCAATTCACTCTGCAGGAAGCACAGAAACTCGGAGAGGACTCTTCATTCCTCTGAATTCATTACACAAAGGCCCCTATTACAAGATGATTGGAAGATGCTGCTCTTAGAGCTGTTATTGTATGGAAGGTCTGTTTTCCTGGAAGAGCACAATGTAACTCATTAAATGCCAGGCATGTCAAGTCCTCCGACAAGTCTAAAGAAACCGCAAACACAAAACTCCTGTTGCAATGCATAGGATGTTCCATAGTAATAGTTATGTCATGTTACATTATTTGGGGCCACTTCATAGAAGGATAAGAATTTTACTTCGCCTTGCTTCTGCTCTGTTTTTTGTTCTTGCGGACCCACTGCTGACGTTTTCTTGGCAGCGGTGGCAGACATGCCTGGCAGTTCGCGTGCACGGCACTCAGCCATCTTGTCATGGTTCTCTCTCTGTCTTTTGAGATTAGTGACAGGTTCAGAACATAAGTCACTCATTACCATCTAAGGCTCCATATTAAACGTAGTTTCATTTCTTTTGGTGCCTAAGAAGTTATTGTCAATTTTGTTGCCAGCAGCTCCTAGCAGAGTTGTTCAGTTGCAACTGCTTTGTAGCCACACCCCTGTTGGTTTAAATAGTGGTGTTTCCCAGCAATTCCTGCTGAAACTACAAATCCATTGTACTTTGGACGCCTTGGTGGAATGTCCTGTGAAGAAGTATTCCAGAAGTCGGACTTTATAATTTTTTGTTGCTGTTTTCCCTGTTTGTCTTACCTTTCCTTGTGTTATATTAGTGCAGTGGTGGTGCTAGTATCTCTCACCTGCCAACGCACTAGCCAGGGCAACTACAGGATTTCTCAGGGTCACAGATTCCTGCTCGGTGACAGTTGAGGAGACTGTATAGGGCCTGGCTAAGGGACATCTGCAGGTGAGTGCAGGAGGTATCCCATCTACCCCTCTCACTAGCGCTAGAGCCAACTGTTGTTATAGTGTCCCTTGCATTCCCCCCTTACTTGTGGTATTGTTTGTTGTATTTTTTTCCAGGTTTCCCGTAGCTCTGAATGCACATGCCATGCTTGTCATCCCTGTCAAGTGTGACACATCTTGGCAGCTAGTACTCATGACAATTGACATCTACTGGGTGGAGATGAGTGGACCCATGGAAGTTTTGGTTCTGC
The DNA here is from genome assembly GCF_048569485.1 of Anomaloglossus baeobatrachus. NCBI lineage: Eukaryota > Metazoa > Chordata > Amphibia > Anura > Aromobatidae > Anomaloglossus > Anomaloglossus baeobatrachus. Next base: position 108,373,076 of record NC_134359.1, read on the forward strand.
AGGTTCAGCCGGACTTTAGATAAAGTTCTGTTCTGGATCAGAACCTCATTGAAGTCACCAATTGGGCAGTTCTGGTCTCCGCCCACATACATCCAGCCATAAACATAGCACTTCCGGGGGAGGGCGGGGGTTTTTTTGGGGGAGGGCGGGGGTTTTAAATTTTTTTTTTTGTGGATAGCACATTCAATAACGCTGATTCAAACACTGTAAGTGGCTTGCACTGAGCCAAACACCAATGTTCGCTCAAGTACACGAGTTCCAAGCACAAACACTGATTTTTTTTTTTTCTAAAATCTGTATTCAGTACGAACACCGAATTTTAAAGTTCGGATCCACTGATCTCTACTAGTGGAAAATAGGTCAAAAGGAGAAAACAATTACCACCTATTGTCCATTAGTCATTTATTTATTACAATGAATTTAATAAATTTAAGTCTAGTGTTTTTAAAGAGGACATGTTATGTGCTAAAAAAAAGGGGGTGTGTCACACCTTGCAAAAATCCCAGAGCTCACATAACGTATTTTTCGAACTATAAGACACACTTTTTTCCCCCCAAATGCTGTGGGAAAGTGGGGGGTGCGTCTTATAGTCTGAATGTAGGGCATGGCTGTGGGGAATGAGGGTGCTGCGGTGGAGCGAGTCATCGGCGGCATGTGCAGGCTGTAGCAGCGCCTGCCGTGACCATGTGCGCCCAGTCCTTTCATATGCATGCATCCTTCCACCCATCATCTCTCAGCACTGAAGCCGGCACTGACAGGTGGGCGGAATGATCGGCGGGGGATGCACGCATAATTAGCAGCCGGCCTGCGTGATTACCCCTGGCACCTACAGCCTGGAGTGATCATATGTGGCTATATTCACTGGCCCCGTGCATCATCATCAGCGTGTTGGGCAGTGAATAAGTACAGTATACTCACCGGTCAATCCCTGCAGCATCGCAATGTCCTCCTGTCTGCCGGCCCGCTGATCTGTGTAGAGAGCGGTGAGCACAGCGATGACATCATCCCTGTGTGCACCGCTAGTCTCCACACACATCAGAAGGCAGGCAGACAGGAGGACATTGCGATGCTGCAGGGAACGGTGACCGGCTCCACACAGGTCAGTGGCGCTGCTGCTGGCACTGACAGGAAGATGAGCGATGCTGCAGGGAGTGAGGGGAAAGGGGAGTATAAACGTTTATTTTTTTCTGTGCCACAGGATGCAGGCCATATACCAGTATGGGGGTATATGGCAGCATGGGAGTATTTATCATGATGGGGGTATATAGCAGGATGGGGGTATTTAGCAGGATGGGGGTATTTGGCAGGATGGGGGTATTTAGCAGGATGGGGGTATTTCGCAGGATGGGGATATATAGCAGGATGGGTGTATTTATCAGGATGGGGGTATATAGCAGGAAGAGGTATATAGCAGGATGGGGGTATATAGCAGGATGGGGGTATTTATCAGGATTGGGGTATATAGCAGGATGGGGGTATATAGCAGGATTGGGGTATATAGCAAGATGGGAGTATTTATCAGGATGGGGTTGTCACGGGGTCCTTCTCCCACATCACACAATCAACAGAGCGAGTGATGGCTGTTCAATCCAATAAGCATTTATTCCAAGCAAATCAAATGGTTCAGAACATAATCCACAAAACACAGGGAAAAATTAGTCCAATAATAGCATAAATGTCCCAGGAATCAGTCACAATCCTCCAGCAGTCCTTTTCCAAGCAAATGGGGTTTTCTCACAGTCTCTCTGGCATGCTGGCCGGAACCTCAGCTATTCCCTCCCAGAGGATCAATCTTCTTTCTTCAAGTTCCCAACAGACTGCCCCAATCTCCCAGGTAAGCAGAGAGTTTACAGTAGGTGGATCTCATGCCCCCTCCCCCGACTTAGGAACAAAAGGCTGGCAGGGGAGGAATTAAACCTGCAAATGGGACAATGTACACATAAGGAATACAGAATGGTCAGTGAACCACGCCCAAACATTAACCCACACAAAATGGTATACAATCCACAATATTCCACCAAAACAACCTTTCCCTCGTTCTGAATAAGTGAGTATGCCATGAGGTCTACACAGACCTCTGGCCATCTCACTTAAGTCCATGCTGCTCAGCTGTGGATAGTCTATGGTTCTTCTTGCCGGGACAGTCCATCAGTGTTCTTGTGTTGGCTTCCACGTTTGTATTGGATGAAGAAGCTGTAAATAGTCCCTTGTACAGCAGTAAGGTTGGAAGGACAAGCTTCCCCTTGTGTCCTCCTTCACTCAAGCTGTGTTTTCTGCACAAACAAATCGACATTGTAGATCTCCCACATCATTTCCAAGGAGAATATCTGCAGGCAGGCCGCTCATCAGCCCAACCACACATTGCTTGATCCCAAAGCCAAAGTCCAGATCTACACTCGCCTTTGGGATATTTCTTTTTTGTCCTCCAGCCAATTCAATAACAATCCCTGGTCCATGATGTATTGCCTCTGGCCGAACCACTCGGGGATCAGCTATTGTGAGAAATGCCCCAGAGTCACAAAATCCAATGACTCTCTGTCCATCCAGCACAACTTCTTGTAAGTGCTTACTTTGATGGTGAGGGGGAACTCGGGGCTGTGGCTCGCACCCCATAAACCCCTAGTGGCCGACCACGAGTGTCTGAGTTATTAGGCAAGTCAACTTGAAGGGGGAGAACTCTTTCCCCCTTGTATTCAGTTGTAGAGAACCAACAAGTCGATTTGGTGTAAAGTCATTCCTCAATCGACCAACAGGACAAGTGTTTTGCAAATGCCCAGGCTGCCCACATCGATAACATCTCCTCTGCGTCATACTCCTTCCAGTGTGCATTCTGGAGAAGGCAGTAGGAGAACCTGGTGACAGAGGCCGGAGGCCATACACTCCAACAGGGGCATCTATGGTGCAGGGGTCAGCGGTACACTACAGTGGAGGTGGTGGTAACTCTTTCTCAGGCGGGATGGAATGCACAAAACGTACTGGACGAGATGGAGGTGCGTGGGGTTCACTCCGAGTCCTTGTGGAACAACTGGATTGCAGGTGCCCAGGTTGTCCGCACCCATAACATCTCCTCTCTGTGATACCCCCAGGGCGTGGTTGGAACTGTTGGGGCCCAGGATTGTGAGCCATGGTTGTTATCGGCCTGTGGCTGGTTGGAGGGGCAGATATAACTGCAGAGGGCCGGGGAGCAGAAGCAGGCTGTGGCTTATTGTCCAGAAGCCCCCTCCATTGCGGTCGGATAGTAAGGGCCTCATCAGCCAGGGCTGCAGCTCCATCCAAGGTGCACGGCGTGCGCTCTCTGACCCATTCCCGTATTTCTGAGGGACACGTGTACAGAAATTAAATTAAATAAAGAAATATCTGTATAACGTCTTCCACAGTGAAGGCGTCTTCCGCTTCCAGCCATCTCTGACATGCCTGGGACATCTTATGAGCATACATCCTAAACGATCCCCCCGTGGTGCATGGGAGGTCTCGGAACTGTGCCCTATGTGAGTCTGGGGTGATGGCATGGTAATCCAAGATAGTCCGCTTTACAATGTTGTAATCCCGGTTCTGCTGTGAGTCAATGGTGCGATAAGCCTCTGCCAGGCTTTAACAAACGCATCCAGCCAGAGTGGGGAGCCTCCATCATGACACACTGTTGCTCAAAGTCCTTGAAGAACCCATCCACATCTCCGGAAGCCTCATCAAATGACTTGAAGTCCGTCCGGGTGATCCGCACAGGCTCCCGGATCGCTGGGTTTACACTCCAACTCACATTACTCTCTCTGTCGGACTCCATTGCTCCTTGTCTCATCTGTGCTCAGCGAGCAGCCTGCTCCTTATATTCCTGAGATACACCGGGGCCAAGAACTGCCATCTCTTCTTCGAACCACACCACCCACTGGCTTTTGGGGTAGGGATCCCCGTCTCCAGTGTTTGTCCATTAGACATCTGGGAGGAGGTGGACTGGCTCTCACCCACAAGTAAATCAATTAAGGCTTCTTTACTCAGTCTCTGGTAGCTCAGGCCCAAATCTTTGGCTCTCTCCTTTAGACTGGAAGCAGTCTAGTTTCTGTATTCACCCTGTTGGTGGATCTCCATTAGGCTGCGCTCTGTTGATCCCACTGCTTCCACCAGTTGTCAAGGGGTCCTTCTCCCATATCACACGATCAACAGCGAGCGATGGCTGTTCAATCCAATAAGCATTTATTCCAAGCAAATCAAATGGTTCATAACATAATCCACAAATCACAGGGAAAAATTAATCCAATAATAGCATAAATGCCCCAGGGATCAGTCACAATCCTCCAGCAGTCCTTTTCCAGGCAAATGGGGTTTTCTCACAGTCTCTCTGTCATGCTGGCCGCAGCCTAAGCTATTCCCTAAGCAGAGAGTTTACAGTAGGTGGATCTCACGCCCCCTCCCCCAACTTAGGAACAAAAGGCTGGCAGGGGAGGAATTAAACCTGCAAATGGGACAATGTACACATAAGGAATACAGAATGGTCATTGAACCACGCCCAAACATTAACCCACACAAAATGGTATACAATCCACAATATTCCACCATCACACGGGGTATTTAGCAGGATGGGGGTATTTATCAGGATGGGGATATTTAGCAGAATGAGGGCTATACCAGGATGAGGGACATACAGTTAGGTCCAGAAATATTTGGACAGTGACACAATTTTCGCGAGTTGGGCTCTGCATGCCACCACATTGGATTTGAAATGAAATCTCTACAACAGAATTCAAGTGCAGATTGTAACGTTTAATTTGAAGGTTTGAACAAAAATATCTGATAGAAATTGTAGGAATTGTACACATTTCTTTACAAACATTTCACATTTTAGGAGGTCAAAAGTAATTGGACAAAAAAACCAAACCCAAACAAAATATTTTTATTTTCAATATTTTGTTGCGAATCCTTTGGAGGCAATCGCTGCCTTAAGTCTGGAACCCATGGACATCACCAAACGCTGGGTTTCCTCCTTCTTAATGCTTTGCCAGGCCTTTACAGCCGCAGCCTTCAGGTCTTGCTTGTTTGTGGGTCTTTCCGTCTTAAGTCTGGATTTGAGCAAGTGAAATGCATGCTCAATTGGGTTAAGATCTGGTGATTGACTTGGCCATTGCAGAATGTTCCACTTTTTTGCACTCATGAACTCCTGGGTAGCTTTGGCTGTATGCTTGGGGTCATTGTCCATCTGTACTATGAAGCGCCGTCCGATCAACTTTGCGGCATTTGGCTGAATCTGGGCTGAAAGTATTTTCCGGTACACTTCAGAATTCATCCGGCTACTCTTGTCTGCTGTTATGTCATCAATAAACACAAGTGACCCAGTGCCATTGAAAGCCATGCATGCCCATGCCATCACGTTGCCTCCAACATGTTTTACAGAGGATGTGGTGTGCCTTGGATCATGTGCCGTTCCCTTTCTTCTCCAAACTTTTTTCTTCCCATCATTCTGGTACAGGTTGATCTTTGTCTCATCTGTCCATAGAATACTTTTCCAGAACTGAGCTGGCTTCATGAGGTGTTTTTCAGCAAATTTAACTCTGGCCTGTCTATTTTAGGAATTGATGAATGGTTTGCATCTAGATGTGAACCCTTTGTATTTACTTTCATGGAGTCTTCTCTTTACTGTTGACTTAGAGACAGATACACCTACTTCACTGAGAGTGTTCTGGACTTCAGTTGATGTTGTGAATGGGTTCTTCTTCACCAAAGAAAGTATGCGGCGATCATCCACCACTGTTGTCATCCGTGGACGCCCAGGCCTTTTTGAGTTCCCAAGCTCACCAGTCAATTCCTTTTTTCTCAGAATGTACCCGACTGTTGATTTTGCTACTCCAAGCATGTCTGCTATCTCTCTGATGGATTTTTTCTTTTTTTTTCAGCCTCAGGATGTTCTGCTTCACCTCAATTGAGAGTTCCTTAGACCGCATGTTGTCTGGTCACAACAACAGCTTCCAAATGCAAAACCACACACCTGTAATCAATTAACTACTTCATTGATTACAGGTTAATGAGGGAGACGCCTTCAGAGTTAATTGCAGCCTTTAGAGTCACTTGTCCAATTACTTTTGGTCCCTTGAAAAAGAGGAGGCTATGCATTACAGAGCTATGATTCCTAAACCCTTTCTCCGATTTGGATGTGAAAACTCTCATATTGCAGCTGGGAGTGTGCACTTTCAGCCCATATTATATATATAATTGTATTTCTGAACATGTTTTTGTAAACAGCTAAAATAACAAAACTTGTGTCACTGTCCAAATATTTCTGGCCCTGACTGTATATACAAGGATGGGGATCATATACAAGGCAGGAGGATCATTACCAGGATGGGGTACCTTAGTTAGAGAATTTGGGAACATTACACCCATAATAGTGTCAGCAGCAGATCCTCGCCCCATAACAGTGTGTCATCACCACACTTTTTGCTTAAAATGTTATTTTCCTATTTTCCTTTTCTAAAACCACGATGTGTCTTATGGTCTGGTGCATCTTATAGTCCAAAAAATTCGGCAATTCTGCTGTTTTTTGTGTTGCTCCATTTTAGAGATATTCACATTTATTGCTTTTGGAGAGCAATATATGAAATTTTTTTTGTAGTTGAACTAAAGGCCCAGTCACACTAAACAACTTACCAGCGATCCCAACAACGATACAACCTGATAGGGATTGCTGGTAAGTTACTAGGAGGTCGCTGGTGAGATGTCACACTAAGCGACGCTCCAGCGATCCTACCAGCAACCTGACCTGGCAGGGATCGCTGGAGCGTCGCTACATGTGGAAGCATGCTGCGCTTGGTAACTAAGGTAAATATCGGGTAACCAGCCCGATATTTACCTTGGTTACCAGCGCACACCGCTTAGCGCTGGCTCCCTGCACACCTAGCCACAGTACACATCGGGTTAATTACCCGATGTGTACTCTGCTACATGTGTAGGCAGCAGGGAGCCGGCTTCTGCGGACACTGGTAACCACGGTAAACATCGGGTAACCAAGAAGTCCTTCCCTTGGTTACCCGATATTTACCTTTGTTACCAGCGTTCGCCGCTCTCACACTGCCAGTGCCGGCTCCCTGTTCCCTGCACTCCTAGCCACAGTACACATCGGGTTAATTACCTGATGTGTACTCCAGCTACGTGTGCAGGGAGCAGGGAGCCGGCACTGACAGCTGAGAGCGGTGGACGCTGGTAACGAAGGTAAATATCGGGTAACCAAGGAAGGGCTTCTTGGTTACCCGATATTTACATTGGTTACCTGCATCCGCAGAAGCCGGCTCCCTGCTCACTGCACATTTAGTTGTTGCTCTGTCGCTGTCACACACAGCGATGTGTGCTTCACAGCGGGAGAGCAACAACTAAAAAATGGTCCAGGACATTCAGCAACAACCAACGACCTCACAGCAGGGGCCAGGTTGTTGCTGGATGTCACACACAGCAACATCTCTAGCAAGTTGTGCCTCAGCAGCGATGTTGCTAGCGATGTTGCTTAGCGTGACGGTACCTTAAGCTTTTCTTCAGAGTCTTCCCTGGGGGTCTGCTCTTCCATCCCTCCCTCAGAGATGCTGCCAATCACAACTTAGCAGTGAGCAGCAGGGGTGAATGCTGAAGGAGACTGAGAAGCATCGGCGCATGCGCAGATGTAAAAAAAAAAAAACAAAACTGTGCACGCGCCGATGCTTCTCATGGTCTTCACCGCAGTGTTTTCAATAAAATGGCATCGCGGTACGTGCATGCGCGGACTCCAGAACCATTTTAATGAAGACCTGAGTACTGTGGCAATGCGCACGCGCTGTCAACAACAGCACTGGCACGATATTGAAATAAAGAAAATGTGGCAAGCCAGAGGATGCCGGAGGAGGAATAAACGTGAAGACCCGACTCACAAAGACCCACCCATGTGGAACACATCAATGTGCAGCACTTTTCTTCAAATTTAATTAAATATATTTAATCAACCAAGCATCGGATTTTTCTATAACAGATATACCTGAATTCAGCATCTTAGTGCCTGTATGCCACAGCCTTTACCTCATACAGCAAAATCCTGCTGGTTGGTCCTCTTTAATCTGGGGTCAGTGCCGACCAGTGTATTTTTTCTTATGTTGATTCGGCATAAGAAAAATTTCACAGCATGATGTGACCGGCAACATGAGAGTATGTGTGCATACTGAGTTTTTGGTGCAGAAATTTACCGCACCAAAAAACCCACCTTGTGGCAGAAAAACGCACCAAAAACGCATACGTTTTTATGCCGTGCATTTTTTGGGTGAAATCAATGGCTTGAAGGGCTGAAACACAGGAAAAAATTGCACCAACAATTGACATGCTGCAGATTTTTTCTGCACCCAAAACTACAAGCAAAAAGTAATCAAAGTGCGCACAGCATTTCAAAATTCTCATGGACTTTGCTGGGATAAAGATAGACATGCAGATTTGGGCCATAGATTGTACCAAAACAAAGCATTAAAAACTGCACTGTGCGCACAAGGCCTAAATTGGATTGTGAGCACTAGAAAAGTCTATGGTTGGATTCACAGAATGGAGAAGATGGCAAAATTTTGTTCTCCATCTTCTCCTGCATTGTCAAAATGACAGGTCTGAGAGCAAGATCTATGAGAACATCCTACTCTGATCCAATTTTGCAGATCCGATTTAGCCATTAAAGCATATGGGGGTCATTGAGAGATTGATGCAAATGGGAAGTCTTCTGATTTGCATGTTCCTCACAGATCTGATGCTAAGTGATAAATTCTAATTAATGATGAGCGAGTTTTGAAATACTCGGATTCGCAATACTTGTAACGAGTACTGTCTAATACTCGTGTATGCATTCCGAATAGTATGGGCAATGCAAGTCAATGGGGAAGGCTTACAAAGTAACAAGTAACCCGAATGCCATACTATACGTACTCGCTATACTCGTAATGAGTACTATCTAATACTCACGTATGCATTCCGAATAGCATGTGCAATACAAGTCAATAGGGATACTCGTAATGCAAAGAGTAACCCGAATGCCATACTATTCGCTACTTGCACGAATAGTGTGGAATTCAGGTTACTCGTTACATTGCAAGTATTCTCCATTGACTTGCATTGCACATGCTATTCATAATGAATATGCGAGTATTAGACAGTACTCGTTACGAGTATAGCAAGTACAAATAGTACATCATTCGGGTTACTCGTTACATTGTGAGTTTCCCCCAATGACTTGCATTGCACATGCTATTTGGAATGTATACATATTAGACAGTGCTCGTTACGAGTATCGCGAATCTGAGTATTTTGAAACTTGCTCATTAATGCTAATAAAAATATGTGTCATTGTGATCTTATGGGGGTCTTTTATTGGCTTGAAGACAAGTACACCTCTTCAGTGAAAAAGAGGCAGAGAAAAAAACCCATTGGCAAATAGGATGACACTTGAGAAATTTGCAGACATCTCTCAGATGGCAAGGCTATGTGCGCACGTTGTGTAATTTCATGCGTTTGCGCTGCGTATTGCACTGCAGTGTAAATGCATGCGTCCTGTATCTCCAGCACAATCTATGAAGATTGTGCATAATCCATCCGCATGTTGTGTTTGAGAGCGCAGCGATTTGCATGCTGAAATTTTGATCCAAATCGCTGCGTTCAAAAAAGCAACATGTCCCTTATTTTGTGCGCTTTGGATGCTGCTCCCACCCTGTTTATAGGGAGAGAAGGCATCCAGAGCGCATGAAATCGGCATCTATTCTGCAGACACACTGCATCAATTACACAGTGTTTCTGCAGCGATTTGAAGCGCACATGTGCTGACAAATCACTGCAGAATTTTCAGCATGGACACTACGTAACTTGCGCACAAGCCTAACACTCACACGGATGTATGATCTGACTTGGTGTAGTAGTATTACTTTTGGATTTCAGGCCTCAATAGAGGGAGATGTATATTTTGGTAAAGCGAGTTATATTGGGTCTGTGAGTTGGTGTGGAGCAGTACCGGAACCTGGTCATTACATCGTATTCCAAAACTGACTTTGGAAACAGTTATATGAAAAATTGTTACCTTGGAACAAGATTTTTTTTTTAGAATTGAGGATTAGGGGATAGTTGCTCGTTTAACATGGTAATTTGAACCCTGTGTTATCCTTTTGTCTACATTTTGCTGTCAAGTACAGCTGCACCTCAGTGAGAGGCTGAATATGGGTTAATCTTCAAAGTTTTCTTCCCTGCGAGGTTGCACGGATCTAAGAGAGCGGTATAATTACATAGAGTAGTGCAGAGCTTGGCGGCACAGATCTCGGTCTATTTATCTTTAGGTCTTTGTATGAGGCCTTTATTTACCAACACAGGTCCCTTGGGGAACAAAGGATATGCTTCTGTTTGATGTGCATAAAACACAGGATAAGACTAGGAAAAAAGGCAGCGCTGGAGACAGCTCCGACCTGCCTGTCCTTCCCTTCATGCTCTTTGATAATGTTCAGGCCTTTTGATTGTTTGTCGGAACTGGTTATGCTGGCCCATGCTGAAAACATATGCCTTTAAGGGTTTGCTCGCATCTGCATATAAAAAATTGGTTTGAGTTTCATCCAGAAAAATGGGACAAATAAAATCCATTAGGTATTCCATGTGTCCTGCGAGTGTGCGATTTTCTCGCCTAGCATTCGTATGCAATGCGTTTTTTCTCAGCAGCTATGAATCAACAGCCATTTACGGGACCATCTACAGTGTTCTCTGCTACAGAATTGTAATGTATCCATAAAAATGGATGGCAAACAAACGTCCGTTTTTTTCTCACACCCATTGATTTGGATTGACGACCCTCGGCTGTTTTACACGACCATACACAGCATCCTGTAACTTTTTCCTCAGGCTGAAAACAGCTGAGGAGCAAAATCGCAGATCAGTACTGACTTATGGAATAACACTGGCGCAAATGCAATCTGATTTTTTATTCCATTGCACTCGCCGTATTTATACACAAATGTGGGCGAACCCTAAGAGTGGATACATTGTTAACCTTTGACTTAGTAAGCTGTAAAATGAGCTGTAATATGTAACACCTTTAAAGGGGTTTTCCACTGCTTTTTGACCCACTTGTCATATATCATAGTTCTAAACAATACCTTTTGGAATATACTTGTATTTGATGTATAGCTTCTTTGAGTGCATCTCAGAAGGGATCACATAGTATTGAATTGTTATATAGATTCTTCTTCCTTCTCTGTTATGTATGAGACTACCTTTTCAGGCATGGAAATCAGACCAAACGAAAGGAAGTTTTAACTTGGCTCCTGATGGTGGGTGTAGATGTTTTACAGTGAATCACAATTAGTCTGCCTCACTACCTCACAAGCTGAGCTAACAGGTTAATTCAACAGTAACAACGGGAACCGACTCCTTTGCTTTTGAAATGCAGCTTGCAGCACTTCACTAGCAAAGGGTTTAGGTAATCCAATGCCTGACATGGACAGCTGAAAAGCACAGAAATTTGCCTAAAGCCTGCGACACACATCCGTGCGTCCGGTACGTGTGTGCCTTTTTTTTTACGTACCGGAGACATGGGCCCACGTGGTCCTATGTATTGTTATTGTTTTGGACACACGTAAGTATTCAGGAATGGAACGTGTGTCCGTTCCGTATTTACGTGTGTCCGTTTTTTAAAAACGCTGACATGTCCGTGTTGCTCCGGCAGCACGGGTGTCACACGGCCCGCACCCGTACCACACGGATGTAGTGTGGATGCAGGCCCGTGTGACATGCGCCGGAGAAAGACACGCGTCAGTTTAAAAATAATAAAAACACATACTCACCTCCACCATACCTGCAGTCTCTCCTGTGGCTGTCCCCTGCATCCGTCCCCCAGTGAATTTGAACAACGCATCTTCTTCACTGGGGGCCGGAAGCAGCGTCAGTGGGGCATGGCTTTGGTCGGACGCTGTCAATATATAACACACGGAGAACACGTACGTCCCATAAACACGGCACACGGGGACAAAACCACCCCTTTAACACGTACGTGACAAAAACATTACGTTTTGTCACGTAAGTGTGGCACAGGCCTTACACAGTGATATGGAGATAACCTATACTATGTACTGTCATGCTGTCTCCAGGTCATAGCAGTGGAGGTTCCTACTGCACATGCTCAGAGGCATCTGACCTGTCCTAACATTCTAGGACAAGTTTCTAGCAGTGTAAAAAGACAGTGGCTATTTGAATTACCTTCTTAGAAATAAATGTGATTAGCTAATTAATCCCTTAAGGACCCGACGATTTTTAGGTTGTGCGCTTTCCTTTTTTCCTCCTCCTATTCCAAGAATCATAACTTTTTTATTTTTATGTCCACATAGCTATATGAGGGCTTGTTTTTATTGGGACGGGTTGTAAATTTGAATGACACAATCCATTTTATGTACTGTAAAATGGGGAAAAAATTCCTTGTACGGTGAAATATCAAAAACAGCACAATTCAGAAATAGTTTTTTGGGGTTTTTCAGTTATAGTTAATTGTACAATAAAACTGACCTTGAAATATGATTCTCCAGGTCAGTACAATTAGGCAGATATCAAACATACATAGTTTTTTTTATTTTATTTAAGTGGGGAAAAAAACTTCAGAAATTGTAAAGAAATATTTTTTGCTTGTGACACCATTTTCCAAGAGCTGTAAAGTTTTAAAATTTTGGGATATGGATCCATGTGAGGGCTTGTTTTTGTACTCTGAGCTGATGTTTTTAGTGATATTATTTTTGGGTGCATGTAATGTTTTGATCACCTGTTATTACATGTTTTTATGTTGCAGTAGCCTAAAAATGTAATCCTGGCATCTTTATTTTTTTCTCGCTACACCATTAACCGTTTGCATACATTTATTTTATATTTTAACAAATTAGACTTTCACAAATGCACCAATACCAAATATGTGTATTTTTTCATTTCTTAATGTTTTATTAAGGAAAACGGGAGTGATTTGAACTTATATATATATATATATATATATATATATATATATATACAGTGCCTACAAGTAGTATTCAACCCCCTGCAGATTTAGCAGGTTTGATAAGATGCAAATAAGTTAGAGCCTGCAAACTTCAAACAAGAGCAGGATTTATGAACAGATGCATAAATCTTACAAACCAACAAGTTATGTTGCTCAGTTAAATTTTAATACATTTTCAACATAAAAGTGTGGGTCAATTATTATTCAACCCCTAGGTTTAATATTTTGTGGAATAACCCTTGTTTGCAATTACAGCTAATAATCGTCTTTTATAAGACCTGATCAGGCCGGCACAGGTCTCTGGAGTTATCTTGGCCCACTCCTCCATGCAGATCTTCTCCAAGTTATCTAGGTTCTTTGGGTGTCTCATGTGGACTTTAATCTTGAGCTCCTTTCACAAGTTTTCAATTGGGTTAAGGTCAGGAGACTGACTAGGCCACTGCAACACCTTGATTTTTTCCCTCTTGAACCAGGCCTTGGTTTTCTTAGCTGTGTGCTTTGGGTCGTTGTCTTGTTGGAAGATGAAAGGACGACCCATCTTAAGATCCTTGATGGAGGAGCGGAGGTTCTTGGCCAAAATCTCCAGGTAGGCCGTGCTATCCATCTTCCCATGGATGCGGACCAGATGGCCAGGCCCCTTGGCTGAGAAACAGCCCCACAGCATGATGCTGCCACCACCATGCTTGACTGTAGGGATGGTATTCTTGGGGTCGTATGCAGTGCCATCCAGTCTCCAAACGTCACGTGTGTGGTTGGCACCAAAGATCTCGATCTTAGTCTCATCAGACCAGAGAACCTTGAACCAGTCTGTCTCCGAGTCCTCCAAGTGATCATGAGCAAACTGTAGACGAGCCTTCACATGACGCTTTGAAAGTAAAGGTACCTTACGGGCTCGTCTGGAACGGAGACCATTGCGGTGGAGTACGTTACTTATGGTATTGACTGAAACCAATGTCCCCACTGCCATGAGATCTTCCCGGAGCTCCTTCCTTGTTGTCCTTGGGTTAGCCTTGACTCTTCGGACAAACCTGGCCTCGGCACGGGTGGAAACTTTCAAAGGCTGTCCAGGCCGTGGAAGGCTAACAGTAGTTCCATAAGCCTTCCACTTCCGGATGATGCTCCCAACAGTGGAGACAGGTAGGCCCAACTCCTTGGAAAGGGTTTTGTACCCCTTGCCAGCCTTGTGACCCTCCACGATCTTGTCTCTGATGGCCTTGGAATGCTCCTTTGTCTTTCCAAGGTTGACCAAGTATGAGTGCTGTTCACAAGTTTGGGGAGGGTCTTAATTAGTCAGAAAAGGCTGGAAAAAGGGATAATTAATCCAAACATGTGAAGCTCATTGTTCTTTGTGCCTGAAATACTTCTTAATACTTTAGGGGAACCAAACAGAATTCTGGTGGTTTGAGGGGTTGAATAATAAATGACCCTCTGAATAAACTTTTCACAATTTAAAAAAAAAAAAAAAGAAATAACATTCTTTTTTGCTGCAGTGCATTTCACACTTCCAGGCTAATCTACAGTCCAAATGTCACAATGCCAAGTTAATTCCGAATGTGTAAACCTGCTAAATCTGCAGGGGGCTGAATACTACTTGCAGGCACTATATATATATATATATATATATATATATATATATATATATATATATATATATATATATAATTACACACACACAGTATATCACAGTACGGAATATACATACAAATATTTTTAATAAATTTTGTTTTTACTTTTCACTGTATCTGTTAGTTTTGTTAGGGGATTTGAACCTGTGATCATCAGTGCCTGGGTTATGCATAGCAGAATTATAGTTCTGCTATGTTTAGGGAAAATCAGTCTCTTATTAACGCTATCACAGGAGTACAGTGATGATAGACTCTGGGGTCTTCAGCAGACCCCTGGCTGTCACAGCAACCCATCGACGTCCCGCTTTCACATCATGTGTGCGCTGATGAACAGTTACAACAGTAGGACTCCCTGCTGGATCTGTAAATTCTATTGTCACAGGTTTACAGTCGTTGGCAGAGTTCCGCTACACACGCAACTGTTAGGCTAAGACCGCACTTTGCGTTTCCACCTGCGTTTCAGGTGTTTTTTAGGTCCGTTTTGAGATGCACCTTTTTCATGCCAAAAGGCATGCATTTTGTCTATGGAAAATGGGGATTTCTAGACCGCACTTTGCATTTTAAAATGCTGTGTTTAATTTGCATATTTTGTGGCAAAAAACATGCGTTCAAAGAAGCAGCATGTCAATTGTTTTTGCCATTTTGGGTGCGTTTTGCTAACATTGAAGTCAATGAGAAATGGCAAAAACCAAGATAATTTCCTGCGTTGTACCTGCTTTTTAGGTGCAGAAAACATGCGATTTTGACTTAAAAAACGCATGCTTTTCTGACATTAAAATAATGGAATAATATGTCCCTTTACACACACACATAGTCCGACAATGAAATTAAAGATAAATTTTGATTTTATTGCTATTTTAACATTAAATATTATAAAACCGATATAATTTCATGAAATATAAATATATTCTTTATTAATTCCAAAATTATATGCTTTCCTTTTTTTTCTCTTCTTTCATGTTGTTTGACTATTTAATCTTTATTTAGCAGTGTCTTGATGTTCAAAACGCATCTGTCAAAACGCAGGTGAAAAAGCATGTAAAAAGCGCTAAAAAAAGCAGTAAATACGCATGCGTTTTTAGCGCTAAAGTTAGAAAAACGCAACTTTGGTCAAATCAATTAAGCCCAAAATGTGCGTTTAGAACTGCAAGTAGGAGAACGCAAAGTGTGGTCTTATGCGGGCTTTACACGAGACGATAGATTGTGCGATATGTCGTCGGGGTCACGGTTTTCGTGACGCACATCTGGCATAGCACACGACGTCGTCTCGTGTGACACCTCTGACCGACGCAGTATCGCTCACAAATCGTGCGTCGTGTACTCGTCGTTAACTTTCATAATCTCGTTTATTTTCATGGGTGCAGGTTGTTCATCGTTTCCGTGGCATCACACGTTGCTCTGTGTGACACCACAGGAACGATGAACACAGCGTACCTGCGTCCCACGGCACCCACCGGCTTATTGGAAGGAAGGAGGTGGGCGGGATGTTTACGTCCCGCTCATCTCCGCCCTTCCACTTCTATTGGCCGGCTGCCGTGTGACGTCGCTGTGACGCTGAACGTCCCTCCCAATTCAGAAAGTGGATGTTCGTCGCCCACAGCGAGGTCGTCCGGAAGGTAAGCACGTGTGACGGGGGTTAAACGAGTTTGTGCGCCATGGGCAGTGATTTGCCCGTGACGCAAAAACGACGGGGGCGGGTACGATCGATTGTGAAATCGCACAATCGGTCGTCCTGTGTAAAGCAGGCTTTAGCCTAAAGGCCCCGTCATACTAAGCAACATCGCTAGCAACATCGCTGCTAACGAACAACTTTTGTGACGTAGCAGTGATGTTGCTAGTGATGTTGCTGTGTGTGACATCCAGCAACAACCTGGCCCCTGCTGTGAGGTCGTTGGTTGTTGCTGAATGTCCTGGGCCATTTTTTAGTTGTTGCTGTCCCACTGTGAAGTACAGATCGCTGTGTGTGACAGCGAGACAGCAACAACTAAATGTGCAGGCAGCAGGAGCCGGCTTCTGCGGACTCTGGTAACCACAGTAAACATCGGGTAACCAAGAAGCCCTGTACTTGGTTACCCGATATTTACCTTTGTTACCAGCCTCCGCCGCTCTCACTGTCAGTGCCGGCTCCTGCTCCCTGCACATGTAGCTGCAGGACACATCGGGTTAATTAACCCGATGTGTGCTGTAGCTAGGAGAGCAGGGAGCCAGCGCTAAGCATTGTGCGCTGCTCCCTGCTCTGTGCACATTTAACTGCAGCACACATCGGGTAATTAACCCGATGTGTGCTGTAACTAGGATAGCAGGGAGCCAGCGCTCAGTGTGCGCTGCTCCCTGCTCTCTGCATGTGTAGCTGCGTGCGCTGGTAACCAAGGTAAATATCGGGTTGGTTACCCGATATTTACCTTAGTTACCAAGCGCAGCATCTTCCACGCGGCGCTGCTGGCTGGGGGTTGGGACACTTGTTGCTGGTGAGCTCACCAGCAACTCGTGTAGCGACGCTCCAGCGATCCCTGCCAGGTCAGGTTGCTGGTGGGATCGCTGGAGCGTCGCAGTGTGACATCTCACCAGCAACCTCCTAGCAACTTACTAGCGATCCCTATCGTTGTTGGGATCGCTGGTAAGTTGTTTAGTGTGACTGGACCTTAAGAGGCAGATGACGGCTGATTTGAAACAACCTCTTTTGGAGCCTGGATGTTAAATAGAGAGTGATACTCAATTTATCTCTTCCGAATTCCTCATAGTTGTTTGATTGTGTTCAGATCAGGAGACATACTTGGCCACTGAAGCACTTTCAAATTGTTGGTGGCTTTTTTGTGCATGGGCTTAGGAAAGGTTTCCTTCATGGACAACAGCCCTCCATGTCATTTCTATGCTATGTACACCAAATTGTATCACTGGAAACAGTTAACCCAGACTGGCTTTTACTTCATTAGCTAACTGCAGTGAACTTGCATGTCCATTTTTTACAACCCTTCTTATCAGGAGATACAACTCTTTAGGTGTTAATTGTCTGTCTATGAGAGGGCTGCAGATCCTTTTTGGTTAACTTTCATTTCACTTTTGCTACAGTATTCTGACGAAGTTTTCATTGTTAAGTAAAACACTTTTATATTCACCTGTCTACTGGACGCCTGATTAGACTTATCTGGTTGTTGGATTTGTTAATTGGAATTTTGTAGCCTAAATTTTAAGTTTGCTCCTAAGGCTGGGTTCACACATAGCGACAGCGACAACGACGTCGCTGTTACGTCACCATTTTCTGTGACGTAACAGCGACCTTGTAAGTCGCTGTTATGATCGCTGCTTAGCTGTCAAACACAGCGACGCAGCAGCGATCATAACGTTGCTACATGTGCAGAGAGCAGGGAGCCGCGCACACTGCTTAGCGCTGGCTCCCTGCACTCCTAGCTACAGTACACATCGGGTTAATTACCCGATGTGTGCTGCAGCTACATGTGCAGAGAGCCGGCACTGGCAGCGTGAGAGCGGCGGAGGCTGGTAACAAAGGTAAATATCGGGTAACCACCTTGGTTACCCGATGTTTACCTTGGTTACAGCTTACCGCAGGCTGTCAGACGCCGGCTCCTGCTCCCTGTACATTCAGGATTGTTGCTCTCTCGCTGTCACACACAGCGATCTGTGCGTCACAGCGGGAGAGCAACAATAAAAAAACGAACCAGGGCTGTGTGTAACGAGCAGCGATGTCACAGCAGGGGCCAGATCGCTGCTCAGTGTCACACACAGCGAGATCGCTAATAAGGTCACTGCTGCGTCACAAAAACCGTGACTCAGCAGCGATCTCAGCAGCGATCTCGCTGTGTGTGAAGCACCCCTAAAGGCCACGTCTCACTAAGCGACATCGCTAGCGACATCGCTGCTGAGTCACGGTTTTTGTGACGCAACAGCGATCTTGCTAGCGATGTCGCTGTGTGTGACATCCAGCAATGACCTGGCCCCTGCTGTGAGGTCGCCGGTCGTTGCTGAATGTCTTGGACCATTTTTTGGTTGTTGCTCTCCTGCTATGAAGCACACATCACTGTGTTTGACAGCGAGAGAGCAATGATCTGAATGTGCAGGGAGCCGGCTTCTGTGGACGCTGGTAACCAAGGTACACATCGGGTAACCAAGCAAAGTGCTTTGCTTGGTTACCCGATATTTACCTTGGTTACCAGCGTCCGCAGCTTCTAGAAGCCGGCTCCCTGCTCCCTGCACACGTAGCCAAGGTACACATCGAGTAACTATAAGCAAAGTGCTTTGCTTAGTAAGCCGATGTGTCCTATGCTTACCAAGCACACAGGTCGCTGGTGGCTGATCTCTGATCGCTGGTGAGATCTGCCTGTTTGACAACTCACCAGCGACCATGTAGCGATGCTCCAGTGATCCCTGCCAGGTCAGATCGCTGGTGGGATCGCTGGAGCGTCGCTAAGTGTGACAGTACCTTAAGACTTTCATTGGGATGTACTCATTTTTTTTTGAAACATGGTAATGAATTAATTTGTTAAGAAAACTACTTTTTGGGATGAACAAATTTGTGGAAATATTTTGTAGTATGGTATTCCATAGAAAATGTTGATTCTGACAGAAAATGAAATGTTTTCTAACAAATCTGTTGGGGTGTACACATTTATGCTGGGCACTATGTTCCTCTAAGGAACTCATTGTAAATGTATTTTCCATGATTCTTACACTGAATAATCAGTGTAATGGAGGTCTTACATTATTCCTGATGGTTTACTATTGAATTCTTATTCTGTAAAGAGCATTTATCATTATTATTTATAGAAATTACCAGATTTGATTCTCCGGCCATATGCTGTCATGTCGCCTTGCACAGATGGGGATGGCATTTACAGATAAATAAAAAGAATCAATATATAAATCGCGTTTATATACTCATTGATGGATTGATGGGAATTGTCCATACAAGTAGTCACTGACATATTGCAAATTGTCCAAAGTAGTCAAATAGAAGAAAAATAATAAATGAAGAAATAAATCCTTGGACTGTATACTTATTATAGATTAAATGATATTAGATGTTGCCTGTTCCTATATAAAGGCCAGAAGACCCACTAGTATAGTGAATTAACCTTAATGGCAGGGAGATTGGCAACAAGCCAAACATACATAGCTTTTAAGAAAGGCTGAAGAAGGATGCGGGAAATTAAAGGCTGGAGAAGCAGCTTAGAGGTAAGAAGGTAGCGGCCTGTAATCATGGACAAGATAATGGGACATTTCACAAAATATATGTTGACAAGATAGATACTACGTCTATAACCCCTTCTTAGCCAGAGACTCCTCTAGCATTTATAGATGATGCTCTCTAAACTACATCTTTAACACAAGACATCCATAGTTAATTATTAATGGTTAATTGTTAATGTAAAATACAGTACTGGGTCACGACAATTTCTTTTTATATATATATATATATATATATATATCATTAACTAAAAGGGGAGCACAACTATCAATATAAATGCACAAATTACTCGATAAAAATCCCCCCATAATAAGTACTTGTAGATCAAAAGTAAAATATGACAATTGTTGACAGGGTATACAGTTTATTGTGTGTGTATATATATATATGTATATATAAATATATATATATATATATATATGTGCATATATATATTTATATATATACAGTATATATGTGCGTAGCTGTATTCTAGAAAAAATATGGAATTAATTTCTCATAGTCATTTCTGTCTACAAAACGTCATGCACTGAAGCTTTTAGGTGGCCATAAAGGGCAATTTAGAGCATTTTCTGACGAATGTGAGACAGGTCAACCAAAGGGAGATTTATGAAAGTTGACCCTCCTTGTTGAACTTATTGCAGTTATTGTCAAGTATCACCACTAATGACCAATGACAGGTGTGCACCCCATCAATAAAAGGCCGGCCCAGTTCACAGAGTGAACGACATTCAGAAAGCAAATGTGTAAAATATGGCATGATAGAAGAAACATCACTAATTTCAGATTCATTTATATCCTACGCCTGTAGTGACCTATCAGTAGGAAAGGCCATAGTTTGGAGGAGTCTGATTGCTGGCTTTGTGCTTCATTCTTTAAGTGCTGGGTATAGTGACCCCATCAACCTGCTAAATCGGGAGATGGAGAGTAATTCTCCAACTGACCAAATCTAATAACAATAAAAAAAAATCAAATACAATTAAAGGGTTGGCAATGACTAGCAAAAGCTTGGACTGTGTATTTCTTTCATTTTTGTTACAGCCCATTATCACAACACTTCCAACAAAATGTTTTCAATAGCAAAATATTGGCTCAGTGGTTATCACTCTTGGGTTGCAGTCCTGGGTTCAAATCCCACCAAGGAAATCATCTGCAAGGAGTTTGTATGTTCTCTCCTTGTTTGCGTAGATTTTGTCCGGGTTTTCCAGTTTCCTCCCACACTCCAAAGACATACTAATATGGAATTTAGATTGTGAGCCCCAATGGGAATAGTGATAAAAATGTCTATGGAATATAATGGCGCTATATAAGTAATGCATAACAAATAGTGATGGGCGAGCACCAACATGCCCGGTCCTCCAGTCTAGCAGGTCAGATGCTCAGAAAGGGGTCAACTCAAGTAACGAGTATAATGAAAGTCAATGATTGGGCAGTTGGACTCTCCACCCACATACAGCCAGCCATAAGGACAGCATTTCCAGCTTTAGGAAGAGTGGAGTTTTCTCTTTGGACACACTACATCAGACAACGTTTCTTTTACCCCAATCAGAGCCATATACAGACTATGAGTGGCTCTACCTGGGGCGCCTGTAGTGAAACCAGCCTGTGAGTTGTGGTCGTTGTTTCGCGGCTAAAACATTTGAGTACCTAGGATACTCAGCCAAGCTCCATGAGTACTCGAGCACTGCGATGCTCAATCGAGTAATGAGCAATGCCGAGCACACTCACTCATCAATAATAATAAGTAAATAAATACATTCTTAACGTTTCTTTTATATTTTTGTATCATTGTATTCTTCTTACTGCTAAGGCTTTATGATATTTTTTGTACTTTAGGAGAGGGATCCATGTAGTAAGTCATAGTGGTAATAATACACAGCAATCATATCAGTGGTTGCTCAAAGTACATTGAAATTATGAAGTACATTAATAAAATGATAAATAAGACTGATTGGTCTATAGCCAAACAAAAATGCTAATTAAATTTGCTAATTGACTATAATTTTCAAGATACATGAGTGGTTATTTCTGACAGCTTTAGGGGAAGATTACATCTTCATTATTACATCATCAATTTGACATAATCATCAGTTGCCTATTTAGCCATCAGTATTGCATCATCTCACAGTGACCAATAGAAGCCTGCCATCATAGCCCAGATGATTCAGTGAATCACTTGGCTTTAGAAATACTCCATCTATCAGTCACAGCATTATTTATTAGCCTTTTGGCTTATTTCTATCAGAATACATTCAGCGCTGCCTCGTACCAATGATTATTTCGGCATGGTGAATTTCAATTATAATGCTCAATAGTGCTTCAGATATGTTCTAATAAATGTAATTACGGCTAAGTTTAGTTTAGGCCCATCTTTATGTTTGCCGGAAAAAATAATGATTACAATTCTATGCATTATCTATATTATGTATATAGTAGTCAGATGAAAATGCTTCTATATCACAGAAACCATAGAAAAGTAACAGTTTTCATTGTGATGTGAATTTAGAACATCAAAATCATTAAGGAGTGATACATGTCAGCTCCAATTCATCAAAGCTACCAAAAAAGTGTTGTCAAAGCTTTGAAAAGTCACAAAATTTTCTTGCAACTTTGAGTTGCAAACAATTTTGTGACTAAGGTCGGAGTTCCACTTGCGTATAACTCGTGCGAGTCTCACATCGGTATCACCTGGCAAGCCTTGACGCTCTCAGGGCACCAGCGTCTCAGCTGCATGAAAATACATGCAGATGACCTGCTCCTGCCAGGAGA
Source organism: Anomaloglossus baeobatrachus (assembly GCF_048569485.1). NCBI lineage: Eukaryota > Metazoa > Chordata > Amphibia > Anura > Aromobatidae > Anomaloglossus > Anomaloglossus baeobatrachus. Next base: position 108,395,661 of record NC_134359.1, read on the forward strand.
GTGTGCGCTTCGCTGGGTGAACGCGATGCGAGACTTACACGAGTCATATGCAAGTGGAACTCTGACCTTTTAGTGGTTTCCCACCAATTTCTCCCAGTTACACTAAAATGGGCAGATCCAGGGCTGGATGGTTTGCAGAGCGGTGTCGTTTCATATGCCTCTTCATGAATCTGGAGAAACTGACATGTGGTGTGCGCCTTTGTACACAGTGTGCAGAATTATTAGGCAAATAAGTATTTTGATCACATGATACTTTTTATACATGTTGTCCTACTCCAAGCTGTATAGGTTTGAGAGCCAACTACCAGTTAGGTAAATCAGGTGATGTGCATCTCTGTAATGAGGAGGGGTGCGGTGTAATGACATCAGCACCCTATATAAGGGGTGCTTAATTATTAGGCAACTTCCTTTCCTTTGGCAAAATGGGTCAAAAGAGAGATTTGACGGGCTCTGAAAAGTCCAAAATTGTGAGATGTCTTGCAGAGGGATGCAGCAGTCTTGAAATTGTCAAACTTTTGAACCGTGATCATCGAACAATCAAGTGTTTCATGGCAAATAGCCAACAGGGTCACAAGAAGAGTGTTGGGCAAAAAAGGCGCAAAATAACTGCCCATAAATTGAGGAAAATCAAGCGTGAAGCTGCCAATAAGCCATTTGCCACCAGTTTGGCCATATTTCAGAGCTGCAACATTACTGGAGTACCAAAAAACACAAGGTGTGCCATACTCAGAGACATGGCGAAGGTAAGGAAGGCTGGAAAACGACCACCTTTGAACAAGAAACATAAGATAAAATGTCAAGACTGGGCCAAGAAATATCTTAAGACTGATTTTTCAAAGGTTTTATGGACTGATGAAATGAGAGTGACTCTTGATGGGCCAGATGGATGGGCCAGAGGCTGGATCAGTAAAGGGCAGAGAGCTCCACTCCAACTCAGACGCCAGCAAGGTGGAGGTGGGGTACTGGTATGGGCTGGTATCATCAAAGATGAACTTGTAGGACATTTTCGGGTTGAGGATGGAGTGAAGCTCAACTCCCAGACCTACTGCTAGTTTCTGGAAGACAACTTCTTCAAGCAGTGGTACAGGAAGAAGTTGATATCGTTCAAGAAAAACATAATTTTCATGCAGGACCATGCGCCATCACATGCATCCAACTACTCCGCACAGTAAAGGTCTAAAAGATGAAAAAATAATGACATGGCCCCCTTGTTCACCTGATCTGAACCCCCATAGAGAACCTGTGGTCCCTCATAAAATGTGAGATCTACAGGGAGGGAAAACAGTACACCTCTCGGAACAGTGTCTGGGAGGCTGTGGTGGCTGCTGCACGCAATGTTGATCGTAAACAGATCAAGCAACTGACAGAATCTAGGGATGGTAGGCTGCTGAGTGTCATCATAAAGAAAAGTTGCTATTTTGGTCTCTAATTTTTTGGGGTTCTGTTTTTGCATGTCAGAAATGTTTATTTCTAAATATTGTGCAGTTATATTGGTTTACCTGGTGAAAATAAACAAGTGAGATGGGAATATATTTGGTTTTTATTAAGTTGCCTAATAATTCTGCACAGTAATAGTTACCTGCACAAACAGATATCTTCCTAAGATAGCCATATCTAAAAAAACCCCACCCCAACTTCCAAAAATATTAAGCTTTGATATTTATGAGTCTTTTGGGGTTGATTGAGAACATAGTTGTTGATCAATAATAAAAAAAATCCTTTAAAATACAACTTGCCTAATAATTCTGCACACGGTGTACGCTAAGCCAGAAATTTTACTCCATTAAAGAATGTACGTCTGGAACACCTATGGTGTGAACAGGGTGCAAGACTCAAAAATATACAACTAAACAATAGGATAAAGAGTTTCACACCAGTCACAATGTATAAGGCAATAATGAAAAGCAGAACTGCTATGGGAATACTAGACTGAAAAATACAATGGACTATCTGAAAAAAGTGAAAAACATGAAAATGGAATGTGCACAACTGCTATGAAGAATAGGAATAAGAGATGTTTAACCATTCTATTTAGTTGTATATTTTTGAGTCTTGCACCCTGTTCACACCATAGGTGTTCCAGACGTACATTCTTTAATTAGTATGCATTTTCTGTCTGAGAATCCTGCCCCACCCATAGCCATGTGTCTTATTTCACATATATAGCTTGGTCCTTTGCTTCCCATACAGAGCAAGTTTTTAACTGCAGGTGAGGTTACAGATAGGTTAGGGACCCCAAAAATAGAGATTACCTTGGCGTTTGGTTTTGGGGCTCCTTTGCATTGATCAATACAATGGCTAAACATCTCTCATTCCTATTATTTATAGCAGTTATGCACATTCCATTTTCATGTTTTTCACTTTTTTCAGATAGTCCATTGTATTTTTCAGTCTAGTATTCCCATAGCAGTTCTGCTCTTTTCATTATTCCCTTATACATTGTGACTGGTGTGCAACTCTTTATCCTATTGTTTAGAAATTTTACTCCAGTCACCTCTTCGTGAATTTGGAGCATCTGACTCCAACTCGTCTCCTCATGAAAACCAAGGAGAAAATGTAATTATTATCTGCCCAATGTTTTAACTAAATTTCAGGACAAATTGTGGGGCTGTGCTTTCAACCCTTCATCAGCCTCATAATTCTGTCCTAAGTAAAATGCATTTGTGCCATTTTGCCAAGGGCAAATGCATTCCCTACAATTAGAGATGAGTGGATCGATATGCGGAGAATCAAGTTTAAGCCGAACTTTCTGAATTTCACTCAAATTAAAACACTTTGAGATTCGATTTGAGGGTCACAAAAAAACCCCAAAAACTTGGGCTAATATCATTTTGCATTGCTGCACCAACATCCTAATAATGATCTGCAGTTTTGACATATACTATTCACAAAAAATTAGGGATATTTGGGGTAGGAATTCAGGATGATCTTACCATGCCATCTAACCTTTCCAGGGGATCTTAATGTGACCTTCTCTACAGTTTTAAATGCACATGTGCAACTGTTCAATGTTTCAGTACTTTTTGCACAACTTGCTGTTCTCTATCAAGGAGTTTAATGGAAAAATTCACAACAGGTGTTTGAGCCATGAATCGCCCAATAAATTTGGGAGTTCAGTTAGAATAAGTATTTAAACAGTCCTCCTCATCATGATGTTCACATTTTGACATCATGAGACCAAGATGACACTGAATAATTGATCAACAGTGTGTCGCCGTTACGAGGCTTCAAGCAGGATGTTCTCAGATGGAAGTGGCCACTGAGCTTAGAGTGTTACAGAGTGTCACCAGCAGGTTGCAACAAAGATACAGAGAGACTGGAAGAGTCACAGAAATGTATAGAAGTGAACGTCCTTTGGTCGCCTTATTGTGAACATTGCCCGTCGGAATCGGATGATGAATGCCACACAATTGCAGACATATTTTAGGGACGTGAGAAACACCCAAGTGTCACGTCAGACGCTTCAAAATAATTTACACCAGTGTGGTCTGTGTGCTAGCCAATCTTGAAGAGTACCTGACCACACCACAAGGCACAGACATCATCTACGCCAGATGATCGACCAGTTGACCTGAGTGTTGTTCACTGATGAAAGTCGATTCATATTGAGCAAAAATGATGGCTGCCAACGATGTTGGAGACATGCATCAGCAACTGTCACTGTCACTATGCATCAGCCACTGTTGTCACCAGACAAGCCTTAGGTGGTGGTTAGTGTGGGCAGGTGTGACTAGTCAATACAGAACTGCCCTACACTTTGTGAATAGTATAGTGGCAAGACTCTACTAATTGAATAACATAATTAATCCAGTCATTTTAGGTCTGCATGAACAACCGGGCCGAATTTCAGTTTCATGGACAATAATGCTCCTGCTCATCAAGGTTGCATCATTAGGGAACGGTTGCTGGGGACTGGGTTGCTTCAAATGGAGTGGCCTGCACTTTCTCCAGACCTGTATCCCATAGAAAACCTATGGGATCAGCTGAGTCACCATGTAGAGGCTCGGAACTCTGTACCCCACAACCTCAATGACCTCAGGGCTACCCTTCTAGAAGAGTGGAATGTCATGCCTCCGCAGACAATAACTTCACTTGTGAACAACATAAGACATAGTTTTCAAACTGTAATTGATACTCAAAGCTAGATGACAAGGTATTGACCATTGACATTTTTGGGGGGGGGTATACCCACCACTTTTGTTGGCTTTTGTTTCAATAAATTTCTTGAGGAATCACGATTGCCTGTTTCTACATAAATGCCCTAATTTAATGATAATGGTGGTCAGTAACTGGGCCAGTAGAGATGGTACCTGGTAGTACCAGTAGAGATGGTCAAACCTGCTGATGTTTGCGTTCACCGGGTCTGGCTGGACTTTAAAAAAAAAAAGAAAATCTGCATTTCATGGCAGAAAAACGCACTAAAACCGTAATGCGGTAATCTCCACCACATCTGCATCTCCCGGCAGAAAAACGCCTGAAAAAATGTGATGCGGTTTTGATGCATTTTTCTGCCAAGAGATGCAGAAGGGGGTACAGAAATTGGTTGGACCAAATCTGCATTTTCTTTTAGAAAATAGCATCAAAATTGTATCATATTTTTTGATGCATTCTTTTCTTCCAGGAGATGTAGATTTGGTGCAGATTTATGCAACAAATTTCTGCACCAAATCCGTATCTTCTGGCAGAAAACACATCAAAAGTGCATCACATTTTTTGTTGTGTTTTTCTGCCAGGAGATGCACATTTGTCAGCAGATTTCAACAACAAATTTCTGCACCAAATCTGCATCCCCTATAAGAAAAACGCATAAAAACCGCATCATGTTTTTGGTGCGTTTTTCTGCAAGGAGATGCAGATTTTCAACAAACAAATACTCAATGTGCGTATACAGCCTAAGCCGCTAATCCGGCATTAAGTTCATCTGAGATGAGTTCACCTGAGGTCCCAGCTGTGCTAACATGGGAACTGCTACCTCAGGTGAACTCATTTACATCACCACTCTCACAGCTTTGTCAGTATGTCCTGCAAGCTGCAGTGATCGGCCATGTTTTAAATGTCTGTCTACTCCAAGCTGCAGCAGTCTCTGTACACATTACTCCAACTGCAGGTTTATATATTTTTTAAATTCATTATGAAAATATAATATGAAAACTTGCTACAATGTCATAGTGATGCATATTAGACTTTAACAGTAATCTGGGCTCCTAATTTATTGACACAATCATGGCACTTTTGGTTTTAGTTTTTGGCACAGTTTTTGTGTGTTTTTGGAACTGGATCCTAAAGGAAGAAATACAAACGAATGATACTTGGTAAGCAACATAGAAGAAATACAGCACCAAAACTGCAGTGTGTGAGCATCGCCCAAAGGACTAAAATCGCCACAGTGCTGGTGGGACATTGTTATAACACTTTATATGTTATATCTTCACGTTTCAAAAACATAAAGGCATCACAATAACCTTCATACATTTGAAATGTATTCGCAGCATCAGAAATACCTAATAACAATCCACTTATTTATATGTCATGTCTGTACTTAAAGGTATTAAAGCCAGAACAGCTCCGCAGTCATTTCTGTTGTGGCTTTTTCCATTAAGCTTTATCACATATAATCTTTTAAGGTCAGGTGGGTTGAGAACAGCTGCATGATCGCTGTGTAGATTACAAGATTCAGGTCTTCCTCAGAAGTCAGTTCTGTAGGTATCCCGATCTCTTTTGTTTTTAGTGGTATTCATCCACTTATCTGGAAGCTAGAGATAGAGATTTCTGGTGATTAGTTTATACAGACCATGAAGGTAAAGCTGGGTTCACACTAAACGACAGCGACAACGACGTCGCTGTTACGTCACCATTTTCGGTGACGTAACAGCGACCTTGTAAGTCGCTGTTATGATCGCTGCTTAGCTGTCAAACACAGCAGAAGCAGCGATCATAACCTCGCTGTGTTACATGTTCAGAGAGCAGGGAGCCGCGCTTAGCGCTGGCTCCTTGCTCTCCTAGGTACAGTACACATCGGGTTAATTAACCCGATGTGTGCTGCAGCTACATGTCACAGTGCAGAGAGCAGGGAGCCGCGCGCACTGCTTAGCGCTGGCTCCTTGCTCTCTTTGCTACAGTATACATCGGGTTAATTACCCGATGCATACTGCAGCCACATGTCACAGTGCAGGAGCCGGCGCTGGCAGCAAGAGCGGAGGCTGGTAACCAGCGTAAACATCGGGTAACCAGGGAAAGGACTTCCCTTGGTTACCCGATGTTTACGCTGGTTACAGCTTACCGCAGCTGCCAGTGCCGGCTCCTGCTCGCTTCATTTCGTCGCTTTCTCGCTGTCACACACAGCGATGTGTGTGTCACAGCGGGAGAGTGACGACGAAAAAATGAAGCTGGACATTCAGCAACGACCGGCGACCTCACAGCAGGGGCCAGGTCGTTGCTGGATGTCACACACAGCGACAGCGACGGGACGTCGCTGCAACGTCACAGAAAATGGTGACGTAGCAGCGACGTCGTTGTCGTTGTCGCTGTGTGTGACACCAGCTTAAAGCTGGGTTCACACTAAGCGACAGCGACAACGACGTCGCTGTTACGTCACCATTTTCTGTGACGTAACAGCGACCTTGTAAGTTGCTGTTATGATCGCTGCTTAGCTGTCAAACACAGCGACGCAGCAGCGATCATAACGTCGCTGTGCTACATGTGCAGAGAGCAGGGAGCAACGCTTAGCGCTGGCTCCTTGCTCTCCTAGGTACAGTACACATCGGGTTAATTAACCCGATGTGTGCTGCAGCTACATGTCACAGTGCAGAGAGCAGGGAGCCGCGCACACTGCTTAGCGCTGGCTCCTTGCTACAGTATACATCGGGTTAATTACCCGATGTGTACTGCAGCCACATGTGCACAGAGCAAGAGCCGGCACTGGCAGCAAGGGTGGAGGCTGGTAACGAAGGTAAATATCGGGTAACCAGGGAAAGGTCTTCCCTTGGTTACCCGATGTTTACGCTGGTTACAGCTTACCGCAGCTGCCAGACGCCGGCTCCTGCTCCCTGCTCGCTTCATTTCGTCGCTCTCTCGCTGTCACACACAGCGATGTGTGTGTCACAGCGGGAGAGTGACGACCAAAAAATGAAGCTGGACATTCAGCAACGACCGGCGACCTCACAGCAGGAGCCAGGTCGTTGCTGGATGTCACACACAGCGACAGCGACGGGACGTCGCTGCAACGTCACAGAAAATGGTGACGTAGCAGCGACGTCGTTGTCGTTGTCGCTGTGTGTGACACCAGCTTTAGTCTATCAGCTTTCAGTCTAGCATGGAATTCCCTTATAAACCACGCCGGACAACAGCAATGATTGGAGAAAATTGACTCTGACATAAAGATGAGATACATATGGAGAAATATTTATTGACAGATAAAATAAAGTAACTATTAATCGGAGAGCACTAAAATTCTTGGGTGCTCTTTACTCGAATCGAGCACATCAGACTGCTCATATGCTTTATATGGCCCATGACAAGGGCATAATTCCGAAATCCATATTGGAGGGTGTAATAGTCCAATTTCCGACTATTCCAACCATTTACTTTCTGCCTAAGGTGCACAAGAGCCTGACATGCCGACCCGGAAGGCCAATTGTTTCCGGGAATAATAACCTCTGTGAGCCATTATTCAAATTTCTGGACCACTATTTTAAGCCCTTGGTGATCACATTACCATCCTACATCCGGGATTCTACGGAACTTCTGAATAGACTGGATGGGGTGATATTGGAAACTGATATAATTATGGCAACTGCTGATGTTGAGTCGCTGTACACATCTATCAGTCATGATGATGGTATGGAAGCGGCGGAATTTTTTCTAAGAACAACTAATCTTGACAACCAGCTAGTGGACCTCCTTTTATTATTATTACTCAAATTCATTCTCATTCATACTTTTTTCTTATTTAAGGACCGTTTCTATCTCCAAGAGAGAGGAGTCACGATGGGGGCATCTTGTGCGCCCTCATACGCGAACTTTTCTTGGATATTGGGAATGGTCCATACTTTTTCCGGTTTCTGACTTTGGCACAGTCCATATGTGGCTGCGCTTTATAGATGATATTTTTTTTGATTTGGCAGGGTGAGGTCCACCAGTTGGAGATGTTTTTGCAGCGGCTCAACATCAATAATAAGAATATTAAACTTACTTTCACCACCAGCACTGAAAGTATTGAATTCCTGGATGTTCTGATCACCAAGTGCAATGATGGTTCTCTGTGCACGGACATCTTTCGCAAGAAGACAGCAGTCAATTCCCTCTTGAATGCCAGGTCCTCTCATCCATTTCAGGTAATTAATTCTATTCCCACTGGACAATTTTTAAGGGCATGTAGAATCTGCTCAAGTGATGTCTTGTTTGAACGTCAATCCAATGATCTAAGAAGAAGATTCGGGGCCAGACACTATTCCCATCATTCCATAGAAAACGGATATGAGAGAGCAAGGAGAACGACACGTGATACATTATTAAAGCCCCAATCGAAAACAGTGGATGACACAATCCGATTAATAACTCCATACCATGCACAGTGGCGTGAAATGTCAGCAATAATTTCTAAATATTGGCCGGTACTCACGGCTGATCGTGACCTGGCCTCTATCCTCACCCCCACCCCAGCCATTACCCCTAGGAGAGCAAAGACATTGAAGGATTTGATTTTGAGGAGCCATTATGTACCAGAAAAAAATACTAATTTTTTAACAACCAGAGGTCCCAGATGGGGATCTGTTTCTTGTGGTGACTGTGGTGCATGTCCACAAATGGATCGCACCTGTGAATTCTGGGACTCCTCACAATCAAAAACCTATAAAATATTACATTTTATCAATTTTCACTCCTCTAATGTTGTCTACTGGGCTATGTGTCTATGTGGGCTTATTTATGTAGGAGGAACCTTCCACGGTAACGGGATCGGTGCGGGTTGTTCATATGGTCGTCCGCGGGCAGCGCTTACAGGCTTTTCCTCTGGGGCGGGCGAGGTGGACTCCGCTGCCGGTGTTGGGGGCAGTGGACCGATTGGCGGTGCAGCAACAACCGATACGGAGGGCTGGGGAGGCAGCAGGGTGAACGGGCACAGACCGGGCCCCTCAGTCGCAGCGACCGGTCCCTCCGGGATACAGTGGCGTGGGTCGCTTACCCGCTCCTCCAGCACTGCCTCCGCCTCGCGTTTCTGCACGACCGCCACCACCTCCTCCATTTCGGCCACCCATCGCTCCATCAGGAACCGGACTTGGGCCTGCAGGCGGCAGCACATCTGCGCTGTCCGAGCCTCCACCCACGCCGCTGTTCCTGGCGCGGGCTCTGAGATCTCAGGGTTGCCGGACGAGATGGACATCTTGCACGTGTGCTTCCAGGAACCGGATGAATGGCAGAGTCCTGGCGTCCCTGCCCTTTATCCCTTCGGTTACATGAGGAAGGTCTTCACCCGCCCCCCCTTGGTTCTTGCTGGCAACTCCTTCTCTTGGGGGCGGGGCTTCACTTTCGCGCCTTTCGCGCCTTCCGATTTAAAGTTCGAATTTTAGAACATGTCCGCGACATTAAAAATGCAATCTTCATAAAAAAGAAGCCCGGTGGATCACAATTTTGGACACCATCAAACCTAAAGGTTTGAATGATGCGGTTAGTTTTAAGCCGTTTCTCATATAATGTCTGGCCTCCCTTAATTGTCATTAGATTAAATACATAGAAAAAACTTTTGCAGTCTCGGCACTGTGGGGAGGACTTGGGGGATATGTGGTCTCTGCCATGTGTTTTTATGAGATTCGTATTTTTAATTTTATATTTTGTGTTTTCCATCATAGATCTGGCTGTTCCCTATATTTAAGTGTTGATGAGCCGCCCTGTGGCAATCGATAAGGAGCAGAGAAAAACCATATGTATCTCCATGGATTCCAATATATGCTGCATCTACGCATTGCATATTATTATATCTGAACAGCATTATTTGCGATCTATGCTGAATGGAATGTTGATTTCATGTATGACTTATATACTCTATGTGTTTTACATATTGTTACTAATGACTTACTCTTTGCCCTTATATCTGCCTGGTTCTACCATGGCGTCTCCAACTTCCAGCCTGTGCGCGCGCAGACTCTCTGATGCTTCTCCTCCCTGTGCCTGGCGTCCAATCGGGTGTTCGTGTGCTGCAGCTGCGCACGGGGACTTCCAGGACGCCGACGTGCAGTGCAGGATGGGCCTCGGCGAGCCGGCGTGTGCCGCCATAGGCTGGTAAGCATGATTCTTTAGGGATTTAAACAGCCAGACACACGGTTCCTGCACCTGCCGACGAAGCTGCTGCGAAACGCGCGTCGAGGTGTAGGGCGGTGTGTTTGGTCAGGGCATCACTGGTTGGTATCCATCATGGGAGCACTCTGATCTGCCATCCTTTTGATTTTTTCATCATCTTCATGGGCGGCATCTACTAAATAATATATAACTGCACTCTCTGAATGGCTTGGTAATATATTGGTAGTCAGACTTGATACCAGGTATCCACTTGAGTACTGTTGGCATTATATCTAATATTACATGACCTTGGGTCTGTCTATAATTTTTATCATTACTGTGTAATGCCTATCTGACGTACTAATATTTAGTTTCCGGCCATGTGATACAGTATGAATTCATGTTATATAAATTCTACACTATTATATAGTGGTGGTAGATCATTGCTTTTGGTCATCTGATCTCAAATAATGTAATCCTATGATGGTTTTATGAATCATCTTGTATATTTGCAATAGCAATATATTTTGCCCTGTTTCATCCACACTGTCCTGTTTTGGTTTGTGTGTTGATTTTAATCATTACTATCTGTGTGTTCCTGTCCGTACTATGCACAATAAAAACATTTATATATTCATAAATTTTGGTCTATTAAGCCTTTATGAATGTTGTATTATAATTATGAGCAGAGTCAATTTTGTTAAAAATGCTCATATCCTCTGCTCGAGTAATGAGTATAATGGAAGTCAATGGGAAACTTAAGCATAGTTCCGGAAGACCCTCCGTGGAGGGCCAGGAAAATAGCTGAAGCGGATGGAAACAACATGGGTAAGACCCCTGGATGCATCTCTGACTCCCAGGTCGATGCTGGGAACAATGTTGTCAGAGTATTACACCACTTTTACGGAGTGAGACAAAACGTTCAAAACTGAAGATAAAATGGATTTTACAGGAAAAAATGTTAGGAAACTTTTTTTCTATATAATGACTTGTATGTAAGGCAAAATAAAGAAGAGAAACAAAGCCCGCCCCCTCCACACCTTAGGTTTTGTTCACATGTAGCGCTTTTGCTGTGTTTTTATGCTTTCTGATTGATTTCAATGGTGAAAAAAACATTCACCGGTAAATGTATTTTTAACATTTTACTACCTTATCTGGACATGTGGTGTATGACATCCTGTTTAATTTATGAAAGAGGGACTCTGAAACTCACAAAGCCTATGCGGATAATGCAAGAACTGGCAAACATTAGAATAAAGAGGGACTCCAATACACCATGTATTAAACATAAAGGAGGGCCTCTTACACATTCTGTTAATTGTTAGATAGTGGGACTCCTACACTCATAAAGCCTATGCACTAAGTGCAAGGGCTGCCAAAAATTTGAAGGAGGGACTCCAATACACTGAGGGCCTCGGAAAACATTTTTTCCCCATTATTAAGGAGTGAGACTCCTGGAGTAATAAAGCCTATGCACTATATGCAAGGGCTGCAAAAAATGGGAACGAGGCACTCTGTTACACCCCGGAAGACAGATAGAGGATGGCCTCAGAGAACAACTTTTTTTACCAATTGGAAGGAGTGGGACTCCTAGACTGGTAAAGGTTATGCACTAAGTGAAAGGACTGAAAAACATTTACCCCTGGGGGATATACATATACATACAATATGTATGTAAGAGAATATTTGAGGTAGGATTCTAAAAATTATGTAGTATGGCACCATACACACCCTGGAAAAATTAAGACTGATGGTCCTGTTGGTATGGTGGAGAAAAAGGAAGACATGAAACAGAAGAAAATAAGAACTGCATACCATTGTTTGGGTAGGAAGCGGAGCATGGGAATATAGCAGAAAAAGGAACATTAGAATTGCCTGTATGTTTGGCTGCTGTCATCTGGTGAGGTTTAGAAGTCTGGACTAAACCACTCTGTTCATTTTCATAAGTGTCAGTCTGTCAGCAATTTTTAGTTGACAGGCGGATGCACCTATCAATTATGCCCCCAGGGGCACTAAAAGCCTGCTCAGAGAACCGCTAGCGGTCAGGACAGCACCTCCAAGGCTTAAGGGGGCTTTACACGCTACGACATCGCTAATGCGAACTCGTTGGGGTCACGGAATTGGTGACGCACATCCGGCCGCATTAGCGATGCCGTTGCGTGTGACACCGATGAGCGATTTTGCATCGTTGCAAAAACGTGCAAAATCGCTCATCGGTGACATGGGGGTCCATTCTCAAATATCGTTACTGCAGCAGTAACGAGGTTGTTCCTCGTTCCTGCGGCAGCACACATCGCTCCGTGTGACACCGCAGGAACGAGGAAGCTCTCCTTACCTGCCTCCCAGCCATGCGGAAGGAAGGAGGTGGGCGGGATGTTACGTCCCGCTCATCTCCGCCCTTCCGCTTCTATTGGGCGGCCACTCAGTGACGTCGCTGTGACGCCGCACGGACCGCCCCCTTAGAAAGGAGGCGGTTCGCCGATCACAGCGACGTTGCCGGGCAGGTAAGTATGTATGACGGGTCTGGGCGATGTTGTGTGGCACGGGCAGCAATTTGCCCGTGTTGCGCAACAGATGGGGGCGGGTACCCACACTAGCGATATCGGGACCGATATCGCAGTGTGTAAAGCCCGCTTTAGAGGAACAGTTTGTGCCACATATCTAGCTTGGATATCCAATAGTTGTATGGCACAGAGGAATGAAAGAGGATACTGGTATAGTCGGCTAGATACTCCATCATCTTTAGAAACCTTTCTTACCTTGTCAGAGTCCCCGCACATCAGGGTCTAGGCACTGGGAGGGTCTAATGAACTGCCCCAGACCTTTGATAGGCAAGGCTTCACTGTTCCCACCAAGAGGATCACTCTCCATCTCCTCTTCATCCCTCTCCTTCTCCTGCTACTCCTTTTCAGGCCATTTCGGCTGAATGGAAGAGAAGCTGGTGTTTGTAGTACTCTTCATGGTGTAAGCAATCATTTCCTCCTCTTGATTATCACTCAATCTGTGCTGAGAAGATGAGATGAGGCTGGGTTGGGTAGTATCACCCTGTGTGGTAATATCACTGTCTCTTCCTGCTTGTTGCAATGCTGCGGATCCCTCCCACTCTGTGCTGATGTCTTCGCTTTGCATGCCACCTTGCCAGGTTGGATCAGTGGCTTCATCATACACAACCTCATCTTCCACTTCCTCACTCTGGTCCTACTCCTGACTTGTTGACATAACATGACCTGTTGCCAACTGTGTCTCATCTTCGTTCACCTCTTGAAACACTAATTGCTATTCCCCATCATTGTATTCTTCTGACCATGGTTGCTGAAATATTTGGGCATCTCCTCATGTGCCTCTTGAAACGTGCATGGTGAGAGTCCAGGAGAAACCATAAAAGGAAAGGCACAGAGCTCCTTGGAGTGTCCAAGTGTGGTTTAGTCAGAGAGGACTGATAATGGCTCCTAGGAAAACTCGATTTCCTATAATCATGCAGTGTAAACAGTCTGCTGATCACATATCGAAAGGACAAATCGCTATTTTGGGGCGAAATGTTCTTTTGGCATGCTTAACACTAGAACTACTGAGGTAGTCATTTTGACTACTTTGCACTATGTATTTCTATATAGGTGTCATGAGTCCAGTAGTTCTAGTGTTAAAGGCAACATGTCACTTGACACTTGATTCTTGGTGCCCAAGTCATGTAGGGTTTCATAGAAAAATATACTTGGTTGCAATCGTGCAGCCAGTCGCTGTGTAGGAAGATGCTGGCTCGCTGGGTAGGAAGATGCTGAAATACAGTATTATTTATCGCTAACACCACACTCATGGTGTTGCAATTAAAAAAAACAAATTTGTTTGTTTTCTAATTGCCCTTTCCACAACTGCAACTCAACCAATATCGGAAAAAAATCCCATCAAGGCCACATTATTTGTAAGTGTGGCTCAAACCTCACCTTCAGGCCACCGACCAACACACCATTGACCCTTAACAAATTGGCCCCAGGACCCTTGTTGCCCTCGCATTTGTAAACAATTCCCATTCAAAATTGTTCACCAAGCCATCCATCCATCAGCAAATAGCAACCAGTGTACTGCTCCAAAAACACTTGTATAATAAAGTGGTTCTTTGTTAGAATTGTTCAGACTCTCTCAGAGGTACTAAGATCTATGATTGGGATGCTATGTCCTGTCCCCCAGGTAATGTCCTAGTCACTTAGATATGTTACGTATTGTCCGCGACAAGGTCTAAAGCCCCCGTCACATTTAACGACTTACCAGCGATCCTGAAAACGATGCGACCTGATAAGGATCGCTGGTAAGTCGCTGGTGAGATGTCACACAGTCAGACATTACCAATGACTCAGTAACGATACAGGTCGCAGTATAACGATCTCTGCTGTCATTAGGACCCTGTCACACAGTGTCAAACATAGCGATGCGTCCTGCCCAGCAGGACATCGCCTTTGAAGAAAATGGTCCAGGACATTCAGCAACGACCGGCGACCTCACAGCAGGGGCCAGGTTGTTGCTGGATGTCACACACAGCGACATCGCTAGCAAGATCGCTGTTGAGTCACTAAAACTGTGACTCAGCAGCGATGTCGCTAGCGATGTCGCTTAGTGAGACGTGGCTTTTAGTCTGCTGAGGTTTTGGACGTAAAACCAGTCTAGGTCTAAAACGCATTTTCCTGTCTGGTATCCTTTATAGATAGAGACTGTTAAGGCAAAAGAAAAAGATAACAAATTGGCTGTTTATGTTCATAAAAAAAGAGAAGAAATACCCGACGCGTTTTTCAGCTATCTGTAGCGGTTCTTCAGGGGTATATAAGTTGACCACAGTTGTTTAAACATATATCTAGTTAATTCAAGTATATCCAGACAGGAAAATGCTATCTGGTCCTAGACTGGTTTTTACGTCCAAAAACCTCTGGTGACATAGGAACAGACTAAGACCTTGTCACAGACAATACGTAACCTATCTAAGTGAGTGAGACACTCCATGGGGGACAGGACATAGCATCCCAATCAGATATCTTAGTAGCTCTTGGAGAGTCTGAACAATTCTAACAAAGAACCACTTGACTTATACATTATATATACTGTACTAGCTGTTCTCAGCCAGTTAACTCTCGGCTTAAGGGTATACAGCTCTCCTCCCCCAAGGGTATACAGCTCACCTCCCTGGTATATAGCTCCCCCAAAGGTATACTGCTGTCCATCCCCCAAGGGTATTCAGCTGTCCTTCCCCCAAAGGGTATATGTCACGCTCCCCGGGTCCTCTGCTCCGCTCCCCGGGTCCCCTGCTCCGTTCCCCGGGTCCTCTGCTCCGCTCCCCGGCTCACCTGCCACGCTCCCCGCTCTCCAGTCTCCGGTGTCCGTACTCCCCAGGCCCCCTGGTCTCCGCTCCCGGCGCCCGACGGCTTCCCAGTCCCTGGCCGGCTCCCCTGCGTCCTCCTCCCAGCTTCCTGCCCTGGCTTCTGGCACCCGGGCCGCGCGCATGCGCATTAGGGCGCGCGCGCGGTCACTGACCCTTTCTTAAAGGGCCAGTGTCAATTAACAGGAAATGATGCACACAGGTACAGGGTATATAGGGGGTTAATGTCCAAGGGAGCGGGGCCTGTTCTTCGTGTTTTCCCAAGCTAGGAGTCAGGTCTCCTTGTGTTCTGTGAGATACTTACCTCTCTGTCTTCTAGAGCCGATCCTGCATCGCCATCCGGTCCTGCGGTACCTCGAACCCCGAACGCTGCCCATCTGCCATCCTGACAGTCCGTACCATCTCGGATCCCTGCGGTGACCCGTCATCTCGCTCCTACGGTTCCGGACCCCGCCTGACACCATCACGGCTTCCGAACCTGAGCTCCGTCACCCGGACCACCATCAGTGACCTCGTGGTCCCAGGGACTTCTCCATTTTCTCTCAGTGCACGGACTGTCCTGCTACCTACAGTGCTCTGGCTACCGGACTCCTTCCCCTCATCCAGGAGTTTGGCCCAGTGGATCCACCTCCAGGGTCTACCCGTCCATCTGGCCCTAACAGTAAGAACAGGCCATGGATCCCGCCGAAGCACTAGCGGCCTTGCATGAGGAACTCCAACGCCAGCGTGAAGTCCAGACCCGCATGCTGAACTTTATGACTTCCGTGGACACCCGCCTGACCACGCTACAAGCGGCAGTCACGTCTTCGACATCCCGAGCCTCCACTAGTCAAGCCACGACCCCCGCTCCCGTGGCTGCCTCTTCGGATGCTTCCAGACTGCGTTTGGCCTCACCACCCCGGTACGCCGGAGATCCCAAGACCTGCAGGGGGTTTATAAACCAATGCTCCCTCCATTTCACGCAGCTGCCACATCTATTTGCCTCCGACCAAGCCAAGGTCGCCTTCATCATGTCTCACCTAGAAGGCGAGGCACTGGCGTGGATGAACCCCTTGTGGGAGAAGGAGGAACCTATGACCAAGAACCTCCAGGAGTTCCTGCAGGCCTTTCGCAGCACCTTTGACGAACCCGGACGCGCCTCCGCGTCTGCGTCATCACTTCTCCGGTTACGTCAGGGAACACTGACGGTGGGTCAATACGCCATCCGTTTCCGCACCTTGGCTTCAGAACTCGGGTGGAATAACGAGGCCCTAACCGCCGCCTTCTGGGAAGGACTATCGGGTCGAATCAAAGATGAGCTGGCTGGACGTGATGTACCGTCCACCCTGGACGCCCTGATTACCCTAGCGACTCGAGTGGACATACGCTTTCAGGAGCGGTCCAAAGAGGTATCCCGTGAGAGACGTCCGGTACGGCATTCCTCGCCTCCACAGAAGCCCGCCGTACTCCAGTCAACGGCCTCTGGTGTCTCCATCCATGAGCCCATGCAGATCGACCGTGTGCGACAGTCTGAACAACGTCGAGCAGAGCGGCTCGCCAAGGGTCTCTGCTTTTACTGTGGAGAGGGCACACACCTGCTACGCGCCTGTCCAGAGAGGCCGGGAAACTCCAAAGCCTAGGGTTGGTAGGAGAGGCCACCCTAGGTGCTAGGACTCTCTCAGACCCAGTTACATGGACTGTGCAAGTGACAACGGGAGAGACGCGATTTACGGCTGAGGCGTACCTCGATTCTGGGGCAGCAGGCAATTTCATCCAGCAGGCCACGGTGGACAAGTACCAGGTGCCTGTTACTCCACTCGCCAAACCTCTTGTGATCGCCTCTGTGGATGGGAGACCTCTCTCTGACACCATCTCCTGGATCACCAAGCCGCTTGAACTGCGTATCGGTGCTCTGCACACCGAGAACATCGCTCTCTACGTCCTCCCACATATGTCACATCAAATCCTGCTGGGCCTTCCCTGGTTGCGGACACACGAGCCTTCAGTCAGCTGGGGCACTGGCGATATCACTCGATGGGGGTCTTCTTGCCATGAGAGGTGTCTGAAGACCATACAACCCGTCCGGCGACCTCCGGTTCCCGAGTCCCTACCGGGACTGCCCTCAGCCTATTGGTCCTTCGTGGACGTCTTTGATAAGAAGGAGTCCGAAGTACTTCCGCCACATCGTCCTTACGATTGTGCCATTGACCTGCTCCCGGGAACTACACCACCTCGAGGACGGATATATCCACTGTCTCCAGCCGAAACAAGGGCCATGTCTACGTACATCACAGAGAGCCTGGCTAAGGGATTTATCCGGAGATCCTCCTCTCCTGCTGGAGCAGGCTTCTTCTTCGTTAAGAAGAAAGAGGGCGACCTACGCCCATGTATAGACTACCGGGGATTGAACCTAATCACCGTGAAAAACAAGTACCCTCTGCCGCTCATCCCCGAATTGTTTGATCGGCTCAGAGGAGCTCGTGTGTTCACCAAGTTGGATCTTCGGGGTGCCTACAACCTGGTCCGTATCCGCTCAGGGGATGAATGGAAGACCGCGTTCAACACTCGCGATGGGCACTATGAATACTGCGTGATGCCCTTCGGCCTGTGTAACGCACCAGCAGTCTTCCAAGAATTAGTGAACGATGTGTTTCGGGACCTTCTCTACGTCTGTGTGGTGGTATATCTGGATGACATCCTTGTCTTCTCTCCGGACCTCCAGACCCACCAAGAGAACGTGCAACTGGTTCTACAAAGACTGAGAGAGAATCGTCTGTACGCCAAGTACAAGAAGTGCGTCTTCGAACAGTCTTCTCTCCCCTTCCTGGGGTACCTCATCACCGATACCGGACTGCAGATGGATCCAAAGAAGGTCTCCTCCATTCTCAACTGGCCTCCTCCTTCTGGACTGAAGGCAATCCAATGCTTTCTGGGATTCGCTAACTATTACCGCCAGTTCATTCCTCACTTTTCGGCTCTGACTGCTCCTCTCTCCGCCTTGACCAAGAAGGGGGCTAATCCAAAGGACTGGTCACCTGCGGCCGACGCCGCGTTTGGCGCTCTAAAGCGAGCCTTTGCCTCCTCTCCTGTACTCCACCGTCCAGAGTTAAACCGCCAGTTCACCTTGGAGGTGGATGCCTCCTCCTCGGGAGCCGGAGCAGTGCTCATGCAGAAGTCCTCCTCCGGGAAGATGGTGACGTGCGGTTTCTTCTCCAAGAGCTTCTCCGCGCCTGAACGCAATTACACCATCGGTGACCGAGAGCTATTGGCGGTCAAACTGGCTCTGGAGGAATGGCGCTATCTTCTGGAAGGAGCAGTGTACCCTGTCATTGTTTACACGGACCACAAAAACCTGGAATACCTGCGGACTGCTCAGCGACTGAACCCACGGCAAGCCAGGTGGTCCTTGTTCTTTGCCCGGTTCGACTTCCAGCTTCATTTCCGACCCGCGGACAAGAATGTACGTGCTGATGCCTTGTCTAGGTCTTTCGTGCCCGTGGAACAGGAGGAGGAGACATCTCAACCCATCATCTGTCCAAGTAAGATTATTCCGGTGGCTCCTGTCACCCTGGCCCAGATACCGCCCGGGAAGGCCTATGTCTCTGAGACTGACAGGCAAAAAGTGTTACACTGGGGCCATGCCTCGAAAACAGCCGGTCATGCAGGTCAGAAGAAAACATGGAGCGCTATTGTACGTCATTACTGGTGGCCATCCCTTCGCACGGACGTCGCCTCTTTTGTCTCTGCCTGCTCCTCCTGTGCCAGGAACAAGACACCCAAACACCTGCCATACGGCCGTCTTCTGCCTCTGCCCATACCCTCAGTTCCCTGGCAACACATAGCGATGGACTTTATTACGGACTTGCCATTGTCCTCCGGACACACAGTCATATGGGTCGTGGTGGATCGGTTCTCTAAAATGGCCCATTTCGTTCCTATGGCTGGACTGCCCTCTGCTCAGGAACTCGCGGACGCTTATATACATCACATCTTCCGCTTGCATGGCTTTCCATCACACATAGTGTCCGACAGAGGAACTCAGTTCACCTCCCGCTTCTGGAGGGCTCTCTGCAAACATCTGGGAGTGACTCTGGACTTTTCTTCGGCCTACCACCCTCAGTCGAACGGCCAAGTGGAACGGGTCAATCAGATATTGACCTCTTTCTTACGTCACTACGTGAACGCCCATCATGACGATTGGTCCACGCTTCTTCCTTGGGCTGAATTCTCCCATAATCACCACGTCAGTGAGTCCTCCTCCAGTTCTCCCTTCCATGTCGTCTACGGACTTCAGCCGTCTGTCCCATTGCCTGTATCCTCGTCCTCGGACATCCCTGCTGCTGATGCAGTACTCCGTGACTTTGCAACCATTTGGGACTCAGTTAAGGCGTCCCTTGCACGGGCAACCCTGCGGATGAAGAGACACGCGGACAAGAGACGCCTGGATCCTCCGTGTTTCTCTCCGGGAGATCTCGTCTGGCTTGCTTCCAAGTACATCCGACTGAAGATACCATCCTACAAGCTGGGACCTCGCTACATCGGACCGTTTAAAGTCCTCGGCAAGATCAATGAGGTCTCCTACAAACTGCAGCTCCCGGCCACGATGAGAATACCCAACTCCTTCCACGTCTCTCTGCTCAAGCCGGTTGTCCTTGGTCCCTTCTCCGCTGCCGCCAGTCCGGCTCCTCCTCCTATTGCTGAGAACGACATCTATGCGGTAAGAGATATCGTGGCCATGAAGACCGTACGTGGTCGGCAGTTCTTCCTGGTGGACTGGGAAGGGTATGGTCCTGAGGATAGGTCCTGGGAGCCCAGGGAGAACGTGGGCACTCCTCTGATCCGTGCCTTCCTGTCCCGGTTGCGGGGAGGGGGGCGTGGGGGGGGGGGGTACTGTCACGCTCCCCGGGTCCTCTGCTCCGCTCCCCGGGTCCCCTGCTCCGTTCCCCGGGTCCTCTGCTCTGCTCCCCGGCTCACCTGCCACGCTCCCCGCTCTCCAGTCTCCGGTGTCCGTACTCCCCAGGCCCCCTGGTCTCCGCTCCCGGCGCCCGACGGCTTCCCAGTCCCTGGCCGGCTCCCCTGCGTCCTCCTCCCAGCTTCCTGCCCTGGCTTCTGGCACCCGGGCCGCGCGCATGCGCATTAGGGCGCGCGCGCAGTCACTGACCCTTTCTTAAAGGGCCAGTGTCAATTAACAGGAAATGATGCACACAGGTACAGGGTATATAGGGGGTTAATGTCCAAGGGAGCGGGGCCTGTTCTTCGTGTTTTCCTAAGCTAGGAGTCAGGTCTCCTTGTGTTCTGTGAGATACTTACCTCTCTGTCTTCTAGAGCCGATCCTGCATCGCCATCCGGTCCTGCGGTACCTCGAACCCCGAACGCTGCCCATCTGCCATCCTGACAGTCCGTACCATCTCGGATCCCTGCGGTGACCCGTCATCTCTCTCCTACGGTTCCGGACCCCGCCTGACACCATCACGGCTCCCGAACCTGAGCTCCATCACCCGGACCACCATCAGTGACCTCGTGGTCCCAGGGACTTCTCCATTTTCTCCCAGTGCACGGACTGTCCTGCTACCTACAGTGCTCCGGCTACCGGACTCCTTCCCCTCATCCAGGAGTTCGGCCGAGTGGATCCACCTCCAGGGTCTACCCGTCCATCTGGCCCTAACAGTATACAGCTCTCCTCCCAAGGGTAAACAGCTCCCTTCCCCCCAAGGGTATACAGCTCCCCTCCCCCAAGGGTATACAGCTTTCCCCCAAGGGTATACAGGTTGCCTTCCCCAAGGGTATACAGGTTCCCTTCCCCAAGGGTATACAGGTTCCCTTCCCCAAGGGTATACAGCTCTCCTCCTCAAGGGTATACAGCTCTCCTCCTCAAGGGTATACAGCTCTCCTCCCCAAGGGTATACAGCTATCCTCCCTAAGGGTATACAGCTTTCTTCCACCACAAGGGTATACAGCTCACCTCCCTGGCATACAGCTCTCCCCCCAAGGGTATACATCTCTCCCCCACCAAGGGTATACAGCTCACCTCCCTGGTATATAGCTCCCTCCCAAAGGTATACATCTCTCCCCCACCAAGGGTATACAGCTCACCTCCCTGGTATATAGCTCCCTCCCAAAGGTATACAGCTCTCATCCTCAAGGGTATACAGCCCTCCTCCCCCAAGGGTATACAGCTCACCTCCCTGGTATATAGCTCCCTCAAAGGTATACAGCTGTTCTCCCCCCAAGGGTATATAGCTGTCCTTTCCCAAAACGGTATACAGCTCTCCCTTCAAGGGTATGCAGCTCCCCTTCCCCAAGGGTATACAGCTTTCTCCCCAAAGGTATACAGCTCTCTTCCCCCCAAGGGTATACAGCTCACCTCCCTGGCATATAGCTCTCCCCCCAATGGTATACATCTCTCCCCCACCAAGGGTATACAGCTCACCTCCCTGGTATATAGCTCCCTCCCAAAGGTATACAGCTCTCATCCTCAAGGGTATACAGCCCTCCTCCCCAAAGGGAAGGGTATACAGCTCACCTCCATGGTATATAGCTCCCTCAAAGGTATACAGCTGTTCTCCCCCCAAGGGTATATAGCTGTCCTTTCCCGAAACGGTATACAGCTCTTCCTTCAAGGGTATGCAGCTCCCCTCCCCCAAGGGTATACAGCTTTCTCCCCAAGGGTATACAGCTCTCTTCCCCCCAAGGGTATACAGCTCACCACCCTGGTATACAGCTCTCCCCCCAAAGGTATACAGCTCTCTCCCAAGTGTGCAATGTATACAACAGTATTAGTCTCTGTGTTTACAGGACCTGTGATGATGTCACATGGAGGGGAGGAGTTAGGGGTCATATGATCAGTGCCTCAGTGTGTGCAGCACTTTGCTGTGCTGGTTGTCATGGTGCTGGGTGAGGTGAAGCTTATGTGTGGGGTCAGGAGGGATTTAGTGTGCGGATGTAGCAGTGCTGTGTGTGTAATGTGCGGGGGAGGGGGGAGCCACATGTGCTACTGTGCGGGGAGCAGGGCCGTATTTACCATTAGGCACCCGTGGTCCCGTGCCTAGGGCGGCAGGATGCAGGGGGCGGCACCTTCTTTTTACACATTCATTAAATCCGCTGTATTTTCGGAGGGGGGAGGGGGGAGAGGCGCACCTTTATTTATTTGTATCCGTGTCAATTAAGACGCGAATGCAGACAAACTGCGGCGGCCGGGCACAGAGAGCTGCCGGCGCCTGCACTTCCGGGGTCACAGGCGCGCCAATCAGCTCCTTCCTCTGTGCTGCGTCCAATGCTCTGTGGATTTCACATGCAGAGCTTACAGCAGGATGCCGCAGAGGACGCTGCGATGGAAGCCGGTGTCAGAAGAGGATACTCACGTGAGCCAGGAAGATGACGGCGGGCCCTGGAGCAGGTAAGTGCTCGCAGAGCTGAAGATTCATAAGGAGCGTGGGGTTGTCTCTAATGCAGACTGGAGATCTGCGTATGGGGTGGGAGGAGAGAGGCTGATACTGGGGGAGACTTGGGGGAAGAGAAGCTGATACTGGGGGAGGCTCGGAGGAGAGAGTATGATGCTGGGGGAGGCTGGGAGGGGGGAGGCTGATGTTGCGGAAGGCTGGGATGGGGGGAGACTGATGCTGGGGGAGGCTGGGAGGAGGGAGGCTGATGCTGAGGGAGGCTGATGCTGGGGGAGGCTGGGAAGAGAGAGGCTGATGCTGGGGGAGGCTGGGAGGAGAGAGGCTGATGCTGGGGGAGGCTGGGAGGAGAGAGGCTTATGCTGGGGGAGGCTGATGCTGGGGGAGGCTGGGAGGAGGGAGGCTGATGCTGAGGGAGGCTGATGCTGGGGGAGGCTGGGAAGAGAGAGGCTGATGCTGGAGGAGGCTGATGCTGGGGGAGGCTGGGAGGAGGGAGGCTGATGCTGAGGGAGGCTGATGCTGGGGGAGGCTGGGAGGAGAGAGGCTGATGCTGGAGGAGGCTGGGAGGAGAGGCTGATGCTGGGGGAGGCTGATGCTGGGGGAGGCTGGGAGGAGGGAGGCTGATGCTGAGGGAGGCTGATGCTGGGGGAGGCTGGGAGGAGAGAGGTTGATGCTGAGGGAGGCTGATGCTGGGGGAGGCTGGGAGGAGAGAGGCTGATGCTGGGGGAGGCTGGGAGGAGAGAGGCTGGTGCTGGGGTAGGCTGATGCGGGGGGAGGCTGGGAGGAGGGAGGCTGATGCTGAGGGAGGCTGGGAGGGGGGAGGCTGGGAGGAGAGAGGCTGATGCTGGGGGAGGCTGGCAGGAGGGAGGCTGATGCTGGGGGAGGCTGGGAAGAAAGAGGCTGATGCTGAGGGAGGCTGATGCTGGGAGAGGCTGATGCTGCGGAAGGCTCGGAGGAGAGAGGCTGATACTGGGGGAGGCTGGTGCTGGGGGAGGCTGGGAGGAGGGAGGCTGATGCTGGGGGAGGCTGGGAGGAGGGAGGCTGATGCTAAGGGAGGCTGGGAGGAGAAAGGCTGATGCTGGGGGAGGCTGATGCTGGGAGAGTTTGGGAGGAGAGAAGCTGATGCTGGGGGAGGCTGGGAGGAGAGAGGCTGGTGCTAGGGTAGGCTGATGCGTTGGGAGGCTGGGAGGAGGGAGGCTGATGCTGAGGGAGGCTGGGAGGGGGGAGGCTGGGAGGAGAGAGGCTGATGCTGGGGGAGGCTGGGAGGAGGGAGGCTGATGCTGAGGGAGGCTGATGCTGGGGGAGGCTGGGAGGAAAGAGGCTGATGCTGAGGGAGGCTGATGCTGGGAGAGGCTGATGCTGCGGAAGGCTCGGAGGAGAGAGGCTGATACTGGGGGAGGCTAGGAGGGGGGAGGCTGATGTTGAGGGAGGCTGATGCTGGGGGAGGCTGGGAGGAAAGAGGGTGATACTGGGGGAGGCTAAGAGGGGGAGGCTGATGCTGGGGGAGGCTGGGAGGAGGGAGGCTGATGCTGAGGGAGGCTGATGCTGGGGGAGGCTGGGAGGAGAGAGGTTGATGCTGGGGGAGGCTGGTGCTGGAGGAGGATGATGCTGGGGGAGGCTGGGAGGAGGGAGGCTGATGCTGGGGGAGGCTGGGAGGAGGGAGGCTGATGCTGAGGGAGGCTGGGAGGGGGGAGGCTGGGAGAAGAGAGGCTGATGCTGGGGGAGGCTGGGAGGGGGGAGGCTGATGCTGAGGGAGGCTGATGCTGGGGGAGGCTGGGAGGAGAGAGGCTGATGCTGGGGGAGGCTGGTAGGAAAGAGGCTGATGTTGAGGGAGGCTGATGCTGGGAGAGGCTGATGCTGCGGAGGCTCGGAGGAGAGAGGCTGATGCTGAGGGAGGCTGATGCTGAGGGAGGCTGATGCTGGGGGAGGCTGGGAGGAGAGAGGCTGATGCTGGGGGAGGCTAGGAGGGGGGAGGCTTTTGCTGGGGGAGGCTGGGAGGGGGAGGCTGATGCTGGGGGAGGCTGGGAGGAGGGAGGCTGATGCTGAGAGAGGCTGATGCTGGGGGAGGCTGGGAGGAGAGAGGCTGATGCTGGGGGAGGCTGATGCTGGGGGAGGCTGATGCTGGGGGAGGCTGATGCTGGGGGAGAGAGGCTGATGCTGGGGGAGGCTGGGAGAAGAGAGGCTGATGCTGGGGGAGGCTGATGCTGGGGGAGGCTGGGAGGAGAGAGGCTGATGCTGGGGGAGGCTGATACTGGGAGAGGCTGTGAGGGGAGAGGCTGGGAGGGGGGAGGCTGATGCTGGGGGAGGCTGGGAGGGTGGAGGCTGATGCTGGGGGGGCTGATGCTGGGGGAATCTGGGAGGAGTGAGGCTGATGCTGGGGGAGGCTGGGAGAAGAGAGGCTGATGCTGGGGGCAGAGAGGCTGATGCTGGGGGCAGAGAGGCTGATGCTGGGGGAAGCTGGGGGAGAGATGCTGATGCTGGGGGAAGCTGGGGGAGAGAGGCTGATGCTGGGGGAAGCTGGGGAGATAGGCTGAAGCTGGGGGAGGCTGGGGGGAGAGAGGCTGAAGCTGGGGGAGGCTGGGGGGAGAGAGGCTGAAGCTGGGGGATGCTGGGGGGAGAGGTTGATGCTGGGGGGGGCTGGGGGGAGAGAGGCTGATGCTGGGAGAGGCTGATGCTGTGGGAGGCTGATACTGAGAGAGGCTGTGAGGGGGGAGGCTGGGAGGGGGGAGGCTGATGCTGGGGGAGGCTGGGAGTGTGGAGGCTGATGCTGGGGGGGCTGATGCTGGGGGAGGCTGGGAGGAGTGAGGCTGATGCTGGGGGAGGCTGGGAGAAGAGAGGCTGATGCTGGGGGCAGAGAGGATGATGCTGAGGGCAGAGAGGCTGATGCTGGGGGAAGCTGGGGGAGAGAGGCTGATGCTGGGGGAAGCTAGGGGAGAGAGGCTGATGCTGGGGGAAGCTGGGGGAGAGAGGCTGATGCTGGGGGAAGCTGGGGGAGAGGCTGCTGCTGGGGGAATGGGAGAGAGGGGCCACTCCTAGAGACAGAGGACAAGGGTTGAGGGATAGTGCAATGACAAAATCGATGGCGGGAGAGTGTAAGGACTCAGAATGAGAGGGGGGCAGCATTGGGAGCATTGGGAGAGAAGGGGCAGCATGTGTGGGCTCAGTATGGAGTGGAGCAATGTAGGGGAGTCAATATCAAGAGTGGGGTAGTGTGTGTGTGTGTGTGTATGTGTGTGTGTGTGTGTGTGGGTCTCAGCATAAGCGTTAGTGTGATGGTCTTAGTATGATGAATGGGGCAGCATGGAGGTGTCATTATGAAAAAGAGGAAGGCAGCATTAGGAGCTCATGGAGAGGGGCAGCATGCATGGGAAACTGTGAGGAGGGAGCAGCATGCATGGGACATTGTGAGGAGGGGGCAGCATGCATGGGACATTGTGAGGACGGGAAAGCATGCATGGGACATTGTGAGGAGGGGGAAGCATGCATGGGACATTGTGAGGAGGGGGCAGCATGCATGGGACATTGTGAGGAGGGGGCAGCATGCATGGGACATTGTGAGGAGGGGGCAGCACACATGGGACATTGTGAGGAGGGGCAGCATGCATGGGACATTGTGAGGAGGGGGCAGCATGCATGGGAAACTGTGAGGAGGGAGCAGCATGCATGGGACATTGGGAGAAGGGGCAACATGCATGGGACATTGTGAGGGGGGACAGCATGCATGGGACATTGTGAGGAGGGAGCAGCATGCATGGGACACTGTGAGGAGGGGGCAGCATGCATGGGACATTGTGAGGAGGGAGCAGCATGCATGGGACACTGTGAGGAAGGGGCAGCATGCATGGGACATTGGGAGGAGGGGGCAGCATGCATCGGACATTGTGAGGAGGGGGCAGCATGTATGGGACATTGTGAGGAGGGGGCAGCATGCATGGGACACTGAGGAGGGGGCAGCATGCATGGGACATTGTTAGGAGGGGGCAGCATGCATAGGACACTGTGAGGAAGGGGCAGCATGCATGGGACATTGGGAGGAGGGGGCAGCATGCATGGGACATTGTGAGGAGGGGGCAGCATGCATGGGACATTGTGAGAAGGGGGAAGCATGCATGGGACATTGTGAGGAGGGGGCAGCAAGCATGGGACATTGTGAGGAGGGGGCAGCAAGCATGGGACATTGTGAGGAGGGGGCAGCATGCATGGGACATTGTGAGGAGGGGGCAGCATGCATGGGACATTGTGAGGAGGGGGCAGCATGCATGGGACACTGTGAGGAAGGGGCAGCATGCATGGGACATTGTGAGGAGGGGGCAGCATGCATCGGACATTGTGAGGAGGGGGCAGCATGTATGGGACATTGTGAGGAGGGGGCAGCATGCATGGGACACTGAGGAGGGGGCAGCATGCATGGGACATTGTGAGGAGGGGGCAGCATGCATAGGACACTGTGAGGAAGGGGCAGCATGCATGGGACATTGGGAGGAGGGGGCAGCATGCATGGGACATTGTGAGGAGGGGGCAGCATGCATGGGACATTGTGAGAAGGGGGAAGCATGCATGGGACATTGTGAGGAGGGGGCAGCAAGCATGGGACATTGTGAGGAGGGGGCAGCAAGCATGGGACATTGTGAGGAGGGGGCAGCATGCATGGGACATTGTGAGGAGGGGGCAGCATGCATGGGACATTGTGAGGAGGGGGTAGCATGCATGGGACACTGTGAGGAAGGGGCAGCATGCATGGGACATTGGGAGGAGGGGGCAGCATGCATGGGACATTGTGAGGAGGGGGCAGCATGCATGGGACATTGTGAGAAGGGGGCAGCATGCATGGGACATTGTGAGGAGGGGGCAGCAAGCATGGGACTTTGTGAAGAGGGGCAGCAAGCATGGGACATTGTGAGGAGGGGGCAGCATGCATGGGACATTGTGAGGAGGGAGCAGCATGCATGGGACATTGTGAGGAGGGGGCAGCATGCATGGGACATTGTGAGGAGGGGGCATCATGCATGGGACATTGTGAGGAGGGGGCAGCATGCATGGGACATTGTGAGAAGGGGGCAGCATGCATGGGACATTGTGAGGAGGGGGCAGCAAGCATGGGACTTTGTGAGGAGGGGGCAGCAAGCATGGGACATTGTGAGGAGGGGGCAGCATGCATGGGACATTGTGAGGAGGGAGCAGCATGCATGGGACATTGTGAGGAGGGGGCAGCATGCATGGGACATTGTGAGGAGAGGGCAGCATGCATGGGACATAGTGAGGAGGGGGCAGCATGCATGGGACATTGTGAGGAGGGGGCAGCATGATGTGAGGACAATGTGCAGATCATATTTCATAATTGAGGAAGGTGTGGTGGGTATAATTTATAAGGGAGGGCAGCGTGTAGTTTATTAGGGGCAGTGTGACAGTCACAGTATATAAGTGGGGACGGTGTGGTGTTTTAGTTTATTAGGGGCAGTGTGACAGTCGCAGTATATAAGTGGGGACGGTGTGGTGGGAATATTTTATACTCATGCTATGTTTTGATGTGCCCGTGGTGATCCCCATTGGGGGGGGGGGGGGTTAGTGCCCTTGGTTTCTCATTGATACTTTTTCAAGTGTTTTACAGAGTAGATCTGCCTTAAACAGATGTCGTGTGCGAAAACTCAGTGTTACGTTGTCACTAAGGGGCGCGACCACTTAAAGTGCCTAGGGCAGCATGAAGGCAAAATACAGCCCTGGCGGGGAGTGGAGCCAAAGTGTGTAATGTGTGGGGGGAGGAGTCACAAGTGGTAATGTGCGGGGGGCGGGATTAGCGATTAACCACGAGTAATCACTACGGCTTTTATGTATATAGATTTCAACCCTGGGTTGTGAACTGTGTTAAGTAATTTGTTACATGTTGTTATTATGGTGTGCATGTGATGCGCACGTTTTTTACATAAATCATAATAAAAGTATGTTTTAATTCGGTTTTTGACTTCTCTTACCATTGACACAGTCCAAAAAACTTACACAGACAGCATTTACTAGATATATTGTGGATGAGACTCGTCTATTCAAGTCTATGGGTGTGCAGAAGAAATTGGATCCCATACGAACCAAGAGTATAGCATTCGATTTTTACTGATACATTGCAATTCTAAACATAGGAAACTATTCGATCTTGTAAATTTTAATTAACTGCTGCTGTATAAAAACAGATGCCATAAAGATGTAAAAATGGACATATGGATTGCATACAGAGGACAATACAGTTAAAAAAAAACCCTTTTTTTTCTGGATGATAATCGGATGTGGACTTAAGGGTGCTTTACACGCTGCAATATCGGTAACGATTTATCGTCGGGGTCACGTCGTTAGTGACGCATATGCGGTGCCATTAGCGACATCGCTGCGTTTTACACCCATTAGCGACGATCAACGAGCGCAAAAACGTGAAAAATTGTTGCTCGTTGACACGTCGTTCACTTCCTTAATATTGTTGCTGCCACAGGTACGATGTTGTTCGTCGTTCCTGCGGCAGCACACATCGCTATGTGTGACACCGCAGGAACGACGAACATCTCCTTACCTGCGTCCACCGACAATGAGGAAGAAAGGAGGTGGGCGGCATGTTCTGGCCGCTCATCTCTGCCCCTCCTCTGATATTGGACGCCTGCCGTGTGACGTCGCAGGGAAGGTAAGTCCGTATGACGGGTGTTAGCGATGTTGTGCGCCATGGGCAGTGACTTGCCCATGTCGCACAACCGACGGGGGCGGGTACGCTCACTAGCGATATCGGTACCGATATTGCAGCGTGTAAAGTACCCTATAGCCTCTTAGAAGACAGAAGAGTCTTTGTACACTGGGAATGATGATTACGCCAAAACCACCACTATGAACATCATGGGCCCCTGGCAGTCTATGGGCCGCTCCACACAGTGTAAATGTGGATTCAAGACAATTGTAGAAGAATCAATATTTTTTTCAACAGTTGCAATGACAATATATATTGTGAAAAAGGAAAATACTCATTACTCCAGAAGTTCCTTATAATGGTATGTTTGGTATCCCACGGCAGAAATACAGAATATGTTTTACTTCTTGTGGTGCTGACTCCTATTGAATGTTATTGATTATGATCATTTTTAGCTAGCAGGCTGCAGAGTTCATTACATGGAAAAATAAGGCATGTATTACATAAAAAATATTCTGCACAGTATTTGATATTACAGTTTAACCACTTACTAACCCACACCAGATAGTGATGGGCTCCAACCCTACTTGCTGCATCTTTACTGTACATAGTAAGGTGGCATCAATAATAAAGAATAGTTGGGGGCCTCGTCTTTGATTGTGCTTGACCGAAAAATCCAAAGTGTTTTTTTTCCATTGTTTTTTATGTCCTGTGTTTTTTTCTGTTTAGTAATGATAACGCTAGCCCCTGACCCTTATACACTAAACAGTATTTTCAGTCTATACCCCATTCCCTTTATCTTTACCCCTCCCACAGTTTAGCTCAATAAACTTGAGTCTTTTTCAATTGAAACGAATTATGTAACTATGTAAGTCATTATATATGTATATACACTGTATATCACAAAAGTGAGTACATCCCATCACATTTGTGTAAATATTTTATTATATCTTTCATGGGACATCACTGAAGATCTGACACTTTGATATAATGTAAAGTAGTCAGTGTACAGCTTGTATAACAGGGTAAATTTAGTGCTCTCTAAATAACTCACCACACAGCCATTAATATCTAAACCACTGGCAACAAAAGTGAGTACACCCCTAAGTGAAAATAGCAATTTATGCCCAATTAGCCATTTTCCCTCCCCAACATCATGTGATTCATTAGTGTTACAAGGTCTCATGTGTGAATGGGGAGCAGGTGTGGTACATTTCGGGTTATCGCTCACACACTCTCTCATACTGGTCCCTTGAAGTACATCATGGCAAAGTATTCTCTGAGGATCTGAAAAAGAATTGTTGCCCTACATAAAGATGGTCTAAAAAAAGCAAGAGAACAAGGAGTATATCATGAAATATATTTTTTATTTGATGTTATATAAAAAGTGTTTTTATCAATTTACAATTATAGTGAAAAAACAGACATACATATAACAAAAGGACAGTGAACATGTAAAATTCATGGTCATGGCTACCAGTGGGTAATTGGGTGGGGGGTATAAACGATGTATAAATATCAATGGATAAATAAATATGCCTCTAAATTTCTTTGTATAAAGTGCAAGTGCATGTTACAAAAACTGAGAAAGAATTCCAGAATGGTACCAATATTGTATAGTCTAGTAAGCAAAAAGTCAATAAAGTATAAGAGGTAACCAAACCTGGGAGAAAGAGGCATAAAAATTAGAACCATTTTTCACCCCCCAGTAAGAAAAACCCCCAACGTACGTTTCACGAATTTCTTACCATGGAGTACCAAAGAAATCAACCAGCTTCACCAGCTTGATCCCCCTGATGAAGCTGGTTGATTTCTTTGGCACTCCATGGTAAGAAATTCGTGAAACGTACGTTGGGGGTTTTTCTTACTGGGGGGGGGGGTGACAATTGGTTCTAATTTTTATGCCTCTTTCTCCCAGGTTTGGTTACCTCTTATACTTTCTTGACTTTTTGCTTAGTAGACTATACAATATTGGTACCATTCTGGAATTCTTTCTCAGTTTTTGTAACATGCACTTGCACTTTATACAAAGAAATTTAGAGGCATATTTATTTATCCATTGATATTTATACATCGTTTATACCCCCCACCCAATTACCCACTGGTAGCCATGACCATGAATTTTACATGTTCACTGTCCTTTTGTTATATGTATGTTTGTTTTTTCACTATAAACAAAAATTGATAAAAACACTTTTTATATAACATCAAATAAAAAATATATTGCATGATATACTCCTTGTTCTCTTGCTTTTTTCATGTATTATGGAGTTATGCATTATCCCATAGACCTATTGATATAGGTTGTCAGGGATTTACTGAAGATGGTCCCATTGGGAATCCGGTTGTTAATTATAAAGATGGTCTAGGCTAGAAGAAGATTGCCAATACCCTGAAAATGAGCTGTAGCATGGTGGCCAAAACCATACAGTGGTTTAACAAGACAGATATGACAAAACATTAGATTACACTTGAATCAATGCTATCCAGTGAGGCAGGCAAGATGTCTTATTTTGTCCTTGTACTAAGTGGTACAAGAAAAAGAAAAGAAATTGCAGCGTGCAAGCACACACCAATACAGTCAAGGGTAGCGACAGGGTCATAGTTGTCATTCATTCTGCCTAAGTCCTTGAAGTGGTCACGGTCCCTACTGGTTAGACTAAAGCCTCATGCAGTTGTCTGTGCTTTGTGTACATGTTCTATCAGTGTTTTTCACAGATACAACACATTCCCATTATAATCAAAAAACCATAGAAGAGAGTCAGTAGCACTACCTTGATGCAAAAAACAGTAATTTATTAAACACTTATATAAACAAGCGCAATTAAAAGGTTCAAGACGTGCTGGTAAGGATACAAAAAATAGTGGAACATGCACCACACTGCTGGCTATAAATATAGTAGGCAGAAAAGCCTATGGCTGGGAAATCCGTGTCATAAGTGATAACTTTAAAAGAAGCACTCAGTGGTTACCCTGTAGAGTACATACAGTGCAACGTAATGCAGAGATGTAATTAATGCTAGGCAGAGAGTCAATAAAAAGTACCTATTATGTAGAGCATATCGCTCACAGAATGTATAAAAGGTGGAGAAAACAAACAATTCCACTGCTGCCCGTACCGGTAACCAACAGAGGCATAAATTTACAAAGGGTTAAGAAGGACACATACCCATGGTAGCCAAGTCAGCAAGATAGAGGTGCGGCTCCACAGACCCCGACGCGTTTCGCGAGGGCTTCTTCACAAGGGGGGTCCCACCGATCTGCTCAGAATGAAAAGGCCTAACGAAAATAAAAAATCTCCTAAAAGTTTACTAAGGTTATTTTCAGATAGTGTTTGAGCCTACGTGTAGTGGCTCCATCGGGGCTTATGTCCAAAGCAAAATAGGATTCAGGAGAATGTACTTATGGTCCCATTCACAGTAATGATGCAGACAGAGTCACCGCTCTGCCAGATATCATTTTTGGCCATATACCTTTAGTTCAGGCAGCAGCAAGACGTAGACTTCATTTGCCTGCAGACTGACGAACTGTATAGCATGTGGTGTGTAAACTATTATGATTCCCCAGTATTCCCAGTGCGAGTGAAGGAAAGGGCGATCCCCGAGCCTCACAAGCACCGCTCTTCGCCAAGCAGACTCCCTTCAGCGGGGTGCATGAGACTTACTTGCTGCTTAGGGCTGGTGCTTATCACCCCAGCTGACAGTCATCAATGTTGTCTGATAGTGAGACACACAACACCAGAGTTCACTTGACCAACCAGTTTTTGTTTACTTTAATTCTTCACCTCATTATGACAGATATGGCCTTCCTTTCTCTCTCTCTGGGGTACTACTCTTCATTCTGTCCCCCACTATCTGTGACCTTGTCCTCAATACTCTGGGGTCTGTGCCTTCTTCCTCCTAGTACCGCACACCTTCATCCGCTTCTGACCCCTGATGGCTTCTGTAACCAGACAACTCTCTAAGCCCCCCGGGGTGAGCCATAGGCTCTGGACCTCCAGAGGTTACCTCGGAGTTCCCTGACTGGCTCTAGCAGTAAAGCGGGCTTTACACGCTACGATATTGCTAGCGTCACTGTGACTGTCGAACAATCCCTCCCTCAAGGGTGAGGGACGTTCGGCATCACAGCAACGTCACCGCGACGTCACTAAGCGGCCGGCCGATCAAAGCAGAGGGGCAGAGATGAGGGGGACGTAACATCCCGCCCACCTCCTTCCTTCCGCATTGCGGCCGGCGGCAGGTAAGGAGACGTTCCTCGCTCCTGCGGTGTCACACACAGCGATGTGTGCTGCTACAGGAGCGACGAACCACATCGATAATCAACCATTACCGATTTTTTATTTTGGAACGACCTCTCCATGGTGAACGATTTTCACCATTTTTGAGGTCACTTAAGGTCGCTAGTAAGTGTCACACGCTGCGATATCGTTAATGACGCCGGATGTGCGTCACTAACACTGTGACCCCGACGATAAAACATTAACGATATCGTAGCGTGTAAAGCCCCCTTAAGGCTACGTCCTCTCACATTAAACTCACTTTTTGACTGACTCTTCATCTGGAGCTCCCTCTCATAACCGTACGCCCTGCCATATGTCAATCCTCCCTTTTCCCTCCTTTATCCCTTTGTTAGCTATCATCTCTTCTAAAACTCACTGCACCACTAATAATCCAACCGCTTGATGGCATAATTTGGTAACCTGATATGCAGTCCTAACTCTGCTACATCCGGAACCTACTTTTCTCTCAACTCTTCTATAAAACACTTAAATATCAAGACATGTATTTATGATATTCAACAATAAATACATAACACAAAGCATAGTTATGTAGCACCCAGGGATATGGGGTACTCGGTTCCGGGCAGCGTACGTCTGGGGAATGTCACAGTGGGGACCTTTCCTGCACCCAGCCTCTTCTCGTGGCTGTGCTTACAGCAATGTCCGCTGGATGGGTGTACCCTGGTGGGGCATAACTGGTGCAACTTTGTACAAAAACACAAGCTTGTGTTGGCTGCTGCCAGTTCTGCAGCCTGGGTCCATTTTTATATCAACACATATCAAAATCTGGTAAACTTTTTCAATTGACCATTTTTAAGCAGTTTAAATCTACATTATTAACTTTTCAGGAACAGTTCAACAGTAAACACAAGAAATTAACTGGTAGCATAGCAGGTCAGGGCTACCATGGTGCTGGGTTGGAGCCATCAGGTTCACTTGGCCTTCTGGGATCAGCACTCAGAGTCTGTGTGCACTGGTCCTGTGCACCTGCACTGCCTCCTGGTGGCAGCTGAGGGACTGGTGCTGAAGTGGGAGCGGAGGCTGACTTTGCAGCAAGGACCTCCACATCAAGGGCATACCAGCCCCACTCTCCATAGTGCCAGGTATAGGCCACTTTGTCACCCACATGCAAGTCCCGATCAGGGTGTCCTCTGGGGAGTTGGGGTCTCACATCACGGCAGGAGATGAACGCTTCCTCCTTCAGGCCGGGCTCTGCAATGTATATGAAGTGAAAGCTGCACACCAAATTCAGAGTAATATGAACAAGCATAACTGCTTTATGATACATAAAGAATGAAAAATACAACTAGCCATATGAAAAATGGAAAAAAAAGTTTTGGTGATATTGCATAACTGCTGAGGATTATTTTGAAAAAAGAGATATTTAGCTAATGTATTGATCAATTCATTACTGCCCCATAACCCATAATGTTAGGGACCCCATAAATAAGAGATTACCGTGAAGTGGTTATGGGGCAGTAATGAATTGATCAATACATTAGCTAAATATCTCTTTTTTTCAAAATAATCCTCAGCAGTTATGCAATATCACCAAAATTTTTTTTTCCATTTTTCATATGGCTAGTTGTAGTTTTCATTCTTTATGTATCATAAAGCAGTTATGCTTGTTCATATTACTCTGAATTTGGTGTGCAGCTTTCACTTCATATAGATTATGTATTTTTTGGCTAGCACCCTGTTCACATTTACAATGGTGTTCCAGCAGTCATTTTGATTGTTATGCAGTTTTTTTTCTGTCTGAGAACCCAGTCCCGCCCTTTAGCCATGATTATTCAACTTCCTATATAGCCAGATCCCTTGCTTCCCATACACAGCAGGTTTCAGCCGCACATAGAGGTAACATTTGGTTAGGTACCCATACACACAAGCGGGCTCTGCAATGAACCCCCATCCCCTTTTGATGCTGAACCCTTCAATGACACCCTGGTACATCAGGCCTCGGGTGCGGTAGGTGGCGAGCCGCAGGTGCTGCTTCTCTTTGAGGTCTCTGGCCTCCGACTGCGCCCACCGCGCCTCCCGCTGCTCCCGCTCCTGAGTTAACTGGGTGATCATAGCTTGGCAGCCTCCATGGTTGTCCTCATTGACACAGGCCCACTCCCAGGTGACGACTGCTGATTTCCTGCTACCTGGATCATGGTAGCTCACTGCCGGAGCCCCGAAAGTGGCTGGGTACAGTACCTGGGGAAAGTTGTCAGCACTGGTGGCGGCCTCCTCCACGGCTCTCGATGACGTCATTGCCTGGGCTGCCATCACTGGATCAGGGGACAAAGCTTGCTCCTTCCCCAGCTAAGAAGGTGATGCGACCACTTCTGGTCTGGCAGGGGACGCTGGCAAAACTTTGTCCTTCTCTAACGGAGAAGGTGATGCGACCGCTTCTGGTCTCTTTGGCTCTGGCGGTGACACGGCCTGGTTTAGGACGGATCCTGGTAGCTGGATCGGTGCAGCCTGGTCAAGAGGCGCTCCACTTTCTTGAGCCTGCATGGCTGCCACCACCTTCATCATCTTCGCCTTCCACTCCTCGACTCACTGCAGGTGTTCCACTTGCAGAGTCCAGCACAGCCGCTGGACCTCCGCCTCTAGCCTCTCTGCGGTCCAGGTCCCTGGCGGAACTGGGACACTGGCAAGATCCTCTGGAGCAGACATGTTGTTAGTAACAGTCCTGGAGGCATTCTGGTGCAGGGCCTCCGGGCTCCCTTCTTCTGGTTTCGTTTTACATTTTGGATACTCCCAGGGGGCAGGGCTTTCTTTTTCGTGCCTTTTAGTCTGCTGTGGTGCAGTTAGTTTTCACAGCAAAATGGCGACGGTTTTTCAAACAATAAAGTTCAGTCCATAACGCACAGTTTTTAAGGCACACGTCACCTGGTTTGACCGGGTCCAGTTTAATCCTGTTCACAGCGCCAGGAAAAAGGGTTGTAGCACCCAGGGATATACGATACTCGGTTCCAGGCAGCTTACGTCTGGGGAATGTCACAGTGTTGGCCGTTACCTGGTTCCGTGCCCTGGGACCTTTTTGTAATGGGGATATTTACAATGGATTGTTGAATAAAGTTTATACGTGACGCCACTTGCGGTGTTGCGGCTAAGTGTAGGGAGCCGCCGCTGCGAAATGTCTCTACTGGGGCTGGTGGTATTAGCAGAAAGTATGGTAGTCCCTCCGCAAGTAGGGTTTTGCCCCATCAGGTGTATGGTGCAGTGGGTGTTGGAAGAAGGGAGTCCACACAGGTATTCAGTGCAACTGGTTAACTTACTTTCTTGAGATGCTAACTGGGGTCTGAGGCCGGCTGTTTTCGCCTCCAGGTTCCCTTCATCCCAGTGCCAGTCTGGTTTCTCAGGTACCTTCTTCCCCTGCACCTGTCTCTGGTAAGTGCTATCCTAGTGGTATAGAACACTGGGGGTCCCCGTTCTGTGGCTTGTCCACTTCCGTCCGCCTGACGGTAGCGGGAACATTGTGGGGTTGGAGTCTCTGGTCCTGTCCCTGGTTCTCCCGTTGCTACTGAGTCTTCAGATTCTTTAGGGTCAGCAGGGTCCTTGATGGTCCCTTTTGCTGTGCAGGTGTTAACAGATCGGCTTGAAGCTCTTTCCTGTCCTAGGGTCCTGTACCCCGTCGGTGAGTAGTTCCGGGAGTACTCCCTGGCAACCACTTCTTCTGGGTACCAGGTCACCATTAACCCAAGTCAGGATGTCACTTTGCTTCTACCCTCACACCTCTACAGTCACTACTCAACTGACTACTCTCCACAGTCTGCCCCTCCCACCTGGTCAACTAGTGGACTGGAGTGGCTCCACCTCTAGGAGGCCATCCATTGGTCCCACCCTAGCTAAGTACCAATGTATGGGGGATTGTTGGGGAAAACTGGAATTACCTGGGTTTTTGGTGTTACCGGCACTGGGGTTCTGGGTCCCTAAGGAGGTAGGCTCTGCATCCCTTGTGGGGATGAAGTATCTTGTAGCACTCTGATAGATGGTATGTTTGGTCTCGTTGTCTTGCTGCAAAATAAATTTGGAACATCTCAGCTGTCTCCTTGATCGTCTTATGGACGAAAATGATATGACAGAACAGACGGTGACACGATCTGCATCATTATAGTCAATGGCCCAATCAGCATCTACACACGAATGCTGTTTTGCAGGGGTTCAGACATACACCCCCAACTCAGCCACTAAAACGCTTTGTGATCATAGCCTTAAGGGGGCTTTACACGCTGCGATATCGGTAACGATATATCGTCGGTGTCACTTCATTAGTGACGCACATCCGGCGCCGTTACCGACATCGCAGCATGTGACACAAATGAGCGACGATCAACGATCACAAAATCGTTCAAAATTGTTGATCGTTGACACGTTGCTCATTTCCTTAATATCGCTGCAGCAAATGCTACGATGTTGTTCGTCATCCCTGCAGCATCACACATCGCTATGTGTGACACCGCAGGAGCGACAAACATCTCCTTACCTGCCTCCACCGGCAATGCGGAAGGAAGAAGGTGGGCGGGATGTTACGTCCCGCTCATCTCCGCCCCTACGCTTCTATTTGCCGGCCGCTTAGTGACGCTGCAGTGATGTCGCTATGACGCCGAACGCACCTCCCCCCTTGAGGGAGGGATTGTCCGGCCGTCACAGCGACGTCGCTGCACAGGTATGTTCATGTGACGCTGCCGTAGCGATAATGTTCGCTATGGCAGCGATCACCACATATCGTTACAACGACGGGGGCGGGTGCTATTGCATGCGACATCGCTAGCAATCGCTAGCGATGTCGCAGCGTGTAAAGCACCCTTTACTCTTTGCGGTGAATTTAGGCTGTCAATCACCAGATGTACAAACAAAACTTTAGTCTATTGAGTGAAATAAGTTATAAGATTGCTGCTTAAATATCATTGTTCTCGGTAGTAGATTGTCCTGCGTAAATATGTGCTGACGAAAACAAAGTTATAATGTGCACAGAAGGAGCATATTAAAGGGGTTGTGCAGGTTTTCCATGTGATGCAAGTAAACTGAGCGAGGCCGCCCACATCTAGGCGGAATGTGACCAGGAGTACGCAAATCGCAAATGTGTGTTCAAATGACTGCCCGCACCTGGTGTTGGACTGGAAAACACTGACAGCGTGCAGTGCAGTCCACAAGGATTCACATGTCTGCAGTCACAGGTCATTAAATGACTGCCCATCAGCTTCATATAACGAATCGGTAGACGGCTATTTAAAGATGGCAATTGTCTAGTATAAATGCACCCTTAGATCCAGGTACCTTATTGATTAATTTCTTCTCTCGTTGGAATTGTATCATCCCATTCTTTTTCATCTGGTCCAGGCGGCAAGATGACTTTGGACATCCACAGCTCATCTCCGCAGACTTCCATATTCTCTGGTGTTCTACAGGAAATTTCAACACAATGTCCTTAAAAATCCTTAAAAATAACATTCATTATAATTACACCTAAATAAAAAAAAATTGCAAATGCTGTGCACTAAATAAACCTTATACTGTGCACCTGAAAAAATATTTGCCCCACTATGCTCCCTGACGAAAAAGTGACCCACACACTGTCCTCTCATATACTATAACCACTACACCATCCCTTTCTGCATCCCTCCTCCAGCCTTTCCTTATGAAAAATATCCATCAAACCATCCACCCATATGAACCATGGCCTAAACACTTACCAAACTACATAATATACCTGCGATATGAACAATAATTTGCATACTGTCCACATCTTCAGTACCCCTTACAATGCTGCCCCCTCTCCATACTGTTCATCCCTTTTCACAGCATACAGCCGCCATACTGTGGCCTCACACTGTCCCTAGTTTGGTATACTGCCTCATATAATGAGCCCTCACTTTGCATTTTGAGTGAACACCCCTATTCCCTTTCCCAAACTCTACAGTAAAAGTTTGTTACGTCACCACCAGAGTCCGCTCCATTTACTTCTACTCTGATCGCCATGCATGCAGTGTTCTTGCCGTGGATAGTGCTAGTGATGGGAGAGGAGTCGATACCAGCGGTGGCGGTGGACGCAGGCTCCGCTCATCCACTGGTCTGGGTTTCCTGGGGATCTGCAGTGCCACTGGCTGACTGTAGGTGGTGGGAGTCTCCCAGCTGATGTACCATCATTCAGCTACAGCCTATGAGAAGACACCACACCCTTTTTAATGCCCATCCTGTCTCCTGACCTCTGCCAGAGATAGTTCTGAAAATTTTGGCTCCTGTTTTGTCCTGTTCTGTGATTTCGTGTGCTGATTACCACTTGTTTCCTGACTACCCTCCTGCCTGCTGTTTTCGTACCTTACTGCCCGATCCGGTTTTGACCTCTGCTTGTTTCTGATTATGTCCTTGCCTGCCAATTCTGTCCCTGTTCCGCAATTCCTGGTTTGACCCTGCCTGACGACTACTCTATCAGACTGCAGCCTTCCACAGGTGGTGATCTCCAGGGCCCTGTGTAATTCCAAATCCCTGTATAGGGGTTAAAGGGTTTCAGGGTTCTGGCGGTCCTGCTTGGTGAGTGAGTCTGTGGATGCAGGCAGGCGTTACAAATTTACTCACATCTTCAGCTCAACTGTAGAGCATTAAACTTCTCTCTCATCTTCACCCCATTTTGGTGCTCTATACCACACACTGCACCCACATATCCCACACACCCTGCACCCCCCATATCCCACACACCCTGCACCCCCCATGTCTCCTTCTTCCCTTATTACCAGTTACATTTGCCTCCACCTTATTCAGTTTCTTTTTTACCTCCTGCTGCTTTCAGTCACCAATACTCTGTGGCTCCTCCCACACGGGTCACATGGGTGTGATATCATTGCAAGTC
Source organism: Anomaloglossus baeobatrachus (assembly GCF_048569485.1). Taxonomy (NCBI): domain Eukaryota; kingdom Metazoa; phylum Chordata; class Amphibia; order Anura; family Aromobatidae; genus Anomaloglossus; species Anomaloglossus baeobatrachus. Next base: position 108,436,449 of record NC_134359.1, read on the forward strand.
CTGTACCACTAGGCAGTATATTCTTCTGTCTGGGCAGGAGTTGATTGATTAGTGGTCCTCCTGTGCCCCTGCAGCGCACTCGCATAGGAAAATCCTCCAAGTGAATTTGGCCCTGGGTAGTGGCAGCTCCAGGTGGGCCCCTCTGGGTAGGTGCATATTGCTCTGCCCGCTGAGTCATTGCTGGCTTGCTCAGGCGCACTTCGCTCTTCTGTGGCCAGCGTCGAATGCATAGGTGCACATACAAGGACCACCAAAGTCTCTGCGCAGGCGCAAGATTTTTCCTGAGTATGTGGATGACACAGCAGACGTCATTCACATCAATCACAACAAGAGGACTGCGATCAGCGAGGAGGGGAGGGACAGGAGCCACAACCAAGGACGCCCATCGGACTGTATCCAACGATTTACATAGACGCGGGAGAATTTGAAAAGGTATTTGTGTGGTTTACAAGGGGAGTCAGATGATAACATGCACCTTTATGGAATGCAGCACAGGAGCTGCTTAAGGTGCTAGTTTTGGTTTACACCTAAAAAAATCTGGTGACAGGTTACCTTTGATGCAGAATTCAGTGCAGATGCTATGGATGAAGTGGTGTTAGATGGGAATATCTATCTCAGTGCGGAAGCCCGCCTAGGTGGTCAGGACTGCAAAAACAACCGAGCAGATTTCTGTAACTCCAATAGAAGTGAATAGGAGTTACGGGAACAACTCCGGCTGCATTCATATTGCCTACAGCTTGTGGCTGATACACCCACATGGATTATGCCCATGAATAACTCAGATGGGAATACACTTTTAAGTGGTATTCAAAACTTTCAATCGTTTTTAGACCTATTAAACTGGCATGTTCTGCATGAGTTCTCAGAGCCCAAGCTCCTAAAGTCCGATCCTCAGTATTTGAGTATCTCAAGAGTCGTGTGCATTAGGTACAAAACACATCCACTCTGAAATCATTAGGAGGTAGAAGAACCCTCCTCCTCTGCCCCTTGAGTCGCTTTGTTTGTTCCTTCTCTTGATCATATTTACTTTTTTGCACACTAAACATTCCAGGATCAGCCTGTAATACTCAGGATAAGTGGCAGCTCTGTTAATTAAGGAATTTGGTCCTATTCAGACACAATGTCCTCTGGCACACTCGGCATTAAAGAATCATAAGGCATTATCTGTCTGCATCTCACAACTCCTGGGAGCTACTGTTTTTTATTAGAAATTCAACTCTTGACTGACTGCCAGTGCATATCTAATAAGAAGTGATATTTGTTAATTGTATGACATCTATACATCAATGATAGATTTACTCACACCAAACTCTTTATTGTCTAAACCTGTCTAAATGTATATATAGTGTAAGTGCGGTATTATATGCACACATCATCGTCTTCTCTCCTGTGTTCAACGCCGCTCCAATCCTCTTTTGAGTTACATGACCGCTATTCCGACTTGTTGGATCAAACCTGGGGGGGTCTGTGTGAGTGGAAAGTTGATTTTAGAACAAAGGTCTATGGAGCCTCGTTGTGATGCTATTCCAAATTGCCCTGTATGATCCTGTAGGAGGTGGTTGCGTTACCCCCACTCTTACTGTGTGTTTTGCTGGTTTATGTGCATTATCCCAATTTAAAGAAGTTCAATGTATTACGGTTGTACAGATGTGTTTGCCACTTCCTACTTACAGATAGAGCTTAATCAAGGTGGGAGAAGTGAAAGATGACCAGTGGGATGGTTGACAAGACTGGCCTTGTGGGGTGCCAGTTCTGCAGTAGGCTTCCTGGAGTGAAGATGGGACCTTGTAACTTGGGTCAGTCGGGAAACTCTTAGGTTTCTTCCAAGGGTCCAGAGCCTACGGCTCACCTCAATCTGGACTCAGAAGTATCCAGGGACTAGATGGCCATTTGGGTAGAGTACCTGGGACAGGCCAAAGGAAGTCGAGTGCCTAAAATCCATCTGAGGCAGTGAGAGGACAATAGTTAGCCAAAAATTAACAAAAGTAAAGAAGGAGGTATATGCCCGGAAGCTGGAGTAGTAGGTCTCAGATAGCGGGATAGGCTTAGACTGAGTTCCCCAGAAGAAAGCAGCAGCAGAACTGTTTAAGTGTGGAAGGTGGAAGATCTAGGAAACCATTTACTGATGTTTTGCGAAGAGTTCTCTAGTGTCCTGTGTCTCTCTGCTATGTCTACGATGGAGATAAGCTGAGGAGTGAAGAACGCTGCCCTGAAGAAGACATTAAAGCGGGCTTTATACGCTGCGACATCGCTAGCATTTGCTGGCGATGTCGAGCGCGATAGCACCCGCCCCTGTTGTACGGCCGATATGTGGTGATCGCTGTCATAGCGAACATTATCGCTACAGCAGAGTCACACGCACATACCTGTGCAGCGATGTCGCTGTGACTGCCGAACAATCCCTCCCTCAAGGGGGAGGTGCGTTCGGCGTCACCGCGACGTCACTAAGCGGCCGGTCAATAGAAGCGGAGGGGTGGAGATGAGCGGGACGTAACATCCCGCCCACCTCCTTCCTTCCTCATTGCCGGTGGAGGCAGGTAAGGAGATGTTCGTCGTTCCTGCGGTGTCACACCTAGCGATGTGTGGTGCCACAGGACCGATGAACAACATCGTACCGGCAGCAGCAACGATATTAAGGAAATGAGCGACGTGTCAACGAGCAACGATTTTGCACATTTTTGTGCTCGTTGATCGTCGCTCATTTGTGTTACACACTGCGATGTCGGTAACGGCGCTGGATGTGCGTCACTAACGACGTGACCCCGACGATATATCGTTACCGATATCGCAGCATGTAAAGCCCCTTTAAATGTTGCACACCCAGCCCAAAGCAGTTTACAAGCACTAGGCCTCACTGGTGAAGAAGTGTGAAGCCCTCACGGCCTGGCGTCCACACCTTCCGTCAATCCGACTAGTCAAAATAGAAGTCATGTAACCCAGCAGAGGACCACAGTGGTGCATATATATTGGTGAGTATATTACTCCACCTACACTATACAACATATATATTTACAAAGATTTTGGCAATAAAAAATTTGGTGTGAGTGCTTCTTTAAGCAAGGTAAAATTACCAAGTAAAAAGTACTTAGCGTTGTTGCCATTATTCTATCCCCACTGCTCCACTGGGAATTCGCTCTTCTTTAAATTTTTCATACGTTTACAAAGCTATGTTATTTTTTCTTTTTTATTTTAATACACTCAAAATGCAATTTTTTATGGTCTTTGCCAAAGGGGCCAAGGGGGCATTGTTAACAAAGTTATTTTGCACAGTAGCCAAAAGACACGCCCCAGAGGATTATGGGAGCAACGCTATTCCAGATAATTAGCCAATGTAAATGTGCAATAAGGGTACTGGGAATAGCTGAGGACCCACCATAGTCTTCTTGTGCATGTGACGGGGGCTGTTTTTTACTGTGAAGGGCACAGAGGTCCCATTATAACCTTGCAGGGTTACAAGAAGAATTATTACTCTGGGAGTGCTTAATAAACACCATAGGCACCATTTACTTGTTGGGAGAATTAGAGAGCAAAGAGGTAGCTTATTCCTCTAGAGGCACAATGAGGAATTATTACTCTGACAGGCGTTAATATTATTATTGTGTGAAGGGATAATGAAAGGCATCACCATATTACTGTGGAGCAAAAGGAGAGCACTATTCCTCTGCATGGGGCACAATTTGTTTTTTCTTTTACTGTAAATTATAGGATCTTATCTCAATATGTAGGAGGTGTAATAGCAATATTAGCAAATACTTCCAATTAGAAATGTAGTATAGTTCTCACGATATAGTCATGACTCTTATCTTATGTGCAGGGCATTGTGGCTTAGGGATCCATAGTTGCGACCACAAGCAACTAACTGTCACTCACTATATGATTGGTCATAACCATGGATACCTAAGCTGTAATGCCCTGCACATGAGGTAAGAGACATCGCTATATCAGGAGAACTAAACTACATTTCGAATTAGAGTACCGAAAAAAGAGGGGAAGACCCCGCTCACCTGTTCCCGAGATCAAATCCGGACCATGCACGGAGGAAGAGGTAGGCAGACCTCGGCAGCAGCATAGAAAAATTGTAAATCCAGCAACCAGGTCCAAAAATAGATTAAAATATCCGTGCTTTATTTCATGTTCGTTAAAATAATTCCATCATGAATTCAAGGGAAAATACAAGTGAGAGGACGTGTTTCGAACACTGTGGTTCTTAATCTGTCTGAGACAGATTAAGAACCACAGTGTTCGAAACATGTCCTCTCACTTGTATTTTCCCTTTAATTCATGATGGAATTATTTTAACGAACATGAAATAAAGCACGGATATTTAATTCTATTTTTGGACCTGGTTGCTGGATTTACAATTTTTCTATTTCGAATTAGAGGTATTTACTATTATTATTTACAGCTACTACATATTGGGATAGAATCTTGGAAATGGGAATACCCCTTTAACACTTATAAAATTGTGGAGGTGTAATACCCCAAAATAGTTGTGTATGTGGTTTTAAGATGTAGCAGAGCTGACAGCTACCTTATTATGTTTTCACTCTGTTAACATTTCCCTTTGCAGGTATTAAACATGAGAATTCAGCACATAGAAGTGGTTTATATATCCACAAAGTGGTGTACCTGTTTTGTTCTGCTATTAGGAGGTCGTTAAGGGTTAATGAAGCAGCCATGCTTTCCATATATGACACAGAGACAATATGACTATGTCTCAGGGTTTAGCAGGGAAGGAGAGGAGACATTTTATCTCTATGTGAGTTGATCTGGAGAAGCTGAGGGGGAAGGTAAGGGAGCAGCCATAGCTGCTGTATATATAACAGAACCCAGAGCCTCAGCTGCAGGTAATTGTGTGGTTAGGATTGTGTATACCAGCAGAAAGAGAAGCTAAGGGTCTCTGCATCTGATGATTAACCACATGACTACCCTAAAAAGTAACTGTGATTGCGGAATAGGAATTAAGCCTGTGTGCAAGCATCATGAAACTTACAAGTAAATTGTGTTTTTTTTCTAGTGCTTTACTGGCTTCCCTGTTTTCTGGATAAGACGGAGTGCCCTGCACTGCCAGGAAACAGAGGTAAATTGAGTGCACCCTGACATCACAAATTCTCTTTTATTTGTATTTGTTTTCTTCTTTTTGTCACTGCCCTGGTGGCTGGTAAGTACCACAGACACATGGTCCATGGTATGCGAAAGAGGCACCAAAGGACCATTATTCTTGTGTGGAGTACAGAGAAAGACACTATTATTGTGGGGCAAAAAGGAAGCATCCTCACTATTCCTGAATTTATGTGCAGAAATAATGGCAAGAAATCACTTGGTACATCCAATGAAGTAAAATGTGCATATAGTTTTATAAAGTGACATTTCAATTTGTATTCACAGACCTTTCTCAGACAAACTGATTATGCTATGCCAAAAAACACAGCAGTGCTCCTCTCTAGTGGCAGGTGCTGCCTTACAGGAGCGTCTTATTCTGCTTTATCCCTTTCTGGTGTAACACAATCTGTCTCAGGAAGGTCTGGAATTATAGACTGAAATGTCACTTCATGTACTGTTGTTCTAATAAAACCATATGCACCTTTAACTTCAATAGGAGTACTAAATACCATTTTTCCATAATTTAAGGATTGGAAGTCTTTTCGTGCACCCACTTTTTGGGAGTACTGTATATTACCTATTCCTAAGTGAAGAAATTAATTATGGCTGGAAAATGTCTTCATGATCATATAATAAAAAAGTGGGCAAGTACAATAAGAAATGTCTCCTGAGTCACTTAATTTAATTGTACTGTCTTCACTTTGCCCTGGTATCGTACCACCATCAAGAGCAGGGGTGCATCATATCTTTTGGTCCAAGGGCTGCATTGCCATACTGAACCAATCCCAAGGGCTGCAAAAAAATTAAAGAGATACTTAAATCAATACATCACCAGAACCACCATTAGTACATTAATACATCACCAGAACCATGTTTTGAGTATTTGAGACATTGGAGAGATTATGCTCAGTTTCTGCTCCAAAAAATAAGCGTGAACATAAGCTAACTTACACTGAGCTTTTGGAGCAGAATCTCACCAAATCCTCCTCATAAATATTAATACACCAAGGTTTGAGGATTTTTAAGTTTTAACATAGCCATAAACCACGTTTTCGATTGCTACATGTGTACAAAATCAAAACTACTGTCCGTACATGAATGCAGTTCCAGAATCACCATCCATACATGAATGCAACCCAGGACCATAATCAGTACTTGAACAAATCGCCAAGATTAGTACAGTGACCAATTGCAATGTCAGGTCAGCCTCATGTACATTGTATTTTATGAACCTACAACTCCTTGTATGACTTTACCAATGGTAAGAAGATACTTTAAGTTGTTGTTATCAGCCATCATCAGACTGCGGACCATAATGAACCCCAGTATTAATGAGACACAGTCAAAATCACAAATAAAGAATTACACTGGGTACCTTACAGGTGACATTTTCTCTGATCGGAGTAGTTCCTATGTCTTTTGTCAACATGTATTACAGATACCATTATGAGAATTCACGTCCACAACTCGTCTCTGTAGATTTCCCTCTTCTCCGTCTTCAGCAGCACTTCACAACACAGTGCCCTTAAATATAAAAGTATTATTACAATGCTCCATAAATGAAAATATCTCCCATACTGTGTCCCTGAATACATATTTGCTGTGCTTCCTGCACAAAATATTCTCCCCCACACTGTCCCTCTGTAAAATAGCACCTCACACTGCCACTCTGTAAATGATCCCCCCCACACATACTACCCCTTTCCATAATACCCCTCAAACTCTCCTTCTCCAAAATACACAGACACACACATGCAGCGCACATACACACAGTACCTACCACAGGCAGCACACACAGTATCCTCCCCCCACAGGCAGCACACACACTTGCACAGTACCCTCATAGGCAACATACACACACACACACACACACACGTAGTACCCCCCACAGACAGCATGTACACACACACACACACACACACACGAAGTACCCGCACAGACAGCATACACACAAACACACATTACCTATCCTCAACAGGCAATTTGCAGACACACACACACACACACACATACCAGGTACACTCCACAGGCAGCACATATTGTACTCCCCACAGGCAGCACACACACAGTACTCCCCACAGACAGCACACACATACACAGTACCCCCTACAAGCAGCATGCCTACGGACATACACAGCACTCCCCGACAGGCAGCATACACACACAGTACCCGGCACATTCAGCACGTGCAGATATACCCAAACATACACACAGTACCCCCCACAGCCAGCGCACACACAGTACCCCCCCAGGCAGACAGGACACACAAAAGGATCCTCAACAGACAGCACACACAGTACTCCCCATCACAGCACACACACAGTACTCCCCACAGGCAGAATGCACTCATGTATACACACTACCCCCCACAGGCAACACACACAATACCCCCCACAGGCAGCTTAGACCCACACAGTACCCCACACAGGCAGCACGCACACACACAATACCCCCACAGGCAGCATGCATACACACAATACCCCCACAGGCAGCACACCCAGTAGCCCCCACACGTAGCACACGCAAACATACGCAGTACTCCCACAGGAAAAAAATGTACCCCCTTTCATAAATGTCCCTCACCTATGTGCCCTCACAGTAACTTTTACCCCCTCCCTCCACATCCACAATAAGGCATTTAATTTTCGGCTCCATGATGGAGTGCTTACTATTGCTTGCACCATCTCTGCTGCCTCTGGGTTTCTGTGCAAGCAGCAGTGTGATGAGGTTACAGTTACATACTGAGTGATCTCATCATGCTGCTGCACGCAGAGGTAGGGATAATGGAAGCTCATCTGCTCTAGTCCAGGCACTGCAGTATTCAAATGTATTTGTGTCTACTGTTTATTCTCTTTGGCATCTAAGCCTTTAATTTAGGTGATCAACTGTTACTGCTAAAACTAATTCCTGAGGTGTCATTAGTTAACAAAAAATTGAACATATTTTATCATAGTATGATAGGGGGTGCTGTTGTGCTTTGAAGCGGCCTTACAGTAAAGATGTATTCATGGTATTATTATGTAAGTGTAAAGCAGGGTCCCCAATCTGTAGCTCAGGAGTCACCTTTGACTCGCGGGCCCATGATGTGTGGCTCACGAGTCACGACTGTCTGTTTGTTTGGTGCATTTGCACCAGGTCTATCAAACAGCTGTGAAGAGTAGGTCTCCAGATGGTGACTTTTGTTGGTGGGCCCACATAGAAGAGCAGATCTGGATGTGCATATACTGGTCTTGGGGTTGGAGAGATATATTCAGTAAATGGTAAGCTGGAGATAGGGCGATTCTGCCAGATACATGGGGTACTCGAAGCTGAATGGGATAGTGAGGTGGGAATGCTTGATGCAAGAATACCTAAAGAGGATAAGGTGAGAACCCCTAGAGCTGGAGTCTCTATTCGGAGGGACTGTAGATGTGGCTTGAGACTGTCTCTAAGCTAAATGGGACTTGAGGTAAGAAAGGTTGGGGATCACTTGTGTAAACTGTTCATGTTCACACTCTTAATGCCTCATCTCTAGTCTACCTAAGGCCAGTTTCACACACAAATATTACTGGCAAATAGTGTGCCCATGTGATCGCCAAAAGTAGCAGTAGTAGTAGGTGTAATGACCTGAGCGGACAGCTTCATAGGGGTCAGTTAGCAGTTTCAGTTATTAAATTTACATCTGGGCTGGGACTTACAGTACAGACAAAAAGTTTGGACACACCTTCTCATTCAAAGAGTTTTCTTTATTTTCATGACTCTAAAAATTGTAGATTCACATTGAAGACATAAAAATTATGAATGAAAACATGTGGAATGAAATACTTAAAAAAGTGTGAAACAACTGAAAATATGTCTTATATTCTAGGTTCTTCAAAGTAGCCACCTTTTGCTTTGATTACTGCTTTGCACACTCTTGACATTCTCTTGATGAGCTTCAAGAGGTATTCACTAGAAATGGTCTTCCAACAGTCTTGAAGGAGTTCCCAGAGATGCTTAGCACTTGTTGGCCCTTTTGCTTTCACTCTGAGGTCCAGCTCACCCCAAACCATCTCGATTGGGTTCAGGTCTGGTGACTGTGGAGGCCAGGTCATCTGGCGTAGCACCCCATCACTCTCCTTCTTAGTCAAATAGCCCTTACACAGTCTGGAGGTGTGTTTGGGGTCATTGTCCTGTTGATAAATAAATGATGGTCCAACTAAACGCAAAGCGGATGGAATAGCACGCCACTGCAAGATGCTGTGGTAGCCATGCTGGTTCAGTATGCCTACAATTTTGAATAAATCCCCAACAGTGTCACCAGCAAAGCACCCCTACACCATCACACCTCCTCCTCCATGCTTCACCATGAAGGCCTGCCGCACAAAGTCTCCTCTTAATCGTTATTCTAGAGATGAGAAGGTGTGTCCAAACTTTTGGTGTGTACTGTACATCCTTTTTTTATATATATATTCTTATTTGATTTATAACAAGATATTTCACAAAACAAAATCCATATAAATGAAATAGTATTCAACTGTCCAAGCATTTAAAGATTATATTGGCGTATGGAGGGAAAAAAGAAAGTATCCTCCAAATGTTTAAAAGGGTTGGAGCTTCAAAGATATGTTTATCACGTAAGTAACATTCATCCCAGCTAAGTCTTAAGGCCGCTTTACACGCAACGACATTGCTAACGAGTCGTCAATGGGGTCACGGAGTTCGTGACGTACATCCGGCCTCGTTAGCGACGTTGTTGCGTGTGACATGTACAAGCGACCGCTAACGATGAAAAATACTCATCTAATCGTTGATCGTTGACACGTTGTTCCTTTCCGAAATATCGTTGCTGCTTTTGGATGCAGGTTGTTCGTCGTTCCTGAGGCAGCACACATTGCTACGTGACACACCCCAGGAATGATGGACTACACCGTACCTACGTCCTCTGGCAACGAGGTGGACGTGACTATTCATGCGGCTGTTCTCCGCCCCTCCTCTTCTATTGGACGCCTGCCATGTGACGTCGCTGTGACACCACACGAACCGCCCCCTTACAAAAGAGGCTTTTCGCCGGCCACAGCGAGGTCGCTTGGAAGGTAAGTATGTGTGACGGGTACTAGCGATTTTGTACGCCACGGGCAGCGATTTGCCTGTGACGCACAAACAACGGGGGCGGGTGCGATCGGCAGCGACATCGCTAGCGATGTCGCTGCATGTAAAGTGCCCTTTAGCCTTTATGAAGAAGGCTGAAAAACCATGAGTCCTGCTCTCCTGATCTGCTCATGGTTAAAGAATCTCTGCTTTTTTAACTTAAGTAGCAATCTACAAATCTTAATAGTTTCATTTATGGAATAAGTAACCACTGCGCTTTTCAGTGAATATTTTAGGGTTACACAACCCGTTAAATGCTCATTTTCTATGATTAGTTTTTTTAACGAACATAGTATTAATTATTATAGCTTGTGATCCATTTCCTTTAACTGACCTGAAACAGTCTCATACATCTATCCGTAAATCTAAATCTCATAACTAAGCTGTTAATGTTTGACTTGAGAAGTGCGTGGTCGGATAGCATTGGAAATGTCGGCATTTCTTAAGCTACTAGTGTAGGACTTCATGGCTCAATGGGTCAACAAACATATCCAAGCTTTTCATCTATGCGGCAGCCAGTATATAACCGGCGCTCATTGATATGACATTAACTCTTTAACCCACTAGCTATATTAACCACCAAAAAGACTAATAAACTTAATAAATCCTTTAGTATTTACAATTGGGAACCATGAAGGATCCTAAGTATCGGGAGATAATTCTATTGCCCTTTGCACTTTATGGTAATGAAACTAAGATTCATATATATATACATATATATATATATATATATATATATATACACACACATACAGTATGTACACTATGTGATAAACCAATGCTCGTAGCCATTTTCTATTCAAAATGCAACTATATACAGTGGACAAAGTATATAGAATATAGATGGTAATATACATATTTGCAGTATTATTAAAGTTTATGATTCAGACTCCCTGAAAATGGTGCCATGCGTCACCCCTCTGCAGCCTGATGATCCAGGGGTAACTACTGTATGTCAAGCCTGAGAATAAACTTTCTATCACGAGCCTGTATGATGTACAATAAGGACCACAAATACCTCAATCGTTTACTTACTCTAATAAATATATTTCGATTACACCAAGTAAATTGATGGTATAAAACAATACTAAGATCACTGTAAGGAAAACACAACTTTTCTGCTCCGCGCTGACGTCCCCTAGCGCTGCATCACTATAATCCTATGCTGTTGTTGGGAATGGCAGACGTACATTCCATTCATGTTCCTAAGACCCTTGCAGTAAGCACACACACTCAGGTGCACTGCTTTTTCCTCGCTCCACCTTTGTTGGTAATATATTCTTTGTAAGGGCAGAGTCATTTACAGTGGGAAATTCCTTCACCTGGGGAGGGCTGGGCGAAAGATGAAAAGATCCTAGAGAGGAGAAAATGACTGGGAACTCATTTAAATGTCTGGATATTTGGCTTGTGCCTGGAAACTCACCTGCTCATCCCTCAGACGCAGAGGCTCACCTGTTGTATCCAGATCAAACAGCTGTGTCTGCAACACCTACACTTTACATTTTGCTTCTCAGCTCTGAAAACATTCTGAGTAGCAAAAAGAGGTCAGGAATGGTACTCTATGCCAAGGCATAGTCCCTACTGCTTTCTACTTGAGCACAATGATGGGATTATTTGATACTGTGCCTGTAGAGTGGTAGTACCAAATCATGATGAACTCCATTTAACCAAGGAATGTGCCAACTTTGATGGGCCATGAAGACTTGAGTCGTAGCTCTATATTAGAGTGTTGGCTTCGCCAGTGACGGAGATTTGTGAAAATTGTACATGGACCCAAAGTTTGAGAAGATCCACTGATGTCTACCTTGCTGCTGGTCTTTCTTTGGGTTGTCTTTAGTGGGACCATTGGTCTGAAATCATGGACTCCATGCACAGGTAAGGACAAAAAGTTATATTAGTTCAGCATTGCTTGAACTTGGCTTTCCCTGCCATTGATTTCACCTTTAAACATAGATTTGCAATTCAGGGGAACTTGTTAATGTCAGATTTTGACAACTGCACATTGCTTGCGAAGTGGAGAAACGTCAACACTACCAGAGTGCTAAAAGCAACATTTTATTAATAAGTAGTCTGAAGTGTCACATTGATTAAAGGGCACTGTGTCCTGAGTCTTCAGCAAGCAGAAAGCAAATGTATATTGTACGGTATTGTTTTTTAGAGGACGGACCCTTAATAATAATAATTTTTATGTATATTCCCTTGGGTGCTCTTTTGCTTCCCACCTCATTATATTCTAGCTGTCATTAGTTGCATATATTAAATCTTACTGTATAGGTGAATATTCTGTAACTTCTTAGAAGCTGATTTCAAGATGGACCTTCAGAAAACATCTTCATATTGCTTTATTGTAGGGAGCCAGGTGACATCCCATCAGCAGGAGGCTGGTAATTCAACAGGAACGTCAGAGCCAAACTTGTCAGAAAATGTATTTCAGAGTGATTGGAACTTAGGCGCTTTCTCCTTAAAGTTGAACAATAATGATAGTGTTCACACCTGCGTATCAGGCTACTATACAATTGCCTGGGAAATACAATGTATGATAATTATGAGGGCTAGAAAAAGGATGATTGAGAGTTTACTACATTGAGTAAAGACAAAATGAGAGGATATGCAGCTGAACGGTGTTTTACAGAAATGTCCTATTTTCCATTCGGCAAGATATGTTTATATAGGAGACCTGTCACCTTTGTGGTTTTTAAAAAGAATTCAACATTTTTATATTTTTAAGTTGTGTAAAGTAATTAAAACACAAAAGATGTATCATGTTATTTTTGCAAAGAACCAGTAAAGTCTTCAAGTCACCCTAACTGGGCATGTCTTGAGGGCTTTCAGATAGGAGTGTTGATATCTTTAAGTCCTTCTAATTTGTACATTTATGAATATCTGGTTGTGTTAAGCAGATGTAAAATATAGAGTGTTAGCCAGATGTAAAAAGTATTTAGCCCAATTATTATCTTTATTTTATGCTCTATAAAATCATTACATTTTTACAGAATTTTTGACAAAAAAATGCATAAAAAATTCTTAAAATTCTTAGTGTCAATGCGACCTTAGGAGTTAAAAAAAGCTTCTTACTATCACATGTAATAAAATGCACCCCTGAAAACCAATATAACTTGTTTGTTAAATCCCTCGTTGTTTTAGTGTTGCCGAAATTATCTATGTTTATATGTCGGCAGTGATGATGGTGACCACTGCCACCCATCACTGACTGCAGTGCTTATGCCTATAATTACGGTACATCAGTGCTGCTTGCATACATAAACAATGACAAGAGAGTGACCACTGGAGCAACTTGCAATTTACTCACCCGTTAAAGTGTTTTTTTTGTTTAACTTTCTGTACATTTTTCCGCATTTTTTGTACTTTTGGCAACCTTTTTTAACTATACAAATAGTTGTCTATATATATATACTACTGAAAAAAATAAAGGGAACGGTAAAATACCATTTTGGTGTTTAAGTGTTCCCTTTATTTTTTTGAGTAGTATACTTTATATTTTGAGATCACTTAATAGGAAGGAAAATGTTATTTGGAGGCAATTGTGTCTTGTCAGTAGCCCAATTATGTATGTAAACGTCTGTATAACATGGGGTGACCCATGCTGTGGCGGTGGATCCACTAAGCCAGCTGGTCCGGGTGAACACGCGGGCACTGGCACAACTGCCAGGTAGAGCATACAGAACACAGAAGCTAAAGTACATAAAGAATAATTTAATAAAGCCCAGAGACACACAGAAACCAGGTCTCGAATTGTCAGCGGGGTCCATGGCCCCATTGTAATGTCATGCTGGCAGGTAAACAGACAAATGACCTGAACAGCTTGAGCAGTGATACAGACAACTATAAACTGAGTTGCTGGCAGACAGGGAGCACGGGTACAGATGGATGAGATGGCTCCTGGAAGACTACTGGCAGACAGGTGGTAAGATGGCAAGAGACTGCTGGCCGACTGGTAGCAGAATTGCAAATTTACAGAAACTAGTCACAGGATAGCAAAGACCAGTGGCAACCTAGTAGCAAGGAAGACCGGAGACCGCTGTCAGGGTACCAGGCAGAAGACACCACTGGAGTGACACGGAAGTCAGACAACCACGGACAAGGAAGGTCCAAGACCCGAGGCAGGATGCAGACAAGACTCCAGAGTTCAGAGCAGCGATGATGCAGAGAAACAATCATAGCCTAGCTCAGACTTCAAACAAGATGAGGCTTCATGGTCAATGAGAGTCATTACCAGGGCCCAGGTTATAGTCCAGGAGGCCCTTAAATAGGCCAAGGAAGTTCATGAAATAGTAGTGCGCCAAGCTTCCTGTTAATCCTGACATGGAGCGGACTCCCAACAAGGGCAAGAGCATAACAGTCTGACAAGAAGAGGCATAGAAAGAAAAGAGGGGGTGTAGCATAGGTAATATTAGTGAACAGTCTTTAATGCTGGGAAGATTTTTATTGTCATGTCTCCTTAAGAAAAATTCTATCCCAATCCATAAATCCCATACTAATAAAATAACAAGAGAGCCTGTGGAATAAAGGGGGGAGCAATAGGGTCTTACCAGGTAGACAAGGTGTGAGAGAAGGTGAAGAATGTACTCACCTATAGGGTTTGTGAAAGAGTCACAACACCTAGAATCGAATTTAAAGGTGGAGATAGCTGTGGCACCGGAGAATTCAGGCAGGTAGGAACATCAATGGAGACCGGTTTTCATCACCGTGCTTTTTCACCACTCAGAAGATGAAAATTATATCACCCAAGTCTTTATTGAAAGAGCTAATACAAGTCAACTCGTTTCTGGGGTCACAGACCCCTTCTTCAGGACAAGACAAAATAGCAAGGACAAAGATAGTGGGATAAATTGTGTATATAACTAGATTGGTTCTCATGTTACCACACTATCCTTGTCCTTGCTATTTGACCTGAAGAAGGGGGCTGCGACCCCAGAAACACGTTGACTTGTATTAGCTCTTTCAATAAAGACTTGGATTATATAATTTTCGTCTTCTGAGTGGTGAAAAAGCGCGGCAATGAAAACCGGTCTCCTTTGATGTTCCTAAATCCCATACTAGGCAGAAAAGCTACCATAGTAATATAGTATGATCATAACTCATCCATAACTCTTCCACAGTGGTCAGTCTAATATAAAGTTTCTGATATGGTGGTAGACCACAGAGATGGGCACTGTCATGTTACATGTTGTATTGCCTTTGGAAACTAATCAGCTCTTAGACCAAGAGGAAGAAGAAATAATTGAATAAGATATTAAAAGACTTCATACTAAAGGGCAGTCATAGACTTACAGTCTTTTTTTTCTAACACTAGATGTTTTCTGGATCTTTAATATTGATGTTGTGCCCCTAACTGAGGCCAATAATATTTTTCTACTTGTAGTTTCAGAGAGCGTCATATCTCCTTTATTCCTTACCGTAGCACAGGTACCTGGCACTTGTGCTCTTCATATATCGATTAATGGAGTTGCTGGCATTTGCCCCCTCTGATCAACTACTGTTGCCCTATTTAAGAATAGGCAATGAATATTAAAAGTGTAAAAAAAACCTGCTTTAAAGTGAACCTGTCAGGTCCAATATACATCCAGGACCATGAGTAGTTCTTGGTGTATGTTCCTAATCCCTGCCTAACTGTCCCTGTATGCACTAACATAATTAAAGAGATCTTTAGAAAAAGTATTTTGAAAGATCTTTTACTGTATGCTAATAAGTGAGGGCACTAGCCCCCTGGGCGTTAGTTCCCCTTGCCAGTCGCCCCTCATTAGCATGTTAGTACACCCCTGTGGGTGTGCTAACATGCTAATGAATACTCAGCGTCAGAGGATGATTTCACTCACCTCTCCGCTGCCATCGCGTCCGACAGGGGATTTCGGCTTAGTGCGCATGACCCCGGAGTTTGGGTCATGCGCAGCGCACTATGAAGCCGGGTGTACGTGTCCTGGCTTCAAACTGAAGTAGTGTCCAAACTCCAGGGTCATGCGCACTGAGCTGAAAGCCAGCATCAAACACAATGGTGGTGGAGAGGTGAGTGAGATCATCCTGTGATGCTGCGTATTCATTACCATGATAGTACACCCACAAGGACGTACTAACATGCTAATGGAGCCAACTGGCAAGGGGAACTAATGCCCTCAGGACTAGTCCCGTCGCTCATTAGCATATGGTAAAAGATCTTTAGAAATACTTTTTCTATAGATCTCTTTATCTATGCTAGTGTATGCAGGGACGAATAGGCAGGGATTAGCAATATACACCCAGAACTGCTCGTGGTTCTTGGTGAATATTGGACCTGACAGGTTCACTTTAATCTCTGATAATACATGTTGGCTGCATGTTACAATTGCTTTAGAGCATTCATACATAACGTCTTGGACAACAAAACCAATGAAGCATGTAGCTATTGTATATCAGAGCAAATAACCCAAACTGCTCTATCATGGGCTAGTGAAATTACCGCAGTCAAATTGGATCACACAAGGTTTTTTTGCATCTTTTTTGTAAGAATTACAAAAAGAATTAAAAACATCCCATAGTAAACATTCCAAATCCCTGTTATATAACAGCTAGGTCCAAGTGCAGAACCAGTGAATTATATAAGAAATACCCAGTGGGATTGATATCCAGTAATAGTCGCTGCTGACCACTGTTCTCCTAAATTAAATCAGCTAATTTCTCAGCGGTGTTGTCCTTTTCCATGGCATTTGTCACTGTGAATTAGTCATGAGCTCTAGAGGACACATTTAACATTCCTCTGCCTTCCCAATAGTATAAGGATTTACTTAAAAGAGCATTGCACATTTACAATAAAGCTGGCCATATTTTCTACAGCCTTGATCGGAGGTGTGAAAAAATAAGGAACTCTAAAGGATAAGTCTGTACCTTTTGGAAGCCTGTATTTTCATATATACTGTACGGTACAGGAAATATAAAGCAACTTAATACTTGAAATAAAGAAACCTGATGGAACGAGTATTGTAGTCATATATAAAACCCGATGCGGCAAGAGGGCAAAGTGAATGGTGGTGCCAATAGTAAATGGGTCGCTAATGCAAACTCTTGTTCATTTTCATTTGCCTTAAAGGATTGTTCTCCGGTTTCTTTGGAGGCACGCTGGTCCCCAGCCTCCTGGTTTCTTGTTTACAGGGGGCAGGTGCGCTCCTTAAAAGGGGTTTTCCCCACAAACAAAGCTCATTTTAATTAATAGATCTTATAATAATAATAATAATAATAATAATAATAATAATTTACACAATTGGAGGGGATTTAAAAGGATGAGATAATCCTATATATGTGTCCCTGCTATGTGCTGTGTAATAGCTGTGTCTGCCCATACAGGGACATGGTGTGATCATACCACATCTCCTGGGCAGGGGAGGATGCAAAGTAGTTTACAGATTTTATAACATGGACTCGCAAATGATACTATCTATGAGGTAAAACATTGCTTAAAAACAGGCAGGGAAATGTTTTACCTCACAAAAATAATCAGCTATGATCCTGCGCTGTAACGTCTCTTTTGCATCTTCCCCTGCCCAGGAACTGTGGTATGATCAAACCATGTTCTGTACGGTCAGACACAGCTATTATACAGCACATAGCCGGGACACGTATATAGGATTATCTCAGCACAGAAACATTTTATTTCATCACATCCAATTGTGGAACTTATTTTTGTTCCAAGATTTATTGATTAAAATATTTTTTGTTTGTGGAAAACCCTTTTAAAAATTGACTGTTTGGACCAGTGACATATTGGTGCTGCTGGCCCAAACTGTGCACTCTCCATTGCTGCAGCAGAACTGTAGGATGCAGGAGCGCTAAAGCTGGTCAGATCGTGCATGCTCACACTCTGGTCATATCGTTCACGCTCACACTCTGGTCATATCGTTCACGCCCGCACTCTGGTCAGATCGTGCACGCCCGTGCTCTGGTCAGATCGTACATGCCCGTGCTCTGGTCAGATCGTGCACACCCTCACTCTGGTCAGATTGCGCATGCCCGCACTCTGGTCAGATCGCGCACGCCCGCACTCTGGTCAGATCGTGCACACCCGCACTCTGGTCAGATCGCGCACACCCGGACTCTGGTCAGATCGCGCACGCCCGTGCTCTGGTCAGATCGCGCACACCCGTGCTCTGGTCAGATCGTGCATGCCCGCACTCTGGTCAGATCGCGCACGCCCGCACTCTGGTCAGATCGTGCACACCCGCACTCTGGTCAGATCGCGCACACCCGGACTCTGGTCAGATCGCGCACGCCCGTGCTCTGGTCAGATCGCGCACACCCGTGCTCTGGTCAATTCATGCATGCCCACACTCTGGTCAGATCGTGCATGCCCACACACTTGCCAGCTTTAGATCAGTGGTTATTGTGCTTGATGGATAAGAGCTAAGTTATGCATAGGCTCAGCCATGTTGCTACACTGCAGCAGTGCCTGATGACCTAGGCAATAAGCATTAAATAATAAAATAAATAAATTCTCCCTTCTTGAGAATGAAGAAGATTTTTAATAAGATCAAAATTGAGAAGTTGTTTGCTTTTAAAAGCACTTTGCAATTTTGTCCATTATTGATGTGGAGAAAACCCTATTACTTTCCAGTCCACTTCTGCCAGTGTGCATTGATTTTCAGTATTGCCTTTCATTGTAGTGAGCAATATATAAGCAATGGATGTTTTCATGTGGTTGTAATGGCAAATGTTTAAATATCTCTAAAATATCGTCTAGTTTTTATAAGAAAATAACATACATGCACTTACATAATATAACAGTACATTAGCATATTTCATGTAAACCACAAGTTAATCTGTACTTACAAAAATATATAAATGTCCCAAGATATAGCTATGGCAACCCAAATGGATGCATTTATTGTTTTTAATAAATATGACCCATTTTCTTGTCTTCAGATATCCACAGATGAGTGAAGCGAGATGACCAGCCTTGGAAAAATAAAAAAAAAGTTTAAAACAAAAAAACTATTCCAAATTTTGTATTCTCTTCAAAGCAAGTCATTTTGTGTCCCTTATCTTGGAATATTTTAAGTGAAGAAAACAGATCACATCTGTATACGATTAGTAAATCTTCACACAAGAAAAATATAAATGCAATAGAAAAGTTTACAAATGTGATGCAGCTCGGTGACTCAGGGGTTAGCACTGATATTTTTCAGTGCTGGGGTCCTAGGTCCATGTCTCTCCAAAGGCGGCACTGAAGCTCAGTGGTTAGCACTTCAGTCTTGCAGGACAACAAGGACAACATCTGTAAGGCGTTTGTATAATCTCTCCATGTTTGTGTGAGTTTTCTCCGGGTTCACCGGTTTCCTCCCAAACTCCGAAGACATACTGATAGGGAATTTATATTGTGAGCCCCAATGGGGACAGTGTTGCTGATGAATGTAATGCAATATGTTGCCGCTATATAAAAATAAAGATTATTATTATAAAGACAACATCTGTAAGGAGTTTGTACAGTGCCTACAAGTAGTATTCAACCCCCTGCAGATTTAGCAGGTTTGATAAGATGCAAATAAGTTAGAGCCTGCAAACTTCAAACAAGAGCAGGATTTATTAACAGATGCATAAATCTTACAAACCAACAAGTTATGTTGCTCAGTTAAATTTTAATAAATTTTCAACATAAAAGTGTGGGTCAATTATTATTCAACCCCTAGGTTTAATATTTTGTGGAATAACCCTTGTTTGCAATTACAGCTAATAATCGTCTTTTATAAGACCTGATCAGGCTGGCACAGGTCTCTGGAGTTATCTTGGCCCACTCCTCCATGCAGATCTTCTCCAAGTTATCTAGGTTCTTTGGGTGTCTCATGTTGACTTTAATCTTGAGCTCCTTCCACAAGTTTTCAATTGGGTTAAGGTCAGGAGACTGATTAGGCCACTGCAACACCTTGATTTTTTCCATCTTGAACCAGGCCTTGGTTTTCTTGGCTGTGTGCTTTGGGTCGTTGTCTTGTTGGAAGATGAAATGACAACCCATCTTAAGATTCTTGATGGAGGAGCGGAGGTTCTTGGCCAAAATCTCCAGGTAGGCCGTGCTACCCATCTTCCCATGGATGCGGACCAGATGGCCAGGCCCCTTGGCTGATAAAAAGCCCCACAGCATTATGCTGCCACCACCATGCTTGACTGTAGGGATGGTATTCTTGGGGTCGTATGCAGTGCCATCCAGTCTCCAAACGTCACGTGTGTGGTTGGCACCAAAGATCTCGATCTTGGTCTCATCAGAGAACCTTGAACCAGTCTGTCTCAGAGTCCTCCAAGTGATCATGAGCAAACTGTAGATGAGCCTTGACATGACGCTTTGAAAGTAAAGGTACCTTACGGGCTCGTCTGGAACAGAGACCATTGCGTTGGAGTACGTTACTTATGGTATTGACTGAAACCAATGTCCCCACTGCCATGAGATCTTCCCGGAGCTCCTTCCTTGTTGTCCTTGGGTTAGCCTTGACTCTTCGGACAAGCCTGGCCTCGGCACGGGTGGAAACTTTCAAAGGCTGTCCAGGTCATGGAAGGCTAACAGTAGTTCCATAAGCCTTCCACTTCCGGATGATGCTCCCAACAGTGGAGACAGGTAGGCCCAACTCCTTGGAAAGGGTTTTGTACCCCTTGCCAGCCTTGTGACCCTCCACGATCTTGTCTCTGATGGCCTTGGAATGCTCCTTTGTCTTTCCCATGTTGACCAAGTATGAGTGCTGTTCACAAGTTTGGGGAGGGTCTTAATTAGTCAGAGCAAGGCTGGAAAAAGAGATAATTAATCCAAACATGTGAAGCTCATTGTTCTTTGTGCCTAAAATACTTCTTAATACTTTAGGGGAACCAAACAGAATTCTGGTGGTTTGAGGGGTTGAATAATAAATGACCCTCTGAATAAACTTTTCACAATTTAAAAAAAAAAAAAAAAAAAAAAGAAATAACATTCTTTTTTGCTGCAGTGCATTTCACACTTCCAGGCTGATCTACAGTCCAAATGTCACAATGCCAAGTTAATTCCGAATGTGTAAACCTGCTAAATCTGCAGGGGGTTGAATACTACTTGTAGGCACTGTATATTCTCTGTTTCCTCCCACACTCAAGACATGCTGAAAAGGAAATTTAGGTGTCCCAATGGGAAAAATGATCATGACTAGTGATGAGCAAGCACTACTATGCTTGGTACTCGTAACAAGCAGGTTGGACGCTCTGATAGGCTTGACTCGTGTACAGAATATAATGGAAGTCAATGGGGAACTTGAACATTTTTCTGGATCTTCTGGAAAAATGCTCAAGTTTCTCATTGACTTTCATTATATTCTGTACACTAGTTGAGCCTGTCCGAGCATCTGACTGCTCATTATGGGTACCGAGCACTCGAGCATGGTAGTGCTCGCTCATCACTAGTCATGATGCTTGTAAGGCTTTGCACAATACGATGGCACTATTTAAACAAAGCATAATAATAATAATAATAATAAAAAAAAATTACTATTTAATTTGTGACTAAACTGTATAGTTTAGAAAAACAAACAATTGGGAGTGTGTAATCAGAAGATACAAAGCTTACGTGATATATGCTCAACGTCGCTGTGAGAAACGAGCAATGAATCCTAAGCTGCAATCAGCCTTACAAATCCCTAGTATATTAGTGTATCTTCACCCGGGCTATTGCTTCAAGAACATCTACGCAGTTTTACAACTTCCCTGGATTTCTCAGAGCTTATTTAACCTACTACAGTGTGGATCAGTGTTAAGCTGCCATCAATTGTTAATGATTTACTGCAGTTGGAAGCATTGGACTCGCCAAACATGTTCCAAACTGAAGTATAATATAGTCACATTGTGTAACCCTGCTGGAATTACCTTGTTAATGCTAAGTGCTGGGAGGTGTTTCATTATCGCTGTGATCCTACCCACTGACAGCCTTCCACTTTTCCCTGGGGGCAGCCTCCAGAGATGGATAGAGGTCACCCTCAGTGATGTACTAGGTTGGACTCCTTAGGTCCTATAGTGCCAGGAGGTGTTGTCCCCACCCTGCAGTGTGCGATCATTGCTCTATTGATACATTCTGAATTGAGCATAATAATTACACAAATCCAAAATCTAACCCCATGATATGGAGATACATGAACAACTCCAGATAATCATATTGTTTGTATACTGCCTGGCTTCACTGATGCCCAAACCACAAGAACGATGACTCAAAGCTTGTCTTTACGAGTCTTTGAAACACTCCAAAATATAGCTTGAATATTCGGCCAGAGACTAGACTAATCCACTAATCCTGTGCCTTCCTTGGCCAGCTTTTCCCAGCTCCACAACAGGTGATTGACAGGTGTCCTATGCACACACACAAGACACCTGTCAATCACATAGAGCAGTGCAATAAGAAGTCGGCCTGGGAACTGAGGAAGTCACATTCCTTAGGATATTTTTCCCCTTTTTCATCCCTCCATATCTTTTTTTGTTGCGTTCACTTTGGTAATATTTACAATTATTTTTTGTTAGAATATTTACAATTATTTATATATTTATTGTTATATTTATTTATATACCCTATATATTTATTGGTATACTCTATTTGGTTAATTTATTATTGTACCTATATATTGCAGAGATCTTCGTGTTTTATGCAATATGTTATATTGTCTTTGTTAGCGAGTTTCCTGTCTTATACTGAGGAGGTATTTCCGATCCCAATACTTAGGCTATGTCCGCACGCTGCATCTTTGTGGTGACCATAGAATTTCATCCTGTGGTCACAGAAATGCAGCCTGGGGTTCAAAAACGCATGCAAAAAACGCATGCGTTTTTTTATGTCTTTTTGGATGCGTTTTTGATGCATTTTTGACAATGCATTTTTTTATTTAATGGGTGAAAAATAGTGATAGGCGGACCCAGACTGTAAAGTCCAAATCCCGTGGGTTCAAAGGCAGCCTAGTGTCAGGTCCTGGACAGAATTCTCAGGGAATTCTGGGTATTGATCTGGATCTGGCACTCGGGAAATAAAAAAAAAAAAGAAGGAAAAAAATAATAACGCGAGCATGTTATACTTACAGAGTCACTAGCGCGGGTGTAACTGCTTCCGCGGCCCCTCATTCGCTTCCGGGGCCACTCATTACCTTTACTGCATATGCACTGCTTCCCCTGCCTACCAACATCAGCGATTGATTGCAATCAGACGCGCCCCCACGCTGAGTCATAGCGTGTCTGACGCTTCCAATCACAGACCCTATCTGCGAGTCTATGTTGTACAGTAAAAATAAATAAATTAATATACATTGAAGTAGGGTCCCCCATATTATGATACCCAGCACAGATAAAGCATACCACTACATACTACAGCACCCAGCTGTGCGCTTATCATGGCTGTGTATCCAAATAGGAGGAACTGAAGGCTGCACTTTTTTAAAATTATTTCAATAAATAATTTTAAAAAAATGTGCTTGCGTTCCCCCCCAATTTTGATAAACAGCCAAGGTAAAGCCAGACAGCTGGGGGCTGGTATTCTCAGGCTGGTGAGACCCAAGCTTATTGGGCTCCCCCAGTCTAAAAATAGCAGCCTGAAGCCACCCAGGATTGCCGCATAAGATGTGGCAGACCTAGCACTTTACTTGGTTGTTCCCAAATGCCTTGCTGCAGTGGCAATTGGAGTAATAGGGGTTTAAGGTCAGCTCACCAATGATGTACCAATGAGATGTAGACAGCATAGGGTAACCTGTGGTTGGCGCAGAGGATTTGAACTGATTTTGAAAAATGCTGGTTCCTTAGATAATGGGTGATGACATGGCCAGCATGCTGCCCAGTTGATGTGGTGGAAGAAAAGGCCTAAATAAAGGTGCCGATGGGAGCATAGGTTATTTCCTGCTGCAGTGGGGGCTTTTAAAGGGTTTCCCCACCTCTTCGATATTGATAAACTATCATTACTATAAGTGCTTGATATCAGATTGGTGAGGGATCCAATATTGCCACCACCACCAACTAGCTGTTTGCAGGTAGAGGCCGGATGTAAACAGTGTACAGAGCCAAGCATCTTAGTTTTTTAAGGTTAAAGGTAGATGATGCGCCCATGGGGTCTGTGGGTTACAAGTCCCCGGGCCGCAGTTCTTCTCCTGGGTCACCGTGGTGACCTTGCCTGGTTCCGTGACCTCGGCGGTGCCAATAAAGCTGGGGATGAGGACAATGGGGGTTGTTGTTCGTGATGCCACCTGTGGTGTGCGGCGAATTATTAGCCGCCGCTGCGGGAAGTCTCTCTTCTGGGGAAGATGGTGACGCAGCTTGAGTGTTGCAGCTCTCCACAGGTAGAGCTTCACCCCAGGGAGGATGATAGGAGTAGTATTCCCCTATGGCGCAGTGGCGCGATATTGGAAGCGCCGGCAGTAACGGTACGATATAGAGGGTTCAGTTTAAGTTCTTTACTCACTGGAAGCACACTGCCGTTGGAGCACCGAGCTATGCTGTGATGAAATTCAGCCAATCCTGGATACTTTGGAGGTCGAGGACGGTGTTTCCTTCTGTGCATCTGCTTTTGATGGTTTCCCTCCACCCCCAGCTCCTGGGCTGTGGAACGGGTCATGGGTGCTTTCTGCACTCCCCGCGAACCCTGGGATCCCCTTTCTTTCCTAAGAACCCGGATCAAGCTTCCAGCTCGACCACGGGTCTCGAACTGTCCATGTCTCTGCTTATGTCCTCCTGAGTGTGACCTGTCGCTTTCTGCGCCCGGATCCAACTAACTACTGTGTGTGATGGCTCGTAACTTCCCTGTTGGTGCCCCCCCTTCTAGGTTCCTGAATTAGTGCGCAAGAGGTCCCATACCTCGTGATGGCCACCCCAAAACCTACCCTAGCCCAGTCCCAGTGGAAGAGTTTCCGTGTTATGTGTTGGTTGAGTGTGTTGTTGGTTGATACCGGTGACGACCTCCTCCGTATCCGAGATGAATACTGCACCTCTGGTGAGGTGCAGTACCCTATGGCGCCTGAAGCCACAAAGGAAGTCTATTGAGTTCAACCTACAGCCTAACATGTTGATCCAGAGGAAGGCAAAAACCCCATGAGGCAGACAGTAAGCTCCATATTAGAGGAAAAGCTCCTTCCCAACTGCCCATACGGCTACCAGACTAGTTCTCTGGATGAATGCCCAATATCATGGCTCTATCAAACTGTTAAGTGGCCACTGCTTGGAACAACAGATCAGGTCTGATTCAATGAATGAGTCAAAGACCAGCTCACCTCTATATCCAGCATCTTGCGAGACCAGCTGTACCTGCTATTTAACAAACAAACTACGTGGCATGCTATGAAGAGACGACAAATTTACCCTTCATCTGGCACTTATTTCCGGCCCTGCTGTAGCCCGCAGCATCATTATTATATTTCTACAATACCTATCTTTACACATTAGCTCTAAGGCTTTTCATGTGAACTCGATGGTCTTCTGACTTCAACCATACAGCGTACCAGGAATATTCATTGTGACAATATAGTTTAGTTAAATGTCACATATTATCTAGATTTTAGCTTCTTACATCTTTTTATTTTACAAACTAAAATGTTTTAACTTGATACCATATTGATTGTGCTTTCTATGTGATTTTATATGATCTGTATTTAAGAAAACAATGAATACGGTATACTCAGGGGTGTAACTAGAGTTTGATGGGCCCCGGTGCAAAGTTCAGACCTGGGCCCCCCCTCCACGTACATCGACATTTAGGGTACAGGATAATGACACTGACACTCGGGGTACAGGATAATGATGCTGACACTTGGCTCTTACCCACAGCACCCAGATTTCCCATGATCTGAAATCCCTCTATCAGCACCCAGCTTTACAATTTTCTGATATCCATCTTGTCCTCGGCACACTGCTTCCCATGCTCTGCTATACATCTTTCCCTCAGCACCCAGCTTTCCCATATCAGAGCATGGGAAAGCTGGGTGCTGAGACATGATGTATAGCAGAGCATGGGAAAGCTGGGTGCTGAGAGAAGATGTATAGCAGAGCATGGGAAAGCTGGGTGCTGAGGGAAAAGAGCCTTTTTCCCTCAGCACAAAACGTTCCCATCCCCTGCTTGTATCTTTGTCCCCCCTTGTATATAGTTGTCCAAATACAATAATGGCACCCACATAGCCTTCCAAATAGTATAAAGGGTCCCACATAACCCTTCATATATTAGAATACACTTCCATAGTCCTCCATGTATTATAATGCATTTGCCATAGTTCTCCATGCATTATAATTCACCCCATAGTACTCAATATATAATACTGCACCACATAGTCCTCCATATATTATAATGCACCCCAATAATCCTCCATGTATAAAGTAGCCCTTCAATTATTATCTTGAATTTCTCATAGTTCTCTATGTATTATATTTCACCCCATAGTTCTCCATGTATTATACTGCACCACATAGGCCTCCATATATTATAATGCAGCCCTATAGTCCTCCTTGAATAAAGTAGCCCTCCAATTATTATAATGAATTTCTCATAGTTCTCCATATATTATAATTCACCCCATAGTTCTCCATATATTACACTGCACCACATGTATAAGGTAGGCTCCATAGTCCTCCATATATTATAATGTAGCCCCCATAGTCCTATATGTATTATAACGCAACCCCATAAAACTTCATATTGCATTATGCAGCCCCATACTCCTCCATGCATAATGCACCCCTATATTCCATGTATAAGGTGTCCTTCATTTTGTATTATGCAGCCCCCCCAGACCTCCATATATAATAATGCAGCCAGCCTCTCCAGGCCTCCATGTATAATAATGCAGCCAGCCTCCTCAGGCCTCCATGTATAATGTAGCAGCCAGCTTCTCCAGGCCTCCATGTATAACAATGCACCCAGCCTCCTCAGGCCTCCATGTATAATATAGCACCCAGTCTCTCCAGACCACCTCCATGTATAACAATGCACCCAGCCTCCTCAGGCCTCCATGTATAATATAGCAGCCAGCCTCTCCAGGCCTCCATGTATAACAATGCACCCAGCCTCCTCAGGCCTCCATGTATAATGCAGTATCTCCAGGCCTCCATGTATAATGCAGTATCTCCAGGCCTCCATGTATAATAATGCAGCCACCCCAGACCTCCATATATAATGCAGCCTCCCCAGACCTCCATGTATAAAGCAGCCTCTACAGGCCTCCATGTATAAAGCAGCCTCTCCAGGCCTCCATATATAATGCAGCCTCCTCAGACCTCCATGTATAAAGCAGCCTCTCCAGGCCTCCATATATAATGCAGCCTCCTCAGACCTCCATGTATAAAGCAGCCTCTCCAGGCCTCCATGTATAATAATGCAGCTACCCCAGACCTCCACATATAATGCAGCCTCCTCAGACCTCCATGTATAAAGCAGCCTCTCCAGGCTTCCATGTACAATAATGCAGCTTCCCCAGAACTGCCTTCTCAAGCCTCTGGCCACCGTTTACTCACTTATATTAAAAAAAACCCCAAGTACTCACCTTCTCTCTTCCTTCCACCGCTGCTGTCCTCCCCGCTGCTCGTTTTCCCGGTGCTGCGGTCGGCGTCCTCCTGTCCTGCACTCTGTGCACTCAGCACAGCAGTCGCTCGGGAGTGACGTCATCGCACAGGGGGAGAATGGTGATGCATAGCGCGGCACCGGCCACGCTATGCTTCATCATTACTGTGCGTGGTGACGGGGGAGACGCCGCAGCCGCTGACACCAGGTAGGGGGCCCCGGTGCCGCCGCTGACATCAGGCAGGGGGGCAAATAGCGGCCGCGAGGTCTGTGACAGATCAGCGCAGCTCCTCTCACACTGACAGGAGCTGGCTGCTGATCTGCCTGGCGGCCGCTGGGCCCCTAACCTCCCGGGCCCGGTCGCGATCGCGACCGCTGCGACCGCGGTAGTTACGCCACTGGGTATACTAAATGTAAAGCTACCACCCCAGGCACATGATCGACCATCACTAGTCTCCCACAGGTACTGCCCTTAATATTTTCAGCGAGTACAGTTCAGGAACAGAAGGTTTGAAACCTCCAAAAGTTGAATAAATGTCACCTGTATTTACAATTCATGATAGCTACTGCTATAATATACTTTTCGTAGCTTTCATTGCTTATTGCGCAGGTCTATCTTGTTTTTCCTTCCTTTGAACTGCCAATGTTCAAATAATATTCCTAACTTTGGGTTTTACAAAACTCTTATTACATTATTCTTACAAAACCCTTACATTATTGTGTACATTGTCGATGGACGAATATGATATGCAGTGTAAATACCATATTGGATACCATGTAGATAACTAAGCAAATTTATCAATTATGTCAAAGCTCAAGTCTTAGCACCATATAAAATCTTATTTACTCAAGTAATGTAATTTTCTTTATCATTGGAGGGATTTGAACGTAGGATACCTGTGTTACACAGCATCAGCACTAACCACTGAACCACTGTACTGCCTGTATCTTTTTACATTTTCTTTCTGATTGTATTTTTTTATTGTTCACATTGCCTGATCTTCTGTTAAATGCACTCAGTAATATACTTTGCAGCAGCCACATAGATAATGGATATAGCATCAAAAGTTTACAAAATGCTTTACTTACTTAACCTTGGCTTGTTATCAAAAATAGGGGGGACCCCACTCTGTTTTTTTTAAATTATTTAAATCAATAATTTAAAAAAAAAAATAAAAAAATGGAGTGGGGTCCCCTCTGTTTTTGATAACAAGCCAACGTAAAGCAGACAAGTGAGAGCTCCCCCCAGCTGTCTGCTTTACCTATGCTGGTTATCAAAGATAGGGGAAACCCCACATCATTTTTTTATTTATTCCCTGGCCACATTTATTTGCAGGACAATTGTCCTGCTCTGACTTCACCATTTTAAAGCACCAAAGTTTAAGTCTCCATTGACTTATATTGGGTTTGGGGTCATGTTTGGGTTCCAAACCGAATTTTTAACTAAAGTCCGGCTATACTCGATGAACCTGAACTTCCACTGATATGCTCATCCCTAGTAAGGACACCATTCTCAACAGTTCTATTTATCAATGAGTGCAATTTGTGTTGTGAAATCTATCAGTAGATCCACTTTAAAGATAATCTGTCACCAGGTTTTTGCTATGTAATCTGAAGACAGCAAGAGATAGCTGCAG
Organism: Anomaloglossus baeobatrachus; assembly: GCF_048569485.1. Classification (NCBI taxonomy): domain Eukaryota; kingdom Metazoa; phylum Chordata; class Amphibia; order Anura; family Aromobatidae; genus Anomaloglossus; species Anomaloglossus baeobatrachus. The sequence continues at coordinate 108,465,792 of NC_134359.1, forward strand.
AAACACAGATTTCAGGGATGTGTCATTTATTAAGCTGTGTGTTGTTATTTACTTATAATGAAGATTATATTGCTAGGACATTAACATTGATGGGACTACCTGCCTCTTGCCAAGTCATCCGACTATGACCCCTCCTCTGATAAGCAGCTCACTATCTATAGACAATGTACACAGAAACCTGTTATATGAGAGAGGTTAGCATTCTGAGCTCTGATAAATGCTGCATCTAAGAATACTAATTGTGTCACAACTGCAGCATCCAGTAATCTAAGTGATTCACTGTCAGAATCAGGGTCTCTTTTTCTACATTCTGCTGCTCTCAGATGAGTTAGCAAAAACTTGCTGACAGATTTAAGGCCTGTCAGGCGATGGTAGAATTTAAACAGCCACAAGTTCAAGACCAATGATGTATAAGGTAAATCATCAGTTTTGAATCTGTTTAGTTAATGAGACATAAAAATATAAAGGAAAACAGCGCTTCAAGGAATAAAGTCCATGGTAATTTTCATCTGCCAATGTGGAGTGTTTCCTCAGTGCTGAATCTGAGTAGCTGTCCTCGATATCAGTTGTCGGCACCATTGCAGATTTCTGAGCTCACTGATTGGCTGCCATCACAGCTTGGCAGACAATCAGTGAGCTTATTGGCTGTAAGCTGCCCGTGCTATATATGTATGTCGGCTATGGTTTGCAGTGCTGTAGTTGTGATGTCAGCTCTGCAGACAACAAGGCTCTGCACTGGACCAGGGGAGGGTGAGTAATACCCAATTAATAATTTTTACTACTAAGTCACGGTAATTTATTGGAAAAACTTTCAAATAAAGGGGACAACTTGATTATCTATAATGTACGTACAATGTACATACCCTTTCCCAACACTGACATTTTTAACTTGTTGTCCTTGAAAATGTCATTACAGATTTTTCTGCTTATAGTCTTCAGTGTCTGGATTGTAGTCAGAAAACATGCTAAATGCAGTTACAAAAGAAACATCTGTGCTAGCAGTACACACTTCTGAGCAGTTATGCTGCACTAAAGAACATCTATTAAGTATAATTTATTTGTGTGACTAAAAGGCACTAAGAACTTACATCTGCAACTGAGGGATGTATAGTATATTCGCTATCGGTAGATAAAAAGTAGACCTAAAGTCAGGGCTAGACATAGAAATCATAGGTCATAGCAAAAGTCTTAATTAGTCACCCTAATTCCACCTTCCCCCACAAATAATTATTTTTTTGGAGTAGGCATGGTCATGGCGCATAGGCATACCCGCTAATTTTCAAGACAGAAAGGGGATATGCATTGCAACATGTGCACAGAAATTGTGCCCCTACTGAAGCCCTTTAATGTTTTTACACACTACAATACCCTTTCTTTTAATGGCCCTGTAGAGTATGATGCTCTTGAAAATGCCCCCCATCCCCAATGTATGATATCTCCACAGTGAGTTCCTCCACACAATTTTCACCACAGTAATGGTGGACACAGACAGAAGAGTAGACTTGTGTAAGAACAATATATGGGTTCTTTACAGTCCAATATCTCAGCATAAGGTACAATTACTTCTACTTTGGAGGTGATAATGGCCCTCTTAACTCCTGGGCCCCTGTGCAGCTGCACAGGTTGCACCAATGGTATGCCTGCCCCTGGTCCACAGTACCCCACCAGGTTACCATTGTTCTAAAATCTTACAGTCAGCCAGAAACAGGTGCTTTTCTTCAGTCGTCTGTAGTGTTTGGCAGAAAAAATCACAGCCTGTGATATTTTTTTCCCTGCTCAATGTTTGTACTGTTAATGCGCTAACATGTGCAGTGCCAACAAATTATAGAGCCACTTCCAGCTGCCGGCATTATATTAGGACGAGGTATTGTTTCGGCCAAGTAAAAGTAAATGTGAGATGCTTTCCCTTGTTTACTGCTCTTTTCTGTCCCTCAAAAAAGTTAATTCTTTTAGTAACAGCTCCTGATGTCTCCGACGACCGCTGCAATACACTAGTAGTTCGATAACCATTTCAGTTCCAGTCCATGCTCACGCTGTGTGTCTAAGGCAAGGCACTGTGGAGCTATGTGTATGCTATATTGTTTATATTGTGGTATTGTAGAGAGACTATGTGAGGTTGGCCCGGGGTGGTAGCCGTGGACGATGCTTAGTTCTCAGACACCCGTCCATGCCCACAAATTAGGGGCATGTCACGGGTGTGTCACGCATGACAGACAGTCCTGTAGTTTCTGGCTGTAGAAGGTCACAGTGTTTGGCTACACAAGCTACTCTCTGACTTTTCCTTTTTCCCTGCTTGGGGTTTATCCCTTTCTCTTTAGGACCCTGTGGATTTCCTCACCTTTTCAGCTGTTAATCTTCAGCACTTCACTGTGTGTTTTTAATAACCCTCATTCCCCCTTACTCTGTGATGGTGATGTGGCGCCCTGGACAAGCCAGGTCATCACAGAACAACACCAACACACCCCACACCCCGGTCAAGCACACCTAAGTCAAACAAAAATCCTTGTTGCCTCCCTCCAGGGGCTGATGTTCACACCAGGGGGTTGGGCCAGGCGGTTGGTCCCGCCCCCCAAGGAGTTCACAGTCCTGGAGGCGGGAAAAAGAGTGAGTTGAGTTTAGTTTGGAGTTGAGAGGAGAGGAGAGATTAGTTCGGAAGTGGAGAAGTGAAGTGGTAAAGGAGCAGACAGAAAGAGGTCCGGGTGTGTGGCCCGGACGGAACAGCAAGGTTGGCAGATGGTGGTGACCGTCTGCAGGAGAGGCCTATTGATGCTAGCCGTAAGGACCGTGGACGGGCGGTGGCCCGGCGGTACCGGACCGGTACGCAAAGAGAAGCCAGCACCAACCGGCAGGGCTTACGGACCCCGACAAGGCTAGGAGTCGCCGCTGAAACTGTCAAATCCGTTAGCGAAGGGAACCTCCGGGGTTTCCCAGCAGCCAAGTCCCGATAGAAGGCAACAGTCCAACCGTTAGAGGGAAGCACAGTCACCGCCAAGGCTACAGTTCCTAGGGCCAGAGCCTGCGGGCAAAAGGGGCTCCTTCAGCACCCATTCAAGCTGGGGAGCGGGTTACCGGTAGGAACCCATTGGAACCGTACACACTACATAGGTGCAGGGAAAGGCAGTCACCATCAACCTGCCGGGAGGAGAAACACCGCAGCCGTCTGTGGGACCCGTCCATCCAGCCGTCTGTTTTACCAGAGACTGTGTATTCGTTCCCCCAGTTGCCACAGGTAATCTTATCCTATAGAGCAGGTTCCTACTTGCCCATACACAGGAGGTTTTTAACCTAGAGAGAGGCTTCAGCGTAGCGTCAGGGACCCAGTTACGAGATATGCCGTGAAGGGGCAACTGGGCAGATATACAAATGGCCATTTATATATGCTAAATATCTCATTTTTCTCAGATTTTCCTTAGCAGTAATGCAGGTCCATGTTCACATATTCATGGTTTCCATACTTTAGCATTATCAGAGTGCAAACTGTTTTTTTGTATTTTATGTCATGTTCAGTTATGCACCTGTTCACACGTCAGGTCGAGGAGTGCAGTCAGTCTTTTTTGTCTATGTGTATTCGTTACTGGCTGAGTGAGTACCACCGTGCCGTGCGGCACAGCGCTGCCCCCGCGACCCTGCACCTCACCAGCCCCCGTAACCCGCCTGCCATCCATCCCTACCCCTCACCGGGCCCCGGGACAACCAACCCCCCTACCCACGGAGGGGAGAAAACAACATCCAAGCTGCTCACTGTCACCGCTCCCGGGATCCCCGTCCAGAGCAGCGGTGGTGTCACAATCTCACCACAACCGTGGGTGGCGTCAAGGACAATAAATCCCCAAAATCAAACCCCTTTTCACTCACGGGCGAGGAACGCCGCTCGAGTCCCCGGGATTCGGCCCACCGCTCGAGCCACCACCGAGCAGCAGCAGCAGCCGGACCCGAGCAGTGGGTGAGCGCAGCGTCCCCTCCTGCGGCCGCGACAGTGACAGGCCTAATACCCTTAACAAGTGTTCACTGCAAGCAGTCAGCTTGTATTCATCTGGAGAAACTTTGTTATTGTTGCAGTTCTTGTCACTGAGCCACCTGGACATAAGTCATTTGTTTACTTTTCCTGTGTGTTTTTCATGTGTGTTCTTTACAGCTTAGTGGGGTTGACTAAGCGCTCATCCCATCCGTTCCCTACCTAAGGCCTATTTCAGGGTCAGCCAGGGTCAGATACTGTATCCAGCTTGGCGCATAGGTGCAGAACCTATCCAGGGTGGTGAGGAAACCCAGGAGCCAGTGGTAGGTTTGGCACCATCTGGTAGGAGTCACCATCTCCCCGTTCCCTAGACACATGATTTTCCTTCCCTTTTATTGTTTGTTTGGTACTTCCCCCGTACCAAGTGTGACAAGGGGATATTGTGTATAATGGTGTGGTGGACCTGGTTGGGTGCAAGGGTTTAAGCAGTGCAGGTCATGCCTTTGGGGCAGCTGCATATCGCCGATGTCTCGGGCAAACCAGGTACCATCCGCAGTGAAGACAACGAGGTAAACAGTTCTTAAACAACGCCTCTTTTAGTTTCAAAATTTTCGACTTTACAAGTAAGACAGTGTGTACACATCTTAAGCACAGTTTCTTCTTCATACAACTTCAGATACACCATAATAAAGTCTTTTAAATTTTGTTTCCTACCTAGCAGTCCACTTTCGCTTCCCATTCCTCTGGAGGATCTCCAAGGGGCACACTGGCTATGATGGGGATCAAGGCATGAGCCCTCGGATGACCAAGGTCCAGCTTTTCAGGCACTTCCTATAGAAGCCTTATCTTGTTTGGTATAGAGGGGAGGTCCAGCAAAGTGTTCCTTGCTCACAGTCACTGCCAAAGGTTCTGTACAAAAAGGTGAATCCCTGCTGCCTTGGAGTTGGTGCTTGCCGCTGCCAGGAAGGGTCAGGGGCCCAGCTTGCAGTATGTCCACTAGCTTAGTCTCTAGTATAGGGGCCATTTGTCTATTTCTAGCCTTTAGTGGTCTTCTTTGAAGTTCCAATAACTAGGAAGACTTCACGCTACCTCACAGTCATTCTGTCGCTTTCAAGTAAACAAAATCACCCACTAACTGCAGCCGGTTTAGGTATAACGCGACCTGCATGTCCAAACTAAGATGGAGTTGGCCCTGTTCCCTGCGACTGGCTTCTCCCTCTCTGGGCTAATCTCTCTGCTTAACTACTGCCTTGCCCTGCAGCCACCCAGCACAGGGTAAGTCCTATCTTACAACGTCCTACATACACATTCTTATACTCTACACATTAATATGCTTGTGACTTCAGGTGCAGGAACCCGATCACCTCCTCAACTATATAATATATTGTGTACAAAATATGTAATATATACACAGCTCCACGCTATACAATGATGTATAGTCCATGCAGCCGCTATGGAGCCTGTTCCTTGAGTGGGCCTGTAGCTGAATGGCAGCACACCTCAGCCCGACATCACAATTTTAATAGTATCTGTATCCTTGGGATGCAGATACCATTGAATACAGCAATGGAGCAATAGGAGTCATCTGACTATTTCAATATTCAGCCTGAGTGTCTGAGTCTCAGCACAACAGGCGGGATAAAATCAACAGCTTGTACCTGCGGCACAGAGCCTCAGTCCACACACTGCATAGACCATAGAAGCACATTGTGGGAATGTGGCTAGATGAGTCAAAATAATTTTTTTATTTTGTTAGTAAGCACTTGTGAAAACTGTGAAAGGGGGTATTATTTGCAAGGGGGCCATGATACTCTGTAAGGTGACTGTGGGAATATAATGCTGTGTTAAGGGGCATCATTCTGTGTGTGTATGTGTTGAGGTCATCATATTTTGTGTGGGGTGGCTGTGGGGGCCATCGTATTGTGTGTGGAATGGCTGTGGGGCCATCGAATTGTGTTTGTGGTGGCTGTGGGGCTATTATATTATGTAGGGAGGCTTTGGAGGCATCATGTTGCTGGAGGGAATTATACTGTGTGGAGGTTTGTAGGGGCCATCATACTGTGTATGGGGGCATCGTATTGTAAGGCTGTGGAGACCATCATGCTGTGTGCTGAGTGTCTATGGAGGCATCATACTGTGTGTATGGGACCACTGTGGGACTATTATAGTGTGTGTGGGAGCTGTGGGAACCATCATTTTGTGTGTGGAGCTATAGGGGGTATCATGCTGTGTGGTCATCACACTTGGTGTGGAGAACTGTGGAGGCACCATACTGTGTGGGAGCCATCATACTTTTTATGGGTTTATTGTGACATCATACTGTGCATTGGGGGTTGTGGGTGCTTCATACTATGTGTGAGCGCTCTGGGAGCCATCATACTGTGTGGATGGGCTTTGGGGGCATAACATTGTGCGTGGGGGGGGATCTCTGAACATCATACTATCTGGGAGGCTATAGTTACATTACATCTGGTTGCAGGATGTGGAGCACCATACTGTATGGCTGATTGTACTCTGTGGGGGTCTACAGGGGCATCATACTTTGTAGGAAGATATTGTGTCTGGGCCATCGTACTGAGTGGGGGCTGTGGGTGCAATCATACTATGTGGGGGGCTGTTGGGCCATCATACTGCCAAGGGGACTATGTATGGGGAATATCATGATGTCGCATAGGGCATCTGCTTCTATTTGTGGTATGCCACTTCGTGGACTAAAGGTAAAATGCAAATGAATGAGCAGTCCAACAATGTCTAACAATCTGACAAGAATTAGTACTGTGTTTTTCTAAAAATAAGACACTGTCTTATATTTTTTTTGCCCCCCCAAAAAAGCACTAGGGCTTATTTTTGGAGGAGGTCTAAAGGCTGCTTTACATGTGTTGTTTCTCGTGCGATCGCATTTGCGATCGCACCCGCCCACATCATTTGTGCGGCACGGGCAATTTCTTGCCCGTGTCGCACAATGCTGTAACCCCTCGTCACACGTACTTGCCTTCCATACGACCTCACTGTGGGCGGCGAACATCCACTTCCTGAAGGGGGAGGGACGTTCGGCGTCACAGCGACGTCACACACGGCCGGCCAATAGAAGCGGAGGGGCGGAGATGAGCGGAACGTAAACATCCCGCCCACCTTCTTCCTTCCGCATTGCCGGCGGGACGCAGGTAAGCGGTGTTCATCGTTCCCAGGGTGTCACACGGAGCGATGTGTGCTGCCTTGGGAACAATGAACAACCTGACGTTCAATTTTTAGAAAATGAGCGACATGTCAACGATGAACGAGAAGGTGAGTATTTCAGCTCGTTCACCGTCGCACGTAGCTGTCACACGCTACGAAATCACCAATGATGCCCGATGTGCGTCACTTACGACGTGACCCCGCCGACATCTCGTTAGATATATCGTAGCGTGTAAAGCCCGCTTTATTCTTGGAGAAACACGGTTGGGGGGTAAGTTCACCCCCCAGAAAAGCAACCCCCACTTCCCGGGAGACTCATACTTACAAGACCCGGACGTCTGCATGGGTCTTAAGTTCTCCTGTGATCTCTGGTGGGTGCTGCATGCCGTACTCCCCTGCTTCTGTCTGACACGCTGACACACAGCAGATCACACACCCTCACACACAGCAGATCGCTGACATACTCACACACAGCAGATCACACACACACATACATATGCACACGCGCGCACACACACACACGCGCGTGCACACACACACACACGCGCGTGTACACACACACACACACACACACACACACACACACACACGCACACACACATCACATCCAGCATTAAACAATGCTTCCGGCTGCAGGGAATCATGGGAGGAAGTCAAGTGTGTCAGCAGGTCCTGTAAGCAAGCATTGCGGCAGGTCCTTACACTCCACTACACTGCCTCTCAGGATTCTGCCGGCGAGAGGAAATCAGTGTCGCTGGATGTGGTATGCGTGCAATGTGATGTGTGTGTGATCCGATGTTTGTGTGTGCGACCTGATGTGTGTGCGATCTGATTATGTGTGCGATTTTATTGTGTGTGATCTGATGTTTGTGTGTGTGATCTGATGTTTGTGTGTGTGATCTGATGTTTGTGTGTGTATGAGATTGGATGTGTACGGGGGTGCGATCACTGCAGGTCCTCTGCTCGGCGTCTGGGGAGTATGATTGCGGTGTGCCCGCTGTCTATAATGAAGTGTCCTGCAGTATCTGTATCTTTTTTAGCTGCACGGACACTTCATTTTTGATCCGTGACTAGGGCTTGTTTTCGGGGGAGGGTTTATATTTAAGCCTTGCTCCGAAAATGCTGAAAATCCCTGTTAGGGCTTATTTTTGGGGGAGGTCTTATTTTTGGAAAAACACGGTAATTGGCCCAGGTTACCATAACGTTAATATGAGTGGGGAAACCAAAACCTGGACAGGTATAAACCGTTTATTAGGAAGCTATTGATATTACCATTCAATTTAAAGATCAAAAATAGCAACAAAAAGAGGAGATAAAAACTCCCCCAAAAATGTAATATAATATAATATACTCACAGCAGAAAAGAGGGCAACCAGTCCAGTTAGCCCAGGCCAACACATCTATTGCACCACAGGATGCAGACAAACCTCTCAACAAGATGGACACTTCACAGGTGCAAAGTAAATTGCACATTAGTGACGTGCATAGGGCACTGTTCACACTCGTATGCACATGGTGTACAGGCGGATTACTCGGACACTACTCACTGCAGCACACAAGGTACAGAAACTCCACTCCACTAACTAATACCTCATATATATTTAATATTTTTTGCACCTTTTTTATACGGGGTGCAGCCAGGCCTCTTAGGCCGGCTTCTCACTTGGAGTTTCTCGCAGTAGAGCAATGCGAGAAAATCTCGCATTGCACTCGGACACGTTAGTGAATGATTCAGCTCTCATCTGCGATTTTTTTCTCAGTCCAAATCGAACTGAGAAAAAAATCGCAGCATGCTGCGTTTTGGCGAGTTTCTCCTGCGAGTCTCTCCAATGCAAGTCTATGGGAGCGTGTAAATAATCGGATGTCACTGGACGGGCACTCACACCATCCTAGTGACATCTGATTTTCTAAATAGATTTCTCGCATGTTTCCTAAAACACTGGAAACGAGTGAGGTCTCGCAATGTCTGTCAATCTCTATTCTCTGTCAGTCGGACTCTCCCTCTCGGTCTCTATTCTCTCTCTGTCGATCGGTCTGTCGGTCAGTCTGTCGGTCAGTCACTATCTCTGTCCCTCTCTCTCTGTCCATGTCGGTCTATCCCTCTCCCCCCCCTCTCTCATACTCACCGATCCCCGATCACCAGCGCGGCACTGCACGGGGTTCACACTGCTCCAGCGGCTTCTCCTCTTTTGAAGAAGCCGGCCGCTCATTATTCAATCTCGTATTCCCTGCTTTCCCCGCCCACCGGCACCTAAGATTGGTTGCAGTCAGACACGCCCCCACGCTGAGTGACAGCTGTCTCACTGCAACCAATCACAGTAGCCGGTGGGCGTGTCTATGCTGTGCAGTAAAATAAATAAATAATTTAAAATAACGGCGTTCGGTCACCCACAATTTTAATACCAGCCAGATAAAGCCATATGGTTGAAGGCTGGTATTCTCAGGATTACACACGCTCTGCTATCCTTGAAATAATTAAAAAAAAAGGAATGCACTTGCATTGCACACTGACCTAACGTGAACTAAAATCAGACGAGTTTTTTTCAGCCAACTCGGACCGATTTTACTCTCATAGATGTGTTTCCAGCCTTAATACAGGCCGTGCGTAGTGGAGGTTCTGTACCTTGTGTGCTGCAGTGAGTAGTGTCCGAGTAACTCGCCTAATCTAATAGTAATGGCGTGGTAATAAGTTGCTGGCTGGACACCATGCGCATACGAGTGTGAACAGCGCCCTATGCACGTCACTTATGTGCAATTTACTTTGCACCTCTGAAGTGTCCATCTTGTTGAGTGGTTTGTCTGCATCCTGTGGTGCAATAGATGTGTTGGCCTGGGCTAACTGGACTGGTTGCCCTCTTTTCTGCTGTGAGTACATTCAATTTAAAGGCAACATTTAATGTCGATAATGGTATTAACCTACAGATATAGTGTTAATCGGCAGACTAATGTAGTTATGAAGGTGCCCAGCTGCCATACTGAAAGTGTGTCTACACTGAGAAAATGAACTTATTTAGTCCTCGGAGCCGCCAGCTTTTAGTCATGCAGGAGCATGGAGCATTTAAAGTCACCATTCACAGCACTGAGAGCAGCGGCTGTAAGCACCCCCAGCACTTTGGCTGACAACTGTTTCTGCACCGAGGCACTATAGCTTACCAGAAAGGCAGATACTGGTATTGGCAGAAATTGAAACTGACTCCTCACTCCTGATTGGCAGCAGCGCCAATCAGTATGTGTCTCCCCTATTTGTTGCATAGAAACTATCTGTAGGTGTGTTGTTATCACAGAGCATTTATGTAAACAGGAAAAGGGAAATGTTCTGACTACTGGAGCCGGAGACCAGTGATCATGGGGCCTATAATATACTGTATATAATACAACAATCAGGGTCTAATATACTTAAATGCACTGCATATTATTATATAAGAACATTAGATCATGGGCATAGGGGCAATTAAGGGAGTCTGTCAGCAGCTTTTTCCTACCTCATCTAGAGCAACATGATGTAGGCAAAGAAGCCCTGAATCCAACAATGTATCACTTAGATTACAGGATGCAGCCGTTCTGACACAATAAGGCCCTGTGCGCACTGGAAAATGGAATTTTCTCAAGAAAATTCCGCAGGCACTGAAAGATTACCGCACCCGCGGTAAAAAACCGCGGCAAACCGCACCCGAAAACCGCATGCGGTTTGTCACGGTTTTACCGCGGTATTGTTCGCGGTATTGCCGCGGTTTTGCCGCGTGCGGGTTGGTACATGTGCTTTATTGCATTCAATGCAATAAAGCACATTGAAAAAAAGAAAAAAAAAATCATTTCCTTCTTTTAGATAGATAAAGAGACAGAAGAATAGATAGAGGGATAGATAGATAGACAGACAGATAGATAGATAGATAGAGGTCAGATCGCTGCATTTCCCACGGTCGGCAGTGAGTTCACATTACCGGCCGTGGGAAATGCCCGGTAATTACCTCTGCTGTCTCGTTGCGAGGCTGCATTCAACGCTGTGACAGTGTCAGTCGCGGCTGGATGTAAGCAGCGCAGGACCTGTGGATTACGCTGGAGCTGTGGATTACGCCGGAGCTTTGTTTTGGGAGGGGTTAATAAAATGGTGAACGAGGCTTGTTTGTGTTTTATTTAAAATAAAGGATTTTTCTGTGTGTTTTACTCACTTTACTTACGGGTTGATCATGTCAGCTGTCACATAGACGCTGCCATGATCAAGCCTGGAGTTAATGGCGGTGATCCGCCGCCATTAACTCCTTGTATTACCCTGACTACCACTGCTACACGGCGGCAGGAAGAGCCGGGGACACGCCAGTACTGCCGCATAATGCATGCGACAGTGCCGGGGCAGCTGCGGCTGATATTCTCGGCTGCGGGAGGGGGAGTGAGGCGGGGGACATTACCCTGCCCCTCTCCCTCCCCAGCCTGAGAATACCGGGCCGCTGCTGTGTGCTTACCTCGGCTGGACGGTAAATATACAGCGGAGTCCACGTGCTTTGTTTTTTATATTTCTGTTTGCTTTCTATGTGTGTTCTATGTGTCTGTGTCTGTGATCTATGTCTGTGATGTCTGTGTGTCTGTGATCTGATCTGTGTGTGTTTACTCTCTGCTCCGCTTCCTCTTCCTGTAATGACATCACTTCCCTGAAAAACTGCAGGCAAGCGATGTACATTACCGGAGGTAAACCGCGAAATACCGCAGAGAATAACGCAGGAAAACGCAGTGAACCGCACAGAATTTGCTGCCTGCATTATTCCCTGCGGGATTTCACGATTACATTGGAGACAATGGAGTGAAATCCCGCAGCGATGTGCGGAAAAGAATTGACATGCAATTGTTTTTGCTGCGGGAATCCCGCAGCAAAACATGCAGCTGTCAAATTCCGCCTAGTGCGCACAGGATTTTTTTTTCCCATAGGTTTTGCTGGTGATTCACTGCAGAGATGTTATGAACATTTTCTGCAGCGAAACATGCAGCAAAACCGCAAAAAATCTGCGGCAAAATACGGTAAGTGCGCACAGGGCCTTAAGGTTTTTAGATTTAGCAAAGCAGCAGAGCTGAATAATCTACCCCGCCCACACCAAGGTCTCTATAGACAGTTTACATTGACACTTAAGTGGCAAACAGTGGACGGGGCATGTCGGACAACATGCATGGCATAAACCAGCTAGTCACAGCAATGAAAATGCGCTTCTGTTAAAACAAACAGTGCAAATAAACAACAGCACAGACCTTAAAGGGGTGGTTCACCTTTATTTTTTATTGTCTAGCTCGATATTATATTGAGAAACAATATTTCTCTCAAATACCTTGTGTTGGCAATAGTGCCTGTGAGAGGCGCTATTGCAGACCGCTGTTACCCGTCCAGTGACATCTCCGTCAAGTGCTGCACACGTCACATCTGTGCAGCCGGCTGTATTCTACCTCACACTGAGCTGTCAGCGTTGTTTCACCGCTATCACAGCCCATCTGCTCCCTGCTCCCCCCTCCCTCCTAGCAGAACGCTGCAAGCAAGAGACGCGACGCGCTGTGCTGTGATGGAGGAGGGAGGAGGGAGCAGATGGGCTCAGAATGCAGCCGGCTGCACGGATGTGACATGTGCAGCACTTGACGGAGACGTCACTGGAGCGGGAACAGCGGTCTGCAATAGCGCCTCTCACAGGCACTATTGCCAACACAAGGTATTTGAGAGAAACATTGTTTCTCAATATAATATCGATCTGGACAATAAAAAATATGGGTGAAACACCCTTTTAACAAGAGAGGCACAGCTGAGTTCTCTGTGTTAACCCCTACAGCATGCTGTCTTCAGATTACATAGCAAAAAAGCTGAAAAGCTGTTGACAGATTCCATTTAAGTCACAGATCCACAAAATAAGCCATTGTATGGCTGCACATTGTAGCAAAAAAGTGAAGAAATATTATTGTGATCTCTGTGCAGGATGCTGCACATAACTACAGTTAATAAAGGTTATTACAGACCCCATAAAAGATCACTGGCATTAAAAGAAAAGCACAATATTTTGTATAACTTCCACTAGAACAATTCCAAGTTCATGGAAATTATTGATGGTAGTCCAGGTTAGTTAAAAATTGCAGTAACCTTCCTGATTATCTTGCCCTTCTCCACTGAAGCTAAAATTAAGATAAAAATGAAAACATAAGAACAGTATACAGTACACATATACTAAAAATGTAATGGTCGTTAGTAAATGTAATGCACGTTAGTGCAGTCTACCTTAAAGACTTCATTGAAACCTGCAAGTATTGTAAAATTTTATTAAAACATTAATATTATAGTCCAAATTCATGCCCTTTGGTGCCAGCGTTCCAAGTTCATGAAATAATCCTTTTTTCACCTGTTTTAGTAACTTCCTCCTGTCTGCTTTCCTTCACAGTGATGGACATGGTTAATTATCTTATATCTTAATTGACTAACTTTTCTCCAAAAAATGGTTCTCTACTAGTAATTGACTTATATTTGTGTAAGTACTATATTTGTGCTTCTCAATGTGTGTTCTCTCTTTATTTTTAGCTTCACCTACATGTGCTATACCACAAGGGCATAATAATTATATATATATATATATATATATATATATATAATTGCCTTATTCTGTCTGTCTGTCTGTCTGTCTGTCTGTCTTTCTCCAAAATTGTGTCCTTACGGTGACACAAAGCTGATTGGCCGCTGGGCTCGCCATGGCCCCGCCCCCCGCACGGATTGGCTGCTCGCCTCGCCTCGGCTCCGCCCCCCCACGGATTGGTCGCTCGCCTCGGCCTGGCCCCGCCCTCCGCATTGATTGGCTGCTCGCCCCGGCCCTCCGCACGCCTCGCCAGACATAAACTTGCGCTGCTGGGATCGTGACGGAGCCGGTGAACGCTGGTAACCATTATACACATCGGGTGACTAAGGTCCCTTGGTTACCCGATGTGTATCATAGTTACCAGTGTACACCGGCTCCGTCACGATCCCAGCAGCGCTAGACATAACCTTGCGATGCTGGGATCTTGACGGAGCCCGTGAACGCTGGTAACCATTATACACTTCGGGTAACTAAGGTCCCTTAGTTACCCGATGTGTATCATAGTTACCAGCGTACACCGGCTCCCGGTACACATGTGCAGGGAGCTGGCATTATACTCCTCTCCCCCCAGGACTACTCCTCCTATTACAGTCCTCCTATTATACTCCTCTCTGAGTATAATAGAACTATTATAGCATGGCGGATGTAGCACGATGGGGGATGTAGCACGATGGGGGGTGCGCAGCATGGGGGATGTAGCACGATGGGGAGTGCGCAGCATGGGGGATGTAGCACGATGGGGAGTGCGCAGCATGGGGGATGTAGCACGATGGGGAGTGCGCAGCATGGGGGATGTAGCACGATGGGGAGTGCGCAGCATGGGGGATGTAGCACGATGGGGAGTACGCAGCATGGGGGATGGAGCTTGATGGGGAGTGCGCAGCATGGTGGATGGAGCACGATGGGGGGTGCGCAGCATGGGGGATGTAGCACGATGGGGAGTGCGCAGCATGGGGAATGTAGCACGATGGGGAGTGCGCAGCATGGCGGATGGAGCACGATGGCGGGTGCGCAGCATGGGGGATGTAGCACGATGGGGAGTGCGCAGCATGGGGGATGTTGCACGATGGGGAATGTAGCACGATGGGGGATGTAGCACGATGGGGGGTGTGCAGCATGGGGGATGTAGCACGATGGGGAGTGCGCAGCATGGGGGATGTAGCACGATGGGGAGTGCGCAGCATGGGGGATGTAGCACGATGGGGAGTGTGCAGCATGGCGGATGGAGCACGATGGGGGGTGCGCAGCATGGCGTATGTAGCACGATGGGGAGTGCGCAGCATGGGGGATGTAGCACGATGGGGAGTGCGCAGCATGGAGGATGGAGCATGATGGGGAGTGCGCAGCATGGAGGATGGAGCACGATGGGGAGTGCGCAGCATGGGGGATGGAGCACGATGGGGGGTGCGCAGCATGGGGGATGGAGCACGATGGGGGGTGCGCAGCATAGGGGATGTAGCACGATGGGGGGTGGGCAGCATGGGGGATGGGGCACGATGGGGAACGCGCAGCATAGGGGATGGAGCACGATGGGGGGTGCGCAGCATGGGGGATGGGGCACGATGGAGGGTGCGCAGCATGGGGGATGGAGCACGATGGGAGGTGTACACCTCCCCCCAACACATACACACAACACACCACACACACACTGGGAACCACAAACACCGCCATACACAGACACCCACAGACAACGCTGCACACACACAACACCCAACACACAAACACCGCGGCATACATAAATATACGCACATACCGCACAACACACACATTGCACAAAACATACCTCCCCCCAAAACACACCACACCCACACAAACCGCGCAACACACACACACACAACGCGACAGACACACAGCGCTCCACAAACAACGCAACACACGCAACACACATACAACACCGCTCTCACCCCCCGCCACACCCAGACAACACCCAGAACATGTACAGCGCCCTACACAAACACTTGGTAACTACACACAAAAACATCTATATATATATATATATATATATATATATAAAAAACAAAAATCATACATGAACTACACAATACGTAAATTCTAGAATACCCGATGCGTAGAATCGGGCCACCTTCTAGTATATATATATATATATATATATATATATATATATATTGTGACGGGGTACTCACTCAGCTTGCGTCTCAATTGCATCGAGGTAGGCACAGAAGGCACTTTGAATTAAACGTCCAGGCGGTTTTATTAACAGCTCATAGAGCATGCCATCAGAAGACAAAATAAACAGCCTTAAAGTACAGGAATATAGTACACAGATTCCAAACATCAGCCCTTCAGAGTTAGTCCAGCATATAAGTCCCAGCAGAGGCTTCTCACAAGAGGTCTTTTCACCCCTGCACACTGACACAGGTCAGTATATCAAACCCCCACTCATGGATTCATTTCTGGAGGTTTCACCACACCTCCACACACAGACCATGTGCCAAACAGACTGACACCATTTTAAACCTTGTGGCCTGTCAAACACTCCCATGGGTGGAGGTATGGGGATAGTCAGACCCGCCCATCTCTCCGGCTATCCGTAAGGCCTGTCCCACAAATACCCTAACAATCATTGTGACACTACAAGTGCTAGAGCAGATATCCAAGCTTACACCACTTTCATGGTACACACAGTCCACCATGATACAATATATATACAGCTCTGAGAAAAAATAAGAGATCAATGCAAAATTTTCAGTTTTTCTGATTTTTCTCTTTATAGGTATATTTTCAAGTAAAATGTAAATTGTTCTTTTATTCTATAAACTACTGACAACATCGCTCCAAGGAATAAATTTTCTATTTATTTTCTGAAAATGAGAAATGGTCAGATTAAACTTTGCGAAGGACGTATGAATCAAGCCGCATGCAAGGTTATCCTAGAAAAACAGTTGCTTTCTTCTGCTCAGGCAATGTTCTCCAACTCTGAGGACTGTTTTTTTTTTCCAGCAGGACAATGTGCCATGACACAAGGTCAATCAATGTTTGGATGAAGGACCACCACATCAAAACCCTGTCATGGCCAGTCCAATCTCCAGACCTGAACCCCATTGAAAACCTCTGGAATGTCATCAAGAGGAAGATGGATAATTACAAGCCATCAAACAAAGAAGAACTGCTTACATTTTTGCACCAGGAGTCACCCAAAAGCAATGTAAAAAACTGGTGGAAAGCATGCCAAGACGCATGAAAGCTGTGATTAACAATCATGGTTATTCCACAAAATATTGATTTCTGAACTCTTCCTGAGTTAAAACATTATTAGAATTATTATTTCTAAATTATCATGAACTTGTTTTCTTTGCATTATTTGAGGTCTGAAATCAATGCATTGTTTTGTTATTTTGACCATTTCTCATTTTCAGAAAATAAATACAAAATTTATTGCTTGGAAATTCGGAGACATTGTCAGTAGTTTATAGAAGCTACTATAAATTAATTAATTAACATAAATTAATGTCTCTTAATTTTTGACAGATATATTTATATATGTATATAAATATATATATATATATATATATATATATATATATATATATTATAAAATATATAAAGCTCAGTGTATGTGTGTATGTGTGTATGTCCACTAGAGGAATCCGCACCGTCGCATTTACAATCACGAAATTTTGCACAGACACCTCATGTGACTCAGGGAATGTCATAGACTATATTTGAGCGAGAAAATGTAACCCCGTGCTTTCCAGCTATGTTACAAAATACTACAGCCATTAAACTGAATGTAGCTGGGAGCTGCATGCTATAAATAGCAACTGACAGTGGTTACTATAGGAACAAAATAAACTGTTAGTATAAGATAGGATAGACGGATAGAGAGAGACAGAAAAAGACAGACAGACAGAGAGAGACAGACTGGGAAAGAGACAGACTGGGCAAAGAGACAGCCAGAGAAAGAGACAGAGTGGGCAAAGAGATAGCCGGAGAAAGAGACAGCCGGGCAAAGAGACAGCCGGGCAAAGAGACAGCTGGGCAAAGAGACAGACCAGGCAAAGAGACAGCCCTGGAAAGAGGCAGCCGGGCAAAGAGACAGCCCTGGAAAGAGACAGCCCTGGAAAGAGACAGCCCTGGAAAGAATCAGCCCGGGAAAGAGACAGCCGGGCAAAGAGACAGCCCTGAAAAGAGACAGCCGGGCAAAGAGACAGACACCCAAAAGACAGCCGGGCAAAGAGACAGCTGGGCAAAGAGACAGCCTGGGAAAGAGACAGCCCGGGAAAGAGACAGCCGGGCAAAGAGACAGCCAGGCAAAGAGACAGCCAGGCAAAGAGACAGTTGGGCAAAGAGACAGCCGGGCATAGAGAAAGAGAGAGACAGACAGACAGATACAGAAATTGAGACAGATAGATTGATGCAAATACAGAGAGATAGAAACAGACAGACAAGAAAACAGACAGACAGACAGCGACAAACAGACAGAGACTGGGAGAGAGACAGAGAGACAGTTACTATCCCGGGCAACGCCCGGGTACTACAGCTAGTATATTATATATCTAATATATAAAGCTGAGTGTATGTTTGTGTGTGTGTGTGTATGTATGTCCGCTAAAGGAATCCGCACCGTCGCATTTTCAATCACGAAATTGTGCACAGACACCTCATGTGACCCAGGGAACGTCGTAGACTATGTTTTGATGGGAAAATGTAACCCTGCGCTTTACAGTTACTCTCCAAAATCCTGCCTCTATTAAACTGAATGGAGGTGGGAGCTACAGGCTATAAAAAGCAACTGTCAGTGGTTGCTATAGGAACAAAATAAACTGTTAGTATAAGAAGCTTATGTGTGAGGTAATATGATGTCGGTGGTGAGACGGATAGAGAGAGACAGAAAGAGACAGACAGACAGACACAGACAGAGACAGTCCTGGAAAGAGACAGAGAGACAGACGGCCAAAGAGAGACCTGGAAAGAGACAGCCCTGGAAAGATACAGACCGGGCAAAGAGACAGACCAGGCAAAAAGACAGACCGGGCAAAGAGACAGACAGGGAAAGAGGCAGACGGGGAAAGAGACAGCCCTGGAAAGAGACAGCCCTGGAAAGAAACAGCCGGGAAAAGAGACAGACCTAGAAAAAGACAGCTGGGCAAAGAGACAGACCTAAAAAGAGACAGACCGGGCAAAGAGACAGCCGGGCAAAGAGACAGCCCTGGAAAGAGACAGCCCTGGAAAGAGACAGCCAGGGAAAGAGACAGCCCTGGAAAGAGACAGCCCTGGAAAGAGACAGCCGGGCAAAGAGACAGCCGGGCAAAGAGACAGACCTAGAAAGAGACAGCCGGGTAAAGAGACAGACCTAGAAAGAGACAGACCTAGAAAGAGACAGCCCGGGCAAAGAGACAGCCCTGGAAAGAGACAGCCCTGGAAAGAGACAGCCGGGCAAAGAGACAGGTGGGCAAAGAGACAGCCGGCCAAAGAGACAGAGGGGCAAAGAGACAGATGGGCAAAGAGAAAGATGGGCAAAGACACAGACGGGCAAAGACACAGACGTGCAAAGAGACAGAGGAGCAAAGCGAGAAACAGACAGACAAACACATAGAGACAGACACAGAGATAGAGAGAAACAGACAGACAAGGAAAGAGTCAAACAGAGAGACAGACAGAAACACACAGACAGAGACTGGGAGAGAGACAGAGAGACAGTTACTATCCTGGGCAATGCCGGGTAGTACAGCTAGTATATATATATATATATATATATATATATATATATATATATATATATATATATATATATACATATATATATATATACACACACACAGTACAGACCAAAAGTTTGGACACACCTTCTCTTCTCTAGAACAACTGTTAAGAGGAGACTTTGTGCAGTAGGCCTTCATGGTAAAATAGCTGCTAAGAAACCACTGCCAAGGACAGGCAACAAGCAGATAAGACTTGTTTGGGCTAAAGAACACAAGGAATAGACATTGGACCAGTGGAAATCTGTGCTTTGGTCTGATGAGTCCAAATTTGAGATCTTTGGATCCAACCACCATGTCTTTGTATAAAAGGTGAACGGATGGACTCTACATGGCTGGTTCCCACCGTGAAGCATGGAGGAGGAGGTGTGATGGTGTGGGGGTGCTTTGCTAGTGACTAGAGTTGAGCGCGGTTCGTGGTTCGTGGTTCTCCAGTTCGCGGCTCGAGTGATTTTGGGGCATGTTCTAGATCGAACTAGAACTCGAGCTTTTTGCAAAAGCTCGATAGTTCTAGAAACGTTCGAGAACGGTTCTAGCAGCCAAAAAACAGCTAAATCCTAGCTTGGTTTCTGCTGTAATAGTGTAAGTCACTCTGTGAATCAAACTATTATCACATTTCAGTGTATAGTGTGCGTGAACAGCGCCTTCAGATCACTGCTGTTTCTATAATGGCGATCGCCATTTTTTTTTTTTTTTTTCTTGTCTTCCTTCCCTAAGCGCGCGCGTCTTGTGGGGCGGGCCAGCATGTCAGCCAATCACAGACACACACACACCTAAGTGGACTTTGAGCCAGAGAAGCAACGGCATGTGTGATAGGATCTGCATGTCACATGTCCCTGCATTATAAAACCGGACATTTTCTTCACGAACGCCATTATCTGCCTTCTGCGTCTTTGGTGTCAGACATCAGTGTCGCAGCTCCGTCCTCCTGAGTCCTATAGCCGATACAGCTGTATGCGCTGCATACACAGCGTTAGACAGCTTAGGGAGAGCACATTCTAGCAGTCCTTTTAAGGGCTCAAAGCGGCAGGGTCAGAGAGCCATAAGTGACAGGTCCTGCAAACAGCAACAGCGTCTGTGTAGCCCAGGTCAGGGATTTCCTCCCTGCATTTCACCATTAGGAGGGAATAGAAAGGCAGGCTTCCATTCCTCTACCCAGAGCACCACAATCCTGCCACTGTACCCTCTTGTCCTCTGCACACTACAACTCATTCTAAGTAAGCCATTATACTAGCAAACACTCAGTGTACCTAGTGGCATCCTAAACGTGGCTATTGGACTTTGCTATAGTCCCACTAGTGCAAAGACATTAGCAGAGCACATCTGCCTGCATTGTGTGGCGCCCCTGACCTGGTCAGACACCACTGAGTACTGCACCCATGCTGGGGACAGTACAATACAGGTAATCCAGAAGGCTGACCGGGGTGTGGAACACAGGCGCATAGTGACCAGGCCTCCCACATCACCAGAGGGGACCCTTGAGTAGCCAGAAGGAGTTAACTTTCAATTCCCAGCTGGGGGTGTGTTCAGGGGCTGGTTGCTAGGTGGCGTAGGCAAGAACAGGAGAGGAGGAGCAGTGAGTCAGTTAGAGCAGAGAACTCCAGAGGGCTCAGTGAGGAGCAGACCTGTGGGGCTGTTGCTGTCTAACAGCGCCCGCGCAGTGGCTACTGACGGGGGAGAACGGTCAACTAGGAGTGCTACCTGAAAGCCAGCTTCAGCTAGAGAGAAAGCACGGAGTGGGAAGTAAGGAGACTGCTAGAGAGTACCAGGCCCAACCGGGCGGCAGATCCCGAAGCGAAGATAGATCCAGCTTTCTTCTGCTAAACCTGCCGGTGTGGGGCTCTCAAAGCCCACACCACAACACCACAAAAGCCGCAGCCACGTAACCGCAGTGAGGGCCCATAGGTCACAGGAGGCAAGCAGCTGGAGTGGCCTGGTCCGGGGAACAAGCAAACGGCAACCAAAAGGGGGAGTGAGGCTTCAGCAACTTCCCTGGGTGACCCCCATAGGGACTCAAAGTCGGGGTCACCCCAAACCACCAAGGGCTAAGGAAGGCGAGTCAGTAGTCACCCTCATAAAGTCAGCCTGAAGGATACCTGGTTCCCATCTGGTTCATCCCAGCTACGCCCGGGCTACTCACCCTGCCATCAAATGTGAGTAAAGCCCTTGAAAGACAATTCTGCCTGTGTGAGTCATTCTGCGACTTGTGGTACTACAAACCTACATCGGGCCCTGGGGCTTGCCTCACTCTCAGGAGGCTATTCCAACTAACTGCACATACCATCAGCCCCAGGCGACCCTCAACCTGCAGTGGCGGTCCCTACTGGCCGCAATACTGAGAGTGGCGTCACGATCAAAACCGAAGATTCCCTACCTGTGATCAGCACCAGCTACGTGGAGTCCCTGAAGGTATGCACCGACACGACACCTGAGGGGCTTTACATCTGGCGTCACGAACAGGATAAGGACTAGACCTGTTCAGACAGGTGACCATGTGCCTGGGCGGTCCGCTTGAAAAATTGGAAGCGCCGCCATATTGCCACCATGAAAAGCGCGCTGAAAAACAACAGCAGCCCGCGCTGGGAGAAGCTACCGCCCACGAAGAGGTGTGGCTACCCAGAGATCCCCTGCAGAGTTCTGAGCTTGCCAGCGGAGAGAGTGGAAGCGTCCGGAGACGTCGGGACAGAAGGGAAGCCACAAGCCTGCTGCTGGGAGAGGAGCTGCTGAAAGAGGCAGAGCAGAAACTGAACAGCTTGCTATCTGAGGCAACGGCGAGTCCACAGCTGGAGAGTCGTGCAGAAGAGGGCGCAGAAGAAATGGCGTCTGACCGCAGAAATCCAGAACCGGGCTCCGCTGCCTGGTGGTATCGGGAGCTGGCCCAGTTCTGCGACCGACTGGAGAACCGGGTTGTGGAGCAGATCCGGGAAGAACGAATGGAAATGCTGGAGATGACCGCGGCGGTTCGGGCCTATGAAAGGAGAGCCGCGCGCAGAGTGCCAGACAGGACGGCGATGACGCAGACCCCGATGCTGCCACCGGTGGGTGAGTCGAGTGATGCCCCGGTCAGCGCAAGTGCCCCGACCCCTGCTGCCACGCCCGCGGTCCCCGAAGAGGCGTCCGGTGCGGCGACGCTGAAGCAGGCCGCAGCCACGCCAGGTGCGGCCTTCCAAGCCCCAGCGGCCGCCGCGATGCCCTGCTCGGCCCACCAAGACCCGGTCCCTGCAGCAACGCCCAGTCCGGCCCGCAAAGAACCGGCTGCCACCGCGACCCTCATCCGCGTCGCAGGCGTAACGCTGACCCAGGCCGCCGCCCTGCTAGGCCCGGCCCGCCGCGACCCCACCGCCGCAGCAACGCTCGTCCGCGCCGCAAGTGAGGTGCTGAACCAGGCCGCAGCCACGCCAGGCGCGGCCCGCCAAGCCCAGACTGCTGCAGCGACGTCCAGCCCAGCCTGCACAGAGCCCCCTGCAACAGCGACGCTGATCCAGGCCGCCGCCATGCCGGGCGCGGCCCGCCAAGACCAGGCCGCCGCCATACCGGGCGCGGCCCGCCAAGACCAGGCCGCCGCCATCCAGGGCGCGGCCCGCCAAGACCAGGCCGCCGCCATGCCAGGCGCGGCCCGCCAAGACAAGGCTGACGTACCATTTACCCCGGCCCGCAAGGCCAGAGCAGACAAGGCTCCCCAGGTTCAGGAAGTCCCTGCTAGGCAATCCCTGGTAGGTGAGGACTCCGCATACTGGCAGCTAAAAGCCGACCTGGAAGCTAAGTTCCCACAAGAGATGGTGGATCGGTATCTGCTCCCTCCGCATACCCCCAAGGAGATTCAGGCAACCCCTGCAGCCGCGCCAGAGAGTCCACCGCCCAGACCAGCTGAAGAAAGAAGTCCATCCCCAGCACTGCTACCCAAGGAGTGCCAGGAAGAACTAAGGGGGGGAGGAGGCCAGGAGGTTGAGGGGCTAACTCCAGAGCCATACCCAGAGCCAGAGATGCTGCCTTATTCTCGCTGGGATGAGGAAGACCTGACACCATCTGCAGAAGAAGATCTGCCCAAAAGCCTTACCTGGGAGTTTATGAGCTGCACCCTACAGAATCCAGCCCGTAAGACACACCGCAACAGAATGCAACTATCCTCTGCACCGTCATCTCCAGAGCAGAGAGAAGTCACCGCCAGAGACCTGCAAGAAAAACGAGCCCTGAGAAGCTCCAAAGCCCAGGGCAGAGGACCCCTTTTCAGAGGAGTAGTGGAGGATTTTAATCTGAGAAGTGGATATGGATTCATCGTAGCACCTGGCATAAAGGAAGGTATCTTCGTCAACAGAAGAGACGTCAGAGCTAATCTGCCCAGAGGACATCCTGGAAGGAACCTGCGTACGGGAGATTCAGTCCAGTTTACTATGCATCAAGGTGAAAGAGGATTGTATGCCATGGACGTAACACAAAGTCCTAAAGAAAGAGAAGGAAGACAAAGCAGAGAAAAAGAACCTACGGATGAGACGACCACAGACGACGACAGAGAGCAGGAAAGCAGCAGGTGCCACCGCCATACAGGCTCAAGCCCTGGCAAAGAGGAGTAAAGTAAAGAAAAGTAAAGAAAGAAGTTACCAGTTGAAGTTTGAAAAGTTTTGTTTTGCAACGTTTACGTTTAAGCATGTGCCCACAAAAACTATTGTGAGAAAACCATAAACCTTAAGGCTATGAACTGGCTATAGCCACAAACTCTCGCAGTGTAAATAGTTACACCAGAGGGCACCACCACCACCAGAGTCAGCCTGTTTAGGGGCTTGGCTCGTCTGCAACCAGGAGGAGCCCGTCCGTATATAGGGCCTTGGCTCACCTGCGACCAGAGAGCATGCCTGTTTATGGGGCCTGGCTCTCCACCACAAAGAGGGTACCTGGTCAGCACCAACTGTGGAGGCCGCCTCTGCATCCTGCCAGAAGAGGCTGAAGGCGCGGATCCACCAGGCCAGGTATACCCTGAAGACCACCAGCCCATGTAAGCCGCCTCTACATCCTGCCAGAAGTGGCTGAAGCCGCGGCCAACGTGAAAGGGTTTTGGGTGGGTTAACGGACTTGTGGGTGGAGGGTGGTGATGTATGGTACCTGGTGCTTTTAAAAATGTTTTACATGTTTTAATGTTTTATGCATTTTAAAATGTTGTCTTGCAGCCCGAGGACGTGCTGGTGATAACTAAGGGGGAATGTGGCGCCCCTGACCTGGTCAGGCACCACTGAGTACTGCACCCATGCTGGGGACAGTACAATACAGGTAATCCAGAAGGCTGACCGGGGTGTGGAACACAGGCGCATAGTGACCAGGCCTCCCACATCACCAGAGGGGACCCTTGAGTAGCCAGAAGGAGTTAACTTTCAATTCCCAGCTGGGGGTGTGTTCAGGGGCTGGTTGCTAGGTGGCGTAGGCAAGAACAGGAGAGGAGGAGCAGTGAGTCAGTTAGAGCAGAGAACTCCAGAGGGCTCAGTGAGGAGCAGACCTGTGGGGCTGTTGCTGTCTAACAGCGCCCGCGCAGTGGCTACTGACGGGGGAGAACGGTCAACTAGGAGTGCTACCTGAAAGCCAGCTTCAGCTAGAGAGAAAGCACGGAGTGGGAAGTAAGGAGACTGCTAGAGAGCACCAGGCCCAACCGGGCGGCAGATCCCGAAGCGAAGATAGATCCAGCTTTCTTCTGCTAAACCTGCCGGTGTGGGGCTCTCAAAGCCCACACCACAACACCACAAAAGCCGCAGCCACGTAACCGCAGTGAGGGCCCATAGGTCACAGGAGGCAAGCAGCTGGAGTGGCCTGGTCCGGGGAACAAGCAAACGGCAACCAAAAGGGGGAGTGAGGCTTCAGCAACTTCCCTGGGTGACCCCCATAGGGACTCAAAGTCGGGGTCACCCCAAACCACCAAGGGCTAAGGAAGGCGAGTCAGTAGTCACCCTCATAAAGTCAGCCTGAAGGATACCTGGTTCCCATCTGGTTCATCCCAGCTACGCCCGGGCTACTCACCCTGCCATCAAATGTGAGTAAAGCCCTTGAAAGACAATTCTGCCTGTGTGAGTCATTCTGCGACTTGTGGTACTACAAACCTACATCGGGCCCTGGGGCTTGCCTCACTCTCAGGAGGCTATTCCAACTAACTGCACATACCATCAGCCCCAGGCGACCCTCAACCTGCAGTGGCGGTCCCTACTGGCCGCAATACTGAGAGTGGCGTCACGATCAAAACCGAAGATTCCCTACCTGTGATCAGCACCAGCTACGTGGAGTCCCTGAAGGTATGCACCGACACGACACCTGAGGGGCTTTACAATTGCACACTCCAACTTTTTTAAACTAAGCAATTTTACTAGCAAACACTCAGTGTACCTAGTGGCATCCTATACGTGGCTATTGGACTTTGCTATAGTCCCACTAGTGCAAATACATTTGCAGAGCACGTCTGCCTGCATTGCACACTACAACTTTTTTAAACTAAGCAATTTTACTAGCAAACACTCAGTGTATCTAGTGGCATCCTATACGTGGCTATTGGACTTTGCTATAGTCCCACTAGTGCAAAGACATTTGCAGAGCACGTCTGCCTGCATTGCACACTACAACTTTTTTAAACTAAGCAATTTTACTAGCAAACACTCAGTGTACCTAGTGGCATCCTATACGTGGCTATTGGACTTTGCTATAGTCCCACTAGTGCCAAGACATTTGCAGAGCGCATCTGCCTGCGTTGCACACTCCAACTAATTATAACGAAGCCATTATACTAGCAAACACTCAGTGTACCTAGTGGCATCCTATACGTGGCTATTGGACTTTGCTATAGTCCCACTAGTGCAAAGACATTAGCAGAGCACATCTGCCTGCATTGCACACTCCAAGTTTTTTAAACTAAGCAATTTTACTAGCAAACACTCAGTGTACCTAGTGGCATCCTATACGTGGCTATTGGACTTTGCTATAGTCCCACTAGTGCAAAGACATTTGCAGAGCACGTCTGCCTGCATTGCACACTACAACTTTTTTAAACTAAGCAATTTTACTAGCAAACACTCAGTGTACCTAGTGGCATCCTATACGTGGCTATTGGACTTTGCTATAGTCCCACTAGTGCAAAGACATTTGCAGAGCACGTCTGCCTGCATTGCACACTACAACTTTTTTAAACTAATCAATTTTACTAGCAAACACTCAGTGTACCTAGTGGCATCCTAAACGTGGATATTGGACTTTGCTATAGTCCCACTAGTGCAAAGACATTAGCAGAGCACATCTGCCTGCATTGCACACTACAACTTTTTTAAACTAAGCAATTTTACTAGCAAACACTCAGTGTACCTAGTGGCATCCTATACGTGGCTATTGGACTTTGCTATAGTCCCACTAGTGCAAAGACATTTGCAGAGCACGTCTGCCTGCATTGCACACTACAACTTTTTTAAACTAAGCAATTTTACTAGCAAACACTCAGTGTACCTAGTGGCATCCTATACGTGGCTATTGGACTTTGCTATAGTCCCACTAGTGCCAAGACATTTGCAGAGCGCATCTGCCTGCGTTGCACACTCCAACTAATTATAACGAAGCCATTATACTAGCAAACACTCACTGTACCTAGTTGTATCCTAAACGTGGCTATTGTACTTTTGTCAATTCACAGTATTGGAACGTTATTTGCAGGACGTCTGCCTGCATTGCACACTCTAACTTTTTTAAACTCAGCCATTATACTAGCAAACACTCACTGTACCTAGTTGTATCCTAAACGTGGCTATTGTACTTTTGTCAATTCACAGTATTGGAACGTTATTTGCAGGACGTCTGCCTGCATTGCACACTCAAACTTTTTTAAACTCAGCCATTATACTAGCAAACACTCACTGTACCTAGTTGTATCCTAAACGTGGCTATTGTACTTTTGTCAATTCACAGTATTGGAACGTTATTTGCAGCACGTCTGCCTGCATTGCACACTCAAACTTTTTTAAACTCAGCCATTATACTAGCAAACACTCACTGTACCTAGTTGTATCCTAAACGTGGCTATTGTACTTTTGTCAATTCACAGTATTGGAACGTTATTTGCAGGACGTCTGCCTGCATTGCACACTCAAACTTTTTTAAACTCAGCCATTATACTAGCAAACACTCACTGTACCTAGTTGTATCCTAAACGTGGCTATTGTACTTTTGTCAATTCACAGTATTGGAACGTTATTTGCAGCACGTCTGCCTGCATTGCACACTCAAACTTTTTTAAACTCAGCCATTATACTAGCAAACACTCACTGTACCTAGTTGTATCCTAAACGTGGCTATTGTACTTTTGTCAATTCACAGTATTGGAACGTTATTTGCAGCACGTCTGCCTGCATTGCACACTCAAACTTTTTTAAACTCAGCCATTATACTAGCAAACACTCACTGTACCTAGTTGTATCCTAAACGTGGCTATTGTACTTTTGTCAATTCACAGTATTGGAACGTTATTTGCAGGACGTCTGCCTGCATTGCACACTCAAACTTTTTTAAACTCAGCCATTATACTAGCAAACACTCACTGTACCTAGTTGTATCCTAAACGTGGCTATTGTACTTTTGTCAATTCACAGTATTGGAACGTTATTTGCAGGACGTCTGCCTGCATTGCA
The DNA here is from genome assembly GCF_048569485.1 of Anomaloglossus baeobatrachus. NCBI lineage: Eukaryota > Metazoa > Chordata > Amphibia > Anura > Aromobatidae > Anomaloglossus > Anomaloglossus baeobatrachus. Next base: position 108,493,873 of record NC_134359.1, read on the forward strand.
CACTCAAACTTTTTTAAACTCAGCCATTATACTAGCAAACACTCACTGTACCTAGTTGTATCCTAAACGTGGCTATTGTACTTTTGTCAATTCACAGTATTGGAACGTTATTTGCAGGACGTCTGCCTGCATTGCACACTCAAACTTTTTTAAACTCAGCCATTATACTAGCAAACACTCACTGTACCTAGTTGTATCCTAAACGTGGCTATTGTACTTTTGTCAATTCACAGTATTGGAACGTTATTTGCAGCACGTCTGCCTGCATTGCACACTCAAACTTTTTTAAACTCAGCCATTATACTAGCAAACACTCACTGTACCTAGTTGTATCCTAAACGTGGCTATTGTACTTTTGTCAATTCACAGTATTGGAACGTTATTTGCAGGACGTCTGCCTGCATTGCACACTCAAACTTTTTTAAACTCAGCCATTATACTAGCAAACACTCACTGTACCTAGTTGTATCCTAAACGTGGCTATTGTACTTTTGTCAATTCACAGTATTGGAACGTTATTAGCAGCACGTCTGCCTGCATTGCACACTCAAACTTTTTTAAACTCAGCCATTATACTAGCAAACACTCACTGTACCTAGTTGTATCCTAAACGTGGCTATTGTACTTTTGTCAATTCACAGTATTGGAACGTTATTTGCAGCACGTCTGCCTGCATTGCACACTCAAACTTTTTTAAACTCAGCCATTATACTAGCAAACACTCACTATACCTAGTTGTATCCTAAACGTGGCTATTGTACTTTTGTCAATTCACAGTATTGGAACGTTATTTGCAGGACGTCTGCCTGCATTGCACACTCAAACTTTTTTAAACTCAGCCATTATACTAGCAAACACTCACTGTACCTAGTTGTATCCTAAACGTGGCTATTGTACTTTTGTCAATTCACAGTATTGGAACGTTATTAGCAGCACGTCTGCCTGCATTGCACACTCAAACTTTTTTAAACTCAGCCATTATACTAGCAAACACTCACTGTACCTAGTTGTATCCTAAACGTGGCTATTGTACTTTTGTCAATTCACAGTATTGGAACGTTATTTGCAGCACGTCTGCCTGCATTGCACACTCAAACTTTTTTAAACTCAGCCATTATACTAGCAAACACTCACTGTACCTAGTTGTATCCTAAACGTGGCTATTGTACTTTTGTCAATTCACAGTATTGGAACGTTATTTGCAGCACGTCTGCCTGCATTGCACACTCAAACTTTTTTAAACTCAGCCATTATACTAGTAAACACTCACTGTACCTAGTTGTATCCTAAACGTGGCTATTGTACTTTTGTCAATTCACAGTATTGGAACGTTATTAGCAGCACGTCTGCCTGCATTGCACACTCAAACTTTTTTAAACTCAGCCATTATACTAGCAAACACTCACTGTACCTAGTTGTATCCTAAACGTGGCTATTGTACTTTTGTCAATTCACAGTATTGGAACGTTATTTGCAGCACGTCTGCCTGCATTGCACACTCAAACTTTTTTAAACTCAGCCATTATACTAGCAAACACTCACTGTACCTAGTTGTATCCTAAACGTGGCTATTGTACTTTTGTCAATTCACAGTATTGGAACGTTATTAGCAGCACGTCTGCCTGCATTGCACACTCAAACTTTTTTAAACTCAGCCATTATACTAGCAAACACTCACTGTACCTAGTTGTATCCTAAACGTGGCTATTGTACTTTTGTCAATTCACAGTATTGGAACGTTATTTGCAGGACATCTGCCTGCCTTGCACACTCAAACTTTTTTAAACTCAGCCATTATACTAGCAAACACTCACTGTACCTAGTTGTATCCTAAACATGGCTATTGTACTTTTGTCAATTCACAGTATTGGAACGTTATTTGCAGCACGTCTGCCTGCATTGCACACTCAAACTTTTTTAAACTCAGCCATTATACTAGCAAACACTCACTGTACCTAGTTGTATCCTAAACGTGGCTATTGTACTTTTGTCAATTCACAGTATTGGAACGTTATTTGCAGGACGTCTGCCTGCATTGCACACTCAAACTTTTTTAAACTCAGCCATTATACTAGCAAACACTCACTCTACCTAGTTGTATCCTAAACGTGGCTATTGTACTTTTGTCAATTCACAGTATTGGAACGTTATTAGCAGCACGTCTGCCTGCATTGCACACTCAAACTTTTTTAAACTCAGCCATTATACTAGCAAACACTCACTGTACCTAGTTGTATCCTAAACGTGGCTATTGTACTTTTGTCAATTCACAGTATTGGAACGTTATTTGCAGCACGTCTGCCTGCATTGCACACTCAAACTTTTTTAAACTCAGCCATTATACTAGCAAACACTCACTGTACCTAGTTGTATCCTAAACGTGGCTATTGTACTTTTGTCAATTCACAGTATTGGAACGTTATTAGCAGCACGTCTGCCTGCATTGCACACTCAAACTTTTTTAAACTCAGCCATTATACTAGCAAACACTCACTGTACCTAGTTGTATCCTAAACGTGGCTATTGTACTTTTGTCAATTCACAGTATTGGAACGTTATTTGCAGCACGTCTGCCTGCATTGCACACTCAAACTTTTTTAAACTCAGCCATTATACTAGCAAACACTCACTGTACCTAGTTGTATCCTAAACGTGGCTATTGTACTTTTGTCAATTCACAGTATTGGAACGTTATTAGCAGCACGTCTGCCTGCATTGCACACTCAAACTTTTTTAAACTCAGCCATTATACTAGCAAACACTCACTGTACCTAGTTGTATCCTAAACGTGGCTATTGTACTTTTGTCAATTCACAGTATTGGAACGTTATTTGCAGGACATCTGCCTGCCTTGCACACTCAAACTTTTTTAAACTCAGCCATTATACTAGCAAACACTCACTGTACCTAGTTGTATCCTAAACGTGGCTATTGTACTTTTGTCAATTCACAGTATTGGAACGTTATTTGCAGCACGTCTGCCTGCATTGCACACTCAAACTTTTTTAAACTCAGCCATTATACTAGCAAACACTCACTGTACCTAGTTGTATCCTAAACGTGGCTATTGTACTTTTGTCAATTCACAGTATTGGAACGTTATTTGCAGGACGTCTGCCTGCATTGCACACTCAAACTTTTTTAAACTCAGCCATTATACTAGCAAACACTCACTCTACCTAGTTGTATCCTAAACGTGGCTATTGTACTTTTGTCAATTCACAGTATTGGAACGTTATTAGCAGCACGTCTGCCTGCATTGCACACTCAAACTTTTTTAAACTCAGCCATTATACTAGCAAACACTCACTGTACCTAGTTGTATCCTAAACGTGGCTATTGTACTTTTGTCAATTCACAGTATTGGAACGTTATTTGCAGCACGTCTGCCTGCATTGCACACTCAAACTTTTTTAAACTCAGCCATTATACTAGTAAACACTCACTGTACCTAGTTGTATCCTAAACGTGGCTATTGTACTTTTGTCAATTCACAGTATTGGAACGTTATTAGCAGCACGTCTGCCTGCATTGCACACTCAAACTTTTTTAAACTCAGCCATTATACTAGCAAACACTCACTGTACCTAGTTGTATCCTAAACGTGGCTATTGTACTTTTGTCAATTCACAGTATTGGAACGTTATTTGCAGCACGTCTGCCTGCATTGCACACTCAAACTTTTTTAAACTCAGCCATTATACTAGCAAACACTCACTGTACCTAGTTGTATCCTAAACGTGGCTATTGTACTTTTGTCAATTCACAGTATTGGAACGTTATTAGCAGCACGTCTGCCTGCATTGCACACTCAAACTTTTTTAAACTCAGCCATTATACTAGCAAACACTCACTGTACCTAGTTGTATCCTAAACGTGGCTATTGTACTTTTGTCAATTCACAGTATTGGAACGTTATTTGCAGGACATCTGCCTGCCTTGCACACTCAAACTTTTTTAAACTCAGCCATTATACTAGCAAACACTCACTGTACCTAGTTGTATCCTAAACATGGCTATTGTACTTTTGTCAATTCACAGTATTGGAACGTTATTTGCAGCACGTCTGCCTGCATTGCACACTCAAACTTTTTTAAACTCAGCCATTATACTAGCAAACACTCACTGTACCTAGTTGTATCCTAAACGTGGCTATTGTACTTTTGTCAATTCACAGTATTGGAACGTTATTTGCAGGACGTCTGCCTGCATTGCACACTCAAACTTTTTTAAACTCAGCCATTATACTAGCAAACACTCACTCTACCTAGTTGTATCCTAAACGTGGCTATTGTACTTTTGTCAATTCACAGTATTGGAACGTTATTAGCAGCACGTCTGCCTGCATTGCACACTCAAACTTTTTTAAACTCAGCCATTATACTAGCAAACACTCACTGTACCTAGTTGTATCCTAAACGTGGCTATTGTACTTTTGTCAATTCACAGTATTGGAACGTTATTTGCAGCACGTCTGCCTGCATTGCACACTCAAACTTTTTTAAACTCAGCCATTATACTAGCAAACACTCACTGTACCTAGTTGTATCCTAAACGTGGCTATTGTACTTTTGTCAATTCACAGTATTGGAACGTTATTAGCAGCACGTCTGCCTGCATTGCACACTCAAACTTTTTTAAACTCAGCCATTATACTAGCAAACACTCACTGTACCTAGTTGTATCCTAAACGTGGCTATTGTACTTTTGTCAATTCACAGTATTGGAACGTTATTTGCAGCACGTCTGCCTGCATTGCACACTCAAACTTTTTTAAACTCAGCCATTATACTAGCAAACACTCACTGTACCTAGTTGTATCCTAAACGTGGCTATTGTACTTTTGTCAATTCACAGTATTGGAACGTTATTAGCAGCACGTCTGCCTGCATTGCACACTCAAACTTTTTTAAACTCAGCCATTATACTAGCAAACACTCACTGTACCTAGTTGTATCCTAAACGTGGCTATTGTACTTTTGTCAATTCACAGTATTGGAACGTTATTTGCAGGACATCTGCCTGCCTTGCACACTCAAACTTTTTTAAACTCAGCCATTATACTAGCAAACACTCACTGTACCTAGTTGTATCCTAAACGTGGCTATTGTACTTTTGTCAATTCACAGTATTGGAACGTTATTTGCAGCACGTCTGCCTGCATTGCACACTCAAACTTTTTTAAACTCAGCCATTATACTAGCAAACACTCACTGTACCTAGTTGTATCCTAAACGTGGCTATTGTACTTTTGTCAATTCACAGTATTGGAACGTTATTTGCAGGACGTCTGCCTGCATTGCACACTCAAACTTTTTTAAACTCAGCCATTATACTAGCAAACACTCACTCTACCTAGTTGTATCCTAAACGTGGCTATTGTACTTTTGTCAATTCACAGTATTGGAACGTTATTAGCAGCACGTCTGCCTGCATTGCACACTCAAACTTTTTTAAACTCAGCCATTATACTAGCAAACACTCACTGTACCTAGTTGTATCCTAAACGTGGCTATTGTACTTTTGTCAATTCACAGTATTGGAACGTTATTTGCAGCACGTCTGCCTGCATTGCACACTCAAACTTTTTTAAACTCAGCCATTATACTAGCAAACACTCACTGTACCTAGTTGTATCCTAAACGTGGCTATTGTACTTTTGTCAATTCACAGTATTGGAACGTTATTAGCAGCACGTCTGCCTGCATTGCACACTCAAACTTTTTTAAACTCAGCCATTATACTAGCAAACACTCACTGTACCTAGTTGTATCCTAAACGTGGCTATTGTACTTTTGTCAATTCACAGTATTGGAACGTTATTTGCAGCACGTCTGCCTGCATTGCACACTCAAACTTTTTTAAACTCAGCCATTATACTAGCAAACACTCACTGTACCTAGTTGTATCCTAAACGTGGCTATTGTACTTTTGTCAATTCACACTACTGCAAATCTATGTGCAGCACCTCTGCATGACAACCTCGTGCTCTGTTTTTAATAAGCTATAATGATAGCACAAAATACTGCCATTTTGTGGCATCATAGAACTGGCTGTTGTATTCCATTAGTGCCCCACTGGTGACAAGCTATTTCTAGCACCTCTACATCACACCCTCATGCACATTTTGCTACGCTAATGTTATAGCAAACTCATGGAATTCATTGCTGCATTTCATAATTCGGAGGGATAGAAAGTCAGGCTTCCTTTAGCTTTTCCTTCTGTTCATAGACAGCATCTCCAAGACAAATTTCCCCTCCACGTCTAAGTGTGGAGAGGCAGCTAGTGCGCATGCGTGTGCCGATGTACCCCAGCTGCAGCATAATTACAGTGTTTCGCCTAGTGAGTATGCTCAGCCTGACTGTGCCATTCCTGACGCTAAGTTTTCATTTCGGGATACAGCGCATGCTCCCACACTAAGTGTGAAAAGCCTCTTTGCACAGGTGCTTGCATTCCGTGCCGGGTATAAGTCCTGTTTTGGGCATAGACACCATGCTAAAGCTGATAGTCTTTTTTCAGAGACTGTATTTCATGCTACTGAGCATGCTCAGGCACTTCCTGCATCAGAGACTAGGTCCGGTAATGAACTCTTTGGCCCTGGCCCTGATGTGGGGGTCCCATATAGACCACAGGGCATCAGGTGTCCTCCCAAATGGCTTGTAGAGGCCCACACCTATGACTTGTCACCGCATTATTGATGCTCAGACGATGACTGGTGAGGTGTTTGGGTCATGGCAGCCATGAGGTCATCATTGAAGTTGCGTTTCCAAATAGGACGCTAGTTATGCCACTCATGACGTGTCACTCTACTTTTGTCTCCAGGAGGTGCATTGTGGTTCACCCTGGTTTGGGGCGGACCCAGGTTATAAAAGGGGCTGGAGCCAACAAGGAGGTGCGCAGTCTTCTATTATGCTCCGAAAGAGCACACCTCCATGTGTTGAACCCATTGCGGCTTTAGGCCAGAGGTAGGCAGGGATCGGGTGGTGGATGCAGGCCACCACCACAGTTGGTAACGCAGAACGGTTAAGACCAGCTCCTGTCCTAACAGTCCTGCTTGTGCAGCCCAGTGGCATTAACAGGCCTGCTGCTGCTGATGCGCCTGCTGTCCACAGGTGTGGCCCCTACGCACACGGTCAGCGTACTCAATGGCCCCTGTGTTGTTAACAGGGAGTTCCTGGGCTGGGTGGGCATGTGGACCCTGTGACGCTAACAGGGCTCACAGTCTCCAGATCCGAATGGCGTCTAACTCGGTTCAGGCTACTATTAGTTTCATAGCCACACAGCTCTGTATCCTCCACCAAACCTTCAAGTTGCCAACCTCTCCTTTTCCAACTGGGAGCACGGTGGACACTGACTGCTGATGGGGATATATACCTTTCTCTTTCTTTTCTTATTAATTTTCGTTATATAGCGGTCACAGATTATATACCACTTTATCCAAATCTGCCAGTCCCACTGTAACAGATGTTGTTTCTTCAGCAAATGTTACAGTTGCTTAACCACCAAATCCACGGACCAAAACTTTTTTCCCCTTTCCAACACACCTGTTCCCCTTTCCAACAGCATCTGTCCTTTTTCAACTCATTTTGGGATATGACCAAAAGTGCAACTGTGCAGGGACACCGTACTCAACGCCATCTCAGCACAGCAGCCATCCCTCGGTCCCTCCGATGTGGACAAGTAAAAGACCATTTCCTCCTATCCATGACAAAGCGTTGAGATTCACTCTGTGCAGCACTGGTGTTTAGTGGACAAGTAGATCTAAGATTGCGTACCACATTCTGCAGATACTCCTGTATACGTGCGTCTATTTCTATGGCAGGAATTAGTTCGCCAAATTTTGTCTTGTACCGGGGATCTAACAGTGTGGCAACCCAGTATTCAGGATTAGTTCAAATTCATACAATCCGAGGGTCATGTAGGTAGTGCAGCAAGAAGGCGCTCATGTGTCTTGTGCATCCAGGAGGACCAAGTCCTTGGTGTGTTGGTGGCAGAGAGGTGAGAATCGTGCATCCTTCCTCTGCCCTCTCCCCCCAACCTCGCACAACCGAAATGTGAGCAAGCTCTCACTCATCTGCTGAGTCTTCCATGCCCATCGCCAGTTCGTCCTCCATTTCTTCATGGGCTCCTGCACTTTCATCAACACTTTTTGCTGATACTATGCGCCCTTGTTAATCCCTCTCCCTCACCATGACTGCCGCATAGGTGCCGCTGACCATCTGGACCTCGTAGATCTTGTTATCCCTTCCGCATATGACTCCTCCTGTACTTCCTCCCCTTCCTCTTGTCCCAACACCTGACTCCGAATAATAATTACAGTGTGCTCCATCATGTAGATGACCAGAATTGTCACGCTGAGAATGACATTGCCAGTGCTAAACATCTTCGTCGACATTTCAAAACTGTGTAGCAGGGTGCATAGGTCCTTGATCTGACACCACTCCAGCAGCGTGATCTGCACCACCTCTGGATCAAGTTATCCCAGGCTATATGTCTTACCGTATTTCAGCAGGGCTCTGCGGTGCTGCCACACACGCTGCAACATGTGCAGATTCCAATTCCTGCGTGTCGAAACATCGCATTTACGGCGTTTAACTGCCAGACCCTAAGACTTCCGGAGTGATGAAAGTTGTTGAGCTGCTGTGTGCGCACGATGGAAGTGAGCACATAGCGAGCGTGCCCACTGTACAAGGCCATGTAGGCCGTGATGGTGTTTTAAAAATTGCTGGCGAATTCGGTTCAACACGTGAGCCCTAAAAGGCACGTGTGTCACATTGCCCTGAGGATGGCCCGCAGCCAGGTTTGCATCATTGCCGCACACGGCTGTTAAGTCACCAACGGAGTCCGCTCCGTCAATTTGTACTCCGGTCGCCAGGTGACAACGTGTTCCTTTCATGAATAGTGCTGATGATGGGAGAGTAGTCGATGCCAGCGGCGCAGGTGGACGCAGGTTATGCTCACCCACTGGGCTGCATTACCTTGACAGATGCAGAATCTCTGGCTGAATGTAGCTGGTGGGTATCTCACAGATGAAATACCATCATTCAGCTACAACCAATGGGAAGACACCACACCCTTTTTTATGCCCATCCTGTCTGCAGACCACTGCCAGACATAGCTATGAACCTCTGGTTAATTTTACCCCCAGTTCAGTTTTATGATTTTGTGTGCTTGTTACCTGACTACTTTTCCTGCTTGCTGTTTATGTACCTTGTTGGCCGATACGCATTTCACCTCTGCTTGTTTTCTGATTCTTTCCTGGCCGTCCCATTCTGTTCCTGTTCCTCAATTAATGTTTTGACCCTGCCTGACTACTATTCTCTGTAATAGCGGTGTGACTCACATTTCCCATACATTTCAAAGTAAAACTTTGACCGCCTGATGGCATTGAGCTCTGCTGCCAGCATAGTAAGGAGGTGTGTGGTAGTCCTTGTGCGCAGTTGCAAGGAAGGGTGGCCTGACCACACAGGGTTTGCGCCAAGGTAGAGGACCCACACGAGGTTGAAGAGGCAGAAGCAGTGTATTAACTTCTACATACAGAACAAGGATTGAAACAACTCGTGGGGACGGCAAGACTTGTACAGCAGACCCTTCTCCATCTCTCACCATAGTTTGCCAGGGCCCAGTCAGTGACATGTAATGACCCTGTCTATGCTTACTGGTCCAAGTATCTGTGTTGAAATGCACCCTGTCGCACACAGATTTTCTCAAGGAAGTGGTGATGTTGTGTGCGACATGCTGGTGTAGCGCGGGCATGCTTTTCTTGGAGAAGCAGTGGTGATTGGGCATCTGGTACTGGGGCACAGCGACAGACATAAGGTCTGTAAAATCCTGTGTGTCCACTACGCGTAAAGGCAGCATTTCGGTAGCCAACAGCTTACAGAGGGATAGAGTCAACCACTTAGCTTTGTCATGGGTCGCAGTAAGTGGCCTTTTATTTGACCACATCTGAGGGACAGAGATCTGGCTGCTGTCTGTAGACGGTGTTGAGTAGGGTGTCCCTGGAAAAATGCAGGTTTGTGAGAAAAGTGCAGGCGGAGACATGATGTTGCCTTCATCTTGCCTTCAGATCTGTTCATCTTGTATCATTTTTAAAAAACACAGCAAGCAAGGGTTACTCCAAGCGGAGTCTACCTTTTTTCCCCAAATTGGGCACACAGACACCCCATCAGTGGCAGGACTTGTGCCCTAGTTGCAAACAGGATGTTTTGATTTGCATCAAGCACATTCCAAATCCACAAGCATTTACTCTCCCCAGGATGACACAGGGGTAGTAAATTCCTTCTGGATCCATGACTTGTTCATTTTGATGAACGTCAGTCTGTCCACATTGTCACTGGACAGACGCGTGCGCTTATCTGTCAGCACACACCCAGCAGCACTGAAGACACGTTCAGAGACAACGCTGGCAGCTGGACACGACAAAATCTTCAAGGCGTAACTGGAGAGCTCTTGACATTTTTCTAGATTTGAAGCACAAAAGGAGCAAGGCTCCATTTGCAAAGTCATTGCATCGATGTTCATTTGGAGATACTCCTCTATCATCCTCTCCATCCGTTGACTATGTGACACACTTGATGTCTCTGGTGGCCTTGCAAAGGAGGGTCTAAAAAAATTATGAAAAGATTCCATAAAATTGCTGTTACCAGCACCAGATACGGTCCTACTGGTACGGGTAGACTGTTGAAGATGACGAGGCCGTCCCATGTTTGTCAAGTTACAACTGGGAGAATCACTCCCTTCACCTGCACGGTTGTTTGGTGGAAAAGCCGAGCTAAGATCGAGTAACAGCTTCTGCTGATACTCCTGCATACGTGCGTCCCTTTCTATGGGTGGAATTATGTCACAAAATTTGGACTTGTCCCGGGGATCTAATAGTGTGGCAAGCCAGTAGTCATCATCACTTCTAATTTTGACAATACGAGGGTCATGTTGGAGGTAGTGCAACAAGAAGGCACTCATGTGTCTTGCGCAGCCATGCGGACCAAGTCCACGCTGTGTTTGTGGCATAGAGGTGCTAACCGTTCTTTCTTCCTCTGTCATCTCCCCCCAACCTCTTTCAACTTAAATTTGACCAAGGTCCCCCTCATCAGCTGAGTCTTCCATGTCCATGGACAGTTCGTCCTCCATATCTTCATGTCCTCCTGCACCTTCCTCAACATCTCGCCTGCTACCATGCGCCCTTGTTGATCCCTGTCCCCCATGGTCCCATGCCTGCCGCGTTGGTGATGATGAACGTCTGGACCTTGGTGATGTTGTTGTGTCTTGCGCATATGAATCCTCCTGTAGTTCCTCCCCTTCCTGTTGTCCCACCCCCTGACTCCGAATAGTGTTTAGCGTGTGCTCCAGCATGTAAATGACTGTAATCGTCATGCTGATAATGGCATTGTCAGCGCTAAACATATTCGTCGCCATGTCGAAACTGTGCAGAAGGGTGCATAGGTCCGTGATCTGAGATCACTCCATCAGGGTGATCTGCCCCACCTCTGCATCTCGTTGGCCCAGGCTATACGTCATGACGTATTGCACCAGGGCTCTGCGGTGCTGCCACAGTCGCTGTAACATGTGGAGAGTTGAATTCCAGCGTGTCGCCACATCGCATTTCAGGCGATGAACCGGCAGGCCGAAAGACTTCTGGAGCGATGCAAGTCGCTCAGCTGCGGCGCTTGAACGGCGGAAGTGAGCACTGCAGACAGTTTCCGTGCCCTGGTCAGAAGGCCATCTAGGCCGGGATAGTGTGTTAAAAATTGCTGGACAACAAGGTTCAACACGTGAGCCATACAAGGCACGTGTGTCACCTTGCCCAGTTGAAGGGCCGCACCCAGGTTTGCAGCATTGTCGCACACGGCCTTACCAGGTTGCAGGTTGAGTGGAGACAACCATTTATTAAACTCGGACCGCAGAGCTGACCACAACTCCTCAGCTGTGTGACTCTTATTCCCAAGACATGTCAAGCTAAAGACCGCCTGATGCCGTTGCGCTCTGCTGCCAGCATAGTAATGAGGGGTGCGTGATTCCTTCTGCGCAGTGAGAACGCTGGTGGCCTGACCAGGCAGGCTTGGGGCGGAGGTGGAGGACCCAGATGAGGTGGAGGATGCAGAAGCAGTGGCGGAACTTGGACAGACAGAGGATTGACACACAAGTCGTGGGGACGGCAAGACTTGTGCAGCAGACCCTTCACCATCTATCACCATAGTTACCCAGTGCCCAGTCAGCGACATGTAACGTCCCTGTCCATGCTTACTGGTCCAAGTATCGGTGCTGAAATTCACCCGTTCACACACAGAGTTTCTCAAGGAAGCGGTGATATTGTGTGCGACATGCTGGTGTAGCGCGGGCACACCTTTCTTAGAGAAGTAGTGGCGACTAGGCATCTGGTACTGGGGCACAGCGACAGATATAAGGTCTCTAAAATCCTGTGTGTCCACTAGGCGGAAAGGCAGCATTTCTGTAGCCAACAGCTTACAGAGGGATAGAGTCAACCTCTTCGCTTTGTCATGGGTCGAAGGAAGTGGCCTTTTATTTGACCACATCTGAGGGACAGAGATCTGGCTGCTGTGTGTAGACGGTGTTGAGTAGGGTGTCCCTGGAAAAATGCAGCTTTGGGAGGAAAGTGCAGGCGGAGACATGATGTTGCCTTCATCCAAAGTTGGTGCTATCGATGTCTGAGAGAGCTGTACACACTCACTTGTTTCCCCTTCCAAACCAACTGACGACCTACCAAGCAAACTGCCTGTTGCGGTTACAGTGGTGGAAGTTGTGGGTGGAAAAACAGGTGTGACAGCTGTCCCCACAGTCCTAGAAGATGACGAGCGCGCGGATGCCCTGGAAGGGGCAGGCGGTGGATGGTTGGCTCCACTAGGCCGCATTGCAGCACGGTGAGCTTCCCACCAGGCCATATGATATTTATTCATGTGACGATTCATGGAAGAAGTTGTCAAACTGCTGAGGTTTTGACCTCTACTAAGATAACCATGGCAAATGTTACAGATCACATAATTTGGCCGATCTTTTTTTATGTCAAAAAAGGACCAGGCTAGGCAAGGCTTAGAGGCCATGCGACCTGTTGATCCACCCCGAATAATGCTCAGAGGCAGAGTGGTGGCTGAGGATGCAGTTGTAGACGTGCTACCAGTGCTCCGACTGTGTCCAGGAAGGCGCCAGGTTACTTCGACGTCGGTTGCATCCTCCTCCACCGCCTCTATTGACCTCCTCGAGTGTCTGACTGTGGGTTGACAGTAGGTGGGATCTAGAACTTCATCATCAATTGTTGTGTTTGCACTCCCCTCCCCCTCAGACCGAGTTTCTTCTTGCCCTGACCGAATATTTAAGTTGTCATCCCAATCGGGTATCTGCGTCTCATCTTCATCAGTATGTTCCTCATTGCCTATAACCACAGTTGTTGGAAAGGCAGCATTTTGGTAGCCAACAGTTTGCATTTTATGAAAGTCAACCTCCAAGCCATGTCATGCCCTTCTAAAAGCATGTATAACACAGCGAGGGGACTCCAACCACAGTCTCCCTCGTTGCCACTCACTGGGCCACACACACCCCACTTGACTGGCATCAGTTGAGCCCCCTTTTGAAAAAGAAAAAGATGCTTTGCATGAAGCACTCTCAAAAATACGCGTGCCTTTCCCGTCCCCTGGCTGACCCCGGGGAAGAAAAGTCCTCTGAGAGCCATGACTTGTTCATTTTGGTTCTTTTAGGAACACAGCGAGGGGACTCCAACCACAGTCTCCCTCGTTGCCACTCACTGGGCCACACACACCCCACTTGACTGGCATCGGTTGAGCCCCCTTTTGAAAAAGAAAAAGATGCTTTGCATGAAGCACTCTCAAAAATACGCGTGCCTTTCCCGTCCCCTGGCTGACCCCGGGGAAGAAAAGTCCTCTGAGAGCCATGACTTGTTCATCTTGGTTCTTTTAGAAACACAGCGAGGGGACTCCAACCACAGTCTCCCTCGTTGCCACTCACTGGGCCACACACACCCCACTTGACTGGCATCGGTTGAGCCCCCTTTTGAAAAAGAAAAAGATGCTTTGCATGAAGCACTCTCAAAAATACGCGTGCCTTTCCCGTCCCCTGGCTGACCCCGGGGAAGAAAAGTCCTCTGAGAGCCATGACTTGTTCATCTTGGTTCTTTTAGAAACACAGCGAGGGGACTCCAACCACAGTCTCCCTCGTTGCCACTCACTGGGCCACACACACCCCACTTGACTGGCATCGGTTGAGCCCCCTTTTGAAAAAGAAAAAGATGCTTTGCATGAAGCACTCTCAAAAATACGCGTGCCTTTCCCGTCCCCTGGCTGACCCCGGGGAAGAAAAGTCCTCTGAGAGCCATGACTTGTTCATCTTGGTTCTTTTAGAAACACAGCGAGGGGACTCCAACCACAGTCTCCCTCGTTGCCACTCACTGGGCCACACACACCCCACTTGACTGGCATCGGTTGAGCCCCCTTTTGAAAAAGAAAAAGATGCTTTGCATGAAGCACTCTCAAAAATACGCGTGCCTTTCCCGTCCCCTGGCTGACCCCGGGGAAGAAAAGTCCTATGAGAGCCATGACTTGTTCATCTTGGTTCTTTTAGAAACACAGCGAGGGGACTCCAACCACAGTCTCCCTCGTTGCCACTCACTGGGCCACACACACCCCACTTGACTGGCATCGGTTGAGCCCCCTTTTGAAAAAGAAAAAGATGCTTTGCATGAAGCACTCTCAAAAATACGCGTGCCTTTCCCGTCCCCTGGCTGACCCCGGGGAAGAAAAGTCCTCTGAGAGCCATGACTTGTTCATCTTGGTTCTTTTAGAAAAACAGCGAGGGGACTCCAACCACAGTCTCCCTCGTTGCCACTCACTGGGCCACACACACCCCACTTGACTGGCATCGGTTGAGCCCCCTTTTGAAAAAGAAAAAGATGCTTTGCATGAAGCACTCTCAAAAATACGCGTGCCTTTCCCGTCCCCTGGCTGACCCCGGGGAAGAAAAGTCCTCTGAGAGCCATGACTTGTTCATTTTGGTTCTTTTAGGAACACAGCGAGGGGACTCCAACCACAGTCTCCCTCGTTGCCACTCACTGGGCCACACACACCCCACTTGACTGGCATCGGTTGAGCCCCCTTTTGAAAAAGAAAAAGATGCTTTGCATGAAGCACTCTCAAAAATACGCGTGCCTTTCCCGTCCCCTGGCTGACCCCGGGGAAGAAAAGTCCTCTGAGAGCCATGACTTGTTCATCTTGGTTCTTTTAGAAACACAGCGAGGGGACTCCAACCACAGTCTCCCTCGTTGCCACTCACTGGGCCACACACACCCCACTTGACTGGCATCGGTTGAGCCCCCTTTTGAAAAAGAAAAAGATGCTTTGCATGAAGCACTCTCAAAAATACGCGTGCCTTTCCCGTCCCCTGGCTGACCCCGGGGAAGAAAAGTCCTCTGAGAGCCATGACTTGTTCATCTTGGTTCTTTTAGAAACACAGCGAGGGGACTCCAACCACAGTCTCCCTCGTTGCCACTCACTGGGCCACACACACCCCACTTGACTGGCATCGGTTGAGCCCCCTTTTGAAAAAGAAAAAGATGCTTTGCATGAAGCACTCTCAAAAATACGCGTGCCTTTCCCGTCCCCTGGCTGACCCCGGGGAAGAAAAGTCCTCTGAGAGCCATGACTTGTTCATCTTGGTTCTTTTAGAAACACAGCGAGGGGACTCCAACCACAGTCTCCCTCGTTGCCACTCACTGGGCCACACACACCCCACTTGACTGGCATCGGTTGAGCCCCCTTTTGAAAAAGAAAAAGATGCTTTGCATGAAGCACTCTCAAAAATACGCGTGCCTTTCCCGTCCCCTGGCTGACCCCGGGGAAGAAAAGTCCTCTGAGAGCCATGACTTGTTCATCTTGGTTCTTTTAGAAACACAGCGAGGGGACTCCAACCACAGTCTCCCTCGTTGCCACTCACTGGGCCACACACACCCCACTTGACTGGCATCGGTTGAGCCCCCTTTTGAAAAAGAAAAAGATGCTTTGCATGAAGCACTCTCAAAAATACGCGTGCCTTTCCCGTCCCCTGGCTGACCCCGGGGAAGAAAAGTCCTCTGAGAGCCATGACTTGTTCATCTTGGTTCTTTTAGAAACACAGCGAGGGGACTCCAACCACAGTCTCCCTCGTTGCCACTCACTGGGCCACACACACCCCACTTGACTGGCATCGGTTGAGCCCCCTTTTGAAAAAGAAAAAGATGCTTTGCATGAAGCACTCTCAAAAATACGCGTGCCTTTCCCGTCCCCTGGCTGACCCCGGGGAAGAAAAGTCCTCTGAGAGCCATGACTTGTTCATCTTGGTTCTTTTAGAAACACAGCGAGGGGACTCCAACCACAGTCTCCCTCGTTGCCACTCACTGGGCCACACACACCCCACTTGACTGGCATCGGTTGAGCCCCCTTTTGAAAAAGAAAAAGATGCTTTGCATGAAGCACTCTCAAAAATACGCGTGCCTTTCCCGTCCCCTGGCTGACCCCGGGGAAGAAAAGTCCTCTGAGAGCCATGACTTGTTCATCTTGGTTCTTTTAGAAACACAGCGAGGGGACTCCAACCACAGTCTCCCTCGTTGCCACTCACTGGGCCACACACACCCCACTTGACTGGCATCGGTTGAGCCCCCTTTTGAAAAAGAAAAAGATGCTTTGCATGAAGCACTCTCAAAAATACGCGTGCCTTTCCCGTCCCCTGGCTGACCCCGGGGAAGAAAAGTCCTCTGAGAGCCATGACTTGTTCATCTTGGTTCTTTTAGAAACACAGCGAGGGGACTCCAACCACAGTCTCCCTCGTTGCCACTCACTGGGCCACACACACCCCACTTGACTGGCATCGGTTAAGCCCCCTTTTGAAAAAGAAAAAGATGCTTTGCATGAAGCACTCTCAAAAATACGCGTGCCTTTCCCGTCCCCTGGCTGACCCCGGGGAAGAAAAGTCCTCTGAGAGCCATGACTTGTTCATCTTGGTTCTTTTAGAAACACAGCGAGGGGACTCCAACCACAGTCTCCCTCGTTGCCACTCACTGGGCCACACACACCCCACTTGACTGGCATCGGTTGAGCCCCCTTTTGAAAAAGAAAAAGATGCTTTGCATGAAGCACTCTCAAAAATACGCGTGCCTTTCCCGTCCCCTGGCTGACCCCGGGGAAGAAAAGTCCTCTGAGAGCCATGACTTGTTCATCTTGGTTCTTTTGGAAACACAGCGAGGGGACTCCAACCACAGTCTCCCTCGTTGCCACTCACTGGGCCACACACACCCCACTTGACTGGCATCGGTTGAGCCCCCTTTTGAAAAAGAAAAAGATGCTTTGCATGAAGCACTCTCAAAAATACGCGTGCCTTTCCCGTCCCCTGGCTGACCCCGGGGAAGAAAAGTCCTCTGAGAGCCATGACTTGTTCATCTTGGTTCTTTTAGAAACACAGCGAGGGGACTCCAACCACAGTCTCCCTCGTTGCCACTCACTGGGCCACACACACCCCACTTGACTGGCATCGGTTGAGCCCCCTTTTGAAAAAGAAAAAGATGCTTTGCATGAAGCACTCTCAAAAATACGCGTGCCTTTCCCGTCCCCTGGCTGACCCCGGGGAAGAAAAGTCCTCTGAGAGCCATGACTTGTTCATCTTGGTTCTTTTAGAAACACAGCGAGGGGACTCCAACCACAGTCTCCCTCGTTGCCACTCACTGGGCCACACACACCCCACTTGACTGGCATCGGTTGAGCCCCCTTTTGAAAAAGAAAAAGATGCTTTGCATGAAGCACTCTCAAAAATACGCGTGCCTTTCCCGTCCCCTGGCTGACCCCGGGGAAGAAAAGTCCTCTGAGAGCCATGACTTGTTCATCTTGGTTCTTTTAGAAACACAGCGAGGGGACTCCAACCACAGTCTCCCTCGTTGCCACTCACTGGGCCACACACACCCCACTTGACTGGCATCGGTTGAGCCCCCTTTTGAAAAAGAAAAAGATGCTTTGCATGAAGCACTCTCAAAAATACGCGTGCCTTTCCCGTCCCCTGGCTGACCCCGGGGAAGAAAAGTCCTCTGAGAGCCATGACTTGTTCATCTTGGTTCTTTTAGAAACACAGCGAGGGGACTCCAACCACAGTCTCCCTCGTTGCCACTCACTGGGCCACACACACCCCACTTGACTGGCATCGGTTGAGCCCCCTTTTGAAAAAGAAAAAGATGCTTTGCATGAAGCACTCTCAAAAATACGCGTGCCTTTCCCGTCCCCTGGCTGACCCCGGGGAAGAAAAGTCCTCTGAGAGCCATGACTTGTTCATCTTGGTTCTTTTAGAAACACAGCGAGGGGACTCCAACCACAGTCTCCCTCGTTGCCACTCACTGGGCCACACACACCCCACTTGACTGGCATCGGTTGAGCCCCCTTTTGAAAAAGAAAAAGATGCTTTGCATGAAGCACTCTCAAAAATACGCGTGCCTTTCCCGTCCCCTGGCTGACCCCGGGGAAGAAAAGTCCTCTGAGAGCCATGACTTGTTCATCTTGGTTCTTTTAGAAACACAGCGAGGGGACTCCAACCACAGTCTCCCTCGTTGCCACTCACTGGGCCACACACACCCCACTTGACTGGCATCGGTTGAGCCCCCTTTTGAAAAAGAAAAAGATGCTTTGCATGAAGCACTCTCAAAAATACGCGTGCCTTTCCCGTCCCCTGGCTGACCCCGGGGAAGAAAAGTCCTCTGAGAGCCATGACTTGTTCATCTTGGTTCTTTTAGAAACACAGCGAGGGGACTCCAACCACAGTCTCCCTCGTTGCCACTCACTGGGCCACACACACCCCACTTGACTGGCATCGGTTGAGCCCCCTTTTGAAAAAGAAAAAGATGCTTTGCATGAAGCACTCTCAAAAATACGCGTGCCTTTCCCGTCCCCTGGCTGACCCCGGGGAAGAAAAGTCCTCTGAGAGCCATGACTTGTTCATCTTGGTTCTTTTAGAAACACAGCGAGGGGACTCCAACCACAGTCTCCCTCGTTGCCACTCACTGGGCCACACACACCCCACTTGACTGGCATCGGTTGAGCCCCCTTTTGAAAAAGAAAAAGATGCTTTGC
The DNA here is from genome assembly GCF_048569485.1 of Anomaloglossus baeobatrachus. Classification (NCBI taxonomy): domain Eukaryota; kingdom Metazoa; phylum Chordata; class Amphibia; order Anura; family Aromobatidae; genus Anomaloglossus; species Anomaloglossus baeobatrachus. Next base: position 108,512,979 of record NC_134359.1, read on the forward strand.
ATGAAGCACTCTCAAAAATACGCGTGCCTTTCCCGTCCCCTGGCTGACCCCGGGGAAGAAAAGTCCTCTGAGAGCCATGACTTGTTCATCTTGGTTCTTTTAGAAACACAGCGAGGGGACTCCAACCACAGTCTCCCTCGTTGCCACTCACTGGGCCACACACACCCCACTTGACTGGCATCGGTTGAGCCCCCTTTTGAAAAAGAAAAAGATGCTTTGCATGAAGCACTCTCAAAAATACGCGTGCCTTTCCCGTCCCCTGGCTGACCCCGGGGAAGAAAAGTCCTCTGAGAGCCATGACTTGTTCATCTTGGTTCTTTTAGAAACACAGCGAGGGGACTCCAACCACAGTCTCCCTCGTTGCCACTCACTGGGCCACACACACCCCACTTGACTGGCATCGGTTGAGCCCCCTTTTGAAAAAGAAAAAGATGCTTTGCATGAAGCACTCTCAAAAATACGCGTGCCTTTCCCGTCCCCTGGCTGACCCCGGGGAAGAAAAGTCCTCTGAGAGCCATGACTTGTTCATCTTGGTTCTTTTAGAAACACAGCGAGGGGACTCCAACCACAGTCTCCCTCGTTGCCACTCACTGGGCCACACACACCCCACTTGACTGGCATCGGTTGAGCCCCCTTTTGAAAAAGAAAAAGATGCTTTGCATGAAGCACTCTCAAAAATACGCGTGCCTTTCCCGTCCCCTGGCTGACCCCGGGGAAGAAAAGTCCTCTGAGAGCCATGACTTGTTCATCTTGGTTCTTTTAGAAACACAGCGAGGGGACTCCAACCATAGTCTCCCTCGTTGCCACTCACTGGGCCACACACACCCCACTTGACTGGCATCGGTTGAGCCCCCTTTTGAAAAAGAAAAAGATGCTTTGCATGAAGCACTCTCAAAAATACGCGTGCCTTTCCCGTCCCCTGGCTGACCCCGGGGAAGAAAAGTCCTCTGAGAGCCATGACTTGTTCATCTTGGTTCTTTTAGAAACACAGCGAGGGGACTCCAACCACAGTCTCCCTCGTTGCCACTCACTGGGCCACACACACCCCACTTGACTGGCATCGGTTGAGCCCCCTTTTGAAAAAGAAAAAGATGCTTTGCATGAAGCACTCTCAAAAATACGCGTGCCTTTCCCGTCCCCTGGCTGACCCCGGGGAAGAAAAGTCCTCTGAGAGCCATGACTTGTTCATCTTGGTTCTTTTAGAAACACAGCGAGGGGACTCCAACCACAGTCTCCCTCGTTGCCACTCACTGGGCCACACACACCCCACTTGACTGGCATCGGTTGAGCCCCCTTTTGAAAAAGAAAAAGATGCTTTGCATGAAGCACTCTCAAAAATACGCGTGCCTTTCCCGTCCCCTGGCTGACCCCGGGGAAGAAAAGTCCTCTGAGAGCCATGACTTGTTCATCTTGGTTCTTTTAGAAACACAGCGAGGGGACTCCAACCACAGTCTCCCTCGTTGCCACTCACTGGGCCACACACACCCCACTTGACTGGCATCGGTTGAGCCCCCTTTTGAAAAAGAAAAAGATGCTTTGCATGAAGCACTCTCAAAAATACGCGTGCCTTTCCCGTCCCCTGGCTGACCCCGGGGAAGAAAAGTCCTCTGAGAGCCATGTCCACATTGTCAGTGGACAGACACGTGTGCTTATCTGCCAGCAGACCCACAGCAGCACTGAAGACAGGTTCAGAGAGAACGCTAGCTGCAGGACACGACAAGATCCCCAAGACGTACGTGGCGAGCTCAGGCAATTTATCAAGATTGGAAGCCAAGAATGAGCAGGGCTCAAGTTGCACAATAATGGCATGTTTCCTTGCATATACTCATATATCTGTGTGTCCTCCTCTTTTTCCTTGTCCAGCTCTTTTGTTTTCGCATGAGTATATGTCCTTGTCACTTTCCCATGTGTTGTGAGTTGTTTGTGACCTTTTGGACACCTTTGAGGGTGTTTTCTAGGTGTTTTTCTGTGTTTGTGATTGCCTGCCATTGTTTCCTATGCAGTTCGAGTTCGGTTCGTCGAACGTTCGACGAACCGAACTCGAACGGGAGGTCCGTTCGGCGAACCAACCTCGAGCCGAACCGCGACCGGTTCGCTCATCTCTACTAGTGACACTGTTGGGGATTTATTCAAAATTGAAGGCATACAGAACCAGCAAGCCTACCACAGCATCTTGCAGCGGCATGCTATTCCATCCGGTTTGCGTTTAGTTGGACCATAATTTATTTTTCAACAGGACAATGACCCCAAACACACCTCCAGGCTGTGTAAGGGTTATTTGAATAAGAAGGAGAGTGATGGCGTGCTACACCAGATGACCTGGTCTCCACAGTCGCCAGACCTGAAACCAATTGAGATGGTTTGGGGTGAGCTGGACCACAGAGTGAAGGGCCAACAAGTGCTAAGCATCTCTGGGAACTTCTTCAAGACTGTTGGAAAACCATTTCCGGTGACTACCTCTTGAAGCTCATCAAGAGAATGCCAAGAGTGTGCAAAGTAGTAATCAAAGCAAAAGGTGGCTACTTCGAAGAACCTAGAATATAAGACATATTTTCAGTTGTTTCACACTTTTTTATGTATTTCATTCAACATGTTTTAATTCATAGCTTTGATGTCTTCAATGTGAATCTACAATTTTCAGAGTCCTGAAAATAAAGAAAACTCTTTGAAAGGGAAGGTATGTCCAAACTTTGGGTCTGTACTGTATACAGTATATGTATATATATATATATATATATATATATATATATATATACATATATATATACAGTGTGTGTGTATATATATATATATATATATATATATATATATATAAAAGTCACGTGGTGTTGTAAAATTGCATTAGGATTATTCTGTTGTAAGAATTTGTGTACAACACATGGTAAGAATTTGTGTACATTGTGTACAATCTGATAATTTTTTTATGTATTGCTACACACTCCGAGGAGTTGACTTCAAGGCAGAGAGTCTATCATTGGTTTTAAATGATAACTTCTGTAGACCAATGAATAATTATGATCTGTTGACTTTGTGAAAATATCTGTACATAGACGAACATATCCAATAACTGGAATCCACACCTAGAATTGGTAATTATAAACTGCAACTCAGAATATATATATTGTAAAGTATAATGTAAAAATGAGACAGGTAATCTTTTGTATCAGGTCACATGACAAAAACATCATCGATGCACCTTAGCCAGCAATAGATGTGCAACAAAAAAATGAGATTAATAAGCAAAAGTCTCTTCCATGGTTTTCATGTACATATTTGCTGAGGTGGGCTATACATTACAGCCCACTGCAGTCCTGGACCACTTTAATTAAAAATTATCCTCAGAATATCTGTACAGATATTCTAAAATGTCCATGCAGAGAAAGTAGCTTGCATAAGACTGTGCAGCTACGGCAGCAGGCAGTTGGCTATCAGACACAGCCAGACTCAACATAAACAAGGCAGACATGGTTAATTGCCATCTCTACCTTCATGATTGCGGTATACACAGCACCGAAAAAGTGATATGTATACATTATAGGGAGGATTGTCAGCATTTGCACCTCCAGAACCAACCATGATGTGGTTGTTGTGTGTAGGAAAGAACAGAAGCTGCTGGGTCCTAGGAGACCCATTAAACTCCAATGTGCAGCCAGAGTGAGGAATTTCCCATGTAGCTGGGGCTAATATAACATCAACATTAAGAAATTATTATTATTATTATTATTATTATTAATAACATTAAACAGAATGGATTCATCTATTAAAAGCCCCCCCAAAGCCTTTGAAGATCTTTTGGGAGGTACATTGAGTGAAATAGATGAAAAATAAATAAGAAACAGCAACAAAAAAATAAAACAATTACACAGAAATGAAGCTCCATGTATCACAAAAAAGAGGCAAAATTATTTCAATATTCAAACAAAGTAAAATTTTGCCGCTGTTAAAACACATGTACGAATAAATAGAAATGTGTCTGGTAAGGATTCCTAAACATATCAATGATATTTGCTAACAGGCAATGAATGAGAATACTGCATTTTACAGTCAGAGGCAGCAAACCTGTGAATACAACTATAGAGATTGACAAACCCCGGTTATGAGTATTTTGCACCTGTTTAAAGCGGTTGTCCACATTCGTGTTGTACCGCATCATGTCTAATTTTCCTCTTGACCTATTATTCTAGAGTAAAGCTTTGGTATTTTTGTTCATATGTTCCATTTCTAGCGGTTTCTATTCTTGTCTCATCAATATCAGTCAATTTTGAGAGCCATAATTCCACTTGTTTGGTTTTGTGTATACATTAGTCTTTATAAGTGGTGACCTCACCATAGAATAACTTGCTGTGTCGTGAGTTACATCCATGGGAAATTCAAGTGGTTCAATGATTGTCACATTACATATAGATCTCATAACTGTCAGTTTATTGTCATGATGATGTTGGTGAAACACCTTTTGGTATCATCATGACAAACTGAATATTAATTTTAGCAATTTTTCCCATTTGTTTGTTCTAAAGACCAAAAACTAAATATAATAGAATATCAAGTAACGTCAGAATACTATCTCCAAAAAATATTGGGAAAATGTATCCAAAAATGGCATGCTTCTGTATTCTAACCCTTGACAAGTTGTAAAATCAGCTCTTGTTGGGATTATATGGTGTTTTGTTCCACTGACTTGACACATTATGATATACATACAGGAAGATCCAATCCTATTGTTGCATGAGTAAGACAATTGGTACACAATACAATGTAAATAAGATATTTTTTACACAATGGTCCCAATTCAATTTTTACATTTGCACCAGTTTTGTTTTTTTTTCGGATTTAAATTTAGGCCTAATTCTTCTTTATTTTGTGTCTATCTTTAAAGTAATTCTGACAGCTGAGACATGCTGCCCAACCCGCGGGAAGCATGTATCAGACACTGGCTGCATGGTTTCAGCCATATATGTTTAATACTGAAATGCATTGTAAAAGCTGGTTTTCCCTGCCAGTTACCCTTGATTGATAGGCCTTTCTATAGATATGCGCACAGGGAGAGACCCATCACTACAGGACAGTGGGCAGGGAGAAGACGCCCACATCTTTCACTACAGAAAAAAGCTGAATCATTCAGCCTTCACCTGCCTCTAACAGCCGTGGAGCAGCACTCGGCCTGCGGCTGTTAATTGCCGCTGTCAATCTGTGACAGCGGCATTTAAAGTGCACCAGCAAGGAGGCACGCACCTCTGAGCCCTCATTGGCGTGCCCACGATGCGATCTCAATGTGTTGTCACTATAGCCAGGAGGAGCCAACTGATGATCCCTGTGCCTGTCATCCCAGAACTCCTGTGAAAGTCAGCCTGTGCAGTGATTTCTTCTATATACTGCAATGTTAATGTGTGATGCCCTGGACTAGCCAGGTAGTCACAGATAGTGCCCCGCACAACACCTGTCCCCCGAAAAGGTAACATCAGCCAACCCTTTAAAACCTAGTCACCTCCCTCAGAGCTTAATGGACACACCAGGGGCGGAGCCAGGCGGTTGGCCATTCCCACCGAGGAGTTCAGAGGGCCTTAGGCAGGAAGTTCGAGTGGAGTGAGGAGTGAAGTGCAGCAGAACTGTGGTGACAGGTCTGCAGTGGAAACTGACAGGTGCCAGGGTCGTAGCCCTGGTACCTCGGCTAGGAGGCAGACAGTGGCCTAGCCTGCAGGAGCCAGGAGAACGGCTCGGTGGAACCGTGGTGGACCGGGACAGGGTAGTGGCCCGCCGATACCGACCCGGGGAACCGACTCAGAAACCGGAGCACAAAGGGGGTACTCAGACCCTGAACGAGGTCCAGGAGCCACTGGACCAAGTCAAATATACTGATTGTGGTCTGGACTATAGGTCCTTTCCCACCCAAGTCCCAACTGAAGACAACAACCCACCGAGGGGGATAGAAAGCCACCGCACAGGCAGAGAGATCCCACAGGCCAGCGTCTGTGGGCAAACGGGCTCTTCCGACATACACAAAGCCGGGGAGCGGACTTCCGTTGCTGAAGCACAGGCAGTCTACACATTCACAACACGGTGCAGGAGAAAGGCCAAGACCACCGAACCGGGTGGGGGACCAGACGCAGCCGGCTGCGGACACCGACCACCATCAACTTTGTTTACCAGAGACTTGAGTGTGTCAATAACTGTGAGTACAACAGTGCCATCCGGCAGCGCGCCACCCTGCACCACCCGGCTACTCTCCCCAACGGGCCCCGGGGCCACCATCCCTGCCCACAGAGGGGTTAACATCTTGCTGCATAACCATCTCCCCCGGGTGCCCCGTAACTGCAGCGGTGGTGTCTACACCTTCACCATGTCCCGTGGGTGGCGTCACGAACTTAAACATGGCTTCAGCCGTACACCAACCTACCACCCCTGTTGTGAATGTTAGTTATGTTTTGGCTGCTGGGAGGCTCCCTCTGGTGGCCAGGAATGGTTTGGACTTGGACCAGGTGTGTTGTGCAGTGGGTGTTTCCTTTGCTAACTCTCTGCTTATTTAAATCCTGGTCTGATTGCAGGTTGTTGCCGGATGTCAGTTGTTCTTTGTATCTCCAGCCTGCTTAATCCTGCTTTACACCACATCTTCCCCAGATAAGTGCTTGCTCTTTATTTATTGTCTGGTTCTTTTGTTTATCTGGGTTTGTCATTTGCTGTGGTTGGTTTCAGGTTATTTGCTTGCAGGGATTTTCCCCCTCATTGGATTGTTGGGGAACTCCCTGCAGTTCTGTGTGGAGTATAGCTCCTTTGGGTCCATGTGTTTGTGGCTTGTTGACTTTTGTTATGATTCTTGTTTTCTGTTCATTGGTATGACAAGGGCACCTGGTATAGGGCGGAGTTCAGATCGTGCGATCTGAGGGCCTTTTTGCACTATCAGGAAGTTGGTATTTTGCAGGGTTTTTCTCTGGCCACCATCGGTCCCTTTCCTGTCCTTTCCTATTTTAGTCAGCAGGGGCCTCACCTTTTGCTAATCCTGTCATCTACCTGTGTATTGTGTTTTTCCTATATCACCGCAGTCTTTGAATGTGGGGGGCTAGCTATTCTTGTCTATTTTCTGAGGCAGAGAGTTATTCATCTTTCCTACTTTTAGGATAGTTAGTTCTCCGGCTGGGTTCGCGGTGCACAGGATGTTAGTTCACCCCTCGGCTACTTCTAGTTGTGATGGTTAGTAAGGGGATGGCGGCCAGATTAGTTGCCAATGCTCTTGTCACCTTTTGCCATTGATTTGTGGTGGTCTTCCATGGTTCCGGATCATAACACACCCCCCTGAGTAGCGCCAGCACCCTTTCAGAGCGAAGTGACCCCCGATCCGGAGGCGCTCGAGCCACCCACCAACGAGCCCGGATCCGAGCGGCTCGGCTGCAGCCGAGCGCGGGGTGGTACAAATGCACTGCTGTATATAGATCAAGTGATCAGACTATTGCAGGTGCAAGTGCCATAAGGGAACTATTAAATACAGTACCAAGTACAAAACAAATGTTTTTTTTTTTAAAATATATAAATGTTCAAAGCACTCTTCTTTTACCACATTAAAATTAAGAAATAACAATAAAAAATTACACATATTTGGTATTGCTGCATTCATAAAAGTCTGATCAATCAAAATATAAAATAAATGTATCTGATTGGCAAACAACATAACAAGAAAAAAATCAAAACGCCAGAATTGCAGTTTTTCAACTGCCGTAACAACAGGAAAAAAATGTAATAACAGGCGATCAAAACATTGTATATACCCCAAAATAATATTGTGGAGCCCCATTACCTTCAGGTCACCTTAGGGTCTCCAGGGACTTCATGTGCTGGGAATCTTCCTGGAACGGGTAGGTCAGGTTAACTTCAATGGGAATCGTGACGCCACTCTCGGTAATTGCGGTCAAGGGGTGACTGCCACTGCAGTTTAGGGAGCGCCTGGGGCTGATGGTAGATGCAGTCAGTTGTTGTGGCCTCCCAAAAGTGAGGCTGGCCCCAGGGCCCAGTGTAAGTGTGTAGTACCACAGGTCGCAGAAGAACTCACACACAGGCAGCAATGTCTTTCAGGATTTTTACTCACTTTTCTGTTGGTAACGTGAGACAACCTGGGCGATGCTATGATGAACCAGGTGGAACCAGGTATCCCTCCGGCTGATGTAGGGGTGACTGCTGACTCGCCTTCCTAGCCCTTTTTGTTTTGAGGTGACCCCGACTTGGAGTCCTGTGGGAATCACCCAGGGAAGTCGCAACTGCCGTTCTCCCCTTTCTGACCCGTTTGCTGACAGCGTGGACCAAGGATAAGATAGCTCCAGGCTCGATCCTCCTTATGGGCCCCCTTGTTGCTGTTGATGCTGCAGGTTCTGTGTGGTTTGGTGAGGTACATACAGCACCCTCACCAGCAGGTTTAGCAGGCCGAGTAGATGGGTTCCTGCTCTGGGGACCTGTTTCCCCGTGCGGGCTTGGTCTACCGGTAGACCCCTTACTCAGCCACCTCTTCACTACTTCTCTAGGTGGTTTTCAGGCGGCACCACTGGGTAGCCGCTCTCCCCCGCCAGCAGCCACTACAGGTGCAGGGTCTGGCAGTGTCCTACTCTTCTGCTCTACACTCCAGACTCGGCTGCTCCACTCCTTTTCCTCTGACTGCCACTGCCCAACTCTCTGTCTCCAGTCCCACTACCCACCACTAGCTGGGATGCGAGGGCTACGCCCCCTCCCTGGGTCTGCCCAGGGGTCCTCTCTAAGCTGTATGTGTGTCCTGGTTACTAAGTGTCTGGGTAAACACACCCCAGTCAGCCTTTGGGATTACCTGTTTGCACTGACCCAGCATGGGTGCAGTACTCAGTGGTGCCTGACCAGGTCAGGGGCACCACAATATCAATAAAATATCAACTCGGGGCACAAAATACAAGTCCTCACACAGCTCCATGTCCCAAAAATGTTAAATGTCACTGGTCTCAGAAGTCGTGACACAAGCAAGATTTTTTTTTTTTGCTAAATTTCTGAATTTATTTCACTATTTAAATAAATCAAATACTATACATGTTTGGTACTGTATCTATGTAGTCATACTGACCTGGAAAATCATACCAAAAGGTCAGTTTTATGATAAAATGAACTCTTTAAATAAAAAAAACAAACAAAAAACAATTGTAGAATTTAACTTTTTTTTTCTATTTCGCCAAACTTGGAATTTTTTCCCTGCTTACCATTACATCATATGATAAAATGAATGGTGTCATTGAAAAGTACAACTCATCCTGCATAAAACAAGCCTTTACCTATATCAATGGAAAAATAAAACAAGTTTTGGCTCTTGGAATAAGGGGGAGAAAAAAACTAAAGAGCAAAAAAACAAAAATTGCCCGGTCCCTAAGGGGTGAATACTGGTTTTACAACTCATATTATACACAATAGTAATTGTATTTTTGTACCTATAGAAGACAAATCTTTCATGGTATAACAATTTGTTTAAGCTGCAGCCTTTTTGCCTTCGAAAAGCCGTAACTTTTTTCTCTTTCCACCAACATAGCCGTATAATGCCACAAATGAATATACCACACAGTGAATGGAAAAGCTTTGTGGGGAAGAATGGAAGAGCAATTCCGACATTTGTTTGTTGTGTTTTGTTTTAACTGTTTACTGTATGGTGAAAATGGGATGTTCATTTTGTGGGTCTGGATGGTTATGGAAATACCAAATTGATGAAGTAAAAAAAATTGCTTTATATCCACAAAGTGTGTGACAAGCCGTCATTTTTATTGGTTAACATATATATGATTTTTTTTTATAATTTTTTTTTTGGGGGGGGGGGGGACAAAATGTGCCAAAAAGCAGTAACTCTTTCTTGTGTTGTTTTAGGATTTCTACTGTGTGGAATACATTTTTAAACATTTTTACATTTTTTTTCCAATTTCTTCAGTACTACAATAAGACAAGAATTTTTCCGTGGTACAATGCACTGCAATACTCTTGTATTGCAGTGTACTGCCCCATTCTTCTATAATGATCCTTGGATTGTAGGGGTTGGGGTGTGAGTGCTCAATTTGGTGACAGTTTCTATGTCAACAAACTCAAATTTGGAAAATTAGCAAAAATGATGTCATGGCTTTAGAAGCTTCTGATTGGCTAATTGACATTAAATTGAGCACGTTGAAGGTATTGAGATGTCAGTACTCCCTTAACACTAGAAGTCCCAGAAATTTCGAGCTCCCCACATTCCAAAGGTAGAAATGTTAAATCACCCCTCTCTGGGACTTCTAGTGTTAAGGAGGAATGGGACAAAATTTCAGAAACTTATAGTGAGAAGCTTGTTATTGACTACCACAAAATATTTGACCCAAATGTAAAGATAATGTAACCAAATACTAAGCATGTGTATATAAACTTCTGAGCTATTATGAATATGATAAATGAAATAAAAGCTGAAATAAATAATTGTCTGTGACATTTCACATTCTTGAAAGATATTAGTGAACCTAAATGACCTAAGAGAAGGAATCCTAGAAATAAATGACAAGAATTGTCAAAAACTGAGTTTTAATAAATGTGGCTAAAGTGTATGTAACCTTATCTTAACTGTACATTACAGCTGGTGAAATAAGTATTGAAACTGTCACCAATTTCCTAAGTAAATCTTTTTCTAAAGGGGCTGTTGACATGAATTTCTCACCAGATGTTGGTAGCAACCCATCCAATCCACACAGGCAAAGAAATCGAACCACAGATGTCCATAAATATATTGAAGTGTAATGAGAAATGAGACAGGGAAAAAGTATTGAGCAAATGTAGACAGAGGTGCAAAAATCCATGGAAAGTCATGACAGCTGAAGTCTATCAGTAATTAGAAAGCAATCCTGTCCAAGAGCCAAGGGCCACCTGTAGAAAGCTTCAGAAAGTCTTGGAATCAGCAGATACAATTGTTTCAAAGAAAACAATAAGTCAATAAGTAATGCACTCAACCTCCATTGTCTGTTTACAGCTCACCAGGGAGGACTCCATTACTGAACATAAAGCATGTTCAAGTGTGTTTACATTTTGCTCAACAACCTTTAGACAAGCCTGTGAAATACTGGGAGAATATAGTCTGGTCACATGAGATTTAAATTGAACTCTTTGGATGTCATAACACACACCATGTTTGGAGGCCAAAAGGCACTGCATGTCACCTCAAAAACGCCATAGCAACAGTGAAGTTTTGATGTGGGTATATCATAGTATGGGGCTGTTTTTCAGCATACGGCACTGGCAAACTTCATATAATTGAAGGAAGGATGAATGGACAAATGTACAGAGACATTCTGGATAAAAATTTGCTTCTGTCTACCAGGATGATGAAGAAGTAATAAGGGTGGACATTTAGGCAAGACAATTATCCCAAACACACAGCCAAGGAAACTCTCACTTGGTTTCAGAGAAAAAAAATAAAGCCGCTAGAATGGTCCAGTTAATAACCTGACCTAAATGCAGCCGACAATCTATGGAAGGAGCTAAAGCTCAGAATTCATAGAAGGAGCACACGGAACCATCAGTTGAATAGTGTTTGTGTGGAAGAATGGACCAAAATCACACCTGAGCAATTCATGAGAGTAGTTTCTCCATACAGGAGGCGTCTTGAAGCTGTCATCCCCAACAAAGGCTTTTGTACAACATATTAAACAAATTTCAGTAAGGCCTCTTTTACACGTCCGTGTCTCCGGTACGTGTTTGGTCCATTTCCTCACATACCAGAGACACGGGCACACGTAGATCCATTAACATCAGTGGGTCTGCGCTCACGTGCGTTTTCTGCCATGGACCATGTGTACGTGTGGAGCATACGTGTGCCCGTGTGATCCACACTTAGACATGTCCGTTTTTCTCCGGCATCACGGGTGTCACACGGAATGCAAAGGGGTCACGCGGAATGCAAACGGACCACATGGATGTGTTCCGTGTGACACGCACCGGAGAAAACACATGTGACTGTGAGAAAAAAAAACCAAAAAACTTTACTCACCTTCTCCAGCCCTGCTGTCTCTGCCACTGCTGTCACTTGCTTCCGACCTCCGCTAATTATGCTCATTGCATATTCACTTTACTGTGGCCGGAAGCAGCAGCAGCGGGGAGTCGGCAGGACCAGAGACTGAAGATCAGCACCACGGACAGCGAAGCCAGGGACAGGTGAGTAGAAAGTTCCTGTTCTCCATGTGTTATCACAGATAACACACGGAGAACACCCGTGTGCCATAAACACGGCTCACGGAGGGCAATACGCACCTTTGACACGTCCGTGAAAAACGTGCGTGATTTTCACGGATGTGTGAAAGAGGCCTTAGTATGTGCAATATGTTTTTCCTGTGCCATTTCTCATTATTACACATCACTAAATTTATGAACATCTGTGGTTTGATTTCTTTGCCCGTGTGGATTGGATGGGTTGTTACTGGCATCCGGTGAGAAATTCATGTCAATAGCACCTTTAGAAATATATTTACTTAGAAAATTATGGACGTGTTCAATACATATTTCACCCACTATATGTCACTTGTTGCTAAAGGATTAAATTTGAATTTACGCTCTCTAAAAAGAAAATTGCAAGAATATAGTGATGTGTCAGACCTCTACAGATTATTTTAGCGCTGTATCCAAGAATGTGCTTAACATACAAACCTTGAGCTTCTCCTTTTATGGAACAAATGTGAACGTTCCTTAAAGACTTTGTAATACTTAAGTCTAAGAGACCACAAGAATCTTTCTATAGCATGACATCAGAGAAGGAAATTTGTCAGCCTCAGAAGTTGTAAATTAGTCTCTTTGTACATTCTGCTGGTTTCTGGTACTTCACACACAGCTGTTGAAAACTCACAAGTTTTGTAGCTTAAAGACCTAAGCGCCCTGCTTAACTGATACTATGCCAAGAAGATAAGGACGGGTATTATTTTATGAATTTCTGGTAATGTGCGGCTAGATGCAAGTGTTTATTATTGAAATACAATGTCAAAGTAATTTCAAGAAAGCTCACGCTTCGAGACACTTCCATGCAAGTCCCAGCTAGACATCATAAGGACAAATGATTTGGATGAAGATAGTAACAAGTCTACTAAATCCGATAATGTCCTTTTTAACAAGTTTTCTTTTTATCTTCATATCCCACTACACAGGGAATTGCTCATTAACAATCCTCCTATGTACAATTGTCTAATAACATGCCCCATCCACATTAGGGATATACAAACAGCCTACATTTAAAATAAGGTAATTCATATATAACTAATTATAATAACTAGAAATAATTTTAAAAGGACTTAATTGCTGTTATAATCACTACTCTTGATGGTGCTGACTGTTTATGGACTTTAAAGGTGCTGTTCACTACTGGACATCCTTTGCTTCAGGTCTAGTGATGAGCGGACTCGCAGATAACCGGGACTGATGGACCTAAATGGATTTAAAAAAAGTCCGGTTCTGGTCCGGAATTGATCGCAGATATCTGGCCGGACGCCGGTCCACATATAAGTCTAATAAGCTTCATTCTTATTTTCTTTATTTTTCCTTTATTTTTTTTTAATTCCCCACTTGCCGGACCCGGATCATTAGCCGGAATTCCCTGAGAACTTTGGGCCCGGGTCAGGCAATTGAGTACGTTGAAAAGCGAGCGAAATTCTGGGTATGCCCCAATATCCAGCGTTTCTGGAGGTTGGTGCAATCCCTTATATATAAAGTAACTGACCTTCGGGTTTCCCTGGATCCTAAATTCTATCTATTAAATATACCACTTGTTCAGCTGGGGAAAAGAGTGAAGCGGTTATTGTTACATATAACTACAGCAGCTAGATGTCTGATTGCCCGCAACTGGAAGTTAGCTCATCCACCCTCACTTACCGATCTCCAATCTCGGATCCAAGATGTGAGAAGGATGGAGTGTCTATCTGCCTTGTCAAATAATACAGTAGATCATTTTGAGAGTGTTTGGTCACTTTGGGACACTTATTGGGCCAATAAAGAATAATAGTGAGGTATGGTCTTGATGGAAGCCTGATATATTCACCCTCCCCACTCCACCCCCCCTTCCTTAAACTTCCCTGTTTAGTCTTGTATTGTTTGTCTTGTCACATCCCCTGTTTTTATTGTATCAGTGGATAATAAGATATGTATACTGATTTTTGGTTTACAGTTATTGCTCACATGCTTGTGAGACATACCTATGCATCCATGTACTTTTTCCATGTCTGTTAAAAAATTTAATAAAACATTCAGTTATAAAAAAAGAAAAGCGAGCGAAACTGGACTTTTACAGTCCGGGATCGCCTATCACTGTTCAGGAACCATTTAAAGTGAAAAGAATGGATACTCGGATCCCGCAGCAGCGCCATTCCGGCTTTGTTGGCGCCACTATTGCCAGCAAGTCACGTATCATTGGATTGCTGCAACCGATCAGATGCTGATGATCAGCTGTAACTGATCAATATTCTATCTTAGCGGATGTCTGCTCTCACAAAGTAATAAAGGCAAGTGGCCAATGACCAATCAGGAAGAGCTGACATTGGTGTAATGGGGCCACTGTCAAAATTGAGTATGCATTGTTTTTATTTTAAATGGGGTCTTAACCTCTTAACAAGCCATGACATACTATGTCCATCATTGGTCATTGCTGTACCTTGATGTGGGCTCACGTCTTTCACTGCACGTCAGCTGATCTGATCAGTCGGCACATGCCTTTAACAGGTTTGTGTGGATAGGAGATCAGCTCAAGACTGTTAACCACTTAAATCCTGCTGTCACACTCTGACAGTGGGATATAACACTTGCCGGAAGAGGGGGCGTTTCTTTCCCTGCTTCCATTGGTGCTTCTGTTATGTGATCACAGGCGCATAAGGATTGTCATGATAGCCAGGGGTCAGCTGATTACCCATGTGTCTATCATCATGATCCTCATGTGAAAGCCAGCTGCAAGCGGCATTAATAAGAGAGTGTGATTTTTGCTATACAGGGCAGTCCTGATGCATATAGGAAGAGAAATCCCTAAAACATTGGACAAATACTCCAGTCAGTAATGTGTTGTATAACTGCAGCAGTGAAGAATATGAGATTATTAATCTTCAAATAATATAGAGCTAATTGATAAGGTAACTGGTATCTGTACTGCTGCATTGAAATACAGGGACACATTTTACAATTCCTAACACACCAGTAATCAAGTTGGCACAATATATTTTACAGCTAGAAATAGGTGTCAGTCAGTACTGGTGTGCTTGCCTTGCTGGTCACATTCGCCTACACTGAGATCTTGCATTTCTTCTGCAGTTCTTTTAGTAAAAAGGGGACTAAATTGCTTTATAAAAATCCTACAAAGTCCAGACATTTTACTATGACTAGATACCTTATAAAAAGGAATGAATAGAGTTGTGTAAAAGAAATAAAAAACATAGCATGGCTAAGAAAGTGGGATATGCTAGCAGAAGCACTACCATCACTGGCACCAGCCATCTGGGCAGTTGTACTATCAAATATAGGCTCCAATTGTCATCATTTGGCTCCAGTGAGTGTATTTATAGGGGGTAAAGTGGAGGCTGTTATGGAATATATGGCACATCACTCTTCTCAGTCACAGTAGGATGATGTTACCTCTAACAGAGACACCAGCAGTTTGTCAGTGTTCTGTACAGAAAGGTCTTTTTGATCACAAATGTCTAAGAGGAATAATTTTTTTGCCTGTTCTTTATTTAAAAAAAATGAAATATCTTTCAGTGCGCTGTGTTATTAAATGGGCTGTTGATTACTACCATGTGATCATTGATTTCTGTCATGAGATCTCTTTGACATTACTTAAAGTGTGTTTGAATATAAGAGCTTACAAATGGATAGAGAAAGTCCTATTAATCCTCAGACTGTTACATGTCTTGTCAGGGCAATTGGAGGCTTTGCAGTATTGCATTTTATGAAAAATCGATTTACTGTGAATCTCTTTTTTTGGAACAATTTGTCGAACCTAACGAATTTCAATTTCAAGATTTGCTCATCTTTACTACCCATACACATAAGAACAAAGCCAACCAAACCTGTCAACTGGAAGGACTGAAAAACTATGAGTATGGTAGCCTCCTAGAAGAAGAAGAATCATCAACATCTATCCATTTGTTACCAAAGAGGATAAGCCCCTGCTAGAGGTACTTGCCTGTGACTAATTCCAATCTTCCCATTCAGAACACATGTACACTCCTCCAAACTAAAGGGGCATGTTTATCGGAGAGATCAGTAGGAATAGCTGTTGGTTGAAGATGCCTATATACTTATTGAAGGTATCTTGACACCTGTTAAAGGCATATTGGTAGCCTTAAATGTTAGTGTGCGCCACGGTGGCTCAGTGGTTAGCACTGCAGCCTTGCAGCGCTGGGGTCCTGGGTTCAAAGGACACCATCTGCAAGGAGTTTGTATGTTCTCCCTGTGTTTGCGTGGGTTTCCTCCGGGTTCTCTGGTTTCCTCCCACATTCCAAAGACATACAGATAGGGACTCTATATTGTGATCCCCAATGGGGACAGTGTTGCCAATGTATGTAAAGCGCTGTGGAATTAATAGCGCTATATAAATGAATAAAATTATTATTAATTATTAGTGTTGGGAAGTTACTATGATGAAGTATGACCACCTTTTTTGTTAATTTTTAGGAAATATCAAGGGACAGCTCTGACAATACCTTTTGCTGCTTTTAATCGTCTACATGCTGCATTTCAACTTTGCACTGCTCATAATTTTGCCTACCTTGCTTTAGTCCATTGCATTTCTGATAATGCTGGATAGTGCCATTGGAGTTGTAGGATTACATCACTTAAATTAGCCCACATTGCGACAAAAATAACCCCGTGCACTACTCAAAGAAGTGACAGAGAAGCCGCCAAGATGACTGATAGACATGGGAAAAGACATTTCTAAAAAAGATAGTAGACAATTGAAATGGGAGTAATAGTTTTTTGTTGCTTAGCCAAGCATGACTTGATTTTAGAAAAAAAAATATTGAAACTTTATCATGGCACTGTGAACAAGCTTCACAATTTTGTACAATGAGATGTATGGCTTGTGCACTGTTTTATGTATCAGTGGGATAGAGATGATACTTGTATCGTTCTTCAGAACAACTTGTGCCCACTGGAGTCTGGCTCAGAATTTTTGTCTTTCTTATTTCTGGGAATACTTGATAATCTCAATATTCCGCATGTGTCTCTGGTGTCCTATTTTTTCCCCTTAGAGGTAAGCATTACAGATATCCAGTAAAGTACATGGCTTACTAGGTAAATAGTTAGATTTAAAAGATTTTTGCTTTATTTTTTATTCTGCATATTAGAGTCATGACTTCTGAAATTAGATTCTGAGAGCTGAATGTATTTTACTTCTAGCAAATGTCTCCTGTACTATTTTAATATATTCCCATACTTGTAAAGGCCCATTTACACACAACGATATCGCTAACGAGATATCGTTTGGGTCACGGTGTTGGTGACGCACATCCGGCCTCATTAGCGATGTCGTTGTGTGTGACACCTTTTTGCGATCAGTAACGATCGCAAAAAGGTGTCAAATCATTCGTCGTGTACACGTCGTTCATTTTTAAAAGATCGTTCCTCGTTTTTGGAATGCAGGTTGTTTGTTGTTCCTGCGGCAGCACACATCGTTATGTATGACACCGCAGGAACGAGGAACATCATCGTACCTGCGGCCACCGGCAATGAGGAAGGAAGGAGGTTGGCGGGATGTTCCGGCCGCTCATCTCTTCCCCTCCACTTCTATTGGGCGGCCGCTTAGTGACACCGCTGTGACGCTGAACGAACCTCCCCCTTAACCCCTTCACGACCGGCCGATTTTTCGCTTTCCGTTTTTTTTTTCGCCATTCTTTTTCTGAGAGACATAACTTTTTTATTTTTCAGTCAATATGGTCATGTGAGGGCTCATTTTTTGCGGAACGAGCTGTACTTTTAAATGAAACCATCAGTTTTACCATATAGTGTACTAGAAAACGGCAAAAAAATTCCAAATGCAGAAAAATTGCAAAAAAAGTGCGATAGCACTATGGTTTTTGAGACATTTTATTCACTGTGTTCACTATATGGTAAAACTGATGTGTGGGTGTGATGCCTCAGGTGAGTGCGAGTTCGTAGACACCAAACATGTATAGGTTTACTTTTATATAAGGGGTTAAAAAAAATCGGAAGTTTGTCCGAAAAAAGTGGCGCACGTTTTACGCCATATTCCGTGACCCGTAGCGTTCTCATTTTTCTGGATCTATGGCTCAATGACGGCTTATTTTTTGCGTCTCGAGCTGACGTTTTTAACGGTACCATTTTTGCACAGAGGCTACGTTTTGATCGCCTCTTATTGCATTTTGCGCAAAAGTTGTGGCGACAAAAAACCATCGTTTTGGCGGTTGGAATTTTTTTGCCGCTACGCCGTATACTGATCAGATTAATTGATTTTATATTTTGATAGATCGGGCGTTTCTGAACGCGGCGATACCAAATGTGTGTATATTTTTTATTTTTTTAAGCCTTTAGTTTTCAATGGGGCGAATGGGGGGTGATTTGAACTTTTAGGTTTTTTTGTTTTTTTTTAATTTTTTAAAACTTTTTTTAACTTTTTTTTTTTTATTTTACTAGTCCCCCTAGGGGGCTATTGCGATCAGCATTCCGATCGCTCTGCAGTATCTGCTGATCACAGCCACAAGGCTGTAAACAGCAGATACGCTGTCTTTCTCTTTTGCTGTGCCGCTGGCACAGCGAAAGTGAAAGCAAGTCAGGTGTAGTACAGGAGTCATCACATGACCCTGTGCTACCATGACAACTATCGGGAGTCACGTGATCACGTCACGTGACTTCCGGTATCGGGCGGTAAGTAAATTTTTACCGCAACGGCGCTTATAATGGCGCTGTCACATATTGACAGCGCCATATAAGGGGTTAAACGGCACAAGCAGATAACGATTCTGCTCGTGCCTAGCAGGCACACATCTCAGCTGTGAAAATCAGCTGAGATGTGTGCCGATCGCAGCATGATGCTGCCGGCAGACCGCGGGCAGTAAGATTATGACCGCAGGGACGTAATTTTACGGCCCGCGGTCGTTAAGGGGTTAAAGGAGAGATTGTTTGGCGGCCACTGCGACGTCGGTGAACAGGTAATTGCGTGTGATGCTGCCATAGCAATATTGTTCTCTACGTCAGCGTTCACCCCGTGATGCGCCACCGACGTGGGCGGGTACTATCACTCACGACATCGCTAGCGATGTTGCAGCGTGTAAAGCCCGCTTAAAGTCCCTGTCACACACAGAGATAAATCTGCGGCAGATCTGTGGTTGCAGTGAAATTGTGGACAATCAGTGTCAGGTTTGTGGCTGTGTACAAATGGAACAATATGTCCATGATTTCACTGCAACCACAGATCTGCCAAAGATTTATCTCTGTGTGTGACAGGGCCTTTAAGCCTGCTTTACACATTGCAATTTCGCATACGATATCGTATGCGATTTGCAACGCCCCCATCGTATGTGTGGCATGTTCAATTTGTTCAACGTGCCACACAAACGATTAATCCCCGTCACACGCACTTACCCGTCCATATGACCTCGATGTGGGTGGCGAACATCAACTTCCTGGAGAGGGAGGGACGTTTGGCGTCACATCGACGTCATGCGGCAGCCGGCCAATAGAAGCGGAGGGGCGGAGATGAGCGGGACGTAAACATCCCGCCCACCTCTTTCCTTCCGCATTACCGGCCGGGAGCTGCAGGACGCAGGTAAGATCTGTTCAATGTTCCCGGGGTGTCACACTGCGATGTGTGTGCCTCGGGAACATTGAACAACCTCACGTTCAATTCATGAGGAATGGACGACGTGCATGCGATGAACGGATTTTCGTTCAATCGCAATCGCAAGTACCTGTCACACACTACAATGTACTTTACGATGCTGGTTGTGCGTCACTTACGACGTGACCCCGCCGACACATCGTAAGATACATTGCAGCGTGTAAAGCTGACTTTAGTCTACTTTATCTATCAATTTACCCATAGAGTGGAGAGGGACAAATTGGAATTTCCTAATTGTGTCTAATTAAAATTTACAAAATATTTTAAATATTCAACAAACGTTTTATAAATATTTTAAAATTTAGTGTTTGAGCAGTTCTTACAATAAGTTCTAAAGTTTTTGGGATTAAGTCAACACCAGTAAGAACAAAGAAATACTCTTTTAAGAAATACGCATTTGGTTTTCAAAAGTCTCCAAAGAAATCTGGAGTGTGCGTTTAATTTATAGGCTTCATGAATATGGGCGTTCCATGTATACAGTTAGGCATTTCTTCCATCATAGTAAATAGCAGAATAAATATCTAGTGTACATAATAAGTAAAGACACTCCCTGTATCTACTCAGCTTAGTCCCACCCTTCGCCAATTCTTTGTTTCAGTGTGTTTTCATGAGAATTATCACATCCTATGAGATTTGGCAGACCCTAAGATATTAACTGTATAATTACTCTAACAATTAGCAATTTGAAGGCGGAGATAAAATAATTAATGACATGAGCACTGGATTGCAATATTTATAATTCAAAACAACTGTAACTAATATCTGGAAGGAAGCTTTCAGTAATTGTAAAGTACTGTAATTTTCATTTTATAAGATGCACCAGATTATAAGATGCGCCCCAAAATTTAGAGAGAAAAAAAGGTAAAAAAAATTATAGGGTCTGTCTTATAATCTGGTGGTGTCTTACTGGAGGTGGGGCGGCAACAGTAGTGGAGCAGGGTCAACAGGAGGGCAGGGGCGATACTGTGAGTGGTGCGGTGGGTGCCCCAGATTCTTGCTGGGGGCGCTGTGAAACAGGCGGACCATCCAGAAACTGCTGGTGGTGTGGGCTTCAAAGAAATGGTGCCCGGAGTTGGCATCTTCGGGCACCATTTTCCTTAAGTAGGCTGCTGGGAGATCATAGGGCCGGAGGTGGTATGTGCTCAGACGAGATCTTGAGCTGAGAGCTCCATCTGCACATGCGCAGACTCCAAGTGCCATTATTTGAGGCCCGCACCGCTAATATTTCCAGGATGGCGGCCCCTGCCACACCGCCAGCAGCACACACAGCGCACTGCCTGCAGCATTGACTTTGCCTTCTGTGACCCCTCTCCACCACCCCATGGTAAGATACATTTGGCTTATAAGACGCACCCCTCATTTTCCTCCCAAATTTTTGGGAGAAAAGATGCGTCTTATAATCCCAAAAATATGGTAGATTTTTTGACAATGAATTCTAGTCTGTAACTCTTCGAGTTGGTTCTAACAGCTGTTAACAAGAAAAAAATCCAGTCAGTATATATATATATATATATATATATATATATATATATATATACACAATATATGTATATATATATATATATATATATATGTACAGTGTGTATACATATATATATATGTATATATATATATAAATATATATATATAACACATGGTTCATTATGTATTGTATAGCATACACTTAGTTTATAATTACTGTAGAACATCCAATCGGAGAAACACACTTCTAGCCTAAACTGGTTTATTACCACAGTTATTTTTTTAAAATTAGTGCAGTGTTTGCATCCATATTCAAAAGGAAGCGTTAAGAAGGCAAAAAAATTATAATTGAACGACCCTTCAATTCTCTTGGCTGCATTAGGGCTCTGACAGCAACAGCTAAGGATTTTTTTCAGATGTTCCATGAAGCCCTCATGAACCCTCTGAGAAAAAGTAGATATTTCCATGCCTGCTTTGCTGGAGATCAGTCCTTTCAGAGGATTCTACTTTTAAGAGGTATTTTCTCTTGATGTCTAGAAATACTGTACCAGCCGCTTCCAGAAATAGAAATGAAAAGGACCCCTGGGGGGACCTGGCAAAACGAGGCAGAAAAAACTTTAAAAATGGAAAAAAAGGTGCCTTAACAAGACATTGAAAAATAAACACTTCAAAACTTCAAACTATAGTTCGATCAAGGAAGCTTTATCGTGGTATATCAAGGTGATGTAAGCCAAGAACAAGAACTTTATTTACCAAAACACTTTCATAAAAGAGTTAAAAAGGCAGCGACATAGTCCTATTATTGAAAAGCCTCAATAGAATGATATCAACCATTTTTATCTTTTTGTAAACCAGACCTCAGAAATTGAAAATGGGTCAGGGATATTTAAGCACACTTTGTGAGAATTAAAAAAGAGCTGTTCTTTCATCACAAGATCTTTGTATCCAGACACATCTATTCTTAACGGCACAAATAAGTTCTACTTTATGATTCAAAGATGAACGATAAGATCATGGTCACACAAGTGTAGAAATCGGATGGGTGGTATCTGATGTTTTATCCAGAGGCGTATC
The DNA here is from genome assembly GCF_048569485.1 of Anomaloglossus baeobatrachus. Lineage (NCBI taxonomy): Eukaryota > Metazoa > Chordata > Amphibia > Anura > Aromobatidae > Anomaloglossus > Anomaloglossus baeobatrachus. The sequence goes on from NC_134359.1 coordinate 108,535,336, forward strand.
TGGGGGGGCACCAGCGGGGCATGTGCACTGAGCGGAACCACCGGCAGGAGGGCTCTGTCGGGCCATCTGATGTGGTGCTCTGAGGTGTGTCCCCGATGGCTGCACTTTCCTTCCCCCCGTAGTACGAGTGAGCAGTTCTCTGAGCTGGCTGTCAAGCTGACAGTCGGCTCATTGAAGGCGTAGAGTGCCGGCTCCCTGTTATCATTTGTACTTGCTTCTTTCAGACGTCAAGTGAGGACAATTGGTGCCCTGACTGCTGGCACTTCCAGGTCATGTCGACGTAAGCAGCGCAATCGCATAACGACTATCAAAACAGCTTGGAGGGGCACCAAGCAGAATAACAATTTGGCAAGGGAAAAAATTTCAGCATGCTGCAATTTAAAGCATAAATCGGGGAATTGAAAGATACTTGCCCACTAAAGTTTGTGGGAGCATGGAAATCATTGAACTGCACTTGGATGACATCCAGGCGCTGTCAAATTTTGGAGGACTCACAGAATGGAGAAAACTGAGACATTTTGTTCTGTATCTTCTCCTCACAGAGTTTTCTGATTATTCCACCCAAGAGAATCAAATCACACTAAGCTGGCACTTGGATCAAACTCTGATCAGTGTCATTAGTGTAATCAGCCCGATTCTCTCGGATGAGAGAATCCACGACTGTCTGACCCTAGTGTAAGATTAATTAATTCACTTTCATACTTGGCTCATCAAATGGGCTCATGCGCACGCTGCTTCTTTTTCGTGTTCACAAAATGCAGCCAAAACTGCAGCCAAAACTGCACCTTGTCAGAGAGAGCCTGGAAATGTCACAAGAAATGTAGGTGCTTTTTTGGTGCTTTTTTGCTGCTTTTTTGGTGCGTTTTTGGCTGCAGTTTTGTCAACAATTGTTTCATGTATTTTTCAGTTCAAACAAGCCCATAAAGCTTGTTGAATTGAAAAAAAAAAAAATTAGAAATAAATAAATAATTAAAAAAAACTGGCGTGCGGTCCCCCCCAATTTTAATGCCAGCCAGATAAAGCCATACTGCTGAAGGCTGGTATTCTCAGGATGGGGAGCTCCACGTTATGGGGAGCCCCCCAGCCTAACAATATCAGTCAGCAGCCGCCCAGAATGGCCGCATCCATTAGATGCGGCTGTTCTGGGACTGTACCCGGCTCTTCCCGATTTACCCTGGTGCGTTGGCAAATCGGGGTAATAAGGAGTTATTGGCAGCCCATAGCTGCCAATAAGTCCTAGATTAATCATGTCAGACGTCTATAAGACACCTTCCATGATTAATCTGTAAATTACAGTAAATAAACACACACAAAATCATTTATTAGAAATAAAAAACAAACACATTCCCTCATTACCAATTTATTAACCTCGACAAACCCTCCATGTCCGGCGTAATCCAGCATGCTCCAGCGTCGCATCCAGCTGTGCTGCATGCAGGTGACCGGAGAAGCAGCAGACACCGCCGCTCCGGTCACCTCCATGCAGCTAATGGAGACAGCCGCGCGATCAGCCTGAGCTGTCACCGAGGTTACCCGCGGCCACCGCTGAATCCAGCGGTGGCCGCGAGTAACCTCAGTGACAGCTCAGCTGATCGCGCTACAGCGTGGAGCCGGCAGGAGCGTGGAGCCGGCAGGAGCGTGGAGCCGGCAGGAGCGTGGAGCCGGCAGGAGCGTGGAGCCCGGGACTTTCAGCGGCGGCGGCGGTGAGAGGGGTCCATCATCTCCCCTGTGCGTGCACGCTGGGGACAGCGGTACGTCGGGGAACACGTGGAGGACGGGACTATCAGCGGCGGCGGCAGCGAGAGGGGGATGGACATTGGCAGCTGAAAACATTGATTTTTCCCTCTCGCTGCCGCCGCTGCTGATAGTCCCGTCCTCCACATCATCTCCCCTGTGCGTGCACGCTGGGGACAGTGGTACTTCGGGGAACACGTGGAGGATGGGACTATCAGCGGCGGCAGCAGAGAGAGATAAAAATCAAGGTTTTCAGCTGCCAATGTCCATCCCCCTCTCGCTGCTGCCGCTGCTGATAGTCCCGTCCTCCACTTCATCTCCCCTGGGGACAGCGGTACTTCGGGGAACACATGGAGGACGGGACGGGACCACTTGCTTGACCTCACTTCCTGACAAATCACCTGCGTTTTTGCTAGCAAAAACGCAGGTAAAAGGCAGGTAAAATGCACCACTTTTGATAACATGCATTTTTTTCCTGCGTTTTTGATGCCCTCATTGATTTCAATGGGTGACAAATGTTGACAAAAACGCAGGAAAGAATGAACATGCTGCATTTTTTTTGTCACAAACTTTTGACAAAAAAAACGCTGACAAATAAACTGCAGTGTGCGCATGACAAATCTGACTTCTCATAGACTTTGCTGGGAAGTCAGATGTCAGAAAGTTCTGCTGACAAAACTGCAGCCAAAAAAGCAGCAAAAAAGCAGCAAAAAAAGCAGCGTGCGCATGTAGCCTTAGGCTACATGCGCACGCTGCTTTTTCGTGTTCACAAACTGCAGCCAAAACTGCAGCCAAAACTGCACCTTGTCAGAGCGAGCCTGGAAATGTCACAAAAAATGTAGGTGCTTTTTTGGTGCATTTTTGCTGCTTTTTTGGTGCGTTTTTGGCTGCAGTTTTGTCAACAATTGTTTCATGTATTTTTCAGTTCAAACAAGCCCATAAAGCTTGTTGAATTGAAAAAAAAATTTAGAAATAAATAATTTAAAAAAAATGGCGTGCGGTCCCCCCCAATTTTAATGCCAGCCAGATAAAGCCATACGGCTGAAGGCTGGTATTCTCAGGATGGGGAGCCCCACGTTATGGGGAGCCCCCCAGCCTAACAATATCAGTCAGCAGCCGCCCAGAATGGCCGCATCCATTAGATGCGACAGTTCTGGGACTGTACCCGGCTCTTCCCGATTTGCCCTGGTGCATTGGCAAATCGGGGTAATAAGGAGTTATAGGCAGCCCATAGCTGCCAATAAGTCCTAGATTAATCATGTCAGGCGTCTATGAGACACCCTCCCTGATTAATCTGTAAATTACAGTAAATAAACACACACGCCCGAAAAATCCTTTAATAGAAATAAAAAACACAAACACATTCCCTCATTACCAATTTATTAACCCCAACAAAGCCCTCCATGTCCGGCGTAATCCAGCATGCTCCAGCGTCGCATCCAGCTCTGCTGCATGCAGGTGACCGGAGAAGCAGCAGACACAGCCGCTCCGGTCACCTCCATGCAGCTAATGAAGACAGCCGCGCGATCAGCTGAGCTGTCACCGAGGTTATGTCGCGGGCGGGGAGGAGGGTGTCAGCACACTATGCTCACCCCCTTCTGCTCGGGTCTGGCGGCTGCTGCTCAGTGGTGGCTCGAGCTGTAGGCCGGATCCCGGGGGTTTCTCGAGCGGCACTCCTCGCCCGTGAGTGAAAGGGAGTTGTTGGGTGCGGGGATGATTATTGTCCGTGACGCCACCCACGGTTGTGGTGATTTCACCACCGCCGCTCTATACGGGGCTCCCGGGGATGGTGATGCGAAGCAGCCAGGTGTTGTGTTGCCCCTCTGTGGGTAGGGGTTGGTGATCCCGGGGCCCGGTGATGGAGATGGAGGTGCAGGGCCTGGTGGGCGCAGGGACGCGGGGGCAGCGCTGTGCCTTGCGGCACTGTGGTACTCACTCAGCCTGAGACGTGGACACAGTTTTACGGTAAACCAAACGGCTGGTAGGACGGTCCCACAGACGGCTGCACCTGCACTCCCGGTAGGTGACGGTGATGTCCCTCTTCCTTGCACCTATGGTTGACTTGTGGTAGCGGTGGATTCCCTCCGGTTACCCGCTTCCCGGCTTCAATCTGGGCCGGAGGAGCCCTACACTTTGCCCGCAGGCGCTGGCCCTGAGAAACTGGTGCCGTGGCGGTGGCGGTGTCTCTCCGGTTCGGGTTGGGCTGTTGCCTTCAATCGGGACTTGGTTGTTGGGGGATCTACGTCCCCTTCACTGACGGATTCGGCAAATTTGGCGACTCCTAGCCCTGCCGGGGTCCGAGAGGCCCCTGCCCTGGTGCTGACTGTCCTTCGGAACACTGCTCCAGACCACCGGGCACACAGCCAACGGGGTCCTTCCAGGAACTTCCAAACGGTCCCCCTCCAGACAGTCACCGCCGTCGCTGACCTTGCTGATCTGGCCCTCCACAAAGCTGGACCCTTCAGGCTTTCTTTCTTTTCTGTCACTTCACTTGCTTTCCTCTTTTTCCACTTTTCTACTTTCACTTTCACTTCCTTAACTCCTCTAACTGAACTCTACTCCTGGTTACTTCCTGCCTCCAGAGCTGTGACCTCCTCGGTGGGCGGAGCCAACCGCCTGGCCCACCCCCTGGTGTGAATCATCAGCCTCTGGAGGAAGGCAACAAGGATTTGTAGTTTAGCTGTGATGTGCCTACCTGGGGTGTGGGGTGTGGTGGTGTTGTGACCTGTGACCCCTGGCTTGCCCAGGGCGTCACATTCCCCCTTAACAAAATGCAGACCGTCCGCGGGCTGCCGTCCTACACCGGTTTTATTTTTCTGAAAAAGATAACATTTGGAATTAACATATTTACATTTTTAATCATAACTCTTCCCAAGACGGGAGGCACATTTCTTTTAACGTTACAAACGGTTTACGGTTACGGTTTCCGCTCTCTCCCACCCAAGCAACCTGGCCCTGATGCTGCCCCTAAAGCCCAGGCAGCACCCCTTGACCCACAGTCCAGCACAAGTTACCCGAGCGGGATCTGTCCTTCCCCTCCAGAGGGTAGCCACCGGTTCCTTTGGTGGCTGGGCCCCAGCCTGCTCTGCTCAGGGCCCTCCCTCCAACCTGCCTCTCCGGAGGCGGCACTGCGGAAAACGGTAATGGTAAACAACACATTTACAAGCCACTTAACGTTTGTGGTGCCCTGCAAGTTCACGGGCTTGTCCATGGATAGTTCCCATGCAAATAAACTTTAAACAGTCCCCACGGGGACAACGGTGCCGGCTCCAGCCGGTTCAATCACTGCAGACAATCAGGTAACTTCTTCTTGGATCAATCATTTTTCATTTTCAACTTTTAAACAAACAAACTCTAAACTCACATAACTGCCTCCCTGATCCCCTCTCTAAAGGACGGTTTCTCTGTACCTAAGTGGGGGTCTACCTAAGTTGGAACGGGTGGACCTCCGGGGACCGGTATCAGTAGGGCTAGGCAGTAGGGCAGAGGGAACAACTGGTTCCACCTCCCGGCTATCGTGTGGGACAGGTGGAGGCATAGGGGAGCTGGGTATAGGTTCATCCCTGGGCACTGGCATCGGTTCTGGCTCACGGTTGACCGCTTCCACCACTTCTTCATCCACGGGTTGTGGGAACAGTATCACTGGAAGAATCACCGCGCCGTTCTGCATAGGCCAGTCTGCTGGGAAGTCACCCATCACCATGTGGATCACCTCTTTTTCCTTTTCCGCTGGTGGAGGAGCTGGCACCTCCGGCATTGTCCTCAAGGCTGGTGGGCACCTCTTCAGATGGTCCCGAGAAACCGTGGCCAAAGTGCCCCCTTGGTCGCGACTGATCTGGTAAGTCTTTCCATTCTCCCATTCGGTGGGCTGAATGACGTAGGGGGTTTGTTCCCACTGATCATCCAGCTTGTGGGCTTTTCTCTTCCGCTTCAACACCACATCTCCAGGCTGGAGAGGCCCAGCAGCCGCTCTTTGATTGAAGTGCCGCTCCTGCTGTTTTCGACTCTGACCCAGGTTCCTCTCCACATACTCCTGAATCTGTCGGTACTGCACCCTCCGCCGGGCATCCCATTCAGCCGTTGCGGGGAGCGTCTCTGGGGCTTCCAATCCCATTTCCAAATCCACTGGCAGCCGGCCAGGCCGAGCTCTCATCAGATACGCTGGGGTGCACTTCGTTGAACTGGATGGGATATTATTGTACATATCGACCAAGTCAGGCAGCTTTTCCGGCCACAGGTTCCGTTCCTCTAGCGGCAACGTCTTGAGGAGACCCAGGACTAGATGGTTCATCTTCTCACACATACCGTTGGTCTGGGCATGGTAAGGGGTGGTCCGGATCTTCTTGCAACCATACAGCTAACAAAACTCATGGAATACCTCCGCCTCAAAGGCTGGACCTTGGTCGGTGAGCACCCTCTCAGGGTATCCATGGGGCCGACAGAAGTACGCCTGGAACGCTCTCGCAGCGGTACGGCCGGTTAAGTCCTTGACCGGGACAACCACCATGAACCGCGAATAATGGTCTACTATGGTCAGAGCGTAGGTATACCCACTTCGGCTGGGAGTGAGCTTTACATGGTCCAAGGCGACCAGCTCCAACGGTTGGTGTGTAACGATGGGATGCAGGGGGGCCTTCTGGCTAGCTTCATCCTTCCTCCTCAACGTACAAGGACCACATTCCCGACACCAGGCTTCCACCGATTCCCGCATCCCACTCCAATAGAACCGCTCTCTTAACAGCATCTCCAGCTTCTTCCATCCGAAGTGGCCGGCACCATCATGGTACGCCTGCAGAACGGTGGGCACATCAGCCTGGGGAATAACCAACTGGCGGGTCTTCTCGTGGGTCTTCGGGTTAATCAGCTCCCGGTACAGCCTCCCCTGATGCAGGCACAGCCGGGTCCGTTCTTTCCACAAGCGTTGGGCCTCCGCTGGGGCGGCAGGGTCCATCCCGGCGGCGCCTTGCTCTACCAGGTTCTTGACCAGGCGGACCGCAGGTGCCTGATTCTGAGCTTCTTGCCACTTCTGACTGGGTAGCGGATCCAGATTCACCCGTTGTTGATGGACATGGACCTTCTCAACCGATGGCCGGTGGAATGCAGGCAACTCGATCTCCTCGAGGTCATCGTCTTTGCACTCGCCTTCTGACAAGTGGGGCATTCGGGAGAGGGCATCAGCATTGATGTTGACACGACCGGCCCTATACTTGATGGTGAAGTCGTAGTTGGCCAGTCTGGCTACCCACCGTTGTTCTAATGCACCCAGTTTGGCCGTGTCCAGGTGAGTCAACGGATTGTTATCCGTAAAAGCGGTGAACTTTGCGGCGGCCAGGTAGTGGCGGAACCGCTCGGTGATAGCCCACACCAGTGCCAGGAGCTCAAGCTTGAAAGAGCTATAGTTCTCAGGGTTCCTTTCGGTCGGTCGGAGTTTTCGACTCGCATAGGCAATCACTTTCTCCTTGCCTTCCTGGACCTGGGACAGGACTGCTCCCAAACCCACATTGCTGGCATCAGTGTGGAGAATGAATGGGCAGCCGTAGTCCGGATACGCCAGGACCTCTTCTCCGGTCAAAGCCGCCTTCAGCTGACGGAAGGACTCCTCGTGCTTGTCCTCCCACACCAGTGGGGCTGGTCTTCCCCCTTTGGTCTGTCCCACGAGGAGGTCTTGCATGGAGGCAGCCATCTTCGTGTACCCCTTGATGAAGCGCCGGTAGTACCCCACCAGACCCAGAAACTGCCTTACTTCCCTTACTGTAGTTGGTCTCAGCCAGCTCTGGATGGCAGTGATCTTCTCAGGGTCGGGAGCGACACCATCCGCACTCACCACATGCCCTAGATACTGCACCCTGGGCTTCAGCAGGTGGCATTTAGAGGGCTTCAATTTCATCCCGTACTTGGCAAGGGACGCGAACACCTCGGCCAGGTGCTCCAGATGGGCTTCATACGTCTGGGAATAAACAATCACATCATTCAAAGTACAGCAGGACGGTCTCGAAGTTTAAATGTCCCAAGCAGCACTCCATTAGCCGTTGGAAGGTTCCAGGGGCATTGCACAGCCCAAACGGCATGCTATTGAATTCGCAGAGCCCCATCGGGGTGGTGAAGGCGGTCTTCTCCCGGTCTTCCGGGGCCACAGCCACTTGCCAGTATCCACTGGTGAGGTCCAGGGTAGAGAAATAATTTGCCGTCCGCAGTGCGGCTAACGATTCTTCAATACGGGGCAGCGGGTAGGCATCTTTGTGGGTTATCTGATTAATCTTCCGGTAGTCCACACACATCCGCATGGTACCATCCTTCTTCTTGACCAGTACCAACGGAGCGGCCCAGGGACTACAGCTATCCCGAATGACCCCTGCCTCCTTCATATTCCTCAACATATCTTTGGCACACTGGTAATGTGCAGGGGGAATAGGCTGGTACCTCTCTTTGATAGGGGGGTGTTCACCAGTGGGGATGTGATGTTGGACCCCTTTGATCTGCCCGAAGTCTAGTGGGTGCTTACTGAATACCTGTTCATACTCCTGCACCACCCTGTATACCCCCGCTTTGTGATGTGTAGGGGTAGTGTCAGTGCCCACATGTAGCTGTTGGTGCCACTCTTTCACCTCCCCCTGCGGTGGGGAAGTGCTGGGAACAGGTGGGGAGACCGAGGGACTGGTTTCATGGATGGTGTGAGGGTCTAGGGTGAGCAGTTTGGCGATGGTAGCATACCGGGGAAGCCTGACTTCTTCCTCCCCACAATTCAACACCCTCACGGGCACCCTCCCCTTTTTCACGTCTACCACCCCTCGGGCGGCTATTACGGTGGGCCAGTGCTCGGAGGGTATGGGCTCCATCATGGCAGGGTAGTCACGCCCCTGAGGTCCTACTGCTGCCCTACACCAAATCATCATCTCACTTCTAGGGGGCACAAGCAACGGGGCTACATCCACTCTCACTCCACCAATCTCTCCTCCTGTGGAATTTACATGCTGGCGGTACATCAAGGCTCGAATCTCACGCTGCACAGCTCTCTGTCGGCTCCCCGCCGCCGTGGCGGCCAGCTGTTGCAATAGGGCCAACACATCACCCATACAGTGCTCCATCACATTGGTTCCTAGCACTATCTTCGGGTTATGATCACTGGGCTCATTCATGATCACAATCATACCCTGGTGTTGCAGTTCAGCTTGCCCCACTGTCATGGCCACCTGCTTATACCCTACTTGGGTCAAGGGGAGTCCACTGGCAGCAATCAGCGTTATGCTAGTATCTGGGGGTGCCAGCTCGTCCGCCCCCCAATACCGCTGGTACAATGTGTATGGTATGGTGGTTACCTGGGATCCAGTGTCCAAGAGAGCCATCACCGGTATACCGTCCACAACCACGGGAATGATGGGTCGAGCTCCGATATACCGATCCCGCCAGTCCGAGGGGCCACGGGGTTCTACTCCTGAGGATTGGCCCGGGGCCCCAGGGGTTGCTCGTTTAACGGGCACTCTCAAAAGTAATGCCCCGGCTTACGGCACTTGTAGCAGATTGGAGGCCTGCTCCGCGGGGGATTAGCACCTCTCCGCTGCATCCAGGGTACATCTTCAGGGCTGTCAGCAAGCTGTATTTGTGCTGGAGGCTGAGATCTGGTCAGGGGTTGTAGTGCAGCAAGGATTTTGGCAAGGTCTCCGTCCATGCGACGGACCTGGGCTGCCAGTTCTTCCACTGTGCTGCTCGGGGCTGCAGGCATTGGAGAGGTTGGTTTGGCTGAGGCCGCCACAACGGGAGCCGTCTCGACGGGCCACGGGGCGGGTTCCAGAACTTCGGCAGCTGGGGGCTGGAGTGCTTTAATGGCCCGCTCCTTTAGCACAGCAAAGTCCACATCAGGGTGTTCCAGGGCCCACAGCCGGAGTTGTTTACGATCCTCAGGGGACCTCATCCCCTGCGCGAATTGCTCCACTAACATCTTGTTGCTATCCGCCTTATTAATAGGGTTCACTCGCCTCAGCGTGCGGAGGGCGGTCTGCAGACGTAGAGCGTAGTCCCGAATGCTATCCCCAGCTCGTTGCCGGCACTGGTAAAACTGCATCCTCAGCTCAGCTTCAGTCCGGGTCTCGAAGGCAGTCTGTAGCTTCTCAAAGATGGTGGCTACAGAGAGCTGGTCCCCCTCGGCCCAGGTCTCCGCTTCCTGCTCCGCCGCACCGGTTAACTGGCCTAGCACTATCGCTGCACGTTGCTTATCAGTCAGGGGGTACAGCTCTAGCAACGGGTTAAGCTTTTTCCGGAAGGCCTGTAGGGCATCCGGTTTCCCGTCATACTGCGGTAGCCAGGCAGCTCTGGGCGCATAGGGCAAGGAGAACGGCATGACCTGAGCGAGCGCGGGGGCCGCGGCACCTCCCGCCAGTACGGCCGGGACCTGGGCAGGCCCATTCCCATCCGCGGGTGCCGCTGCGGCTGTGACCACCGCTCCTCCAGCGGCTCCGTCGGGCGCAGACATCTTGTTTCCGTCCCCCTTAGCTCTTTCCGGCCCCTCCTCTCTCGGGGCGGGGTTTTGACCTTCGCGCCTCTACTGCTCGAGAAGACGCTCGAGCGGGAACTTTTCGCGCCAAAGATGGCGGCTTCTGAAATTTTCCTGCCGGACACCTCCGGCAGTAACAAGGCGCACCTCTACCAGACGGCAGAGCGGTAAGATCCTGTTCACAGCGCCAAGTTGTCGCGGGCGGGGAGGAGGGTGTCAGCACACTACGCTCACCCCCTTCTGCTCGGGTCCGTCGGCCGCTGCTCAGTGGTGGCTCGAGCTGTAGGCCGGATCCCGGGGGTTTCTCGAGCGGCACTCCTCGCCCGTGAGTGAAAGGGAGTTGTTGGGTGCGGGGATGATTATTGTCCGTGACGCCACCCACGGTTGTGGTGATTTCACCACCGCCGCTCTATACGGGGCTCCCGGGGATGGTGATGCGAAGCAGCCAGGTGTTGTGTTGCCCCTCCGTGGGTAGGGGTTGGTGATCCCGGGGCCCGGTGATGGAGATGGAGGTGCAGGGCCTGGTGGGCGCAGGGACGCGGGGGCAGCGCTGTGCCTTGCGGCACTGTGGTACTCACTCAGCCTGAGACGTGGACACAGTTTTACGGTAAACCAAACGGCTGGTAGGACGGTCCCACAGACGGCTGCACCTGCACTCCCGGTAGGTGACGGTGATGTCCCTCTTCCTTGCACCTATGGTTGACTTGTGGTAGCGGTGGATTCCCTCCGGTTACCCGCTCCCCGGCTTCAATCTGGGCCGGAGGAGCCCTACACTTTGCCCGCAGGCGCTGGCCCTGAGAAACTGGTGCCGTGGCGGTGGCGGTGTCTCTCCGGTTCGGGTTGGGCTGTTGCCTTCAATCGGGACTTGGTTGTTGGGGGATCTACGTCCCCTTCACTGACGGATTCGGCAAATTTGGCGACTCCTAGCCCTGCCGGGGTCCGAGAGGCCCCTGCCCTGGTGCTGACTGTCCTTCGGAACACTGCTCCAGACCACCGGGCACACAGCCAACGGGGTCCTTCCAGGAACTTCCAAACGGTCCCCCTCCAGACAGTCACCGCCGTCGCTGACCTTGCTGATCTGGCCCTCCACAAAGCTGGACCCTTCAGGCTTTCTTTCTTTTCTGTCACTTCACTTGCTTTCCTCTTTTTCCACTTTTCTACTTTCACTTTCACTTCCTTAACTCCTCTAACTGAACTCTACTCCTGGTTACTTCCTGCCTCCAGAGCTGTGACCTCCTCGGTGGGCGGAGCCAACTGCCTGGCCCACCCCCTGGTGTGAATCATCAGCCTCTGGAGGAAGGCAACAAGGATTTGTAGTTTAGCTGTGATGTGCCTACCTGGGGTGTGGGGTGTGGTGGTGTTGTGACCTGTGACCCCTGGCTTGCCCAGGGCGTCACAGTTACCCGCGGCCACTGCTGAATCCAGCGGTGGCCGCGAGTAACCTCAGTGACAGCTCAGCTGATCGCGCTACTGCGTGGAGCTGACGACAGGAGCGTGGAGCTGACGACAGGAGCGTGGAGGACGGGACTTTCAGCGGCGGCGGCGGTGGCAGTGAGAGGGGTCCATCATCTCCCCTGTGCGTGCACGCTGGGGACAGCGGTACTTCGGGGAACACGTGGAGGACGGGACTATCAGCGGCGGCGGAAGCGAGAGGGGGATGGACGTTGGCAGCTGAAAACATTGATTTTTCCCTCTCGCTGCCGCTGCTGCTGATAATCCCGTCCTCCACATCATCTCCCCTGTGCGTGCACGCTGGGGACAGTGGTACTTCGGGGAACACGTGGAGGACGGGACTATCAGCGGCGGCAGCAGCGAGAGGGAAAAATCAATGTTTTCAGCTGACAATGTCCATCCCCCTCTCGCTGCCGCTGCTGATAGTACCCGTCCTCCACATCATCTCCCCTGGGGACAGCGGTACTTCGGGGAACACGTGGAGGACGGGACGGGACCACTTGCCTGACCTCACTTCCTGACAAATCACCTGCGTTTTTAGTACCAAAAACGCAGGTAAAAGGCAGGTAAAATGCACCACTTTTGATTAGCATGCATTTTTCCTGCGTTTTTGATGCCCTCATTGTTTTCAATGGGTGACAAATGTTGACAAAAACGCAGGAAGAATGAACATGCTGCATTTTTTTTGTCACAAACTTTTGACAAAAAAAACGCTGACAAATAAACTGCAGTGTGCGCATGACAAATCTGACTTCTCATAGACTTTGCTGGGAAGTCAGATGTCAGAAAGTTCAGCTGACAAAACTGCAGCCAAAAAAGCAGCAAAAAAGCAGGAAAAAAAGCAGCGTGCGCATGTAGCCTAAAAGTATAGGGCGGGAACCTCACCACTGGTGTGGGTGGAGGCCGGCATAACTTTGGTTAGGGGGGATGTGACACCAGGGGGGGACGAGGAAACCATTGGGTTTTATATAGGGCAGTCTGTGGGTTGAGGATCCCTTTGGCCTGCGTTCCCCTGGGATAGTCCTACCTGCCCTCCCTATTGAGTGTTAGCAGGGTCATGCTGGCTTTTGGCAGTTGGGGTGGGCCCTCGAAGTTGTCCTAAATTGTTACTGAGGGTTCATAGAGATTCGGATCCCTTTATTTTGCAAGTTTTGGTTGTTGGTCTGATGATTTGGGGGACCGCCAGCAATGGGATTTAGGGTCCCATGTTTTGTATTAATCCCTTCCCTCCCTTTCTATTGGTGCTCCCGAGTTGGTGGTTACGTCTGGGAGTAAGGGGCACTTTGCACACTGCGACATCGCAGGTGCGATGTCGGTGGGGTCAAATTGAAAATGACGCACTTCCGGCATCGCATGCGACATCGCAGTGTGTAAAGGCTGGATGATACGATTAACGAGCGCAAAAGCGTCGTAATCGTATCATCGGTGCAGCGTCGGCGTAATCCATGATTACGCTGACGCGACGGTCCGATGTTGTTCCTCGCTCCTGCGGCAGCACACATCGCTGTGTGTGAAGTCGCAGGAGCGAGGAACGTCTCCTACCGGCCTCACTGCGGCTTCCGTAGGATATGCGGAAGGAAGGAGGTGGGCAGGATGTTTACATCCTGCTCATCTCCGCCCCTCCGCTCTGATTGGCTGCCTGCCGTGTGACGTCGCAGTGACGCCGCACGACCCGCCCCCTTAACAAGGAGGCGGGTCGCCGGCCACAGGGACGTCGCACGGCAGGTGAGTGTGTGTGTGAAGCTGGCGTAGCGATAACTTTCGCTACGCCAGCTATCACCACATATCGCTGCTGCGACGGGGGCGGGCACTATCGCACTCGGCATCGCAGCATCGGGCTGCGATGTCGTAGTGTGCAAAGCCCGCCTAAGTGTCGTTCAAGGGGAAGTTAATGGTTATGAGGTTATTAGTTAATCACCAGATTTATGGGCGTCAAGGACCCCACCCAATCTAAGTTATTTTCTGATGTATATATGTTAAATAAAAGCCTGCTGTGGCCATTTCATCCAACTCTGTTGTCTGTGTTTATTTCATAGCCTAGGGGTAAGGGGACAGGAGAAAAGGGTTTATGGTTGGGTCACTGAAACTTGACTATACCAAAGTCAAGGGATTTGTCATGAGGACAAACTCTTTCTGTATGGAACTCAGCCAGTTAATCAGCTGATTATTACAGGCCAGACTAATTTAATCCTTAGGGATAAGCCGGTATTCCTGGCAAAAGCTGCATCTAACTATGTTTCCCCCCTGAAAGAAGATCCAGTGATGCATGGGAGAGTCAGATCTACAAGAGTGGTAGCTGCTATGATATGGACAGAGGTAATATTTAGAAGGAAACTAATTGAACAGTAAAACACTTTTGGAACAGCTACACCTCTGGACCTCCACATACTCATGCACGCTCGAATTGGAAGAGTGCACATGTTTTATGAATGGAAACAGAAGAGTAAGTTGTTATTTACCTCTCTCCCCTGAGAGCAAAGTATTGGTCCATATAAATTATAACATTTTTAGTATTTTTTACCCTTTACCATTTGCCGAACGTCTGACTGAAGAACCCCATTGACTTAGTATTGACATTGACCATCGATCGTGTTTTAATCCACTTCTTCAGCAAACTATGTTTTCTGCTTTTTGTTGGAATAGGAAGGTCTGAAATTGAACAGTCTTGTGTCTCATTCATGGCATAAAACTGTTTTGGTGAATGAGGACCTATAAAAATTATCCTGTAAAATTCGCACAAGGGAAACAGAGTTATTTTTCATGGCCCACTTGGTACTATAGTTGGCCTCTCATTACCATTGAGTTATGCTATTGATTCACCCACCCCAGGGTCGGGGGTACTTGGAATCGGGCCGGACTAGTCCGGGGATGTCAGCGGTGGCGGTGCTCGGGTCTGTGACCCTGGAGGAGTCTTTTAATAAAGGGGTAGATGATGATGGGAGTTATAGACAATATTAGATAAAGTTTGTGACACCACTTGCGGTGTGTGGCTATGAGAAGGAGCCACCGCTGCGTAGTCTCTCACGGCTGGGGCTGTTGGTATTGAGCAGCTTGGATGTTATGGCCCTCCGCAAGTAGAGCTATGCCCCAGGGAAGAATGATGATGGTTGTAGTATAGTGAAAGTTGGTGATGCAGAGGTGCTGGAAGAATTCAGACGACACAGGATTACGGTTCAACTTGTTCTTTACTCACTGATTCTGTGGTATTGCCGCCCACCTGGTTCTGGTCTCTGGCAATGTGGGTCTCAGGTGATCCTGTGTTCCTTTGATCCCGATGTCAGTGTTGTGACCTGGTGAGCTCTTCCTCCATGCACCCTTCTGTAATTGGTGGGTCCCCGTGGCCTGAAGCATTTTGCATTATGATTACACTTACCTTTTATCTATGAGAAATACAAGCACAGCTGTAATAGTGATAGGGTGAAATAATTCAGATTCTAACCAAGAAGAAGTATTATAATTTTGGATCTAGTGTGTTTGAATACTTATGCCTTACAAAGTTTTTCTTCACCAGTTTTATAATTATAGATGCCAGAGTTGCCAACCGTTCACTAATTCCAGGACAGTCTGTAAAAATAGTGTACTTTTTTGACCTTTCCATAAAAAAAACCTTTAAGGCACTTGTGATTTTTTAAAAAAAAACTGAGGATACTTATGGATTATTTTGATTGTATTTATCATTGTTTTACAGTTTACAGTGAGTGACGTTAATGGCTTCTTATCAAAATTATGGGCTATAGACATATCTCACTTATAACTATAAGGAGTATCATTTCTCGTTGTGGAGCGTGCTTGATATGTCATGGTAAGGAGGCTTATAAGTCATGCAATTCTTGTCAAGGAAATTACATATAAAATTGCCTCTTCAGAGAGGATCATTACATTTCTTATAAGCCTCCTTACCCGAGTACATGAAGTTTGTCACTCTCCACAAGGAGAAATGTTGCCCCTTAGATCGCAGTCAGAAGCTTCTCATACAGACAATTGAGATCCCATACTTTGCACTAATGAGGGGCAACACCTCAAAATCTTGTCTACAAATTGAGATTTTGGTTTGGCTTTTATTAAGGACTAGAAGGTGGCCCGATTCTACGCATCGGGTATTCTAGAATTTACGTATTGTGTAGTTCATGTATGATTCTTGTTATATATATATATATATATATATATATATATATATATATATATATATATATATATAGAGAGAGATGTTGTTGTGTGTAGTTACCAAGTGTTTGTGTAGGGCGCTGTACATGTTCTGGGTGTTGTCTGGGTGTGGCGGGGGGTGAGAGCGGTGTTGTTTGTGTGTTGCGTTGTTTGTGGAGCGCTGTGTGTCTGTAGCGTTGTGTGTGTGTTGCGTGGTTTGTGTGTGTGTGGTGTGTTTTGGGGGAGGTATGTTTTGTGCAATGTGTGTGTTGTGCGGTATGTGCGTCTATTTGTGTGTGCAGCGTTGTCTGTGTGTGGGTGTCTGTGTAGGGCAGTTGTTTGTGGTTCCCAGTGTGTGTGTGGTGTTTGAGCAGTGCGCACGCGCGTGTGTGTGTGTTGGGGGGAGGTGTGCACTTCCCATCGTGCTCCATCCCCCATGCAGCGCACTCCCCATCGTGCTCCATCCCCCATGCAGCGCACTCCCCATCGTGCTCCATCCCCTATGCTGCGCACTCCCAAACGTGCTCCATCCGCCATGCAGCGCACTCCCCATCGTGCTCCATCCCCCATGCTGCGCACTCCCAAACGTGCTCCATCCGCCATGCTGCGCACTCCCCATCGTGCTCCATCTCCCATGCTGCGCACTCCCAAACGTGCTCCATCCGTCATGCTGCGCACTCCCAAACGTGCTCCATCCGCCATGCTGCGCACTCCCAAACGTGCTCCATCCGCCATACTCCGCACTCCCCATCGTGCTCCATCCCCCATGCAGCGCACTCCCCATCGTGCTCCATCCCCTATGCTGCACACCCCCCATCGTGCTCCATCTCCCATGCTGCGCACTCCCAAACATGCTCCATCCGCCATGCTGCGCACTCCCAAACGTGGTCCATCCGCCATGCTGCGCACTCCCAAACGTGCTCCATCCGCCATACTCCGCACTCCCCATCGTGCTGCATCCCCCATGCTGCGCACTCCCAAACGTGCTCCATCTGCCATGCTGCGCACTCCCAAACGTGCTCCATCCCCTATGCTGCACACCCCCCATCGTGCTCCATCTCCCATCCTGCGCACTCCCAAACGTGCTCCATCCGCCATGCTGCGCACTCCCAAACGTGCTCCATCCGCCATGCTGCGCACTCCCAAACGTGGTCCATCCGCCATGCTGCGCACTCCCCATCGTGCTCCATCCCCCATGCTGCGCACTCCCAAACGTGCTCCATCCGCCATGCTGCGCACTCCCCATCGTGCTCCATCTCCCATGCTGCGCACTCCCAAACGTGCTCCATCCGCCATGCTGCGCACTCCCAAACGTGCTCCATCCGCCATGCTGCGCACTCCCAAACGTGCTCCATCCGCCATACTCCGCACTCCCCATCGTGCTCCATCCCCCATGCAGCGCATTCCCCATCGTGCTCCATCCCCTATGCTGCGCACCCCCCATCGTGCTCCATCTCCCATGCTGCGCACTCCCAAACGTGCTCCATCCGCTATGCTGCGCACTCCCAAACGTGGTCCATCCGCCATGCTGCGCACTCCCAAACGTGCTCCATCCGCCATACTCCGCACTCCCCATCGTGCTGCATCCCCCATGCTGTGCACTCCCAAACGTGCTCCATCCGCCATGCTGCGCACTCCCAAACGTGCTCCATCCGCCATGCTGCGCACTCCCAAACGTGCTCCATCCGCCATGCTGCGCACTCCCAAACGTGCTCCATCCGCCATGCTGTGCACTCCCAAACGTGCTCCATCCGCCATGCTGCGCACTCCCAAACGTGCTCCATCCGCCATGCTGCGCACTCCCAAACGTGCTCCATCCGCCATGCTGCGCACTCCCAAACGTGCTCCATTCGCCATGCTGCGCCAGCATCAGCCTCTCTACCCGCAGCATCAGCCTCTCTGCCCGCAGCATCAGCCTCTCTCCTCCCAGCATCAGCCTCTCTCATCCCAGCATCAGCCTCTCTCATCCCAGCATCAGCCTCTCTGTCCCCAGCATCAGCCTCTCTGTCCCCAGCATCAGCCTCTCTCCTCCCAGCATCAGCCTCTCTGTCCCCAGCATCAGCCTCTCTGTCCCCAGCATCAGCCTCTCTGTCCCCAGCATCAGCCTCTCTGTCCCCAGCATCAGCCTCTCTCATCCCAGCATCAGCCTCTCTCATCCCAGCATCAGCCTCTCTGTCCCCAGCATCAGCCTCTCTGTCCCCAGCATCAGCCTCTCTGTCCCCAGCATCAGCCTCTCTCATCCCAGCATCAGCCTCTCTCATCCCAGCATCAGCCTCTCTGTTCCCAGCATCAGCCTCCCCATCCCAGCCTTCCCCAGGATCAGCCTCCTCCAGCACGCCATGCTCCTCTGCCGACACTCACACACACCCGATCGCATACACTCACACACACCCGATCGCATACACTCACACACACCCGATCGCATACACTCACACACACCCGATCGCATACACTCACACACACCCGATCACATACACTCACGCAGACACACATTGACGATATTGCACATACGCGCTCATACTCACAACAGCCGGAGATACCACATGCTTCTGGCCATGTGATCCTCCGGCAGGTCCTGGAAGGTCACAACAGCACAGTATCGAGGCCGAGAAGCAAGCGATATCGCCGGATGCTGTGAGTATATGGATGCGATGTGATGTGTGTGTGAGGTGTGTGTGAGAGTGAGTGTGAGCCGGTGTACACTGGTAACTATGATACACATCGGGTAACCAAGGGACCTTAGTTACCCGATGTGTATAATGGTTACCAGCGTTCACGGCCTCCGTCAAGATCCCAGCATCGCAAGGTTATGTCTGGCGCTGCTGGGATCCTGACGGAGCCGGTGTAGAAGCAAGCGATATCCCAGGATGTTGTGAGTGTGTGGATGTGATGTGTGAGGTGTGTGAGAGAGTGAGTGTGATCTGATGTGTGTGTGTGTACTCACCTGGGAATCGGAGCTCCGTGTCAGTTGGGCCAGAGCGAGCGTGCATTGCGTGAGGGGGGCGGGGCCTGCAGAGAGCCGGGGCGAGAGGCCAATCCGTGTGCGGGGGCGGGGCCATGGCGAGCCCAGCGGCCAATCAGCTTTGTGTCACCGTAAGGACACAATTTTGGAGCATGACAGACAGACAGACAGACATACAGACAGACAAACAGACAGACAGACAGACAGAATAAGGCAATTATATATATAGATTGGCAATCCTTGAATAAGGCTCTACTAGCTGAAACATGTTGGATTTCTCTTAATGTGTCCCCCCTCACTGTTTTCATGATCGATGGATCTTTTTTAATAGAACCTCAATAAATATTTTTAACCTTCTTTGAAGTGCTGGAGATCATACTCTAGTTTCCTTGTCTGTGTTCTGCCTGAGGCCAGGGCAGCTCCGTGCACCAACACCGATCCTGACCTGGACTTTAGGAAGGGTGAGCTGAACTACTTTTTCTATTTTCTGTACTTTTATTGGACAAGCTTGTGAATTTTTTTAACCCCTTAGATACAAGTAAACCTATACATGTTTGGTGTCTTCAAACTCAGGCATCATACCCACACATCAGTTTTACCATATAGTGAACACCGTGAATAAAACATCCCAAAGACTATTGTGCCATCAGACTTTTTTTGCAGTTTTTCCACACTTGGAATTTTTTTGCTGTTTTCCAGTACACCATATGGTAAAACTTATGGTTTCATTTAAAAGTACAACTTGTCCCGCAAAAAAACAAGCCCTCATATGGCAAGATTGACAGAAAAATAAAAAAGTTACGGCTCTCGGAAGAAGGGGAGCAAAAAACAAAAACGGAAAGTGCCCCGGGGCTGAAGAGGTTAAGAGAGTATTGAAATCTCAAAATGCTGAAACCGTTAGAGCAAATTGGGTTGAAACATTTGCTACTCAAGCCCCAAAGAGACAAACCATTTACCGCATTTGTGACAAATTCAATGCCACTGGCTCAATCCTTAATGCTCCAAAAACTGGTCGACCCAAAACAGCCTGTACAGAAAATGGTAAGCAACTTGTTGCTGAGACATTGGTTCAGAGTCCAAAAAAGTCCACCAGAAGAGTCTCTTTAGAATTTGGGAATTTCACGAGCTTCTATCATGCAAATCCTGAAATCTACTGGGTGTAAAGCTTATCCTCCACGTCTAATTAATGGTTTATTGGAGGATGATCCAGAGAGGTGGTTGCAATTTAGTGAGATTATGCTTAACGAAATTGAAGAAAATCCAGTAAATTGAGATAACATTATGTGGAGTGATGAAGCTTCTTTCAAATTATCCGGCCATATTAACAGACATAATTGTATTTACTAGTATAATGAGAACATGCATTTAACATTAGAGCAACAACTGTGTCAATGCTTGGGGTGGTATTTTAAGTTTTGGTGTTTTAGGACCAATATTTTTTGATGGAATAGTCACAGGAGATAAGTATCTCGAAATTCTAATGAATTAAGTTGTTCCCCACTTACAGCAACAGTCTAATTCAAATTACCTTTATTTCCAACAATATGGGGCCCCTCCACATTATTCAAGAGTAGTCCTTCGAGTATCTTGATGAAACATTTCCTAATAAATGGATTGGCCAAAGAGGCCCACTTGATTGGCCACCAGACTTGACCCCTATGGATTTTTTTTCTTTTGGGGAGTACTCAAGGACAAAGTTTATTGTCGAAAACCAAAACGTGTCAGTGATTTGAAAAATTACATAAGAGATGCATTTCAAAAAATTGATACCCGAAGAGACTTGTGCAAAAATGTTTGTCGAGGCATAAGAGGCAGATTTATATATATATATATATATATATATATATATATATATCATTAGAAATTAGTGCAGATCCCAGTACTTACATGTCCCGTACTGGACATCTGCTCTATACAGCCATACAAGGAATAAATAATAAATATAGTGATTATACAGAAATATTGCAAACTGCAAAAATCATGCCAGGGCAAAGGTTATGCCAACATACACTGGCAAAACTACACCAGTATATGATGCAAACTGATACTACCATAATGTGTCCAAAGTTACAGCTATACAGAGCTGAAAAAGATACAACTATAATAGGCCCACATAATACCATCATGCCCATACAGTATCTACATGATAGCCAAAACAATAATTAAATTCAATTACTCATAGTTGATGTCAGCTCTGGTTTTCCTTGATGGTGTTATCTCTTCCCTCCATGAGACCACGACTGTCATAGAATATTTTGTTCAAACCGCAGTCAATCTTGACCATGGTGATCAAAGGGTTAAATGGCTACAAGTTCTTCTGATCCTTACCATTATAGAAGGAGAAAATCCACATGACTTATTCCAAAATAACAACATACCATAGCACTTTGGAGTAAGACCCTTAATGGACACCAATGCGCCATTTTCTTGAAGCCATTAGGTGGTTAAAACACAGGGCTCTCTAAGGAAGATCTCACTATAGCATAGTCATCAATGAGGTATAAAAAAACAAATAAGAACAAAAAAATAGTAAATAGAGCAATTACTATTTTATTACGAACTAGAGTTATCACAAAGTTTTTGGTAGCTCCGGAGTTCTGGACCACCAGCAACTCACAATAAATATTCTCCTGGGTCTCCAGGATCTCCAATTATCTATTGTGTATACATTTTTACAGAAATAATTGGAGTCCTCCTGCAGTGAGCTACTGTCGAAATAGGCGGGTAGCATTTTTTCCTCAACAAACACAAATGTAGAAGAAAACTTGGTTTATGGCATCCCTAGGGACATATGGACTCTGTATCAACTAAGCATTTCTTAAAAGTAAAAGTGCGTTATCAGATCACCCTAGGCCAGTGAAAATAAAAATGTCATCTGGGACAACTCAGTCTTTGGTTCTCGTGTTTCATTGTATTCTTTAATTCTAAATTGAAAATGTTCAAAGACAAAATTACCTTGTCCCTTTTTAGGCAGGTGTTCTTTTTTTTCACTACTGTATATTTAGTTGCAGGCAGATTTCAACAGTATGGTTGAAACAGCCCTTCAAATACACTGATGAGCAAAAGGGTAACAATATTTTGAACTTTTCACTTTCAGGCTCATTATCTCACCATCCACTACAGCTTCAAATGCGAGATTACCATAATTTTATAGATAATCATCTTGGCTATCTCATACATAAATTTAACTTGCAGCTATTTAGCATATGATTAGTTATGCAGATTCTTGTCATGTTACTGCATTGTTACCGTTTTGCATCTGGTGGTGTTTAAATCTTTTTCTTCTTGTATACTACAAATTGCAACCTGTTCTCACATTCCCTAATAGTTCAGTGTTTTATTAGGTTGATTCCCAATTGAAAGGTCACTGGTTCAAATTGAGGAGCAGACATGAAGATTTCCCAAGAAAAGAGAGAGCTTCATCCAGCTCATTGATAGTGATCTCTCAGCCAAGAAAATTGCCAAACTGCATCATGTGAGGCCATGACAGTTGGAAGAATATGAAATGAAGTCCGTCCATCCATTTAAAAGCCAAGAGGTGGACATCAAGGCAAAATATTGGAGTCAATAAGTTGATTCATCACAAGGCCGTTCAGTTCTGGCGTGACAAACACGGCAGTGGAGGTGGCCCATATGCTTTGTAATAGAGATATCACAAAGGTTCATGCAAGCACCCTGCGATGCATGCTACACAAATCTGGAATGGTGGCCCAAAAAAAGATGAAGAAGCCTCGACTTCAATATTGCCATAAGAAGCATCTGCTCTAGTTTTAAAAAAAGTATGAAAAGTGGACAGTAGAAGATTGGAAACAGGTGATTTGGGGCGATGAGACGAAAGTCTGGAAAAGTCACAGAAAGGCATAGAACTGAACGTTCTTTGACCACATCCCACACTGATGCCCACTTCATTGTGAACAATGCCCTTCGGAAACATGATGAATGCCACACAACTCTAGGCACATTTAAGGGAGGTGAGAGGCACCAAAGTGTCAGATTAGACCATTCAAAACCATTATATCAGCATGGTTTGCGTGATAAACAACCTGCAAGGGTACCTGACCACACCACCAGGCACAAGCATCATCTACGCTGAATAAGGGACCAGTGGGCCTCAGTGCTGTTTACTGATGAAAGTCGAATCACACTGAGCAGAAATGATGGCTGCCAAAGATGTTGGAGACATCAAGGAGAGCACTATGCATCAGCCACTGTTGTCACCAGATGAACCATTGGTGATGGTAGTGTTAAGGGGGCTTTACACGCTGCGATATCGTTAATGAATTATCGTCGGGGTCATGGTGTTTGTGACACACATCCGGCGTCATTAATGATATCGCAGTATGTGACAAGTACGAGCGACTTTAAACGATCGCAAAAGCGGTCAAAATCATTTGCTGCGGAGAGGTCGTCCTGAAACAAAAAATCATTCTCTGCTTATTAGCAAGGTTGCTCCTCGTTCCTGCGGCATCGCTGTGTGTGACACCGCAGGAGCGACGAACATCTCCTTATCTGCCCCCACCGGCAATGCGGAAGGAAGGAGGTGGGCGGGATGTTAAGTCCCGCTCAACTCTGCCCCTCCGCTTCTATTGGACGCCTGCCGTGTGACATCGCTATGACGCCGCACGAACCGCCCCCTTAGAAAGAAGGCGGATTGCCGGCCAGAGCGACGTCGCAGGGCAAGTAAGTGCGTGTGACGGAGGTAAGCAAGGTTGTGTGGCACGGGCAGCGATTTGCCCGTGTCGCACAACCGACGGGGGCGGGTACAATTGCTTGCGATCTCGCTAGCGAGATCGCAGTGTGTAAAGTACCCTTTAGTGTCGGCAGGTGTGCCTAGTCAATACAGAACTGTCTTATACTTTGTGAATGGTACAATGACAACCCCTACTACTGGAATAACATCATTAATCCAGTCATTATGCTTCTGAATAAACAACAGAGGGATACTTTAATCTAATTTCATCTTCATTGACAACAATGGTCCAGCTCATCGAGTTTGCATCATTAGGGAACAGCTGAAGGAGACTGGGGTATCTCAAATAGAGTGGCCTGTCCCTTTTCCAGACCTAAATCCCTTAGAAAACCTATAGGATCAGCTGAGTCACCTGGTAGAGGCTGATAACTCTGTACCCCATAACCTCAATGACCTGAGGGCCCTTTATGAAAAGCGGGATGCCCTGCCTCGGCAGACAATAACTTCACTTTTGCACAACACGAGACGTTGTTATCAAGCTGTAATTGATGCTCAAAACCACATGACAAGTTATTGAGACAATGCCATTTTTGGGATATATATATATATATATATATATATATATATATATATAATTTTCTGTACCTCAATACTAAACAAGCTTCAATTTAAATAGTAACCTAAATATCTCCTTTATTGTCCTTTATTTATGAGAAAAAGACCAGATCCACCCCAATCAGCAGGTACAGAAATTGTGTGCACACTGGTATACTGAATATTTTGTTGTTCATTGTAATTCAACTCATTTGTGTTTTTCACATTGGATTATTACAAGTCATCAGCATGTCCAACTACCATATATTAATGTGGATCAAAGTCTATGTCTTGTATTGTTTGACTCAACAGTACAACGCTGCATAGAGCTGATAAGGCGGTGTCAGTCAGGTGTAGAGGGAGCCGGGGTCTGATGCCGGGTCTCTGTGCAGCCGGCAATGGCTGGGGAACCGCTGCCTCTAGCATAAGCACTTGTTTTTATTTGGCTGGTTTGCAGCTGTCAGATCTTTGCCTGAATGTGGTTTATTTGATCAGCTGAAGACGCCGTGCATTTGTCACTGATGATGGACAGCCAACATAATAGGTGACGCGATTCACTTTTATCTGCAGTATGTTACTGTAAGAATACCACTGCATTGTGCCCAATGATCTCTGTAAATAAGAATCAGTACATACATGTTTTATCAGATTTTTTCACAATCACCTTACTAATTAAGGAAATTAATATTATTAATTTCATCTTTATATTGTCCATCAAAATAAGGGAAACAGTAAATACATATTTATAAAGAACAAGAACAAATTAAATTGACAGTCAAACAAAAAGAGAGTGAATACAACCTGTAGGCACACAGAGTCCATATATATCTGTATTATGGTACTCTATATACAGTATATCACAAAAGTGAGTACACCCCTCACATTTTTGTAAATATTTTATTATATCTTTATAAGGGACATCACTGAATATAGGACACTATGATACAATGTTAAGTAGTCAGTGTACAGCTTGTAAAACAGTGTACTGTATATTAGTGCGCCCTCTAAATAACTGAGCACACAGCTTATCTTGTAGCTGAGAACCGGCTCTCATTGCCAGGAGCGGAGTCCACGCCGCTACTGGCAGTTTAATCCCCTAAATGCTGCGATCAATAGTGATTGCAGCATTGAGGAGGCATGGAGAGGATCTTGCTCCTAGATTGAGTGATCGGATTCCTGTAATGCGATCACAGGGTCCTGATCACTGCCATGGCAATCTTCCTTTGTCACCATGACAACCCTTGGGTTACCCAGCTGCGGAAAGCCTCACACACCATGCCAGATGCATGGTGTGAGAGGCGAAGTGTCAGTTCTGCGAGTGTAGCCCTGACATATAATCCACTGCAATGATCTAGCATTACAGTGGATTATATTAGTGATCACACCACTGAAACTTAGTGTCCCATAAAGCGATTTAAAAATATCACATGGCTCAAAATGGTACCAATAAAAACTCCAACTCATCCCACAAAAAACAAGGCCTCACATGACTGTCGGCAGAAAAAAAACTATAGCCTCAAAATACGGTGACCTTTATTTTGTAAAAAAAAGTGTTTTTAGTGTGATAGTAGCCAAACTTAAAAGAACTATATAAATCTGGTATCGCTGTAATCATACTGACCAGAAGAATAAAGCTGTCTAATCATTTATACCGCAAAGTTAACAGCGTTAAAAATAAATGTATAAAACTAATTCTTAATGTGATATTAATTTGTTATTTTGTCTCCCAAAGATCACAGGGAGGCTCATATTCATCCGGTGCTCTACGCTGAGCACTTTCACCGGGAACTACATATAAAACTCTGAAAAACGTGATTCAGACAAAATTCCCAACTAAAAAATTCACTGTAATGAGGCAGAATTAGCCACTCTGAACTCCTGTCTGGCCTGTGGTGTGACGGTGTCCATCGTTTAATGCGTTTTTATACGCGTGGACAAAAGTGCGGTTATCAATAGTTTTGTTCACCTTTAAAAAGACGGACACCTCTGAAAAGAGGCCCGAAGGACTCTGAAGCTGCCTCATTATAGTGAATTAATCCATCGAGGCTTCACCTGAATCACGTATTTAGGAGAAGTAGATGGAAACCCTGATGTAAGTGCTCAGCATAGAGCACTGGATAAATGTGAACTGATCCAAAATGTTCTGCACCCCAAATGCCAATAAATAGCATTCAACTCAACCCACGAAGACACAAGTCTCCACTCAGGTCCATCATCTATTAATGGAAATATTGGGGGCTTCCACGTTACTGGTAGCACAAAGGATCTGGAATAACACTATGGCTCCCTCCCTCAAAAAAAAAATCAAGCATCTGCTCTCCAAAATCCAAACGCCCGCCTTCCTTCTGAGCCCACAATGTGCCTAAACCACAGTTAGCATCCATGTATTTGGCATTATTATAGTGAGTCCACAAACTATTCTAGGAAAATTTGTGCTCGAAAAATCAAATGGCGCTCTTCCCCCGAGCCCTGCAGTGCGGCCAAACAGTGAAACACTGTCACATGTGGGGTATTGCTATGTTCAGGAGAAATTGTGCAAGACATTATGGGGTCTTTTTTTACCTATTCCCCTTGTGAAAATTGGAAATGTTTGGTTAAAACAACATTTTAGTGGTAAAAATATAATTATTTATTCTTCACTGCCCTATAGTATAACATTTTGTGACACACCTGTGGTGTCAATATGCTCACTGAACACCTTTAAGAATTCATTGAGGGGTGTATTTTGTAAAATGGGGTCAATTGTGAAGGGTTTCAGCTGTTCGGGCACCTCAGGGGCTCTATCAATGGGACATCCGCAGACCATTCCAACTAAATCTGAACTCAACTATGGAGCTTTTTCCCTTTTTCACTTTGCACTGTGCCTCAAAAGTAGTTTTCAACCTCATATGTGGTATTGGTGTACTCAGGAGAAATTGCACAACAAATTGTATGGTCCATTTCACTGTGGGACTAGTGAAAATGAAAAATGTTGCGTTAAAGCAACTTTTTTGTGGTTAAAAATAAATTTTTCATTTTCACGGCTCAACGTTGCAAAATTCTGTGAAGCACTTGAGGGTTTATGGTGCTCACCAAACATCTAGATACATTTCTTGAGAGGTCTAGTTTCAAAAATAGGGTCACTTGTGGAGGAGCTCCACAGTTTAGGAACCTCAGAGGCTCTCAAAATGTGACAGGGCGTCCACTAACGATTCCAGCTAATTTTGCATTCAAAAATTCAAATGGTGCTCCTTCCCCTCTGAGCCCTGCTGTGCGCCCAAACAGTAGATTTCTACCACATGTGCGGTATCAGCATACTGAGGAAAAATTGCACAACAAATTGTATGGTGTATTCTGTCTTGTTACCCTTGTGAAAATGAAAGATTTGAGGTTAAAGTAACATTTTTGTGGTAAAAATGATTTTTTTCATTTTCACAGCTCAACGTTGCAAAATTCTATGAAGCACCTTGGGGTTTAATGTGCTCACCAAATGCCTAGATAAATTCCTTGAGGAAAATGGGGTCACTTGTGCGCAAGCTCCACTGTTTAGGCACCTCAGGGGCTCTCCAAGTGCAACTCCAGCTAATTTTGCATTTAAAAAGTCAAATGGCGCTCCTTTCCGTCCGAGCCCTGCCGTGCACCCAACCAGTGGATTTCCACTGAATGTAGGGTGTAGCGCCCCTGAAGCCATCAGGGAGCTACAAAGTACTGCATCCCCACTAGGATGCAGGGCCTACCCCTTAGGGACCCGGTAACACACAAACACTCCAGAAAATCCCTGTTTTCCCCAATAATACTCCATAGAATGGTACCAGGCAAGGGTTGGACCAATGGATGGCCACCTAGAGGTGGAGCCACTCCAGTCCACTTGACAACCAGATGGGATGGGCAGACAGTAGAGAGTCAGACAGTGGAGAAGAGACACGGTAGTAGTCGAGTAGAAGTAGTGGAGGAGGGTGTGTCGGAGAAGTGAAAGTGAGCAGACGGACTGACAGGAGTGAACAGTGACCTGAGGGCCCAGGCATTTAGTTGCCAGTAGAGTACGGTGGAGTACTCCCGGAACTATGCACCAATGGGGTGCAGAATCCTAGATTAGGCAAAAGCTCCAGGCGGACCAAATAAAATCTGCTCAATAAGGGGACCATCAAAGGCCTCACTGACCTTGAAGTTCGGGTCTCAGTAGCAAAGGGAGAACCGGGGACAGGACCAGAGACTCCAACCCCACAGGGTTCACACTACCGTCATACGGACTGCTGAAGACAACCAGGAGGGGACCCCCAGCCGCTCCACGCCACGGGGACCCACCAACCAAAGACAGGTGCAGGGGAAAGAAGTTACCAGGTCACTAAACTGGCACTGGGACTAAGGGGACCTGTGGTTAAGACCAGCCAGCCTCGGGTGACCAGCTACCAGCATGCAGTGAGTAAAAAGAACCAGTTACACTGAACTCCCGTTGTGGTCTACCTTCTTTCAACACCCACCTGCAACACCTATCCTCTGGGGCCTGGCCCTGCTTGTGAAGGGCCTAACATCCAGTCTGCCACTAACACCAGCCCCAGTAGTGAACATTGCGCAGCGGTGGCTCCATCCCTATAGCCGCAAAACCGCAAGTGGCGTCACGTATAAACTTTATTCAACAATCCCCTGTAAATATTCCCCTTTTCAAAAAGCACCCAGGTCACGGAATGGGGAAACGGCCACCAAAGTGACATTCCCCAGTTATACACTGCTCGTGACCGAGTACCCCATAACCCTGGACGACACAGGGGTATTGATGTACGCAAGAGAAATTACATAACAAATCGTATGGTGCATTTTCTCTTATTACCGTTGTGAACATACAAATTTGGGGCTAAAGTAACACTGAACTCCCGTTGTGGTCTACCTTCTTTCAACACCCACCTGCAACACCTATACTCTGGGGCCTGGCCCTGCTTGCGAAGGGCCTAACATCCAGTCTGCCACTAACAAAAGCCCCAGTAGTGAACATTGCGCAGTGGTGGCTCCATCCCTATAGCCGCAAGTGGCGTCACGTATAAACGTTATTCAACAATCCCCTGTAAATATTCCCTTTTTCAAAAAGCACCCAGGGCACGGAACGGGGAAACGGCCAGCAAAGTGACATTCCCCAGTTATACACTGCTCGGGACCGAGTACCCCATAACCCTGGACGACACAGGGGTATTGATGTACGCAAGAAAAATTACATAACAAATCGTATGGTGCATTTTCTCTTATTACCGTTGTGCACATACAAATTTGGGGCTAAAGTAACATTTTTGTTGGAAAAAGTAAAATTTTCATTTTTTACTTCCGTATTGCTTTAGTTCCTGTGAGACAACTGTTAATAAACTTCTTGGATGTGGTTTTGAGCAGTTTGAGAGGTGCCGTTTGGGTATTTTCTGTCACCTAGGCTTCTCATAGTCATTTTAAAGATGATGTGGTCCCTAAAAATTGATTTTGTAAATTTTGTTGTAAAAATGAGAAATTCCTGATAAACTTTGAACCTTTCTAATTCCTAAGAAAAAAAGAATTATATTTCAAAAATTGTGCTGATGTAAAGTATGTGGAAATGTTATATATTAACTATATTGTGTTACCTAACTCTCTTATTTAAGGGCATAAAAATTCCAAGTTTGAAAACTCCTAAATATTCCAAATTTTTGCTAATTTTTCAATATTTTCACAAACCAATAAAATTGTGTTAAATGTACCACTATCATGAAGTACAACATGTCACAAAAAATAGTCTCAGAATCACAGGGATCCGTTCAAGCGTTCTAGAGTTATAGCCTGTCAAAGTGACACTGGTCAGAGTTGCAAAAAATGGCCAAGTCAGGAAGGTGAAAAGCATGCTCTGAGGTTACGGGTTAAGATCTGTGGGCCGGACACAGATTCTCCCTGAGAATCTGCATTTAGAGATTATTTTAAAAAGGGGTGATACCAGTGTGAGACAAGTAATGATTGACAGTCTGCTCTTCTGATCTACAAATCTCACACTTGTAATGCATCCTTTCATTTCGAATAAGCTCTGGAGGTAGATTCTCTTGGAGATCTGTGTCCAGGCCATAGAGCTTAACAGCTCATTACATATTAAGAAAGATGTAGACTGCTCTGGAATAAGACAATGGATAGCAGATAGCAGATATCACAGTATCATTTTGTTCAACTTTCTATGACCTACATGCATATATACAGTAGATAGCTTATGAGGGTTGAACCTACTGCCAGATCTCCATAAGGCAGGTTTCACTCATCAGAATACAGGCTGCAATAGATGAATTACTCACGTCTCCTAAAGCCACTCGTATACATTAGACTAATGTAGGATTGATCTACCAATATCAACAGATTTGTCCAACAGTCTAATGTGTATGGGGGTGCAAACCAACTGACTGTTGGGAATAACCCATCACTAGGAATGAGCGGACCTGAACGGCAAAAAACGGGGTTCGTACCAAACTTGAACTTTTAAAAAACATCATTGTCCGAGTTCAGAGTTCAAGGCCTGTTTGTATGCTAAAAAATTTTGTTGAAAGGCTTCAGTGCAGCCAATCAACAAGCTTTATTGCACGAGGAAGATGCCTGTATGCTGCGGTGAACAATAAAGAAAAAGAAAATGATGTGGATTTGAGTCTATTTTTGATAATCAGCACAGATAAAGCAGACAACTGGGGGCTGCAGCCCTCAGCTGTCTGATTTACCTTGGCTGGTTATCAAAAATAGAGGTTACACAAAGCTGTTCTTTTAAATTAATGAAATATTTTTTTTAAAAACGGCGGCCGGTTTCCCTTTATTTTTGATAACCTGCCAAGGGAAAGCAGAGAGTAGGTGGCTGGTATTATCAGGCTGGGAAGGCCCATGGTTATTTGGCCTTTCGGAGACTAGAAAAAAGAGCCTGCAGATGCCCCAGAAGTGGCATATCCATTAGATGCCTGGCCCTTCCCAATTGCCCTGGTGCGGTATCAATCGGGGTAATACTTTTGGAGTGGATGTCAGTTGTGAATTGACAGCTGACATCAAGCTCAGGGGTTAGTAATGGATAGGCGTCTATCAAACACCCCCAATACTATCCTAGCAAGTGTAGAGTTAAAAAATACACACAGGAATCAAATAGTTTATTTGAATAAAGATTCCCACACCCTCCGTCATTCACCAATGTATTAATTAAATGGAAATCCTCGAAGTTTCAACATCAACCTTAAAAGTATTACCCAGATTGCTACCGTACCAGGGCAATCGGGAAGAGCCTGGCAAAGCACCAGAATTAATGCATCTAATAGATATGACACTTTTGTGGTGGCTATAGGCTGCTATTTTTAGGCTGGGAGGGGCCAAATAACCATGTGCCTTCCCACCCTGTTAATATCAGTCGCTAAGCTGTCTGATTTACCATGGCTGGCTATCAAAAATAGGGTGGCGTCCACCCCATTTTTAAAAATTATTTATTTAAATAATTAAAAAAATAGAATGGGATTCCCTTTAGTTTTGATAACCAGCCAAGGTTTAACAGACAGCTAAGGGTTGCAGCCCACAGCTGTCTGCTTTACCTGCTCTGGTTATCAAAATAGGCGGGACCCCATGTCATTTTTTTTATTCATTATTTATTCCTTATCCACATTTATTTGTAGGTCAATTGAACCAGTTTTTCTTCCTTTTGCAGCCCCCACGCCTTTATTACAACCATTTTACGGCACAGTAGTTTGGATCCTTATTAACTTATATGGAGTTCTGGGTCCAAGGTCAAGTTCAGGTCAAGTCTGAGTCCCAAATTGAACTTTTAACTAAAGTTCAATGGAACTCGGTGAATCTGAACTTCTCCCGGTCCGCTCATACCCACCCATCACCTAATCATTACAAAATACATATATAAAAGTGCAATGCATTTTGATGTTAAAATCTTTGTACGTCTGGAGGATGATTTTAAGTAAAAAAAATACCTTTAAATATTAGTCTCCAATTTGCTAATTTATTTTATGATTAATAGATGCGTATAACAGCATCACTCTTGGAGAGAATAATTATCATGAATGTTTTATTCTCTTACTTTCGCCACAGACCTTCGACCATTGGACATATTGTCAGAAGTCATCTCCTCCAACAAGTCCTTAGCAGGTTTAAGGATGGTACAGTCTCAAGGAGCCCGTGGGTTTCGTCTTTCTGCAACACCACATGTATTTAGTTTTCCATCATCACGTCTCTTCAAAAACTGTCATCTGTTTCCAGAGGAGTTTTCACTTGTTGTAACTATAAAGATCCCCAGTCTTCCACCCAAGGTAATGATGATCACTTTTTATGTCTTTCTTAAAATAAAAAATAATATTCTGATACAGATCTCCAAATTCAGTGCATTGATGTATGAAACACGATATGTCAGTTACCAGCAATCACCAATAGGAGTATAGAAGTCTGCTGCATACCGGTATATGTCTGGACGCAGTGAGCTCTCATACCTGGTAGTAGCAGCTGTTCTTACAATAACATTTACTACATAACTGGCATTATAGTCTTTACATACAGTGTGGAAAATAAGTATTTGATACGCTGACGATTTTGCAAGTTTTCTCACCTACAAAGAATGGAAAGGTCTGTAATTTTTATTGTAGGTACACTTCAACTGTGAAAGACAGAATAAAAAAGACCAGAAAATCACACTGTATGAGGTTTAAATAATTAATTTGCATTTTATTGCATTAAATAAATGCTTGATACAATAGAAAAACAGAGTTTAATATTTGATACAGAAATCTTTGTTTGCAAATATAGAGGTCAGACATTTCTTGTAGTTCTTGACCAATTTTGCACACACTGCAGCAGGGATTTTGGCCCACTCCTCCATACAGATCTTCTCCACATTTTTCAGGTTTCAGGGTTGTCATTGGGCAACATTGAGGATCATCTCCCTCCAAAAGTGTTCTATTGGATTCATATCTGGAGACTGGCTAGGTCACTCCAGGACCTTGAAGTGCTTATTACAGAGCCACTTCTTAGTTGTCCTGGCTGTGTGTTTCAGGTCATTGCGACACTGGAGGATCCAGCCACAACCTATCTTCAATGGTCTTAGTGAGGGAAGGAGGTTGTTGGCCACAATCTCACGATACATGACCCCATCCATCCTCCTTTCAATACAGTGCAGTCATCCTGCCCCCTTTGCAGAGAAGCACCCCCAAATTATGATATTTCCACGTCATGCTTCACAGTTGGGATGGTGTTCTTAGGGTTGTACTCATCCTTCTTCCTCCAAACACGGCGAGTGGAGTTGAAACCAAAAAGTTCTATGACCTTCATGATCTTCTCCCATGCCTCCTCTGGATCATTCAATTAGTAATTAGTAACTTCAAACGGATCTGGACATGTGCTGGCGTGAGCAGGGGGACCTTGTGTGCTCTACAGGATTTTAATCCCTGACGGTGTAGTCTTACTAATGGTAATCTTTGAAAATGTGGTCACAACTCTCTTCAGGTCATTGACCAAGTCCTCCCATGTAGTTCTAGACTGATTCCTGATCTTTCTCAGAATCATCCTTACCCCACGAGGCGAGATGTTGCATGGAGCCCCAGACTGAGTAAGATTGACAGTCATCTTGTGTTTCTTCCACTTTTTAATAATTCCGCCAACAGTTGTTGCCTTCTCACCAAGCTGCTTGTCTATTGTCCTTTAGCCCATCCCAGCCTTGTGCAAGTCTACAATTTTGTTCCTGGTGTCCTTAGACAGCTCTTGGCCATGGTGGAGTGGCTGGAGTGTGATTGATTTAGTTTGTGGACAGGTGTCTTTTATACAAATAACGAGTTCAAACAGGTGCAATTAAAACAGGTAATTAATGCAGAGTAGGAGCTTCTTAAAGAAAAAATAACAGGTTTGTGGAGCCAGAATTCTTGCTGGTTGGTAGGTGATAAAATGCCTATTTTATACAATAAAATGCAAATTAATTATTTAAAAATCATACAATGTGATTTTCTAGATTTTTTTTTATACTGTCTGTCACAGTTGAAGTTACCTATGATAAAAATTACAGCTCTCTCCATTCTTTGTGACTGGGAAAACTTGTAAAATCGGTAGTGTATCAATTACTTATTTTCCCCACTGTAGTTCTTACTTACCCACTTATCACTCAACCTGTTTGTCTTTTTCTTTTTTATTTTAGAAGAATGAATACCCATTTACTGTGCTAACAGAGGGAAGAGGACATGTCCTTCTTGGCTTGAGATACTCAGAAAACAAACTTCACTTCTTATTCTGGAATTCGGAAAACTCACACGAATGGCAGACTAAAGTTACCTTCCGTGGCATCTCCCTGGCGGATGATCGGTGGCACACTTTTGTTTTAGCTGTATCTGGTACTTCTGTTTCTCTCTCCATTGACTGCAGCATCCCTGTAGAAATGTGAGTCAGATGTAATGTAATCTGTTAGCTTTATCTGAATACTCATAACCTTTAAGTTTCTTGCAAAACATTTCTTATTCTCTTTGACCCTCCGATACCCTTAAATTTCTGTTTACCGACAAAGCTCATCTAAAGCTTCCCTGTGAATTGCGATGAGCTATTATCAGTTATATTAAAAGCAGACCATTAATGTAATCACAACATGCAGCACATCTCTGAAGATTATCTATTTTCTTCTGGAATCTCATTTGGATTTTCTTCTTATGAGCAAATCTACCTGATTCTCTCCATGGCGCATCCATAGGTGTACCTCTGCATTCTATTAATTGGGGCCCCTGCCTGCTTATGGCAAACAGAAATGTGATTTTTATTTTAATCCTTTGTAATGTTGAAAAAAAATACATTTAAATATATATAAATATATATATATATATATATACATACATATACTGTATATATAGTTAAATAGTAACATAGTTACATAAGTTGAAAAAACACCTAGGTCCATCTAGTTTAACCTTTTTCCACCAATTATACATTTGGTCACTAAGTCATTTATAACCAACAATATTGTGTACTGAAGAAATCATCCAACCCTTTTTTAAAATCTGTTATAGTATCTGCCATTACTACCTCTTGTGGTAGGGCATTCCACAGTCTGACTGCTCTAACTGTAAAGAACCCTTTCCTATTTTGCTGCCGGAATCGCTTTTATTCCACTCACAGTGAGTGCCCCCTGGTCCTTATTATTGTCTTTGGAAGAAATAAGTCATGTGCCAGTCCTTTATATTGACCACACATGTATTTATACATATAAATGAGATCTCCTCTAAGACATCTTTTTTCTAAGCTAAACATATCTAACTTTTCAACCTCTCATCATATGGGAGGCCTCCATTCTTTGTAGCAGTCTAGTTAGCTGCCTTTGAACTGATTCTAACTTCTGAATGTCCTTTTTAAAATGTGGAGCCCAAAACTGGATCCCATACTCTAGATGTGGCCTTACAAGTGATTTATAGAGGGGTAACAATATGTTGGGATCATGAGATCTAATTTCTCTTTTTATACACCCTAGAATCTTGTTTGCTTTAGCAGCTGCTGCTTGACATTGAGTGCAGCTGCACAGCTTATTTGTAATGAGAATCCCCAAGTCCTTCTCCTGTTCAAGCCCCACATTTACTTCCATTTAATGTATATGCAGCAAAAGGATTACTCCATCCTAGGTGCATTATTTTAAATTTATCAACATTAAATCTCATTTGCCAAGTGTCTGCCCATTCTGACATCTTATCAGATTGTTTTATAATATTGTATTATCAAGGTCAGTTTTTAATATCATACATAGTTTGGTGTCATCAGCAAAGACTGAAACTTTACTATCAATCCCATCCACAAGGTCATTGATAAAGAGATTAAAAAGAATTGGTCCTAGCACAGATCCCTGCGGCACCCACTGCTGACTATAGCCGATTTAGAGAATGTACCATTTAAAATTACTTGTTTCCTATCCTATCAAGGCTATTATGAGGTAGAGAATCAAATGCCTTTGCAAAGTCCAAATAAATCACATCAGCTGCATTACAAATATCCAGATTTGCGCTTACCTCCTCATAGAACGGCAACATGTTGGTTAGACACGACTTATCTTTCATGAATCCATGCTGTCTGTCAGTTATTATATTATTTTCTGCAATATATTTTTGCATGTCATCTCTTAAAATGCCCTCAAAAACTTTGCATATTACTGATGTCAGGCTTACTGGATGGTAGTTGTCTGGATCCACTCACTTACCTTTCTTAAATATCGGTACCACATCAGCAATCCTCCAATCCTGAGGCACCAACCCTGTTACAAGCGAGTCTAGGAAGATGAGATACAGGGCTGTCGATTACTGAGTTCAATTCCCTCAATATTCGTGGCCTGGGGATTTGTCAATGTTTAATTTACTCAGACGCAGGCATATTTCTTCCTGTGTTAAATTAATTATATCGGATGGTGAACTTTGATTTTTGACTTGTTGAATGATCCCTGGAACAGTCAGTTCCTTGGTGAACATAGATGAGAAGTGCCTGTTTAATATCTCAGTCTTTTGTTTGTCCTATATAACTAACTTGTTATTATATTTTAAGGGGCCAATACTATCTTTTATTTTCCTTTTGGCATTAATGTATTTATAAAAGATTTATATAGATCTATCTATATAAATGACAAGTGTGAGATCATTTGGTCATGCGCACTGACACTTCATTTATTCTTATGGCAGAGCCAAAAACCAGCTATCTCCAGCTATTTAAGAGTGAATGAAGCACCAGTGCACATGATCGGCATTCACACTATTCACACAAGGCTTTTCAGAGCCCCCGTTTTTTGGATCAGTGGGTGGCCCAGACGTCATACCACCAGCTATCATAAAGTTTTCCCCATCTTATGGACAGGGGGTAACTTTCCAACTTGATACTACTCATTTACCCCTTCATGACATTGGATGTACCGGTATGTCCAAAGTCATGTCTGTCCCTTTAATATGGGTTTGCACTAAAGGACTAGTAAACATGCTGTCATGTAGTCCTACTTATTCATTATCTCTGTATTACCCCAGCCCGAACCACTGATTGGCATCTTTCTGCCTATGCATGGGGGAAAAAAAAGCTGCCAATCAGTGGTATGGGTGGAGTTATACACAGATAAGCATTCAAGGAACTGGTAAACACAAAAAGCAGTCTTGTAAGTGAAACATCGGAATCAGGGTCTTTTTCCTTACATCACGCTGCTCTTACATGGGGTAGCAAAAACCTGCTGTCAGATTCCATTTAAAGGGACCCATAGGTAGTGTGTATTAGACACTGCCTGTATAATCTCAGCCAGGTTTGTTTGAAATGAAACAAACAAACCAGTTCTTTCAGGTGTTTTTAATTTTCCTTTTGCAGGTTCTATTCTAGCCCATATAAAAGTTAAATTTGGACAAGAGAGGCATAGCTATTGGAGTAGTACCCAGATCAGAGTTACACCTTGACATCATATCTGGACACAAGTAATTTGGGCCACCTTTATTTGCCAAGTAACTCATATTTTTTTTAAAAAAAAATGTCATGTTTTCTTGGCAGTAATGCGTATTCATATTCCAATGTTCACCATCAACATACTTGTTTTTTTTCTCCTTCCCTTTACTTGAGCGCAATTTTTTTTTGTAGATATTGACTTGATTCTTGACTTGACTCAAGAGAAGTTCATCATAGCAACCATTGGAAAAAAAATTTTTTGCAGCTAGTGTGACTGTTTAATGGATCTACTAAGGCAGCCTATTACAAGCAGGTTTAGTCCTTGTCTGTCCTCTCTTGTGTCATCTCACTGAGTGATATATAGTGAATAATAGCAATAATAATGATGGTGGCTCTATTGGACCAGGGCTGGACAGAGACAGAAGAGGGCTCCTGGGCAAAAACAATATTTGGGTCCTTTGGAGTCCAGTAGATCACCATTATATTCTCCTCTATGGGCTGGTTTTGAGTTAGATGTGGGACCAAAATGTTGCGCAAACGGTGATAACATGATTGCTGGGTCTCTACCCAATATAGCAGATCTCCTGAGTTAAGCCTTAGCAGTATAGAAGATCTGACATTCGAACGGTGGTCATGGGGTCCATCATATGTTTATACTTGGTTGTAATATGATGAAACAATTGGGCATTATTTAATTTATAGACCCTTAGGGCAGCTTTGCACACTAAGACATCGCAGGTGCGATGTCAGTGGGGTCAAATTGAAAGTGACGCACATCCGGCATCGCATGCGATATCGTAGTGTGTAAAGCCTTGATGATACGATTAACGAGCGCAAAATCGTCGTAATCGTATCATCGTTGCAGCGTCGGCGTAATCCATAATTACGCTGACGCGACGGTCCGATGTTGTTCCTCGTTCCTGCGGCAGCACACATCGCGAGGAACATCTCCTACCGGCGTCACTGCGGCTTCCGTAGGATATGCGGAAGGAAGGAGCTGGGCATGATGTTTACATAAACCCTTTGCCGCTATTGGCCGCCTGCCGTGTGACGTCGCTATGACGCCGCACGACCCGCCCCCTTAGGAAGGAGGCGGGTCGCCGGCCAGAGCGACGGTTGCAGGGCGGGTGAGTGCATGTGAAGCTGGCGTAGCGATAATTTTCGCTACGCCAGCTATCACACGATATTGTACCTGCGATGGGGGCGGGCACTATCGCGTGCGACATCGCAGCATCGGCCTGCGATGTCACAACGTGCAGAGCCCACCTTACTCTATCTCTCCATGTACTTTCTGTTCGCATATTTCTATAGAAAATATGCAAGAAATGTAATGAAATGAATAATGGAGTCGTTGACAAACCTCAAAGCATGTGGGATTTCCGAGTCACACATTTATGTATTGGAGGAATATTTGTTATTTTGTTTTTTTTATTTCCAGATTCATTTTTTATTTTATTTATCAGTTAAAATGAATGATGTGCAAAATTGTGCGGGAAGTAATTACAGTGAATTGAAACAGCAGCTACTTCTTACCCACACAAACAATAAAAATTAGTTTCCAATAAATCTGTTGCATCTCTCCGCTCATTAATGGCTCCAGCCACTTGCCAGTGTGAGATGAAATTAGAATTGAAGCTCTCTGGGGAAATAAGATTGCTAAGAATTAGATATAAGCTGTGCTTACACTGTTCTTGTTTTTATTTGCCTGACATCTTTCTAGCGTAGCAGACAATATAATTTAACAATGAACTTGTGATACTTTGTCATTACCATTAGTTTTACATAAATTTATTTTTTCTTCTTCTTGGTTTCTAATATTTAAAGTAGTTAAGTAATTATTTATTTACTATTGTGATTGTAATGAAGCAATAATTTTTCATGTTTAGTGTCCTAGATAAACCGTTTCCAGCATCCCTTAACACTACCAACTCCCGGATTTATGTCGGAAGCAGAAGACGACGTAAAGGTTTTTTTTCTGTGAGTGTTGAGATCCAAAGCAAAGAGTTCTATGACTATATACTACCACAAAACATAAGGATGAGTATATCTATACAGGTCATGGAATGCTCAGGTGATTCCTAAAATTCTTAGCATTTAGAGCAATGGATATACTGTATGTTCCTTATAATAACTTCTTTAGCTACTGGAAAATCTCTGCTTGAAAAGTAATGTGGTGCTTGTAGTCCACTATTGACTGACCATTCTATAGAAGCTAACAGGCATTACGGTGTTACTGGGAAACTATCACGACGGAAAACGCTATTTACCTGCATACAGTTGAAACGAGAAGTTTACATCACTATCTAAAAAGGCACATATGCATGTTTTTCTCACTATCTAACAAGAAAGAAAAATAAAGCTTTCCTGCTTTACGTCAGTTAGGATTACCAAAATTATTTATATTTGCCAAATGCCAAAATAATAACAGAGAATTTTTTAAGGCATTTTTATTACTTTCTGAAAGTCAAAAGTTTACATACATTTCATTAGTATTTGGTACAATTGCCCTTAAACTGTATGACATGGGTCAAATATTTTGGATATCCTCCCACAAGTTTCTCACAATAATTAGTAGGAATTTGGGCTTATTCCACCTGACAGAACTGGTGTTACTGAGGCATGTTTGTTGGTCGCCTTGCTCGCACTGACCTTTTCAGTTTTGCCCATACATTTTCAATAGAATTAAGAGCCTTGTGATAGCCACTCCAAAACATTCTTATTCACCGTGTGCTCCGTCATGCAACATTTTCCAGAGTATATGCTTTCTGAAGGCGTACACCCAGACACAGTTTACTACGTCTGGATGTCTGCCACCAGTAAGTGTATACTCCTGAAAATAGTGCACGACAAAGCACAAGGTGTCTCCGTTTACACCATAATAGTCAATGTCCGAATACATCTGAAACCCTTTTAAGGGAGGGTTTGGACGGAAGCCCCCACAGGACCACTGAATAGAGATCTGAACGCAATGTGAAAGGGGCCTTACATTTTCAGGGTATACCTGCTACGAAGTCAGATATATTTATTGCACAATATTAAAGAAAAGTAATTGGTCTAGATGTATCAGATTGGTTCCTAAGACCATTATTTTCAGTGAGACCAACCATTATCCTTTTGGCCCACTTTGGTAATCATTAGTGTATCTATACAGGGTGTTGAAGTAGTAGATGCCTTGTGTCGAGCCAACTGAAAGGACCTACTGTGTAGATACATGGGTCTGTGGGTCCTCTTGTGTGCTGGCCTGGCTGTCTTCAGAAAGACTTTTTCTCAGACCGGGGCTCATATCACTGCTGCCACCATTCGGTCCATGGGAAAGCAGTGCGTGTGATTTAGTGGGATGAGCCGTGGTCTGTGCGGTCTTTCTGAAGATAACCAGGTCAGCGGATGACACCACCCACTGACCCTTGTGTCTCCACAACTACTGTTATATTAGAAAACATCAGTGCCTAAGAGCAAATCTTTTGGTCAAGGAAACTACCGTATAATGTAAGTAAAATGCAGCCGGTTAACAGTCGAAATTAAAATTTGAATCCTTCAAATGCTGTTTGTTTTACCAATGCATTCCATAATCTGTTTTAGAAACCCCATACAGTATGTTACATATTTTCCAGACGATAATTGGAAACCAAGATTAATTCAAGAGCGTAGAAAATTGAGGCAAATTGAATACATCAGAGGAATGTCTAATATGTGAATGTTGGTTCTGTCTTACAAGTACAGTTATTACAGCTATTTCCTACTTGTCGCAGACATTCTGTATGTTTATATCTACTTATGAGAAATTCATCTCTTTTTATCCACTTGTTTAACGACTGATATTTGAATGACAGCAATTTAATAGTCATGTCGAGGATCTTTTTTTAGCGGGAGATCTACATCTTCTATTTTATATTTGCAGTTTGAGTTTTCAGTAAAATGTGATGTAGTTAGGAATTTCCAGTTGAGGAGTTCTTTAAAAGGTGAATTCTTTAGGGAGGTAAAATGTAATTCTGGAACATCTTAATATCTTAAGAATCCTGCGAGTATAAAAAGAGGCCAAAGTTTAAATAAAATCTAAAACAAGCACCACTCAAGGAGAATTCTGCACACACATTTTTGTTAGTATCTGTACTTCTTTCTAGAATGTTCTAAGTAAAGAT
This sequence comes from Anomaloglossus baeobatrachus, assembly GCF_048569485.1. Lineage (NCBI taxonomy): Eukaryota > Metazoa > Chordata > Amphibia > Anura > Aromobatidae > Anomaloglossus > Anomaloglossus baeobatrachus. The sequence goes on from NC_134359.1 coordinate 108,576,900, forward strand.
GTAAGAAAGTGGCGTCTTTGAAAACTTTTTGGGCTGTTTTTGTATTCCAGGGCTTATTGAGGCAGCTCGTTCTTCTGCCAGGATCTGATGCAACATCTACGATATGTCCTAATGCCAGACAAAGACTTGCGGAGCTGTCCATACCTGAGGTGCTGAAAGAGCTACCCGTTAGGACTGAAGGAAATGATATTCAACTGATATACCCATATGGTTGGTAGATGTGTAACCACTGGAACGTGCGCACAAACGTATTGTGGCAATAATCCAATAGTCTCTTATTTCTTTATGTTTACATGCAATTATTATTATGGCTCCTGGCTAAGACATTATTAAAATATGTAAAAAATGGAATTCAGGTGATAGGATTAAGTAAATTACATTTGTGTATTTGCTTCTGCAAATTGGAAATTAAAATAATGAAGCATGCTGTGTTTACCTCCACCATACCCCTGCAAGTGAGAAAGCGCAAGCCGAATATCTGACAGCTGTAGATATTCACTCACATCCATTTCTGCAGAGCCATCAGCATATTATTTGTATTATTATTCGTTATTTATCTAGTGTAAACATGTTCACAGGTTGGAAAAATAGAATAACAATATCTCTGAAAGAGAAAAAAATATGGACAGCAAATAACAGCAAAATTCTATAGTAAATACTACAGTACCCATACTGAGTAACTGAGGAGTGGTGTGAAAGATAAATTAACCTATTTAATTACTTAAAGAGAAGCAACCATCAGGATTTTCATATATAAAGTGAAGTCAGTGCTATACTGGTGCCGGGATGCTGAATGTGAACATAGCTTTTGTTCTGAGATTGGAGGTTTTAATTTCAGAAATATGTGTAAGTAAAGTTCCAGCAATGCACTGCTATTTGACTGGCAGGTGCAACAGGGGCAGGAATATGTAGGTCATGCTATCTGTTCCTGCCCCTGTCTCCCTACCTGGCCATCCTCCCCCTGTCGCTGTCATAGACATTAATTTTAGTGCCTGTGACACGCCTAACTTCAGGGCCGGGGGTGTTCTGAACCAGACTGGACTAGTCCAGGGACGTCAGCGGTGGTGAGGTCCGGCTCCGTGACCCTGGCGGTGTCTTTTAAATAATCAATAAGATGATGATGGGAGTTGTATTTTTTTAGAGATTTGGAAAGTTTGTGATGCCACCTGTGGTTTTGCGGCTATGTGGGCCGCCGCTGCGCTGCGTGTTTGCTGGGGTAGGTGGTGATGGTGCAGCTGAGGTAGTCTTGTTCCCCACAGGAGGAGTGGGACTCTGGGGCGACCGTTAGAAATATGAAAAGTCTATGAGGACAGGCTGTCACGCAGAAGGAATAAAGACGACACCGTGGCTTTGTAATAACAGTCTTTTACTCACTGTACCGTTTCTCAGTTACCAGCCAGATTAGTCCACCATTGTATGTTGGGGTCCCCACTGATGGGTATCCGCTGATCCCGAGTCAGTCTGAGGCCAGTACCGGTTCACCTTTGTTTGCCTTTCCTGGTCGTTTCGTCTGCGCCTCCACACACAGTGCCCTGAGCCAGCTGTCGCGGACCCTCAAAGGGAAATCGGCCTGCTTGGCTCTCTGATCCTCTGTGACCCACTTCCAGCGAATTTGTGTGCTGCTTGTGGCTCAAAGGTGCGTACAGCCTCCCTGGCTTCCGGAGTTACTAGAAAGTCCTGAAGTCTCTTCCTAGCCTATGAACCGGGATCCCGTTTGTGACCAAATCCCTCCACCGGGAAATGTTGCTTGTGGAACAAGACTTTAGGGGAGTCTGACACCTCTCCCCTAATTCTCTAGGATTCTCTCTTCAACGTCACCAGGGTTGAGGAAGACTCTCAGGGTCCAGACCCCTAGTCGGTCTCCTCCCCGCTTCTGAATGACTCTGTCAATGGTCAACTGTCAACTTTTAAACTTAGCTCCGCCCATTTTACCTCAGACAGCTCACCCACCAAGCTCCACTTCCTAGATGGTTCTAGAGACAGTGCACGGGGCTTAAGTGCCATAACCAGACTACTGGTCGCTAAGCATTAATGTGACCTGCCCCGGCCCTGATCTAATGTGTGAGCTAACAATTGGGTGTCTGCAGGCTTTTGTTGCGTGAATCGGTAGATTGCCCCTTTCTTACCCAGTATGAGGCACCACACCTCTGGCTGAGGTGCAGTACCTCTGTGTCGATGCTAGCCTTAAGGCCGCTTTACATGCTGCGACATCGCTCAAGCGATCTCGTTGGGGTCACGGAATTTATGACGCACATCCGGTCGCTTTAGCGATGTCTTTGCGTGTGACACCTATGAGCGATTTGGAATCGTTGCAAAAACGGTCAAAATCGCTCATCGGTGACATGCCCCCCTATTCTCGAATATCGCTGCTGCTCGGTGTACGAAGTAGTTCGTCGCTCCTGCGGCAGCACACATCGCTATGTGTGACACCGCAGGAACGAGGAACCTCACCTTACCTGCGGCCGGCCACATTGAGGAAGGAAGGAGGTGGGCGGGATGTTACTTCCCGCTCATCTCCGCCCCTCCGCTTCTATTGGGCGGGGCTTCGGTGACGCTCTGTGACATCGCTGTGACGCTGAACGAACCGCCCCCTTAGAAAGGAGGCGGTTCGCCGGTCACAGCGACATCGCAGAGCAGTTATGTGCGTGTGACGCTGTCGTAGCGATAATGTTCGCTACGGCAGCGATCACACAATATCGCATGTACGATGGGGCGGTTGCTTTTGCGCTCGACATCACTAGCAATTGCGTGCAATAAGCCTTTAGGGGCACCACACCTGTGTAGTATCATTTGTAAGTATTGTGTGGCTTGTGTTCTTCTGGGTGTGTTGCATGGGGAGCTGATTTTGGAGGCAGTCGCACTTCTGTAGTGACCGCGTGCACTCCCATGGTCACAATGAGAGCAGAGGATGTGAGAGCGCATGCACCGCCCTTGCTTAGAGCGTATGAGAGTCCGATGCAGGAAGACAGAGTGCTCACAAAGATGATGCCATGCGCAGTCACTGACTCTGATACAATACTTATAAATAATACTGCTCATACGCCGGATTCAACATCTATGATGGCGACAGCAGGAGGAAGGCCAGGCAGGCAGACAGTGGCAGGAGTAGATAGCAAAACCCAACCCACATATTCCCGCCCCTGTTGCACCTGTCAATCAAATAGTAGTGCATTGCTGAAACTTTGCTTGCAGATATTTCTGAAATAAAACACCCAATCTCAGAACAAAAGCTATGCTTACATTCAGCATCCTAGTGCTAGTATAGCACTGGCTTAACGTTATATGTGAAAATCCTGATGGTTGGTTCTCTTTAATCTAATCTATTTTCCAATATACTTTAATGAAGTATCTAGTGTGCAATATGCCCAGTAACAGTGAGCGTTCTCACTGGCTCTGATCAGACGTAATGAGCTGGTAAGGGAGCACACTGTTAGTGTGTGTTGTATGAAGAATAGCTGGGGTTAGAGATCAGCGCTATTACCACAAGTGACGTCCCTTGTGGGGTTGGCATTAGTCTTTGCATGCAATGTATTCATACATTGTGCACTGTCAGTGCACTCTACTGCTAGCTCATTATTTCTGATCACAGCCGACAGTGACAAGAATCTACTGAGCATCTGTCAGAAATTACAACTGATGCATTCTCAATAGAGCAAGGATTAGTTCAGCCCCTGAAACAGGCGTCACTGATGATGCTTCATTTCAGAGAGGGGACGGAGGCTGTGACAGTGACCACAGCCTCTGCCCCCTGATGGTGTCTTGTTTTAGGGAGGGGGCAAGGGCTGTGGAAGTGGTCGCAGCCTCTGCCCCCTTATGGCACTTTGTTTCAGGGAGGGGGTAGGGGCTGGGGCAGTGACCTCAGCATCTGCCCCCTGATGCACTCTGTTTTAGGGAGGGGGCAGCGGCATTGACAACATCCTCTGCACCTGATGATGCTTCATTTGAATATCCCACCAAACGCTAGTGTAGCACCCATGAGGCAGGGGTTAAATACTCATTGCCGGTCCTGGGATGTCACGGGTGGCCCTGCCTGGTTCAGGGCCCCGAGATGTACACCAAAAAGGAGATTGGAGATGATAGAGGGTAGTGGAGAGGATGAGGGTAGTAGTGGATCAGGGTGAGGAGGATTGTCTCATGATGCCACCTGCGGTATGCGGCCAGGGATTAGCCGCCGCTGCTGTCACTGTCCTCCGGGGCGGATAGTTATAGCAGCGAGGTTCTGCTGACCCACAGGTGGAGTGGGCCACGGGGAGGATGATGAGGGGAGTAGTCGCCGCTGGCACCGAAGCGCAGGGCACTGGCGCCGGCAAGGACAGGCTGACAGTCTCTGCGGTTCAAGGTTCCTTTACTCACAGTCCAGTTGACGCTCCTGGAGTACTGGTCTCTACTGTGCAGGGTCCCAGTCAATCCTGAGCAATTCAAGGTCACACCGGTGTTCCCACTGTGAGTCCTTTCTGGTAGAGGTCCCTCCAATCCCGGTGTGTGGAATTTGGAATGGACTGCGGGTGTTTCCTGCACTCTCCGCAAACCCTGGAATCCTGTGTAGCTGTAGAGAACCCGGGTTGAGCTACCTGCTCCAAGCCGCGGGTCCGATGGCACTCCCAGAAGTGCGAGGTAAAAAAAGAATGGACCAGTCCCAACTGTGTCCCTCACCCCAAGCTGTGCCCAGGGTTGACTGGCTAAGTGTGAAGATGCTCCTTCCCTTTTCCCCAAGTGGTGCCCGCCCCCAAGGTGGTTGTCCTAGTGATCGGGAAAGTCCCATGCCTCGTGATGGCCATTCCCAGTGGGAAAGCACCTAACTGTTTGGTGTGTGAATGTGAGAAACACCAGCGATTAACCTCTTACTTACGCGGGATGAGTACTGCATCTTAAGTGAGATGCAGTACCCTGTGACAACTGAAGCCTCAGGGGCGCCACATATTATTCTCAAACGAAGCTTCATTAAAAAAGAAAGTTTTAAAAAGTAAACATAGAGCAGTTAGAAAGTGTAGTGAGGGAATAGCAGAAACTTTTTAATGAAATCTTAATGAAATTATACTAAAAAATAGATTAGATTATGCCATTACATAGATAGGTATTTAGGATGAAAAGTAATTTGTGTTTCATAACACCCTTTTAATTCATACGCATGTTTGCCTCAGTATTAAGAAATATTCCCAATATTTTTTTACTTCAGGACCTGATCGCAACGGAGTTGTATTCAGAATGTAACTATGTAAATACACAGCTTAGTATAAGGGTTGTATACATGAAATGGATAGGACTTCTTTAACCAACAAGATTAGCAAGATGCTTCATTTTTTAGTTGCATTGGACCTACAGAAACTGTTGTGAACCTTGTTTTTTTTGTACCCATCATATTTTTTTAAGTTTGATGGACCAGTATGTAAATTATCTGACTTAAGGCCGCTTTACACGTAATGACATCGCTAACGAGATGTCGTTGGGGGTCACGGAATTCGTGATGCACATCTGGCCTTGTTAGCGACGTTGTTGCGTGCGAAACGCACGAACGACTGTTAACGATCAAAATTACTTACCTTATCGTTGATCGTTGACGCGTCGTTCTATTGCCAATTATCGTCGCTGTTGCAGGACGCAAGTTGTTCGTCGTTCCTGTGGCAGCACACATCGCTATGTGTGACACCGCAGGACCGATTAACATCACCTTACCTGCGTCCGCCCTTAATGAGGAAGGAAGGAGGTGGGCGGGATATTCCGTCCGCTCATCTCTGCCCCTCCGCTTCTATTGGGCGGCTGCTTAGTGATGCCGCTGTGACGCCAACGAACCGCCCCCTTAGAAAGGAGGCGGTTCGCCGGCAACAGCGACGTCGCTAGGCAGGTAAGTATGCGTGACGGGTGTAAGCGAAGTTCTGTGCTACGGTCAGCGATTTGCCCGTGACGAACAACCGACAGGGGCAGGTACGCTCGATAGCGATATCGCAGCGTGTAAAGTGGCCTTTACTGTAAAATTTTTTAATATTTTAAATATGTTTTCTATAGTACTTTTGGAACAAAATGAACTCTTTTATTTAGAGCAGGACAAACCCATTATTTTGTTCTATTAACATGTTTTATTTCACAGTCCGGAAAAGTTATATGACTTAATTCGTACTTCTTGTCTTTCTAGAAGCTGATATGAAGGTGACGTTGGGTCCAAAACCCTTATGTACAAACAGTGAAATATCCCAATTCTGGATGGATACATCTCTCAATGGCCTCTTCCTCTGTAATGGCATTGAGTGGATACCTGTACTTGAAAGTAGGAAAACTATTATATAAAAATATAGATAACTGTGAATGTTGTTCTCATGTACTTGTATTACTTCATGAAATTTAGATAACTGTAGGACTGATGCACAAGTTCTATTAATTCTATTTTTGGCATGTACACCTAACTGCTACTGAAGAACATTTTCCCAGTTTTTTTATTATTTAATTCAATATAAAGATTAATGACAGCCCTTGACAGTCCTTAAAGAGGACCTTTCACCACAGAAAATGTAATAGTGGCTGCAGAGTGGAATAAAATGTTTTAGCTTATTTTTTTGGTTAATTTCCCTTCTGAGTTGCAGAGATACAGTGCCTACAAGTAGTATTCAACCCCCTGCAGAATTAGCAGGTTTGATAAGATGCAAATAAGTTAGAGCCTGCAAACTTCAAACAAGAGCAGGATTTATTAACAGATGCATAAATCTTACAAACCAACAAGTTATGTTGCTCAGTTAAATTTTAATAAATTTTCAACATAAATGTGTGGGTCAATTATTATTCAACCCCTAGGTTTAATATTTTGTGGAATAACCCTTGTTTGCAATTACAGCTAATAATCGTCTTTTATAAGACCTGATCAGGCCGGCACAGGTCTCTAGAGTTATCTTGGCCCACTCCTCCATGCAGATCTTCTCCAAGTTATCTAGGTTCTTTGGGTGTCTCATGTGGACTTTAATCTTGAGCTCCTTCCACAAGTTTTCAATTGGGTTAAGGTCAGGAGACTGATTAGGCCACTGAAAAACCTTGATTTTTTTCCCTCTTGAACCAGGCCTTGGTTTTCTTGGCTGTGTGCTTTGGGTCGTTGTCTTGTTGGAAGATGAAATGATGACCCATCTTAAGATCCTTGATGGAGGAGCGGAGGTTCTTGGCCAAAATCTCCAGGTAGGCCGTGCTATCCATCTTCCCATGGATGCGGACCAGATGGCCAGGCCCCTTGGCTGAGAAACAGCCCCACAGCATGATGCTGCCACCACCATGCTTGACTGTAGGGATGGTATTCTTGGGGTCGTATGCAGTGCCATCCAGTCTCCAAACGTCACGTGTGTGGTTGGCACCAAAGATCTCGATCTTGGTCTCATCAGACCAGAGAACCTTGAACCAGTCTGTCTCCGAGTCCTCCAAGTGATCATGAGCAAACTGTAGACGAGCCTTGACATGACGCTTTGAAAGTAAAGGTACTTTACGGGCTCGTCTGGAACGGAGACCATTGCGGTGGAGTACGTTACTTATGGTATTGACTGAAACCAATGTCCCCACTGCCATGAGATCTTCCCGGAGCTCCTTCCTTGTTGTCCTTGGGTTAGCCTTGACTCTTTGGACAAGCCTGGCCTCGGCACAGGTGGAAACTTTCAAAGGCTGTCCAGGCCGTGGAAGGCTAACAGTAGTTCCATAAGCCTTCCACTTCTGGATGATGCTCCCAACAGTGGAGCCAGGTAGGCCCAACTCCTTGGAAAGGGTTTGTACCCCATGCCAGCCTTGTGACCCTCCACGATCTTGTCTCTGATGGCCTTGGAATGCTCCTTTGTCTTTCCCATGTTGACCAAGTATGAGTGCTGTTCACAAGTTTGGAGAGAGTCTTAATTAGTCAGAAAAGGCTGGAAAAAGAGATAATTAATCCAAACATGTGAAGCTCATTGTTCTTTGTGCCTAAAATACTTCTTAATACTTTAGGGGAACCAAACAGAATTCTTGTGGTTTGAGGGGTTGAATAATAAATGACCCTCTGAATAAACTTTTCACAATTTAAAAAAAAAAAAAAAAAATAAAAAAAGAAATAACATTCTTTTTTGCTGCAGTGCATTTCACACTTCCAGGCTGATCTACAGTCCAAATGTCACAATGCCAAGTTAATTCCGAATGTGTAAACCTGCTAAATCTGCAGGGGGTTGAATACTACTTGTAGGCACTGTATTAGTATCAAAATATTTGGCACCTTACGAGTTTACTGACATTGCTCGGTATCTGGATTCAATCCAGTGACCTGTTGCTGCATGGTCGGCTCCTCTCTTTGCTGGACTATTGCCTTTTCTTCTCTGTCCAGTTGCTGATGGTTCCAATTGTCTTTGTTCTTCCTTCTTGGTTCGCTCCTCTCCAGGTGTTTCTCATTTTCCCTTTTTGGTCTGCCCTATCACATTGTGGGTTGGGTTTTATATGTTCACCACTCACTGTGCTTTCTTGCTGGCTATACTTTTAGGTGGTCTTGTATTTAGAAGTTCCAGCCTTTCAGCTAAGAGGTTTAACGTATTGGGTAAACACCAGTTTTTTTCCTGTAGTGAGTTGATTTGTTTTCTTTCCTAATATAATTTCCTCTCACATCTTTTAGGTTTCTGGGAGATTTTACTTAATCCACTAATTTGTAGTTTTCTTTCCCTTTCCCTCTCTATATTATATGAATGTGTTTTAGTTTTCTCCCTCTGGGTTTTTGTACCTTTCTGCACACCTTCTTCTCCCCTTGGTGGCAGTGTGTTGCTGCCTCCTCTCTGGTCCATGAGGAGGGACAAGAAACCCCTCAACGACCTCTTAGGGAACCAGGTCTGAGATGTTGCTTTGAGTTATGTGGCTAGGGTCTTTCCAGTCTGAACAGGGACCAGTTGGGTGTGGGTGCAGCGTCTTCCTGTAGTCAGTTTTATTTTTCTCCTTTACCTGGGTGTTAAAGTGTTTATGTTCATAACTTTATAGCCAGCCCTTGGTGTATTCTGAGGCATCAGCATGGATTCAGGTAAAACCTTGACCGTATAATTACAAACGTTTTCCTTGGAGGTTGCGGATATCAAGCATCAAGAACAGCTTGCATGTTCAGCTGCTCAAAATGTCTCTGGCCAACAGAGCATCGCAGTTGAACTAAAGATAAGTTTATTAGATTGCTTCTACTTGGACAAAAATAATTTCTCAATCTTTTTTGCCTCGTGAAAATTGTATTTTCGTCTATGTTCTGATTTCTCTATGTATGAGAATCAGCACCTGGGATTTGTGTTGTCTTTGCTCTGTGTGGATCCAAAGGCTTGAGCATTTTCTTTGCTTGAGGATTCCCCGGTGTTGTCCTCTGTTGATGCATTGTTCTCGGCTCTTGGCCTCAATTATGACAACCGTGTCAAAGTTGCTGATTCCAAGATCTGTAAGTTGCTTCAGGGAGGACCTATAGCTGAGGACTACTGCTCAGAAGTTAGACGCTGAGTAATAAAGATCTCCTGGAATGATCCCGCTCTTCAGATTTAGTTCTATCATGGGGTTTTGGATCAGATTAAGGATATGATGATCTGCAGTCCTTGTCTGTAGCCCCTGGAGAAGCCTATGACACCGTTTAAATAGATGCCTGAGAAATAGAGACACATTTAAAGGCGTTTCAGGGACATCTTCCTTGCTATTAGTTGAACCTTGTGAGTGACTCGCCCACCCCAGGGCTATGGGACACCCGGTGCCGGGCCGGACTAGTCCGGGGGTAGTCAGTGGTGGCAGGGCCCGACTCCGTGGCCCTGGTGGGTGTCAGTTAAATATGGCTGGTGAATAAAGTTTATGGTTGTCGTGACGCCACCTGTGGTTTGCGGCTATTAAGCCGCCACTGCTGTATGGGGCCTCCGGGGCTGATGGAATGGCAGCTTGGATGGTCCTGCTCCCCACAGGTGGAGCGGTACCCCGGGGCAACAGTTGGTGCTCATGAGAGTCTATGGTGTGATGTTGTGTGAATAATACGGTGCAGGGTCGACAGGCAGTGAAAGAAACAGGCACAAACAGTAGTCTCTTTACCTTCTCCTCTTTTACTTGGCAACAGTTTAGTCCAGGGAGACCGACACAAGTGGTAAAGATGATCCGGCCAGCCTGGAAGTGCCTTGGGGTGAAATCCTTGGCCAGTTGAGTATGAGGCCTACTCCCTGATCTTTCTTTTCTTCTACAGGACCCTGCACTCTGAATTTAGCAATGGCCCTCTTGCTGCTGGGACCGGTGGTTCGTCCCTTTTTCTGTGTGGTAGGCTGCGCAGGTCCTCTCTGGTGCTTCTCTGCTGGAGTCCACACCGGGCCCTTGGAATGCGGCTGTACCTTCAGATTGCTGATGGGCCAGGGGGCTTGCAGCTCTCCTGACCTCCGGATTCGGCCACCAGGGAAGGATTTTATACCCTGGCAACCACAGACTCCGATGTCTGAGTCTCTTCTGTGCCTCTCTGCAAATCTTGCTTCACTGGGCCAAGCTACTCCAGCTCCAGGCCCCAGTTCCACAAGACAGCACACTCTGCGTCTGCTTGCTCTGACTTCTCTCTACAGACTCAACACTAACCCCTCCCTCAGGTCATGCTTAAGGAATGCTCCCTGGAATTCCAGGTTCAGAGCTCCCCCTGCTGGCCTGAGGGAGGAACTGCGTTGGATGTTAAACTTACTGGCCAAAGATTCCCCCAATTACCTCCAGGCTCAGCATTAACCCTTTGATGGGGCTATGCTGTTGTGGCGACCAGGTCCTGGGGCGCCACACTCCCGCTTAGTTAAACTCAGTTCTCCCGGACTGAAGAAAACAAAAAAAACATAACATGTCAGAACATTTCATCCCATTATGGGAGGCACATTACTTAAACGTTACAACTTAAACAACACTATAAGAGTCCAGTGTGGCTCCCTGTCGGGTGTCCGTTACACTGATCCATGGGGGACCCGCCGCGATAAAACCCCCAACGTAGGCTTTGGGCGTGCGTCAGAGCATTGATGACCCCCACTCTATGAACGCCGGACGGGTTTTTCTTCAGGGGTGCTGAGCACACTGGTGCTAACAATGTACAGCTAGAGTGTTGGCCACCCATAGTCCAGTGGCCCAATTGTCAATTTACTTAATCACCTAAGACAAAAAGCATTTTATACAAGACATTTTAAATAACTATATACATTCTAATAGGTACCTTTTCTTTTTACTCTCTATACCTTGGAGGGGGCTGTCCCCGAGTGCTGCATTGGGACCTGCGTAACTCTGGCGTCTGTCCCTGACTGCTTGGAGTGTCTGCTACCTCAGCACTACGGGTAAGCCTAACTCTGATAGGTATGCGTGATGATTGCCTACGTGGTCTGAGAGTCGCCAAGGGTACGACAGGTTCACCACTGACAGGGGGTTGATTCTCCTGTTCCACTGCTGGCGTGTCATCTTGTAGAGACTGCACGGTCTTGGCAAGGGCAGCTACAGTCTTGGTCAGCTCCTGGACCTGCTGTCTGAGCTCTGCAGCTGGATCCTTATCCAGGGACTGCGCCTCAGCCCCTGCAGCGGCTCGTGTTGCAGGCACCACCCCGGGGTACGTGATAGCAAGAGGCCGGAGGGGTACTGGGTCATTCGGTGTAGATTCTCTCAGTACCCGGATGGCGTGGTCCTTAAACTTTGCAAAGTCCAGAGCAGGGTTCTGCAGGACCATGATACGCAGCTGGGTCCTGTGGGCATCTGACAGGAGCCCCTCTATGAACTGCTCAGTTAGGAGTTTGTCTTCTTCACGTACACTCTCTGGGTCCACCTGTTTAATTGCTCTCAGGGCCGCCTGCAAGTTTAAGGCATAGTCCCTTATGCTGTCTGTGGCCCGTTGTTTGCACCCAAAGAATCTCATCTTTATTTCTGCTGCGGTGCGGGTGTCAAAAGTACTCTTTAACTTGGCCAGTATCTGGGTTGCTGTCCCTTTATCTGTATCAGGCCAGGACTTCACTTCACGCTGGGCCGCGCCGGCTAGCTGCCCCATTAATATGCCCACCTTCTGGCTCTCAGTCAGCGGATACACTATGAACAAGCTGTGCAGGCTTTCTCTGAAGTCGCTCAGGGTATGTGACTCCCCAGAGTACTCCGGCAGCCATTCTGCTCCCGGGATGTACGGCATTGTGATCGGCATTACCGGCGCTACAGAGGGGGCTGGGGCGACGGCGACTACATCGGCCGGTGCTGCTGCGTCTTGAGCTACCACAGCCACCTGCTCTCCCTCTGTGTTGGACATCTTCCTCCCCCTTAGTGAACCTCACCAGGCTCCGTTCACTTTTCAAAATTTCTTCCGGGTAGCGCGAGGTTAACGGCGCCCTGCTCTGATGGAGCACTCCCTTCGCGCTCTTTTTCGGGCACGACCCCCTTCTTCCTGCGCTCAGCGAGGCTAATGGCGGCGGCAGTTTTCATACAGTAACACAGTCTTTTAAGCACAGTTTCTGCAGGCGCACAGTACCCGGAGGGACCGGGCACGAAATCCTGTTCGTGACGCCAAGGTTGACTCGCCCACCCCAGGGCTATGGGACACCCGGTGCCGGGCCGGACTAGTCCGGGGGTAGTCAGTGGTGGCGGGGCCCAACTCCGTGGCCCTGGTGGGTGTCAGTTAAATATGGCTGGTGAATAAAGTTTATGGTTGTCGTGACGCCACCTGTGGTTTGCGGCTATTAAGCCGCCACTGCTGTATGGGGCCTCCGGGGCTGATGGAATGGCAGCTTGGATGGTCCTGCTCCCCACAGGTGGAGCGGTACCCCGGGGCAACAGTTGGTGCTCGTGAGAGTCTATGGTGTGATGTTGTGTGAATAATACTGTGCAGGGCCAACAGGCAGTGAAAGAAACAGGCACAAACAGTAGTCTCTTTACCTTCTCCTCTTTTACTTGGCAACAGTTTAGTCCAGGGAGACCGACACAGGTGGTAAAGATGATCCGGCCGGCCTGGAAGTGCCTTGGGGTGATATCCTTGGCCAGTTGAGTATGAGGCCTACTCCCTGATCTTTCTTTTCTTCTACAGGACCCTGCACTCTGAATTTAGCAATGGCCCTCTTGCTGCTGGGACCGGTGGTTCGTCCCTTTTTCTGTGTGGTAGGCTGCGCAGGCCCTCTCTGGTGCTTCTCTGCTGGAGTCCACACCGGGCCCTTGGAATGCGGCTGTACCTTCAGATTGCTGATGGGCCAGGGGGCTTGCAGCTCTCCTGACCTCCGGATTCGGCCACCAGGGAAGGATTTTATACCCTGGCAACCACAGACTCCGATGTCTGAGTCTCTTCTGTGCCTCTCTGCAAATCTTGCTTCACTGGGCCAAGCTACTCCAGCTCCAGGCCCCAGTTCCACAAGACAGCACACTCTGCGTCTGCTTGCTCTGACTTCTCTCTACAGACTCAACACTAACCCCTCCCTCAGGTCATGCTTAAGGAATGCTCCCTGGAATTCCAGGTTCAGAGCTCCCCCTGCTGGCCTGAGGGAGGAACTCCGTTGGATGTTAAACTTACTGGCCAAAGATTCCCCCAATTACCTCCAGGCTCAGCATTAACCCTTTGATGGGGCAATGCTGTTGTGGCGACCAGGTCCTGGGGCGCCACATGAGCCTATGCAAATTGGTGCTTGCAGAAATAACAGGGTGTACAGAGCTCAGAGTATCAGCTCATTTTTATGTATGCTTTGGTTGTTCAGGTCACATTTTTGTTCAACGTTTCAAATACTATAATGAATTTTTAAAAAAGATGAAGTCTCTAAAATGTAAAGATGCAGGTTTCAAGAGTCTGAGATTGTCTCTTTTACAAGCATCCATTTTTTTCTTAAAGGTATCCTTGGAGACTAAGGGTGGCTTTACACGCTACGATATCGGTCCCGATATCGTTAGCATGAGACCCGGCCCCATCGTTTTTGCGAGAGGGGCATATCGCTGCCCGTCGCACACAAAATCGCGCACCCCCGTCACACGTACTTACCTGCCCTGCGACGTCGCTGTGACCGGTGTACCACCTCCTTTCTAAGGAGGTGGTCTGTTCGGCGTCACAGCGATGTCACTAAGTGGCCGCCCAATGAAAGCAGAGGGGCGGAGATGAGCGGAACAAACATCCCGCCCATCTCCTTCCTTCCGCATTGTGGCCGGCGGCAGGTAAGGAGATGTTCCTCGTTCCTGCGGCGTCACACGTAGCGATGTGTGCTGCCGCAGGAACGAGGAACAACTTCGCCACAGCGACAGCAGCGATAATTGGGAGTGGACCCCCATGTGAACGAGGAGCGATTTTGGACGTTTTTGTAACGATCCAAAATCGCTCCTAGGAGTCACACACAACAATATCGCTACAGCGGCCAGATGTGCGTCACAAATTCCATGACCCCAACGAGATTGCTGTAGCGAAATCGTAGCGTGTAAAGCCCGCTTAAGTCTGGTTGTACTTTTACGCCTGCATTGGTGGATTCAGGCTCTGCCTTGAATCTAATTAATCATGATTTTGCTATAAACTGCTATAAACTGCAATTATGATTTCTCTTCTCTGCCTTTCCATTCAAGTTGTGGCAATTCATAACTGCCTTCTTTCACAAAGTCACTAGTGATGGGTGATCGCCCAGATCATTGGGATCGGAAGCCTCGCCTGATCGTTTAGTAAAGATCAAGATCGGGATCGAGATAACACGATTTTGCGTCCGATCACCAATCTCGGGCTTTATAGTTATGGGACGGGGCGGGGGGGCTGTAAAATAAAGAATAGTTAATAATAAACATCGTCATTATACTTACAGGTTCCGCGACGTGTCCTGCAGACTCTGTCTCCCGGCGCTTCTGCTTCCAAGTCCTATCATTGCTGTGCCCCCGGGGCTACAGGACCTTCCATGACGTCATAGCCATGGGACCAGTCTGGTGTAAATGTTGTACAGACATTGGCTTACAGACTGGTCACATGACTTTGACGTCATCGAAGGTCCTCACTGTCAGGCTGCTTCTTGCTCTGTACAGAGCAATGTAGCAGAGCTGTCAATGCTTTCTCTGCTTCTCACTCTGTATAGACACTGTCTGAGCACAGTGATGAAGCAGAGTTGACATTGCTGTCCCTGTGAACTACATTGGACTAAGGATTTTTTATAATAAAGATGGAGTCTCTAAATTAAATTTTTTTTTGTTTTATTTCTAATAAAACATTTTTTTCTAAGTGTTGTGGTTTTTTTATTGTTTATTAGAAATTCATGGTGGCCATTTCTAATTTGGCGTGACACCATGAATTTCGGGCTTAGTACCATCTGAGAATACAAAGCTGGTATTAACCTCTTTATTACCCATCGTGCCACCACATTAGGGTTTCACTTACGCGGAATCTAATTATGATACAGATGACCGAGAACATTTGGTAGTTAAAAGAGCCTTTGAGGAATGTAGACATTTGTTGGAGGGGCAAGACATAATGTGACTGACTTTACCAATCGTAAGAAACTGTGTTATATTGACTCTGCTAAGTGCCTAAACACTAGACAGGCTCTGTGGACCCTTTTTTTACTTGGTTGGATTTTGCAGTTACTTATCTCCTGGATCTGACGCTTTGTCCCATTGCTTTGTCTCAAAGTTGAGGGACGAAAATCCTGTCAAGATTCTTAGTGAGGAGGTGGTGGTTAGTACTCTGGGGGTAGATCTAAGGCAACACACTTACAATGCTCAGGTCAGTGCGCAGGAAGGTTTACCTATAAGCAAACCTTAGGTATGGCCATCTTTACTTTTAGCTCTGCCTAATGAAGTGCATTATTCTGTTTTAGCTGGGTATCTTGGTTCTTCTGCCACTTGGAGATGTCTTTCTAGGTCCTTTTGGGGGCAGAATGTTCGTAGGGACATTGAGGAGTAAGTCCGTAGATGCAGAGTCTGTGCCAGGGCTAAAGCCTCTCATCAAGCTCCAGTGAGTTAACGCTTACCTAATGATGTTTCTTTGCAACCCTGGACATACTAGTCCATGGAGTTTGTCACCAACTTGCCTAACTCTGGTGTGATAAGTTGTGTGGGTGATGGTGGGCCTTTTTAGTAAATTGATTCATTTGATCCCACTTTAAAAGTTGACAACTGCTAAGAGCCTAGCAACTTTGTTCATTTTGCATATTGTTAAATTGCATGGTGTTTCCTAAAACATTGTTTCCGATAGCTTTTGGCAGTTTTTGCTCCAGATTGGGTATCAAACTGCTTTTCCTCAAGTTATCATCCCAAGACAAATGGGCAAACAGAAAAGATGAACGAAGAGAGGGCAGTATTTGCAATGTTTTGTTTCCTCTAATAAGGAAGACTGGGTGAAGTTTCTGCTTTTGGCGCATTTGCTCAAAATAACTGTACCTCTATAGCTATTTGTACCTCACATTTTTTTTTGCTGCAGGGGTTTTCACCCCGTTTTTGGGAATATTTTAGGGTTAAAATCCACCGTTCCAGAGGAGATTTTCTTCCCAATTAAGTAGTAGGGTTTGGAAGGAGGCTAATACTGGTCTTTTGGTAGCTAGTGAATGGGTCAAAAGAGGTGCTAGCCGCAGCTATAGGACGGCTCTTGACTTTAAGGTGGGGGGTTTTATGTGATTGTTCTCAAATAATCTACTGGTCATGTCTAGGACGTTTGCACTTAAATTTGAAGCTCGTTTTAAATAAATCCTGTGACCGTTAAGTTGCACCGTCCTATTGCTTGGAAGATCAATAATTCTTTCCATTCTTCCCTTTTAAAAAGTTTGAGGGGACACCTGGTCATCAAGACATAGATGAGGTGGATTTAGAAGGGGATTGGGCATATGAGGTAGAATGAGTTCTTGGTTCCAGATGACTCAATCGCCATCTACAGTATCTCGTTAAGTAGAAAGGTTATGATTTGGAAGAGAACTCTTGGGTTGATTTAGAAGATCTTCATGTGGATTGCCTGGTGAGGGAGATCCATCAGTTATGTCAGATGTTAGTGGTTTGTGATGTTTCAGTGGCCCCTCGTAGAAGGTTTGGGGATTTGGTCTGATAACCTGTTGCTGCATAGTCAGTTTTCTAACTGGAGTAAATAAGTGAAGGAATATCAAGGGAATGTGTATACAAGAGTGAAAAATTCCTATTCAAATTTTATTCGATATGCATTAAAAATATTATTTTACACAAAATCTTCCTTTTTAAAAATTGATACAAGGGATGGTGATGGGCAGGGAGTGGATGTAGTAAAGCACACAATAATGCCTCTAAGAACCTGGTAACACCTTTAGGAAATAAGCCCTACCTGGCTGTGGAGTTTGGGACCCTAAAATAGACGCAAATGGTGCCCCACTCAATATCGGCTCCCCCTTCTAATCCTTAAAACATCCCTGCACTACAATGAGAATTCAAATACCAGTAAACAACTGTGTGAAAGATTAGAAAAACATTAACAGATAAATGGCAATGAGATAAGTAATGTCACTAGATTTCTGAGGTAAGACACAAAAAAAACCCAACAATGACAATGAGGGACTAAATAGCCAGTGTCATAAAAACCATGTGCAATCTGTGGCTCCAACAACACTGATTCACAGCTACTCCACAACTGTAATGTGATGCTACCACTAGGGAGCGCAGGAACACAAGGAGGATGCAGTGCTCCTAAGAGCAGTTTAGCACCAGCCCAATAGAGGTCACTAGCACCATTGCAGGGATGTAATAGAGTGGTCGATAAGCTGAAGGTCAGTGCCGGGATGTCACGTCTGTACAGAGGAGCAAGTGAAGCCGAAGTCAGGTGAGAGCCGAGGGTTGGAAGCTAGTAGGTAACGTCAAGAGCCAAAGGGAAGCCGAGCCGTAGTCAGAGTACAAACCATGGTCAGGAGCCGAGAGGACAAGTAACTATGGAGAAGGGAGTGGAGCGACAATAACAAGCGGAGAGCGGGTGGGGAGTCAGGGAAATCAAACAAGATGGGACAGACATAGGTCTGGGGAAGGAGTACAGGGTAGCGGGCCAAGATCAGAACAAACTCACAGAGACCAGGGAGCGCACACTGCTAAGAAGGAACTATTACAGGTGGTGTTCCATTAGAAACAACTTCAAGATAAACTAGCATGACCCTGGAATGAGGCAGAACAGAATAGGCTCCTCCCAAATGACCTAACCCCTGAAGGATACCGATAGCAGGAAAACAAACACATACAGTGACTCTGCAGGAGCAGAGCCAGGAGTGAGTCATGACATGTAATATGCCAGGAACTAATGTTGCACATGGATATGCCAAAAATGCCAATACACAGATATCTCAGAAATTCAAAACATAAATGGGTACTTCCCTGAAGGAGTAGAGTCTTGACACATTTCTCCTGCTTTCCAGCTTTATCAGGAGGCATGAAGGAGGGTAGATGTCCCAAAATAATGTGGAGGTTACATTATGGAACTCTATTCCTTCAGGGAAGTACCCATTTATGTAAGTCTCTTTAGCTGTCTCTCTCTACCTTATATGAAAGTCTTTTAGTTTTCTCCCTCTGGGTTTTTGCATCTTTTTGTGCACCTGTCATGTGTCGCGAATCAAACTGTTGATGCTGTGCTTTGTTGTCAGCTTATCTGTCCACTGAGCCATAGCAGATACACCTTTTTTGGGGTGTTTATTATCTGTTATCTTTGCTCTTGTCTTTTAGGTTAACAGATGTTTTCATTTACTTATTTGTCTGTCCAGTCACCTTTTAGGTGTGGCTATAAATACCTTCTCCCTTCCCTACTGGTATTTCCTGCTGGTGATCTCATTTGGATATCAAGCCATATATGCCAGTCAGTGTAAGACTAGCTGGGGTTTATATTCCTCCTATTTTTTCTCTTGTTTCTGCACCTATCTTCTGTTTATAGCTAGGAAGTAGGTGGCTTACTTTCTACCAGAACTTACATAATATTTTACTTTGTTTTATGTGGTTTGTGTTTACTCACTCTGAGACCTCTTCCTATCTCAGCATGCCTTCTTTACTACACTGTAGATTATTTTCACTCTGCTGTGCCCTGTGGTTCTTTAGAAGGAATGTTAAGCACTCAATGGCTGTTCAGGCAGCAAAATCCGAGGTGCCATCATTTAGTCTTGGATTAGGGCCATTATAGCTTATGGCAGGCACCATTATGGACTGCGGGGTCTGAATCTCTAGTCTATACAGGAACAGTTGCAGCTTTAGTGAGTTACCTATTAGGGATGATCGAATATCACAAATATTCGGCAATATTTGGCTTTGCGAATATTCGACGAATAGGTTGCCGCAATGCGAATATTCGATGCGTAATGTAAGTCTATGGAAAGCCTAAATAGTTTCTATTCAGCAGCTATTCAGGTTTCCCATAGACTTACATTGCGCATCGAATATTCGCAAATAGTCGAATAGCGGAGACCTATTCTTCGAATATGGACATAGCCGAATATTTGAGGTATTCGAACATCCCTATTGCCTATTCATTCTTTGGGAGTTTACTACACAATCATAACAACACCTTTCGCTTCCCAGGTTGGTAGTGTATTGCCCTCTGGTACTTCAGGAGGTACAAGAAACCCCTTGACGGCATTTTAGGATGTCAGGTCCGAGGTGGTGTTTTGCGTTATGTGACTAGGGTCTTTTCAATCTGTACAGTAACCAGTTGGGTGCAGTTTCTCCCTATAGTAGATCTTCCTTTTTTCTGTTACCCATGTGTGAGAGTGTTTACGTTCATAACATTAACTTAGGTTAAGTACTAGTGGGTGTTATTAGACAAACTTCACTAGGAGCATGTACATCTTCTGGCTAATATGAGTTGACCAATCACAAGCAAGCAGCAACACAGCAGATAAAGAGCGCACATCTACAGTTTAGGTTTCTCAGTGTGTGAGATGTAATAATACATCTATGATCTCCTGGTCTAACCTCCTGTATAATTAGAAAGTGCAGGGAAATTAAATCACAGACAACTCACATCTTTCAGATAAGGTCCCTTTGGGGAAAGGAGGAGTACAGCTGAGTTTAGCTGTGTCACACATTACAAACCCTTCTCCTCACATAGCACTGTCAGTTCCTGCCCATTGGGAGATGAGTCACACATATGTATTGTACTGAAAGAAACCTTTGAGCACAACAAATATAAGTGTTATTACTGACACCCCTATGGATAGGCAGTGTGAGGGAAGAGGCTTTACAGCAGAGCTGACAGTGCTATGAGAGAAGGAGAGTTGATAGAAGAGTTTGCAATGTAACACAGCTAAACTCAGCTGTGCTGCATCTCACACACAGGGACTTCATCTGAAAAGTGTTTCCTCTGTGCTTTCACCTCCCAGCAATTTCTAATTATGCAGGAGGTTAGACAGGAGATCAGAGATGACTCATTACATTTCAGACACTGAGAAACCTAAGGTATGGTGGGGTGTTTTCTTTTTCTGCTTTGTTATTGCCTGCTTATGATTGGTCAATTTATACTGGGAAAAGAAGTGCACACTACCAATGAAAACTGTTAACAAAACTTGCTTCATTAGGTTCCAAATACTTTGATTATCTTTGCATAAGACAGACAAAATAATAATAAAAAAAAACAGATTTGATTACACTCTGCAGCCATTATTACAACATGTGTCCAGTTCAAGATGAAAAATTTGGTGAAAGGTCCTCTTTAACAGTACTACATTGTCTCATGAGCTGTAAATATGGTACAATGGAATACAAACAAACATACTAATATTCTTTGAAATGATATGAAAGACTCAAATAATATGCAGTATATCACAAAAGTGAGTACACCACTCACATTTTTGTAAATATATTATTATATCTTTTCATGGCATATCACTTGAAGATATGACTCTTTGATACAATATAGTCAGTGTACAGCTTATGTAACAGTGTAAATTTGGTGTCCTCTAAATAACTCACCACACAGCCATTAACGTCTAAACCGCTGGCAACAAAAGTGAGTACACCCCTAAGTGAAAATAGCCATTGTGCCCAATTAGCCATTTTCCCGCCTCATTAGTGCTACAAGATCTCAAGTGTGAATGGGACCATGTGTGTTAAATTTGTGTTATTGCTCACACACTCTCTCATACTGATCACTGGAAGTTCAACATGGTAAAGAATTCTCTGAGGATCTGAAAAATAGAATTGTTGCTCTACATTAAGATGGCCTAGGCTATAGGAAGTGTGACAACACCCTGAAACTGAGTTGCAGCATCATGGCCAACACCATACAGCGGTTTAACAAAATCAAACAAGTTGAATGCATGTGCTCAGTCTCACATTCAAAAGTTGTCGTTTCAAAATAGACAAGTGCTGCCAGCATTGCTTGAGAGGTTAAAGCGATGCAGGGGCAGCCTGTCATTGCTCAGACCATACGCTGCACACCAAATCAAATTGGTCTGGATGGCTGTCTTCCCAAAAGGAATCCTTCAAGAAAGTCCATAAACAGTTTGCTGAAGACAAGCAGACTAAGGACAAGAATTACTGGAACCATTTCCTGTGGTCTGATGAGACAAAGATAAACTTAGTGGGTTAAATGGTGTCAAGCATATGTGGCAGCAACCAAATGAGGAGTACAAAGATAAGTTTGTCTTGCCTACAGTCAAGCATGGTGGTGAGAGTGTCATGGTTTGGGGCTGCATGAGTGCTATCAGATGTGGGGAGCTACAGTTCATTGAGGTAACCATGAATGCCAACATGTACTCTGACATACTGAAGCAGAGCATGATCCCCTCTCTTTAGAAATTGGGCCGTAATACAGTACTTCTACATGACAACACACCTCCAAAATGAACACTGCTTTGCTAAAGAAACTGAGGGTAAATGGGCTTGACTGACCAAGCATGTGTCCAGAACTAAACCCTATTGAGCATCTGTGGGGCATCCTCAAACAAAAGGTGGAGGAGCGCAAGGTCTCTAACATCCACTAACTCCAAACTATACAAGCTGTAAATGACTACTTGCATTGTATCAAAGTGTCATATCTTCAGTGTTGTCCTATGAAAATAAAACAGTTAAAAAAACTGTGAGAGGTGTACTCACTTTTGTCATATACTGTATGTACTGCTTAGTTGCAAATTGTTGATGCTAAATATAGTGCACATAATACTATATTGATTGGATCACTTATAACATAAGTGATAAGTTGGCTAAGTTTCAATATTTCTTGTACTCATTATGCTACAATCTGAGTTAATGAATGGCAATGTAGCATGTGGTTGGGCGGTGTCCACCAAAGTTAGGGTCAGATATTCAGGGTGGCGTTCAGCTCTGAGTGACAGATGTTGGTCACAGGGAGGAACAGGTACAACTAAAGTTTATTTTGTACTATGTTTGGTGGACAAGGTCATAATGAAATATTGTTGTGGGATATTTTAGTCATTAGGACATTTTTCACAAAATAATATTATTAGTAATACCTGCTGATAAAATTAAGAAAGTGGCTGGAGGAGTACATATTTAATTGAGGTTTCTATGTTTTGCTAAGAATATGCGTTCATAAGGAGGTATTGATAGTTTCAAATTTCCAGGTAAAATAATCTAATATTGGGAAAAGCAAAAGAGTAGTTTTTTTCAAAATGAATATTTTTATTCATTCGCACACATTCACCCATATATGTGAATGACATATTCTCCTTTGTTGGCTTCTCCTGGTGATTTTCATTTGTGAGATCTCTCGGGTATTCACAGAATACAAGCTGCTGTGAATGACATCGGAGGACTCAGTAGTTAGTAGGGAATCCGTTTTCCCTGGTTTTTCTGCAGCTCTTCCAACTTGTAAGGATCTCCTGCTAATGTAGACAGGAATTCCAATAGGAACCCATTAATAGGGAATTATTCATTATCCTGTTCCATAGTATGACTGTGGCTATACACTGGAGCTGCACTGATATTTGCTGTCAAGGATTTTATGAAACCTCTAGAAATACATAACACTTCTGAATACTTTGATTTTTAGCCGTTGCCTTTTCTCCATTGTTCGGGATGGTCATTGTTACATTCTGCAGCAGCGGTGAGCGGTAGAAATGGGTATTTGATGCTCTGCAGGCAGGTTGTATCTCATGTAATCTTAATGAAAATCACATTATATTCAGTAGTCCATGTGTTATGGCAGAATGAAGAAATTAATGCATTTCTTGAAATCCAGCTAAACCACTGAAATTAATCTGACTTTAGTAAACTTGGCGGTAAATAATATTTTTTTTATAACCTGGATAAGAAAAGAAGAGATTACAGCTTTTATCTATGGAGCCTGCAAAACAGTCTGATATGTACAAATGGAATATAGTTTTTCTAGTGAATAGACTATAGAAATAGGTTATATACATAGACACCCATAAGGAATGTATGAAAGTTATCTTTCCGATAGGTTTGTTTTTTCTTTTTGTTTTGTTGCAGCCTACTTATGGCCTCCACACTAAACCATTAAATAACTTATCAATACACACGCTCTATAGACCTTCTAATAAATAACAATTTCAAAAGTAAAAAAAAAACTGTTGTGAGGTGTAAATTAATAGGGAATAACTTTCAAACTTAAGAACATCCCTTTAATGTTTTACTACTCAGTTGGCCCATGAATGTGTCCTGATGCTAACTGAATGGCTAGGGGGTCACATAAGGTTACTTTCACACATCCGGCTTGAGCCGTGCGGCTCAAACCGGCTGTGAAACCTATGCAACGGATGCGGTGAAAACACCGCATCCTTTGCATAAGTTTTTACATGCGGCCGGTCCGTTTTTTCCGGTTGCGGCACGCTACTGAGCATGCGCAGTGGAAGAAACCGCATGCGGCGGCCGGATGCGTTTTTTCCGCATCGCGCCGCATCCTGCGTCCATAGGCATGCATTAAAAAATGCGCCGCAGCGGCCGGATGCGGCGCGATGCGTTTTTTTTGCCGGAGCAAAAAACGTTGCAGGCAACGTTCCATCCGGCCGCGGCATCGGCTAAATCTGGCGCATGCGGCAAAAACCGGACCGAACGCAAGCCCCTGCGGCACAATATGGCACTAATGTAAGTCTATGCAAAAAAACCCGCAACCGGCAGCAAAAAAAACGGTTACAGTTTTTCTGCAGAGCGCCGTATTGTGCCGCAGAGCAAAAACCGGATGTGTGAAAGTAGCCTGACATTGGAGGATGACTTGACTGGCACCATGTTTAGTATTTAGTAAACCCATGGATGCATTACATAGGATCAGCTGTGGAATTCAAATTTTAAACAGGTTACCACTTTGAGTTCGGGAACCATACCTATTTTAAAGCAACACCCAATTGGTTCAACACCCATTTTGATTGCCACACCCGTTTCATTCACACTTTCATCAACCACAAAATACAAGTAACAGTAGCTAAAAGTAAAAGCGCTTTACCCTTCTTACCGTACATATACCTTTATCTAGAGTCTCATTGCCTCTTGTCACATACATGTCGTTCCAGTCAAGCTGTCAGTCATTTCTTAGTATTGTGAATTGTATTAAAGTATTTTCTACAGGTTTGAAAATTAATACTAAAGGAACTTTGCTCAAATTGGAAAGGATGACATCCAGTCCATTTGTCTCTTCAATTGTCTGCTCCGTTTAATCTCTGACCTCAGCAATCAAAGGTGAAATATGTTATAAATACTGCCACACAGTGACCAGACCACATATTATCACCACATATTAACCAAATAGTACCACGTACAAGGGAGAAATACAATCACACCATAAACATACCAAATAGATACTAGAATATCACATACAGGGGATAAATACACCACACTGTGAGCAGACACCATATTACCACCACAATAACCAAATAATTCGACATACAAGAGACAAATACTGCCACGCCATGACCAAACGACATATTACCACTACATAGCGACCAAATACAATGATGCTCATCGTTAATAAAAACATAATAACACTAATGTCGTGGGCGGGGAGGGAGCCGTCGCTGCTGCGCTCTCGCTGGCGCTCGCAGCAGACCGTCCCCGGGCTGCCCGTCCATCACCGGTTTTATTTATTTATTTTTTTCAAAACTGCAAAAGGTAAAAACATATGAAAACATTCAATAAAAGCATATTTATGAACTTCCCTTAACGGGAGGCACAGTACTTCAACGTTATAAACGGTAGACATTTTTATTAAAACAGACGGCTTCCGCTCTCCCACCCAAACAACCTGGCCCTGATGCTGCCCCTAAGAAGTGGGCAGCACCCCTTGACCCCAGTCCAGATCCAGGCTGCCCGAGCGGGAACGGGTACAGTGTTTCGTACCCTACGGTCACTTCAGGGGACCCCACGTCCAGGGGGACCCCTGACCCCCGGAGGATGGCCACCGGTCCAGGTGGTGGTCGGGCCCCAGCCTACTCTGCTGCGGGCCCTTCCTCCAATCTGCCTCTCCGGAGGTGGCAGCGGAAACATGCCAACATATTTACATTTCCACTAGTTTGTGGGTGCCCTGCTAGTTCTCAGGCATGTCCATAAGTAGTTTCTTATGCACAGTAACAAAGGGTCCCTATGGGGACTACTTGCCGGCAACGGCCGGGTCAATCACAATCGACAATCAGGTGACATCTTCGGTTGATTACTTTCATTATTCAACAGGTACTGGTGGTCCCAATGGGGACAACGGTGCAATGGAGGGACCGCTGACTTTGGGGTGGCTACCACCGCAGGGGTTCGGCCCATTCGGGGACCGGACGGTACATCGGGTTCTCCTTCCTTAGGCAGTGCAGTCCAGAACCACTGATCGCCGTTGGGAACGGTGGCGGGGGCAGCGTGCTCGGGACCCTCTCTTCCATCAGCGGCACTCTCTCTGGACCTCCCGCTGCAGTACTGGCCCCCGGCTCCCACGCAATCAAGGCTGGTTCAGGAGCTTAGGTGGCCTGATCGTGACGCGGCACAACCGCAGTGGCCCCTTGCTCGCGGGCCCACACCACGGCAACCATTCTACGCATCTCCGCCTTCCAATCCAGCAGCTGCTGCAAGCTCTGCGCCCTCACCTTCAAGCAGAACCGGCCCAGCTCCCGCTCCAGCCAAGCAGCGGTCCCGGCGGGGAGCTCACAAGGGCCGCAATCTTCAAAGGCTACTCCTCCTCGGTTCCCCCAGAGCTTAGATGCTCTGATGGTGGGTGCTCCCGCGCTCCAGCCCGAGGACGCCACCATCTCTCCATCCGCGTCCCCCCTTGGTCTTTTCTCAGCACCTCCTCTCCAGGGGCGGAGCTTCGACTTTCGCGCCTCCACTGCTCGAGAAGACGCTCGAGCGGGAAAATCTTCGCGCCCAAGATGGCGGCTTCTGAAATTTTTCGTCCGGACACCGCCGGCGGGACACAAGGTGCACTTCTACCAGCCGGTAGAATGGTAAGATCCTGTTCGTGACGCCAAGTTGTCGCGGGCGGGGAGGGAGCCGTCGCTGCTTCGCTCTCGCTGGCGCTCGGGTCCGGCGCTGCTGCTGCTGCTCGGTGGCTCGAGCGGTGGGCCGGATCTGGGGACTCGAGCGGTGCTCCTCAACTGTGAGTGAAAGGGGTGGTGTGGTTTGGGGATTTGGTCCGTGACGCCACCCACGAGTTGTGGTGAGGTTGGACACCACCGCTGCTGTTGATGGGGATCCCGGGAGCGATGGCAAGGAGCAGCTGGGATGTTGTTTCCCCCTCTGTGGGTAGGGGGTTGGTGGTCCCGGGGCCCGGTGAGGTGGTGGGGAAGCAGGGTTGGCAAGGTGCAGGGGGGGCGCTTGGACTGCGCAGCGTGGTGCCGGACAGCACGGTAGTACTCACTCAGCCACAAATGGATGCAAGTCTCTGGTAAAACAAACGGCTGGATGGACGGGTCCCGCAGCCGGCTGCTGTGGTTTCTCCCGGACGGTTGGTGGTGGCTGCCTTTCCCTGCACCTGTTGTGTATCTTTGGTCCCGATGGCTTCCCAGCGTGTATATGGGCCGGAGGAGCCCTTTTGCCCGCAGGCTCTGGCCCTGGGAACTCTAGCAGTGTCGGTAGCTGTATTTCCCTTGTGCTGTTTGGACAGTTGCCTTCAATCGGGTCTTGGCTGTTTGGAAACCCCTGGGGTTCCGGTCACTAACGGATTTGACCTTATTAATGGTGACTCCAAGCCTGGTCGGGGTCCGCAGGCCCTGCTGGTTTGTGCTGGCTTTGGTACCGGCGAGCCACCGCCCATCCCTGGTCCTACAGTTCCGCGTTGATCTGCCTCTCCTGCAGACGGCCACCACCGTCTGCCAACTTTGCTCTTGGTGCCCAGGCCACGTACCTGGACACGGTCAGTTCTCGCTCCTCCACTACCACTTTACTCCTCACTCTTCCACTTCCCTAACTGATCTGACTTCCTTTACCGCCTCCAGGACTGTGAACTCCTCAGTGGGTGGGGCCAACCACCAGGCCCCACCCCACCTGGTGTGGACATCAGCCCCTGGAGGGAGGCAACAAGAATTTTGTGTCTGACTGATGTGCCTATCTCGGGGTGGGGGTGTTGTGTTGTAGTACCTGTGGCGACCTGGCTAGTCCAGGGCGCCACACTAATATTACCGTCAGTGCCATTATACAGAGGAGCTCTGTATATAGTATATAGTGTAAAAGTAAAAGTAAAATAGTGATCATCAGTACCGTTATACAGAGGAGCTCTATATATAGTGTAGAGATACTACAGTGATCACCAGTGACATTTTACACAGGAGCTCTGTTTACAGTGTATAGTGTACTTGTACAGTCATGGCCAAAAGTTTTGAGAATGCTACAAATATTAATTTTTACAAAGTCTACTGCTTAAGTTTTTCTAATGGCAATTTGCATATACTCCAGAATGTCATAAAGAGTGATCAGCTTAACAGCAATTACTTGCAAAGTCAATATTGGCTAAGAAAATGAACTTTAACCCCCAAAACACATTTCAACATCATTGCATTCCTGCCTTAAAAGCAGAAGCTAACATTGTTTTAGTGATTGTTCCATTAAGACAGGTGTGGGTGTTGATGAGGACAGGGCTGGCGATCAATCAGTCATGATTAAGTAAGAATGACCCCACTGGACACTTTAAAAGGAGGCTGGTGCTTGGTATCATTGTTTCTCTTCAGTTAACCATGGTTATCTCTAAAGAAACACGTGCAGCCATCATTGCTCTGCACAAAAATGGCCTAACAGGGAAGAGTATCGCAGCTACAAAGATTGCACCTCAGTCAACAATCTATCGCATCATCAAGAACTTCAAGGAGAGAGCTTCCATTGTTGCCAAAAAGGTTCCAGGGCGCCCAAGAAGGACCAGCAAACGCCAGGACCGTATCTTAAAACTGTTTCAGTTGCGGGATCGGACTACCAGCAATGCCGAGCTAGCTCAGCAATGGCAGCAGGCTGGTGTGAGTGCTTCTGCATGCATTGTGAGGCGAAGACTGCTTGAGCAAGGCCTGGTTTCAAGGAGGGCAGCAAAGAAGCCACTTCTCTCCAGAAAAAACATCAGGGACCGACTGATATTCTGCAAAAGGTACAGGGAGTGGACTGCTGAGGACTGGGGTAAAGTCATTTTCTCAGATGAATCCCCTTTTCGATTGTTTGGGACATCTGGAAAACAGCTTATTAGGAGAAGAAGAGGTGAGTGCTACCACCAGTCTTGTCTCATGCCAACTGTTAAGCATCCTGAAACGATTCATGTGTGGGGTTGCTTCTCAGCCAAGGGAATCGGCTCACTCACAGTCTTGCCTAAAAACATAGCCATGAATAAACAATGGTACCAGAATATCCTCCAAGAGCAACTTCTCCCAACTGTCCAAGAGCAGTTTGGCGCCCAACAATGCCTTTTCCAGCATGATGGAGCACTTTGCCATAAAGCAAAGGTGATCACTTAATGGCTCATGGAACAAAACATAGAGATTTTGGGTCCATGGCCTGGAAATTCCCCAGATCTTAATCCCATTGAGAACTTGTGATCAATCATCAAGAGACGGGTGGACAAACAAAAAACAACAAATTCTGGCAAAATTCAAGCATTGCTTATGCAAGAATGGACAGCTATCAGTCAGGATTTGATCCAGAAGTTGATTGAGAGCATGCCAGGGAGAATTGCAGAGGTCCTGAAGAAGAAGGGTCAACACTGCAAATATTGACTTGCTGCATTAACTCATAATAACTGTCAATATAACCTTTTGGTCCTCATAATATGATTGCAATTATATTTCTGTATGTGATGTAAACATCAGAAAAACACAATTAAAAACCAGAGGGCAACAGATCATGTGAAAATATAATTTTGGTGTCATTCTCAAAACTTTTGGCCATGACTGTACATGCAATACATTTTTAAAAGAAAGAGATTTAACCACCAAATAATCAGGGAGATGTGTCATATACCCAAAGTGAATAATGTTAAGTATAAAGATAAAAGGGGTACGTATAGGCACCAAAAATCCATATATAAGACTGAAAACCAATTTAGTGAACAATCAGTAATTTTTTAGACACAGAGTGAATAAAAAGGATTAAAAATATTTAAAAAAATGCATATCTAGATCTCCACAGAATAATGTGTATGGAGATCCTATCTGATTCTGAATATACAGTATATTAATGACAATAGTATAAGTTAATCAAAAAGAGGGTCAAGAGAAAGCAACTTAATAATATTCTACTAAATAAGAATCAAAAGCATATAATGGCTTCCAAATGGATTTTCTATGAATAAGGGAATATATAGAGGAGACAGACAAACAAAGGGTATATTCTATTAATTGATATTTTACCAAATAAGAGCCAAATACATATAATGGTTGCCAAACACCAAAAGGTAATCTCCATAAATAGGAGAATATATAAATAGGATAGCCAAATAAAAAGTATACTCTATTTTGGAGATGTTATAAATATCAGATCTCAGAAGGCATGTGATTAGATGGTGCAACCTATGATACACAAAAAAATGGAAAAAAGCGTAATAATTTCTTCTGCTCTGGCCCCATTCTGTAATAATGTCCTCCATCCTAGGCCCTGTCTTGTAGTAATGTTCCACATCTTTGGCCCCTTCCTGTAGTAATGTCCTCAATCCTGTACCCTTTTCTGTAATAATATCACCCCCCCATCTTGGGCCCCTTTCTGTACTAAGGTCAGTTACAGTTATCATGGGCTCCTTCCTGTAATGTCCCCTATCCTGGGCCTCTTTATTTAATAATGTCCCCCCTTCCTGACCCCTTTATGTAATAATGTACCCAATCCTGAACCCTTATATTCTACATCCTTCAAACAAGGCCCTAATGTTGTCCATCCTGGGCCCTTATGTCTCTCATTCTGGGCCCCTATGTCCTCCATCATGGTCTTTTATGTCCTCCATTCTGGTCCCTTATGTCCCTCATTCTGGGCCCATAAGTCCCCCACCCTGGGCCCTTATGTCCTTCATCCTGGTCCCCTGTGTCCTCAATCCTGGGCCCTTATTTCCTCCAACTTGGGCCCTTATTTCATCCATCTTGGGCTCTTATGTCCCCCATCCTCAGCGCCAATGTCCTTCATCCTGATCCCCTATGTCTCCCATTCTGGGCCCATATGTCCCCCATCCTAGGCCCATATTACCCCCACCCTTCGCCCTTATGTCTCCCATATTGGTTTACTATGGCCTGCATCCTGGGCCCTTAGGTCCTCCGTCCTGGGGACTTATGTCTTGCATTCTGGTACCCTCTGTCCTCCATCCTGGTCCCTTATGTTCCCTATCCTGGTCCCCAATGTTCTTTATCCTAAGCCCTTATGTCCCTCAATTTGGGCCCTTACGTCGTCCATCCTGGTTCCCTATGTCTTACATCCTGGGCCCTTATGTCCCCCATTCAGGAGCCATATGTCCCCATCCTGGAGCCAAATGACCCCCGTCTTGGGCCCTTTTGTCCTCCATTCTTGGCCCCTATGTCCCCATTCTTGGCCCATATGTCTTCCATCCTTGTCCCCTGTGCCTAACTGGTTATTTTTTTCCTAAGCCTGCAAAGTGCAGACTTTATGGCTTTCTCGTAGATTTTTTCGTAAGCCATCACAACAGAAAAGTGTCCTCATCACAACTTCATGTACAGCTGGTAAATATTCAATTTCGTTGGATGAGACACATTTAAAGTGCTAAAAGTGCCCAGCCCATTTTAGCTATGTCCCTGAATACCATAATCACCATGTTTTTCTGTTCACATGATACACAACCCATAATTGTTTTACAAGTGATAATTATAAGGGTTTGCTCACTTTCCGAAACAGGAGCGCATCACTCTCCCTCATCCCGGGTTCCTGTTTGCGGGGTGGCAGTGCGCTCATGTTTGATTGACAGTTCAGACCTGCAGTATCATTGCTCTACAGGCCAGAACTGTACAATCTCCGATACTGCTAGTAGAGGCAGCTTTACCTCTGTAGCAAAGGAGCGCAGTGGTACCAAATCAAATATGATCGTGAGCACATTGTGACAGTGCACTCCAGAAACCTGGACAGCTTCAGAGCAGTCCTTCCTTACAAGATCTACTGGAAAGAGCTTCTATGCACTGCGAATATTTGGACATCACTGATAGACTGTTGAGGTGGCTGATAACCAAAGCAATGAGCGGTAAACAATAGAATTAAAAATCCCTCAGATCTTGAGAACAGAAAGGATTTTTAATAACAAGTAATTTTGCAAAGTTGTTTATTGCAAGTTTATGAGAATAATCCTTTAATAGCTATTTCTATTACAAAGCATAAACAAAAAAAA
The DNA here is from genome assembly GCF_048569485.1 of Anomaloglossus baeobatrachus. Classification (NCBI taxonomy): domain Eukaryota; kingdom Metazoa; phylum Chordata; class Amphibia; order Anura; family Aromobatidae; genus Anomaloglossus; species Anomaloglossus baeobatrachus. The sequence goes on from NC_134359.1 coordinate 108,608,464, forward strand.
ATAAACTCCCAAAACTTACTACTGCATACATCATCGGTTTGGAACATCAAGTTCTCGTGATTTCTGTCTATATGAATGTGCGGTTATATTAAAGAAGAAAAAAAGTGACCATCTTAGCAAAGTGAGTACATTGACTTCAGCTATGTCATACAAAAGTGTATATATGTGTGTATTTATTTGTGTGTATATATATATATATATATATATTATATATATATATATATATACACACACCAGAATTATCGATTGTAGTCTTCTCTGTGTGTATTTTTAAATGGCTAAAAATAAAATTTAAGAGAAGTATTATAGGAAATGACAGATTTCTCTATAAGTTGCTAGACAGAACTATTTAAAAGCTTTTAGCAGGTAAGGTTACGTGACCAATTTCTACAATTTAATAAAAGGTCAAAATAAAGCATTAGCTATCAGGGGAGGCTGAGTGTGAATTAGATCTGCAGTAATGTTGTACATTTTTAACTCTTACTAGGAAAGGAGAAACTTGACTATGTGGAGGAGTACCAGAACCTTGCTACCGCGTCAGAATCGATGGGGCTGGAGATCTTTCTTATCCAAGATGTTGGCTACTTTGCTGTAATGGCTAACAAGAACAACCAGCCTGGCTCGGCCCTGTTCAAGTGGACAAATGGAAAATTTACTATCCATCAATACTTCTCCAGCTATCAAGCCCAAGCATGGAAGCACTTCACAATAGAAAAAAGGGTGAGAATTTAATGCAACCAATTATTGGGTTTGTAAAATCTATTTTTTTTTTGAAGGCTCATAAACAGTTATGGTAAATTAGATAATTTGTGTATTATGTGTTAGCCTGCAATTTACTTGTAAAACTTTTTATTTTAAGTCAAGATCAGATTACACAGTAGGGTATGTGCGCATGTTAGGTATTTGGTGCAGAAATTTTCTGCACCAAATCTGCATCTTCTTGCACCAAAAACAAGGTGCATTTTTTCCTGCATTTTTGCTGCATTTTTCCTGCATTTGTGCTGCATTTTTGCAATGGATTTTTCATAATGAAGCCAATGGGTGTAAGGGTTGAAAAACACAGCCAAAAACGCACCAAGAATTGACATGCTGCAGATTATTTTCTGCGCCAAATCTGCAAGAAAAAAATAAGCAACATGTGCACAACACTTCAGAATTCTCATTGACTTTGCTGACATAAGGATAGGCATGCAGATTTGTGACAAAACTGCACCAAACATTGCATAAAAACCTCAGTGTGTGCCCATGGCGTAATACCGACAGCCAGGGCCGGCTCCAGGCTTTTGTGGGCCTCGGGTGAAAGTGTCTCAGTGGGCCCCATCCACATGTAGACACCCACATACACAGATACATACACATACAGGCATACATACACATACATATTTAAAGACATATTCACAAAATATACATATAGACAGACATAAATCTATACAGTCATATACACTGACATACATAGATACACAACTTGGAAAATCTCTGATTCTGCAGACAGTCCTCACCAATCAAAGATTAACCGCTAGTCATCATTTTGACAGCCCGAAAAAAGCTGCATGCATCGTTTTTTGGGTCATCAAAATGACGAGCCCCAGACAGAATCGTCAGCCATATGTGTACATCTAATATATAAAGCTGAGTGAATGTGTATGTGTGTGTCTGTGTGTGTGCAGGGCCGTATTTACCATTAGGCACCCGTGGTCCGGTGCCTAGGGTGGCAGGTTGTGAGGGGCGGCACCTTCTGGCAGCAAAAAAAAAAAAATTATTTTTTTTTACATTTTTTTTTCTGCGGCTGCCGAGCACAGGGAGCTGATTGACCCCGGAACTGCCGGCGCCTGCACTTCCGGGGTCACAGGTGCGCGCCAATCAGCTCCTTCCTCTGTGCTGTGTCCACTGCTGTGTGGACGTCACATGCAGAGCTCACAGCAGGACGCCGCAGAGGACGCCGTGATGGAAGCCGGTGTCAGAAGAGGATATGTGAGCCAGGAAGATGGCGGCGGGCACTGGAGCAGGTAAGTGGATTCATAAGGAGCGTGGGAGTGTCTCTAATGCAGACCGGAGATCTGCGCATGCGGGGGGGGGGAAAGACGGCAAAGGCTGATACTGGAGGGAGGCAGAGGCTGAGACTGGGGGGAGGCTGGAGGGAGGCAGAGGCTGAGACTGGGGGGAGGCTGGAGGGAGGCAGAAGCTGAGACTGGAGGAAGGCTGAGACTGGGGGGAGGCTGGAGGGAGACTGAGGCTGAGACTGGAGGGAGGCTCAGGCTGAGACTTGAGGGAGGCTGAGGCTGAGACTGGAGGGAGGCTGGAGGGTGCAGAGGCTGAGACTGGGGGGAGGCTGGAGGAAGGCAGAGGCTGAATCTGGGTGAGGCTGGAGGGAGGCAGAGGCGGAGACTGGGGGGAGACTGGAGGGAGGCAGAGGCTGAGACTGGGGGGAGGCTGGAGTGAGGCAGAGGCTAAGACTGGGGGGAGGTAGAGGCTGAGACTGGGGGGAGGCTGGAGGGAAACTGAAGCTGAGACTGGGGGAAGGCTGGAGGGAGGCTGAGACTGGAGGGAGGCTGAGGCGGAGACTGGGGGAGGCTGGAGGGAGGCTGAGGCGGAGACTGGGGGGGAGGCTGGAGGGAGGCTGAGGTGGAGACTGGGGGGAGGCTGGAGGGAGGCTGAGGCGGAGACTGGGGCAGGCTGAGGCTGGGGGGAGGCAAAGGCTGAGACTGGGGGAGAGAGGCTGATGCTGAGGGAAGATAGAGGCTGATGCTGGGGGAGAGAAGCTGATGCTGGGGGAGTGGGAGAGAGGGGCTAATGCTAGAGACAGAGGACAAGGGATGAGGGATAGTGCAATGACAAAATCGATTGGGTGGGGGGGATGTAAGGACTCAGAATAAGAAGGGGGCAGCATTGGGAGCTCATTATGAAGAAGGGGCAGCATGTGTGGGATCAGTATGGATTGGAGCAATGTAGGGGAGTCAATATCAAGAGTGGGGTAGTGTGTGTGTGGGGGGTCTCAGCATAAGCGTTAGTGTGGGGGTCTTAGCATGAGTGGGGCAACATGAAGGTCTCATTATGGAAAAGAGGAAGGCAGCATTAGGAGCTCATGGAGAGGGACAGCATGCATGGGACATTGTGAGGAGGGGGCAGCATGCATGGGACATTGTGAGGAGGGAGCAGCATGCATGGGACATTGTGAGAAGGGGGCAGCATGCATGGGACACTGAGGAGGGGGCAGCATGCATGGGACACTGAGGAGGGGGCAGCATGCATGGGACACTGTGAGGAGGGGGCAGCATGCATTGGACACTGTGAGGAGGGGGCAGCATGCATGGGACATTGTGAGGAGGGAGCAGCATGCATGGGACATTGTGAGGAGGGGGCAGCAAGCATGAGACATTGTGAGGAGGGAGCAACATGCATGGGACATTGTGAGGAGGGAGCAGCATGCATGGGACACTGTGAGGAGGGGGCAGTATGCATGGGACATTGTGAGGAGGGGGCAGCATGCATGGGACATTGTGAGGCGGGAGCAGCATGCATGGGACATTGTGAGGAGGGGCAGCAAGCATGAGACATTGTGAGGAGGGAGCAGCATGCATGGGACATTGTGAGGAGGGAGCAGCATGCATGAGACACTGTGAGGAGGGGGCAGCATGCATGGGACATTGTGAGGAGGGGGCAGCATGCATGGGACATTGTGAGGCGGGAGCAGCATGCATGAGACATTGTGAGGAGGGAGCAGCATGCATGAGACATTGTGAGGAGGGAGCAGCATGCATGGGACATTGGGAGGAGGGAGCAGCATGCATGGGACATTGTGAGGAGGGAGCATCAAGCATGAGACATTGTGAGGAGGGAGCAGCATGCATGGGACATTGTGAGGAGGGAGCAGCATGCATGGGACATTGTGAGGCGGGAGCAGCATGCATGAGACATTGTGAGGAGGGAGCAGCATGCATGAGACATTGTGAGGAGGGAGCAGCATGCATGGGACATTGTGAGGAGGGGGCAGCATGCATGGGACATTGTGAGGAGGGAGCAGCATGCATGAGACATTGTGAGGAGGGAGCAGCATGCATGAGACATTGTGAGGAGGGAGCAGCATGCATGGGACATTGTGAGGAGGTAGCAGCATGCATGGGACATTGTGTGGCGGGAGCAGCATGCATGAGACATTGTGAGGAGGGAGCAGCATGCATGGGACATTGTGAGGAGGGAGCAGCATGCATGGGACATTGTGAGGAGGGGGCAGCATGCATGGGACATTGTGAGGAGGGAGCAGCATGCATGAGACATTGTGAGGAGGGGGAAGCATGCATGGGACATTGTGAAGAGGGGGAAGCATGCATGGGACATTGTGAGGAGGGAGCAGCATGCATGGGACATTGTGAGGAGGGGGCAGCATGCATGGGACATTGTGAGGAGGGGGCAGCATGCATGGGACATTGTGAAGAGGGGGCAGCATGCATGGGACATTGTGAGGAGGGAGCAGCATGCATGGGACATTGTGAGGAGGGGGCAGCATGCATGGGACATTGTGAGGAGGGGGCAGCATGCATGGGACATTGTGAGGAGGGGGCAGCATGCATGGGACATTGTGAGGAGGGGGCAGCATGCATGGGACATTGTGAGGAGGGGGCAGCATGCATGGGACATTGTCCTCACATCATGCTGCTCCCTCCTCACAATGTACAGATCATATTTCATAATCGAGGAAGGTGTGGTGGATATACAGTAGTTTATAAGGGAGGGCACAGTGGTGTTTTAGTTTATTAGGGGCAGTGTCACAGTCACAGTATATAAGTGGGGACGGTGTGGTGGGAATATTTTATACTCATGCTATGTTTTGATGTGCCTGTGGTGATCCCCATTGGGGGGGGGGGGTTAGTTTCTTATTGATACTTTTTATAGTGTGCTACAGAGTAGATCTGCCTTAAACAGATGTCGTGTGCGAAAACTCAGTTTTACGTTGTCACTAAGGGGCGCGACCACTTAAAGTGCCTAGGGCAGCATGAAGGCAAAATACGGCCCTGTGTGTGTGTATGTGTGTCTGTGTGTGTATGTGTGTCTGTGTGTGTGTATGTGTGTCTGTGTATATGTGTCTCTGTGTATGTGTCTATGTGCGTCTATGTGTGTGTATATTTGTGTGTGTGTGTGTGTGTGTGTGTGTGTGTGTTAGTGTGTGTGTGTGTGTGTCAGCTAAAGGAATCCGCATTGTCTCATTTACAATCGCGATATTTTGTACAAGCGCCTTATGTGACTCAGGGAACATCATAGACTATGTTTTGAGGGGAAAATTGAATCCTGCGCTTTACAATTATTCACCAAAAAACCTCCTTACATTAAAGTCAATGGAGCTGGAAGCCACAGGCCATTAATAGGAGCTGTGATTGGTTGCTATAGGCAATGAAGGACATTCTTAGCATATTACCTCACACATAAGTTTCTTATACTATCAGTGGAGATACAGAGAGACAGGGAATGAGACAGACAGGGAATGAGAGAGACAGACAGGAAATGAAAGAGACAGACAGGGAATGAAAGAGACAGACAGGGAATGAAAGAGACAGACAGGGAATGAGAGAGACAGACAGGAAATGAGAGAGAGACAGGAAATGAGAAAGACAGAGACAGGGAATGAGAGAGACAGGGAATGAGAAAGACAGAGAAAGAGAATGAGAGAGAGGGAATGAGAGAGAGACAGGGAATGAGAGCCAGGGAATGAGAAAAACAGAATGAGAGAGACAGGGAATGCAAAAGACAGAAACAGGGAATGAGAGAGAGACAGGGAATGAGAAAAACAGGGAATGAGAGAGACAGGGAATGAGAGAGACAGGGAATGAGAAAGACAGAAACAGAGAATGAGAGAGACACGGAATGAGAGCGACAGGGAATGAGAGAGACAGGGAATGAGACAGTGAATGAGAGAGACAGGGAATGAGAAAGACAGAGACAGAGAATGAGAGAGACAGGGAATGCGAAAGACAGAGACAGGGAATGAGAAAGACAGAAATAGGGAATGAGAGAGAGACAGGGAATGAGAGAGACAGGGAATGAGAGAGACAGGGAATGAGAGAGACAGGGAATGAGAGAGACAGAGACAGAGAATGAGAGAGACAGGGAATGCGAAAGACAGAGACAGGGAATGAGAAAGACAGAAATAGGGAATGAGAGAGAGACAGGGAATGAGAGACATGGAATGAGAAAAACAGGGAATGAGAGAGACAGGGAATGAGAGAGACAGGGAATGAGAAAGACAGAGAAAGAGAAAGACAGAGAAAGAGAATGAGAGAGACAGGGAATGAGAGAGAGACAGGGAATGAGAGACGGAATGAGAAAAACAGGGAATGAGAGAGACAGGGAATGCGAAAGACAGAGACAGGGAATGAGAAAGACAGAAACAGGCAATGAGAGAGAGACAGGGAATGAGAGACAGGAAATGAGAAAAACAGGGAATGAGAGAGACAGGGAATGAGAAAGACAGGGAATGAGAAAGACAGGGAATGAGAGAGACAGAGAATGAGAGAGAGACAGGGAATGAGAAAAACAGAGACAGGGAATGAGAGAGAGACAGGGAATGAGAGAGAGACAGGGAATGAGAGAGAGACAGGGAATGAGAGAGACAGGGAATGAGAGAGACAGGGAATGAGAGAGACAGGGAATGAGAGAGACAGGGAATGAGAGAGACAGGGAATGAGAGAGACAGGGAATGAGAGAGACAGGGAATGAGAGAGACAGGGAATGAGAGACAGGGAATGAGAAAAACAGGGAATGAGAGAGACAGGGAATGAGAAAGACAGAGATAGGGGAACAGAGAATGAGAGAGACAGACAGACTACATGCACAGTTACACACACTATACATTACCTTATCTTGCAGTTCCTGATCATTGGAGAGCAGGGGAGAAGTCACTAGAAGCTGCACGGAGGCTGCAGCAGCTGAACAGCAGGACCTGCCAGGTCACCGGTCATGTGATCAGGCTAGGTCATTCACCTTCTCAGCCTCCGTTCTGGTCAGTACCTTTCCTGTCCTGCTCTAAACCGATCACATAGATCAGTGCAGAGCAGGAAGAGAGAGGGCAGCCCCCTCATTGCCCTGATGGTGGCTCCAACCCCTGAGGCCCGGTGAGCTGAGAGATGAAAGGGGAGGAGCCTGTAGGACTGAAGACGGCGAGTGGGCCCCCCAGCTGTCCAGGGCCCCGGCATTTGCCCGTGTGTGCCGGGTGCTGACGCCGTCCCTGCCGACAGCTCCAAAGCTCCAAAGAGATGCAACCAATTAAACCAGACATAACTAATAATCACATTGTAAGAACACCATTTGGTCTTGTATTAATCATTTAGTTTAATTTTCAATTCTTTCTATGCAAAATCATTCACAATGTTTTTTGTTTACAATTTATTCATTCTCATTGGAATGTTTATGACTTCTATGATTGTATCCATCCTTTTTATGTTCATAAGAATTCCCTTATTTTCCTCCTCACCTTGTTTCACCAACATTAAAATTTAAAAAGTGCCGCCATGAAAAAACTGAAATCACAGGACAGTACTTGGACTCAATTGGGCAATTCAGTTTTTGTTTTTTTTTCACACACCGAATCATGCACCATTTATTTCTGTGTTTCAGATGAGACTTGCCTATCAAGCATATGGGCACACACAAAAAAAAAAAATCGCATACAATCCATCCAAAAACTCCAGGATGTTTTCCTAAAAAATAACAAAATTTTATATATATATATATACCGTATGTACAATATTATATATATATATATATATATATATATATATATATATATATATATAAAAAAAATATATATATATATATAATACAAAAACTATCTTCGGCACTCATAAAGGCTAGGTCCGTATCCTCTCAATAGGGTAATGCTGTGTGCATGATAATTGCTCAAGTCCATATGTACATTCAGATAATTTTTTGCTATTGCTTATACTCATACACCTTCTTAAGGCCTCTTTCACACGTCAGTGATTCTGGTACGTATGTGACAGTTTTTATACATACCAGAATCATGGACATACGCAGATGCATTAAAATCAATGGGTCTGCGCAACATCAATGATTTTTCACTGACCGTGTCTCCATACGGCGTACAAGCGTGTCCATGATTTCCCAGACATGTCCGTTTTTTTCTGGCATCACTGATGTCCCACAGACCACACTATGGTGTGATCTGGGAAACACGTGCCAGAAAAACACGTACATTGAAAATAAAAAGCTTTTTAAACTCAACTTGTCCAGCAACGCTGTGTTCAGCCTTTGTGCTCTGCTGCTTCCAGGCCAGCTAATTATGTTCATGCATATGCAGTTATGCACAGCCAACCAGAAAGTAGCTGCAGCGGTGAGAGACACAGCGGCAGGACACAGCATCCGGGAGACTTCAGCACCACGGAGAGCAGGAGCAGGGATGGGTGAGTTTATCTCCATGTGATATCACGGATCACAGATCACTGATCACGGATTGCACATGTAGAACCCATGTGTGATGTGACTCACAGCACATGGAGGGACATATGCGTTTTTAACACATCAGTGGAAACCGTCTGTGTTTTTCACTGACGTGTAAAAGAGGCCTAAAGCATAAATATATATAGAATTTCCTCTTGAAAACCAAAATGCAATGCAACATTTCGTCCTCTCCTGGCCTTTATCAAGCAAATTTCAAGACGTAGCGGAGTATAGACGATGTGCCTGCAAAGTGGTAGAGGAGTATAATGGTTTACATAGTTGCCCTGTGCTACTGCAAAAATATATCACTGTTTTGCCCTATTGGTAAAAAGAAATTGAAGGCATGTGTGATTTTTTTGAAGTTGTAGAAACTTACACAGATTATTTAGACTGCAATTATCATAATTCTACAGATTACAGTGAATGCAGCTAAAGTCTTCATATCCGAACTATGGGCTGTAGATATGTATCACTTATAATCATAATGACTTATTATGGTTTTACAAAGTGTTCATTAAACATAGTTTTTTGATAAGCTGTCTAGTGATGGGCGGACTTGGACTGTAAAAGTCCGGATACGTGCGGTTTCAAATGTATCCGGGTACCACACCTGCCTAATGATCTGGATCCATCAACACGGGAAATAAAAACAAACAAAAGAAACATACAGAAAATAAGAATCAAGTAAGTGTGTCGTGGACGGGTGCCACGCCACTGCACAGGGTTGCTCGTGTCTGGGGCTCGAGTGGTGACCGGACCCGGGGCTCGTGCAACCGTCCGTCCACGCAACAGTGAAAGGGGGTATTTACAGGGGAGATAGTTTTTGTCTGTGACACCATCCGTGGGTTGCGGTGATGGAATGGTATCACCGCCGTTGTCTCTTGTGCAAGTGCCCGGGACCGATATTGTAGGGCAGCAAGATGGTATCCCCTCCACGGGTAGGGGAGGTACAGTCCCGGGGCCCAGGTGTAGGTGGGGAGCAGTGCTGGGGCGCCGTCGGCAGGTTGGACTGGATGACACCGGTGTACTCACGATTGAGAATAATCCACACAGAGTCTGTACTGTAAACCAAGGCCGGTTGCCATTGGAGAGGTGTGCTGGTCCCGCACACGGGTTAGCAAGGTAGAGACCCTTCCTCCTGCACTTGTGTATTGCTGTGTGTTGATTTAACCCGCTTGGAACGGGAGAAATCCGCTCCCCTGTGGCTTTGTATAGCAGATGGAACTGTGCCCGCAAAATCTGACCCTTGGGATTTCAGTGGGTTCTGGCGGACACCCTATCCCCCGCGTTGGGTGTCCGTTTTGCTCTCTGGGCTTCTTTAGAACAAGGTCTGTAACCTTGCTCCTGACTGGTGAATTAACAAGGGGCTTGCAACCTTCCTCGTCCTAGGGTCCAGGTACCCCGCCTGTGCACGGCCTCCGGACCGGATTCCCGCTGTCGGTACCGGCGGGCTACAACCCTGCCCCGGTCCACTTCAGGTCTCCCGCGACTGGATCTCCGTCACCTGTGGCCCTACACTGCCATCTGCCACCTAGTCGGTTCTCCCGTGGTCCAAGAGCTCCGACCCTTGATCACTCTGCCACTTCAGCTCCTCACTCCTCAACTCTCCACTGACACACTGTAACTGTCACTGACGTGTTCCTGCCCCTGACACCTCAAGACCCCTAGGTGAGCGTTCCCATCCACCTGGTCCTGCCCACTGATGTGTCCCTATTGTCATATGGGGGTGACTAGGCTTTGTGGCTAGTATTCCTGTATGAGGGATGTGGTGTTGAATCCCAAGGAGGAGGCTATTCCTGTACCCTTGGTGGGGGGTACAGTCCTCTGTGACTACCTGGTTTTGCCAGGGCGTCACAAGTACGTTATGTATACCAAGTCTCCAGCGCAGCTGTAACTGCTCACGCAGCCGCTCGTTCTTTTTCCGGGGCTGCTTATCCATATTAAATCCCCCTGTCCCTTCTACGACCATCTTTAAGCTCCGGATTCTGGCCCCCCATAGACTTATATGGGGATCAGCATCTGGCATCTGGCCAGTTATCCGTGATCAATTCAGGGCTGGACCCATTTTTTAAAAAATCCAGTTAGATCTTCCAATCCTAGTCATCTGCTCTTCTGCCCATCACTAAAGCTGTCCAGAAAACGTAAAACATCCAGTTGGCTACCACTTTTTATGGATACATTGTAATTTTTAACATAGAAACTGTATTTAGTCAATATTGAAAAACTGTTGATTTCTAAAAACAGATAACATATGGATTGTGTATAAATGAGATAAAACCTCAAAAAGAGAGCCTCAGCACCACCAATGAAAAATATGAAAACCACTGTGCCAAGTACCTGACAAAACATTGGAACAACAATTGATACAAAAGGCACCAGGGTTCAGGATAATAAATAATAACTTGGCATGGACCTTGATTAGTGCGAATAATATAAATTTTATTATACATGGGGTGAAACAACACTCACATTTAAAATCATTTAAAAACAAACATACACAATACTGTTTCTGCATGGTTCAAACCTGGCACATATTTAATAATTCTGGGAAAACATACAATCCAAGATCAAGAATGGACTCTGTCCCCTAGGGAACTCTAAATACTCTATATATGCATCCCATATACAAGCAAGTGTGCCTGCATTGCACCTACTGGTTGAGGGAAGCCCTAAGACTACCACCAGGCAATATAAATCACAGCTGAAATAGCCAGATTTAAGTCTCAATAACGACTATGCAGGATTACCCAGGCAGCAATGCAAGGTGCAGGAATCTCAGTACAAGACCCGACGCGTTGCTCCAGTCAAGCTGGCTTCATCAGGAGAATGGAGTATTGTGTATGTTTGTTTTTAAATGATTTTAAATGTGAGTGTTGTTTCACCCCATGTATAATAAAATTTATATTATTCGCACTAATCAAGGTCCATGCCAAGTTATTATTTATTATCCTGAACCCTGGTGCCTTTCGTATCAATTGTTGTTTAAATGAGATAAAAGTCGCTCTTTTTTTCTGGATGAATCTCAGAATATTTTTTTTCTATGCTCATGTGAGCGGAGCCTAAAGCGGGCTTTACATGCAACGACATCACTAGCGATGTCACTGGTGAAAGCACCCGCCCCTGTCGGTTGTGCGTCACGGGTAAATCATTGCCCATGGCGCACAACATTGCTTACACCCGTCACACATACTTACCTGCCTAGCGACGTCGCTGTGGCCGGCGAACCGCCTCCTTTCTAAGAGGGGCGATTCGTTCGGCGTCATAGCGGCGTCACTAAGCGGCCGGCCAATAGAAGCAGAGGGGCGGAGATGAGCGGGTCGAACATAGCACCCACCTCCTTCCTTCCTCATTGTGGGCGGCCGCAGGTACGGTGATGTTCCTCGTTCCTGCGGTGTCACACATAGCGATGTGTGCTGCTGCAGGAACGACGAACAACCTGTGTCCTGCAACAGCAACGATAATCGGGATAGGAACGACGTCACAACGATCAACGATTAGGTAAGTTTGATCGTTAACGGTCGTTCCTGCAATGCAACGCAATGACGTTGCTAACGAGGCCCGATGTGCTTCACGAATTCCATGACCCCAACGACATCTCGTTAGCGATGTCGTTGCGTGTAAAGCCTGCTTAAGGGGAAGTGACTATCTAGCATTCTATTCGATGGACTGGGAGACTGACTCAGAATGTCCCAGCGAATGCCCTTCATCTGCATACAGAATATGAATATTTCTTACTCCGGTAACTTTACTTTATCTTTTGAGCCTGTGAATAATAATGACCAAACTTTAACTGTTTTGAAGGTGAGTTTAAAGACATTCCAAAGGTACAGTAAGAAAACACCAGCCCTTATGGAATTAAAAGCTTTTCTATCCCTAGGACGTCTGCTCCGTGCATTGCATTATCCTGGGCAAATATCTCGCTTTTAAATTATAAAAGAATTTACTCCCAGTTGGTTTAGACAAGATTCTGTCCCAGATAGAATCAATATGTAATGGGGATGTTGGCATTCGTTAAAGACTGCACTTTATAGCGTTTGCAGATGTGGCTTTGTCATGTTCGCCTTATCTGTTCTAGGAAACATGTTTTGATAAACCTAGGTGTCGAGCAGATCTGCCACTGTTCAGTTTGTTTTATGTTGTTTGAACATAAAGCGAGGGAAATGATGAAAAGATTTTGGTGCGATTATGAAACACCCCAGGAGGTATGAAGTACAGGCAAGGACACGCTGTGAATAAATTACCACTTTATATATAAACAGCTGTGTCAGGGGCTTATGTTCTACCAGCTGGGAAGTTGCCGTCTTCCTCATGTCTGCAGAGAAAACGAGAGAATGCACAGCGGATTGAAAAAAAGGAGCCTTTCACTGTAGGAAAAAAGCATGAACTTGGAGTGTTTAAGAACACAGTATGAGGCAGAGCACATTACCGGAATGATGTATCGCAACGGCAACGTTTATCTCATTGGATTTATTGTACAAGGATGTGATTTACTGCCAAAGAAACCCTTGGTCCTGTGATGATAAATTAGCCCAATACTTGTTTCATGATTTCATATTATCTCATTAATAATTTAGATTTTCTGGATTCTAGAAGAGCTGGGTGACAATATGAAAGCTGTCATAATGATCATAGTAAATGTCACCCAGAAACACTTACCGGACGGTTCATTATGGCATTTGTGCATCTTTGTTGTTTTCATTTGCTCTTAATTCTTCTTTTAAGTTGAGCCTTTTTTTGAAACTATTCCGAGAGCTAAATAAGAAAGGGTTCTTTACTGTTAGAGCTGTCATATTGTGGAATGCCCTACCACACTTGCGGGCCCATGATGTGTGGACTATGACTGTCTGCCAACTTGCTGCATTTGAAGTGGTGGTTGAGGGACCACCGCAGTGCAGAGTACATTTATGGCACACAAGACGGGGTTGCAGAAACAAAGATGCAGCTTTATTTACAAGCAGGGGATAAGCAATTAGGCAAGCAAACAGTAAAATTTAGAAACTTCAGATTCTACCTATAGCGTGCAACTAGTGTATCACCCAAACTATTGCAACCACTGGTAGGCTGTGTATAAGACAGGTAAAGTGGGTTATCAACTATTCTGCACTATGACCTAGATGGGCTCTGCTATCAGGGCCACGTGGATGTCACGATTTGGCTACTGAGGCCTATGCTGTGCCCTACACAGTGTGCACAATGATAGAGACTCAAGGTACTGCTGCAGAGGAATCAGTCCACTCCTGGGGTTTCGGTCCTTCGAGGTTCGTTGGTGCACACTTCTTCTAGCAGGGCAGGGGGAATCTTTCTTCTAATGTGGACCTGGAATCTCTGGGCTCCTCGGTTCGGCTTCGCTGGCATTGGTGATATCCTGTTCTCAGTTTGGTACTCACACAACAGCGACTGGGGGACTCTCATGGTCCGGCTCGCGGTAAGGTTCTTGCAACCGGCACCATGCCTCTTCTGAGACTGTGGTTCTCAGACTCCACTCAGGCAGTGTTCCCCTTTCTCTCTGCACACACAGGCCAAACTCATCCTGTTCCTGCCCTAAGCTCTGCTGAACCTCCTTCTTCCTTTCCCACACTTTTAGGCTTGGTTAGTCCAAAACCTCTTAGTTCTGGGGGGAGGTGCAGACATGGTACACAGGAAACAGGGGAGCACTGTCTCTTAATGGTAAAGTGTTTATTTACCATCCATAGGGGGGATTTACCGACACATTAGCATCAGGCCTAGCAAACAGCTATGAAAAGCAGGTTTCCAGATAGTGACTCTGTTAAACAATGCCATACAAAAATTCAGATCTGGATGTACATACACTGGCCATGGGAGTGGAGAGATAAATATGGTAGGCTGGAGATAGGATAGTAAAGCCAGTTAGACGGGTGCTTGAAGCTAGAGGCCAGAGAGTATTGGAAGTGCTTGAATGAGAATACTGAATGGGGGTAAGGTCAGAACATGAATGCTGCCTAAAAAGCACAAGGTCTTGGTGTCATTTCTGGGGAGAAACTTTGGCTATCATTATCCCAGTAATGGATGCTTTGGGTACAACTATTGGTGGAGGGTGGGGAATGCGATGTCACTACTTGGAGGGCTCTGGATGTGGCTTGCAGCTTTCTGTCAGAGCTGAATGTGGATCTTAAAGGGGTTGTCCTCTACCGGTGACACAATTTTTTTTAGCAAATGATGGATCAGGCCTTTAAAAGATTTTGAAGAGTGTGACAGGGGAGGCCAACTTGAGGATTTAAATTCACCGGTCACTATTGCCAACATTTAGTCACATGTGAGCTGCTGTACAATCCTAGAGTTAACATGAAAGTATGGAGATAAAGATAAATGATAATCCTTTATAGTTTGGGATACTCTTGGGGTACTACTTTCTCATAGAAAAAGCTGATATTGCAGTACGACAAAGCATTATCGTAATGCCCTAGACCAGGGTGGGCAATTAATTTTTCCGAGGGGCCACATGAGAGACTATAGCGGGCTTTATACGCTACGATATCGTTAATGATTTATCGTCGGGGTCACGTTGTTTGTGACGCACATCCGGCGTCATTAATGATATTGCAACGTGTGACACTTATGTGCAACCTAAAACGATCGCAAAAGCGGTCAAAATCGTTTGCCGCGGAGAGGTCGTCCTGAAACAAAAAATCGTTCTCTTCTAATTAGCGATGTTGTTCCTCGTTCCTGCGGCATCACACATCGCTATGTGTGACACCGCAGGACCGCCGAACATCTCCTTACCTGCCTCCACCGGCAATGAGGAAGGAAGGAGGTGGGCGGGATGTTTACGTCCCGCTCATCTCCGCCCCTCCGCTTCTATTGGACGGCTGCTGTGTAATGTCGCTGTAGTGACGCTGCACGACCCGCCCCCTTAGAAAGGAGGCGGATCGCCGGCCAGAGTGACGTCGCAGTACATGTATGTCCGTGTGACGGGGGTAAGCGAGGTTGTCCATTTCGCACAACTGACGGGGGCGGGTACGAACACTTGCGATCTCGCTAGCGAGATCGCAGCATCTAAAGCCCGCTTATGACTGATGTGGAGGACCGAACCAAAAGGCCAAAGTAAATTCTGCTCAATATTAATATTAACATATTATAATTATTATTTTATATTAATATTAATTGTATCACTTAATATTGAGCAGAGTTAAATATGCTGACATCCCCTATATACAGAATGAGGCCACACACAGCCCCCCTATATATAGCATGAGCTCCTACATACAGTATTAGTCCCCACATAACCTCCTATATACAGTATGAATCCCCAGATATCCCCTCTAGATACAATATGAGCCCTCCAAATAGCCTCACTAAACACAATATGAGCCCCTATATAGCCCCTAAACACAGTATGGGCACCCACATAGCCTCATATATAGTAGGAGCCTCCACATAGGTCCCTACATACAGGATGAGTCCCCACATAGCTTCCCTTACAGCATGAACCCCGACATAGTCTCTCTAGGTACAGAAAAAGAGGAAAAAAGTCCAGCATCAATATCCTTAGGTGTAGTTATAGATAAAAATCCAGTTTATTAGAAAAGTATTACAAACACAATATGGAACAATAAAAATGAGAGTCCCAATATATTCAATTACGCATTTTGAACATGGTTCTTAGTCATAACTAATGACTAAGAACCATATTCGAAACGCATAATTAATACATTGGGACTTTGTTTCCTCTCAGTTTTCATAGCTCCATATTATGTTTTGAATAAATTTCTAATAAATTAGATTTTTATCTATAACTACATCTATGGACATTGACGCTGGACTTTTTTCCTCTTTTCCTGCTTGGACATGGACTGCTGAACTGTTTGTCCTTGCAACATTGGGGTTAACCGCCTCTATGTACTTCTAATGGTGAGCTGGATAACAAACATTTTCCATATACTCCCTATATTCTGTATGAGCCCCCCAAATAACCTCACTATATACAGCATGAGCCCCCACACAGCCCCCTACATACAGTATGAGCAACAAATAACCCCTATATACAGTATGAGCGCCCCACATATCCTCTCTATATACACTGTATGAGTCCACACATAGGTCCCTACATACAGTATGAGCCCTCAAACATCCCACTACATACCATGTGACCCCCACAAACCCTCCTGTATGTAGAATGAGCCTCCACATAGGCTGCTACATACATTATGAGCCCCATATAGCACCCTATACACAGTATGAGCTACATAGAAATGAGGATTCAGTTTCTATCATAGGAATCATGTGATCAGATCACATGACTTAAATAGGGAAGGGGAGTGATCCCAAAGATCCACACCTGAGATTGATAGCTAAAGCCCGCAGCCAAGCAGGAAAGGGAGCTTAACCCTTACAGCACCACAATGAAGGAGATGTTATTAAATAACAGCAGTGGACCTGCCAGCAGCTAGATGTGACCTCCTGACATTAGATTCCCCTGGGAGCAAGATACACTCATGATTTCCTGTTTGCATGTTTGAAATCCTGCTGTCTAGCTGTGGCCCATTACTGATCATTCTTTTGTTTTCTGATTTTCTATTTTTACTGCCCTCCTGGATCTGACCTAGCTACCTTGACTTCTCTTGCCTCTGTTTGGCTCCTTAACCCAGCAACCCTTTCATGGAAACAATCCAACAAACCAAGGCAATCTATTAAATCTTTGTAGTTTTAGAAATGTCGGTTTATGCCTGGGCTGTCATATGAGCATGTTTTATCTAATAATCCTTTATAATTGAACTGGTTGGTATTTAGTAATCATTCACAGTAAATTGTCTAAATTGGGCAACATTTAGACATTGACATTCTCATGACATTAAAATCCCTCTGCTATATCTGATTCTGCAAAGATTTGTCCAGATAGTTTGATTATGATGTTGATGTGGTTCAGCCATGAAAATTATGTTCATAGACTGGATGAGACTAAATTTTAAAGTGAATGCGTCAGCAGGTACAAGCTGCATCTATTTTTGATAAAAAAACTAGTTTCCCCTTTGTGTCGCGCCCAGGGAAGGGGGTACTCTGTCCCGGGCGGTTGGAAAGGGGGATGTTACTTTGGCCGTTGTCCGGTCCCGTGCCCTGGGGCTTCTTTTGTAAAAGGGGGTGTTTACAGGGGTGAATAGAGTTAATTTCATGTGACGCCACATGTGGGTTGCGGTTAAGGATAGAGAACCACCGCTGCTAAATGTGGGTACTCCCAGAGCTGGTGGTGATTGGGATGTTAGGCCCTCCGCAGGTAGGGCCGTGCCTGGGAGATGATGAGGGATAATAACGGAGACCACACCAGGTTGTCTTTAACAGTCTCTACTCAGTTGGACTCAGGAGTTGCTGGTTCAGGTCCCTTGGAGTATCAGTGCCAATGTAGTGACCCAGGTTGCTCTGTCCCCGACACTCTCCGTTGGTTGGGTCCCCGTAGCGTGGAGCGTTTGGGGCCCGACTGTCCCTTTTGGGGTACAGTCTCCTTCTCCGTACGGTGGGCAGTGCGGACCCTGTGGGGAGGTAAGTGTCCGAACCCCCGATCCTAGTTTACTGCTGATGCCCCCAAATTATTTGCTTCGGTGAAGTCCGTAAAGGTGTCCTCACCGGGCAAGTATTTATCAAGCCAAGTAGAACTGGTGCCCCGTGCATGCTCCGGACCCAGCGGAATCTCTGGTACCCATCCTGGCGACCTCTCTCCTGTGTCCCCGGGTCACCACTGCACGGACCCAGCTCAGGTACATCTGCACACCTCTCCTATGTGCCACACTTCTCTCTCTTCTCTACTGACTGCTGACCCCTCCCACTAGGCTGGCTAATCCCAGGGACTCGTTTCTTTCCATGGCGACCATCCACTTACATGGTTAACCCTCTATGCCCGGTGTGGAGTGGAGAACTAGGATTTTTGTTGTGCTTTGGTGGTATCGGCACTGGTACTCCAGGTCCCAGGAGGTAGGTCCTGCATCCCCAAGAGGATGCAGTTCCTTGTAGTTCCCTGAGTGGCTCAGGGACGCTACATTTGCATTTCCTGTGTTTTGCTGCAGTAAGCTGGTAGGTAGTTGGCTCTCTGCATGGGCAGGGCTTCCTTCTATATAAACCCCAGCAGACTGATTCTAGCTGACAGTTATTAGTTTGTTTAGCTATGATATTACTAGGCCTTCTGACCTTGCGTTAACTTGGGCCTGTGGTCTTTTTTGTTTTTGCCATGTCCTTACCCAGGCTTGAATTTTGATTACCCACTTGTCTTCTGATTTTGTCCTTGATGTGACTTCTCAGCTTTGACCCTGCTTGGTGACCATTCCTGCCTCTGCTTCGCGCTACTGGATGGCAGCCCTCCATGGAAGCAGTCCACTGACTGGACCCCGTTGTAACACCAAATCCCTATACAGGGGTTAGACGTTGTGAGGGTTTCTCTGGAATATGTCAGACGAACTGGCTTTTACCAAGTCTGCCCTTTTGAGCCTGGGGCCTCTGACAGACGTAACAGGTATTTTATGGGTCCAGTACTCATAAAATGAAAATTTTAATATTAGGCAGGGAAACTTTTAAAAGGGAATATATACAGTAGCCTCTCTGATATGGATTTTCAAGGTAGAAACACCAGCCACATCAGGTCTGGGAGATTTATATAATAATGTACTCAGTTTGTATTGTGAAATCTGGCAACAGATCCACTGTAACTAAAAATGTGTTGCAAGTCGGTAAAAATGGTCTACAGGGGACAACTCATTTATTTATGGCTGGTATCCAACTTTAATTTTATTTACTAGATGATCCTACAGAATTAAATGAGTCAAGACCCATTAATCTTCATTATAATTAGAGGAATATTACTAATTCAATTCTTTTTCAATTGTACAAGACTTAAGCATCACTTTGTTAATTTCAGTGTGGAGTTTATTGAATACTCTATTGCCCAGAAGCAAAGTCTGCGTCTTCAAATACATTGAATAAATGCCATCCCTGATAAACATAGTGTTTCTGCTGGGGTCAAGCAAAAGTGTATGGATTTTTCCAGGAAAGTAAAATGCCACTTTGGAGTAAACAAATAGCTATAACCTTATTATCCACTTATCACGCCTCATAACATTTCCGATCAGGACAACCCCTGTCCATATGTCCTATTAGAATATATAAACCCTTATAAAGGCTGGGGTCCTGCTCTGAACCCCCTCAATGAGTCAGAGTTAACAAGCGGCGGTTCCTACAATGGCAGATGTGATCTATCAGTATATCACCTCGATAGTACAATACTACATTTTCTCTGCAGAAGGGAATTTGGTATGTAAAAAAATGATATTAATAGCAGTTAAAGGGTGAATCTGCAGCTATTAGTATTCTAAAACTGCTCAGCCGCTGCACTGAAACTCCAACTACCAGGAAGAAATTACCTTTATTCCTCCCTGCAGACTCCAGCTTTCAGTCATAGGCGTGGCTGGAGCACTTTCAGTCACTGCTCAGTACATAGTGAGCAGCAGCTCCATAATTAACTGACAGCCGACTCTGCAGTACATAGTACAGAGCTGACTGTCAGTCAGTGTCAGGGTGTAGTTAAAGCCGCTGCTCACCATGTACTGAGCGGTAAATGAAACCGCACCGGATGCACCTCTATGACTGAAAGCCTGTGGCTTCCGAGAGAAATAAAGTTAATTTCTCCCTGGTAGCCGCGCTTTCAGAGCAGCGGCCGGAATGCTATATCTACAGTTTAACAGGATTTTTTGATATAACAGGTTCCCTTTGAATACAGTGGATTTTCTAAACTCTGTTGTGGTAGACTTTTTTTTTTTTATAAGGATTTAAAGCCGATTTCACCTACAGCAAAAATCTGTGCAAAATCTGCATTTAACTAGTGGATTTCAGGCAGATCACACAGATCACATCTGCTACGTGTGTACACAGTCTTACTTAACAATGTCTAATACATGGTTATTTACTAGTGGAATACATTTTTGTTTATTAAATGATATACAGTGATGTTTTGTGTAGGTAGGAACATCTGTGTCTTTTAGGCCCTGTTTTCTTTACTTTTTGCATTGCAGTTTTAATGTATTATATAATGTGCCATAAAAAAACAAAAACATGTGATATTAGTAATATTAATATCACTAATAAGAAAAGTAATTAAAAAAATAAAGATGGATGCTATAGCCATTAGCTGTTTACCTTGATTTCTGCATTTTCCTAGTCATTGGGATATAGTGAATATTACGGCACTCGAGATCTACTTAGAATTTGATAAACAACTTTCTGCATTAAAATCAAAGCTAGAAAGACACAATTTTAATAAATGTGTGAGTCTTGCTCCTGTCTTTTGTATGTTGCACTTATTCTTGCTCGTGAGAATGAGCCTATAAGGACATCAATGAGAAAGCGTGTAAGTAGTTGTGAATGATAGTTTTTGTTGTGGTTTTGCATGTGATATTTCCAACACGTGTTCTGTTGCTTTGTTGGCTGCATGATTAATGGTTTTCGGCAGATTTGCTTTATGTGGTTGTTCTGTTCCCACCTCTTCCTGTCAGGCTGTTGTGACTATTGATTCACTCATGTGTAGAATTTGTTCATAGAGAAACCTAATATTGCAAATTAACTATATATATATATATACTAGAAGGTGGCCCGATTCTACGCATCGGGTATTCTAGAATTTACGTATTGTGTAGTTAATGTATGATTTTTGTTATATACATATACTATATATATATATATATATAGATGTTGTGTGTAGTTACCAAGTGTTTGTGTAGGGCGCTGTACATGTTCTGAGTGTCGCGGGGGGTGAGAGCGGTGTTGTATGTGTGTTGCGTGTGTTGCGTTGTTTGTGGAGCGCTGTGTGTCTGTAGCGTTGTGTGTGTGTGTTGTGCGGTTTGTGTGTGTGTGGTGTGTTTTGGGGGGAGGTATGCTTTGAGCAATGTGTGTGTTGTGCAGTATGTGCGTATATTTGTGTGTGCAGCGTTGTCTGTGTGTGTGGGTGTCTGTGTAGGGCGTTGTTTGTGATTCCTAGTGTGTGTGTGTTGTGCAGTGCGCGTGTGTGTGTGTGTTGGGGGGAGGTGTGCACCTCCCATCGTGCTCCATCCCCCATGCTGCGCACCCCCCATCGTGCTGCATCCCCCATGCTGCGCACTCCCAAACGTGCTCCATCCGCCATGCTGCGCACTCCCAAACGTGGTCCATCCGCCATGCTGCGCACTCCCATCGTGCTCCATCCCCCATGCTGCGCACCCCCCATCGTGCTGCATCCCCCATGCTGCGCACTCCCAAACGTGCTCCATCCGCCATGCTGCGCACTCCCAAACGTGGTCCATCCGCCATGCTGCGCACTCCCAAACGTGCTCCATCCGCCATACTGCGCACTCCCCATCGTGCTGCATCCCCCATGCTGCGCACTCCCAAACGTGCTCCATCCGCCATGCTGCGCACTCCCCATCGTGCTCTATCCGCCATGCTGCACACTCCCAAACGTGCTCCATCCGCCATGCTGCGCACTCCCAAATGTGCTCCATCCGCCATGCTGCGCACCCCCTATCATGCTCCATCCGCCATGCTGCGCACTCCCAAACGTGCTCCACCCGCCATGCTGCGCACTCCCAAACGTGCTCCATCCGCCATGCTGCGCACTCCCAAACGTGGTCCATCCGCCATGCTGCGCACTCCCAAACGTGGTCCATCCGCCATGCTGCGCACTCCCAAACGTGGTCCATCCGCCATGCTGCGCACTCCCAAACGTGCTCCATCCGCCATGCTGCGCACTCCCAAACGTGCTCCATCCGCCATGCTGCGCACTCCCCATCGTGCTCCATCCGCCATACTGCGCACTCCCCATCGTGCACCATCCGGCATGCTGCGCACTCCCAAACGTGCTCCATCCGCCATGCTGCGCACTCCCAAACGTGCTCCATCCGCCATGCTGCGCACTCCCAAACGTGCTCCATCCACCATGCTGCGCACTCCCAAACGTGCTCCATCCGCCATGCTGCGCACTCCCAAACGTGCTCCATCCGCCATGCTGCGCACTCCCAAACGTGGTCCATCCGCCATGCTGCGCACTCCCAAACGTGCTCCATCCGCCATGCTGCGCACTCCCAAACGTGCTCCATCCGCCATACTGCGCACTCCCAAATGTGCTCCATCCGCCATACTGCGCACTCCCCATCGTGCACCATCCGGCATGCTGCGCACTCCCAAACGTGCTCCATCCGTCATGCTGCGCACTCCCAAACGTGCTCCATCCGTCATGCTGCGCACTCCCAAACGTGCTCCATCCGCCATGCTGCGCACTCCCAAACGTGCTCCATCCGCCATGCTGCGCACCCCCCATCATGCTCCATCCGCTTGGGAGTGCGCAGCATGCCGGATGGTGCACGATGGGGAGTGCGCAGTATGGCGGATGGAGCACGTTTGGGAGTGCGCAGTATGGCGGATGGAGCACGTTTGGGAGTGCGCAGCATGGCGGATGGACCACGTTTGGGAGTGCGCAGCATGGCGGATGGACCACGTTTGGGAGTGCGCAGCATGGGGGATGCAGCACGATGGGGAGTCCGCAGTATGGCAGATGGAGCACGTTTGCTCAGCCTCTCTCCTTCCAGCCTCCCTCAGCATCGGCCTCCCCCTCCCAGCCTTCCCCAAGATCAGCCTCTCTGCTCCCAGCCTCCTCCAGCACGCCGTGCTCCTCTGCCGACACTCACCCACACCCGATCGCATCCACTCACCCACACAACCGATCGCATCCACTCACCCACACAACCGATCGCATCCACTCACCCACACAACCGATCGCATCCACTCACACACACAACCGATCGCATCCACTCACACACACAACCGATCGCATCCACTCACACACACAACCGATCGCATCCACTCACACACACAACCGATCGCATCCACTCACACACACCCGATCGCATACACTCACACACACAGACACTGACGATATTGCACATACGCGCTGATACTCACAACATCCGGGGATATCACATGCTTCTGGCCATGTGATCCTCTGTCAGGTCCTGGAAGCTCACAGCACAATATCGCCGCCGAGAAGCAAGCGATATCCCAGGATGTTGTGAGTATTTGGATGCGATGTGATGTGTGTGTGAGTGAGTGTGATCTGATTTGTGTGTGTGTGTGTGTGTGTGCTGTTATGATATGTATGTTTCGCAGCTGCAGGACCTTGATGTGTGGATGCGATGTGATGTGTGTGTGTGTGATGTGTGTGTGAGAGTGAGCCGGTGTACACTGGTAACTATGATACACATCGGGTAACTAAGGGACCTTAGTTACCCGATGTGTATAATGGTTACCAGCTTTCACGGCCTCCGTTAAGATCCCAGCATCGCAAGGTTATGTCTGGCGCTGCCGGGATCCTGACGGAGCCGGTGTAGAAGCAAGCGATATCCCAGCATGTTGTGATGTGTGGATGTGATGTGTGAGGTGTGTGTGAGAGTGAGTGTGATCTGATGTGTGTGTACTCACCTGGAAATCGGAGCCCCGTGTCAGTTGGGCCACAGCGAGCGTGCATTGCGTGAGGGGGGCGGGGCCTGCAGAGAGCCGGGGCGAGAGGCCAATCCGTGTGGGGGGGCGGGGCCATGGCGAGCCCAGCGGCCAATCAGCTTTGTGTCACCGTAAGGACACAATTTCGGAGCATGACAGACAGACAGACAGACAGACAGACAGACAGAATAAGGCAATTATATATATAGATATATATATATATATATATATATATATATATATATATATATATAAAATGTATGTAGTGCCCAACGGGGCCTCAGGGGGTACTCGTCACCGGGCCAGTGGTTTTGTGGGGTTGCTGTAACTGTCCTGAGCTGGCTCCGTAGCCCCATCGGCTACATGTAAAGGACAAACGAGCGGGTGTCCGGTGTAAAGGGGGATGGAAGGAGGGTGAAGGGTCCCTGGGAAGCGTGTCACTGGTTGCAGCAGTGACTGGGCTCTCGGCATCCTCCGCCGCAGACTCTTCCAGCGACTTTTCCTTTTCCAGGAGCGGTGTTGGATGTGAATGGGGGATGCTTTGCAACGCCACCCGTGGTGTGCAGCCAGGGATTAGCTGCCGCTGCGAGATGTTGCTCTCTTCCGGGGCTGATGTTAACGCAGCCCAGATACTCCAGGTCCCCTCAGGTGGAGCGAACCCCAGGGAGGATGAGGATAATGGGGACAGCTGATGGCACTGAAGCGCAGTGCGGAGGCGCCGGCAATGACAAGGACAACACCGGGGCTGCGGTTCAAAGTTCTTTTTTCTCACAGTTCTTAAAGGTCCCCAGAGATGCTGCTTTCCGCCGCCATGGATGGACTCCTGCTGGTCCCGGGTGAACAGAAGCAATCACCGGTGTCTGTGGAAATGTGTGAGACCTTCCTCCTTGCACTTACTCGCAGCTCCCCGTGGCCTGCAGCAACTTGGGGACTCCACTGTCCGTGTTAAGTGTCCCGTCCCGTATGCAGGTGAAATGGGTCCACGCCGTGGGGCCTGGCTGTAAACCTGACCCCGGATCCTATATGTCACAGTGCTCCAGGAAAGTGGGTGGTGGGCGATGGGACATGAAATCCCCAACCCCTGCAGATTTGTTAGAGTCCATGAAGGTGTTACCAATCGAGGGTTATGCCCACCGACTGCGCTGGCACTGTGGAAGCAGTTAAGCTCCCCCCAGCTGCCTTGTCTCCTCTGTCTCACAATCTCCACCGGTTGCCTCTGTCTCTTGTCCTTTTCCAGTCTAGCCGATCATAGCTATAGAAGCTCTGTGAAGCACTCTCTATAGTAGCCGTGGTACTACAAGTTCCATGATGTTCTGGCATTCTCTCCTCCTTCCCCGAGATAGCTCCTAAGCACACATACCGGGTGGTCCCCCTGAGGGGTGCTGAGTGTAGCACTCCCCCCAGGGAACCTATTGTTTCTTTACTGTCTCAGATGGATCTGAAGTCAAAACTGTTTGTGTCTCTCCTACTCACTCCGTGCCCCCACCCTTGGGATGACTCTTAAGCGGCGTCACACGGTACGATATATTGTGCGATCGCATGGGCGATCGCACCCGTCCCCGTCATTTGTGCATCACGGCCAATTAGTTGCCCGTGGCGCACAATGTCGTTAATACCCGTCACACGTACTTACCTCTCTAACGACGTTGCTGTGGGCGGCGAACATCCTCTTCCTGAAGGGGAAGGGACGTTCGGCGTCACAGTGACGTCACACAGCGGACGCCCAATAGAAGCGGAGGGGCGGAGATGAGCGGGACGTAACATCCCGCCCACCTCCTTCCTTCCGCATTGCCGGCGGCCGCAGGTAAGCTGTGTTCGTCGTTCCCATGGTGTCACACATAGCGATGTGTGCTGCCTCGGGAATGATGAACAACCGGCGCACAGAAGGAGGAATGACATTATGAAAATGAACGACGTGTCAACGAGCAACCATAAGGTGAGTATTTTTGCTTGTTAACAGTCGTTCGGAGATGTCACATGCTACGACATCGCTAATGATGCCGGATGTGCGTCACAAATTCCGTGACCCCGCCGACATATCGTTAGATATATCATAGCGTGTGATAGGTGTTGTGAATGTTAGTCATGTTTTGGCTGCTGGGAGGCTCCCTCTGGTGGCCAGGAATGGTTTGGACTTGGACCAGGTGTGTTGTGCAGTGGGTGTTTCCTTTGCTAATTCTCTGCTTATTTAAATCATGGTCTGATTGCAGGCTGTTGCCGGATGTCAGTTGTTCTTTGTATCTCCAGCCTGCTTAATCCTGCTCTACACCACATCTTCCCCAGATAAGTGCTTGCTCTTTATTTATTGTCTGGTTCTTTTGTTTATCTGGGTTTGTCATTTGCTGTGGGTGTTTTCAGTTTTTTTTGCTTGCAGGGATTCTCCCCCTCAGTGGCTTGTTGGGGAACTCCCTGCAGTTCTGTGTGGAGTATAGCTCCTTTGGGTCCATTTGTTTGTGGCTTGTTGACTTTGTTATGATTCTTGTTTTCTGTTCATTGGTATGACAAGGGCACCTGGTATAGGACGGAGTTCAGATCGTGCGATCTGAGGGCCTTTTTGTACTATCAGGAAGTTGGTTTTTGCAGGGTTTTTCTCTGGCCACCATCAGTCCCTTTCCTGTCCTTTCCTATTTTAGTCAGCGGGGGGGGGGGCTCACCTTTTGCTAATCCTGTCATCTACCTGTGTATTGTGTTTTTCCTATATCACCGCAGTCTTTGAATGTGGGGGGCTAGCTATTCTTGTCTATTTTCTGAGGCAGAGAGTTATTCATCTTTCCTACCTTTAGGATAGTTAGTTCTCCGGCTGGGTTCGCGGTGCACAGGATGTTAGTTCACCCCTCGGCTACTTCTAGTTGTGTTGGTTAGTAAGGAGATGGCGGCCAGATTAGTTGCCAATGCTCTTGTCACCTTTTGCCAATGATTTGTGGTAGTCTTCCATGGTTCTGGATCATAACAGACGGGCCCTTAAGTGGCTGTTGCCCGGGTAACCTGGAATTCATCAGACTGTCCAGATTCCTGTGTAAGTGGTGACTCATAGCTAGATGTTTTGTGTAAGTGAAACAAACAAAACCAGCGATTAACTCCTTCATCACCTGAGTCCAAGCAGGCGCCACATTCCCCCACAGCAATCGCAGCACTCCGGGGCTGCAAAACAAAATACTGAGTATACTGCAGTTTTTCGTTATGCATATAAACAGGTAACATTCTTCCCTTTATGGGAGGCAGGATTACTTGAATGTTGCAAACATGATAACTCAGTTCTATAAATTCTCATACACTTTACATGAAAGGCAGAGCAAACTAGGATATCATAACTCTATATCTGTACATTAAAAGCATCATAGTGCCATAAATCGGTGCTAATTATTTACAAAGGCAGTCCTGGCCACTCATATCACGTTGGCCCAGATATCCAGCTTGTCAGGCACCAGTAAAAAAAAACAACATTTTGCACATTATACTGTAGCATTTTTTACCTGTCTACAACTAATTTATTTTGACGCTACCATCTGAGCCGCTGCTGGTTTTACCAGAGGACCGTTCCTGGTCTCCCCTGGTTGTGTACACTATGCGACTCCCTCCAGCATAGTGTCCAGTTTTTCACAGCAACCACAGATCAAGAGTCTAGTCCATTGATAAAGTCAGTCCGATTATACGCTCTCCGGTGTTCTGCAGCAACCATAATGCTCCCGTAAAGTGCGGCATGAAGCCCCCGGAAAGCATAGCATAATGTACGGCATCGATGGAGCTAGTGATGGTGCCACAGCTTCAGCAATGGGGGCAGGTTAACGACAAGTCCTTGTTTACAATAAGTTTCTGGTAGTGGGGCTCTCTTTCGCGCTCTTTCTGTGCTCCACCCACGCTTTTGCGCTCTTTTTTGGTTCCACCCACGATGGCAGGCCCCTTCTTTTCCCGCGCCAAGATGGTTAATGGCAGGCAAGCAGTGCTTGTACAGTCCATTAATCACACAACAATATCTAGTTTGTGCTGCCAGGTAGAATGTTTTTAAGGCATGTAGTACCCGGGGATGCGAGCACGAGACCCTGTTCACAGTGCCAAATGTAGTGCTCCACGGAGCCTCAGGGGTTACTCGTCACCGGGCCAGTGGTTATGTGGGGTTGCTGTAACTGGACTGACCCGGCTCCATGGCCATGTCGGCTACATGTAAAGGACAAACAACGTGTGTCCGGAGTAAAGAGGGATGGAAGAAGGGTGAAGGGTCCCTGGGAAGCGTGTCACCGGTTGCAGTGGTGATGGGGGTCCAGGCCTTCTTCGCCATAGACCCTTCCAGCGACTTTTCCTCTTCCAGGAGTGGTGTTGAATGGGGATAGGGGATTCTTTGTAGTGCCACCCGTGGTACGCGGCCAGTAATCAGTGAGATGTTGCTCTCCTCCGGGTCTGGGGTTCAAAGTTCTTTTTACTCACAGTTCTTAAAGGTCTCCGGAGGTGCCATTTTCCACCGCCATGGATGGACTCCATAATATAGACAAAAAGACTGACGGCACTCACCAGACTGAGGTGTGAACAGATGCATAACTGAACATAACATAAAATACAAAAAAAGACAGTTTTCACTCTGATAATGCTAAAGTATGGAAACCATGAATGTGTAACATGGACCTGCATTACTGCTAAGGAAAATCTAAGAAAAATGAGATATTTTGCATATATAAACATTTGTATATCTGCCCAGTTGCCCCTTCACGGCCACAGGTAATCTTATCCTATATAGCAGGTTCCTATTTGCCCATACACAGGAGGTTTTTAACCCAGAGAGAGGCTGCAGCATAGTGTAGGTACCCAGTTATGAGATATGCTGTGAAGGGCAACTGGGCAGATATACAAATGTTTATATATGCTAAATATCTCATTTTTCTTAGATTTTCCTTAGCAGTAATACAGGTCCATGTTCACACATTCATGGTTTCCATACTTTAGAGGTTTTTAACCCAGAGAGAGGCTTCAGCATAGCGTAGGTACCCAGTTACGAGATATGCCGTGAAGGGGCAACTGGGCAGATATACAAATGTTTATCTATGCTAAATATCTAATTTTTCTTAGATATTCCTTAGCAGTAATGCAGGTCCATGTTCACACATTCATGGTTTCCGTACTTTAGCATTATCAGAGTGCAAACTGTCTTTTTTTGTATTTTATGTTATGTTCAGTTATGCACCTGTTCATACCTCAGTTTGGTGAGTGCGTCAGTCTTTTTGTCTATATTAAGAGGGTCATACCTTCTGACCGTGCACCCCTTCCCCACTTGCCACAGGTAATCTTATCCTATATAGCAGTTTCCTACTTGCCCATACACAGGAGGTTTTTAACCCAGAGAGAGGCTTCAGCATAGTGTAGGTACCCAGTTACGAGATATGCCGTGAAGGGGCAACTGGGCAGATATACAAATGATTATATATGCTAAATATCTCATTTTTCTTAGATTTTCCTTAGCAGTAATGCAGGTCCATGTTACACATTCATGGTTTCCATACTTTAGCATTATCACAGTGCAAACTGTCTTTTTTTTTGTAATGGATGGACTCCAGCCGCTCCCGGGTGACTCAGATGCAATCACCGGTGTCTGTTGAAATGTGTGAGACCTTCCTCCTTGCGCTGACTCGCGGCTCCCCGTGGCCTGAAGCAACTTTGGGACGCCCCTGTCCATGTTAAGTGTCCTGTCGCATATGCAGGAAACGCGGGTCCTCGCCGTGGGGCCTGGCTGTAAACCCGACCCCGGATCCTATTTGTCACTGTGCTCCAGGAAAGTGGGTGGTGGGCGATGGGACATGAAATCCCCAACCCCTGCAGATTTGTTAGAGTCCATGAAAGTGTCCCCACCCAATGGTTCTTGCACCCCGACTGAGCTGGCACTGTGGAAGCAGTTAAGCTCCCCCCAGCTGCCATGTCTCCTCTGTCTCACAATCTCCACCGGTCACCTCCCTCTCGCCCTCTTCCAGCCTAGCCGGTCATAGCTATAGAAGCTCTGTGAAGCACTCTCTATAGTAGCCGTGGTACTACAAGTCCCATGATGTTCTGGCACTCTCTCCTCCTTCCCCAAGATAGCTCCTAAGCACACATCCCAGGTGGTCCCCTTGAGGGGTGCTGAGTGCAGCACTCCGACCAGGGGACCTGTTGTTCCTTTGCTGTTTCAGAATGTTCTGAAGTCAAAACTGTTTGTGTCTCTCCTACTCACTCCGTGCCTCCACCCTTGGGATGACTCTTAGTGGCTGTTGCCCGAGTAACCTTGAATGCCCCAGACTGTCCAGCTTCCTGTGTAAGTGGTGACTCATAGCTAGATGTTTTGTGTAAGTGAAACAAACAACACCAGCGATTAACTCCTTCATCACCCGAGTTCAAGTATTGCACCCCAAATGAAATGCAATGCCCTTTGGCGACTGAACCCCAGGTGCGCCACATATATATTTATATATATATATATATATATATATATATATATATATATATATATATATATATATATAATATAGTATTCATCCCCCTTGAATTTTTCTACCTTTTCCCACATTTCAGGCTTCAAACATAAAGATAAAAATTTTAATGTTATGTTGAAGATTCAACAACAAATGGGACACAATTGTGAAGTTGAACGAAATTTATTGTTTATTTTAAAGTTTTTTAAAAAATAGATAACTGAAAATTGGGGCGTGCGATATTTTTCGTCCCCTTTACTTTCAGTTCAGCAAACTCACTCCAGAAGTTCATTGAGGATCTCTGAATGATCCAATGTTGTCCTAAATGACTGATGATGATTAATATAAGCTACCTGTGTGTAATCTAGTCTCTATATAAATGCACTTGCTCTGTGATAGTCTCAGTGTTCTGTTTAAAGCACAGAGAGCATCATGAAGACCAAGGAACACAACAGGCAGGTCCGTGATACTGTTCTGGAGAAGTTTAAAGCCGGATTTGGTTACAAAAAGATTCACAACTTTTAACATCCCAAGAAGAACTGTGCAAGTGATCATATTGAAATGGAAGGAGTATCATACCACTGCAAATCTACTAAGACTCGGCCGTCCATCTAAACTTTCATCTCAAACAAGGAGAAGACTGATCAGAGATGCAGTCAAGAGGCCCATGATCACTCTGGATGAACTGCAGAGATCTACACCTGAGTTGGGAAAGTCTGTCCATAGGAAAACAATCAGTCGTACACTGCACAAATCTGGCCTTTATGAAAAAGTGGCAAGAAAAAAGCCATTTCTCAAAGATATCCATAAAAAGTGTTGTTTAAAGTTTGCCACAAGCCACCTGGGAGACACCAAACATGTGGAAGAAGGTGCTCTGGTCAGATTAAACCAAAATCGAACTATTTGGGCACAATGCCAATCGATATGTTTGGCGTAAAAGCAACACAGCTTATCACCCTGAACACACCATCCCCACTGTCAAACATGGTGGTGACAGCATCATGATTTGAGCCTGCTTTTCTTCAACAAGGACAGGGAAGATGGTTAAAAGTGATGGGAAGATGGATGGAGCCAAACACAGGACCATTCTTCAAGAAAACCTGTTGGAGTCTGCAAAAGACCTGAGACTGGGACAGAGATTTGTCTTCCAACAAGGGAATGATCCCAAACATAAAGCAAAATCTACAATGGAAACCTATACAAGATCAGCAGTTGCCCACAAACAGGTTAATGAAAATGTCAGGGGCTAGAGTGCAAATCCAGCAAAACAGAGCGTCACTCCCTGTAATGTGTCGCCCAGGGAAGGGGGTACTCGGTCCCGGGAAGTTGCAAATGGGAATGTCACTCCGGTGGCCGTTGCCCTGTCCCGTGCCTTGCGGTATTGCGGCAAGGGAATAAGTGCCGCCGCTGCTGCTTATGAGGGACTGGGACTGATGGAATCAGCAGCAAGTGTGTTAACCCCCTCCGCAGGTAGGGTAAACCCCAGTGTCCTCTAGGTGCTGGATGAGGTGGATAGTGCAGGAACAGGCTATGAGACCTCTTGGTGTTGGATGAGGTACACAATGCAGGAAACAGACACACACTGCTGGTTACCGTGATGCTGAATGAGGTGCAGGCTGAAAGGAATCCAAACAGGCAAAGTCCGAGTGAAACAGGCAGTCTTTACAGAAGATTTACTCACAGGTTACACTCCCCTGGTGCTGGGGACAGATTCCTGGTTCCCTTTGTCCCAGCTCTGTCTGTGCAGCCTGGCTATGGCCCCCTCCGTGCACTTCTCTTGCACAGCTCTGTCAGAGTCCCCTGCAGACCCTGCAGCCAGCTTCTTCTCCCCTGGGCACCGTGCGAAAGATCCTCATGCCTCGCACCCAGACCTGACACCCAGCTGGGCATCCTCCCCCTTCCTCCCCTCTCTCTGTCTGGACTTGTCTGATTTTCTCCTCCACTTCATTCACCAACCCCTCCCTTTCCCTCTAGGAACCTAGCTACAGGAGGGTTGGATTTACACCACCTAGGCAACCTCTACTTCCTGGACAGGCTTTACACCATAGGATGGACAACCCTCTTGTGGTTCAGGGTTGTGTGAGTGTTTTAGATGTGTGCGGGTTTAGCCAGAGCTAGGACTCCAGGAACCAGGTTGCAGACCTTAATAGCATGACCGCAGGGCCACTACAGTAACATATTAGCCCCTGCCAGTTTATTAGCCTTTGTGGTCACCTGCTGATCTTGTGTAGGTTTTAAAAAAAGCCCAGAAAGATGCAGTTTAGAGTAGGACCCAGCAAAGGAGGGTGCCATGAAGTGGCGCTGGGCTAGTATTACAATGGCCATTCTAATATTCTAAAGACCTCAAAAAAAATATTTTAATAGGTAGAGTATTTTTGTGGTTTCGCAGTGTGCGACTGTTTTTTTACATATATTTTGCATCATGTACAGATACGCACCTGTCCACATTTGTAAAGGTGCTGCTGGTCCAGTTTGAAGTCAGGTTAGTACCAGCATGGGAAACCGGCAAGGGAACCCCTGTTCATTCTTTTTTCATTATATCTAATTTATAAAGCTCAGTGTGTGTGTGTGTGTGTGTGTGTGTGTGTGTGTGTGTGTCCGCTAAAGGAATCTGCATTGTCTCATTTACAATCGCGATATTTTGTACAGGCGCCTCATGTGACTCAGGGAACATCATAGACTATGTTTTGAGGGGAAAATTTAATCTCGCGCTTTACAATTATTCACCAAAAAACCTCCTTACATTAAAGTCAATGGAGCTGGAAGCCACAGGTCATTAATAGGAGCTGTGATTGGTTGCTATAGGCAATGAAGGACATTCTTAGTATAAGAAGCTGATGTGTGAGGTAATCATCATTGTCCACTATCAGTGGAGAGACAGAGAGACAGGGAATGAGACAGACAGGGAATGAGAGAGAGATATACAGACAGGGAATTAGAGAGACAGACAGGGAATGAAAGAGACAGACAGGGAATGAGAGAGAGACAGGAAATGAGAAAGACAGAGACAGGGAATGAGAGAGACAGGGAATGAGAGAGACAGGGAATGAGAAAGACAGAGACAGGGAATGAGAGAGACAGGGAATGAGAAAGACAGAGACAGGGAATGAGAGAGACAGGGAATGAGAAAGACAGAGAAAGAGAATGAGAGAGACAGGGAATGAGAGAGACAGGGAATGAGAGAGACAGGGAATGAGAAAGACAGAGACAGGGAATGAGAGAGACATTTCACGAAATTTTGCACAGACACTCCATATGTTTGGCCGGGAAAATTTAACCCCGTGCTTTCCAGTTACGCTACAAAAATCCTACAGCCAATAAACTGAATGGAGCTGGGAGCTGCATGCTATAAATAGCAACTGTCAGTGCTTGCTATTGGAACAAAATAAACTGTTAGTATAAAATAGGATAGACGGATGGAGAGAGACAGGAAAAGACAGATATACATAGAGAGACAGACTGGGAAAGAGACAGCCGGGCAAAGAGACAGCCCGGGAAAAGAGACAGCCCGGGCAAAGAGACAGCTCGGGCAAAGAGACAGCCGGGGCAAAGAGACAGCCCGGGGAAAGAGAGTCTGGGCAAAGAGACAGACGGGCAAAGAGACAGCCAGGCAAAGAGACAGCCCGGGGAAAGAGACAGCCCGGGGAAAGAGACAGCCCGGGGAAAGAGACAGCACGGGAAAAGAGACAGCCTGGGAAAAGAGACAGCCTGGGAAAAGAGACAGCCTGGGAAAAGAGACAGCCCGGGCAAAGAGACAGCCCGGGGAAAGAGACAGCCCGGGCAAAGAGACAGCCCGGGCAAAGAGACAGAGAGAGAGAGACAGACAGATACAGAGATTGAGACAGATAGACTGATGCAAATACAGAGAGATAGAAACAGACCGACAAGGAAAGAGACAGCGAGACAGACAGAGACTGGGAAAGAGACAGAGAGACAGTTACTATTACTGTGTATGTATATATACATCATGGATCCATCATGCATCATGGATATATATATATATATATATATATATATATATATATATATATATATCCATGATGCAGACAACTCTATTGTAATAAGCTGAAACTGGCTTCAGTAATTTAAATTAAATTATAATAGTAAAAAAAAAATCCAACTATTGTTTAAAAGTCAATGGAGAGTTATTGCTGCCATATGCATTACATGGCTGTTGGATGAACAATACTTTGGGGGATCGTTTGGCCGAAAGCCGTCTCTCCCATACACAGTGACGCTCTTTCAGCCAAGTGTTCTTGTGTTCTCTATGAGAAATCTGCTGACAAACATCTCTGTTCGGTGACTTATCTCTGCATGAACAAGCGATCGTCTGTCTGAAATCAGAAATGCCTAATCGACATCTTCCCGACAATCAGTTGGTCAGTGCCCCCATACTCATTAGACTATCAGCTTAACCCCTCGATATCAGCAGGTGTGATTGACAATAGTGTAATGAGTATGGTAGGGTTTAGAGAAGGCCAATTAACTGGTCTTAACCAAGCGAAGAGACAACAACATAAGCAATTTCTACATGTTTTCCTTACTCTATGGTATCATCATTAGGAAAGCTGCATGTAGCACACACTAGATGTTCTCAATCCCTGCAATGTTATCTCTATTAGGCACGAGACAGACAAGCGATAGAAATTAAAGCTTGGTAAACCCTGGGTAAACACAATCCAACCTACACGAGCATGTGTACAATATTTTTTTTAACGCTGAATGACAGGTTGACTAAAAGACGTTGATGTTTTAACTAGTGAGAAATCATATCGCTGATGCCTTATTTTTGGTGCAATTAGAAGTGGGTTTTGACAGCTATGTGACAAAATAACAAATATAGTTATTGATTGCAGTTCGCCTAAAAAATAAATAAATAAAAAATATCCCTATGTGTTGTGGACCACAAAATCAGTTCTAATTTTTTTTGTTCTAAGACTACTTGTTTAATATGGAGACAAAACAGTGATGTGTTTTTATACATTTAATTGGAGGTATTTGCTAATATTTTTATTATTTTCATTATTATTATTACTACACCTCCGACATATTGGGATAAGTGCTTGGAGATAGGAATACCCCATTAAGTTTATATATAATATATATACAGTTAGGTCCAGAAATATTTGGACAGTGACACAATTTTCGCGAGTTGGGCTCTGCATGCCACCACATTGGATTTGAAATGAAACCTCTACAACAGAATTCAAGTACAGATTGTAACGTTTAATTTGAAGGTTTGAACAAAAATATCTGATAGAAATTGTAGGAATTGTACACATTTCTTTACAAACACTCCACATTTTAGGAGGTCAAAAGTAATTGGACAAATAAACCAAACCCAAACAAAATATTTTTATTTTCAATATTTTGTTGCGAATCCTTTGGAGGCAATCACTGCCTTAAGTCTGGAACCCATGGACATCCCCAAACGCTGGGTTTCCTCCTTCTTAATGCTTTGCCAGGCCTTTACAGCCGCAGCCTTCAGGTCTTGCTTGTTTGTGGGTCTTTCCGTCTTAAGTCTGGATTTGAGCAAGTGAAATGCATGCTCAATTGGGTTAAGATCTGGTGATTGACTTGGCCATTGCAGAATGTTCCACTTTTTTGCACTCATGAACTCCTGGGTAGCTTTGGCTGTATGCTTGGGGTCATTGTCCATCTGTACTATGAAGTGCCGTCCGATCAACTTTGCGGCATTTGACTGAATCTGGGCTGAAAGTATATCCCGGTACACTTCAGAATTCATCCGGCTACTCTTGTCTGCTGTTATGTCATCAATAAACACAAGTGACCCAGTGCCATTGAAAGCCATGCATGCCCATGCCATCACGTTGCCTCCACCATGTTTTACAGAGGATGTGGTGTGCCTTGGATCATGTGCCGTTCCCTTTCTTCTCCAAACTTTTTTCTTCCCATCATTCTGGTACAGGTTGATCTTTGTCTCATCTGTCCATAGAATACTTTTCCAGAACTAAGCTGGCTTCATGAGGTGTTTTTCAGCAAATTTAACTCTGGCCTGTCTATTTTTGGAATTGATGAATGGTTTGCAGCTAGATGTGAACCCTTTGTATTTACTTTCATGGAGTCTTCTCTTTACTGTTGACTTAGAGACAGATACACCTACTTCACTGAGAGTGTTCTGGACTTCAGTTGATGTTGTGAACGGGTTCTTCTTCACCAAAGAAAGTATGCGGCGATCATCCACCACTGTTGTCATCCGTGGACGCCCAGGCCTTTTTGAGTTCCCAAGCTCACCAGTCAATTCCTTTTTTCTCAGAATGTACCCGACTGTTGATTTTGCTACTCCAAGCATGTCTGCTATCTCTCTGATGGATTTTTTCTTTTTTTTCAGCCTCAGGATGTTCTGCTTCACCTCAATTGAGAGTTCCTTAGACCGCATGTTGTCTGGTCACACCAACAGCTTCCAAATGCAAAACCACACACCTGTAATCAACCCCAGACCTTTTAACTACTTCATTGATTACAGGTTAACGAGGGAGACGCCTTCAAAGTTAATTGCAGCCATTAGAGTCCCTTGTCCAATTACTTTTGGTCCCTTTAAAAAGAGGAGGCTATGCATTACAGAGCTATGATTCCTAAACCCTTTCTCCGATTTGGATGTGAAAACTCTCATATTGCAGCTGGGAGTGTGCACTTTCAGCCCATATTATATATATAATTGTATTTCTGAACATGTTTTTGTAAACAGCTAAAATAACAAAACTTGTGTCACTGTCCAAATATTTCTGGACCTAACTGTATATATATATAATAATAAGACCTAGCCACGGTTCAATAATGAAGTGCCCGTGCATCGGACAACTGCAGGACACTTCATTATAGACAGCGGACACCCCCTAAAGAAAGAAGATAGAAGACCCCCGATCATACTCATCAGACACTGACCTGGAGCAGATGAGCGCATCAACGTCCTGCGGCGGAACACACACACATCAGATTACATATACACACAAACATCAGATCACACTCACACACACACACACACTACAGATCGCATACACACACTCACCTCATCCAGTGATATTGCTTGCTGTGCAGTGAGCTTACAGGACCTGCAGGATTGTCACATGGCAGGAAGCACGTGTTATCTCCGTATGTTATGAGTGTGAACGCTCAATTGTACAGATATGTGCAATATCGTTAGTGTGTGTGAGTGTATGCGATCGGATGTGTGAGTGTATGCTGTCTGATGTGTGAGTGTATGCTATCTGATTTGTGAGTGTCGGCAAGGGGTAGAGGAGAACGGCATGCAGCACAGCTGCCTGGAGCGCCCACAGGAGATTACAGGAAGGAATGATGTGAATCTATTTTGTGTGTGTTTATGTATATGCTATCTGAGTGTGAGTGTGTTCTGATGTATGTGTGTCAGTTAGATGCAGGGGAGGATGGCGGGCTGCACAGAGATCACAGGGAGGAATGATATGGAATTTGATGTATGTGTGTGTCTATATGAGTGTATGCTATCTGATGTGTGTGTGTGCTATCTGATGTGTGTGTGTGCTATCTGATGTGTGTGTGTGTGCTATCTGATGTGTGTGCGCGTGCTATCTGATGTGTGTTTGTGTGCTATCTGATGTGTGTGTGCTATCTGATGTGTGTGCGCGTGCTATCTGATGTGTGTGTGCGTGTGCTATCTGATGTGTGTGCGCCATCTGATGTGTGTTTGTGTGCTATCTGATGTGTGTGTGTGTCTATATGAATGTATGTGTGTGTGTTCTAAAGTATGTGTGTTGGCCAGACGCAGTGGGGGCGTGCAGCATACCTGCTGGAAGATCACAGGGAGATCTGGGAGCCACACAGACGCCTGGGGCTGGTAAGTATGATGATCCTGGGAAGGGGGGGGGGTGTCTGCACTTTGTGGGGGGTAAACTTACCCCCAACTATGCCTCCTCGAGAATAAAACACCCCCTGAAAATAAGACCTAGTGCTTTTTTCGGGGTAAAAAAAATGTAAGACAGTGTCTTATTTTCGGGGAAACAGGATATATATATATATATATATTATATATATGTATGTTTGTATCCGGGTCCCGCCCACCGAGGAGTTCACAGTCCTGGAGGCGTGAAAAGGAAGGAGATTAGAGTTTGAAGTGGAAGTGAGAGCAAGTAAAGTGGAGAGGAGCAGTCTGAAGGCGGTCCGGGTGTGTGGCCCGGACGGAACAGCAAGGTTGGCAGACGGTGGTGACCGTCTGCAGGAGAGGCTAATTGGAGCAAACCGTATGGACCGTGGACGGGCGGTGGCCCGGCGGTACCGGATCGGAGAGTAAAGAGAAGCCAGCACCATCCGGCAGGGCTTCCGGACCCCGACAAGGCTAGGAGTCGCCGTTAAATTTGTCAAATCCGTTAGCGAAGGGAACCTTCGGGGTTTCCCAGCAGTCAAGATCCGATTGAAGGCAACCGCTCAAACCGTAGAGGGAAACATAGTCACCGCCAAGGCTACAGTTCCCAGGGCCAGAGTCTGCTGGCAAAAGGGGCTCCCTCAGCCTCCATCCAAGCTGGGGAGTGGGTTACCGGTGGGAAGCCATTGGAACCGTAACACAACACAGGTGCAGGGAAAGGCAGTCACCATCAACCTGCCGGGAGGAGAAACACCGCAGCCGTCTGTGGGACCCGTCCATCCAGCCGTTTGTTTTACCGGAGACTTTGCATTCGTCATTGGCTGAATGAGTACCACCGTGCTGTGCGGTACAGCGCTGCCCCCGCGACCCTGCACCTCACCAGGCCCCGTAACCCGCCTGTCATACATCCCTACCTCCCTCACCGGGCCCCGGGACAACCAACCCCCTACCCACGGAGGGGAGAACCAACATCCAAGCTGCTCCCCGTCATCGCTCCCGGGATCCCCGTCCAGAGCAGCGGTGGTGTTACCAATCTCACCACAACCGTGGGTGGCGTCACGGACAATATCCCTAAACCCAAACCACCCCCTTTCACTCACGGGCGAGGAACGCCGCTCGAGTCCCCGGGATCCGGCCCACCGCTTGAGCCACCACCGAGCAGCAGCCGGACCCGAGCAGTGGGTGAGCGCAGCGTCCCCTCCTCCGCCCGCGACAACTTGGCGTCACGAACAGGATCTTACCGCTCTGCCGTCTGGTAGAGGTGCGCCTTGTGACCGCCGGAGGTGTCCGGCTGAAAATTTGGAGAAGCCGCCATTTTGGGCACGAAACGTCCCCGCTCAAGCGTCTCCTCGAGCAGTGGAGGCACGAAAATCAAAACCCCTCCCCTGTAGAGGAGGAGCCGGAAAAAGACTAAGGGGGACGGATGGCGTCTGGCCGCATGTAGCCCGCGGCTATAAAAGCAAGGCCAGGACCGTGCGGCCATCTTTTTGTTGGTTCCTGGAAGAGGCCTCCGCAGAAATGTACCAGCCGTCCCGCAGCACCGTAGCCCCCGCGCCTGGAACCGCGGCGTGGATGGAGGTCCGGACCGCCCAGCTACAACAAAGGCTGCAGATCCACATGCAGCTCCTCCTGGAGGAGTGGGAGGCCGACATGGCGGAGGTGGTAGCGGCTATAAGGAGACGCGAGGAGGAGGATTTGGAGGAGCGGGTAAGAGACCCACGTCCCTGTATTCCGGAAGGATCGGCCATTCCGGCTGAGGGGCCCGGCCCGCGCCTGTTCACCCTGCCGCCTCCCTCGCTATCCGCGTTAGTTGTTACTGCCCCGCTACTAGGCCCGCTACCCGCCCAACCGGTAGCGGTACCCCACCTGTCCGCCCAAGCGGACCGATCTGCAGCCGAGGCCTGTGACCGTGCAGCACCGCTCCCTTGGAAGACGCCGAAGGCCGAGCCCGTTGTTAAAGCTGTACCGGAGGCACCGCTGATCGTGTCTGACCCCGCATCGGCCCCGGCAGCCCGTCTCGTGCAGGAGGAGGCGGAGGTTTGGCGGGAGAGGATCCCTGTGCCCATTCCCCACACCTCGGCTGAGGCTGCGCCGGGTCGCCGTTGCAAGGCAGCACCCCAGGCCAAGTCACCGCAGGGCCTTCCACCCAGATTGCCAGTGGTGGGCAGTGTCCAGGAGGTCTCGCGGGGCCCGACCCATGCGCAGGGGCTCGCAGCGGCCCCGTATTGGGACAGGGAACCGACACCGCTGGGCCTGGAGATTGCCGAGAGGGAGAGTAGGAAGGCGGAGCTAGTGGCCCGCACGATCCGAGAAATGGAAAGCCCTCGCCAAGCGACCTTCCGTGTCCGGGGCCATGTCCGGGGTCCGCTCTATTAGGGTCAAGTGAGGAGGTTTGATGTCCGCCAGGGCTATGGCTTTATATACGAGCCGGGCCTGGAGGCCGAAGTCTTTGTGGCCTGACGGGATGTCAACGCCCATCTACCGGAAGATCACCCGGGCCGCAACCTGATGCCGGGAGACTTGGTGCAGTACACCAGGCACTGCGGGGAGAGGGGTTGGTTCGCGCTGGATGCAAAGCTGAGGGGCGGTTAAGAGGCCCGAGTGCCAACCCAGCCCCCTCCTCCGGTCACCACCGTGGACTTAAAGTGAAAGTCAGCGGTCCTCCGCTGCAAGTTGTCCCCATTGGGACCACCAGTACCGTTTGGAAGTTTGAGAATGATAAGTGAAAATGATCAACCGAAAGTTTACCTGATTTACAACTGTGATTGAACCGGCCATTGCCGGCAACTGTTGTCCCCGTGGGGACTGTCTTTAATCCTTGCGTAAGGAACTGCTTACGGACAAGCCTGAAAACTTGCAGGGCAACCACGAACTTGTGGAATGTAAATAAAAATGTTGGGCTTGAAACCGTGACCGCCTCCGGAGAGGCTGATTTGGAGGATGGGCCTGGAGGAAAGAAATAGCCCAGGCCTGCCACTACCGTAACCGGTGGCGATCCTCCGGGGGTTCAGGGGTCCCCATGGACGTGGGTCCCCTGAAAGGGACAGAACCCGCTCGGGCAACTTGGTGCTGGACTGGGGTCAAGGGGTGCTACCCATTTGCTTAGGGGCAGCATCAGGGCCAGGTGGCTTGGGTGGGAGAAGAGCGGAAGCCGTAACCGTTATTAAAAATGTTTGGTAACGTTTAAGTATGTGCCTCCCGATGTGGGAAGAATGAAAAATGCTTGTGTTTTAAATGTTTTTACCGTTTTTTATCTTTTACAGTTAAACAAAAATTTAAACCGGTGATGGACGGGCAGCCCGCGGACGGTCTGCATTTTACTAAGGGGGAATGTGGCGCCCTGGACAAGTCAGGTCGTCACAGAACTACACCAACACACCCCACACCCCAGTTAGGCACACCGAAGCCAAACACAAAATCCTTGTTGCCTTCCTCCAGGGGCTGATGTCCACACCAGGGGGTGGGCCAGGCGGTTGGTCCCGCCCACCGAGGAGTTCACAGTCCTGGAGGCGGGAAAAGGAAGGAGATTAGAGTTTGAAGTGGAAGTGAGAGCAAGTAAAGTGGAGAGGAGCAGTCTGAAGGCGGTCCGGGTGTGTGGCCCGGACGGAACAGCAAGGTTGGCAGACGGTGGTGACCGTCTGCAGGAGAGGCTAATTGGAGCAAACCGTATGGACCGTGGACGGGCGGTGGCCCGTCGGTACCGGATCGGAGAGTAAAGAGAAGCCAGCACCATCTGGCAGGGCTTACGGACCCCGACAAGGCTAGGAGTCGCCGTTAAATTTGTCAAATCCATTAGCGAAGGGAACCTCCGGGGTTTCCCAGCAGTCAAGACCCGATTGAAGGCAACCGCTCAAACCGTATGGACCGTGGACGGGCGGTGGCCCGGCGGTACCGGATCGGAGAGTAAAGAGAAGCCAGCACCATCCGGCAGGGCTTCCGGACCCCGACAAGGCTAGGAGTCGCCGTTAAATTTGTCAAATCCGTTAGCGAAGGGAACCTTCGGGGTTTCCCAGCAGTCAAGATCCGATTGAAGGCAAC
This sequence comes from Anomaloglossus baeobatrachus, assembly GCF_048569485.1. Lineage (NCBI taxonomy): Eukaryota > Metazoa > Chordata > Amphibia > Anura > Aromobatidae > Anomaloglossus > Anomaloglossus baeobatrachus. The sequence continues at coordinate 108,650,695 of NC_134359.1, forward strand.
CGCTCAAACCGTAGAGGGAAACATAGTCACCGCCAAGGCTACAGTTCCCAGGGCCAGAGCCTGCGGGCAAAAGGGGCTCCCTCAGCCTCCATCTAAGCTGGGGAGCGGGTTAACGGTGGGAAGCCATTGGAACCGTAACACAACACAGGTGCAGGGAAAGGCAGTCACCATCAACCTGCCGGGAGGAGAAACACCGCAGCTGTCTGTGGGACCCGTCAATCCAGCCGTTTGTTTTACCGGAGACTTTGCATTCGTCATTGGCTGAGTGAGTACCACCGTGCCGTGCGGCACAGCACTGCCCCCGTGACCCTGCACCTCACCAGGCCCCGTAACCCGCCTGTCATACATCCCTACCTCCCTCACCGGGCCCCGGGACAACCAACCCCCTACCCACGGAGGGGAGAACCAACATCCAAGCTGCTCCCCTTCATCGCTCCCGGGATCCCCGTCCAGAGCAGCGGTGGTGTCACCAATCTCACCACAACTGTGGGTGGCGTCACGGACAATATCCCTAAACCCAAACCACCCCCTTTCACTCACGGGCGAGAAACGCCGCTCGAGTCCCCGGGATCCGGCCCACCGCTCGAGCCACCACTGAGCAGCAGCAGCAGCCGGACCCGAGCAGTGGGTGAGCGCAGCATCCCCTCCTCCGCCCGCGACATATATATATATATATATATATATATATATATATATATATATAGTGGGGATTTTTGTGGACCCTTCCGATGCAAAGCAATAGTACCTCTGCAACTGGTAAACAGAAAAAAAAAACAACTTTTGTGGACCCTTCTGATTCACTGTAATGACACCTCTGCAGCGGAAAGCTTCATGGACCTGGCTGATCCACAGTAACAACACTCCTTAGCAGAGGTTCCTGCTTGCAGCCCCAACACTATCCAGCCTGACTGCAAACATTTCCCAGATCGCACATGTGACCAGCAATATAGAAACGACGTATGTACGATCTCTGCAGATCGCATCTGCGATCTGGCGTGTCACATCGCTAATGAGATCGCTAGCGATGTCGCAGTGTGTAAAGCACCCTTTACTTCCAGACTGATTTCCATACACTGTCTCTATCTGCAAACAGCAGACTCCATTATACCTGATATGTGACCTGTCAGCCTCATGTCATACACAGTCTTGGACGGGGGTACATAGGTATCCAGACACGACCATCTCTCCAGCCACCTGTGAGCCTCACCCCTGTGAACACTGACGAAATATCATAAAATGTGGCACTAGAGGTGCCAGCATTCCCGAAGCTTATACCACTTGTGTCGTAGATACCGCCCATTAATGACATAACTGATCGCTGTCTCACAATATATATATATATATATATATATATATATATATATATAAAACATATAAAGCTGACTGTATGTATGTATGTATGTGTATATGTATGTATGTGAGTGTATGTCCACTAAAGGAATCCGCACCATCGCATTTACAATCACAACATTTTGCACAGACATTCCATGAGTCTTGGGAAATGTCATAGTTCTATGTTTTGAGAAAAAATATTACCCCGCGCTCTACAGTTACTCTCCAAAAACCCTGCCTCCATTAAGGTGAATGGAGCTGGAAACTACAGGCTATTAATAGCAGCTGTAACTGATTGCTATAGGAACAAAGGACATTCATAGTATAAGAAGCTTATGTACGAGGTAATATGATGTCGGTGGAGAGATGGATAGAGACAAAGACAGACTGAGAGACAGACAGACAGACACAGACAGACACAGACAGAGAAAGAGGCCCACAGGGAAAGAGACAGAGATATACAGAGACAGATAGGAAAAAAAAGCCAGACAGACAGAAAGACACAGACAGAAAGACAGACGGGGAACGAGACAGACCTGGAAAGAGACAGACAGACAGGCAGAAAGGGAAAGAGACAGACAGAGACAGACAAAGAAAGAAAGGGAAAAAGATGGGGAAAGAGACAGACAGGGAAAGAGACAGACAGGGACAGAGACAGAGAGAGACAGACAGGGAAAGAGACAAAGAGAGATAGACAAGGAAAGAGACAGACAGAGACAGACAAAAACAAACAGAGAAATAGACAGATGGGAAAAAGACTGCAGGTGAAAGAGACAGACATGGAAAGAGACAGATCTGGAAAGAGACAGACAGGGAAAGAGCCAGACGGAGAAAGAGCCAGACGGGGAAAGAGACAGACGGGGAAAGAGACAGACGGGGAAAGAGACAGACAGACACAGGCAGACAGGGAAAGAGACAGACAGCAAAAGAGACAGAGAAACAGACAGGGAAAGAGACAGACAGGGAAAGAGAGAGAGATGGAGACAGACAAGGAAAGAGACAGACAGAGACATGCAAAGAGGAAAAGAGGCAGACAGCAAAAGAGACAGACAGAGAGATGGACAAATACAGACAGGGAAAGAGACAGGGAAAGAGACAGGGAAAGAGACAGACAAGGAAAGAGACAGACCTGGAAAAAGACAGACCTGGAAAGAGGCAGATGGGGAAAGAGACAGACAGAGACTGTGTATATATATATATATATATATATATATATATATATATATATATATATATATATATATCTCCCTGCATAGTTAGAGCAAAGTTAGAGGGATAGTTAGGAAATATCATAACGTTAAATTAATAAATGTTAAAGTCCCCGTCACACACAGAGATAAATCTTTGGCAGATCTGTGGTTGCAGTGAAATCATGGACATATTGTTCCATTTGTACACAGCCACAAACCTGGCACTGATTGTCCACAATTTCACTGCAACCACAGATCGGCCGCAGATTTATCTCTGTGTGTGACAGGGCCTTTAGTCTGTGGAGTTGAAAATAACCTTAATTTGACCTACACTTGACTTCTTTGCCTTTAGCATGTCTTTTCTGTTTCTCTGGTGTTTTTTATAGCAATTCTTTGAATTACTAATTAGTTGTAATAACTTTGCCTTATACATCGTTAATATAGGTATTTCTTTAATTCTTGAAATCCCTGTATATCAGCATAAGGCGTGATTAAACAAAGCCCAATCATGACCTGCAGATCAGTCATTAAGAAAATGATTTTCAAAATGTCTTTAACTATCAGGATTTCATTAAACTACACATTATCATAGTCATATTGAGGAGGTGATAAGTGGGGAGAGAGTTTCATTTGGAAGTTGCTTGGATGTGAAAGCAAAGATAAACACAGACGAAAGTGTATTATTCTCTCTAATAACTCAATTCTCAATCTAATTGATGATTAAATACTTTTTTATATACCCTTTTCCTAATAAGATATTTTTAGCCTTGGCCAACTTTGAGAAGAATGATGACGGGGAGGAGCTGTCAGTCATTTACAAATGGAACTTAAAGAAAATGAAGTTTCTTCTGTATCAGAAAATCCCTACGTACAGCGCTCGCGACTGGGAGGCCTTTCACATAGACGGAGAGACTTTCTTGGCTGTTGCTAATCACCGAGAAGGTAATTGGAAAGTAATGTGTAGATTGTGCTATTATACATGTATATCATTAACTAGATATAAACGGAATTAATGTTTCAAACATATATTTCCAAAGAGCCCTTTATTGTGTTTCTTCACAGTATAAATAATGGGGCTTTAGAAACTAGCTGGCTGGCAAGTTCACCAATTAATTCTTATTAAGAATCAGCATTTTCAATACATTAACAATTAAAGGCAATTGGGCAATTATTTACAATTACTAAAATAGAACTATTAAGGGTATTTATTGTATCATTAATTCCTTTTTATTAGACCCTCATATGGAAATATATTTGGCTAATACAGGAAAAAGTTGTCAAACTATACCCCCTACTCGGATAACACTAAAGCTCTGTGCCCACGTGTGCATATTGCATGCAGTTACGCTGCGTTCTGCAGCATAACTGCATGCGTCCTGCGTCCCCAGCACAATCTATGAAGATTGTGCATAATCCATGCGCACGTTGCATTTTAGAACGCAGCAATTTGCATGCTGCCAAATAGCTGCGTTCTAAAAAACAACATGTCACTTATTCTGTGCGCTTTGGATGCAGGTCCCGCTCTATCTGTGGTGGGGGCTGCATCCAGAGTGCATGAAATCGGCTTTTTTCACTGCATTCATTATGCAGTGTTTCTTCAGCAATTTGAAGCACACATGTGCTGTTGAAATAGCTGTAGAAATTTTTGCAGGGACAACGCAACGTGGACACATAGCCTTATTGTCGTATGCCTCATCCAGATGTTTGTTTTTCACATACATGTTCTATCTGTGTTGTTCAGGGATTGAACATGTATTTAATAATCCATTTTAGTCGATGGGGCTATAAAAATCCAATACCTTCCTAACATCAGAAAATAGAAAGTCACATGCTCAATATACAGACTGTGTGATTCCCTTCTACAACCCCTGGCAAAAATGATGGAATCTCCTGGCTCTGAGGATGTTCATTTAGTTTTCTTTTATTTAAAAAAAGCAGATCACAGACATGGCACAAAACTAAAATAATTTCAAATCGCAACTTTCTGGCTTTAAGAAACACTTTAAAAAATCATGAAAACATAATGTGCTAGCCAGTAACGGTTACTCTTCACAACCAAACGGGGAAAAATTATGTAATCACTCAATTCTGAGGAAAAAATAATAGAATCACCCTGTAAATTTTCATTTCCAAAACTAACATCTGCATTAAATAAGATCTGTTCGTTAGTTTGCATCTAAAAAGGAGTGATCACACCTTGGAGAGCTGTTGCACCAAGTGGACAGACATGAATCATGGCTCCAACAGGAGAGATGTCAATTGAAACAAAGGACAGGATTACTACTTGTATAGTATCAAACTCTTAAAAGAGGGTAAATCATCACACAATGTCGCAAAAGATGTTGGTTGTTAACAGTCAGCTGTGTGTAAAATCTGGACCAAATGTACAAAACATGGAAAGGTTGTTAAAGGCAAACATACTGGTAGACCAAAGAAGACATCAAAGTTTCAAGACAGGAAACTTAAAGCAATATGTCTCCAAAACAGGAAATGCACAACAAAACAAATGAGGAATGAATGGGAGGAAACTGGAGTCAATGTCTGTGACCAAACTGTAAGAAACCACCTAAAGGAAATGGGATTTACATACAGAAAACCTAAACAATATAAAGATGACTGCCTGAAGAGAACATGTAAATTTCAACAGTCATTGATGATATGGGGCTGCATGTCAGGTAAAGGCATTGGGGAGATGGCTGTCATTACATCTTCAATAAATGCCCAAGTTTACATTGAAATTTTGGACACTTTTCCTAGCCCATCAATTGAAAGGATGTTTGTGGATGATGAAATCATTTATCAAGATGATAATGCATCCTGCCACAGAGCAAAAACTGTGAAAACATTCCTTGTAAGAAGACAAATAAGGTCAATGTCATGGTCTGCAAATAGTCTGGATCTCAATCCAATTGAAAATCTTTGCTGGAAGTTGTAGAAAATGGTCCATGACAAGTCCAACCTTCAAAGCTGATCTGGCAACAGCAGTCAGAGAAAGTTGGAGCCAGATTGATGAAGAGTACTGTTTATCACTCATTGAGTCCATGCCTAAGAGACTGTAAGCTATTATAAAAGCCAGAGGTAGTGCAAGAAAATAATATTGATGTTTTGGAGTGTTTTTTGTTTGTTTTTCATGATTCCATAATTTTTCCCCCTGTTTGGTTTTGAAAAGTAACCGTTACTGGCTAGTATATTATGTTGTCATGAGTTTTTAAAGTGTTTTTTAAAGCCAGAAAGTTGACATATGAAATGACTTTAGTTTTGTGCCATGTCTGTGATCTGTTTTTTTTTTATACAAAAGTAAACAACTGAATGAACATCTGTGACACCCTGGCAAAACCAGGTAGTCACAGGTCACTGTACCCCCCACCAAGGGTACAGGAATCGCTTCATCCTTGGGAATTTACACCACACCCCCCACACACAGGAACATCAGCCACAAATCCTAGTCGCCACCCCCATGACACGCAGGACACACCAGTGGGGGGGACCAGGCAGATGGGAATGCCCACCTAGGGGTCTTGAGGTGACAGGGGGCGGGAACCAGTCAGTTTGTCAGTGAGAGTTGGAGTAGAGTGAAGTTGGAGTCGGGGTGCTGTGTGGTCAGGGTTGGAGCCCTGGGACCACGGGAGGACCGACTAGGTGGCAGACAGTTCTGTAGGGCTACAGGAGATGACGACTCGGTCGCGGGAGACCTAAAGTGGACCGGTTCAGGGTCGTAGCCCGCCAGTACCGATGGAGGGAATCCGGTCCAGAGGCCGTTCATGGGCGGGGTACCTGTACCCTAGGACGAGGCAAGCTTCAAGCCCCTTGTTAATTGACCAGCGAGACAAGGTACCAGGCCTTGTTCCCGAAGAGAGAAGCCCAGATAGAGCAGACCGGCAGCCCAAGGCGGGGAACAGGGTGTCCACCAAGAACCCACTGAAGCCCCACGGGTCAGCGTCTGCGGGTAACGGCTCCCTCTGCGTCCAAAGCTGCAAGGGATCAGATTTTTTCTGTTCCAAGCGGTGTTAATCCACACACTAAAAGACTCGAGTGCAGGAGGAAGGGCCCCTACACTGTCAACCCGTGTGTGGGACCAGCACACCCCTCCAGAAGCAACCGGCATCCGGCCTTGGTTTACAATATGGACTTGGTGTGATTTCTTCCTAATTGTGAGTACACCGGTGTCATCCGGTCCAACCTGCCAACAGCGCCACAGCCCTGCTCCTTACCTACACCTGGGCCCCGGAACTACACCAAACCCCTACCCGTGGAGGGGAAACCACCTTGCTGCCCCCCTACATCACCGGTCCCGGACATCGGCCCCGAGTGGCAGCGGCGGTGCCACCATCCCATCACCGCATCCCACGGGTGGCGTCACAGACAATCTCCCCTGTAAATACCCCCCTCTTTCACTTTGTGCGTGGACGGGCGGTTGCACGAGCCCCGGGTCTGGTCACCACTCGAGCCCCAGACACGATCCCGGACCCGAGCGTCACTCGAACAGCCCCGATTGCCGCAGCAGAGGCGGCACCCGTCTGCGACACATCCTTAGAGCCAGGTGAGTCCATAATTTTTGCAAGGGGTTGTATCTACTTGGACTTTGTTTCTCCTATTAGTGCATTTTATCTCTAACTGATCAAAAAGGGCGTTCCTTCTGCTTAGATCACATGGTAAGCGGTTTTGATGGAGAAACTACAAATCCCAAAAGAAAACAGGTCTCCTCCTGGCTGCAGAAACCTTTACTATTCACGTATTTATTATAAGATGTGCACTGCACTAAAATTCCAAACTAATATTTTAAAATTTGAGATTTTGGCAAAAAATTGCAATTTCTTGAGCTATCCCGCCTTGTCACGGCAAATCTTTTTGGGGCAGTCCTACTCAGTCATGGGTATGGGATTGAAAAGCACTAGGTAAGTGCTGCTTTAAGCAGTTCTACTTTTTCATATGTGAGGCCGTATGGCACATTTTAAATATAAAATATTTTAGAGTAGGGCTGCCCCAAAGAGATTTGTCGTGGCGGGATAGCTCAAGAAATTGCAATTTTTTGCAAAAATCTCAAATTTTAAAATATTACAGTTTGGAATTTTAGTACAGTGCACATCTTATAATTAAAGTTGATCGAACGGCCAATAATCCGGGGCCGGCGGATCACTGACAGATATAAAAAGGAATCCGATCCGCTCCGGAATCCGGTGCCCATATAAGTCAATAGGGACCGGAATCTGGAGGGTAAAAACGTTTGTGGAGGGGCTAGGGGGCTAGGAGCGAGCGCGGCATAATCACCGAGGCGCTGTCATGGCGGCACACTCCTTCCGGGTCACGCTGTTACCTTCCGGAGCCGACAATTCAATATTCATGGTTTTCCCCGCCCACCGGCGCGTGTTGGTATCAGCTAGACACGCCCCCATCCTGAGTGTCAGTGTGTCAGCTAACTGCAACCAATCACAGGCGCCAGGACGGCTGGTGGGCGAGGAAAGCAGTCGGTCACGGTGGTAAACACTCGGCAGCACAGCTATAGTGCGCGGCTGGAGCCCCAGCCGTCGTGCTGTATCTGTGCCCAGAGACACGCGTGCAAGGCTTTGCTGGGTGCTGCCATGGCAGACTCGCGTGAGCCCCTCGCACTTGTGATTCCGGTGAAAGTAAAAAAAAAAACGACGTTCGGTCCACCCTAATCTTCACATCCAGCCAAGATAACGCCGGCTGGGGGCTGGTATATCCTCAGCCCGCAGCCGTCCAGTATGGTCGCATCTGTTAGATGCGACCATACCGGTGTGCGCTACTGGTTCTTTCCGCTAGCGTGATGCGGTGCCAATTGGGGTAATAGCAGGGGTTAGCAGCGGTGCACGGCTGCTGCTAAACCCTAGGTTTGTGTGATGGTACAGGCGTCTATCAGATACCTGCATCACACAAACCTGTAAATAACAGTAAATAAACACAGACACACAGAAAAATCCTTTATTTGAAATAAAGTACAAAACACTCCTCCTTCACCACTTTATTAAGCCCCAAAGAAACCCTGCAGCTCCGACGTAATCCACAGGAGAAGTCCCGCGGTGACACATACAGCTCTGCTACATGTCAGAGTGAGCAGCTATAGAGCACGGCTGCCCGCTCTGAGTGCAGCCCATTACTGAGCCGCGATAAGCGATGACCGCGGCAGAGACTGTCACAGGCTGGGGGCGCGTCAGCCAGGAACCAATCACAGCTGAGAGGACGGCCGGTGGGCGGGGAAAACACGGAAAGCTGTGTGATTGTGTGCACAGCACAGGAAGTGAAAGCGCGACCTGGAAGCAGAGTGCCGCCATGACACCGAGTCTGGTAAGTATGAAACGCTCATTTATTTATTTATTTTTTTCATTTTTATTAATTGCCGATTCCGGATCGTGCAGCCGGAATCCCGCGTCCGGGTCCGGCCTGGGGATAGCCCTGAAACCGCTCGGATCTGGACGTTTACAGCCAGGGTCCGCTCAGCACTACTATAATACATGCCGTTTTTGAGTTGAGTTTGCTTTTTCTTTTTATTCATGTATTTACCAGTAATAGGAGACACATATAAAGCATCACTTTAGAAAATGTTGGCTGCTGCCACAAATGTGAATATAGACCTCTCTAGTCACACACAGTATCATGCATCACTGTGGTAAGTGCTGTGCATGTCACCAACTTGTGCCTCTCTCATAACCAGTCTTGATCCGAACTTGTCCCAGTAACTGAACCTGTTCCAGGGTCTCGGTCCCTGCATGTATTCCTGTATCAATTCCTGTGTCCTGGTACCAGCCTGTGTTCCTGTATTTGTTCCTGTGTCCTGGTTATATTCTGAGTGCCTGTATCTGTTCCTGTATCACCGTCCCAGCCTGTATTCCTGTATCTGTTCCTGTGTCCTGGTACCAGCCTAAGTTACTGAGTCTGTTTCTGGTTCCTGGTACCAGCCTGAGTGCCTCTATCCTTTCCTGTGTCCCAGTACCAGCCTGAGTTCCTGTATCTGTTCCTGTGTCTTAGTACCATCCTGGGTTCCTGAATCCATTCCTGTGTCCTGGTTTCAGTCTGTGTTTCTGTGTCCTGGTACCATCCTGAGTTCCTGAGTCCGTTCTTGGTTCCTGGTACCAGCCTGAGTTCCTATATCTGTAGCACCCACGGGGCAAGGGATTAACTGTTACTCGTCACCGGGCCGGTGATGTCGAGTCAGGGGGATGTCACGGGTGGCCCTTTGCCCAGTTTCTTTGCCTCGAGGTGTACAATAAAGAGGGGTAGGATGATGGTGGAGGTTTGTCTCGTAACGCCACCTGCGGTACGTAGGCAGGGAATAGCCGCCGCTGCTGTCGCTGTCCTCCGGGCGGATGGTTGTAGCAGCTAAGATGTATCCATTCCTGTGTTCCAGTTCCAACCTGTGTTCCTGAATCCTTTCCTGTGTCCCAGTACCAGTGTTACGTCCCCACCGGAGTCTGCTGCATCGACTTCTGCTTCAGTCACCAGGCGACGCCGTGTTCCTGCCATGGATAGTGCTGGTGGTGGGAGAGGAGTCAATTCCAGCGGCGCTGGTGGCACAGGCTCCGCTCATCCACTGGGCTGGGTTTCCATGCAATCTGCAGTACCACTAGCTGACTATAGGTGGTGTGTGTCTCCAGATGAAGTTACCATCATTCATCTACAACCAATTGGAAGACACAACACCCTTCTTAATCCCCCTCCCGTCTGCTTACCACTGCCAGAGATAGTTCTGTATTCCTGGTTCCTTTTCTGTTTGTACTGTGATTCCTGTGTGCTGACCTCTGCTTTTTTTCTGACTACCCTCCTGTGTGTGTTTTTTTTGTACCTTGCTGCCAGTCCCGGATTTGACCACTCCTTTGTTTCCTTATTGCACCTTGCCTGCCGATTCTATTTCTGTATTGCATTACCTGGTTTTTGATCCTGCTTGACTACCATGGACTACAGCCTACCACAGGTGGTGATCGCTGGGGTTCTGTGTAATTCCAAATCCCTGTATAGGGGTTAAAGGGTTGCAGAGTTCTCGGGATCCTGGTTTGTGAGCGGCTTTCCTCTAGCCTCCCTTTATAGCCAGTCTGAGTCTGTGGTTCCAGGCAGGCGTTACAGCCAGCTTGAGTTCCTGAATCCTCTTCTGTGTCCCAGTACCTGCCTGAGGTCCTGTATCCGTTACTGTATTCTGGTACTAGCCTTTCTTCCTGTATCCAATCCTGTGTTCCAGTACCAGCATAAGTTCCTGAGTCTGTTCCTGGTTTCCGCTCCCAGCCTGAGTTCCTGTTTCCTGGTATTAGCCTGAGTTCCTGAGTCTGTTCCTGGTTCTCGGTACCAGCCTGAGATCTTGTATCTGTTCCTGTGTCCTGGTACCAGCCTGAGTTCCTGTATCTGTTCCTGTGTCACAGTACCAGGTTGAATTCCTGAGTATGACGCACCCACGGTGTCGGTGGTTACTCGTCGCCGGGCCGCGGTGCTACTCCTGGAATGCCGCGGTGGCCTTGTCCGGTTTCGTGAGTCCGGATGTCAATAAAATGGCTTGGAATGGGGACAATGGGGTTAGTGGTTGTTCGTGATGCCACCTGTGGTGTGTGGCCAATATGAGCTGTCGCTGCGGGACTTCTCTGCTGGGGCGGATGACTATGCAGCTTGGATGGTTGAGCTCTCCACAGGCAAAGCTGTGCCCCAGGGAGGATGTTGGGGGTATTAGTCTCTCAGGCATGATGGTGTGGGCGCCGGTAATAACGGGTCGACACAAGCGGTGTAGTTTAAGGTCTCTTTACTCACTGCTCACACGTGCAGCCGTGGAAAGTGCCGATTCCCGCTGTGATGGGCTCCAGCCGATCCCGGATACTTCGGAGGTCGTGACCGGCGGTCTTTCAGTTAGTCTCCTTCCTATGGTCTCACTCTACCCCAGCTCCTGGGCCGTGGAATTTGTCACAGGTGCCTGCTGCACTCCCCGTGAACCCTGGGACTCCCCTTCTTTTCCTAGGAACTCGGGTCAAGCCTCCAGCTCCAAACCACGGGCCCCGAACTGTTCGTTGCCTGCTACTACTCTCCAGTGCAACCACACACGGTTGTTTTAGGCCCCTCAAAGTAACTTTAAGTGTGATGTGGTCCCTAAAAAAAATTGGTTTTGTAAATTTTGTTGGAAAAAATGAGAAATTGCTGATAAACTTTTAACCCTTCTAACTTCCTAACAAAAAAAATATATTTAAAATATGGTGCTTATGTAAAATAGACATGTGGCAAATTATATTTGTTAATATAAATTAAAAGTTCAAAAATTGTACAATTTTCAAAATGTTTTTTGTCAAATTTTTGATTTTTTCATAAAGAAACACAAATCATATAGATCAAAATTTACCACTATCATGAATATGTCACAAAAACCAGTCTAAGAATCACTGGGAAATATTGAAGCGTTCCAGAGTTATTACCTTAGAAAGTGACACTGGTCAGAATTGTAAAATTTGGCCTTGTCATTAGGGTCAAAACAGGATTAATGGTGAAGGGGTTAATCTACATCTTGGGGGTGAGAGACTTCCTTTTTAGGCAGTAATGTTACCATTTGTGGGAATATAGGATTTTTATTTGTTTTTTGAAAGGGGGCAGTATGATGTGTGGACTAGAGCAGGGGGGGTTTAGGGTCTGTGTACCAGGGTTGATTTCCAGTCCAAGTCTGGCCCTGTGCTCATGAGCATGGAGAACGCAAAATGTATATAGACATTACAGCACGGGATCTCACATTATTCTTTCTTTGAGGTAAAAGATTGCTTAAAAACAGGCAGGGAAATGTTTTACCTTTTTCACTTTCCATTTTTTTAGCAGTTCTTTTTGTTTTACCTCACAAGAAGAATCAGCTATGATCCCATGCTGTCCTGTCTGTATACTCTTTTGAATCCTCCCCAGCCCAGGAGATGTGATATGATCAGGCCATGTCCCTGTATGGTCAGTTAAAAGAAAAAGGTTTTGGTACAATGTTAGTCAGTTGAAAAATTATATATTGATTGCTCTCAGTGAGAGAAACACAACTACAAAATTTTAATTTTGTTTTTCATCCTGTATGGTCAGACATGGCCATTACACAGTACATAGCACAGACATATATATATATATATATATATATATATATATATATATAAGATTATCTCAGCACAGGAACATTTTTTTAAAGATATCCAATTGTGGAACTTATTATTATTCGAAGATCTATTGATTAAAATGAACTCTGTGGGAAAACAACTTTAAAGAATGTCTATATTTGGAAATGTTTTAACAACTGTCTTAATTATATTTTACAAATACAATTTGGAATAAAGAAATATAACTGTAAATTTTTTTAAAGTTCTTGTCTAGTCTATAAAACTAAAACAATTTTTGCACGACTCATGTGACATGTGTATATGTCACACTATGTGATGGTAGTCCTCACACACACAAGCACTGATTCTTTAAAGGAATGTATAGAGCATTATAGGCTCTGTTCAGCTCTTTGTGTATAAAGTTATTTTCCCCAGGAATCACTGATTCCTTAAATATGACATCTGATGGAACAAACCATGCTCTTTTCCGTTTGATACAGAATGTAAAAACTCCATATACCTGAATATGAAATAATTGACATATGGTGGTTAGTGATGAGGAAGCACTAAAATGTTTGAGTGCTCGATAATCAAATCAAGTAGGTCAGATGGGTTTGACTCAAGTAAGGAGTATAATTGAAGTCAATGGGAAACTCGAGCATTTTTCTAGCAGACCCTACCAGGAGATGTGGTGTAAAAATCAGCTTTTCATTTGCATAAAACTCATGAAAAAAAATTGCTGAAAAAAATGCAGCGAAAATGAAACATGTGAACATAGCCTTAATAGCCGTGCCATCTCTCACCGTACTTCACGTTATTTATTTAAAGGAGGGACTGCGATACACCCTGGAAGACACAGAGAAAGGTCTCAGAATATATATTTTTTAAAATTTTAAAAAGAGTGGAAGTTCAACATTGGTAAAGCCTTTGCACTAAGTGCAAATGTTTAGTGTTTGGGCCTGTGGGTGGGAAGCTGGGTATTTCCCCTTGGGTTCGAAGGCCTGTGGTAGGGACAGCTAGATGCTGCCATGGGACAAAGAACAGGACATAGTTGCTGATGGTGCTTGCGAAAGTGCAACGACAGTTGCAGCACAGGAGTCATTCACACTTGTGGCCTGGACAGGGGATTGGCAAGCATATAACTGAGTTGAAGAAGCAGTGTTGTCACCCATAGACATTGATTGTGGACCCAAGCGTTTGGCCCACCTAGTAGGATACTTTGATGAAATGTTCCTGACTATGCTGGTGGTGGTCAGGCAAGTAGTGGTGAGGCCCCTGCAGATCTTAGTTGCAAATCTTACAATCAATCATAGTTGCAAATCTCACTCTACCCCAGAAACAGTGTAGGGAAAGCTGCTGGAGAAAGGATTGTGTTTTAGAGTGATTATTGCCTTACAAAAAAAAACAAATCAAATCTTTATTTTTATATAGCACTAACATATTCCTCAGCGCTTTACATACATTAGGAACACTGTCCTCATTGGGGCTCACAATCTAAATTCCCTATCTGTATGTCTTTGAAGTGTGGGAGGAAACCAGAGGAAACCCACGCAAACACGGGAAGAACATACAAACTCCTTACAGATGTCCTTGGTGGAATTTGAACCCAGGGTCCCAAGAAGCGTTATGGGACCTCGTGTGGACCTGGAGGGTTGTGCTGGGGTTAATAAAGTGGTGAAAGAGGATCCATTTTAGTCTTTTATTCCAAATAAAACATTATTTTGGTGTTTGTGTATATTTCATTTCCCTTACAGATTAGTGATGGGGGCTGTCTTGGGTAGACACCTGCCCTTGTTAATCTAAGACTTAGTGGCAGCTGTGGGCTGTTATTAACTCCTTTTTACATCGATTACCACCACACCAGGGCAATGCGGGAAAAGCTGGGTAAAGTGCCAGGACTGTTGCATCTAATGGATGTGGCAATTCCTGGAAGCTGCTGGCAGATATTTGTAGGCTGGGGGGTGCGCAATAACCATTGGTACCCCCAGCCTGAGAATACCAGCCCCCAGATGTTGGGCTTTATCTGTGCTGGTATCAAAATATGGTTGGATCCTATGCCAATTTTTTAAATTCATTTATTTATTTTAGTGTACGATATAGACGCGCCCACCAGCGTCAGTGATTGGTTGCAGTCAGACGAGCTGTCACTCAAGGTGGGAGCTCGTCTGACTGCAAACAATGACAGCCACCAGAAGCGGTGCATATTCAATGAAGGTAATGAGTTACCCGTGAAGTGAATGACCAGCCACGGGAGCAGTGTGACAGCCGGATTAGTGATTCGCTAAGTATGAAGTGCATGCTCCTACACCTTTGCATCAGATTCTGGTCCCCATTCACTTTATGGGAACTGGCATCTAGCCAACTACCAGGGATCAATACCCCACCGACCCCCAGTCAGTGATCTGCTAGTCCTCTCAAATGCAGGGACAAGACACAAAAAGAATTGACATGCTGTATCTTGGCTGCGTCTTCAAAAATGCAGCCAAGATGCAGCCAAAAAAGATGCACACAGCAGATGCAGACAGCAAAATAGAAATTTCATAGACTTTGCTGGGAGAAGGGAACGCATGCATTTAGGTGCAACTTCGTGACGTCAAAAACACACCAAAAAACGCACCAAACGATGCAGCGTGTGAACATAGCCTTATGGGGAAACCTCATGAGCTCATTTGAACCTTTTCTGATTGATTAAATCTCTTGTTTGAATGCATACATTTTTAGGGAATGTCTAAACCCATACTGTACCTTACAGATCCTCTGTAAGATCATATTCTGTCAGTGAGAAAGGTTTTACTGTTGGAATGATATCAGTCTATGACATAATGTGTAAGGAATTGATTTATTTTTATTTCACTATAAAAAATTTTAACCTGTGTTTCTTCATCATGTTACAACACAGATAAAACGCCGTTTTCGGTTATGCTAATATAACAATCTATTTTCTTACTGTGTCTATTATAACAGGCAACAATCACAATATCAACAGTGTTATTTATAAGTGGAACTCAAGCAATGGGTTATTCGAGATCAATCAGACCATTCCTACCTCAGGTGCTTATGATTGGGAGTTCTTCAGTATTGGACCCTATTCATTCTTGGTTGTAGCAAACACTTTTAACGGCACATCCACCAACATCCAATCTCACATCTACATCTGGCTGGGAGGCAGCTTCAGACCTTTCCAGTCTGTAACGGTAAGTGTCTGTCCAATGTTAACTCTTAACTCTGCTTTGTTAGCAGTGCTGGATCCTGGGTTCAAATCCCTCCAAGGACAACATCTGCAAAGATTTTGTATTTTCTTCCCATGTTGGCGTGGGTTTCCTAAAGGTTTTCCAATTTCCTTCCACATTCCAAAGACATACTGATAAGGAGCTAAGATTGATGATAATATGTGTAAAGGGCTGCGTAATATGATGGCGCTATATGAGCAATGGATAATAATGACGAAATACCTGATAGAAGCATACTGCAATGTCAAATATATACTTAAAGGAATCCTGACAGCAGATTTATGCTGCCCTAACCATGGAGTTCACAAAGAGAAATACATTTTAATCTATAATCTAATGATATTGAAGAGAGCACAATTTAAAAAAAATAAATAAACTTGGTACAACAACGGTATTGTTATGATCCACGGTTCTCTGCTCTCCAGCAGAGCCAATGTTCTATATTATGCTCCAGGTGATGAGTTGCTTCTCAGGCTTCGGGTTCTGCGATAATTCGGGGATGGATCAGTGTTCAGGCTCCTCGTTCCGGGTGAGTGCTTGGCTTCATTAGAGAGCAACTTTACCCGGAACACTGCCAGTCATAGATCTACAGTGAGTTATCTGGCTCCTGTGAGTTTTGTTGTTCTGATCTTGCCTCTGTACCCCAGACTTTTGTTACCCTTCTTTACCCGTTCCCCTGACTTTGACATTATCCCTCTGACTTCAGACCTCCGGCTTGTACCCTAACCTTGGCTCCGCTCGCTCTCTGTGTACCTTATATGTTTTCCTGGCTTCTGTTGTCCGGCTTGTACCCTGACCTTGGCTTTACTCACTCCCTGTCTACCTTATCTGACTTCCTGGCTTCTGACCTCTGACTTGTACCCACATCCCATCTCTGCTCGCTCCCTGTGTACCTTATCTGACTTCTTGGCTTCTGATCACCGGCGTGTTTGACTTCCCTGTCTCTAGTAGATTCTAGTGACACCTAGTGGCGTTTCTCTGCTCAGCTTGATTGACAGATATTACTCTATTTGCACATAAAGAACTGTCTCTTAATGGGATGCTATCATCAGAATATGACCTATTGTTTATATTCGTTTTTTTGTGTTATATGAATTTTTTTTTAGATTTTTCAGTTGTTTTTTCCCCCCACATCATGATCTTTATTAAAAATATACCACCAATCTTGCAGTTTTCACACTGACCACTAGGCCTTTTTAAGACTCAAACACCTTGGCTGTTCAGGAGGAGCTTTTTATAAGGCTCTTCTTCATTAGAGGTATAATTACAATGTGAAATGATCCACCAATCACTATACTTGATGTTAAAGATGACCCTGCCCCCCCTTCTTCACAATGAAATTTGAACATATTCATTAGATGCTTCAATACGAAAGATGGAATCTGAGTCTGTTTTTTTCAGCTATGTACATACAGTATGTTGGTTCCTGAAACAACATGAAATTAGAGTCTAGAGTAGCCCAGGTGGCAAGTGTGAAAATTGCACACATACATTAGATGCTTCCATACAAAAGATGGAATCTGAGTCTGTTTTTTTGCAGCTTTGTACATGTGTTGTTTCCTGAAACAACATGAAATTAGAGTCTAGTATAGCCCGGGTGACGAGTGTAAAAATTGCAAATTTCTATTTTTCTTTTAATATTTGGCATAATATTGTTAAAAAAAACAATGCCAAATTTAAAAAGAAAAGAAATTTAACATAAATATCTGATTTAACAAATAGGTGATTCCCTGATGATAGGTTCCCTTTAAGCTAGGAACGAGGAGAGAAACTGGAGGGAGCATTCTAGCAAACACTTTGTCCCCAATCTAAGGCAGCTTCCTTTTAAATAATGATTACACATTGCTTTATATATTCAGTAAATATCCACAATCTTAAGGATTCCGCCTCTGTACCTGTGTGAGTTCTGTTAGAGCTTATCTAAATCCCCTTTTTTCTTTCAAAAAGTTGGCAAATGCGCACTCTAGCTTCATCCATCTCTTGGCAGAAATCCTAGATGAAAGCAAATGCGAGCCGTGAGATAACAGCACCGAGGAGATAAATCCATGTAATTCTGCTTCATTCAAGTAGATTTGAATTTCAGGTGGTCTGAAGAAGAAAATCAAGTCTTCTTTATGTCAGAAGCACATCTGGAAAAATAGGGAAGAATTATTTTATTTCTCAGATTAAATTGCATTCCACTAAATGACTAAATGTTACAATATTGTAAGACGGAGTTAGACATTTGCATGTTCCTAACAGAGACTTGCGCACACTTTAGGGTTAACTCACCCTAGTTTTCATTATAGTAGCCTCTGTAAATCAGATGTAAATGGGAAGTAAATGTCAGCATTCACAGAGTGGTCATGGATGTCATGAATTCCCGCTACCGCTCTCCTAGGAGTTGTTGACATGCTGTGCTATTTGTAGATGCTTTGCTCATTTGGTGCCGAGTTTTCTAGGGGTAGAACGAGGGTCATAGTTAAGAGGTAGAAAATTGTTCTGCTCTTTTTCTTGTTAATCTGATTCTTGTTGACTCGTTAAAAGCATTTTTTACTGAAATGTACTGGGCTAAAATGGAAATCCGCAACAGACACTTGTCGAACAAATGTTAAGAAATGTATTGATGATTCTATTTTTAAATATGGTAAATATATAATTTGTTTATTGCAATTTAATCCATTTAGACTCTATACTCTAGAGCTTTTTACTATGAAAATGAGTTGACTCCACAGTCAATGGAAGTTCCTTATTTTTGGAGTAGGGCTTATATTTGAAGTATACTCAAAAAAGGCCAAAAATCCTAACAGGGCTTATATTTGACGTAGGTCTTTTTGGAATGAAACAGGTAGGGATGGGTGAACCTGAACTGTAAAGTTCGGGGTCCGTACTGAACACATGGTGTTCGTGCACACAACCCCGAACACAAGCTTTCTGGGACATTCGTGTTACAGTTCGGGTCCAGGGGCTGTTAAAAAAAAGCACGTTATTCAAAAAACATTCTGATCATACTTACAGGTCTTGCGACGTCCTGCAGACTCTGTCTTCCAGAACTTCTGCTTCCGCATCCGTCCGATCATTGCTGTTCTCCCCCGGTAAACACCTCTGGCTAAAAGGACCTGCTGTGACCGTGACATCATACCCATGTGACCAGTCACGTGTGAATGTTGTATTACCTCAATGGCTACAGACTGGTCACGTGAGTATGACGTCATCAAAAGTCCTGGTGCACCGTGATGCGAGTGTCATCGCATCATGGTGCACAACGTCCCAACGGCAGCGGGTCAGCTGCATTTATTTACACCTCTGAGGCGCTCCTGTCGGGAGAGTGGGGTGATGCAATGCGGGACACAAGTGCAATCATCCCCTCACTGTCAGCCTCTGCTTCATCGCTCTGTCCAGAGCGATGTAGCAGACCTGACATTGCTCTCTATGCTTCTCACTATGTATAGACTGTGTCTACAGTATGCACAGTGATGTAGCAGAGTTGACATTGCGCTTTGCTTCTCACTATATATAGACACTGTCTGTGCACAGTGATGAAGCAGAGTTTACATTGCTCTTTACTTCTCACTGTGTATAGACACTGTCTGTGCACAGTTATGAAGCAGAGTTGACTTTGCGCTTTGCTTCTCACCGTGTATAGACACTGTCTGTGCACAGTGATGAAGCAGAGTTGACATTGCACTTTGCTTCTCACTGTGTATAGACTGTGTCTGTGCACAGTGATGAAGCAGAGTTGACTTTGCAGTCCCAGTGGATTACGTTGGACTAAGGATTTTTTTTAATAAAGATGGAGTCTCTAAATGTTTTTTTGTTTTATTTGGAATGAAAAAAATACTCTGTTGTGTTTTTTTTCCCTGTTTCCTAGAAATTCATGGTGGCCATGTCTAATTTGGCATGACACAATGAATTTCGGGCTTAGTACCATCTGATAATACCAAGCTGGTATTAACCCCTTTATTACCCAGTGAGCCACCGCCATCACTGCCGCTGGACGAGCCGGGTACAGTGCCTGGAAATGGCGCTAAGAAACAATGCGCCATTTCCAGAATCCCAGCCCCCAGCTGCCTGGCTTTACCTGGCTGGCGATCAAAATACGTCGGGAACCCACGCATTTTTTTATTAATTATTGTATCTTGATTGCCAGCCAAAGTAAATCAGGCAGATGGGTGTGGCAGCCCCTAGTCGTCTGCTTTATCTGCACTGAGAATCAAAATTACCGCGGAGCGCTACGTCATTTTTTTTAATAATTTATTTATTCTTACAGTACTGTGATGTCAAGCAATCAAAATACAGGGAAGCCCATTTTTTTTTAGTTATTTAAATACATTTTAAAAAAATATGCTGGGCTCCCGTTGCATTTTCAATTGCTAGCTAAGGGTAATCCAAGCATCTACTGGCTGCTAAACCCCACTGCTTGGTGTTACCTTCACCGGCAATGGAACATCCAGGGAAGCCTTTTTTTTTTTTACGTTTTTTGCCAAAAAACAAAAAAAATGATGTGGGCTTCACCATATTTTTGTATGCTAGCCAGGTACAGCAGGCAGCTACGGGCTGCCCCCAACCCCCAGCTGCCTATTTGTACCCAGCTGGCAACCAAAAATATAGGGAAATATTTAAAAAAAAACCAAAAAACGACATGGGCTTCGCCCAATTTTTGTGTCCAGCCAGGTACAGCTAGGCAGCTGGGGATTGGAATCCGCAGCGCAGGTGGACCGAAGCTTTATGCCCCCCCCCACCCCCCCCCGCTGTGAATTGCAGTCCGCAGCCACCCTAGAAAATAGTGCTTTCATAAAAGTGCCATCTTCTGGCGCTGTATCCAACTCTTCCAGCGGCCCTGGTGTCGGGTGGCATGCTAGGTAATAAGCGGTTAATACCAGCTTTGTTTTACTAGCTAGTATTAAGCCAGAGATTCTTAATGTCAGGACAAGTTTGACCCGGCCATTAAGAATATCCAATAAAGGGTTAAAAAAAAGACACCACACAGAAAAAAAATACTTTATTAGAAAGAAATACACAGACACATTAGAGACTCCATGTTTATTACTCTCACTCCTCCACGATCCTGGTCTTCTGTCTTCTTCAACCAATCTAGCTCTGCTATATCAGACAGCACAGGGGAGGAAGAACCCTGCTCCTCTCCGTGCAGTCTAATCATCAATGAGTGAACAGACGCTGCGTGTTGGTAGGCGTTGACGTCACCGCTGCCACCATTGCCATAGTAACCTGATGGTCGAGTTACTATAGCAACGGTGATCTCCGATCACCTGATTCCTGGCGCTGCTATTCATCACTGGCTGTGGCAGCCAATCCCTGCATGTGGGCTGATTATGTAAAGAGCGCCGACATGCAGGGACGGGGAGCCGACCATGTGCCCGAGCATCTCGCCGGTACATGGCACTCGCCGAGTATACCAAGTACTGAGATGCTTGGGCGAGCACCGCGTACCGGCAAGATGCACTGACAAGACCTAGCATGACGTCATAGCCATTTGACCAGTCTGTAGCCAATGAGATAATACAACATTCACACGTGACTGGTCACATGCTATGATGTCATGGAAGATCCTTTGGTTACCAGGCGGCACAGCGATGATTGAAGTCAGAAGAAGTGGCGGGAGACAGAGTCTGCAGGATGTGTCGCGGGACCTGTAAGTATAATGACAACGTTTACTATTAACTGTATTCTTTATTTTACAGCCCCCCCACCCCATCACATAAGTGTAAAGTCGAAGTTTGGTGTTCGGACTCAAGTTTGCGTTGTATCAGAACCCAAACGCGAACTTTACAAAACTTTCCGGCGAGTCTCCCGAACACCGAACATCGAGGGGTTCGCCCATCCCTAGAAACAGGGTAACCATTGTTAAAGGGGTGTTTCCATCTCATATGTAGTAGGTGTAATAATAATAATAATAATAATAATAGCAAATACCTTCAGTTCACTATGTCACTTACCTCATGTTCATGGCATTGCAGGACCTTAGGTATCCATGGTTATGACCCCTAGTAACTAACTAACTGAGTATATGCGTGATCATAATCTTTTATATCTAAGGTCCAGCAATGCCCTGCACATGAGGTAAGCGACATAGTGAATCAGGAGAACTATACTACAATTCTAATTAGAGGCATATGTTAATATTATTATTATACCTACTACATATTAGGATAGGATCTTGGAGATGGGTATACCCCTTTACCCCTTAATGACCGCGGCTGTACTGGTACGTCCTAAGCGGTCATAGTGTAATCACACACAGCTGCCAGAAATCCGCGCACATGTCAGCTGATTTGAACAGCTGACATGAGTGCCTCGCAGACACGAATGGATCCGCGATCTACCCGTGCCTGTTAACCCCTTAAACTGCAATGTCAATAAGTGACATCGCGATTTAAATCCAGGCCACGGTAAATCTTCACTTACTAGGCTCCATCGGCGGCGCTGTGACGTGATCACTGTGATCTGAAGATTGTCATGGTAGCACAGGATCATGTGATGACTCCTGTACTTAGCATGAGCCACTTCCTGTTTCACCCAGCCGAGTGCTGCCAGTGAAAAGAGGTGAGTGTTTCTGGTGATCACAACTGTGTAGCTGTGATCAACAGAAATAAATAAGCGATGAGACTACTGATCCTTATAGTCCCCTAGGGGGATTAATAAAATTAAAAAAAAAAAAATTGAAAAAAATTAAAAATCTAAAAGTTCAACTCCTCCCCCATTCACCCCCATTGAAAATTAAAGGGATAAACAAAAATAAAATATACATTTATTTGGTATTGCCGCGTTCAGAAATGCCTGATCTATCAAAATTTAAAATCAATTAATCTGATCGGTAAACGGTGTAATAATTATTAATAATATACATATATATTAAATAATTCCAAACACCAAATTACATTTTTTGGTCACCATAAATTTTACGCAAAATGCAATAACAGGTGATCAAAACAGAGCATCTATGCAAAAATGGTACCATTGAAAGTGTCAGCTTGAGATGCAAAAAATAAGCAAAGCAATCAATGAGCCATAGATCCCTAAAAATGAGAACAGTACGGGATGTGGAAAATGGCGCAAAAAGTGTGCCACTTTTTTTTTTTTAACAAACTTCTGATTTTTTTAACCCTTTAGATAAAAGTAAACCTATACATATTTGGTAATTACAAACTCGTACCGATCTGAGGCATCACACCCACACAATAGTTTTACCATATAGTGAACACGGTGAATAAATTATCCGAGACACAATCAGTCAATCGCACTTTTTTTGCAGTTTTTCCACACTTGGAATTTCCAGTACACTATATGGTAAAACTTATTGTTTCATTTAAAAGTACAACTCGTAGCACAAAAAAACAAGCCCTCATATGGCAAGATTGACAGAAAAATAAAAAAGTTACGGCTCTCGGAAGAAGGAGAGCAAAAAAAAAACAAATGAAAAATGGGGATGCAAGGGTTCAGCAAGACCATTTACAAAATAGTTTGCCAGTTCAGAAGATATACACACTAGTGCAATTATGTATAAGAAATGTCTATTTCTATTACATGCCAATAATAAAAGGAGAACTAGATAATGGTTATCCACATTTGGCACATATGGGTGAATGTGTTGCACTGGGGTTTTTTTTTTTGGGGGGGGGGGTTAAGTGGAAATTGATTGTACATAAAAATTAATTTCCATGTCAATAAAAATAATTTACATTTGACAATAAAATAATATTCTGGTAGAAAATAAGTAAAGATTAAAAAAAAATAAAAATCAATTAGTAAATAAAAACTGTTTCTATTATTATGATGCGGTTGATAACAGAAACAGACAGCAAACAAGGTATCTAATCCTAAATTTTCAGTTTCCTGCTGATGAAATAGTGTTTATCTGCAGTAGTCCAGGTACTTAAACTAGAGAAGAAGGGTTCGGTGCTCCAGGCTCAAGACAGAGCATGCTGAAAGGTGCCTACTGCAGTCTTAGCAATCTACTGCCCCATTATAGGATGCAAAACACTGTATCACTGATTGGATACTCTCTATGATTTTAAAGGGAACCTGTCAGATGCAATATGCACCCAGATCCATGAATAGTTCTGGGTGCATATGTAGCGCAACAAACCGAAAAAAACAGAAAAAAACAAAACCTCCTAAAAACAGTATTTATTAATATATAATATTAAAATGCTCTAAATCCAGAGCGTAATAACTCTCAAATTACCAAGTGGTCAACTGGTCACGTGAGGTGGGTGGGAGGACAAAAGAGGGTATAGCCAAGTGGTGAAAAGAGGAGTGCTGATATTCTCAATACTCTCGATAGGACTCTAGGTCAGATACCTTTAATCGTTGTCATATTCACCAAATAATTATCCTATTGTTATAGGGAATATAGGGAAGAAGATAGTTTATCCCTCCCTTTTTCCTACCTACCAGCGGAGGTGCATATGGAGCGCCCCTGAATATATCTGGGTGCATATGTAGCGCCCCTGAATATATCAGGGTGCTACAGGGAACTGCATCCTGTCCCCCAGGGTGCAGGACCCAACCCAACCCCCATGGTTCCAGGTTCCCAATAACCGGTGTCACACCATCAGCACTACAAATCCCAAGCACACCTCACATCAAACCTGTCAGACACACCAGTGGGATGGTCAATCTGGAGTGGGGCCACCTACCTAGGGGTCAGGCAGAGTGGTGGGAGGGAAGTTCCAGTGAGTTCAGGGGAGTCAGTGAGTTGAGAGTAGCCTTCAAAGAGTGAGGAGCTGGGAGTAGTAGCTCCCAGGGAGCGAGACCAAGGTTGGGTCGCAGACGGTGGTCCGGGACCACAGGACTTGGGGACCGTTGGCAGTGACATTGGAAAGGGTGCGACGGACATAGTCTAGGAGGACTGTCGGCATCAGAACCCCAAAAGAACTGACCGGTGCCGAGCACGATGGGGTACAGGACCCTAGGTCGGGAGCAGGTTCATCCGTCCTGATAATTAACCTGGGAGGGAGAGTATCTTCATGAACTTCCCTAAGAGCTCAGAGATTGAAGGCATCAGCACAACACGGAAGACAGGGTTCTCCATAAAAAGCAGCCCAATTGAAATCCCAAGTGCCAGCCATCAAGAGCACAGCTACCCTGCACACAGGTAGTGGGGCCCCAACAGCTTCATGCCAAGGGACCACAACAGACAACTAAAATTGTGTACGGAGGCAGGGTCCGGACTATCAAGTGACACCGGTGGGAGCGGGCACCTGGACAGGCTCCTTTGTAGAGACTGTGATGAACAGAGACTCTGCTTTATCTTCAGTGTGAGTGTCTGCTTTATAATCCACATCTTGCACCATGACTAGCCACAGTGAGTACCCTGGTCCCCTGCACCCTGCACTCTCAAATATCCCACACCATTACCTCAGAGGCCGGGGCCTTCCCTACCTGCAGAGGGACCGACGCCTTGTTGCTCCACACCATCTGCCACGGTACTCCTTCCAGCAGCGGCGGTACTCCCATTACCGCAACCCGCAGGTGGCATCACAAACTTCTCCCCTGTAAATATCTCCTTCCAATGATTGGAGTGTTAGCCGAGCCCGGGTCAGGACCCCTCGAGCCATGACCACCCTGGATCCGAGCACCCCGGTCTGCGCTGGGCCGGCACACATATTGCTAATCCCTGCCTAACTGTCCCTGTATACACTAGCGTAGATAAAGAGATCTTTAGAAAAAGTATTTTTAAAGGTCTCATATGATCTGCTAATGAGGCCAGGGACAAGTCACAAGGGCGTTAGTTCCCATGGCTAGTTGGCCCCCTTGGCATGTAAGCATGCCTACAGCGGCGTGCTAACATGCTAATGGATGCACAGGGTCAGAGGATGGTCATGCTTACCTCTCTGCTACCATCGCATTCAACTCCTGGATATCGGCTCAGTGCGCATGATCGCAGCCTTTCAGTCATGCGCACTACACAAATTTGCGGCCAGAACGCATACACTCGGCTTGATAGTGCGCATAATCAAAAGTCCAGGATCATGTGCACTGAGACGAAATCCATGAGTCAGGCGCAATGGCAGCAGAGAGGTGAGTGCGACCATCCTCTGATGCTGCACATTCATTAGCATGTTAGTACACCGACTGGGGTGTGATTACGGGGCATATGTCCGAAATTCCGCCTCTCCCTCCCACAAAACGTGTTTCGGATGTATGTACAGACAGGGTCATTGAAGCATAATGGAGCAGACAGAGCAAGTGCACCATTTTCGGATGTATACGCTTTTTGCAGGCGGACACCCGAACGTTGTCTGCTATGTCTGGGCATCCGCCTGCAGAAAGCATATAGACACGAAAATGGTGCAAGACAGAACATACGCTTGCTCTGTCTGCGCCATTATACTCAATGGTCCTGTGGGCGCATACGTCCGAAACACGTTGTGTGGGGGAAGGGGCAGGATTTCGGACGTATCCTCCAACGGAGCCACTGAAACACAATGTGAAAGGGGCCTAAGAGAGATACGCTGCGCTGCTGTCCACATAGAGATGAAGCCGGTTCCTGCTCAAGTTTTTTTATTCAACGCGTTTCGGAGTTGATTTTCTTTCATCAGGGTAATCACAATCCTGTTTATGATTGTCCTGATGGAGTATCCACTCGAAAACGCGTTGAATAAAATCACTTGAGTAGGAACCGTCTTCATCTCTATGTCAACTGCAGTGCGGCTTAACCCTCTAATCTTCCATTTGGACAGTTCCTCTAGTAGTACAGTATATCCTTTCATAACAAAGCCAGTGGCAATGCTTAAATGAGTTGTCCCAAGTTAGCCAGCAACTTGCTGATCACTGGAAGTCCTACTTCTAGGATCCTTATTGATTCCAAGAGCGGTGATCTGTAGTCTCCTGTTTCAATTGAGTGATTGCCAGGCATGTGCTACATCCACTCAACTTATTGGCTATGAGACTACCAGTAGGCAATAACTTGCTAACTTGGAACAACCTATTCAAATAACTTTGGTCTTTGTGTAAATGTTGATCAGGTCCCTTCAACCATTGCTTAGTTGATATAATTCTACTATCCAAGAGATCTTTGGGCTTTTGGAAACTGAGGTCTAGATAGAAATTAAACCTCACCACTGCTGCCTTAAAGGGGTTGTTCAAGCTTGGAACAATAGTCTGATAAGGTGTGCGATGCAAACACCATCACAAATCCACAGTATTGTCAATGAGAGTATTTTTTTCCCTGTGTTTTTTTTCCTTTAACTTACTGGGTTACTAATGGGGGTATCTGATAGACACCCTCTCCATTAATAACCCCTGGTGTTCATTCCAAGTTACATTACACAAGCTGATATTAACCCAAAATTATTACCCCAATTATCACCGCACAAGGGCAATCAGGAAGGGCCGGGCAAAGCACTAGAATTGGCACATCTAATGATGTGCCAATTCTGTGGTCTGGAATTTTTAGGCTGGGAAGAGCCAACTAACCATGGACCTTCCCAGCCTAATAATAACAGACACCAGTTGTCTGCTTTACCTTGCATTTTTATCAAACATGGGGGGGGACCTCAGATATTGTTTTTAAATTATTTATTTATTTAGTTCTCAGCAGCAACCTTGGAGTTAGAGATGGGTCCAGGCATCTTCCCCATGCTGATTCCATTCATGCCAGCTATTTTCCTGCCTCCCCAGCCCTCTTCTTAGGGTTTCTCATTGACTTCCATTTTATTGCTTACTCGAGTTGAGCTCATCCGAGTGTCTGACCTGTTTGACTCGAGTAACGAGCACTCAAGCATTTTAGTTTTTTCACTATTAGATACTTTCAGTGAAAAACATTATACAAGGTGATGACTGGTTCCCATTTTAAATTTTGACCCAGCAATTTGTCCAATTCTGTTTAATAACAAGGAAATAATGTTTCTAAGGGCGGCTTTGCACGTTGCGACATTGCACGTGCGATGTCGGTGGGGTTAAATCGAAAGTGACGCACATCCGGCGTCGCAGTCGATATCGCAACGTGCAAATCCTTTATGATACGATGAACGAGCGCAAAAGCGTCGTTATCGTATCATCGCTGCAGCCTCCGACATTTCCATAATGCCGGTGCAGCGACAGGTGCGATGTTGTTCCTCGCTCCTGCGGCAGCACACATCGCTGTGTATGAAGCCGCAGGAGCGAGGAACTTCAACTTACCTGCCGCTGGCTGCAATGAGAAGGACGGAGGTGGGCGGGATGTTTACATCCTGCTCATCTCCGCCCCTCCGCTTCAATTGGCCGCCTGCCGTGTGATGTCACTGTGACGCCGCACGACCCGCCCCCTAAGGAAGGAGGCGGGTCGCCGGCCAGAGGGACGTCGCACGGCAGGTATGTGCGTGTAAAGCTGCCGTAGCGATAATAATCGCTACGGCAGCTTTCACTATATATCGAACGTGCGACGGAGGCGGGACTATCGCTGCAGCATCGGTAACACATTGTTACTGATGTCGCAGCGTGCAAAGCCCGCCTAATTTATGGCAAATTGGTGAATGATGTTTCAGGGTATTAATTGCTTTGCCGTTTTCAAACCACTAACTGTGCAATTCTATGATGAAGAGGAGCAAAACAAAACTCAAGGTAGATTTGGCAAAATAAGTGGTTGTGTGATATGTTATTATAACCCTATGGCAATTTAATTTATGAATGAATGAAGTGGGACATGTAGGATGGCCTGCTGCCTTTCAAATAATGAGTTTGCTGTGTGTGATGTAAATTGCAATGCAGAAGTCACAGTTTCATATACACTGTGTGCAGAATTATTAGGCAAGTTATATTTTATAGGATTTTTGTTTTATTATTGATCAACAACTATGTCCTCAATCAACCCAAAAGACTCATAAATATCATAGCTTAATATTTTTGGAAGTTGGAGTGGGTTTTTTTAGATTTGGCTATCTTAGGAGGATATCTGTTTTTGAAGGTAACTATTTCTGTTTAGAATTATTAGGCAACTTAATAAAAACCAACTATATTCCCATCTCACCTGTTTATGTTCACCAGGTAAACTAATATAACTTCACAAAATTTAGAAATAAACAATTCTGACATGCAAAAACAAAACCCCAAAAAATTAGTGACCAATATAGCCACCTTTCTTTATGATGACACTCAACAGCCTACCATCCATAGATTCTGCCAGTTGCTTGATCTGTTTACGATCAACATTGCGTGCAGCAGCCACCACAGCCTCCCAGACACTATTCCGAGAGGTACCGTATTTTTCCGCTTTATAAGACGCACCGGATTATAAGACGCACCCCAAACTTAGATATAAAAAAGGTAAAAAAAAGAAAAATGGGGTCCATCTTATAATCCGGTGTTCCCTTACCGGAGGGGGGCAGCAGTCGTGGTGAAGCAGGGTCACAGGAGGCAGCGGATTTGCTGGCAGGCACAGCGGGTCAGTGGCAGCGGCGTCCGGGGTGGCAGGAGCCGGGGGATCCATGGTGGTAGGAGCCGCGGGGCCCGTGGTGGTGGTGGCGGCAGCAGCAGCGTCGGCGACGGCGGGTGAGTCATGCAGCAGGCCGCTGCAGTGAGTGTCCCAGTGTCCGTGGTCCCGGCTCAAATAATGGCGCCTGCTCTCATCCAAGGGCTCCATCTGCGCACGCGCCCACTGCCATCATTTGAAACTGGGACCGTGGACAAACTGGGTAAGTTGCTGCACAGCCGCCCGCCCCGCAAGCACAGAGTGGCAGCCAGCAGGCTGGCAGCCCACCCTGTGTGCAAGCGGCCGGGTACCTGTGCTTGCGTGCGGGTGGCAGCCATCTGCCGCCCGCACACAGCACCCGGCCGCTGCCTGCACACAGCACCCGGCCGCTGCCCGCACACAGCACCCGGCCGCTACCCGCACACAGCACCCGGCCGCTACCCGCACACAACACCCGGCCGCTGCCCGCACACAGCCGCCGACCGCCGCCTGCACACAGCACACAGCCGCCGACCGCCGCCGGCACACAGCCGCCGACCGCCGCCTGCACACAGCACCCGGCCGCCGAACACCGCCTGGACACAGCCGCCGCCTGCACACAGCACCCGGCCACCGACCGCCGCCTGGACATAGCCGCCGCCCGCACACAGCACCCGGCCGCCGACCGCCGCCTGCACACAGCACACAGCCGCCGACTGCCGCCTGCACACAGCCGCCGACCGCCGCCTGCACACAGCACACAGCCGCCGACCGCCATCCGCACACAGCACACAGCCGCCGACCGCCGCCTGCACACAGCACCCGGCCGCCGACCGCCGCCTGGACACAGCCGCCACCCGCACACAGCACCCGGCCGCCGACCGCCGCCTGGACACAGCCGCCGCCCGCACACAGCACCTGGCCGCCGACTGGACACAACCGCCGCCTGCACACAGCACCCGGCCGCCGACCGCCGCCTGGACACAGCCGCCGCCCGCACACAGCACCCGGCCGCCGACCGCCGCCTGCACACAGCCGCCAGCCGCCCGCACACAGCACCCGGCTGCTGCCCGCACACAGCCACGGGTACCCGGCTCCCACCGCTCGCAAGCACAGGAACCCGGCCGCTTGCACGCAGCCACAGGCACCCGGCCGCCCGATCACCGCACAGACAGGACCCCCAGGTACTGCTATATTCGCTTTATAAGACGCACCCCCTATTTTCCTCTCAAATTTTTGGGTGGAAAAGTGCGTCTTATAAAGCGAAAAATACGGTATACTGTTATCCCTCCTTGTAGATCTCACATTTTATGAGGGACCACAGGTTCTCTATGGGGTTCAGATCAGGTGAACAAGGGGGCCATGTCATTATTTTTTCATCTTTTAGACCTTTACTGGCCAGCCACGCTGTGGAGTAGTTGGATGCAAGCGATGGAGCCTTGTCCTGCATGAAAATTATGTTTTTCTTGAATGATACCGACTTCTTCCTGTACCACTGCAAGAAGTTGTCTTCCAGAAACTGGCAGTAGGTCTGGGAGTTGAGCTTCACTCTATTCTCAACCCGAAAAGGTCCCACAAGTTCATCTTTTATGATAATAGCCAATACCAGTACCCCACCTCCACCTTGCTGGCGTCTGAGACGGAGTGGAGCTCTCTGCCATTTTCTGATCCAGCCTCTGGCTCATCCATCTGGCCCATCAAGAGTCACTCTCATTTCATCAGTCCATAAGACCTGGTGGTCGTTTTTGAGCCTTCCTTACCTTGGCCATGTCCCTGAGTATGGCACACCTTGTGCTTTTTGATACTCCAGTAACATCGTAGCTCTGAAATATGGCAAAACTGGTGGCAAATGGCATCTTGGCAGCTTCACGCTTGATTTTCCTCAATTCATGGGCAGCTATTTTGCGCCTTTTTTGCCCAACACGCTTCTTGTAATCCTGTTAGCTTTTTGCCATGAAACGCTTCATTGTTCGGTGATCTTGCTTCAAAAGTTTGGCAATTTCAAGACTGCTCCATCCCTCTGCAAGACATCTCACAATTTTGGACGTTTCAGAGCCAGTCAAATCTCTCATCTGACCCATTTTGCGAAAGGTAAGGTAGTTGCCTAATAATTAAGCCCACCTTATATAGGGTGTTGCTGTCATTACACCGCACCCCTTCTCATTACAGAGATTGGTAGTTGGCTCTCAAGCCTATACAGCTTGGAGTAGGACAGAATGTATAAAAAGTATCATGTGATCAAAATACTCATTTGCCTAATAATTCTGCACACAGCGTATGAGATGGTCGGGATATTAATAATTTGAATTTTAAGTGATCGTTTGACCTGTAAAAATAACTCATCTTTGCCAATTTTTTTTATAGATGTCGAATTAAAGTACTTTTATAAGAGGATTTGATGAATTCTCCATTTTTCGAATAGCTAGCACCTGAGGCCGTGTGGCCATAACTATTATTGTCGCAGGATGCTTACATTTTACATTGCATTAGTAATCATTATAAATACGCCTGTATCAATTAGTTTGACAGGTTTTTCCTTAAGCTGCATATAACCACGCTAACACAAGTGATGAAATTGATTTAATGATCTCATTTTAATTTAGAACTTAACGGAATCTGAGCACAAATTAATCACTTTGTTGAAAACCCCCAAATATTCATCCAATCATTCCCTTTCACGGCCTAAGGGGCACTTTGCACACTACGACATCGCAGGTGCGATTTCGGTGGGGTCAAATCGAAAGTGACGCACTTCCGGCGTCGCTCTCTACATCGTAGTGTGTAAAGCATTTTTGATTCGATTAACGAGCACAAAAGTGTCGTAATCGTATCATTGGTGTAGCCTTGGTCATTTCCATGAATTGGGAAAGACCGATGTTACGATGTTGTTCCTCGTTCTTGCGGCAGCACACATCGCTATGTGTGAAGCCGCAGGAGCGAGGAACATCTCCAACCTGCGTCCCGGCCGGCTATGCGGAAGGAAGGAGGTGGGCGGGATGTTTACGTCCCGCTCATCTCCGCCCCTCCGCTTCTATTGACCCGCCTGCCGTGTGACATCGCTATGACGCTGCACGACCCGCCCCCTTAGGAAGGAGGCGGTTCGCCGGCCAGAGCGACGTTGCAGGGCAGTTGAGTGCATGTGAAGCTGGCGTAGCGATAATGTTCGCTATGGCAGCTATCACCATGATATCGCAGCTGCGACGGGGGCGGGGACTATTGCGCTCGGCATTGCAGCATCGGCATGCGATGTCGTAGTGTGCAAAGTACCTCTAAGGGTATGTGCACAACAAGACATCTTTAAAATGCCAGCAGCCCCGCTGAGGTTTCTGTAGGTGAAGCCGCTTTAGGAAAAAATGGCAGTTTCGCTGGCAGTTCTGCTGGTGTTTGTTACGCCGCCGGTGTCTTTTTTTTTCCTCTTATTTAAACTATAATTAGCGAGCAGCTTCCTAGCGGAAGTTATAAAAGAATGAGCATATTATTTGTTTTCACCACTTTATGGTTTCCAAACCCTGAAGCCGGTTAAAGAAGTGACAACAGACTGAACATGTAAACAGCAGTGCCATTTTTATATACTGTTGAGCGATATGGTCATTTTTTTGTGGCAGATTTTTCAGCGCTTTTTTTGGAAGATTCCAGGCAGAAAAAAGACATTATGTGCACATAGATTAGGAGCGTTTTCTGTATATACACTTCAATATAATCATAATAGGGATACATACAGACACAACATCTTACATTCTGCTACGTACAGGATTCTACCACAAAGTATAGTGTTTATTATGTGCACCCTAACAAATGCTATGCATTGCCTTGTAAATGCAAATTATGTGTAACACCTTCCTTCTAAATTGTTAGCTGGAATATAGGTGCCTACAGCAACAGAAATAGCACATGCAGACTCCATCTATGAAGTTTATTGCTTGTAAGTAGAGAATTAGCGAATCTGCCATAAATACTAATTAATAACAAGTACTGAGAACTTTCTTGCTCATGCATTTCTCCCTAGTTTGCATTAAGGAGCTTTACAATGAAACTCAGTCCCTAAAAGCCCCGTCACACGCTACGATATATCTAACGATATGTCGTCTGGGTCACGGAATTCGTAACGCACATCCGGCATCGTTAGAGATGTTGTAGCATGTGACAGCTCCGAACGACTGTTAACGAGCAAAAATACTCACCTTATCGTTGCTCGTTGACACGTCGTTTATTTTCATAATGTCGTTCCTCCTTCTGTACGCCGGTTGTTCGTCGTTCCCGAGGCAGCACACATCGCTACGTGTGACACCCCGGGAACGACGAACATCTCCTTACCTGCTTCCCGCCGGCAATGAGGAAGGAAGGAGGTGGGCGGGATATTCCCGCCGCTCATCTCCGCCCCTCCGCTTCTATTGGCCGGTCTCTGTGTGACGTCGCTGTGACGCCGAACGTCCCTCCCCCTTCAGAAAGAGGATGTTCGCCGCCCATAGCGACGTCGTTAGCGAGGTAAGTACGTGTGATGGGGTTAACGACATTGTGACGCACAACCGACGGGGGGCGGGTGCGATCACTCGGAGCGTGTGACGGGTCCTCAAGATTCATGTATTCTGGCAACTCTTAAAGAATTGACATGCCGCAGATTATTTTCTGCACCAAATCTGCAGGAAGAAAAACTCAACATGAGTTTGCTGGTATTAGGATTAGGGATGATAGAATACTTCAAATATTCACCTTCGCGAATATCCGACTAATAGGTCGCCGCTATGCGAATATTCGATGTGCAATGTAAGTCTAGTAAGTCTATGGGAAGCCCGAATAGTTCCAAATAGTTGTTATTCGGGTTTCCCATAGACTTACATTGCGCATCGAATATTCACGAATAGTCGAATAGCGGCGACCTATTCGGCAAATATTCGCGAAGCTGAATATTTGAGGTATTCGATCATCCCTAATTAGGATTTACTGGAAGTTTTGTGGGGGTTAAAAGTGTATTCGATTTGTAAGTAGTTACTAGAGTTGAGCGCGGTTCGTGGTTCGTGGTTCTCCAGTTCGCGGCTCGAGTGATTTTGGGGCATGTTCTAGATCGAACTAGAACTCGAGCTTTTTGCAAAAGCTCGATAGTTCTAGATACGTTCGAGAACGGTTCTAGCAGCAAAAAGCAGGGCTTTTTACAGCTACAGTGTGCAGGAGCCATCGCTGGCAGCCTGCCACAAGCTGGTAACCAAGATAAACATCGGGTATCCAAGCAAAGCGCTTTGGTTAGTAACCCGATGTTTATCTTAGTTACGTGCAGGAAGCCCACACTTTCCCGCTCAGCTCGCTCCGCCCCCTCCTGCCCGCGGCATGTACACATACATACACAAACACACACACACACACACATCCCCCCCCCCATCCCCCCCCATCCCCCCCATCCCCCCCATCCCCCCCCGCCCGCCCGCTCGCTCGCTCGCTCGGCTTACCTGCGGTGATGAAGTCCCACCATCCCGACCTCAGCGCTGTCACTGTCCTCCATGGCCGCCGCTTGTCACATCACCTATCGCTTCCGACCCGAGACTGACTAGCGGTGACGTCACGGACCTCTCGCGATACTTGCTGTGAAGGCGCCGGTCATTGACCTCAGTGACAGGGGCTGTCAGTGTGCTGGAGATCAGCGCAGGTAATGTACCTCGCTGACAGCAGCACTTGTCACCCCCCTGCAGTGACCTGGGCTGACCCATTGATGTTAGCTCAGGTCACTGCACTGCTCTCCCAGTCAATGGGGAACATCCTGCTCTTCATTGACTGGGACAGTGTGGATCGTCATGGCAACCCCTTGGATTACACCAGACCTGGATTTGTTTTTCAATCTAATAAATTGGTTAAAGAGGGAATGTTTTGGGGAGTGTTTTTTCAAATAAAAATGTGTTTGTCGTCTATTTTTTTTTATTACTGACTGGGTTGGTGATGTCGGGTATCTGATAGACGCCTGACCTCACCAACCCCAGGGCTTGATGCCAGGTGACATTACACATCTGGTATTAACCCCAAATATTACCCCGTTTGCCACCGCACCAGGGCGCGGGATGAGCTGGGGCGAAGCACCAGGATTGGCGCATCTAATGGATGCGCCACTTCTGGGGCGGCTGCGGCCTGCTATTTTTAGGCTGGGGAGATTCCAATAACCATGGACCTCCCTAGTCTGAGAATATCAGGCCCCAGCTGTCTGCTTTACCTTGGCTGGTGATCCAATTTTGGGGGACCCCTACGTGTTTTTTTTTTTAATTATTTATTTAATTTAAAATAACAGCGTGGGGTGCCCTCAGTTTTGGATTACCAGCCAAGGTGAGGTTGCCAGCTGTGGTCTGCAGGCTGCAGCCGTCTGCTTTACCCTAGCTGGCTACAAAACTAGGGGGAACCCTATGTCATTTTTTTTTCATTTTTTTGGCTAAATACAAAGCTAAGCACCCCTTAGTGCCACATGAAAGGTACCAAAGGGTGTTCCACTTTTTCTCCATTTTTTTCTCCACTTTCTCTCCACTTTTTCTCCACTTTTTCTCCATTTTTTTCTCCACTTTTTCTCCACTTTTTCTCCACTTTTTCTCCACTTTTTCTCCACTTTTTCTCCACTTTTTCTCCTCTTAATCTCCACTTTTTCTCCTCTTATGCTCCACTTTTTCTCCACTTTTTCTCCACTTTTTCTCCACTTTTTTCTCCACTTTTTCTCCTCTTATGCTCCACTTTTTCTCCACTTTTTCTCCACTTTTTCTCCTCTTATGCTCCACTTTTTCTCCACTTTTTCTCCACTTTTTCTCCTCTTATGCTCCACTTTTTCTCCACTTTTTCTCCACTTTTTCTCCACGTTTTCTCCACTTTTTTCTCCACTTTTTCTCCTCTTATGCTCCACTTTTTCTCCACTTTTTCTCCACTTTTTCTCCACTTTTTCTCCTCTTATGCTCCACTTTTTCTCCACTTTTTCTCCACGTTCTCTCCACTTTTTTCTCCACTTTTTCTCCTCTTATGCTCCACTTTTTCTCCACTTTTTCTCCACTTTTTCTCCACTTTTTCTCCACTTTTTCTCCTCTTATGCTCCACTTTTTCTCCACTTTTTCTTCACTTTTTTCTCCACTTTTTCTCCTCTTATGCTCCACTTTTTCTCCACTTTTTCTCCACTTTTTCTCCACTTTTTCTCCTCTTAATCTCCACTTTTTCTCCTCTTATGCTCCACTTTTTCTCCACTTTTTTCTCCACTTTTTCTCCACTTTTTCTCCTCTTATGCTCCACTTTTTCTCCACTTTTTTCTCCACTTTTTCTCCACTTTTTCTCCTCTTATGCTCCACTTTTTCTCCACTTTTTTCTCCACTTTTTTCTCCACTTTTTCTCCTCTTAATCTCCACTTTTTCTCCACTTTTTCTCCACTTTTTCTCCACTTTTTTGTCCACTTTTTCTCCACTTTTTCTCCTCTTAATCTCCACTTTTTCTCCACTTTTTCTCCACTTTTTCTCCACTTTTTCTTCACTTTTTTCTCCACTTTTTCTCCTCTTATGCTCCACTTTTTCTCCACTTTTTCTCCACTTTTTCTCCACTTTTTCTCCTCTTAATCTCCACTTTTTCTCCTCTTATGCTCCACTTTTTCTCCACTTTTTTCTCCACTTTTTCTCCACTTTTTCTCCTCTTATGCTCCACTTTTTCTCCACTTTTTTCTCCACTTTTTCTCCACTTTTTCTCCTCTTATGCTCCACTTTTTCTCCACTTTTTCTCCACTTTTTCTCCACTTTTTCTCCTCTTAATCTCCACTTTTTCTCCTCTTATGCTCCACTTTTTCTCCACTTTTTTCTCCACTTTTTCTCCACTTTTTCTCCTCTTATGCTCCACTTTTTCTCCACTTTTTTCTCCACTTTTTTCTCCACTTTTTCTCCTCTTAATCTCCACTTTTTCTCCACTTTTTTCTCCACTTTTTCTCCACTTTTTCTCCTCTTAATCTCCACTTTTTCTCCACTTTTTCTCCACTTTTTCTCCACTTTTTTGTCCACTTTTTCTCCACTTTTTCTCCTCTTATGCTCCACTTTTTCTCCACTTTTTTCTCCACTTTTTTCTCCACTTTTTCTCCTCTTAATCTCCACTTTTTCTCCACTTTTTCTCCACTTTTTCTCCACTTTTTCTCCACTTTTTTCTCCACTTTTTCTCCACTTTTTCTCCTCTTATGTTCCACTTATTCTCCACTTTTTCTCCACTTTTTCTCCACTTTTTCTCCTCTTATGTTCCACTTATTCTCCACTTTTTCTCCACTTTTTCTCCACTTTTTCTCCTCTTATGCTCCACTTTTTCTCCACTTTTTCTCCACTTTTTCTCCACTTTTTCTCCTCTTATGCTCCACTTTTTCTCCACTTTTTCTTCACTTTTTTCTCCACTTTTTCTCCTCTTATGCTCCACTTTTTCTCCACTTTTTCTCCACTTTTTCTCCACTTTTTCTCCTCTTAATCTCCACTTTTTCTCCTCTTATGCTCCACTTTTTCTCCACTTTTTTCTCCACTTTTTCTCCACTTTTTCTCCTCTTATGCTCCACTTTTTCTCCACTTTTTTCTCCACTTTTTTCTCCACTTTTTCTCCTCTTAATCTCCACTTTTTCTCCACTTTTTCTCCACTTTTTCTCCACTTTTTTGTCCACTTTTTCTCCACTTTTTCTCCTCTTAATCTCCACTTTTTCTCCACTTTTTCTCCACTTTTTCTCCACTTTTTTGTCCACTTTTTCTCCACTTTTTCTCCTCTTATGCTCCACTTTTTCTCCACTTTTTTCTCCACTTTTTTCTCCACTTTTTCTCCTCTTAATCTCCACTTTTTCTCCACTTTTTCTCCACTTTTTCTCCACTTTTTCTCCACTTTTTTCTCCACTTTTTCTCCACTTTTTCTCCTCTTATGTTCCACTTATTCTCCACTTTTTCTCCACTTTTTCTCCACTTTTTCTCCTCTTATGTTCCACTTATTCTCCACTTTTTCTCCACTTTTTCTCCACTTTTTCTCCTCTTATGCTCCACTTTTTCTCCACTTTTTCTCCACTTTTTCTCCACTTTTTCTCCTCTTATGCTCCACTTTTTCTCCACTTTTTCTTCACTTTTTTCTCCACTTTTTCTCCTCTTATGCTCCACTTTTTCTCCACTTTTTCTCCACTTTTTCTCCACTTTTTCTCCTCTTAATCTCCACTTTTTCTCCTCTTATGCTCCACTTTTTCTCCACTTTTTTCTCCACTTTTTCTCCACTTTTTCTCCTCTTATGCTCCACTTTTTCTCCACTTTTTTCTCCACTTTTTTCTCCACTTTTTCTCCTCTTAATCTCCACTTTTTCTCCACTTTTTCTCCACTTTTTCTCCACTTTTTCTCCACTTTTTTCTCCACTTTTTCTCCACTTTTTCTCCTCTTATGTTCCACTTATTCTCCACTTTTTCTCCACTTTTTCTCTACTTTTTCTATGGTCGGTCTACCCATTAGCTCTGCCATGCATAGTGTAGCTCTACACCTACTGCACATGTTACTTTATGATTGACATCTCTTTCGTACCAGAGCTGTCTAAGTCTACTCTGACCCCATATTTGTCATTACTATATTGTCCTTGTACTGTATTATGACATTTGTATCATGTGTTTCATTTCTTGCTGTGTTGCAATTTTTTTGCTGCATCCCAATTGTACCTCTACATTGTTCGAGTTTATGTTATTGTTCTCTCACTCTTATGTGATACTGATTATTGTCATTTTTCATGATTACATGCAGATAAGTCCAATCTGACGAAGGCTCAGGCCGAAACGTCATTTGTAACTTGTTTTGGACAAAAACATATATGCTTATGAAAAAAAAATTTTCTTAATACGGACCAATAAAGAGTGATTTTGCATTACTATCCATTGTGACTTACTGACTTAGTCTGGGAGATATAGAGTGCCGAGGTTACTCACTAATTTTATCTATTATTACCTCTGAGCACCTATATACCAGTGAGCAGAGCTTCCTCTACAGTAGTTCTCCTGATTAGGCATGCCCTTACCTCATGAGCAGGGCATTGCAGCTTTGGTAGCAACCATTACGACATGGACTCTGCTGCTGTGGACCCGGGGAGAGTGAGTGCAGATTCATTGCACCCACACTCCTCACATGAAGGGTCCGCACTCCTAGAAAATGGGGGATACGTTCCCTGAGTGTCTCCCCCCCATATTCTAGACGGTCCAGAGTCGTCGTGGGACCCCTTTATTTTTTTTCTTACAATAAATTGGTGAAAGAGGAAATGTTTTGGGGACTGTTTTTTCAAATAAATTTCTTTTGTCGATTTTTTGTTTTTGTTAGTACTGACAGTTTATGATGTTGGGTATCTAATAGACGCCATGACATCACAAACTGCTGGGCTTGATCTCAGGTGACTTTACAGCTAGTATCAACCCGATTTATTACCCCGTTTGCCACTGCACCAGGGCACGGGATGAGCTGGGGTGAAGCGCCAGGATTGGCGCATCTAGTGGATGCGCCACGTCTGGGGTGCCTGCGGCCTGCTATTTTTAGGCTGTGAAGGCCCAATAACTATGGACCTTCCCACCCTGAGAATACCAGACCACAGCTGTCCGCTTTACCTTGGCTGGTGATCCAATTTGGGGGGTCCCCTACTTTTATTGTGTAATTATTAATATTTATAAAATAATTATAAAAAAGAGCCTGAGGGGACCTCCACATTGGATCCCCAACCACGGTAAAGCTGCCAGCTGTGGTTTTCAGGCTACAGCCGTCTGCTTTACCCTAGCTGGCTATCAAAAATGGGGGGACCCAACGTAATTTTTTTTTTTTAACTATTTTTTAAATAGAAAAAATTAATGGGCTTCCCTGTATTTTGATTGCCAACCAAGGTAACGGCAGGCAGATGGGGGTGGCAACCCATAGCTGTCTGCTTTATCTGCGCTGAGAATCAAAAATACCGCGGAGCGCTACGTCATTTTTTTAAAGATTTATTTTTACAGCACTGTGATGTCCAGCAATCAAAATACAGGGAAGCCCATTTTATTTTTAGTTATTTAAATAAATAATTAAAAAAAATATATGTTAGCTCCCACTGCATTTTTTGTATTGCTAGCTAAGGGTAATCCAAGCAGCTACTGGCTGCTAACCCCCACTGCTTGGTGTTACCTTCACTGGCAATGGAAAATCCAGGGAAGCATTTTTTTTTTTTTTTGCCAAAAAGCTACAAAAAAAGGACGTGAGCTTCGCCATATTTTTGTATGCTAGCCAGGTATAGCAGGCAGGTGCTGGAAGAGTTGGATACAGCGCCAGAAGATGGCGCTTCTATGAAAATGCCATTTTCTGAGGCGGCTGCAGACTGCAAATCGCAGCAGTGGGGCCCAGAAAGCTCAGGCCAACCTGTGCTGCGGATTCCAATCCCCAGCTGCCTAGTTGTACCTGGCTGGACACAAAAATGGGGCAAAGCCTACGTCATT
Organism: Anomaloglossus baeobatrachus; assembly: GCF_048569485.1. NCBI lineage: Eukaryota > Metazoa > Chordata > Amphibia > Anura > Aromobatidae > Anomaloglossus > Anomaloglossus baeobatrachus. The sequence continues at coordinate 108,691,290 of NC_134359.1, forward strand.
TGTTTTCTAATTATTTCATGAAATTCATGAAATAATAAAAAAAGGGCTTCCCTTTATTTTTGGTTCCCAGCCGGGTACAAATAGGCAACTGGGGGTTGGGGGCAGCCGTACCTGCCTGCTGTACCTGGCTAGCATACAAAAATATGGCGAAGCCACATAATTTTTTCAGGGGGCAAAAAACTTCTGCATACAGTCCTGGATGGAGTATGCTGAGCCTTGTAGTTCTGCAGCTGCTGTCTGTCTGTATGGAGAAGAGCAGACAGCAGCTGCAGAACTACAAGGCTCAGCATACTCCATCCAGGACTGCATGCAGAAGTTTTTTGCCCACCAAAAAAATGACGTGGGCTTCGCCATATTTTTGTATGCTAGCCAGGTACAGCTGGCAGCCACGGGCTGCCTCCAACCCCCAGTTGCCTATTTGTACCCGGCTGGGAACCAAAAATATAGGGAAGCCCGTTTTTTTTAATTATTTCACTTATTTCATGAAATAATTAAAAAACAAATGACGTGGGCTTCGCCCTATTTTTGTGTCCAGCCGGGTACAACTAGGCAGCTGGGGATTGGAATCCGCAGCACAGGTTAGCCCGAGGTTTGTGGGCGCCTCTGCTGCGGATTTCAGTCCGCAGCCGTCCCAGAAAATGGCGCTCTCATAGAAGCGCCATCATCTGGCGCTGTATCCAACTCTTCCAACAGCCCTGGAGCCGGGTGGCTTGTTGGGTAATCATGAGTTAATACTGGCTTTGTTTTACCAGCCAGTATTAAGCCAGAGATTCTTAATGTCAGGCACGTTTGACCCGGCCATTAAGAATCTCCAATAAAGGGTTAAAAAAAGACACCACACAGAGAAAAAATACTTTAATAGAAATAAATACACAGACACATTAGAGACTCCATCTTTATTACCCCCTGTCAGCCCTCCACGATCCTGCTCTTCTGTCTTCTTTCTTTCTAGTGTAGTAGTAGTGACGATTGTAGTGAGGGGCATCACTTGGGGCTGGGGAACCTCTATCCTAACTACAATGCTCACTACAATCGGGAAGCAGCGTGCAGCCTTCACTCCGTGAGTGATCACTGCTGGCTGCTAGCGGTAACAGCGGTAACGCTGACAGACGCGTTACCATAGCAACGGTGCTCCCGGAGCCGCGGTTAGCGGTGACGTCACCGCTAACTGCGTTGCTATGGCAACGGTGATCTCCGTTAATGACCGGCTGTGTCAGCCGGTCCCTAACGGAACGGGGAGTCGACCGTGTGCTAGAGCATGTCGCCGGTACACGGCGATACACATATGTGCACCGTGTACCGGAGAGATGCACTCGCAGGTCCTACATGACGTGTCATAGTCATGTGACCAGTCTGTAGCCAATGAGATAATAGCCACGTGACTGGTCACATGGCTATTTTGACGTCACGATAGGTCCTGCTTCTCTGCTGGCAGTGCAGGTCACCGGGAGGATTCAGCGATCATCGGATGGAATAGCGGCAGGAGACAGAGTGCAGAAGGGATCGCGAGGACCGGTAAGTGTTATGGCAATGTTTATTAACTGTTTGTGTACATTTATAATGCATTTTTATGTGTTTGTGATTGCCTCCCATTATAGCCTATTGGTTCTAGTTCGGTTCGTCGAACGTTCGACGAGCCGAACTCGAGCCAGACCCCCCGTTCGGCGAACCGCCTCGAGCCGAACCGGGACCGGTTCGCTCATCTCTAGTAGTTACCACTTAACTGGAAGATGTTTCTATCTTATCTAGATTTGTCTGTCACAGCATTTGAATAGAGAAGACGGGATACCGGTTCTGGGAATATTGGGGGTCTCATCAGTCAGACCTTCGCTGATATAGAAGTCACAATCTATTCTATGGATATGTGATAACTTAGTGCAACAACAGAAACCTTTAATAATAAATATATAAGGATTTTTGTTGCTGTAAAAGTGATTATCGGTGTCACCTTGCCTAGACTCAGCCCGCTAGATGTGTCTCAAATCGACTGACACCGTGTAGATGTTACTGTCTAGTTATAGTATATTATAAAGTGATTTATCAATTCTAAACATAAAAGGCAACCTGTCACCAGATTTGTTCCCGCTGTCTGGTCCGATGGACAGGCAGAGCAAAATACTGTACTGAGCAGTGAAAGGTTGAAGAACGCCCTTATCTGGCACCCCAGTGGTCTGGTTGCCACAGTAGCATTGCCCTCCTCACAGGGGGTGATGCTATACCTGGAAGCAAGAGGGGGGTCCCCCATGCTAGGTAGCACCAGCACTCAACACTTTCCTAACTCCAGACCAGAAGGGGGAGCTCTAAAACTCAGTTCATGGGGAACTTCCCTGTGAATTCTGTCCTGGGGGAGGGGTTAGTAACAGACACAGAAGTGAAACTAAAAGAAGCTGAAGAGAAGCAAGGAGAGAGTCTCTGGGGAGATAGCCTGGGAAACAGAGCTGTGAAAAAGCTCCCTCAGAGCAGAGCGCAGAAGACAGGACACCGGAGGTCTAGGCTGTGCAGATACTGAAAGTCTGGCAGCTGAATCCGGAGGGCAGGAGACTGCATGTCTTCTGGGCCCACAGAACGCCAGGGGCACAGCAGAATAGGAGAGCCTGGAGCCGTGATCAGAGGAGCGGCACCTGTAGAAGGCTTGCACTGCCTGCCATATACAGTGTCTTGCGAAAGTATTCGGCTTTCTTGAATTTTTCAACCTTTCCCCACATTTCAGGCTTCAAACATAAAGATAAAAATTTTAATGTTATGGTGAAGAATCAACAACAAGTGGGAAACAATTGTGAAGTTGAACAAAATGTATTGCTTATTATAAACTTTTTTTAAAAATAAATAACTTAAAGTTGGGGTGTGCAATATTATTCATCCAATTTAAGTTAATACTTTGTAGCGCCACCTTTTGCTGCGATTACAGCTGCAAGTCTCTTGGGGTATGTGTCTAACAGTTTTGCACATCAAGAGACTGAAATTCTGTAATGCCTGATAGGAGCCACAGACTCAGACTGGCTGTAAGGGGAATCTAGTGAAAAGCCGCTCACAAAGCAGGACCCCAAGAACTCTGCAACTCTTTAACCCCTGTACAGGGATTTGGAATTACACAGAACCTCAGAGATCGCTACCCGTGGTAGGCTGTAGTCCGTGGTCGTCAGGCAGGGTCAAAATCCAGGAGATGCAAAACAGGAACAGAATCGGCAGGCAAGGGCGTAGTAAGGAGACAAAGCAGGGGTCAAATCCGGAACTGGCAGCAAGGTACAAAAACAACAGGCAGGAGGGTAGTCAAACACAAGCAAGGTCAGCGCACAGGAATCACAATACAACAGCACATGAGCCAGGAGAACAGAACTATCTCTGTCAGTGATCATGTGACAGGAGAGGGAATAAGAAGGGTGTGGTGTCTTCCCATAGGCTGCAGGTGAATGTTGGCCACTTCAGCCGGGAGACACACGCCACCTACAGTCAGCCAGTGGTACTGCAGGTTCCAGGGAAACCCAGCCTAGTGGATGAGCGGAGCCTGTGCTCCGCAGAGCCACGGGCACCAACTCCTCTCCAATCACCAGCACTATCCATGGTGGGAACATGGCGTCGTCTGGCGATCGGAACAGAAGTCGCAGGAGCGGACTCCGATGGGGATGTGACAAATTCTTGCCCATTCATCCTTTGCAAACAGCTGGAGCTGAGTGAGGTTGGATGGAGAGCGTTTGTGAACAGCAGTTTTCAGCTCTTTCTACAGATTCTCGATTGGATTCAGATCTGGACTGTGACTTGGCCATTCTAACACCTGGATAAGTTTATTTGTGAACCATTCCATTGTAGATTTTGCTTTATGTTTGGGATCATTCTCTTGTTGGAAGAGAAATCTCCGTCCCAGTCTCAGGTCTTTTGCAGACTCCAACAGGTTTTCTTCAAGAATGGTCCTGTATTTGGCTCCATCCATCTTCCCATCAATTTTAACCATCTTCCCTGTCCCTGCCACCACCATGTTTGACAGTGGGGATGGTGTGTTCAGAGTGATGAGCTGTGTTTATTTTACGCCAAACAAATAGTTCGATTTTGGCTTCATCTGACCAGAGCACCTTCTTCCACATGTTTGGTGTGTCTCCCAGGTGGCTTGTAGCAAACTTTATACGACACTTTTTATGGATATCTTTAAGAAATGGCTTTCTCCTTGCCACTCTTCCATAATGGCCAGATTTGTGCAGTGTACGACTGATTGTTGTCCTATAGACAGACTCTCCCACCTCAGCTGTAGATCTCTGCAGTTCATCCGGAGTGATCATGGGCTTCTTAGCTGCATCTCTGATCAGTCTTCTCCTTGTTTGAGATGAAAGTTTGGATGAACGGCTGGATCTTGGTAGATTTGCAGTGGTATGATACTCCTTCCATTTCAATATGATCGCTTGCACAGTGATCCTTGGGATGTTTAAAGTTTTGGAAAATCTTTTTGTAACCAAATTCGGCTTTAAACTTCTCCACAACAGTATCACGGACCTGCCTGTTGTGTTCCTTGGTCTTCATGATGCTATCTGTGCTTTAAACAGAACATTGAGACTATCACAGAGTGGGTGCATTTATACAGAAACTTGATTTCACATAGGTGGCTGATATTTATCATCATCATCAGTCATTTAGGACAACATTCAATCATTCAGAGATCCTCAATGAACTTCTGGAGTGAGTTTGCTGCACTGAAAGTAAAGGGGATGAATAATATTGCACGCCCCACTTTTCAGTTATTTATTTCTTACAAAAGTTTCAAATAAGAAATAAATTTCGTTCAACTTCACAATTGTGTCCCACTTGTTATTGATTCTTCACCATAACATTAAAATTTTTATCTTTATGTTTGAAGCCTCAAATGTGGGAGAAGGTCGAAAAATTCAAGGGAGCCGAGTACTTTCGCAAGGCACTGTATACTCAGCGGTACCGAAATTGGGTGTTTAATTACCGCAAAGGAAATCTCACCGCCATGGGTCTCTTACACCAGCCCTCCCCGTTATCAGTCTACCAAGTCAGATATTTCCTCCTGTGGGCACATAAAGTACACTGGACACAATATACACCACCAGTTTATGGTTGAGATGGTGTTATCTGTGATTCGGTGGCACACAATACAGATTGCACATCAAATATGATCACAAGGGAATGCAGCAGCATGGTTCTGGAGTTTTACTAGACAGAGTCTTTTCTGCCCATGGCCTGGGTCTGATTTTGTAAATCTATTAAAATGAATAGAATTTGACTATATTGGTAACTATAGCCGTTATCCATGTCCTTTGATTCTTGCTTTTGGCTGATGTACAGACTTTATGATTATTTCGAATACATTAAAGGTAATACTTAAGGATTAATATTCCTGCCTGTTCATAACCCGCTCCGCTACATACACACGAGAAAGGATTTTACAGACACACAATTACCTGGTTGGTCTCTAGATGAATTGTAACTACTTCAGATTTCTGTTCCATGAAATGTGAACGCAATATAGGATTTAAATTTGTATTAATCTATTAATCTTCAAAGCAAGTGCCTCCATGTAATCCAAAAGCTATACCCGAATGTAAAATCTGAAAGTATCAACATAGGACAATATCATTTTGGGCAAAATCTTTTCATGAGTGTCTTGCGAATAGTAATGACAACTTTACAGACAATTCAGAAATAAAGTCAAAACTTGTGTGGCACCCCTTAGTACATCAGGGTGCGACAGGGTACTGCAATCCTTACCCAGGGTGCAGGGCCTACCACCCATGGTTCCAGGTTCCTACGTATCCCAATTAACACCTCACATCATGACCTGTCAGACACACCAGTGGGTTGGTCTAGCTGGAAAAGGGCCACCCACCTAGGGGTCAGGCAGACTGGTGGGAGGGAGGAAGTAGGAGAGTAGTGAGAGCCCTCAAAGAGAGAGGAGCTGGGGAGAGTGAGCTCCCGGGGAGCTAGACCGTGGTTGGGTCGCAGACGGTAGTCTGGGACCAGAAGAAGCGGGGACTGGAAGCAGTAACATTGGAAAAGGGTGCGACGAACATAGTCTAGGAGGACTGTCGGCACCAGCAAGCCCAAAAGAAACTGACCGGTACCGAGCACGGTATTTTGGGGTACAGGACCCTAGGTCAGGAGCCAATTCAACGTCCTGGCAATTAACCTGCAGAGTAAGGAGACCTTCAGGGACCTTCCCACAGAGCTCAGAGATTGGGGGCATCAGCACAACGCGGGGGACAGGGTTTTTCAGCCAGAAAGCAGCCAACTGAAGTCCCAAGTGCCAGCCCTCAAGAGCACAGCTACACTTCACTTAGTGAGTGGGGCCCTAACAGCTTCAAGCCACGGGGCCACAAACAGACAATTAAATTGTGCACGGAGGTAGGCTCCGGACTACCAAGTGACACCGGTGGAAGCGGATACCTGGACGGGCTTATGGGCTTTGCACAGTGACTGTGGTACACAGAGAATTTGGTTTACTTGCAGCGTGTGTGTCTCCTTTGTAATCCTCATTCAGCACCATGACTACCCACAGTGAGTAGTACCTTGATCCCCTGCACCCTGCTCTCCCAAACAACCACCAAAACCCCTGAGCCCGGGGCCATCCCTACCTGTGGAGGGACTAACATCAGGCTGCTTAACTCCATCTGCCCCGGTACTCCTTACAGCAGCGGCGTACTCCCATTACCGCAACCCACAGGTGGCGTCACAAACTTCTACCCTGTAAATATCCCCTTTATACGGATCAAAGTGTCCGCCAACCCGGGTCCGGGCCCCTCGAGTCACCACGATCCCGGATCCGAGTAAGCCCGACCTACATTGGGGCGGTACACTTGCAGCAAATGAACACAATATACACAAAAATGAAGCTCCATGTGGAAAAACAAGCCCTAGTACTGGTCCATCAACGGAAAAATTAAACCGTAATGGGTCTCAAAAAATGGCGACCAAACCAAATTCATTGTATGGTAAAATGAATGGTTTCATTCAAAACTACAAATTATCTCACAAAAAAAGGACTTGGATGTTCTGATTACAAGGAAGCTGAGCAGCAGCTCTCAATGTCAAGCATCAGCTAAAACAGCAAACAACACTTTAGGGTGTAGAAAAAGGAAGGTAGTCTCAAAGCTGTAGTGGATAGTGACATGAGGAGCCTGAAAGTGAAAAGTTCAAAACATTGTTACCCTTTTGCTTGTGAATGTAAATCACTGGAAGGCCACATCTAAAATATTGGATCCTGTTTTGGGATCCATACTCAAAAAGGAAATTCAAATGTTTCAGTCAGTTCAAAGGCAGCAACTAGACTATTATATGGGATGGAAGGCCTCATCTATGATGAGAAGTTGAAAAAGATGGGCACAAAGAACTGGCACATGACTTCCAAAGACAATACTAAGGACCATGGGGCACTCACTGTGGTTGGAACAAAGGCAATTGTGGTAGCTAAATAGGAAAGGGTTCTTTACAGTTAGAGCAGTCAGACAGTGGAATGCTGACCACAAGAGGTAGTAATGGCAGATACTATAACAGCATATAAGAAAGGGCTGGATGATTATGTCACAGCAAATAGCATTGCGGCTTATAAATAATCTATTAATAGAAAATGTCTACCAGGAGGAGAAAAATTGAACTTGATGGACCTAAGTCTTTTTTGATTCTATGTAATTATGTAACAATGTAACATGGATTTAATGGGAAGATGTTACCAGTGTTTGCCACCCCATAGAAAGTATCATGATGTATGGGCAGAGACCCTGATTCCAGTGATGTATCACTTCCTTTGCTGCATGTTGTAGTTTTGATTGAAAAGTGTTTTTATCTGCTGGAGATCTACTCGTTCTCTAAATGCTGAGGTTTAACCTCTCCCATAGCACTAATTGACAGCTTTATGTACTCTGTGCATAGGCAGAAAATTGCTAATCATTGATAAAGGTGGTGTTATACAGAGTTCATGAATATGAAGGACCTCCCCCATAGCACTAATTGACAGCTTTATGTACTCTGTGCATAGGCAGAAAATTGCTAATCAGTGATAGAGGTGGTGTCGTACAGAGCTTATGAATATGAAGGACCATGTAACAAAAGGTTTACTAATCCTTTTGTGATAATCTCCTTCTGATAAAACAAATTTGATCAAAATTACACTAAGCTGCCCAGTAAGTGACACACCACTGAATCAGGGTCTCTACATTGTGCTGCTCTCAAATTAGGTGGCAAATATGGAAACAAGAAATAACCCCAAACCAAATCTTGTCATTCTGTAGAGTTTTATGTATCCCCCAGGTATTAATAATCCAGCCTTTAGGGTGATTATTTCCTTCTGTTGATTTTTCAGACCTTTGGTGCATCAGACTGGGAATATTTTAGAATAAAGGACCGCTACTTTCTGGCTGTGGCCAACAGTCACAATTACACTGTGGGGATAAAAATGCAGAAAACTGAAGAATATGCTATCATTTCTACTATTTATGAGCTGAACATCACGGCACAACAGTTCGTCAAGTACCAAGATATCCTCACTTACAGGTAATGTTCTGTCCTAACCGTTAGGATGAAAGAGGTCACTGCAGAAATGTAGTGACGATCAGCTCTAATCCAAAAATTTCAATTCATGTCACTGCTCTCCATTTTTAGGTGCGTGCTGCGTCCTGGTCTGTTATATCATTCTGTACAGAGATTTCTAAAGTAAAAAACCATGGTTCAAGTAGTGCGATTTGTCTGGATTGTATTGCTCACATTTCTAGGATTATCTTTAAAGAACTGTGACAGGCAAGGATTAGTCTGCACGGAGCGTGATGTTTTTCTGCATTTTAATATCCACTTTGCACACCACAGATAAATAGTCTTATATCCAATCTGAATTTTAGGTTTACACTGAAGACTCTGCCAAGATTAGTCCAAGTGTCGATTGTAATTCCATACAATTTTGCTTATGGGCCATTAGCATAACACTTCCGGGGCAGGGTGGGCATGGTGGGCAGGGTGTATAAACAATTTTGGGGGGTTTGTGTGTGTACCCTACATTTGATCACGGTGATTTTACCCCAAATGTGAGCTGATCAAACACTGCCCGTGGCTGTGGATCACTCATACCCGGCACAGCGCTGCCCGCTTGAGTGGTTCGTACTCATCATTCGCTCGAACCTCGAACCCAAACCTTGGGTTTTTTTGGAAGTTGGTTTCCAAACCCGAACCTCGAACCTAATCGTGAGAATAGTGGAACCTCAGCAGATGACAGACCGGGCTGTTACTGAAAATTAATCTCTACTAGTGATGGGCGATCTCGAACTGTAAAGATCGGGGAACGTACCGATCACATAGTGATTGTGTACACAATCCCGATCACAAGCTCTCCTGGGAAGCTCAAGTAACAGATCGGGTCTATATTGGGTCCAGTGGCTGTAAAAAAAAAGTACATTATTGAAAAACATTGGCGTTATACTTATAGGTCCCGCGACACGTCCTGCAGACTCTGTCTCCTGGCCGCTTCTGCTTCCGAGTCCGATCATTACTGGACCTTACGGTTAAAGGACCTTCCGTGACGTCATGGCCATATGACCAGTCAGGTGTGAATGTTGTATTACCTCGTTGGTTACAGACTGGTCACATGACTATGACGTCATCCAAGGTCCTGTTAAGTGATTGTCACTGTGCGAGTGTGGCATCGCATCACGGTGCACAATCTCCCAACAGGAGCGAGTCAGCTGCATGTACAATATTTTCATGCGGCTGAGGCACTCCTGTCCTGAGAGCGTCAGGCTTTGCGGGGTGATGCAATGCGAGACGGAAGAGCACTCATACTGTCAGGCTGCCAGCAGGGGGAGCTGGAGTCCTGCAGGCAAAGATACTACACGTAGATGACTGAGCAAGGAGGGGAACTCCCAGTGTGTGCTGATGCAATATGCTCAAGTGAATTGCAGCCTCTTGCCCTGACACACATGCCAGTCCCGGACTTCCTCTGCAGGCGTCCATCCACCTCCCATAGTGACCCTGTCACCCCTTCACTAACGAGCACACTCTGCAAACCTGTGGAACCTTACCTCTCTTGGTACACCTCCGGTTGTCCTCCGTGACCCGTGTTTCCTCATTCTGACCATTGATGCAACAACCTTGAAAAAGGCTCTATGCTGAAATGTTGGTGCTGTTGCTCTGGTTAGGTTCCTTTTGCAGTGTGTCTGTAAATAAATTCACTTGAGCATATATATCCCTCTGTTCTCATTTGTGTGCTGGGGTTTACTTTACTCTACATATGGCTTTTTACCCCTAATCACCGATAGTGAGTGAGCCTGGAATTTCCAAATACTTGTGCTGATGCAATGTCTGCCAGCATCAGCCGGACAGCTGAAGCTGTGGGGCACGCGGGGGATGGTCAGACGGGTCCTGGTCATACACAGTACGGCAGCAGGAAGACTGGAGGAACAAGCAGAGGAGTCGAGATCAGGCCGAGGTCAGTACCAGAGGAAACAACCGAGTGGGGAGGTAGGAGAGAGGAGAACAACTGGGGCTATTGTGGGAAGGAAGGAGGTGGGACAGAGGAATGGCAGAACGACTAGGGGACAGCATACAGACAGAGGCTTAGGGCACAGAGAGGGAACGGATCAGGATCACATTTACAGGGACCAGCACTCACAGGCAAAGCAGCGCTAAGCCTATAGCCGGCGCTGGTTCACCGGAGATGACAGTATTTAAAGCATCCCAGCTCCGGAAGTGAGGCCCGGGAGAAGGCTCCACCCCCTAGCCATGTGGATGGGGAGGGAAAACGTGACACATACCCTCACTGTCAGCCTGCTTCTCGCTCTGTACAGAGTGATGTAGCAGAGCTGACATGGCTCTCTCTGCTTCTCACCTTGTATAGACTGTGTCTGTACAGAGTGATGAAGCTGACATTGCTGTCCCTGTGGATTACGTCAGACTGAGGATTTTTTTTATAATAAAGATAAGTCTTTAAATGTTTTTTTTTTGTTTTGTTTCTAATAAAAAAAAATTTCTCTGTGTTGTGTTATTTTTTTTAGTGTTTACTAGAAATTCATGGTGGCCATGTCTAATTTGGCATGACACCATGAATTTCGGGCTTAGTACCATATGAGAATACAAAGCTGGTATTACCCCTTTATTACCAACTGTGCCACCGCATTAGGGCCACTGGATGAGCTGGGTAAAGCGCCTGGAAATGGCGCTAAAAAACAATGCGCCATTTCCAGAGGTGGATGCGGGCTGCCGAGTATCCCAGCCCCCAGCTGCCTAGTTTTACCTGACTGGGAGCCTATTCATTTTTTTTTTAAATTATTTTTTTAAATAATTTAAAAAAAAAAACCAAAACTTAATGGCTTCCCTGTATTTTGATTGCCAGCCAAGGTAAAGCCAGGCAGATGGGGGTGGCAGCTCGTAGCTGTCTGCTTTATATGCGCTGAGAATCAAAAATACTGTGGCGCGCTTTGTCATTTTTTTAATGATTGATTTATTTTTACAGTACTGTGATGTCAGGCAATTACAGACCCGGCACAGAGAATGAGTGTCTGTGATTGTCTGTTGGAGTAACCTGAAAAGAGAAAAATTAAGAATAATAAAAAGAAAAATCAGAAAAACTGAACATTTTGCAGTGGTCTCTTAATTTTTGCCAGAGCTGTATATATAATGTACACAATATATAGTTGTATAAAAATAAATAAATAATTTAAAAAAAATGACATAGCGCTCTGCAGTATTTTTGATTCTCAGCGCAGATAAAGCAGACGGCTACGGACTGCCACCCCCATCTGCCTGGCTTTGCCTTGGTTGGCAATCAATATACAGGGAGGCCAATAATTATTTTTTTAAATTATTTAAAAAAATAATTAAAAAAAAATGTGTAGGCTCCCACTGTATTTTGATCACCAGTCAGGTAAAACTAGGCAGCTGGGGGCTGGGATTCTTGGCAATGGCGCATTGTTTCTTAGCGCCATTTCCAGGCGCTTTACCCTGCTCATCCAGTGGCCCTAATGCGGTGGCAAGATAGGTAATAAAGGGGTTAATACCAGCTTTGTATTCTCAGATGGTACCAAGTCCGAAATTCTGAAATTCATGGTGTTACACCAAATTAGATGTGGCACCATGAATTTCTAGTAAACAGTAAAAAAAAAAACCAGAGAATTTTTTTTATTACAATAAAACAAAAAATTTTTAGAGACTACATCTTTATTATAAAAAAATCCTTAGTCCGACGTAATCCACTGGGACAGCAATGTGAGCTTCATCACTATGTACAGACACAGTCTATACAAAGTGAGAAGCAGAGAGAGCCATGTCAGCTCTGCTACATCGCTCTGAGGCTGACGCTCTCAGGACAGGAGTGCCTCAGCTGCATGGAAATACATGCAGCTGACCCGCTCCTGTCGGGAGGTTGTGCGCCGTGATGCAATGCAATACTCGCACAGTGACAATCACTTAACAGGACCTTTGATGACGTCATAGTCATGTTACCAGCCTGTAATACAACATTCACACCTTACTGGTCACATGGTCATGATGTCACGGAAGGTCCTTTAACCCAGGGACACAGCAATGATCAAGCAGAAGCGTCCGGGAGACAGAGTCTGCAGGACGTGTCACGGGACCTGTAAGTATAATGACAATGTTTATTATTAACTATATTCTTTATTTTACAGCCCCCCCCACCCCATCCCATAACTGTGAAGCCTGAGATCGGTGATAGGATGCAAATTTGCGTTATCTTGATCCCGATCTTTACAAAACGATCGGGCGAGGCTCCTGATCCCGACCATCGGAGGGATCGCCCATCACTAATCTCTACACAAAGATATTGGCAGAAACGGAGTGAACCGCAGTGATGAGTGGTGACATCAGTCAGTTTATCTGCGGTCATAGCTGGAGGTTCCCACAGTACCCTACTTGTGACTGAAGGTAAACTGACCTCAGATGACCTCACTGAACTCAGTGACTTCACCTCAAGCTAGGGCACCTACTGAAATGTTTGAATCTTGTTGGTTTCAGTCCCAGGGGGATTAAAATAAAATAAAAATGAAATTTTTGTAATTATCTCTCATTATTTTATATTAGTTTTTAGGAATGGCTGTATATATGGATGTATTTTTTTAAACTTAACACAATTATCTTGTTGCAGAAAGCTGTAACTTGACAAGTAGCACAACACAAGCCATTCAACATAGAGTTTTCCACCTTAAGATATCTGGTATATGTGAGCTAAGTTGTAAACTTAAGGTTAGCCTTTAATCCTTGTAATGTCAGTATCTGAGACCTTCTCACTAGTTTCCCTCCTTCTTTTAGTGCTGTCGACTGGGAGTTTTTTACAGTAGGAGAAGACTATTTTCTAGTTGTCGCAAATTCTTATGATGGTAATTCATTCTCTGTCAACAGTGTTATCTACCGGTAAGTAAAATGATTGTTTTATTTCACCTATAGCTATATTTACCTGAACTAAACTATCTGAATATAAAGCCTGCTTTACATGAGACGATAGATTGTGCGATAGCACAATCGATCGTACCCGCCCCCGTCATTTTTGCGTCATGGGCAATTAGTTGCCCATGGCACACAAACTCATTTAACCCCGTCACACGTACTTACCTTCCGGACGACCTCGCTATGGGAGATGAACGTCCACTTCCTGGAGTGGGCGGGACGTTCGGCGTCACAGTGACGTCACACGGCAGGCGGCCAATAGAAGCGGAGGGGCGGAGATGAGCGGGATGTAAACATCCCGCCCACCTCCGTCCTTCCATTAAGCCGTTGGGTGCCGTGGGAGGCAGGTAAAGCTGTTGTTCATTGTTCCCGTGGTATCACACGGAGCAACGTGTGATGCCACGGAAACGATGAACTACCGCCGCCATTTTAATTAAACAATTTTATGAAACCTAGCGACGAGTACACGACTCACGATTTGTGAGCGATACTGCGTCGCTAGGAGGTGTCACACGAAACCACGTCGTGCGGTATGCCGGATGTGCGTCACGAACACCGTGACCCCAACGACATATCGCACAATATATCGTCTCGTGTAAAGCCCGCTTAACAGTAATGTTTGAGAAAAGTTAAGGAGGTGTCCACTATTGGACAACAGCTTTTGAATGCCACCAGTTTGGTGAATAAAATTGTTCCACAGATCTTGAGATATTGACAGATCTATGAAGACTGTAGTTCTGACTTGGCATAAATAATGTCACCAGATTACAAATGGACCTCATGCTCGGAGGAGAGGAACATCTTCGCCACCGTGAACTGGAAAAGATTAATATTTGCCATGCGGCACGGTGGCTCAGTGGTTAGCACTGCAGTCTTGTGGTGGCTCAGTGGTTAGCACTGCGGTCTTGCAGTGCTGGGGTCCTGGGTTTAATTCCCACCAAGGACAACATCTGCAAGGAGTTTGTATATTGTTTGCGTGGGTTTCCTCCGGGGTTTCTGGTTTCCACCCACACTCCAAAAAACATACAGATAGGGACAGTAGATTGTTAGCCCAAATGGGGACAGTATGATCAATGTATGTAAAGCGCTGTGGTATTAATAGCGCTATATAAATGAATAAGTTATTATTATTATAAGACCTTAAGGCCGCCTTACACGTAACGACATCGCTAACAAGATATCTCTGGGGTCACGGAATTCGTGATGCACATCCTGCCTCGTTAGCGACGTCGTTGCGTGTGACACCTACGAGCGACCGCTAACGATCAAAAAAACTCACCTAATCATTGATCGTTGACACGTCGTTCATTTTCAAAAAATCGTTGCTGGTACTGGACGCAGGTTGTTCGTCGTTCCTGAGGCAGCACACATCGCTACGTGTGACACCCCGGGAACGACGAACAACTATGTACCTGCGTCCTGCCGGCAATGAGGTGGGCATGTCGTTAATGCGGCTGGTCTCCGCCCCTTCGCTTCTATTGGCGGGCCGCTGTGTTACGTCGCTGTGACGGCGCACAAACCTCCCACTTAAAAAAGAGGTTGTTCGCCGCCCACAGCGACATCGCTAGGATGGTAAGTATGTGTGACGCGTCCTAGCAATGTTGTGCGCCACAGGCAGCGATTTGCCCGTGACGCACAAACGACAAAGCAGGTGCTTTCACGAGCGACATCGCTAGCGATGTCGCTGCGTGTAAAGCAGCCTTTATACAATTTTTTCATGAGTCAAGAAATTCAACACTTACACAACTACTTTTTTTTAAAGAAGGACAAAAAGTGCCCTATTTTCGTGGACTGTTTAAACATTCCTTCTTGGAAAGCCTGAAGGTTCATGCATATACCACTGGCCAGTGCTCTGAGCCTAGATTGTACAGATCCTGTACTATAGAACTGTACAGAGCCCTTCACTTTTGCATTGCTTCTTGGAAAAATTACCTTGGTACAAAAAGAAAACAATAGACCTGTAATCTTTTCTTGACTGATTCATATGGAATCAGATACAAAAAAATAGAAAAAGAAAATAAAGGAAATGCCATTGTTAAGAAATTCTTAAATGCTTTGAATAAGCAATCACATTTGTTTTGTCTAGGGAGGAAATCACTATAAAATTAAAATTGTTGATGTCTTGTTACACTTACCTAGAATGTTAGGACAGGTGCCTGTGATCATGTGCAGGACAAAGTATAGCCACCTCCTGTCAGGTGTATGGAATATGTGCTTCCAGTGAATAGTCTAATCAAAAACTAGAAATACCAAAGTTTCCAGGGTAAGAGTCTGCTCACACTGCTGTCCACCGTGTCTGATCTTATGCTAGAGATGCTAGGGATGCTGAGGTAAGAAGGGGCTATGCTGAGGTAGGAAGAGGCTGTTCACACTGCTGTCCACCCTGTCTATCTGATCTAATATTGGAGATACCAGTAGTACTGAGGTAAGAAGAAGCTGGTCACACTAATGTCCACCCTGACCATCTGATCTAATACTGAAGATACCAGGAATGCTGAGGGAAAAAGTGGCTGTTCCCACTGCTGCCCACCCTGTCTGATCTTATACTAGAGATGCCAGGGATGCTGAGGTAAGAAGTGGCTATGCTGAGGTAGGAAGAGGCTGTTCACACTGCTGTCCACCCTGACTATCTGATCTAATACTGGAGATACCAGGAGTACTTTGGTAAGAAGAGGCTGTTCACACTGCTGTCTACGCTATTGATTTGATCTAATACTGAACATAACAGGGTTTTGGAGGTAAGAAGAGGCTGCTCACACTGCTGTCCACCCTGTTCTGAGTAACAGTACATGGTATTTTTTATCAGTTCACAGCAGTGGCGTTTCCTACTTCACTTGTTCACAGGCAGGCATGTGTCCTGTTAACATTTTAGGTCAGGTTTCTTGTAGTGTAACTAGGTGGTATTTTAAGTCTATAGTGATTACCTTCTAAGATAAAATTATTTAATTTGCCTACTAAAACTATTTGGGAATTTATTGATAATGACATTTCTTTTAGTTGTTTGTTTTTTTGTCATTTCCTGGAGAACCCCTATAAGCTTTATAGAAACCCTGCTATGGCTTGGTACAAAATTGGAGCCATACGACTAGTGAGCACCAACGCTTAATAATTGAAAAGATCCATACAGGTTCACACCCTCAAGACACATTAGAAGACCTGTCTTATGGCTGTACTCTGTGGTGGTCTAAGCTCAGTTTAGTAGAACAAGTCCCCATCTTATGATCACAATATAGATATCGAATCCTCGTTACCTTACATGTTACTGGTATTGAATTATTTTGTGTAATAACCACTTGGGGTTCAGGAAAAGATCTTTACAAAATGTTGGGCATGCTGTGGACAAATGTTACTGCTATTAATTACCATTTTTTTTCCAGGTGGCAGGGCTATGAGGGATTTGTGGCTGTCCACTATTTGCCTACCTATGGCTGTCGAGATTGGGAAGCATTTAAAACCACTAATGGATCCTACATAATGTACTCCAGTGCCAAGGAGACAACTGCAAGAGTACTGAAGATGCGCACACTATGAATTATAGAAAAGCGAGAGTATAATACTTCAGTCTGTCTGGAAGATTTGGTGAAGCAGTTTACGATCAATGCAAATCAAACCTCTAGAGGTTCCAATTACATATTAGAAGAAGATGTCTGTATAAATATATGTAATATATATATATATATAAGGTTGTATCACCTCAGATTTGTTGTAAAATGTTCTGGAACTGTTTTACCTGAAGGAGATTAACAGAAATCCATGCACATGTAAAAACATCTTTATTCACATGTATGGGACTGATAGTAAGTTGCAGAATTTTTTGCATCGAATTTGCCATTTATGAATATACCTTAAAGCTGCTGTTAAGATAATGAACTGACGATGCAACTTTTGTTGCTTTGTGCTGTGTCACTTGTGTACATGGGTGCTGTCATTTAGATTAGCTATAGTACTATGATACTGTACACAAGGGCGGACATATCATTGGTACAACTTATGAAGCTGCCATGGGGGCCCATGAGATAAGGGGGGCCATTTCCAGCTTCTAAGCAGGTGGAATTGTGCATTATGATTAACTATTGGACTGTAAATGGCCCATATATTGTTTTTGCACAAGGGACTCTTCTCTCAGTGTTCGCCAGTGACTGTACATAGTACATAGTAGCAAACCAGTTGGTTTATATCAGGAATACTTTTGAATACCTGCAAGTACTCTGCCAGGGAACAGCCAAGGGATCCCACAATATCCCACCACTGCCACCGATTTGTCACGAACTGCACTCTGCGACCCCCGATCATCAGGACAATGCGCAATTGACTGACGATTGATGAACAAGACAGTGGCTGCTTTTGCTACCAGGCCAATTATTGGGGAGCTCACAGTGAGCATATCATATGTACTCACCTGATTCCAACACACAGGTATATATATACTTTGGTACCGTCACTGCCAAGCTCCACAATAACCAAAGAAAAATTATCTGTCACCATCAATCGTTTATTCAGGTGGATTGAACACTCATTACTAGTAACGTATGACTTCACGAGGCTTCAGGGATGTGGTTTATAGAGCAAGAAGGAATGAATCTATTAAATTTAATATATGTAATCTGACAAATAGGCAGTGTTTATAAAAATATAGAGAAGATTTTACAAAGGGTACACAACAATGCAGTATATGCAATCACAAAAACTTGATGTCACAGGAATGGCACCAATCTTGCGGAGTTGAAAGCGCCGATTAGGAAAATGGGGTAGACTTACATCAAGCTGTATTGCCCAAAACTGACATTGACAATATTTCAGAATCTAATTATACTAGGTACAAGTTATGCCCACATACTTTCCCTTGGTGACCTCGGATGAGGTTAATCAATGGGAAGTGGCTAGAGTCCCAAAAATTATGAGAGTCACAATCTTAATGATACCGTATTTGGCCCCTCGGGTTCTAAGTGGAATAAATTAATGCCATGTTTCCTCTCATGATTTTACCTTTCCATAGATATGAAACATGGCATGTGCAACACCATCCATCTGACTAATATTAAATTCAGGGCTGATGTGCAGACTGCACAGTGATGTAAGTAAATGTGTTATGTTTGCAACTTCATCGTAATGATGAAAATAACTATAGGACTTACGCCTGTCACAAAAACCCCAACCATCATACTGTATCCGGTACCTGGTGGCCTGGAGTCTACTGTATTTGTTTTGAAGAGAGCAAGACTTATCTATACAGAAGTAAAATATGTCACCTCCGAGCCACTTGTAGAAACTTTGTGTCTGCTCTCCATCACATAACTCACTTCAATTACCCATTCACAGCAGGGGGTCATAGCTGAACAGAAGTTGAATGTAGTGGTAGAGTGCTAGATCTTGTTTCCTATACAAGTTGTAATGAAGCCATGTGTCTTTATATATTGGCTCTATTATACCTTGACATTATGACATACATACCGTATATTAAAATCCTGCCAAAAATCCTATACAGGAGCCTACAGCACTCTGTGTGCTGCTATATGGTGCTAGGAAAAGCATTTTGGGGTTAGGTCAGAACTCAGAATATGATGACAATTCTGGAATACATACATGTTAGACACCAGGCTGAGGGACTCTATCGACTATAATAGGATTGGTTGCGTTTCTGTCATTTTATTGCACATATAGAACAATATAATGAGTTGTGTCTAAAATTTTTGGGCTAATTCAATGAAGGAGACTCCAACACAGCTGTGAAAATGGCCTTACAGAGGTTTGTACGATAAAGCATTTATTGGAGTATGCTACAATTTTTGGAGATTTAAATTGAATGCAATAGAAAATCTGCTGAATAAAGGCCGCTTTACACGCTACAATATATCTAACGATATGTTGTAGGGGTAACATCGTTAGTGACGCACATCCGGCATCGTTTGACATATCGTAGCGTGTAACAGCTACGAGCGACTGTGAACGAGCAAAAATACTCACCTTATCGTTGGTCGTTGACACATCGCTCATTTTCTAAAAATCGAATGTCCTTCTGTGCTCCAGTTGACCATCATTCCCGAGACAGCACACATCGCTCCGTGTGACACCCTGGGGACGATGAACTGCAGCTTACCTGTGGCCACCGGCAATGCGGAAGGAAGGAGGTGGGCGGGATGTTTATGTCCCGCTCATCTCCGCCCCTCCACTTCTATTGGGCGGCAGCTGCATGACGTCGCTGTGACGCCGAACGTCCCTCCCCTTCAGGAAGAGGATGTTCGCCACCCACAGCGACGTCGTTAGGGAGGTAAGTACGTGTGACGGGGGTTTACGACTTTGTGTGCCACAGGCACATAGCAACTATTCGGGCTTCCCATAGACTTACATTGCGCATCAAATATTCGCATAGCGGTGACCTATTCGTTGAATATTCGCTATGCCGAATATTGCCGAATATTTGTGATATTCGGTCATCCCTAGTCACAATGTACTGATGTGATGACATGCGCTATAACCTTCCATCAGAGCCAGAAGTCCTGTCTTGGTGTGAGCTGCCTGGGGATGTCCGTTCTCATGACGGGGACCGGAATATGCAATGAAGATCGGAGGCAATGGAGAGGTGAGTGGTGAATAAGTGTTTTTAAACATTTGAATGCCTTTACAGTTCAGAAAATGGCGGTCAGCAGGCTCCATAATACTGAAAATGCACAGAAGTGAACTGCAAAAAAAAATTCTACATTTTGATGAGTGCGGATTTTTGTAGTATTTGCGTTTCTCTAGTGCCCCGTATACCTGAGATTGGGATCCAGCCCAGGAAGTTTGCACTGTGCTTATCTGTCTTTCCAAAAGTACTGAACTGGATATGGACCAGGGTAATACTCATCTTTTTGCTCATCTCTATTAATAATGAAATTCTAAAACTATATCAGCTTATTTCTCTAGCTGCATACCAGAATAAGCTAATATCATAGCAAGACCAGATTCGCTTTTTCATTCTTTTATTTCGGGTCAAACTCCAACCAAAGGTACAGTTAGGTCCAGAAATATTTGGACAGTGACACAAGTTTTGTTATTTTAGCTGTTTACAAAAACATGTTCAGAAATACAATTATATATATAATATGGGCTGAAAGTGCACACTCCCAGCTGCAATATGAGAGTTTTCACATCCAAATCGGAGAAAGGGTTTAGGAATCATAGCTCTGTAATGCATAGCCTCCTCTTTTTCAAGGGACCAAAAGTAATTGGACAAGGGACTCTAAGGGCTGCAATTAACTCTGAAGGCGTCTCCCTCGTTAACCTGTAATCAATGAAGTAGTTAAAAGGTCTGGGGTTGATTACAGGTATGTGGTTTTGCATTTGGAAGCTGTTGCTGTGACCAGACAACATGCGGTCTAAGGAACTCTCAATTGAGGTGAAGCAGAACATCCTGAGGCTGAAAAAAAAGAAGAAATCCATCAGAGAGATAGCAGACATGCTTGGAGTAGCAAAATCAACAGTCGGGTACATTCTGAGAAAAAAGGAATTAACTGGTGAGCTTGGGAACTCAAAAAGGCCTGGGCGTCCACGGATGACAACAGTGGTGGATGATCGCCACATACTTTCTTTGGTGAAGAAGAACCCATTCACAACATCAACTGAAGTCCAGAACACTCTCAGTGAAGTAGGTGTATCTGTCTCTAAGTCAACAGTAAAGAGAAGACTCCATGAAAGTAAATACAAAGGGTTCACATCTAGATGCAAACCATTCATCAATTCCAAAAATAGACAGGCCAGAGTTAAATTTGCTGAAAAACACCTCATGAAGCCAGCTCAGTTCTGGAAAAGTATTCTATGGACAGATGAGACAAAGATCAACCTGTACCAGAATGATGGGAAGAAAAAAGTTTGGAGAAGAAAGGGAACGGCACATGATCCAAGGCACACCACATCCTCTGTAAAACATGGTGGAGGCAACGTGATGGCATGGGCATGCATGGCTTTCAATGGCACTGGGCCACTTGTGTTTATTGATAACATAACAGCAGACGAGAGTAGCCGGATGAATTCTGAAGTGTACCGGGATATACTTTCAGCCCAGATTCAGCCAAATGCCGCAAAGTTGATCGGACGGCGCTTCATAGTACAGATGGACAATGACCCCAAGTATACAGCCAAAGCTACCCAGGAGTTCATGAGTGCAAAAAAGTGGAACATTCTGCAATGGTCAAGTCAATCACCAGATCTTAACCCAATTGAGCATGCATTTCACTTGCTCAAATCAAGACTTAAGACGGAAAGACCCACAAACAAGCAAGACCTGAAGGCTGCGGCTGTAAAGGCCTGGCAAAGCATTAAGAAGGAGGAAACCCAGCGTTTGGTGATGTCCATGGGTTCCAGACTTAAGGCAGTGATTGCCTCCAAAGGATTCGCAACAAAATATTGAAAATAAAAATATTTTGTTTGGGTTTGGTTTATTTGTCCAATTACTTTTGACCTCCTAAAATGTGGAGTGTTTGTAAAGAAATGTGTACAATTCCTACAATTTCTATCAGATATTTTTGTTCAAACCTTCAAATTAAACGTTACAATCTGCACTTGAATTCTGTTGTAGAGATTTCATTTCAAATCCAATGTGGTGGCATGCAGAGCACAACTCGCGAAAATTGTGTCACTGTCCAAATATTTCTGGACCTAACTGTATGTTTGATAATTATATACTCCTCTACAAAGCCGGTGATGTTATCTGAATATACTTAGACGTCCTTGTTTAAAATTCCCAAGTAATGTATTATTCAAAAGAAGTAAGCTGCTTTCCTAATTATACATATCCGCTCAAAAGCCTTGTGATTTAATGGCTATAAGGAATGTGCAGCTACAAGTATATCACCTCCAAAGTTAGCTCAATAAAAGGTCATAACCATCATATGCATTCCTTGTAACTAGATCTTTATCGGTGGTATGGCTATTGGATGTACTGAGGAAACATTTGCAACCCACCTCTGGGGCTCAAAGGGAGACAGAGACCCTGATTCCTGTAATGTGTTACTTAATGAGCTACATGCTGTAATTGTGATAAAACCACAGTTTTATCAGCAGGAAATTATCACTAGAGGACTAGTAAACCTACGGTCATGTAGTTCTCCACATTCATGAGCTCTGTACTACTCTCCCCCACAGATTTACAGCTTTCTGCCTATGCACAGTGCACACAGAAAGATGCCAATCACTGGTATGGCTGGGTGTCACGCTAGGTACAGGGAAGTACCAAGCGAACGGCAAAAGGGAAAGGAAACCTTGTGTCTAGTGAAGGAGGAGATGGCAACCCCTGACCAAGCCTACCACTATGCCCTGGCTTCCATCACCACCCTACATATGTTCCGCTACCTGACTCTGGCTAACCCTGAGTAGGCCCTAGGTGGGGAGCGGATAGGATGAGCACTTAGTTAACCCCACTTAGGTCTAAAGAAGACACAGGGATAACAAACGGGGAAAGTGAACAAACAACTTATCTCTAGATGACTCAGGAAGAAGAACTGCAACAATCACAAAGATTCTCCAGATGTATAGAAGCCGACTGCAATAGTTAAAGGTACCGTCACACATAACGAGATCACTAGCTGCTGAGTCACGGTTTCTGTGACGCAGTAGCGATCCCGTTAGCGATCTCGTTATGTGTGACATCTACCAGCGATCAGGCCCCTGCTGTGAGATCTCTAGTCGTTGCAGAATGGTCCAGGCCATTTTCTTCAAAGGCGATGTCCTGCTGGGCAGGACCCATCGCTGTGTGACAGGGTCACAGTGACTGTTGAGATCGTTATACAGGTCGCTACTGCGACCTGTATCGTTCCTGCATCATTGGTAAGGTCTGACTGTGTGACATCTCACCTGCAACCTCCCAGTGACTTACCAGCGATCCCTATTAGGTCACATTGTTTTCAGGATCGCTGGTAAGACGTTGTGTGTGACTGGGCCTTAAGGGTATAAGAGCTATCACCAGGACTGAGTAATAGGAAGTGAAGGTATATAAAGACACAAGGGAAGTGCTGATGAAATGCAGATGAAAAAGCTGAGTAACTCTGGAGGGTCGTAAAGGAAAGGGGAGGAAAACCAAGCAGTAATAATAGAAGGTCAGGGAGCAGTTTGAGCAGCCAAATGATGTGACCTTCTATAGCCCGACACCACAGGACTGTCTGTCACCCATGCCACACCTGTATCAATGGGACTATACAGAGCCCAGCATTCACAGAACTGAAAGATCTACTGCAGATAATACAGGAATTTTATCAAAATGACAATAAGCAACCCAGTAAGTGATACAGTTAGGTCCAGAAATATCTGGACAGTGACACAATTTTCGCGAGTTGGGCTCTGCATGCCACCACATTGGATTTGAAATGAAACCTCTACAAGAGAATTCAAGTGCAGATTGTAACGTTTAATTTGAAGGTTTGAACAAAAATATCTGATAGAAATTGTAGGAATTGTACACATTTCTTTACAAACACTCCACATTTTAGGAGGTCAAAAGTAATTGGACAAATAAACCAAACCCAAACAAAATATTTTTATTTTCAATATTTTGTTGTGAATCCTTTGGAGGCAATCACTGCCTTAAGTCTGGAACCCATGGACATCACCAAACGCTGGGTTTCTTCCTTCTTAATGCTTTGCCAGGCCTTTACAGCCGCAGCCTTCAGGTCTTGCTTGTTTGTGGGTCTTTCCGTCTTAAGTCTGGATTTGAGCAAGTGAAATGCATGCTCAATTGGGTTAAGATCTGGTGATTGACTTGGCCATTGCAGAATGTTCCACTTTTTTGCACTCATGAACTCCTGGGTAGCTTTGGCTGTATGCTTGGGGTCATTGTCCATCTGTACTATGAAGCGCCGTCCGATCAACTTTGCGGCATTTGGCTGAATCTGGGCTGAAAGTATATCCCGGTACACCTCAGAATTCATCCGTATTAGTCATCAATAAACACAAGTGACCCAGTGCCATTGAAAGCCATGCATGCCCATGCCATCACGTTGCCTCCACCATGTTTTACAGAGGATGTGGTGTGCCTTGGATCATGTGCCATTCCCTGTCTTCTCCAAACTTTTTTCTTCCCATCATTCTGGTACAGGTTGATCTTTGTCTCATCTGTCCATAGAATACTTTTCCAGAACTGAGCTGGCTTCATGAGGTGTTTTTCAGCAAATTTAACTCTGGCCTGTCTATTTTTGGAATTGATGAATGGTTTGCATCTAGATGTGAACCCTTTGTATTTACTTTCATGGAGTCTTCTCTTTACTGTTGACTTAGAGACAGATACACCTACTTCACTGAGAGTGTTCTGGACTTCAGTTGATGTTGTGAACGGGTTCTTCTTCACCAAAGAAAGTATGCGGCGATCATCCACCACTGTTGTCATCCGTGGACGCCCAGGCCTTTTTGAGTTCCCAAGCTCACCAGTTAATTCCTTTTTTCTCAGAATGTACCCGACTGTTGATTTTGCTACTCCAAGCATGTCTGCTATCTCTCTGATGGAGTTTTTCTTTTTTTTCAGCCTCAGGATGTTCTGCTTCACCTCAATTGAGAGTTCCTTAGACCGCATGTTGTCTGGTCACAGCAACAGCTTCCAAATGCAAAACCACACACCTGTAATCAACCCCAGACCTTTTAACTACTTCATTGATTACAGGTTAACGAGGGAGACGCCTTCAGAGTTAATTGCAGCCCTTAGAGTCCCTTGTCCAATTACTTTTGGTCCCTTGAAAAAGAGGAGGCTATGCATTACAGAGCTATGATTCCTAAACCCTTTCTCCGATTTGGATGTGAAAACTCTCATATTGCAGCTGGGAGTGTGCACTTTCAGCCCATATTATATATATAATTGTATTTCTGAACATGTTTTTGTAAACAGCTAAAATAACAAAACTTGTGTCACTGTCCAAATATTTCTGGACCTAACTGTACATCACTGGAATCAGGGTCTCAGCCTCTACATTTTGCTTCTCTCAGATAACATAGTAAACACAGACTACCTATAATAGGTAAAAAGGACACATATGAAGAATTCAGTATTATAAATACCTATAAATGCCACTGGCACATGGTAACTGAAAGCCCTTACAGATAATACATCGGGCTCAGGAAATTCTTGTACGCCTCTTTATTGTAGTCCATTTGTTTTTACTTTAATACTTTGTATTTTATTTAAAGAATAACTCATAAGCAATATATCTGTCTGTATTTCAATTTTTGGGCTGTATATTCAGATTTGATCTTGGTAAAGTCAGACTCAGGAACACTTCACACAGTGGGTCATTCTCACATCACGTCTTAAGTGTCCCTATTTGAGCTTTGGGAATTCCTGGAGACATGGCCGAGTGATCTTTGTGAAAGCCAATACTTCTTTTACGTGTGGTTTAAACATAGTTGTGTCCCAGTTGTGTGTGAGTTGGGGTTAGGGCAATGCAGTTAGCAGTAAAGACTTTGACATTGCATATAACATAAAGTGTAATTTTGGCCCTGATGGCATACAATATCACACGCTGGTTATATTTCGGTCCTTTCTCACATCAAGTCTTAAGTGTTGCTATTTGACATTTTAAAAATCTGAGAAGCATGGTCAGGTGACCTTCACCAAATCCAATATTAAAGTTACACATAGTTTCAATATAGTAGGAGAGGTATGTCCCAGTTGTGTCACAAAATGCTATAGTTCATTCCCTGATGTAGCCACGTGGAGAAAACATTGTGTGGCAGGACCTCTTTACAGGACACATTTATCGAAATCTGTCAGGAGGATTTCACCCCCCTTCAAAAAAAGTACTATTTATATACATATGTATCTCTTTCAAATACAAGTCAAGCAATACCTTTACATGGCCAGTTTGTTGCTTCATTACTGAGAAATAAGAGTATAAATGGATAAGGAAATGAGGCTAAAGGACTATTTATAGATCTGAAGCCTCAGTCACTCCAGCTCTATTCCCTGACCAGTGCTGCATGCTCTTGCTTGACTGATGGCTCCTTTGCATGCAGTCACACAGCATACAGGTTGTCAGACAAGTAAGGAGAGTTACTTTTGGAAGAGGAATATAGCTGGAGTGACAGAGGCTTCAGATCTACCATAGCTCTTCAGCTTCATTTAAATATTAATTCAAATACTGATTTCTCAGTGATGGAGGAGTGAACTGGCCATGTTAAGGTATTGCTGTCTTGTCTCTGAAAGAGTTACATACGCATATAAATAGTATGGGGTGAAATCCTGCTGACAGATTCCCATCATTTTGATCCACTGCTTCTAAAAGTGAAAAAGAATTGAACTTTACAAACTGTAATGAATAAAAATGACCTCCTGTTTTGTGTGTACAACTCTCAATCAGACCTATGAGTGCCCATGTAAACCACCATGTAAACCAGTCCCATGTAGACTGATTTTGCAGTCATCGTATTCTCTTCCAATATTCCTCTAAAAATTCCACTTATAGTCCTTTTTGTATTCAGATTTTCACAGCCTAAATTAATGCATAATTACTTGCAAGTACAATGTCTACTGTACATTTAATGTGGTGTTTCCTTCCCAGGATAAGAGGAGTGAAAAATCCACTCTTCCAGATTAGGAATATCCATACTTAACATGACTGAATAGGAATAATGCTATTTACTGGTTGTAAAGTTATTATCAGCGTCATTTGCATTATATAAGCTTCTTAAATGGATAGTTTATTGTGTATTGATTGTATATTGTAGTGAGATTGCTCCAAGCTACTGTTTAATTTTTTTTTTTTAAGTTTATATAACTATCATATTTATGTGTAAATCAATGAACTTATATTTAAATTGTATTAATTTTAATATTATCAATGTATTTATTTTCTATTCTTGACTGAATACAGCTGGAATTGCTGAACAGATTTTATGTGTAATAATAAAATGATGTGAATAAATCTGCTTCTGAACTAAATCTGTTTAGCTGTCTGTCTATCTCTCCATCTATCTATCTATCTATCTATCTATCTATCTATCTATCTATCTATCTATCTATCTATCTATCTATCTATCTATCTATCTGTCTGCCTGTCTGTCTGTCTGTCTGTCTGTCTATCTATCTATCTATCTATCTATCCCATATTCTATCTATCTATCTATCTATCTATCTATCTATCTATCTATCTATGTATCCCATATTCTATCTATCTATCTATCTATCTATCTATCTATCTATCTACCTGTCTGTCTGTCTGTCTGTCTATCTATCTATCTATCTGGCTGTTTGGCTGTCTATCTATCTATGTACCCGACTATTCTCACATATTGTTCCTACTCATATAAAGAATTGCATGTCTTCTGTGTACTAAACCTTATAAGCACATTCCATGGCAGAACTTCTTTAGATATCTGTTGTAGAACTGCCGATAGTATAAACTGACCTCTGAGAAATGTTTCATAGCTTTAGAAACAAGATAGACCTAGGATCTTGGAATAAGACATTCTGCCTCAAGAAGTTTTGATGGTATATTCTGTAAAGGACTTCAAGGGGGTGTTGACTGCACTTTCGAAAGATATAAAGTTATATGTGTTGGAGTACTGCCATTCTTGGAATGAGAAATATTTATTTCTAAATAAGACACTTGAGAACTGACGATATAGATACAGTAGGTGAGGAAAGTATTCAGACCCCTTTAAATTTTTCACTCTTTGTTTCATTGCAGCCATTTGGTAAATTCAAAGAAGTTCATTTTTATTCTCATTTATATACACTCTGCACCCCATCTTGACAGATAAAAAACAGAAATGTAGAAATGTTTTCAAATTTATTAAAGAAGAAAAACTGAAATATCACATGGTCATAGGTATTCACTTAAAGGGGGCTGAATTCTTTCCGCCCCCACAGTATATATATATATATATATATATATATATATATATATATATATATACACAGCAGGGGAAATACATATTTAACACTTCACCAATTTTCGAAGCTAATATATTTCTAAATGTCGAATTGACATGAATTTTTTACCAGATGTCAGTAACAACCCATCCAATCCACCCAGGCAAGGTAATCAAACAATCGATGTCCATAAATTACGTTATGTGTAATAATAATGAGAAATTACACAGGGAAAAGATATTGAACTCATGAAGAAAAAGGTGCAAAAAGCAATGGAAAGTCATGACACCAGCTGAAATCTATCAGTAATTAAAAAACAATCACAGAAAAATAATAGCTGGTTCAACTGATGGCCTACAAAAAGATGTCTCATTACCAGGATGCCACACAAGAAACATCTCATGATGGGTAAAACTAGTGAGCTGTTTCAAGACCTTTACAACCTTATTGTTGGAAAACATACTGATGGCATTGGTTACAGAAGAATTTCTAAACTACTGAAGGTTCCAATCAGCACTGTTGGTGCCATAACATGGAAGTGGAAAGAACATCATTTCATCATTAACCAGCCACGACCATGTGGTCCTTGCAAGATTCCAGAAAGAGAAGTGAAAATAATGATCAGAAGTGTTGTCCAAGAGGCAAGGACCACAGAGAGCAGAGAGCTACAGAAAGACTTGGAATCCGCAGATACAAGTGTTTCAAAGAAAACAATAACTAATGCACTCAACCTAGCCTGTATGCACACTCACCACGCAAGACTCCATTGCTGAACAAAAAGCATGTTCAAATACATTTAAAGTTTGCTCAACAACATTGAGACAAACCTGTGAAATACTGGGCGAATTTTCTCTTGTCAAATGATAAAAAAATCGATCTCTATAGATGTAATAATACACATCATGTTTGGAGGCCAAGAGGCACTGCATATCACCCCAACAACACCATAGCAACAGTGAAGAAGTGGGAACATCAGGGTATGAGGCTGTTTTTCAGCATAAGGCACTGGCAAACTTCATGTAATTGAAGGAAGGATAAATGGGCAAATGTACCGAGGCATTCTTGATGCAATCTGCTGCCATTTACCAGGATGATGAATGAGGGTGAAAATTTTGCAAGAGAATGATCCTAAACACACAGCCAAGGTCTCGATTGGTTTTAGACAAAGAAAATAAAGCTGCTAGAATGGCCCAGCAATCACTTGACCTGAATCCAATAGAACATTTATGGAAGAAGCTAAAGCTCATTGTTCATAAAAGGAGCCAGGACCTGCAGGATGTGAAGAGTGTTTGTGAGGAAGAATAGGACAAAATCACACCTGAGCAATGCATGTGACTAGTTTCTCCATACAGGTGGCATTTTCAAGCTGTCATTAACAACAAAGTCTTTTTTACGATTTATTAAGTAAATGTCCATATAGGCCACTTTACACGCTACGACATCGCTAATGCGATGTCATTGGGGGTCACGGAATTTGTGACGCACATCCAGTCGCTTTAGCGATGTCGTTGCGTGTGACACCTATGAGCGATTTTGAATCGTCGCAAAAACGTTCAAAATTGCTCATCGGTGACATGGGGGTCTCTTCTCAAATATCGCTGCTGCAGCATGTACGATGTAGTTCATCGCTCCTGCGGCAGCACACATCGCTATGTGTGACGCCGCAGGAACAAGGAACCGCACCTTACCTGCCGCCGCCCGCAATATGGAAGGAAGGAGGTGGGTGGGATGTTACATGCCGCTCATCTTCGCCCCTCCGCTTTGATTGGGCGGCCGCCTAGAAAGGAGGCGGTTCGCCGGTCACAGCAACGTCACAGGGCAGGTAAGTAGTGTGACGGGTCCGGGGGATGTAGTGCGCCACGGGCAGCGATTTGCCCGTGTCGCACAACCGATGGGGGTGGGTAACCATGCTAGTGATATCGGTACCGATATCGCACCGTGTAAAGTGGCCTTAAGCGTAGTTGTCGCGGGCGGGGAGGAGGGTGTCGGCACACCGCGCTCACCCCTTCTGCTCAGGTCCGGCAGCTGCCCAGTGGTGGCTCGAGCTGTGGGCCGGATCCCGGGGTTTCTCGAGCGACACTCCTCGCCCGTGAGTGAAAAGGGGTTTGTGGTTGGGTGTGGGGATTGTTATAGTTCATGACGCCACCCACGGTTGTGGTGATTTCACCACCGCTGCTCTGTACGGGGGCTCCCGGGGATGGTGATGCGGAGCAGCCAGGTGTTGTGTTGCCCCTCCGTGGGTAGGGGTTGGTGATCCTGGGGCCCGGTGATGGAGAAGTAAATGCGGGGCCTGATGGGCGCAGGGACGCGGGGGCAGCGCTGTGCCTTGCGGCACTGTGGTACTCACTCAGCCTGAGACGTGGACACAGTTTGTACGGTAAACCAAACGGCTGGTAGGACGGTCCCACAGACGGCTGCACCTGCACTCCCGGTAGGTGACGGTGATGTCCCTCTTCCTTGCACCTATGTTTGACTTGTGGTAGCGGTGGATTCCCTCCGGTTACCCGCTCCCCGACTGCAATCTGGGCCGGAGGAGCTCTACACTTTGCCCGCAGGCGCTGGCCCTGAGAAACTGGTGCCGTGGCGGTGGCGGTGTCTCTCTGCTTCAGGTTGGGCTGTTGCCTTCAATCGGGACTTGGTTGTTGGGGGATCTGCGTCCCCGTCACTGACGGATTCGGCAAATTTGGCGACTCCTAGCCTTGCCGGGGTCCGAGAGACCCCTGCCCTGGTGCTGACTGTCCTTCGGAACACTGCTCCAGACCACCGGGCACACAGCCAACGGGGTCCTTCCAGGAACTTCCAAACGGTCCCCCTCCAGACAGTCACCGCCGTCGCTGACCTTGCTGATCTGGCCCTACACAAAGCTGGACCCTTCAGGCTTTCTTTCTTCACTGTCACTTTACTTGCTTTTCTCCTCTTCCACTTTTCTACTTTCACTCTCACTTTGCTGTTTACTCTTCCACTCTAGCTCCTCACTCCTGCTCCTCCCTGAGCTATCTGCCTGGTTACTTCCTGCCTCCAGAGCTGTGAGCTCCTCGGTGGGCGGAGCCAACCGCCTGGCCCACCCCCTGGTGTGCATCATCAGACTCCTGGAGGAAGGCAACAAGGATTTCTGGTTAGCTGTGATGTGCCTACCTGGAGTGTGGGGTGTGGTGGTGTGTGACCTGTGTCCCCTGGCTTGCCCAGGGCGACACATTCCCCCTTAGCAAAATGCAGACCGTCCGCGGGCTGCCGTCCTACACCGGTTTTATTTTTCTGAAAAGATAACATTTGAAAAATCAACATATATACATTTTTAATCAAAACTCTTCCCAAGACGGGAGGCACATTTACTTAAACGTTGCAACGGTTTACGGTCACGGTTTCCGCTCTCTCCCACCCAAGCAACCTGGCCCTGATGCTGCCCCTAAAACCCAGGCAGCACCCCTTGACCCACAGTCCAGCACAAGTTACCCGAGCGGGATCTGTCCTTCCCCTCCAGAGAGTAGCCACTGGTTCCTTTGGTGGCTGGGCCCTAGCCTGCTCTGCTCAGGGCCCTCCCTCCAACCTGCCTCTCCGATGGCGGCATTGCGGAAACGGTAACGGTAACCAACATATTTACAAGCCACTTAACGTTTGTGGTGCCCTGCAAGTTCACGGGCTTGTCCATGGATAGTTCCCATGCCAAATAAACTTTAAACGGTCCCCACGGGGACAACAGTGCCGGCTCCAGCCGGTTCAATCACAAGCAAATCAGGTAAAACTTCGGTAATTTTCATTTTCCTTATCATTCTTTCCAAAACTTTTAAACAATCTTAACTCAGTGGTGGTCCCAACGGGGACGGTGCAACGGGCATCCGCTGCCCTACGGGGTGTCTTCGTCCTCCTCACCCGGTTCGGGGTGGAAGGACACGGGCACTAGCCCCTCCAGTGCATAGCAAGCACGGCGTGGAAGGGCTGCCCGATACCCATTGCCTCCGGTTCGGGGGATATAAGTGGCCTCCATGCCAGGCAGGGCAACGACCTCCTCCTCTTCTTCCG
Organism: Anomaloglossus baeobatrachus; assembly: GCF_048569485.1. NCBI lineage: Eukaryota > Metazoa > Chordata > Amphibia > Anura > Aromobatidae > Anomaloglossus > Anomaloglossus baeobatrachus. The sequence goes on from NC_134359.1 coordinate 108,723,526, forward strand.
ACACAGGCTCAGTGTCAGGCCCGGGGTCGCTATCTTCTGCCCCCGCCGCAGTCACAGAGGGAGGCACACCCGACGGGCCAGGTGCGGTGCAGCACGCGAGTGCGTAGGACGGAGGTAACACAGGAGCCAGGGGTAGACCGGGTCCCTCAGCCGCAGTGGCCGGTCCCTCGGGGACACAGGGGCGTGGGTCACTCTCCAGCTCCTCCATCACGGCCTCCACTCCATACACCCGGGCCACAGCAACTAGCGCTTCCACCTCCGCGGCCCACTGCTCCATCAGCCCGCCGATCTGACTCTGGTAGCGACGGCAGATCCCCGCCGCCCGGGCCCTCAACCATGCAGCTGTTCCGGACACCGGCTCGGTAGTCTCCGCAGAACTAGGTGGGGCGGACATCTCGACAGTCATGCTTTCCAGGAACCCAATATCGCTGCAGAGTCCTGGCGTCCCTGCTTTTATAGCCGCAGCTACATGCGTCCAGCCGCCATCGCGTCCCCCTTAGCTCTTTCCGGCCCCTCCTCTCTCGGGGCGGGGTTTTGGCCTTCGCGCCTCTACTGCTCGAGAAGACGCTCAAGCGGGAACTTTTCGCGCCAAAGATGGCGGCTTCTGAAATTTTCCTGCCGGACACCTCCGGCGGTAACAAGGCGCACCTCTACCAGATGGCAGAGCGGTAAGATCCTGTTCGTGACGCCAAGTTGTCGCGGGCGGGGAGGAGGGTGTCGGCACACCGCACTCACCCCTTCTGCTCGGGTCCGGCAGCTGCCCAGTGGTGGCTCGAGCTGTGGGCCGGATCCCGGGGTTTCTCGAGCGACACTCCTCGCCCGTGAGTGAAAAGGGGTTTGTGGTTGGGTGTGGGGATTGTTATAGTTCGTGACGCCACCCACGGTTGTGGTGATTTCACCACCGCTGCTCTGTACGGGGGCTCCCGGGGATGGTGATGCGGAGCAGCCAGGTGTTGTGTTGCCCCTCCGTGGGTAGGGGTTGGTGATCCCGGGGCCCGGTGATGTAGAAGTAGGTGCGGGGCCTGATGGGCGCAGGGACGCGGGGGCAGCGCTGTGCCTTGCGGCACTGTGGTACTCACTCAGCCTGAGACGTGGACACAGTTTGTACGGTAAACCAAACGGCTGGTAGGACGGTCCCACAGACGGCTGCACCTGCACTCCCGGTAGGTGACGGTGATGTCCCTCTTCCTTGCACCTATGTTTGACTTGTGGTAGCGGTGGATTCCCTCCGGTTACCCGCTCTCCGACTGCAATCTGGGCCGGAGGAGCTCTACACTTTGCCCGCAGGCGCTGGCCCTGAGAAACTGGTGCCGTGGCGGTGGCGGTGTCTCTCTGCTTCAGGTTGGGCTGTTGCCTTCAATCGGGACTTGGTTGTTGGGGGATCTGCGTCCCCGTCACTGACGGATTCGGCAAATTTGGCGACTCCTAGCCTTGCCGGGGTCCGAGAGACCCCTGCCCTGGTGCTGACTGTCCTTCGGAACACTGCTCCAGACCACCGGGCACACAGCCAATGGGGTCCTTCCAGGAACTTCCAAACGGTCCCCCTCCAGACAGTCACCACCGTCGCTGACCTTGCTGATCTGGCCCTACACAAAGCTGGACCCTTCAGGCTTTCTTTCTTCACTGTCACTTTACTTGCTTTTCTCCTCTTCCACTTTTCTACTTTCACTCTCACTTTGCTGTTTACTCTTCCACTCTAGCTCCTCACTCCTGCTCCTCCCTGAGCTATCTGCCTGGTTACTTCCTGCCTCCAGAGCTGTGAGCTCCTCGGTGGGCGGAGCCAACCGCCTGGCCCACCCCCTGGTGTGCATCATCAGACTCCTGGAGGAAGGCAACAAGGATTTCTGGTTAGCTGTGATGTGCCTACCTGGAGTGTGGGGTGTGGTGGTGTGTGACCTGTGTCCCCTGGCTTGCCCAGGGCGACACATATTCAATACTCTTTCTCTGTGTCATTTCTCATTAATGCACATCACTAAATTTATGGACATCTGTAGTTCGATTTCTTTGACTGTTTGGATTGGATGGGTTGTTACTGACATCTGGTGACAAATTCATGTCAATATCACCTTTAGAAATAGATTCCTTAAAAATTGGTGATCTGTTCAATACTTATTTCATCTGCTGTGTTTGTGTATATATATATATAAAAATAATCCTACTAATTTTCCTTCTTGATGTTGCAATTTTAATGTTGAGGAGTGTAGTCGATTGTTTTAGCCTTCCATTGGATTATAAATTGGACAGGAAAAGCCTTTGTCTTTTTGTCAACTTTACCTGTAAGTAGCACCAGGATGCACTTTGGGACAGCAAGTTGGCAGAATTATGGGGAGATAAGGTATGCACACCAGTGACTATGGAAGGGGAATACATGGAATAGCAGAAACTGCTGTGTGAATACTGACATGAAAAATTCAATAGCTATTTGTAAGAATGAAATGTGAAAAATGGAACCTGCATTACTGCCATGAATATATGAATAAAGAGAAATTTAGCTACTGAATTGATCAATGCAGAAGAGCCCCAACACTACGCCAAAGTATTTCTCTACGTTGGGGTCCCTAGCTTGTGTGTGTCCTCTCATGCAGTTAAAAAACTTACCGTGTATGGGACGCTGAGACCCAGGCTATATATACGATGTGGATTGGCAATAGGTGTGTGTGGGGAGGGTTCACAAACGAAAAACTACTAACATTAAGGAATAACGTTTGGAACTCCATTCTATGTCTGAACTGGGTGCAAAAAACCTAAAAAACATCACTATGGGGAGATAAGGTATGCACACCAGTGACTATGGAAGGGGAATACATGGAATAGCAGAAACTGCTGTGTGAATACTGACATGAAAAATTCAATAGCTATTTGTAAGAATGAAATGTGAAAAATGGAACCTGCATTACTGCCATGAATATATGAATAAAGAGAAATTTAGCTACTGAATTGATCAATGCAGAAGAGCCCCAACACTACGCCAAAGTATTTCTCTACGTTGGGGTCCCTAGCTTGTGTGTGTCCTCTCATGCAGTTAAAAAACTTACCGTGTATGGGACGCTGAGACCCAGGCTATATATACGATGTGGATTGGCAATAGGTGTGTGTGGGGAGGGTTCACAAACGAAAAACTACTAACATTAAGGAATAACGTTTGGAACTCCATTCTATGTCTGAACTGGGTGCAAAAAACCTAAAAAACATCACTATGGGGAGATAAGGTATGCACACCAGTGACTATGGAAGGGGAATACATGGAATAGCAGAAACTGCTGTGTGAATACTGACATGAAAAATTCAATAGCTATTTGTAAGAATGAAATGTGAAAAATGGAACCTGCATTACTGCCATGAATATATGAATAAAGAGAAATTTAGCTACTGAATTGATCAATGCAGAAGAGCCCCAACACTACGCCAAAGTATTTCTCTACGTTGGGGTCCCTAGCTTGTGTGTGTCCTCTCATGCAGTTAAAAAACTTACCGTGTATGGGACGCTGAGACCCAGGCTATATATACGATGTGGATTGGCAATAGGTGTGTGTGGGGAGGGTTCACAAACGAAAAACTACTAACATTAAGGAATAACGTTTGGAACTCCATTCTATGTCTGAACTGGGTGCAAAAAACCTAAAAAACATCACTATGGGGAGATAAGGTATGCACACCAGTGACTATGGAAGGGGAATACATGGAATAGCAGAAACTGCTGTGTGAATACTGACATGAAAAATTCAATAGCTATTTGTAAGAATGAAATGTGAAAAATGGAACCTGCATTACTGCCATGAATATATGAATAAAGAGAAATTTAGCTACTGAATTGATCAATGCAGAAGAGCCCCAACACTACGCCAAAGTATTTCTCTACGTTGGGGTCCCTAGCTTGTGTGTGTCCTCTCATGCAGTTAAAAAACTTACCGTGTATGGGACGCTGAGACCCAGGCTATATATACGATGTAGATTGGCAATAGGTGTGTGTGGGGAGGGTTCACAAACGAAAAACTACTAACATTAAGGAATAACGTTTGGAACTCCATTCTATGTCTGAACTGGGTGCAAAAAACCTAAAAAACATCACTATGGGGAGATAAGGTATGCACACCAGTGACTATGGAAGGGGAATACATGGAATAGCAGAAACTGCTGTGTGAATACTGACATGAAAAATTCAATAGCTATTTGTAAGAATGAAATGTGAAAAATTGAACCTGCATTACTGCCATGAATATATGAATAAAGAGAAATTTAGCTACTGAATTGATCAATGCAGAAGAGCCCCAACACTACGCCAAAGTATTTCTCTACGTTGGGGTCCCTAGCTTGTGTGTGTCCTCTCATGCAGTTAAAAAACTTACCGTGTATGGGACGCTGAGACCCAGGCTATATATACGATGTGGATTGGCAATAGGTGTGTGTGGGGAGGGTTCACAAACGAAAAACTACTAACATTAAGGAATAACGTTTGGAACTCCATTCTATGTCTGAACTGGGTGCAAAAAACCTAAAAAACATCACTATGGGGAGATAAGGTATGCACACCAGTGACTATGGAAGGGGAATACATGGAATAGCAGAAACTGCTGTGTGAATACTGACATGAAAAATTCAATAGCTATTTGTAAGAATGAAATGTGAAAAATGGAACCTGCATTACTGCCATGCACCCAGTTCAGACATAGAATGGAGTTCCAATCGTTATTCCTTAATGTTAGTAGTTTTTCGTTTGTGAACCCTCCCCACACACACCTATTGCCAATCCACATCGTATATATAGCCTGGGTCTCAGCGTCCCATACACGGTAAGTTTTTTAACTGCATGAGAGGACACACACAAGCTAGGGACCCCAACGTAGAGAAATACTTTGGCGTAGTGTTGGGGCTCTTCTGCATTGATCAATTCAGTAGCTAAATTTCTCTTTATTCATATATTCATGGCAGTAATGCAGGTTCCATTTTTCACATTTCATTCTTACAAATAGCTATTGAATTTTTCATGTCAGTATTCACACAGCAGTTTCTGCTATTCCATGTATTCCCCTTCCATAGTCACTGGTGTGCATACCTTATCTCCCCATAGTGATGTTTTTTAGGTTTTTTGCACCCAGTTCAGACATAGAATGGAGTTCCAAACGTTATTCCTTAAAGCAAGTTGGCAGAGACATGTGGTCCTCTGGGCAATCTTCTCCTTGGGGAAACTCTGGTTCTGGCGTTCAAGAGGAGGTTTCAGTAACACATACCACCTACCTAAATGTTGTTGAGCACCAAGCAGACCCCTTCATGCCAAGGGTGTTTCTTAATAGCCGTGGCCTCTTTCAGCACTGTTATGTATATTGACACGCTGCAATAAAATGCTCAGCAATGGTTTGAGGAACATGATGAAGAGCTCAAGGTGTTGATTTCACCTTCAAAGTCCTTAGATCTTATTCCAAACAGGCATGTGTGGGATGTGGTTGATAAACAATACACAAAGTAGCTGCTAGCTGTGCTCTTACATATTTTATGGCTAAGTATCTAATATTCACAAATAAAAAAAAACCTAGAAGTCTTGACAACATTGACATATGCAAAAAAGTGGATGGTTATTTACATGTCCCACACAAAGATGGATATATTTTTGAATCTCGCAGGAGTATTTTTCAGGCATAAATACAACTTTGCAAATCATAGTTACATAAGTCAATCAATTAACCCCTTCACCCCCGGCCACTAAAACACCCTAATGACCGGGCCATTTTTTGCAATTCTGACCAGTGTCACTTTGACAGGTTATAACTCTGGAACGCTTCAACGGATCCTGGCGATTCTGACCTTGTTTTTTCGTGACATATTGTACTTCATGTCAGTGGTAAATTTAGGCCGATACTTTTTGCGTTTATTTGTGAAAATTTAGGAAGTTGTGCGAAAATGTGGAAAATTTCGCAATTTTCAAACTTTGAAAATTTATGCCCATAAATCTGAGAAACAAAATAGTTACTAAATAACATTTCCCACTTGTCAACTTTACATCAGCGCAATTTTCGAAAGAAATTTTTTTTTCGTTAGGAAGTTAGAAGGGGTCAAAGTTCATCAGCAATTTCTAATTTTTCCAACAAAATTTACAAAATATTTTTTTTAGGGACCACATCACATTTGAAGTGACTTTGAGAGGCCGAGGTGACAGAAAATACCCAAAAGTGACCCCATTCTAAAAACTGCACCCCTCACACTGCTCAAAACCACATCCAAGAAGTTTATTAACCCTTTAGGTGCGTCACAGGAACCAAAGCAATGTGGAAGGAAAAAATGAAAATTTTACTTTTTAACACAAAAATGTTACTTTAGCCATAAAATTTTCATTTTTACAAGGGAGAAAAGAGAAAGTGCACCCGACAATTTATTGTGCATTTTCTCCTGAGTACGCTGATACCCCATATGTGGTAAAAATCAATTGTTTGGGTGCACGGCAGAGGTCTAAAGGCAAGGAGCACCATTTGAATTTTTGAACACAAAATTAGCTGCACTCATTAGCGGACGCCATGTCGGGTTTGAAGACCCCCTGAGGTGCCTAAACAATGGAGCTCCACCACAAGTGACCCCATTTTGGAAACTAGAGCCCTCAAATATTTTTTCTAGATGTTTGATAAGCACTTTGAACACCTGGGGGCTTCACAGAAGTTTATAACGTTGAGCCGTGAAAAGAAAAAAAAAATTTTTTACCACAAAACTGTTGCTTCAACTAGGTAGCTTTTTTTTTCACAAGGGTATCGGGAAAAAATGCAACATAAAATGTATTGTCCATTTTCTCCTGAGTACGCAGATACCTCATATGTGGTGGAAATCAAATGTTTGGACACACGGCAGTGCTCGGAAGGCAAGGAGCGCCATTTGACTGCAAAATTAGCTGCACTCATTAGCGGACGCCATGTCGGGTTTGAAGACCCCCTGAGGTGCCTAAACAATGGAGCTCCCCCACAAGTAACCCCATTTTGGAAACTAGAGCCCTCAAATATTTTTTCTAGATGTTTGATGAGCACTTTGAACACCTGGGGGCTTCACAGAAGTTTATAACGTTGAGCCGTGAAAAGAAAAAAAATTTTTTTTTACCACAAAACTGTTGCTTCAACTAGGTAGCTTTTTTTTTCACAAGGGTATCAGGAAAAAATGCACCATAAAACGTATTGTCCATTTTCTCCTGAGTACGCAGATACCTCACATGTGGTGGAAAGTAATTGTTGGGCGCATGGCGGGGCTCAGAAGAGAAGGGCACCATTTGACAGCAAAATTGATTGGAATCATTAGCGGACGCCATGTCACGTTTTTAGACCCCCCCCCCCCATGGTGCCTAAACAGCTCCCCCACAAATTACCCCAGTTTGGAACTAGACCCCTCAAGGAATTTATCTAAATGTTTAGTGAGCCCCTTGTACCCCCAGGGGCTCCACTGAAAGTTGATAACGTTGAACTGTGAAAATTATTTATTTTTTTTAAATTTTTTTTTTTAAATTTTTGCAGCAACAAGGTAGCTTTTTTTTTTTCTTTTTACAACGGTATCAGGAAAAAATGCACCATAAAACGTATTGTGCAATTTTTCCCGAGTACGCAGATACCTCACATGTGGTGGAAATCAATTGTTTGGGCGCATGGCGGGGCTCAGAAGACAAGGAACGCCATTTGACTTTTCAAACGCACAGACGCGGTGCACTGATCGGCCGCTGCAGGAGGCACGGTCGGATGAGATACAAAAAGCGCTGAAAAAAAAAAAAAGTCACGCCAAAAATTGAGCAGGGATGTTGATCCGCGCTCAGCGGGACGCATGGACAGATGCAATACTTTTTTTTCCGTATCCCCGACGCTTTTTGTATCGCATCTGTCCGTGCGTCCCGCCGAGCGCTGATCAGGGATGCACATAACGATCGGTATCCCTGCTCAATTTTTGGCGTGACTTTTTTTTCCGAATCCCCGATGCTTTTTGTCACGCCAAAAATTGAGCAGGGATGCAGATCCGTTATGTGCATCCCTGATCAGCGCTCGGTGGGACGCACGGACAGATGCGATACAAAAAGCGTTGGGAATACGGGAAAAAAAGTCCCGCCGAAAACTGACCACGGATGCAGATACGTTATCAACATCCCTGATCAGTGCTCGGCGGGACGCACGGACGCATGAGGTGTAAAAATGGACAGGGGATAGAGGAAAAAAAGAAAAAAAAAAAAAAGTTATACTCACAGTACCCAGAGGATTTGCAGGAGGAACAGAAGGCAAGGAACAGATTTACAGCAGCAGCCAGCAGGCAGGAAGTTGGACAGCTCAGCAGAAGACCCAGGAAGAAGGACCCAGCGATGGAGGCAGATGTGATCGGCCGGTGAAGACAGGTAAGAGGACGTCGGGGGGACAGCAGAGGGGGACGGGGACAGCAGAGGGGGACGGGGACAGCAGAGGGGGACAGCAGAGGGGGAGAGGGAGAGAGATACCGGAGGAGCTGCAGAATAGAGATCACGGGGGAGGCCGGCAGATTGGGATGTCGGGGGGCAGACTGGGATGTCGGGGGGCAGACCGGGATGTCTGGGGGCAGATCGGGATGTCTGGGGGCAGATCGGGATGTCTGGGGGCAGATCGGGATGTCGGGGGGCAGATCGGGATGTCGGGGGGGGAAGATCGGGATGTCGGAGGGCAGATCGGGATGTGGGGGGGGCAGATCGGGATGTCGGGGGGGCAGATCGGGATGGCGGGGGGCAGATCGCAGGGGGGCACGGGCAGGGGCCATTACGGGAGCGCGCAGGAGCAAATCACAAGAGCGCGCAGGGGCTGCAAGAGAGCAGGGGAGGAGGGATACCGGAGGAGCTGCAGAATAGAGATGGCGGTAGGCAGATTGGGATGTCGGGGGGGCAGATCGGGATGGCGGGGGGGCAGATCGGGATGGCGGGGGGCAGATCGCTGGGGGGCACGGGCAGGGGCCATTACGGGAGCGCGCAGGAGCAAATCACAAGAGCGCGCAGGGGCTGCAAGAGAGCAGGGGAGGAGGGATACCGGAGGAGCTGCAGAATAGAGATGGCGGGGGGCAGATCGGGATGTCGGGGGGGCAGATCGGGATGTCGGGGGGGCAGATCGGGATGTCGGGGGGGGAGATCGCAGGGGGGCACGAGCAGGGGCCATTATGGAAGCGCGCAGGGGCTGCAAGGTGAGCACAATACTCACCGCTCCTGCGACGTGACAGCAGCGGCAGCAGCAGCGGTGGCGTGGTACCACTAGTACCAGCCAGTGCTGCACGCTGCAGACATGTTGGGGGAGGGTCCCCAGACCAGCACAGGCCTGGGGAGGGCGGCCACCGGCAGATCAGACCGCCCCACTGCACACTGATTGGAGCGATTGTGCATCATAACACGATCGCTCCAATCAGTGCTGCAGGGGGGGGCCACCGTGTCTGCTTGCTTCCAGCCAATGATCGGAGCTGCTGCAGCCCCAGTCCTAGCTGGATTTTACAAGATCACACTATTTTTGGCATTTTTCTTTGCCAAAAACAGCGTGATCAATGTGATTGGCGGTTCCGATTTGAACAGCCAATCACATCGATCGCCTATGGGGGGTGGCGATGCCACCCCCCCTGGGGTCAAGCAAAGGTCCCCTGCTGTAAGAAACAGCAGGGGACATCATTTGAAAGCCGTTGCTATGGCCACGGCAATCAAATGAAGTTTAGGCCGTAAAATTACGTCCCTGGTCGTTAAGTCACGTTAAAATAGGACGTAATTTTACTGCCCGCGGTCGTGAAGGGGTTAATGCCTTATCAATACCAAAACACTAAGAACAAATTCCTTCTCCCGTTAGTTTCCAGTGGAGTACAGAGTAAAAAGAGAGGGGGTGATGATGAGGAAGTGTAAAGAAAAATGTATTGTGCGTCCACTGTAATGTAAATATGATGTGCGTGAAAAGATTACAGTTAGGTCCAGAAATATTTGGACAGTGACACAATTTTCGCGAGTTGGGCTCTGCATGCCACCACATTGGATTTGAAATGAAACCTCTACAACAGAATTCAAGTGCAGATTGTAACGTTTAATTTGAAGGTTTGAACAAAAATATCTGATAGAAATTGTAGGAATTGTACACATTTCTTTACAAACACTCCACATTTTAGGAGGTCAAAAGTAATTGGACAAATAAACCAAACCCAAACAAAATATTTTTATTTTCAATATTTTGTTGCGAATCCTTTGGAGGCAATCACTGCCTTAAGTCTGGAACCCATGGACATCACCAAACGCTGGGTTTCCTCCTTCTTAATGCCTTGCCAGGCCTTTACAGCCGCAGCCTTCAGGTCTTGCTTGTTTGTGGGTCTTTCCGTCTTAAGTCTGGATTTGAGCAAGTGAAATGCATGCTCAATTGGGTTAAGATCTGGTGATTGACTTGGCCATTGCAGAATGTTCCACTTTTTTGCACTCATGAAGTCCTGGGTAGCTTTGGCTGTATGCTTGGGGTCATTGTCCATCTGTACTATGAAGCGCCGTCCGATCAACTTTGCGGCATTTGGCTGAATCTGGGCTGAAAGTATATCCCGGTACACTTCAGAATTCATCCGGCTACTCTTGTCTGCTGTTATGTCATCAATAAACACAAGTGACCCAGTGCCATTGAAAGCCATGCATGCCCATGCCATCACGTTGCCTCCACCATGTTTTACAGAGGATGGGGTGTGCCTTGGATCATGTGCCGTTCCCTTTCTTCTCCAAACTTTTTTCTTCCCATCATTCTGGTACAGGTTGATCTTTGTCTCATCTGTCCATAGAATACTTTTCCAGAACTGAGCTGGCTTCATGAGGTGTTTTTCAGCAAATTTAACTCTGGCCTGTCTATTTTTGGAATTGATGAATGGTTTGCATCTAGATGTGAACCCTTTGTATTTAGTTTCATGGAGTCTTCTCTTTACTGTTGACTTAGAGACTGATACACCTACTTCACTGAGAGTGTTCTGGACTTCAGTTGATGTTGTGAATGGGTTCTTCTTCACCAAAGAAAGTATGCGGCGATCATCCACCACTGTTGTCATCCGTGGACGCCCAGGCCTTTTTGAGTTCCCAAGCTCACCAGTCAATTCCTTTTTTCTCAGAATGTACCCGACTGCTGATTTTGCTACTCCAAGCATGTCTGCTATCTCTCTGATGGATTTTTTCTTTTTTTTCAGCCTCAGGATGTTTTGCTTCACCTCAATTGAGAGTTCCTTAGACCGCATGTTGTCTGGTCACAGCAACAGCTTCCAAATGCAAAACCACACACCTGTAATCAACCCCAGACCTTTTAACTACTTCATTGATTACAGGTTAACGAGGGAGACGTCTTCAGAGTTAATTGCAGCCCTTAGAGTCCCTTGTCCAATTACTTTTGGTCCCTTGAAAAAGAGGAGGCTATGCATTACAGAGCTATGATTCCTAAACCCTTTCTCCGATTTGGATGTGAAAACTCTCATATTGCAGCTGGGAGTGTGCACTTTCAGCCCATATTATATATATAATTGTATTTCTGAACATGTTTTTGTAAACAGCTAAAATAACAAAACTTGTGTCACGGTCCAAATATTTCTGGACCTAACTTTATATAAAGGAAAATCACAGTTGATACCTGTGGATGAGACACGTGGAGGCTACGTGTCAAACCTCCAAAATGAGAAGATACTTCTTTATCACAAATAGGAGAAGACCATGAAGATCCAAGGTAGGTATAAAATACTGATGCATTGGGTACTGTAGAGTCCAGATAGACTGGTTAGGTCAGATTCGTAATGTAGTATTTTTGTCGGTCCGGCCGGTAGAGCTTATACAAACACTTCAAAATGTGGGAAACTGCCACTAGCAGCATATTGTACGTCACCTGCTATGAGATTACCCATAGGCAAAAACAATTTGCATGCGATCTTACGTGTTTCAGAGGTAACGTCTTCCTTCATCAGGGATTACCACTTGCAAGCGCTGCATGATGTTTTCTAGATGAGTGTGAATGACCTAATCCTAATGTAATTACTTCCCCAAAAAGTTAATTATTAGGGATGAGAAAACCAAAGCTGTAAAGTTCAGGTTTGTATTCAAAATCTGGTGTTCGGGGCTCAAACTTGAAAACAGACTTTAAAAAAAGAAAATAAAAAAAAATCTGTGTCTACGTTTGAAGCTTGTGTGCTGTATGTATGCTATTAAAATTTGTTGAAAGACTGCAGGGCCGCCAATCAACAAGCTTTATTGCATGTGGAGGATGGATGCATGCTGCTGTGAACACAAACAATAAATTAAAAAAAAACATGAAGTGGCTTCCCCCCTATTTTTCAGAACCAGCACAGCTAAGGTGGGCAGCTGTGGGCCAGAGCTTGCAGCTGTCAGCTTTATATTGGCTGGTTATCAAAAACAGAGGGGATACTACACCATTTTTTTTACATTATTTATTTAAATAGTGTAAAAAAATGGCATGGGTTCCCCCCTATTTTTTATAACCAGCCAAGGTAAAGCAGACAGCAGTGGGCTGGTATTATCAGGTTCATGGTTATTTAGCTCTTCCTAGCCTAAAAATAGCAGCCCGCAGCTGCCCCAGAAGTGGTACATCCATTTTTTCAGTCCGATCAGAACAGAATAAAAACTTGCAGATCTGGCTTGCAACATTGACTACCATTGATCTGAGTGCAATATGAGATTTTCTAGCATTGCACTCCTCCTTTTTATACGTCAGTGTGAGCGAGCCCTAAATAATACTACTGCTATTCCTACTTGAAGTACTGAGAAACCTAATAATAGTAATTTATACATTTCTACTGTAAGGGACAAGGTACAGATCTAAAAGAAATAGAAAATGTCTGTACTGAGGTAAACCAGGAGGGGAACAGGTGATATCACAAAGGTAACTGTAAAGTTGAAGTAAACATAAAACCAACTTTGTGGACATATTTTTCTTAATTGTGCTCATTTTTGGCTAAAATTAATTTTGCAATTGGGTTTCATTATTTTGAACCAATATTTAATGTCTGATTCTTATAGTACTGATACCAGATTTTATTACTTGATATATTTTCCTTATGCACTGTACTTTTGGCAATCAGACCATTAATCAATGACCTGTATTAGTTTGTCATATTATTTATGAGCAGTATTGCACATCCATTGCTATATTTGCTGGATTATATGTGTTTTCTGTTAATACTTGATCCAACCTTAAAACTATTGTACCGTTTGGCTCTTTAGCCTATGCATTGTATTGTCAATTGCAAGATGCAAAATGAGTTAACTGAAAATCTATCAGTGAGCTAATTTTGACAATCAAATGAGACAGTTTTTAACTCTTTTTATTTGCCTTTTTTTAGCTCCTCTCTGCTTATAACTATAGACTACAAAGTTGAATGTGCTCGAAAACAGAACATCTGTAAAAGAAAAACACAAAACAGGGCAACATTTTTAAATGAAACCATAATTCATAAATCATTTTAGTCCAAAATCCATGCATTTAATTGGGAAAAAAAATGTCACTGGAGATGGACAACACCTTTAAGCAACTACCGTAGCATAACTCTATTATTGCAGATTTCTTGAAAGTTCCTGGGCCCATTGTCTGCTTGATTACAAGTCCAAATTGTTGTAAATTCAGAAGGATTTGAATCACAGTTTCCAGCCTCTGAATGGTTCTTCTAATAAAAGTAATAGCATTAAATATACAGTATAATGACAGAAAAATAAGTCCTTTCACACGGCTTGTGTCAGACATTTACTACTTAATTTCCCAGCTGTGTCCAGTCTCCTATGAGCTTAGCAATTATATAGGCGTCCACTTACTATCAACATTAGCATTCACCACTCACCAGTAGACATCAAATGACCATTGGCAATATGTGTCTCTTTTAGCCACCATCTACAGGGGGATTTCTCTATAAATGTGGGTAGTATTTGCATTGGTTTTAGCAGTATAGACATTCTGCTATGTGAGGGCTGTCTAAAGTGTCATACACTACATGGCGAATAACGGAGCGACTCACGGATGCAGTCTTAAGGTTTTTACTAACTGTAGCAGGTTCAAAGGTAACTCGACATGCCAATGTCCGCCTTTAGAGTGCTGGGTTTCACTTTGATGGGCTCCAGCCGATCCCGGGTAATTCGGAGGTCGAGTCCGGTGCACCTTTATCAAGTGTACCCTTTCCTGGCCATCTCATGCGCTAACTTCTCCCTCTTGCTTTGCGCCCTCACTCACTGAACCCTGTATCATTGCCTTTGGACCCTGTTGTGTGGTGTGAAGATTGATCCCTTGGTTTTTTAGGGTCACCTTCCAGTGAATTAGTGTGCGGTGGAGGCTTTGGTGTTTGCAGTCACCTCAGTCGCTGTTTTTACTAGTGGAGTACATAGGTTCTTCTCCTCTAGCCTAGGAACCAGTCCCCGTGTTGCAGCCAAGTATTTCCACCCGTAGATTATATGTGAAACATGGCCTCGGGAGTATGTTGCACTTCCCGTGGTCTCTAGGACCCCTTCTGTCTGTGCCCGGGCCGAGCAGTACCAGCTCCAGGCCACGGGTCTTCGCTCATCTACTGCTCCTCTCCTTCTTCCTAACCAACTCTCTCAACACTCGACACTGTGTTCTCACTTGTACTATTGTGTTCCCACTCCTAAGACTCCACCCTCCTGGCCTGGCTTCAGGTATAATCACACCCTTACCATGTCTGATGAGGAGTTTCTGAGCCAGGGTGTTGTGCTTTTGTGTGAACCGGTGTTGACCTCTTCCATACCCAGGATGGAATTCCACACCTCTGGATGAGGTGCAGTACCTCTGTGGTGACTGAACCCTCAGGGACGAAACAGCTGTATCAGGAGAACTATACCACATTTCTAATTGGAGGTATTAGCTGGTATCATTATTATTATTACACCTACTACATATTGGGATAGGATCTTGGAGATGTTAATATCCCTTTAAAGGGAAGGTGTCGTCAGAATTTTTTTTTCAATAACTGTAAAAATATAAAGTATTAATGTTTTAATGTTATGTGTACATATTATTATTTGTTTTAATTGAGAAAAATCTTAAAAAAAATGTAAAAGTTTGATATTTTTCACTCTTAAACACTAGGGGGAGCAGCTGCTGAAATCCTACAGAAATCCTACTGTAGAACTAGCTCACATTACAGCTGCAGTAAAGTGGGCGGAGTCTGCTCTCCTGTGTGTGATGTCACCCCCCCTCCCAATCTGGGTGTTTCTAAAAGAATAAGTGGAAACATTCCCCATTTTCTGTGCTTGCTATCAGTGAGTGGAAACCACACATACATAGGGATATATAGCTTGCAGAGCGTCGCTCCTCCTATATCATGTGTCAGGAGCAACGCTCTGCAGGCTATTCCTGTGTATGTGTCAAGAGTAGCAATGCTCTGCAGACTGACACAAGCAGGGAGATATACAGTATACCACGCTGCCCCACTGAGCTGCTAGGAGGAGAGGCCAGGGGTGAGCACACACAAGTGGGGAGCAGTGGCGGCGGCAGCGGTGGGGGGGTTGTGGTGGCGGGGGCAAAGAGGTGGGGGCTGGGGAGCAGCAACGGCTGCAGGGGGAGTAGCGTACTGGTAGCTTTGGACTGGCTACAGAGCTCTCACCTGCAGCCTGGACTGATCTCAGAGGTTGCAGGACTGTACTGCGAGCGCCGAGTGATTGATTCCCTGGCAATTGCGGTGCAGTTCATAACAGCTGCAGACAGGTCAGGCTGATCTCCAGAGTTCAGGTGAGAGCATTGGAGATCAGCCCGGGATGTCTGCAGCTGTCATGAACTGCACCGCAATCGCCGGGGAATCAATCACTCGGCGCTCGCGGTACAGTTCAGGCTGCACGCCGGAGCTCAGGTGAGAGCTCCGGAGTGCACTGCAGGTAACCGCAGCCAGAATTGGCATTACTGAAGATTACTCTGGTAGACAGTCCGACACTGCGTACCGGTACTCACCCATCCCGGCGGGTGACAGGGGGGAAGCTCCAGACGACGCTGATCTCCTCCCTCTGCTGTGATCTAGACAGCCCAGAGGGCGTGTCCAGGTCACAGCAGACACCTACTCTATGTTAGTCTACGGGGTCGGATCCCGATCACTGTTCTCTATGCACAGGGGGCTGCCATAAAGGAGGTGACTAGCTGTCGTTACAAACAGCGAATCCAATATGGCAGCCCCCAGTGCCTTCAGTAAAACTAGAATTAAATAAAAACTAAATAAGCAGGTATTTTATTTTTGTATTAAAAATACTTGATTTCATAATCACTATTATTAATACAAAAATAAAAAACATTCCCTTTAAGTTAGTAAAGAAAAATGTCTTAGTAATGTAAAGTGCTGTAGAATATGTTGGTGCACTGTAAATAAAATTATTAATAAATTATTAATTTTAGATTTAGGTAGGTCAGTACAGGAGGGAAACACCATTAAGTTCAGTTTTTGACAGATTTCATTTTAGATAGAGGTAGGACATGATGTTAGGGGTGCTTCACACACAGCGAGCTCACTGCCGAGATCGCTGCTGAGTCACGCTTTTTGTGACGCAGCAGTGACCTCATTAGCGATCTCGCTGTGTGTGACAATGAGCAGCGATCTGGCCCCTGCTGCGAGATCGCTGCTCGTTACACACAGCCCTGGTTCGTTTTCTTCAAAGCCGCTCTCCCACTGTGACACACAGATCGCTGTGTGTGACAGCGAGAGAGCGACAAATGAAGCGAGCAGGGAGCAGGAGCCGGCGTCTGACAGCTGAGGTAAGCTTGTAACCAAGATAAACATCGGGTAACCAAGGTGGTTACCCGATATTTACCTTAGTTACCAGCCTCTGCAGCTCTCACGCTGCCTGTGCTGCCGGCTCCGGCTCTCTGCACATGTAGCTGCTGTACACATCGGGTTAATTAACCCGATGTGTACAGCAGCTAGGAGAGCAAGGAGCCAGCGCTAAGCGGTGTGCGCGGCTCCCTGCTCTCTGCACATGTAGCTGCATTACACATCGGGTTAATTAACCCGATGTGTACTGTAGCTAGGAGAGCAAGGAGCTCAGTGCGCGGCTCCCTGCACACACAGCTGTGCGCTGGTAACTAATGTAAACATCGGGTAACCATACCCGATGTTTACCTTAGTTACCAGTCTCCGCAGCTTCCAGACGGCGGCTCCGTGCAAGCGCAGCGTCGCTTGCACGTCGCTGCTGGCTGGAGGCTGTTCACTGGTCGCTGGTGAGATCTGCCTGTTTGACAGCTCACCAGCGACCATGTAGCGATGCAGCAGCGATCCTGACCAGGTCAGATCGCTGGTCGGATCGCTGCTGCATCGCTAAGTGTGAAGGTACCCTTAGAGACAGCAGATAGCCAGTCCCTGGTAGGTTGTAGTAATGGAGGGGTGATATCAGGAGTTAAGGCCCCGTCACACTAAGCAACATCGCTAGCAACATCGCTGGTAACGAACAACTTTTGTGACGTTGCTAGCGATGTTGCTGTGTGTGACATCCAGCAACAACCTGGCCCCTGCTGTGAGGTCGTTGGTTGTTGCTGAATGTCCTGGGCCATTTTTTAGTTGTTGCTGTCCTGCTGTGAAGCACAGATCGCTGTGTGTGACAGCGAGACAGCAACAACTAATGTGCAGTGAGCAGGGAGCCAGCTTCTGCTGAGGCTGGTAACTAATGTAAACATCGGGTAACCAAGAAGCCCTGTCCTTGGTTACCCGATATTTACCTTTGATACCAGCCTCCTCCGCTCTCACTGCCTGTGCTGCCGGCTCCTGCTCTGTGCACATGTAGCTGCAGCACACATCAGGCAATTAACCCGATGTGTGCTGTAACTAGGAGAGCAAGGAGCCAGCACTAAGCAGTGTGCGCTGCTCCCTGCTCTGTGCACATTTAGCTGCAGCACACATCAGGCAATTAACCCGATGTGTGCTGTAACTAGGAGAGCAAGGAGCCAGCGCTCAGTGTGCGCTGCTCCCTGCTCTGTGCACATTTAGCTGCAGCACACATCGGGTTAATTAACCTGATGTGTGCTGTAACTAGGAGACTGGGGGCTGGTCACTGGTTGCTGGTGAGCTCACCAGCAACTTGTGTAGCCACGCTCCAGCGATCCCTGCCAGGTCAGGTTGCTGGTGGGATCGCTGGAGCGTCGCAGTGTGACAGCTCACCAGCAACCTCCTAGCAACTTACCAGCGATCCCTATCGTTGTTGGGATCGCTGGTAAGTTGCTTAGTGTGACTGGACCTTTAGTTGAAGTTTATAATTTGGTGCTATCAGTGTAGAGATTATACAAATCTGCTTAAGGTTTGTCCAGTAAGGGCAGTGTATAAGAGCTTAGGACTGTACAGTGATAAACACCGAAGAGGAGGGAAAGAAGGGCCAACAATTCATAAAGTGAAGTCCGGACTATGGCTAATGTATCTGTAGCGCCCCACGGGGCCTTAGGGTACTCGCTACCGGGCCAGTGGTTTCTTGGGGTTGCTGTGACTGGCCTGACCCGGCTCCGTGGCCCCGTCGGCTACATAAAAAGACAAACAAGTGCAAGGGGGAATGGAAGGAGAGCAAAGGGTCCCTGGGAAGCATGTCGCCGGTTGCAATGGAGACTGGGTCTTGGCCTACTCTGCCGCTGACCCTTCCTGCGACTTTTCCTCTTCCAGGAGCGGTATTGGATGGGAATGGGGGATGCTTTGCAGTGCCACCCGTGGTGTGCAGGCAGGAATCAGCTGCGGCTGCAGAGTCTCTCTCAGAGGTGTTGGGTCCCCACAGGCGGAGCAGAACCCCGGGAGGTTGGCGAGAATGGGGCAGCAGTCCACGGGAGTGCCGGAGCGCAGAGCGGCGGCATTTACTCACAGAGTCACTGGGTGCGGGTGTTAGGGTGAACTCTTAATCAGAGATCACTAGTTGCCTACTGCCTAGCCTAATTGGTGTGGATCGAGTGCATGCTTGAAAAATGAGATCAGACACAGTCGGATATTCATCTTTCCTCGACAGAAGTCAGCCCATGCTCTGCTTTATTACAACTGAGCTTGCTCTGATATAACCTTACAAAGGGGCATGTCCGGATGTGTTCATTGGTCAGTGGGTCGAACAATGTGTTAGTCCATGAGCTGATTGGTAGGCGTCATTGTAGGCGGGTCTATGACATCATTGGATGGATCCATGGTGATGGTGATGGGAGGGACGTCATCTGGTGGATCCATGCTGGATGGTTTGGTCTGTAATGTCATCTGATCTTTGGGTTGGTCTTCTCTTATATGGTATCTTCTTACACCTGGACATTCCTTGCATTCCAGGCAAGGTGTGAAGAAACAGGCAATGACAGCCACCTTTATATCTGTGTCATGTATATGATCTGAAACCTGAATTATGTAAGGCAAATCGACATATTTCCCACAATCCCTTGTCAAGAGGTTAATTAAGTATTTCATCTTATGGCTCTCCTCAACACGGGTTCCAGATGCTTTTATTCTCTGGTTAAGATGGTATTTCGCCCCAGGTGCTGGTCCTCGGCGTCAGAGACTCCGGTTGATCCCAGGCAAGTCTGAGGTCCGGTCTGGTAATTGGTGGCCTTTCTCCTCTAATGGGTTGGACCTATGTCCCCGTTCCCCAGGTTCCCTCTTTGCTGCTGTGCCCCGGACACTAACATCGGTGAGGTCCTTGATAGTCCCCTCACCGGGCAGATTTTATCATGTGAGTTTGAAACGTTCTGCTGAACTAGTGCTCTGCACCCCACCTGTGCTCAGTTGTGCTCAGTCCAGTGAGTACTCACACTGTACTCTCCCTGGCAACTGTCTGCCTTGAGCCCATGATTACTGGTACCGGGTCCCGTCCCTCCAGGTGTTACTAGCCCCGGTCTGGCTGGCTCCCCTCTGCAGGAGACTCCTGCAGAGGTTGGTGCGGTGTTACATCCCAGAAGGTTCTGTTCTGCCTCCCTGAGGGGTGCCTGGCTCCACAGCATGTCTGCTCTGTCTCTGTCTGACTGGAACTGATCTTGACTTTCTGTCTGCTTTGTAACTTACTCCTACTCCTGCCCCCCCACCTTTGCAAGGATCCAGTTCGTGCTATGGTGACCTGGAGTTTCCCCAGTGCCTGTGTCTGCGAGAAACTGGTTGAGTCACTTCCTGACTGTGTTGTTTGGATGAGCTATGTGAGGTGTGTGTAAACTTACCGGGTTCACCTCTTCCTGCCCGGGAAGGATATAGTGATATAAACTGTAGCGACCAGTCTCAGGGGCACTACATATCTCCTGTGTATGGATTTACTACCACCTGGGTAAGGATTGTTTCTCTAGAATGACCAATTATATAGTACTGAAAAACAAAGTCCACTCACCAAGATCACAAAGACTGCCTGTATATAATAAAACATTCAGCAGATCAGGGATGCACGTACATAATCAAGGGATCACTTGATGCAGACATACCATGAATGAGGATGACAGCGTCCCAATGGGTGTAATTCAATCCAAGTTTTATTCCATCAGATGTAAAAAATCGCAGCGCTTTTTTTTACATCTGATGGAATAAAACTTGGATTGAATTACACCCATTGGGACGCAGTCATCCTCAATTATATAGTACTGTCACGGGAACAAATGGGGACTAATGCCGTTCTGGGATCCGACTCGTGGCACAGATGAATGCCGCCCATAAAGGGAATAAGGTCACTTATACACCAGCAGTTCTAAGTATGACAAAATTCCCTATTTATTAGGAGTAGATACTATGTTTTTATACAATTATCATTTTGGGTGTAACAAAGAGATAATCCGGTATACAAAACGTAATCTTATTGGTTGCATTAGCATTTTACTATTGATTGGTTGTATTTCAATCTTCCATATAATTGGATATCAATTTGAACTATCGTTCTTATGGGTCACATTTCATAACTTTGATTAACATAGTGTGGACATAGGAGGAGGCTGTATGTGTGTTCATCTCCTATCTTTAAAAAAAAAGAGCTTTGCATTCCTTCTCAAGGGAAAATTTAGCCATTCCATTCCATTCCATTCCAGTGTGGTAGCTCGAAATTTGAACATAGACTTTTTCATTCCAATCACCAACAGAAACACATCGGGTGTTTGAACAAATGGATTTCAGTGTTAGATTCCAAAAAGGATTCCTCCATCATAGTACTGTCTAGTTTACTCTCATTTCATCTGTTGGCACTATTATTTTTCAAGGAAGAATCTATATGATTATCTGTATAATTTTCCAACTTTTATTTTCTCTAAACTCTGGAGGGGAATATGCAAAGCACAAAAAAGATTTTGCTGGACTTTTTCCTCCGGACATGACTCTCAGAGTCAGATGCCAGATTTACTAGCAACATCTTTCAAGCTATGCCAATGCTCATCAGGATAATTGGTCTGAGCCGTTACCTTAGGCTAAGTTCGCTCACAATAAACACATCTCTGAATCATTCATCATATCTTCATTTGGTCTGAGTCCAAGTATTCCTCTTCAAATCAGAGCACAACATCAATTAAAAGGCAATCAATTATCAGTTTTTTGGGTTATAGGATCCATCAAACCATAAAACTACATGAGGATTAGTTGAAGGAACAATAGAGGTACTGCACCTCAGCCAGAGGTGTGGTATTCCATCCTGAGTAAGGAGGAGATCAACAACGGTTCACACAAAGCACAACCCTCAGGCTCAGAAACTCCTCATCGGACATGGCAAGGGCATGATTATATCCAAAGCCACGCTGGGGGGGAAGGAGTCTTAGGAGTGGGAACACAGTTGCACAAGTGGGAACACAGTGTGAAGTGTAGCGTTAGTCAGAGGAGCAGTAGAGGAGCGAAGACTTATGGCCTGGAGCTGGTACTGCTCTAACTGGGCACCAAAAGAAGGAGTCCTAGAGACCACGGGAAGTGCAACATACTCCCGAGGCCTTGTTCCACATATAATCCACAGGTGGAAAGACTTGGCCGCAACACGGGGACCGGTCCCTAGGCTGGAGGAGAAGAATCCAAGTACTCAACTAGCAAAACCAGCAACTGAGGTGACTGCATGCACCGAAGCCACCACCACACACTAATTCACTGGAAGGTGACCCTCAAGCACCAAGGGAAAGAGCTTCATGACACCCAACAGGGTTCACGGGCACTGATACAGGGTTCAGTGAGCGAAGGAGCAAAGCAGGAGGGAGAAGCAAGAGTAGGAGTCTGACAGGAAAGGGTACACTTCAGAAAGGTGCACCGGACTCGACCTCTGAACTACCCGTGATCGGCTGGAGCTCATCACGGTGAATCCCGACACTCCAAAGGCAGTGTCACTGGCATGTGTGTAACCTTGGAACCGGCTACAGTGAATAAAGTTCTTGAGACTGCATCTCTGTGTTGCGCCGTTATTCACTAGTGTTTCCTGCCCTGAAAACACCGCCATCATAGACTACCACTACTACCCCCATCCACCCTGGGGCCTAGCTGGTCCTGTGGAGAGCTATACCAACCAAGCTGCATCACCATCTGCCCCAGAGGTCCCTATCCTGCAGCGGCGGCACCTAACTTGCCACATATTACAGGTGGCGTCACGAACTACCATCCCCATCATTTCAAGCCCTTTTGATTGACACCGCCGGGGTCATGGAACTGGGCCCTGCCACCTCGGCGTCCCCGAAGCAGAACCACCACGGCCCGGTAATGAGTAACTCCCAGGCCCCATATGTGGGCGTGTCACATGTGCATAGTGAGCGGGCGCCGAAGACTACAGTGCTGGAGACAGGTGAGTATATAAAATCATTTTATTTCACAGACATGTATTTACTCTGGTATGTGTCACATGGATCACACCACTGTGTGGTCTGTCTGACATCAGTGGTTCCAGAGAAAATTCTGGTACGTATAAAAATGGCGACATATGTACGAATCACTTACACATGAGGGGGACCTAATGCATATTGGCGATAACAGGGGCCGGACCGCAATTTATTCTCCAGACTCTGCAGTTGTGAATGAGATGCAGAAAGAGAGACCTTCTCAGAGGATGCGGAGTCAGTGACACACTACTGGTTGAGACTAGCCATCATGGTTCCAACTCGATGACGATCACAGCAAAGTTTGAGCAGATTGTTAGTTGCATAATGCAATCGATTCGCTCACATGAGAATATATGCCAGTGTGAGCAAACTCTTTAAGATATCCAGCAGCAATCACTGATCTTGGCAGGACAAAAAAGTTGCCAATGGATCAGTTTCAAATGGAAGAAAACTGGATGGCTATTTAAAGGATCTGTTTTCTATTGACTTCAGTGTTAAAAAGAACAGATCTACCGGTAGTTACAATAATTTTTTTTTAGCTGGACAAAAAAGTTGTGCCTGCAATTCTAGTAATCTGTGGTCACCATATTGGGACGTGAGTTCCCATATGGGAATTGAGGGTGCATTACAGCCAGAAGGCTGTGACCCTCCAAGAATGTATTTTGTCAGTAGCAGTGAGGAGTGAAATTGATGTGACCTCTTCAGGTGAGGTCCCACAAGTAATAATATGCAGGTGTTCTTGGCACTGCTTGGTACTCAGTCAAACATCAAGGTGTTCGCGTACTCGTGTTGTTCGGCTGAGTATCACTGGTGCTCGGATGTGTCGTCAGTGAAATATTGACACAATGCACAGTCTTGCCTCATTCTATGACGTGAGCAGGCACCCCAGTGAGGGCCATTTGCAGTCTCTGGCTCTCACTGGGTGATAAAACAACATTTTTGAATGTAGTGTGTCCAAAAAAACCCAAAACCTATCAGCTCTCTCTTGGAAATGCTCTGTTTATAAACTACCCGATCATTGACTTTCATTATATTCGTTACTTGAGTTGAGCCCATCCGAGCGTCTGACCAGCTCCACTCGAGAAACGGGCACTCAGGCATTGTACTGCTTGACCATCACTACTCACAAGTCAGTTGGGAATCGAGAGTAGCTGTATGTGGCTATAGCATTATATCTCAACCCATGCAGCCCTCACGGGGAAGACACGGTCTTCCAGGATTGTTGATTGGATTGTTATGAGATACAAGAACACGAAATGTCGAGAAACTGAAGTGCCGTTTTATGAAAACTGACAAAGAGAGGTGTCCGTGAACAATTGTGCCTATTATCTGATGTATATAGTTTCTATCAAGTTGAAAATCAGCAAAGATCATATTTTTGGACTTTGGTCTCCCTCAATTTGTTGCAAACCATCTGGTCCTGGCTTTGCCATCTCCACGAGCAACATGCAGTCTGCAGAGGCATATCACCCAGGTAAAAACCACAACATCAGCACACACCTAGCCAGGACACTATTCTCATGTAACATAGTGTGGCATAGGAGATGAGTTCCTCACCCACAGATGCCTCCCAATAGCAAGTTATATATGAACAAACACTGACGTGAATAGCACCATAGACTATAATGGGTATGTGTTTTATCCATGAAAAGAACAGATACAATAAGTATGTACCACACAGATGTCTGAATGAGGCCTAAGGTGGAGAGAAACGTTAACATTTCCAAAATTATATATTGCATTTTTACAATGCAAGTGATAAGTGAGACTATTGATTAAACTGCTAGACATTTTTAGAATAAACGAAGAATGATTGCCATTAAAAAACAGTTGTCAGACATCTTTCTGGGTCACTCTGCTGCTGGTTTGTAATTCATGCAATTTACTGCTGAATACAGGATAATTTTAGGTTGGGGGTTTTCAGACCTTGTGATACTGATGACTTATCATTAGGATATGTCACCCATATCAGATTGGTGGGAGTCCAACACCGGCACCTCTACCAATATTAAATTAAATAGAAGCTGAGCTGCAGTTCTCATAAATAGCTGCTACCCATTGTATATAATCTTCATTACTCCCGGCAGCCCCAGGCTTTCAGTCATAGAAGTGTGCCTTCAGTCTCCGCTCAGTACACAGTGAGTGCCGGCTGTACCCATGCCCGGCACTGACTGACACCCAACAGCACTGATGCACAGAATGGTGACTGAAGCCGCTCTGGACGTATCTCTGTGAATGAAAGCCGGGGACTGCTAGGAGGAATAAAGTTCTTTTCCTCCTAGCAGCTGGGGTCTCGGTGCCATGGCTGCACAGCTTCAGAATGCTATTGATATGCAGATTAACCCCATATATGAAGGTTAATAGCATTTCTTCATATGAAAGGTTCCCTTTAAGTCTTCATTCTGGAAAAAATATATGAAAGAAAAACTTGTTTTACAGTATTAACATGTAAAATAGTCATAAAGGAGTATAACAAAAAATATTCCAATGTAAAAAAAACCCAAAAATACATTAGAAAAGGTTAGTAAAACCTGTTGCCTAGTCCAATGCACAGATCAAAGAAACTGTAGTGGATCCATACATGCCTCTATGACTGAAAGCCGGAGTGTCCTGGAAGGAAATAAGTTAATTTTCTCCTTATAGTCGCATTGTCAGTAAGGCCAAACAGAATTGTAATGTTACTTAGGCTCCTTTCACACATCAGTGTTTTGTCGTCAGTCACAATCCGTTTTCTCAACGGATCGACGGATCCGTCGCAGATTGTGGCTAAACTGATGCGACGGATCATTTTTTTTGGCGATCCGACTAGCTGGGGGATAAATAATAATTGGAGCATACTCAGTTAAAAAAAACGGAATCAGTAGCCGGATTCCGTCATTTGACGGATGACGACGGATCCCATAGGCTTCCATTCTACAAAACGACAGATGGTGACGGATCCGCCATTGTCCGTTTTTTCAATGTACACAAAAAAAGTTACTGTGCACAACGTCTCTGTACGACAGACAAACATTTTTCAATGGATCTGTCGCTGTCCATTTTTTCAGCATACACAAAAAACGTTACTGTGGACGTCGTCTCCGTCCGACAGACAAACATTTTTCGACGGGTCCGTTGAACGACGGATGAAATGGGAGGCCATCTGTCGCAATCCGTCGCTAATACAAGTCAATGAGAAAAAAACAGATCCAGCGGCATCAGTCACTGGATCTGTTTTTTTCAAAATTCGACGGATTGTGACTGATGGCAAAATACTAATGTGTGAAAGGGGCCTTACCCACAGATTAACCTCAGATCTGCATTTAAATAGTTTTCCAAGATAAATGTGTTTTTTGTAATCTTTGATGTTTTTTTTTCCAATTTTCCATATCTCTACAATAGAGAAAAAAAAAAATCACAAATCTTGTAGTTTTCAACCCAGTGACTGATCCTAATTCCAGACTCCTACTTTGTCTCTTTGTACTTACTCTTTACACCAGCATGATCACTGAAGGCAGAATGACAATGGTAGATAACAGATAGCTCACAGATATCATATGGTCCACCATTCACAGTTAGGGTACCTTTACACTTAGCGATGCAGCAGCGATCCGACCAGCGATCTGACCTGGTCAGGATCGCTGCTGCATCGCTACATGGTCGCTGGTGAGCTGTCAAACAGGCAGATCTCACCAGCGACCAGCCCCCAGCCAGCAGCGACGTGCAAGCGACGCTGCGCTTGCACGGAGCCGCCGTCTGGAAGCTGCGGAGACTGGTAACTAAGGTAAACATCGGGTATGGTTACCCGATGTTTACATTAGTTACCAGCGCACACCGCTTAGCTGTGTGTGCAGGGAGCAGGGAGCCGCGCACACTGAGCGCTGGCTCCTTGCTCTCCTAGCTACAGTACACATCGGGTTAATTAACCCGATGTGTAATGCAGCTACATGTGCAGAGAGCAGGGAGCCGCGCACACTGCTTAGCGCTGGCTCCTTGCTCTCCTAGCTGCTGTACACATCGGGTTAATTAACCCGATGTGTACAGCAGCTACATGTGCAGAGAGCCGGAGCCGGCAGCACAGGCAGCGTGAGAGCTGCAGAGGCTGGTAACTAAGGTAAATATCGGGTAACCACCTTGGTTACCCGATGTTTACCTTGGTTACAGCTTACCTCAGCTGTCAGACGCCGGCTCCTGCTCCCTGCTCGCTTCATTTGTCGCTCTCTCGCTGTCACACACAGCGATCTGTGTGTTACAGCGGGAGAGCGCCTTTGAAGAAAACGAACCAGGGCTGTGTGTAACGAGCAGCGATCTCTCAGCAGGGGCCAGATCGCTGCTCATTGTCACACACAGCGAGGTCGCTAATGAGGTCACTGCTGCGTCACAAAAAGCGTGACTCAGCAGCGATCTCGGCAGTGAGCTCGCTGTGTGTGAAGCACCCCTTAGACCATATAGAGTCTACCATTTCTTACCTCTTCCCCGTCCATTCACAAGGCTTCTTTCTCAGATCTGAAGAATCCTGCAAAGCTCTCCTGCAGAAGTTAGGTAGAGCCAATCTATTACTTCCTATGATCATTTGTCTGCTAAACAGATCAGGATTCAGGAAGTCTGAGGCTAATATCAGGCCTAGTGGCTAATGAAAAAGTTGCAAGATTTGTGATTTTTCTTATATAGATAGTAATGTGGAAAAATAATGATAAAAAAGCAATTTTTAATTTAACTAATACAATTAAAGGTTATAGTCGGTACGTTAAAAAAAAGTGTCGAAGGACTAACAGGCCGGTAGTTGCCATCTACCTGCCTGTTGTGCCTGGCGTCATTCTTTGCTGGCACAGATCGCTCCTGATGGCAATTCTGCTGCTTCTGCTGATGTTGCGTTAACAGCGGCTTCTCATCCGCTCTGTTCTGTAAATGGGGTCAGGACAGTCATCAGTTAGGCAGTGGGGAGACGGCTGTCAATCAGCTTAATGTTGGCAGTCCCATCCCATCTAAAGAGCAGAGCAGGAAACAAGCCATTGCTCGGTTGAAAAAGCCACTGTATCACCGGTAGGAGCGGCCTGTGATTGTTCTGTGGGGGCAAAGAGTAGCACCGGGTCCAACAGACCAGTAGATAGCAGCTACCTGCCTATTAGTGCTTAGGCACATTTTCATAGTTTCATAGTATTTAAGGTAGACTTAAGTCCATCGAGTTCAACCCATCACCTAACCTGCATTTTTTAGTTCCCAGATATACCTGTGAGAGAATACAAAGCCATTTTGTATTGTATAGAAACCATCTTGTCTGATAACTGAATGATATCACAGGGCTCAGATAACACTGATGTGCGGGGAAGTTTCACATTTCTACACACACCCATGCGGCTCTTATTGGTGCATGGTAATTTCTTTGTTTGAGGTACTATATAAGCTGGTCACATGATGTAATAAACCAGAAAGTCTCAATACACCATGCTTGGCTGTGCTGTATTGATTTCTCCAAGCACCTGTAAAGTACATCTTATTAATTTTGAGTTCCAAGGGCATAGCAGCAAAGTGTTTCGCTCACATACCCTTTAACATTAAAATCTGATTTAAACTATAGGTCATTTTCGTCTATGTTTCCAACCTGTAATTGAAAGGACCCAGCAATCACTCAGACTAAGAAAGCGACATATTCTCTGGTATTTATAAATAGTTTATTGAACTTTGAAAAAATAAACAATGGAGACAAGAAATTAGGAGTTCGTAATGTTCTTGAAGAATTAATTAAAACTGATAGAAACTGTGACTTAAGAACAAGTTGCGTTGGTGAAAAAATGATGATTAAGGCCACTGCACTGAAACTATTTTGTTTTATCTATGAAGTTATATGTCATGAAGGCTTCAATATGAAACTGCCCAACAAGTATTGTCCATGTATGTTCCATCAAAGATGAATAATCATTATGCCCCCCTTCCTGGTACAGTGGTAATGTGCTGTGTTTTATGCTGGAATTGTTCTATATGCCTAAAGTAGCATTTTACTACTCAATTTTCTTGGCTTTCTTTTGTATATCATTATTCACAATCTTGTATGTTGCACATGGTACCCGCTTATTTCTTTCTATAGATACTATTTTCCATGCACTTAATTCTTTCAAAGTTTTTCTTTACATCAGTTATTTTTTTTGTCCTGTACAATAGAAAACCAATAATCAAATAAGCCAATAAGTGTATAAAGTATAATATAATAAAAAATAAACCTAGGGAGTAAATTGTAATTTTAATGATAGATAACCCTTAATAAAAGCTAATGTGCCCGATTCATCAAAGCTTTGGTGTAAACTCTGGTGTAAAAAGCTTTGAAAGTTGCAAAATTTTGGTGCAACGCGAGGCTGCCCTAAAATGCAGCAACTTATGACATACCGTATTTATTCCATTTTTGCCCAGCTTCAATTATGTGGGTAAAGCTTGGCATAAATGACGAGTGTCGGTGTTCTCTACGACACATAAGATTTGTGACAAGGCACACATGGAGGCGCACACCACTTTTCAGATGCTCCTGATTCATTAAGAGGCTTGGGCTTCTTAATGTATCCAGAGCGCCTGACTTCAGCACGTTCCCTCATCAAGACGGCGTGAAAACTATCGTTCTTGATTTATCAGGGCCAAAATCTTTTGTTTGGACCAGAAGAAGATTCAAGATATCAACTTCTCCAAAAGTGTTGGCGCCCCTGTCTGCAGTAGCATTTCTGGCGAGACACAAATTTTCTGCTAAAACGTAGCACATGCACATGCAGAATTTATTTTTGCCTTATGCAAGAACAATTATCAATAGATCATTGTATGAAGACCATATTTGCTCCTGAAAGAGGTTTTCCACTTTCTAGAAATTCTGTAAAATAATAAACAGAGCAGGCACTCACCATCCTTAGATCCAAAGCCAGTTTCCACCGCTGTTAAGGAATCAGGGTTTTGGCTGCAGTGGTGACGTCATGTTGACAATGCGCATCACCGCTTTAGCTATTTTTTTAGCTCAATGGCTGTGCTGCAGTAAACAGCTCGAGCCACTGGGCTCAGTGACTGACTGCAGTGGTGATGAGAACTGTAGACATGACATCACCCCTACAGCCCAAACACTGAAACTTGAGAAGCATCAATGAGCCGATGCTGGAACCGGGAAAGGTGAGTACTTACTGTGTTTTTAGTTTTAGGTATTTTAGAGCTTTTGGGATCCAGTTTCCAGAATTTGTAAAACCGTTTTAACTATTTTCCATCAATCTATCTACAACATACAATAACACATCAGCTCCTGATCCCAAGTGTAACATCTGTAACAAGGGCACCCACCCTCAATGTGCCATTTTTTATACTGGCATACTCTATGTAGTACAGGGGTCTTTGTTCCAAATCTAACACCAGGGTCAGGCTCCCCCCTGATTCACACTGATATTCTTTACTTACAAAGGATGGTAATATTATGTCAATAGTCTAATCTGCATTTTCTATGAATACTTGACTATAGATGTAGCTGGAGAAATAATCATGTTTGGACTTGCAATATGCAATACGGTTTTGGTATTTCTAAAATCTGATTCAGTTCAATTTTTAGCCCTTAAAGAAGTTGTCCATTATTTTATCATTGATGATCTATCCTTAGGATAGTTCATCAATGTCTGATTAATCTGAGTTTGACACCCTGTACCCCCGCCGATCAGCTGTTCTTGGTGCCAGCGGTGGCAGGCAGATGGAGATGCTCAGTTCCGGAGCTGCCCTGTTAACTCATAGTGGGCGCGGCCTGGTACTGCACATCCGCCTACCATTCAAATCAATGGCTGGCAGATGTGCAGTATCCGGCCACCACCGCTATCAGAAGATGGGGAATCTCTGAGCATTTCCGGCTGCTGGCATCGTGAACAGCTGATCGTAGGGAGTGCAGGGTGTCGGACCCCGGCTAATCAGACATTGATGACCTATCCTAAGGCTGTTAAAGTATCAATGTTAAAGTAGTGGATAACCCATTTAATGTCAAATATATCATACCATAATGCTTATACTGACCGCAAAAAAAAATAAATATCTATAGCAATAAAGAATAAACATTTTGCACTATTGCATTACTATGCGAGCTCACTACATCCATTTTAGGACTTTCCAAAGGAATGCTTCTGGATTTAGGCCTTAATTTCTCTTAAAGAGAACCTGGCACTGTCTCATGCTGCCTGAACCAGGGGAAGCATGAATCAGACACTGACTCTGTGATTTCAGAGAGTTATGTTTTACTCTAAAACACCATGATGCTTCAGAGAAAAAATATAATTAAGACCAGGTTCAGACAGATGTATTGAAACTCAGGATAACAAATGGTGGATGTCACTGGCTCCATCTGCAGATCCGTGTTCTTGTTCGCATCTCGCGATGCTACAAACATTCACTAGTCTAGTCCAAAAATTGGGCCAAATTATAGAAGGCTGTGTTTTCTGTTACAAGGACACTTGGTCATATGAATAACCTTTTTGATTTACACTGGTCAGAATACTGTTCGATTTTTACTTTATACATTATGCTGAATGAGCCCTTAAATCCAGCCGGTGACCATGTGGCTCAAGTGAATAAGTCTAAAGGCCCTGTTACACACAGAGATAAATCTTTGGCAGATCAGTGGTTGCAGTAAAATCATAGACATATTGTTCCATTTGTACACAGCCACAAACCTGGCACTGATTGTCCACAATTTCACTGCAACCACAGATCTGCCGCAGATTTATCTATGTGTGTTACAGGGCCTTAAAAGACTGACTCTAACCTGCTTCTTCCTGTCTGTACAATTAGACTGACAGGTCTCCAGGGCTGGTGCTGGGAGGGAGGAGGGGGGCAATTATATAGTGTCCCCATTCTCTTGGAGGCCCACAGTATATACAGTAGGATTATCAGTTTAGCTTCTGATGTGGGGACTACCTCAGGATCTTTGGTGACATCACGATTATGTCCCTGGTTATATGACCATGATGTCATCACAGGTCCTGTACTCTGTGGAAGTCTGAAGAACTGAAGAGGAAATGGACTGTTGGAAAGTCCTCTAGTGTTTGTGTGTGTGTGTGTGTGTGTGTGTGTGTGTGTGTGTGTTTGTCTATCTCTGACTGTCCTTGTATCTATCTATCATCTATCTGTGTGTTTGTCTAGAATGTATGGGTTCCTTGTAGTTATATATATATTAATGAACACATAAGAATGTATGGGCTCCTGCTGGTTTTATTATTGAAGATATCAGAATGTGTGTGCTGCTGGTTGGTGTACATGTGTTTATATGTATGTGCCTTTTGCATGTATGTGTCTGAATGAAGGTGCTCTTTGTATACACATATCAGAATTTATGTATGTGCTTTGTGTATATATATATACAGTTAGGTCCAGAAATATTTGGACAGTGACACAATGTTCGCGAGTTGGGCTCTGCATGCCACCACATTGGATTTGAAATGAAACCTCTACAACAGAATTCAAGTGCAGATTGTAACGTTTAATTTGAAGGTTTGAACAAAAATATCTGATAGAAATTGTAGGAATTGTACACATTTCTTTACAAACACTCCACATTTTAGGAGGTCAAAAGTAATTGGACAAATAAACCAAACCCAAACAAAATATTTTTATTTTCAATATTTTGTTGCGAATCCTTTGGAGGCAATCACTGCCTTAAGTCTGGAACCCATGGACATCACCAAACACTGGGTTTCCTCCTTCTTAATGCTTTGCCAGGCCTTTACAGCCGCAGCCTTCAGGTCTTGCTTGTTTGTGGGTCTTTCCGTCTTAAGTCTGGATTTGAGCAAGTGAAATGCATGCTCAATTGGGTTAAGATCTGGTGATTGACTTGGCCATTGCAGAAGGTTCCACTTTTTTGCACTCATGAACTCCTGGGTAGCTTTGGCTGTATGCTTGGGGTCATTGTCCATCTGTACTATGAAGCGCCGTCCGATCAACTTTGCGGCATTTGGCTGAATCTGGGCTGAAAGTATATCCCGGTACACTTCAGAATTCATCCGGCTACTCTTGTCTGCTGTTATGTCATCAATAAACACAAGTGACCCAGTGCCATTGAAAGCCATGCATGCCCATGCCATCACATTGCCTCCACCATGTTTTACAGAGGATGTGGTGTGCCTTGGATCATGTGCCGTTCCCTTTCTTCTACAAACTTTTTTCTTCCCATCATTATGGTACAGGTTGACCTTTGTCTCATCTGTCCATAGAATACTTTTCCAGAACTGAGCTGGCTTCTTGAGGTGTTTTTCAGCAAATTTAACTCTGGCCTGTCTATTTTTGGAATTGATGAATGGTTTGCATCTAGATGTGAACCCTTTGTATTTACTTTCATGGAGTCTTCTCTTTACTGTTGACTTAGAGACAGATACACCTACTTCACTGAGAGTGTTCTGGACTTCAGTTGATGTTGTGAACGGGTTCTTCTTCACCAAAGAAAGTATGCGGCGATCATCCACCACTGTTGTCATCCGTGGACGCCCAGGCCTTTTTGAGTTCCCAAGCTCACCAGTCAATTCCTTTTTTCTCAAAATGTACCCGACTGTTGATTTTGCTACTCCAAGCATGTCCGCTATCTCTCTGATGGATTTTTTCTTTTTTTTCAGCCTCAGGATGTTCTGCTTCACCTCAATTGAGAGTTCCTTAGACCGCATGTTGTCTGGTCACAGCAACAGCTTCCAAATGCAAAACCACACACCTGTAATCAACCCCAGA
Organism: Anomaloglossus baeobatrachus; assembly: GCF_048569485.1. Lineage (NCBI taxonomy): Eukaryota > Metazoa > Chordata > Amphibia > Anura > Aromobatidae > Anomaloglossus > Anomaloglossus baeobatrachus. The sequence continues at coordinate 108,756,906 of NC_134359.1, forward strand.
CACCTTTTAACTACTTCATTGATTACAGGTTAACGAGGGAGATGTCTTCAGAGTTAATTGCAGGCCTTAGAGTCCCTTGTCCAATTACTTTTGGTCCCTTGAAAAAGAGGAGGCTATGCATTACAGAGCTATGATTCCTAAACCCTTTCTCCGATTTGGACGTGAAAACTCTCATATTGCAGCTGGGAGTGTGCACTTTCAGCCCATATTATATATATAATTGTATTTCTGAACATGTTTTTGTAAACAGCTAAAATAACAAAACTTGTGTCACTGTCCAAATATTTCTGGACCTAACTGTATGTGCTCTGTATGTCTTCTGTATAATCATATACACTATGTGTGTGTGTGTATATGTTCAGTGTATACAAAATGTTAGATTGTAATAATTTTCTAGGAGAAATACTTCATTTTTTTGTAACAATTTCAAGGGTGCCAACACTTTCGAGCATGAATGTAAGTGTATAACATACAGTGATTGTGTTATATACTGTGTGTATGTAGTTATCCATTTATAAATTCCAGCTGCACAGACAGAAGTTCATAGATGTAAACAGGTCGGCAATCAACCAATGAACATTAAACAATCAAACAATAATACATTTTGCTCATTCACCGGGTGATTGAACTGTTTATGGCAAAATAACAGTCCTTTTTCTCAGCAGCACATCACCCGGTGTACAATGAAGATGTGCTAATAATGTGATATCTATGGGGACAGATTGTTCTATTAGTGATTGTTTTGTGCCCATCATTCATCGTCAACCTATGTAAAGAGGCCGGATGCAAGGGACGAATGACATTGACGTGTCGCTCAATCTCATTTTAATGGCCTGAACTCAGAACATGTACCGTAAATGTAACCTAAATGTTTAAGTGTGATGGTGCAATATGTGAACATTTAGGGCCCCACTTTATACTTTTGCCCAGATCTCCACTTTGTCTAAAACAGTCCTTGCTGGTTTCTTCAAACAAACTTATAGAAAGGGATCTATCAGTCTATCTAATCAAGGAGAACCTGCCTCTTGGACTTATCTCCTAAATCCTGGCCAAGCTGGGGCATTTTAGAGTGAAACTTGAACGTTTGTAAGGCTGGAGTCAAACTTGAGAGTGAATCGCGCGAGTCTCGCATGGCATCACCCGGAAGGTTCGCACACTCTCTAGACAGGAGCATCTCAGCTGCATAAAAAGCTAACCCGCTCCTGTCCGGTGAGTGTGTGGCCATGCCAGGTGATGCCATGCGAGACTCGCCTGAGTAACTCGCAAATGTGACTCCAGCCTAATGCTGGTCTCTGGTTGCTGCTTGTTAATGCAGCAAGAATCAGCAGACACCTTGCCTTTAAATGAATTCTACAGTATTCATTTCCTTTCATTACACAGATATATTGCAGTGTATTTAGCATGTCAATATTTGAAACGAGAAGAATGAGACAATCTGCATAATTGCATTATATGTATTTTAGAGACATTTATGAAACTGAGTAAAAAAAAAATAAACCATGGCATTATCCATATTTAGGTTAAATCAATTTTAATTAAAAACTGGAGTAGAATTTGTTATTCTTACCATGGCCAACACCAAAGTTTTTCTTTCTACTCTTTTTCATTATTATCCCTCTTTACTTTGCAGCAGGAACGTGTTTAGCAATTCAGATTGTTTGTAGGTGGTATACTTTTAGAGTAAACATAGATACACTGTCTATTGTCATTTAGGCTAAGTTCACATGTCCTGTAATCTTCCGCTATATCGGATTTGTTGGGAAACTGATTTTTGCTGGATTTTTTTTTTAACATGGGAGTCTATGGACAACGGATCTGTTAACAGATTGCTATTTAGACATTCATTGTACTTGCATGTAATGGATCCGTTGTTTTCTTAACGTATCCAATAAACAATATAACAATAAGTAGCCATCCATTAACAGATCCATTACAAATGGTCAATAAATAGCAATCCTTTAAAGGATCCATTGTCCATAGACTCCAAATGTTAAAAACGGATCTGGCCAACATCCGTTATTTAACAACGGACAAAAAAGTTGTCTTTGCACCACTTTTTTGCAAACGACTCTCTAACGGATGACTACAGGACATGTGAACCCAGTCTTAGACGCATCATTTACAACACTGTGCTTATAGTATCAAAGTCTTTGGTTATCTGAGTGCTGGGCAGTGACTTCAGGTATTCGAGGTGTCTTCTGGCATCTTCTTGGTTGTGTCTCACATAATAAACCACATAGGTTATAACCATAGTAAACCAGCCAAACATAGTAATAAACATGGCCACATCAGTGGTCCTATGATGGATATTGCAAAAATTAATGCCCGAGTCTAGAACTTGGATTAAAGGTTTACCCACATATTCCTCCTGTACTGACGTCTGGCAGGAAATGTCATTAACTGTGTCTGGGTCCAGGTTCAGTTCCCTCAGCATCTCCTGGAGAGAGCAGTCACAATGTAAAGGATTATTAGAAAGGCGAATTTTGCCTTTCAAATTGGCCAATGCTTCCTTGGGGATACTTTGAATCTGGTTTCCAGACAAATCTAGAAGCCTCAAACCATCAGTAAGTCCTTTAAAAGCTGATAGTTCAATTTTCTCAATTGAGTTCCGGGAAAGGTCCAGTTCTTGGAGATTACTGAGGTCCTTAAATGCATTGTTGGGTACCTGTTGAATCTTGTTTGCATCAAGCTTTAAGGAAACTGTGTCCATGGGAAGGTCTATTGGTATTTCCTCTAGGTTTTGTGAACTACATTGGACCACCATGTTTCCATTATTATCTGAGCACTGACAGCTTTTGGGGCAAGATACGATGAATTGGAGGTGGAAAAAGAGCAGCAGAAGTCCTCGGTTAAATATAAAGTCTGTACACTTAGATGTCTGCTCTGCAGGGTGCATCTTATAGAGGTGCACATACATTGGATAGGATATTACCTCTAAAGGTTTCCTCTGAAAAACGCACACTTAAGTCATGCTTGGATATAACTGTGCAGCCAACCCAGTAGGAATCCTTCCTTCAGTTGCAATCAAGAATACTTATTTTCTGCAACCGCCTGTAAAATAAAAAGGAAATATCATAATCGACTTCAGTTTTATGCCCCATGTCAACAATGCATGCAGAACATTATACAAGTCTATACATAATATCAAACGCATGTGTCTCCGGCTGCCACCGCTATAAACCTAAAATACAACGCTCAATTTAAGAGCAATCTGTATGCTGCAATGGGACTATTCATCTAAGGAACATCTAAGGACACAGAAATGCTCTTGTTTATATTGCTTTAGTAATATGATGAACAGAGAAGTATGAAATAGGAAAAAAACAATGAAAATGTCAAGCAAAAAATGTAGGACTCCTAAGATTTGGTTTCAAAATACATGGTCGTCCGTGTCTAGAATAGTTTTACAGAGAAATTGGCAATAAAAAAAAAAAATCTACACAGCTTCAAATGCTGTAAAAAAAAATCTCCAGACATAGTATCATTATCAAACATCCTTTTCTCCTGGAACAACATCTTCCCTGGAAATAAATAATGGCAGAGATACTATTCAATGGTTAAGAAATTCACTTTTTTCTCTGAAGATGACCAAAAAGCTTTAAAAATGCTATGTAATGTTAAGAAAACATTTCAGTCCACCTTGGACAGTTCCATCAGAAACCCAGAATATTCTAGAGTGGACCCTTTATACGTAGAAAGACCACAGTGCCGTCTAAGGGGCACTTTGCACACTGCGACATCGCAGGTGCGATGTCGGTGGGGTCAAATTGAAAATGACGCACTTCCGGCATCGCATGTGACATCGCAGTGTGTAAAGGCTGGATGATACGATTAACGAGCGCAAAAGCGTCGTAATCGTATCATCGGTACAGCGTCGGCGTAATTCATAATTACGCTGACGCAATGGTCCGATGTTGTTCCTCGCTCCTGCAGCCGCACACATCGCTGTGTGTGAAGTTGCAGGAGCGAGGAACGTCTCCTACCGGCCTCACTGCGGCTTCCGTAGGATATGCGGAAGGAAGGAGGTGGGCAGGATGTTTACATCCTGCTCATCTCCGCCCCTCCGCTCTGATTGGCCGCCTGCCGTGTGACGTCGCAGTGACGCCGCACGACCCGCCCCCTTAACAAGGAGGCGGGTCGCCGGCCACAGGGACGTCGCACGGCAGGTGAGTGTGTGTGTGAAGCTGGCGTAGCGATAACTTTCGCTACGCCAGCTATCACCACATATCGCTGCTGCGACGGGGGCGGGCACTATCGCACTCGGCATCGCAGCATCGGCCTGCGATGTCGTAGTGTGCAAAGCCCGCCTAAGGCTATGTTCAGACATGGCAGATAAGTCGTGGATTTATGGCAGAGGTGTATCTAGGCTTTCCAGCACCCGGGGCAAGAATTCAATTTGGCGCCCCCCCATGTGACCATTTATATGTGATTTGCACACTTAGTCACGTGATGACGAGCTGCTCTTAATAATTCTCTCAAAATTCAAAGAGAAACATAGGGAGAAAAGCTAATTGTCTCATGCAAGTATGAAAATCACATATGAGTGGAAAGGCCATGTGGTGTCTGCTGGAACCAGCGAGCAGAGCTGAATCCTGACAGGCAGTATATTACATGCTTTTAGGATTGGGCTACACTGTTTAATTTTATAAGTAAAGGGCTTCTCCAGGTTTGAGATAAAAATCTGCAGTCACTCTATGTGTCACTCTATGTGACTGCAGACTTCTGAATTCTCACACTGCACACTGTCAGGATTCTCTGGTGCCAGCGGTGAGTGGGAGGTCACAAAACTGCAAGTATGTGATTTACATGCATGTGGTCACGTGCAGACTAGACATGAATAAAAATGAATTGAGTAAGGCCGGACACATCTAGTCAGAATGTGGCCATAAATATAAAAATCTCATACTTGCGCTCATATGACCGTCCACTCTCATCACCGGCATCGGAGAATCCTAAAAGTGTGTAAGCACTGTGAGAATTCAGAAGCCTGCAGTCACCTAGAGAGACTGGAAACTTTCATCTCAAACCTGGACAAGACTTTACTTATACAGTTAAGCAGTGTAGCCCAATTCTAAGTAAAGGGGTTGTCCAATCTTACAATTTATGTATTGTTACTAGTACATAGGATCAGAACTAGTAACAGCACCAGAACCACCAGAGGTACAGAAATACATAATTAGAACCCCTATCAATACAGAAACACAGCATCACAACCACCAGCAATGCAGAAATTCATCCATATAACCCCATAAGTTTAGAAACACAGCATCAAAACCCATATCAGTACAGAAATACATCATCAAAACCACAAGAATGGTAAATCAATTGTAATGTTAGGTCAGACACACAGACATTTGTATTGCAGAAATCTACAACTTCCAGTACATCCTTACAGGGAATTTGTCACCAGGACTTTAACACCTAATCTGAGAGCAGCGTAATGTAGGGGCAGAGATCCTGATTCAAGCGTTGTGTCACTTACTGTGCTGCTTAGTGTAGTTTTGATAAAATCACTGTTTAATCAGCAGTAGATTATCATTACAGGACTGCTTGGCATGCTGCCAGGTAGTCCAGCATATTCATGAGCTCTGTATAACTGCTAGATCTGCAGCAGAAAAAACATTGATTTTATCAAAATGACAGCAAAGAGCTCAGTAAGTGACACATCGCTGGAATCAGGGTCTGTCTCTACATTATGCTGCTCTTAGATGGGGGAGCAAAAACCTGGTGACAGATTCCTTTTAACAATGGTAAGGAGATACTTGGGAGTTATCAGTCATCATCAGACTGAGGACAATACAGGAACTACAATAAGGCCTCTGTTCCACTTGAGTTTTCCACGGACGAGTGAAATCCGATAAAACATCGAATTGCACTCGCACCAGTGTAAAATGATGGGGCAGTGTCCATCTGCAATTGATTTTTCATGATATATTGGCATGAAAAAAGAATTGCAGCATGCTGCGAGTGTCTGAGAGTCTCAGCTCACACGCCCATACAGGTCTACGGGAGCGTGTGAAACATCGCACTGCACTTGGATGTCATCAGAGTGCAGTATGATGTACGCAGAGACAGGCCGTGGAGAAGAGGGAGAATTACTCCCTCCGTTTCTCTTGACCGAAGCTGTGATCTGATTGCAAGATTGGATCACAGCCGCATGACACTTGATCATTAGCATATCGCATCTGATGCTCTCGCATGGGAAGCAATGCGCAAGTGGGACTGAGGCCTAATGATCAGAATTAGTCAGTATCACAAATAAAGGCTGGAGTCACATTAACGTATGGCATCCAATGCGAGTGCAATGGATGCGATATGCTAATGACCCTCGGCTCAGGCTCTACTGCGAGCATGAGACGAGTGTCATGCAACTGTGACCTGATCTTGCGATACATGCACACACAGACACATTACAGATATTATTAATATGGGGAAGCCAGCAGCAGCGTCACTCACCTCCCCCGCTTTTCTCCGTCCAGCTCCTCCTCGGCATGTGGCTGTGCCGCTCTGATTGGTGGCCATGACTAACAGACATGGCCACACACAGAGCACACTGACACTGCTGTATATATATATCACTGGAGAGGCTGGGGAAGTACAGCTCTAGAGGGGGGTATTCAGATCTGAGGTGGTATACAGCACTGGGGTGGGGGACGTACAACTCTGGGGGGTAAATAGCACTGGAGTGGGGGACGTACAGCTCTGGGGGGGTATATAGCACTGGGGTGGGGGACATATAGCTCTGGGGGGTATACAGCTCTGGGGTGGTATACTGCACTGGAGTGGGGGGACATACAGCTCTGGGGTCATACAGCACTGGAGTGGAGGACAAACAGCTCAGGGGGGTATATGTGGCGCCCCTGACCTGGTCAGGCACCACAGAGTATTGCACCCATGCGGGGACAATGCCTCCAGGTAATCTCCAAAGGCCAGGATGAGGTGCACACACAAACACATAGTGACCAGGTCTCCCACATCACTAGAGGGGACCCTTGGGTAGCCAGTAGGGGTTAACTTTCAATTCCCAGCAAGGGGTGTGCTCCGAGGCTGGTTGCTAGGAAACAGGGCAGAGAGGAAGTGAAAAGGTCGGGAGCTGAAGGTTGAGGTGCGTGGAAGGGAGCAGAGGGGCTCTCGTGTAAGACAGGTCCTGAGGAGTGCAGTAGCTGAAAGCGGGGGAGAAAGGGCACCGTGGGTCGGCCTGAAAGACATCCAGAGAGAGGGGTGGCTGAGTACGGAGATCCTGGTATCCGAGCACGCAAGGGGAAACAGATCCCCAGTACGGGCAGCAAATCATCCAGAGCTGCTTAACCTACAGGTGGGGGGGGTACTTCATGCCCTCACCACGACTACACAGAGCTCGAGCCAAGCAGCAATCACCAGGCCCATAAGGGGACAGGGCCAGAAACCATCCCACCAAGGCCACGCTGCCGGCAGACGGGCCAGAGAGAGGGGAGCAGAGTAGTAACAGCTTCCCTGGAGGAGTCCTACCACGCTTCAGGCAAGGGATCCTCCCAAACAGAAAGAGTGCAAGGAGGGCGAGTGGACAGCTACCCTCAGAACGGCCTCTGGGAATTCCTGGTTCCACCTGGTTATCACAGTGTCGCCCGGGCATCTCACCGTGACCTCTAAACAGTGAGTAAACACGTTAAAAGACTACTTGGACTGTGTTTGAGTCATTCTGCGACCTGTGGTCCCACACACATACACAGGGGCCTGGGGCTTGCCTCACTCTCAGGAGGCTACTATACTGACTGCACCCACCATCAGCCCCAGGCATCCCTTAACCTGCAGTGGTGGTCCTCACTGACCGCAATTCTGAGAGTGGCGTCACGGCAAATCCCAAAACGAAGGTTCCCTACCTGTGACCCGACCGTTCCATCCCGTGGAGTCCCTAAGGGTAATACCCTGCTGCACCGCACCTGAAGGGCTCTACATATACACCACTGGAGTGGGGGACAAACAGCTCTGAGGGTATACAGCACTGGACTGGGGGACAAAGAGCTCTGAGGGTATACAGCACTGGACTGGGGTACAAACAGCTCTGGGGGGTATACAGCACTATGGTGGGGGGAGATACAGCTGTGGGGGTAACAGAGTTCTGGTGGGTATACAGCACTGGGATCAGGGGACAGACAGTTCTGAGGGGTATACAGCACTGGGGTCAGGGGATAGACAGTTTTGGGGGCATACAGCACTGGGGTCAGGGGACAGACAGTTCTGAGGGGTATACAGCACTGGGGTGGGGTGAATAGACAGTTTTGGAGTTATATAGCACTTGGGTGGGGTGAATAGACAGCTCTGGGGGTATACAGCACTGGGGTGTGGTGAATAGAGAGTTCTGGGGGTATATAGCACTGGGGTGGGCTGAATAGAGAGTTCTTGGGGTATATAGCATTGGGGTGGAGTGATTAGAGTTCTGGGGGTATATAGCACTGGGATGAGGTTAGCAGACAGTTCTGGGGGTATACAGCACTGGGGTGGGGTGAACAGACAGTTCTAAGGTTATATAGCATTGGGGTGGAGTGATTAGAGTTCTAGGGGTATATACCACTGGGGTGGGGTTAATAGACAGTTCTGGGGGTATATACCACTGGGGTGGGGTTAATAGACAGTTCTGGTGGTATATAGCACTGGGGTGGGGTTAATAGACAGTTCTGGGGGTATATAGTACTGGGGTGGGGTGAATAGACAGTTCTGGGGGTACATACCACTGGGGTGGGGTTAATAGACAGTTCTGGGTTATATAGCACTGGGTGGCGGGGACAGGACATACAGCTCAGCGTGAAGTTGATGCTTTGGCTCCTGTCTGACAGTGTCTTCATCTGTGGGTTGAGCCTAGAATGTATGGGCTCCTTCCAAGTTAGTGGGTGTGACCATCTTCATGACAAGTCATACCTGGAAGGAACTCGTACATTCTAGCATCTACCTTTTCTATTGGACGCAGTGCACGCTGCGTGATAGCTCCGCCCACAGATGACTGCATTCAGGTGTGGATGTAAGAGCCATCAGCCAGGGATGTGCGGCTGCCGACATGTTCGCTGCGGGTCCTGGAACTCGGCCCGGGGCCCGCAGCATACATCACCGCCCTTGCTGAAAAGTGCTGACGCCGTCCCTGGTCGCTAAGAGTGCTGCATCAGTCGGCCCGACAGCGCCCCCCTGACACTGCGCCCGGGGCACATGCCCCGCCAGCCCCCCCCAGATACGCCTCTGATTTATGGTATAAAATCCTTGCTAGAAAGCGTCAAAATATTATAGTTAAAAAATGTACTTTTTTTTTTTCTTCAAAACTTATAGACATAGAAGGAAAATAGTTCAATTTCATTCCATACTTAATTAGAGCATTCTAATATCTTACAAAATAACTACAGATTTTCTCTACAGGTTTCATTCTTTGAAAAAATCATGACAATCATGGTTGTTTTCTCAGCCAAAGGCATTGGATACTTGACCAGTATCGATGGTGGTCTCAGTGCCGAGCTATATATGAGTATCCTACAAGACGAGTTTGTACACTTGATTACTATGGGTATGTAAAGGACGTCATAATGGTCCAGCAGGACAACAACCAGAAGAATACGTTGAGATTGGCAAAAAAATAGTTCTATGCTTTAGAGGTGCTGGTTTGGCCTCCACAGTCCTCAGACCTCAACTCAATTGAACACTTGTGGGTAGAGTTGAATAAAAAGCTGTATACATACGGTACCTAAGTGAGACGACCAGTATGCACCAACATTGGGAAAGTGTAAAAAAGATCGGGGATCAGATTTCAGTTGAGATATGCTTGAATCTGATGGACAGCATGCCCAGAAGGATGGGGGCAGTGTTCAAAGCTAAAGGGGGATTTACAAAATACTAACAAAATAATTAAAATATAGATTTTTAGGAGCAAAAGAGTAACAATGCAGTGACATGACAAGAATCTGCATAACTAATCATATGCTAAATAGATGCAAGTCAAATGTACGTATGAGAAAGCCAAGATGATTGTCTATAAAAGGAAATCAGCTTCATATTTGAAACTGTAGTGGATGGTGAGATATGGAGCCTGAAAATCAAAAATTCAAAACATACACGGTGCGGCATCACACTGTGATTAATGAATACATGAACTCCACTATTGCTGTAAACATTAAAACGTAAGGAACTTAGCAGTTTTTTTTTTATCAAAGAGCACAAAAGCCTCCAACCATGTCAAGATGTGTCTAAATATGGCTGGTCCCTAAACACTATTGTCCTACCTCTCCATGTGCTAAACCAGCTTCATCTGCATGTGGAGTGAAAAGTGAACCAGGTATAGCTCACAATCAAAACCTTGTCTGGGAAAAATGGGTGGATAAGGGGGCTATGTCCTGGAGGGGGCTTCAACTCCCAATATGTACTACAAGAAAGAGGACCCGCATACCTTTAGTATTAAATTACTATACAAGTGTAAAAATACGCTTTGTGGCCAATATACAATTATATACTGTATATACACAATGTGTCAGTACATTGCAATTCATGAATACATGAACTCCAACATTAAAAATATAACAATGATACAAAGACGGAGAAAACCGCTCACCACTGTAGAGACAAGCCTGTATGAGTCCTCCAGGTAAATCATATGGTCTAGCATGGATCATGGCAGCAAGCTGAAAAGACAATGGAACAGAGCAATGGAAAAGATCCAGCTGGACTCCAATGGATAAATAAAAAATCCTTCTTTATTTCATCTTGATTAAAAAATATCCATATTGCAAGTAATGACACCGGCTTGTACACACTGATAGATGGCAGATATATACCACACTACGCGTTTCGGCGGGATGCCTTCTTCAGGTCATAGCAAAGCATAGCATGTGCCCATCTGTAGTAATAGCATGACCTGAAGAAGGCGTCCCGCCGAAACGCGTAGTGTGGTATATATCTGCCATCTATCAGTGTGTACAAGCCGGTGTCATTACATGCTACATGGATATTTTTTAATCAAGATGAAATAAAGAAGGATTTTTTATTTATCTGTTGGAGTCCAGCTGGATCTTTTCCATTGCTCTGTTCCATTAAAAATGTTTGGTACTTAGCATTTTTTCATCAAAGTTTACAAAAGCCATCCGACCATGTCAAAGTGTACCTAAATATGGATGATCCTTGCAGTAATGGTTTGTCATATGGAGAGGTAGGACATTGGTATTAGGCACTATCCATAGTTAAGTACACCTTGACATGGTTGGGTGGCTTTTGTGCTCTTTGATTAAAAAAACGCTCACCAAGTACTTTACATTTTTAATGTTTATAGCAATACTAGCTGTAGTACCCGGGCGTTGCCCAGGATAGTAACTATCTCTCTTCGAGTTTCTGACTGTCTCTGTCTGTCTGTCTCTGTGTGTCTGTCTCTGTCTGTATCAGTTTCTCTGTGTGTCTCTCTATCAGTCTCTCTGTCTGTCTCTCTATATCTTATTACCTCACACATCAGCTTTTATGCTAACAGTTTATTTTGTTCCTATAGTAACCACTGACAGTTGCTATTAATAGCCCGTATCTCTCAGCTCCATTCAGATTAATGGAGACAGGATTTTGGAGACTAACTGTAAAGCGCGGGGTTAAATTTTCGCATTCAAACATAGTCTGTGATGTTCCCTGAGTCACATGAGGCGTCTGTTCAAAATTTCATGATTGTAAATGCGACGGTGCGGATTCCTTTAGTGGACATACACACACACATACATACACACATACACTCAGCTTTATATATTAGATTGGAGTTCATGTTTTTATTCATTGCAGTGAGCTGTAGCATTAACTATGTATAGTCATATCTTAATGGCCAAAAGTGTTGGCACCCTTAAAATCGTTCCAGAAAATTATTGCAATTATACATTTTGTTATACACATCAAAATTTACTCTGTGTGTATTGGAACAACGTAACAAAAACTGTGAAAAAAGTCAAATTGGACATAATTTTACACAAAACACTAAAAATGGGATGGACAAAATTGTTGGGACCTTTTCAAAATTGTGAGTAAACAACTTTTTTTCAAGCATATAATGCTCATTCAAACTCACCTGTGGCAAGTTACAGGTGTGGGCAATATGAAAATCACACCTAAAACCAGATAAAAAGAGAAGTTGATGCAATCTTTGCATTGTGTGTCTGTGTGTGCCATACTAAGCATGGAGAACAGAAAAAGAAGATGAGAACAGAAGATTACCAAAGGATTTTGGATCGCAATGTAGTGCCCAGTGTCAGAAAGCTGGGTTTGCGTCCTAGGTTATGGGTCTTCAGCTGGACAATGACCCCAATTATACTTCAAGAATCACCAGAAATGGATGGAAACAAAGTGTTGAAGAGTTCTGAAGTGATAGCAATGAGTCCGGATCTAAATCCCATTGACACCAGTGGAGAGATCTTAAAATTGCTGTTGGGAGAAGGCGCCTTCACCTACGAGAGACCAGGAGCAGTTTCCAAAAGAAGAGTGGTCCAACATTCCACATGAGAAGTGAAAGAAGCTTGATCATGGTTATAGGAAGCGATTGATTGCAGTTACCGTATTTAATCCAAAGGTGTGCAACCAAATATTAAGTTGAGGGTGCCAACAATTTTCTCCAGCCCATTTTTGGGGGTTTTGGGTGAAATTATGTCCTATTTACGTTTTATTTCTTTTTTTATTTGTGTTGTTCCAATACACACAAAGGAAATAAACATGAGTATAACAAAATATGTGTAATTGCAATAATTTTCTGGGAGCAATACTTCATTTTCTGGAACAATTTCAAGGGTACCAACCCTGTCAGCCATAGCTCAGCTCTCCTGTCCACAAAATGGCTACATATGGAGGAGCATGAGACCAGATCTGTCCATCAGCTTCATCCATAAAACCTGCACATGAGAAAGTTGTTTTGTTTTTCAATCGGAGGATGCTGATGGACAGCTCTGGTTACTTGCTCCTACATCTACGTCAATTCTGATAACAGATGTGCTGTGCCGTCTATGAGGAATAGTACACCTAAAAGTACATTAGGAGAATTCATAATACTTACATATTAGTAAGTGCCAAAAAATCATGTCCAAAACAAATCTGAAAAGAGAAAGATAAAGTGGCCAAACCCTTTCACCTATTATCTAGAAATTGTACATGAAATAGCAGATACCACACAGCAATTTTTGCAAGATTATACTGTGCGTAAGACGAAAAATAGAATGGAATGAGCTACAAAAGGGATTTGCTAAATATGTGTAGTAAATAACGTATTTTTGTTTTCTAAGATAGCTACCATATATACTCGAGTATAAGCCAAGTTTTTTAGACCATTTTTTTATGCTGAATACGCCCCTGTTGGCTTATACTCGAGTGAAGTTCCCACAAAAAAATTATTCTCACCCGTCCTCCGTTCCTGTGGTGTCCTCTAACCTGATTGTTGTGGACCGCAGGCACATACCTCCATGATCGCATCTGGTTGAGGAGCCACCGCTGACATTTGCCAATATTACTTTACTTCAGTTGAATGCTTTTCGCCGCCGCAAAGCATTCAATTGCAGTAAATTGCTGAAGGCAGCGGCAGCCCTGGCTGCAATCATGGAGGGGTCTATGTGCCTGCTGTCCTCAAAAAGCACCCCTCAATGATCAGGGCCGTGGCTGCTGCTGCTGTCGTCAGTGATTCACTGCAATTGAATGGTTTGCGGTGCCACCGAGGATTCAACTGAAGTAAAGCGGCAGACAGCAGCGGTGGCTCCTGCACTGGACGCGATCATGGAGGGCATGATTTCCTGCCAGCATTGAGAAACCTGTGATGGTGTCTCCGCAGTATTCTTGTTTTGCATATTTTCACAGTGGGCCTTGTTCTAGTGTCACTGCGTTGAGAAACACATGATGGTGTCTCCGCGGTGTTGGATGTTGATCTCCCTGAGGTCAACCATCCTTACCTATGTAGTATTCTACTAGGCATTGCTCCCACTAGCCAGTTTCCTACTCCACACTGATGAGGGGCAAATACCCCGAAACAGATGTCTGTGGATGGATACCATGTTTTGGTATAGGCGGTTTCCTTGACTGGAGACTACCCTTCCCGTGGTTGTTACTTCCCGGTGAAAGACCTGGCTAGTTTCCTGCCAGCATTGAGAAACATGTGATGGTGTCTCTGTGGTATTCTTGTTTTGCATATTTTCCCAAGGGGCCTTGTTCTAGTGTCACTGCGTTGAGAAACACGTGATGGTTTCTTCGCGGTGTTGGATGTTGATCTCCCCGAGGTCAACCATCCTTACTTATGTAGCGATCATGAAGGGGTCTATGTGCAGTCCGCAAAAAGCAGGTAAGGTAAGAGGACATCGCAGGAATGGAGTACAGGTGAGAATATTTTTTTGTGTGTGCATGTGAACAACGGCATAATAGGGGACAAGAAGGGGACCAGAATGAGGACATTACTAAAGGATGGGCACAATACTACAGGATGGGGCACAAGCATGGGGCACATTACTACAGGATGGGCACATTACTACAGGATGGAGACAAGGATGGGGCACATTACTACAGGGTGGGCACATTACTAAAGGATGGGGCACATTACTACAGATGGGCACATTACTACATGATTGGGCACATTACTACAGGATGGGCACATTACTACAGGATGGGGCACAAGGATGGGCACATTACTAAAGGATGGGGCACATTACTACAGAAGACAAGAATGGGGCACCTTACTACAAGGAGGGACAAGGATGTGGCACACTACATTTTATTGGTATCTATTTTTAGTTTTTAAATTTACCAGTAGCTGCTGCATTTCCCATCCTAGGCATATACTCGAGTCAATAGGTTTTCCCAGTTTTTTGTGGTAAAATTAGGGGCCTTGGTCGGCTTATATTTAAGTATATACGGTATATTGACAAATAAACTCACATTTTTGCAATATAGCATCTCTTCAAAGAATGTCTATAAGAAAATTATAATGAAATATGCCTTTGTGTAGACTCCACTATTGCTTATCTGAAGACATTCTGGGTATCCAATTATGCAGTTGGGTCCTGTTGGTTGTAAAATTTTCTACATATTCATGTTTTCTTACATGGTGTGAAAATGTTTTTTATAGTTGTAAATATCGAAAATATTTATTGCAAAACTACAACATACTTTAAGGGTTAAAAACAAAATGACCGTCTTTAAGCCATAAGTGCTGGATCTTTACCTTGGATCATGTGTGGATATACTTCGCGATTCATCAGTGTTTTTTTTCCTAAAAACTGGCATACCATAAAACCTGTATAAAGTCACAAATTTTGGGTTCAAGACTGAGTTTTGGGCAGCTTCCTCAAAATGGGTGGAGCTGGGGAACAGCCATGGCAGGATAATGGGTGGCTATGTCTGCCCATTAGGTTCATCAATAGTGGCGACGATTCCTACTCCAGAATTGTTACTTCAGTCCCAATCTGGAGTAACATTTCCATCAAGGCTCAATAATGCACCATTTTCTACCCCTATTTGTTTTTTCCCAAATCCCCCCCCCCCCCAAAAAAAAATCCATTGCAAAAACATTTGCATATTTAAATATAACATTGGAGGGATATAGCAGCACTGTACGGGCTCATAGAGTTCCGCTGGTTCTGCATTATAGAACATCGTACATTAGGTTGGGATTTTTCTCTAAGAAAGTCTAAATAAGCATAAATAGTAATGAAATTGGCATTACTACAAAAAAAAGTGTGAAATTTGAGAATTTGTATTTAATTGATTAAACACTTTTGAAATAAAAATGAAATTAGTAACATATGTAGTTTTGCCTTGGTGACCTATACAGTATGTGGCATTGTAAAATATATCTATTTTTTTAGCTTCTTTTGTAGCAAAGTCCCTTTATTCCTTGGCTTGCCTGTCTAAATATAGCACCCTTTAACTCTGCTGGAAAATCAGTATAATACCAATTAAGGCCATTTTGCCTTTCCCGGGGTTCTCTGGTCATTTGTATTCTGTGAGATTCTTAGCGCCACTCACTGTCTCTTACATCTGTTCTGCTGCAGCGTCTCTTTAGAAAAGTCTCTGGCTGTTGCCGTGTGATGTGCGGCTTCTCTATGAAATCCCGAGGCTGAAAGGAGCTCATTTCATTAAAAATTTCTTGTCAGATGCTGTTTAAACAAACTCATTATAGGCAGCAAAACACTTCCTATTCTGCAGCCTTTCATGTGTGTGATATAATCCAGGAATAATAAACCAGGATTAGTTATATGGAATTCATTATATATATTTTTTAATTTTTATGTAAAATATTTTTACGCAGTGAATAACAAGCAAACGAACAAGGATAAGGTAATGATTGTGCGTAGATCACTGCCCTTAAAGTAGGGCTAGACAAAAAGAAGCCAATGGGTCACATCCGGCGCTCTAGCTGTTCAAGTCCAGCCCGCGAACCGAGACAGCCAAGGGGCTCAAAACAGTGGATCGCGGGCAGTGCTACACTCTGCTCAGACTGCCAGCCGCCGCTGCCAGCCACCCTATGTTACTGGCTGCTATCTGCATCCTGTAAATAGCGGTGACTAGACTGGTGGGGGCCCCTTCTTCCACCAATCAGCTTGTGAGACAGCTGTGAGGAGAATGGTCAGTGCAGAAGACCACCGGGGAAATTGTAGCAAGGTGAGTATGTGGTTTTTTTTTCATATGTGTATGAGCACATACTGTATATAGGGGGCTATGTGGGGCTCATGTATATAGGAAGCTATGTGAAGGGTAATAGAATATATGAGGCAATGTGGGGCTCAGAAAGTATAAAGGAGGCTATGTTGGAGCTAATAATGTATATACGAGGCTATGTGGGGCTCATAAAGTATATAGAAGGCTAGGTGGGGGCTAATAATGTATATAAGAGGCTACGTGGAGCTCATAAAGTATATAGGAGTCTATGTTGGGGCCAATAATGTATATAGAAGGGTATGTAGGGCTCATAAAGTATATAGGAGGCTAGGTGGGGGCTAATAAGATATATAGAAGGCTATATGAGGCTCATAAATTTATACAGAAGGCTATTTGGGACTCAAAATGTATATAGGAGGCTATGTAGTGCTCGTAAAAGTATATAGGAGGCTATTTGGGGCTCAAAATTTATATATCAGGCTATGCGGGGCTCATAATATATATATCAGGGCTCAAACAGTATTTCAAAGGCTCATACTGTATATAGAGGTGTCAAAACCAGAAAAAAAAGTCTTACCAGTCTTCATATGGAAGTAGTATTCACCGTACAGTGCAAGGAGGCATGTGTGTCGGCAGCAATCATTAATGAATGAAAAAGGGTGGTGGCATCCAGCATCAATATCCAGGAAGGTAATATATTACCTTTCTAGATGTTGCTGGATATCGTCACCCTTTTCCTGTATATAGATGGGTTTTGTGGGGCTTATACTGCATATAGAGGGCTATGTGAGGACTCATACAGTAAATGGGGAACTATGTGAGAGAGCTATGCAGGGGGCTCGTGCTGTATATAAGGTGTTAGGTGGAGGCTCATACTGTATGTTGGGGGTTGTGTTGGGCTCATACAGTATATTGGGGGCTGTGTGTGGGATCACAAGATATATAGTTGCATGTTAGGATACTTAATTGTGCTCGCACGACCGCCCATCCTCACAACCGTCGGAAAAGGGGATATTTACAAGAGAGATTGTTTGTGACGCCACCCGTGGGTTGCGGTGAGGGATGTTGGCACTGCCACTGACGGCTGATGGGGAGCCCAGGGCTGATGGAGCAGCGGGGCAGCAAGATGGGATCCCCTCCACAGGTAGGGGAGGTGCAGTCCCGGGGCCCGGGGGGTCGAACACGGGAGTGATGGCTGCTGGAGGTGGCGCGCCAGACCGGACTGGGGGACAGTGGTGTACTCTCACAGTTCAATAACTTCACACAAGTCCAGTAGTAAACCAAGTTGCCAGTGGCCGGCTGCCCGTGGAGGGTGCATTCTGGTCTTGCACCCAGATTGATGAACAGATATCACTTCCTCCTGCACTTTGTGTTTCCTTCTCTTCTGGACAACTTTGCATGGTCAGAGAAGGCCACTCCCGGTTCCATTTGTGTTGGGAGCTGTGGCCCTCGAAAGCTGACCCTTGGGATTTCAGTGGGTTCTTGGCGGACACCCTATCCCACGCGTTGGGCTTCCGTTTCGCTCTATCTGGGCAGTAATTTGGGACAATGTCTGGAACCTTGTCCCCAGCTGGTCAATTGGAGAGGGACTTGCAACCTTCCTCGCCCTAGGGTCCAGGCACCCCGACTGTGCACAGCCTCCGGAACAGATTCCCGCTGTCGGTACCGGCAGGCTACAACTCTGCCCCGGTCCACTTTAGATCTCCCGCAACCAGATCTCTGTCGCCTGTGGCTCGGCTCACCGTCTGCCACCTAGCCAAGTAGTCAAAGGGCCACTACCCCTGACTACCACTGCACAGTTTGCACTTCAAACTCTCCACTCAACTCCTACTGACAACTGAGCTGAACTCAGACTTACACTTAACTGAACTGACAACTGGACTGGACTGACGTGTTCCCGCCTCTGACACCTCAGGACCCCTAGGTGGGCATTCTCATCCACCTGATCCCACCCACTGGTGTGTCCCTATTATCATGAGGGGGTGGCTAGGATTTAATGGCTGTGTGTTATACCTAAGTGCAGGTTTCTGATGGTAACAAGGAGAAGGTACACATCTGAGACTACCTGGTTTTGCTAGGGCGTCACAATTGCACTTACTATGTGGCACAAAAACAGTGCTCCTTTTAGTGCCCCTCATAATAATACCCACCACTGTGATCCTTACAAAGTAAAATGCCTCCTTTGTGCCATCTAAATAGTAAAATTGTTCCCTAGAAAATATGAATGCCTTGTGCAAATGCCTAAGAAAATAGTGCCCACATTTTGCCCCCTAGAAAGTAATAATGCCCCCTGGGTGCACTTTTGACAGTCACAATACCTTGAGTGGTCCTAAAACAATAAATCCCCACTTAACATTTAAAAGTAAACTCTGAATCCCCCCCACATACAGTAATATTATACACCATGTACAGTTCCCCTACACAGAGCATGATGTCCTCACAGCTCCCTATACACAATTAGATGGGGCATCAGCTCCCTGGGGTACAGTATGATGCCCCCACTGCTCCCCTATATAAATTGTGATGCAGCCACTGCTCCCCCATATACAGTATCATGGGCCTAAAGGTACCCTATACACAGTATGATGGCCTATTGGTCCCCATACACAACATGATGGGCCCACCACTCCCTTATACACAATATGGTGAACCTACAGCTTAACTATAAGGGGCATAAGTCCCTTGGCATCAGATATGTCATGTGATATGCAACATGATATATTATGGAGGTCATATGATAGGACACAACACACAGATGTTCTCGTGCACAGAAGGAAGGAGTCAGACAGTCGCGCAAGAATGGATTGAAAACATTCTGTTTACGATGCCACAACAAGTTTTTCCCTTTCATACAGTGCTAAATATAACTATAGATGATACTATGTAACAAGGGACAGAGCTGTACATACCAAGAGAAGACCCTATATGCCAATGGACTGTGCATCACATAGTAAGGGTAGGGGCACACGACTCTTTTCTCTCCATCTGAGAAAAATATTCCAATTATTCTGATCATCTGATCAGAGGTGGACCACAGTTTGATCAGAGTGGCATCAGTTTTTCTCCAAGGAGGAGAGAAAAAAAAGGTTCTCCATTTTGTCACTCTGTGAAAGTTGGACTGCACTCAGATGTCATGGGTATGAATGCTATCCGTGAAAACAATGGATAGCACTTGTCTAATATAATTGGTTGTGTGCATGAGCTCTAAATGAATTTCTTTTGCAAACAAAAATATTTATCCCATCATCTCTCTGCAAAAAGCTTCATTTACACAGAAAGCTTACACAGGTCTGCAAGGATAAAATTGTTTGAAGAGTAAGAGGTGATTTTATATACTTTTGATCACTGAACTCAGTAAAAATATTGAAAAAATTCCATACAGTACATTTTTTTCACAAACACTGACTCCATGGACTTTTTCTTGCACCATACTTTGACCCCTTTGCTTGACCTTTGTTGGATGTTTTTCATGGTACACAAGCAGAGAAAAGGAATTCCTTCCATACCTTTCTCAAGACTGTGCTCTAGTGTATTGCAGTGATGTTCCTGGGTTGATGGAAAAATGTAACATTAAGTACAATGTGAGCGAGTGGAGACTATTGATTCATCCCTCAAAAGTCTGAATGCTGCTACTGCACAATGTCAGCATTATGCTTCAGTGGCTGTAGATACAGGTAAAATATATATATATTTGTACCATGTTAGCTAGTAGAGATAAAAAATTGTTTAACAGAACTGAGAGTCCTCAGTGGTTGATATGTTTTAATGGCTAACTGAAAAGATGGTAATATTAGCAAGCTTTCGAAACTACGCAGGTCTCTTCATCAGTAATGTGATGAAGAGACCTGCATAGTCTCGAAAGCTTGCTATTATTACCATCTTTTCAGTTAGCCATTATAAGGTATCAACCACTGAGGACTCTCAGTTCTTTTAAACAATTTTTTATCAGTGCCAGTACGGCATTGAATGCACTTGATGGAAACCTATGAAAATGTAGACTATATTCTCAAGAAACGTAACTACGAGGATCCAGGATGGTCAATATGTGGTGATTTGAAAGTTCTTTACTCCTTGGCAGCAAGGAGGATACACAAATTACCCAAGCTTTTTGTATAAATAAGTCAGCCAATAAAGTTGGCCAATGAGACCATCTTTGCAACCTGGACTCAAGAACATAGTTGCGGAAAGTTTAGTTGATCCCACTAAAGTTCTCCTGGCACCAATCCACATTAAGCCTAGACTGACAAAGCAAGAAGGAGAGATGTTTAAGTACTTTATATACAGTATCACGTTTCAGGGACTGTCCAAAGCAAGACTGAAGGAAGGCATTTTTGTGGGTCCGGATATTCGGAAACTCATGAAGGATGATGTGGCCGAAACAAAAATGAAAGCTGATGAGAAAAGGGCTTGGGATTCTTTTAAAGAAGTCGTGAAGAAATTTCTCGGTAACAACAATGATCCAAAATTTAAGTCCTTCGTGGAAAACATGCTGGAACTTTTCAACGTCTTGTGTATTCTGATGAATTTGAAGTTATATTTGATACATTTCCATTTGGACTATTTTCCTGAAAACTTTGGTTCTGTTAGTGAAGAACAAGGAGAAAGATTTTATCAGTATATGAAGGAGATGGAACGACGATATGTGCGTGAGCTTGAAGTCTCATGTACAGAGAAAGCCTAAGGAGCCTTATTCTGAGACTCGTTCTGAGCCTTATTCTGACACGCCATAGGTTTACATTGTTAGGCTATGTGCCCACGCTGCGGATTTCGCGCGGATTTTGCGCGGATTTTGCCGCGGATTTGCCGCGGATTTCCCGAA
This sequence comes from Anomaloglossus baeobatrachus, assembly GCF_048569485.1. Classification (NCBI taxonomy): domain Eukaryota; kingdom Metazoa; phylum Chordata; class Amphibia; order Anura; family Aromobatidae; genus Anomaloglossus; species Anomaloglossus baeobatrachus. The sequence continues at coordinate 108,778,327 of NC_134359.1, forward strand.
AATCTGCAGCAGCGGCACTTCCAAGCCATTTCAATGGCATTTTGGAAATGCTGTGTCCATGCTGCGGATTTTTCCGCTGCGGATTTGCCGCGGATTTTGATCCGGAAAAATCTGCAGCATGTCAATTGTTTGGTGCAGATTTGGTGCGGATTTTTCGTTTTGAATGGGGAAACAAAAAAAAAAAAAAAATCCGCATCAAAATCCGCAGCAAATCCGCGGTAAATCCGCGGCAAATCCGCGGGTGCGGATTTGCCACGAAAGTCGCGGATTTTCAGGCAGAAAAATCCGCAGGTACCTTCTACCGTGGACACATAGCCTAAAAGTCAATTCTGAGTCACACTACACTACATTACATCCACATACATGTGTGTACATTTAACACTAGAACTACTGAGGTAGTCATTTTGACTACTTTGCACCATGTATTTCTATATAGATGTCACGAGTCCAGTAGTTCTAGTGTTAAACAATAAAAATGTTAGACTAAGTTTGTAACTCCAAGCTCATCTAAATGCCAAAATCCATTCATTAGGATACAAAATACTACCTATGTCCCTCCCGTAAAATTTTTAAGGTGGTAGAAGATACAAAATACACATAAAAAACATAATCTCTGCCAAAAATCTGCAAACAAATGTCCATGCAAGTGTCAGAATACATATATGACTCACTGTTAAGATCTAAAATAGATAAAGTATATTTGGAAACAAGCAGACTGATATAAACACAAAATAGATATTGCCACATTAAAGGGAAACTGTCAGGTGCAATATGCACCCAAAACCACGAGCAGTTCTGGGTGCATTTTGCTAATCCCTGCCTAACTGTCCCTGTATACACTAGCATAGATAAAGAGATCTTTAAGTATTTCTAAAGATCCTTTATGATATCCTAATGAGTGCAGGGACTTGTCTCAGGGGCGTTATTTTCCCAACTAGTCTGCCGTCTTAGCATGTTATCACGCCCCTGCAGGCGTGCTAACATATTATTCACTATCCAGCGTCATCGGCATGGATGCACGTACCTGTCCGTTGTCACAGCCTCCGACGCTGGATTTAGGCTTAGTGCGCATGATGAGAAATCCCGACACGTCCGGCATGCTGAGCCCACATCTTTCCCTACACAAGTCAGCTGATTTATACAGCCATCATGTACTTTAAACAGCTTCAGGTGGACCAGAGATCTGCGTGCAGCTGTTAACCAGTTAAATCCCACTGTCAATCATTGACAGAGGGATTAACATGCGCCGGCAAGTGGGCACGTAATTACCCACTCTCATTAGCGCACCAGTGACATTCATAGGGTATTGTGATTTTTGCTATATATTTTGCTGATGCACTACGCTGCATAGTATAAACAATCGGGTGATCGGAGCATCAAATACCTGAAGGGATTTGGGGATTTGTAAAAATAGTAAAAAGTAAAAGAAAAAAAGTTTAAAAAAAAAGGTTTAAAAAAAAGAGAAAAAAATGCCCCATTGAAATAAAAACAATAATAATTAAAAAAAATACATGTATTTGGTATTACTGCGTTCAGAAATGTTTGATCTATGAAACTATAAAATATGTTGGTCCGATCGATAAACAGCATAACGAGAAAAAAAAACAAACTTCAGAATTGCAATTTTTCACCCACCGCAACAACAGAAGAAAAATGTAATAACAGACAATCAAAACATCGTATATACCCCAAAATAATATCAGTAAAAACATCAGCTCTGGGCACAAAAAAAAGCCCTTGCACAACACCAAATTCCCAAAATTTAAAAAGTTACAGTTCTCAGAAAGTTGTGATACAAGCATGATTTTTTTCCTTCAAAATTTCAGATTTTTTTTTCACCATTGAAATAAAGTAAAAACTATACATGTTTGGTATCTATGTAATCATACTGACTTGGTGAATCATACTGCCAGGTGAGTGTTATGCAAAATGAGCAATGTAAATAAAAAAACTAATACACAATTTAAGGGTTTTTTTTCTATTTCGCCACACTTGGAATTTTTATCCCACTTACCATTACATAAGCTGATCATATGAATGGTGTCATTCAAAAACAATTCATCCTACAAAAACAAGCCCTCACACAGCTATATAGACAGAAAAATAAAAAAAGTTATGGGTCTTGAAATAAGGGGAGGAAAAAACAAAAGCACAAAAGTGAAAAATCGACGGGTCTGTAAGAGGTTACAATGCTCAGTGGCTCATGCTTGGTGATGAATTTAGCACATTTTTAGACACTTTTGAATAACTTTACATTCACTATTGGTATACTTAGTTTACGCATTTAGCCCTAAAGGTTTAGGCCAGTTTTAGCTTGAATTTTAGCCCACAACATTTTCCACTAAGCCATGACCACTAATGATGAGTGAGCACTCAAGTGCTTGGTACTAGATTCGAGCAGGTTGGATGCTTGGATGGGCTCGATCCATCTAATGAGTATAATGGAAGTCAATGGGAAACTCAATCATTTTTCCATGAGACCATAACAGGAGGTGTGGGGGTCAGTAAAAATGTTGAAATGTATGGAAACAACCCTCAAATAGAATGGGAACAGCATGGGGAACACACCGGGACGCATCTCTGACTCCCAGGTTGCTGCTAGGAACAATGTTATCAGAATATTACTCCACTTTTACGGACTGACAATAAAACATACAAAGTCAAAGATAAATGGATTTTACAGGAAAAAAAATAGGAAATATTTATTGCTGTATAATGAGTTGTATAAAAGGCAAAATTAAAAGAAGAAAAAAAAAACGCCTCCTCCACCCCTTAATAGCCTGACCATCTCTCACCATAATTCCCCATTGCATATGACTACAGTAGATGATACAGTAGAGGGGGAAATAAGAATAAGTAGAGGGGTTTTGAGAAAGAACACAGTTGCGTTTGAGACGTGTTGCTAGTTTCTCGCTGCCCTGCCTCCCCCCATGTTTTTGTATCTATGTTTTTATATGTGAAATTTAAATAAAAGGAAAAGTTTTACTTACCTTTTTCTGGAGCTGAAGCCACTTGTTCTATTTTCTAAATAAAATTACACCCACAGATAGACACCGGTTAATGTAATTTTAACATTTCATCTTATTTTGGCATGTGGTGTGTGACATGTTCAGACACAGTCTCTTTATTTTTGAAGGATGAAAGAGGACTAATATAAACCCTGTATTAGACATAAAGGAGGGCCTAATACACAGTCTGTTAAAATTGCTAGTGTGACTCCTAGACTCATAAAGCCTACGCACTAAGTGCAAGGGTTGCCAAAAATTAGAAGGAGGAACTTCCATACACCCTGAAGGACATGTAGAGAATGGCCTCAAAAAACCTTTTTTCCCCATTTTTTAGAAATGAGACTCCTTGAACGGTATAGCCTATGCACTCATTGCAAGTGCTGAAAAATATTTACCCCTGTGAAGGATACATCTATATATGTTAGAAAATAGTAGAGGCAGGCCTCGTATACATCCTGAAAAAATTATGAAGGAGGGCATCAAACACAACCTGGAAAAATTAAGAGCTAGGGTTGCATGATGACCCTCTAAAAATTTTGAGCGATGGCCGCCTGATGACCCTCTAAGAAATTTGAGCGAGGGCTGTCTGTCCTTTGGAGGTGGAAATTGGTTCCTTTACCTCTGCACAGGTTACACCAATGATATGTTGGTTCCTGGACGATTGTTTAATTATATTGTGGACCACAATATGGAAAATTACAGGAAGTACAAGACAAACCAGACAGGTCATACAATATAATCTAGAACACAGAGCCATCTGCTGGCTACCAAAGCTAGTCCCTTATCAGCGTAAGCCTATAGGTGTGTACTCAAACACCCCTTCTCAATACCTAATGCTTGGACCTTTAGGCTCAGCCTCTTGATCAGTCCAACACATCTCTGCAGTCGGTGACTTTGCACAAATATCCATCTCTGCTTGTCTGACTTCTCTGATATTCACCTTCAGAACATTCTTTTCAATGATCAACATGACTATTTCATTCAGTTTTTCTTCTGCACCTTGAACAAGTCCTAAAATTTTCTGTCTCAAGATGTTTCTTCCTCCATGCATCTTGCTCAATTGTACTTTCTGTCTCAAGATTTTTCTTTCTTCATGTATCTTGCTTTCTTGTACTTGAACTACTGAGTTTTTGTCTCAGTTGTTTTATCTATTCCCACAGAAGTTATCTGACATTCTATGCTTTTTGATTCTTCCACCTTCTTTGATGGATCTTTCAATAGCTCAACTGTATTATTTTACAGGGTAATCATTTCTTCCTCATCAGCCTTTATCCATTCATTGATTTTCCCTTCATAGACCTGAGGTATATCTTCCCAAAATGTAAATTTGTGTAAATTTGTACTTACTGAGCGATAGAGATGAACATAATAATCTGGAGATGATCAGGTTGAAGTCTAAATACTTGAAATTCATGGTTTCACGTGAATTTGAATATTTTTGCTGTTTTTTTGCTGAACAATTTGCTGTTCACAAAGATATAAAAAGTTACCCGACACCATTTTCCAGATTACTGAAGCACCTGAAAGCAGCCTTACATTATTTTGCATGGCCATGATGTAGGTTTCCCTATGCAGTTATGACAATTTATGGATTACTATACCTTATACTGTGGTAGTCAGTTTCCTTGGCTATTTGAGATCAGCTGTTCCCAGAAAAGTTTGTACAGTACAGTCCATTTCCATCTCCACAATCACTGGATAATTCTCTCTCTTCTGTACAGTGTACACTCTTATGATCAGCAGGGTCCTCTCTCTTTCGCTCTCTCTCTCCTGTAGAGTGTAAGTGTGTCACCCAGGGAATGGGGTACTCAGTCCTGGGCAGTATTTATAATTGGGAATGTTACTTTGGTGGCTGTTGCCTGGTTCCATGCCCTGGGTCCCTTTTTTAGGAGGGAATATTTACAGAGGTGATAAGAGTTATTGTTATGTGATGCCACTTGCAGGTTGCGGTTAAGGATGGGGAACCGCCGCTGCTGAATGTGGGTACTCCCAGAACTGGTGGTGATTGCAGCAATGATGTTAGGCCCTCCGCAGGTAGGGCTGTGCCTGGGAGATGTAATGGGGGTAATAACGGAGACCACACCAGGTTGTCTTTAACAGTCTCTTCTCACTTGGACCCAGGGGTTGCTGGTTCAGGTCCCAAGAATATCAGTGCCAATGTAGTGACCAAGGTTGCTCTGTCCCCGACACTCTCTGTTGGTTGGGACCCCCGTGGCATGGAGCATTTGAGGCCCGACTGTCCCTTTTGGGTTACAGTCTCCTCTGTACGGCAGGCAGTGCGGACCCTGTGGGGAGGTAAGTATCCGAACCCTGATCCTAGTTTACTGCTGATGCCCCCGGATTATTTGGTTTGGTGAAGTCCGTGGAGGTGTCCTTACCGGGCAGGTATTTACCAAGCCGTGTAAAACTGGTGCCTGATCTAGGGTAATGTACCCCGTTCGTGCTCCGGTCCCAGCGGTATCTCCAGTACCCGACCTGGCGACCTCTCTCCTGTGCCACCAGGGTCACCGTTGCACAGACCCAGCTCAGTCACGTCCGCACACCTCTTCTGTGTGCCACCCTTCACTGCTGACCCCTCCCACCAGGCTGGCTAAACCCAGGGACTCGTTCCCATGATGACCATCCCCTTACATGGTTAACCCTCTATACCCGGTGTGGAGTGGAGAACTAGGATTTTGGTTGTGCTTTGGTGGTATCGGCACTGGTACTCCAGGTCCCAGGGGGTAGGTCCTGCATCCCCAAGAGGATGCAGTTCCCTGTAGTGCACTGAGTGGCTCAAGGGCGCTACATAAGCTCTTATCATTAAAGGGGGCATCTCTTTCTCTCACTCTCTCCTGCAGAATGTAAGCTCTTATAGTCAGCAGGATCATCTCTCTCTCTCTCTCTCTATCCTGTAGAGTGTAAGCTCTTACAGTCAGCAGGGTCCCCTCTCTCTCCTGTAGGGTGTAAGCTCTTATGATCAGCAGGGTCTTGTCTCTCTCTCCTGTAGAGTGTAAGCGCTTATAATTAAAGGGGGCCTCTCTTTCTCTCACTCTCTCCTGGAGAGTGTAAGCTCTTATGGTCAGCAGGATCATCTCTCCCTCTCCAGTAGAGTGTAAGCTCTTATGGTCAGCAGGGTCCTTTCTTTCTCCTGTAGAGTGTAAGCTCTAATAATTAAAAGGGGCCTCTCTCTCCTGTAGAATGTAAGCTCTTATGAACAGCAGGGTCCTCTCTCACTCACCTGTAAAGTTTAAGCTCTTATGATCAGCGGGGTTCTGTCTCGCTCCTGTGAATTGTAAGCTCTTATAATTAAAGGGGGCCTCTCTCTCTCTGACTCTCGCCTGGAGAGTGTAAGCTTTTATAGTCAGCAGCATCATTATCTCTCTCTCACCTGCTAAGTGCAAGCTCTTATTGTCAGTGTGTTTTTTCAAAGCAATCATATGTTTTCGAGTATTGAGATTTGACCGGCTGTGCTTGCTGCAAATCAATTTCTTGTAGGAAATATTCTGCGAAGCCAGGGAATTCAAATTTCAAAATATTCATTTTTCCCTACTAGGAGACGAACAGGTGGTTCACCTTTGTTCTCTCTTTTGAATGTCTCTTGATTCTGTATCTGGGTTCAGTTGAACCTGCACACTTATAGTGTTTGTGATAACTTCGTCCATATGTTCAGAATTCAAAAATATTTCCCGGATCCGTACATTCCTTTCCCAAGAAGCTACAAAAACCCCAGTACATGCCCTTATTATCTCCCGCTTGGATTATTGCAACCTCCTGCTCTGTGGCCTCCCTTCTAACAGTCTCGCACCCCTACAATTTATTCTAAACTATGCTGCCCGGCTAATCCACTTGTCCCCCGCTACTCCCCGACATCTCCTCTCTGCCAATCCCTTCACTGGCTTCCCATTGCCCAACGACTCCAGTTCAAAACCCTATCCATGACCTACAAAGCCATCCACAACCTGTCTCCTCCCTACATCTCTGACCTAGTCTCCCGGTACCTACCTGCACGTAACCTTTGATCCTCACAAGATCTCCTTCTCTACTCCCCTCTCATCTCCTCTTCCCACCATCACATCTAAGATTACTGCCGTGCCTTCCCCATACTCTGGAATGCTCTGCCTCAACATATCAGACTCTTGCCTACCTTGACAAGCTTCAAAAGGAACCTGAAGACCCACCTCTTCCAACAAGCCTACAACCTGCCGTAACCCTCAGTCTGATACAGCGCCGCACAATCAGTTCTACCGTAACCTACTGTATCTGTAGACTGTGAGCGTTCGCGGGCAGGGACCTCTATCCTCCTGTACCTGTCTATGCCTTGTATTGTTTATGATTATTGTACTTGTTCCTATTATGTATACCCCTTTCACATGTAAAGCGCCATGGAATTGATGGTGCTATAATAATAAATAATAATAATTAGTCTGATCACTGTCAGTTTTCTATTCTGTTTTTATTTATATATTGTGTTACCATCACATTACCTTTTCGATCCTTTGCCAGGCTTTCTTTTTAAAGATTCTTAATGATTTCTGGATATCTGTGATCCAGATGTCTATGTCATCTGTGAATACAGTCATTGTGTGTATGTGTGAAGGGTCTTACCTGTTCCTTTACTGCACTGAGAAGATATAACCCAAATCCACTTTGGCAATGGTTAGCACCATTTTTCCATCCAGAATAGTACACTTATTACAGTGGAATATTATAGTGATTCTTTTACCTATCTAAAAGGGAATCAATCACCAGGTTTTTGCCACCTAATCTTAGAGCAGCATAATATATAGAGAGACCCAGATTCAGTAATGTGTCACTTACTGGGCTGCTTAGGATAGTTTTGCTAAAATCACTGTTTTATTAGCAGAATATTATGACTAGGTGACTAGTTAACCTGCTGGCAGGTAGTTGTCCATATTCATGAGCTTTGCATACCGCACTCATACCACTGATTGGCAGCTACATACACTGTATATGAGCAGAAAGTTGTCAGTGGTGTGGCAGGGGTTATACAAAACTCAACGTTCAGAGAACTGGTAGATATACAGGAGAGGAATTAGTGATTTTATGACTAGTGATGGGAGAACCCCCAGATGTTCGGGATAGGGAGCCTCGCCCGAATGTTTTGTAAAGATCGAGTTCGAGTTCTGAGATAAAGCGTACTTGCGTCCGAACACCGAACTCGGGCTTTGCAGTTATGGGATGGGGCGGGGGGGGGCTGTAAAATAAAGAATATATTTAATAATAAACATTGTCATTATACTTACAGGTCCTGCGACGTGTCCTGCAGACTCTGTCTCCCGGCTGCTTCTGCTTCTCCGTCCGATCATTGCTGTGCTCCCGGGTAACGGCCACTGACTAAAGGACCTTCCATGATGTCATAGCCATGTGACCAGTCTGGTGTGAATGTTGTATTGTACAGACATTGGCTTACAGACTGGTCACATGGCTATGATGTCATCGAAGGTCCTGTTAACTGAACTTTGACTGTCACTGTGCGAGTGTTGCATCGCATCACCCGGCATGTTGCACACTCTCCCAACAGTGGCGGGTCAGCTGCATGTATTTCCATGCAGCTGGGGCGCTCCTGTCATGCGAGCGGTAGGCCGTGCGGGGTGATGCAATGCGAGACGCAAGTGGAATCATACCCTCACTGTCAGCCTGCTTTTCGCTCGGTACAGAGCGATGAAGCAGAGCTGACATGGCTCTCTCTGCTTCTCACTCTGTATAGACGCTGTCTGTACAGAGTGATGAAGCAGAACTTACAATGCTCTACCTATGGACTACGCCGGGCTAAGGATTTTTTTTAATATAAAGATGGAGTCTCTAAATGTTTTTTTGCTTTATTTCTAATAAAAAAAATGTTTCTATTTGTTGTGTTTTTTTTTTTTACTGTTTACTAGAAATGCATGGTGACCATGTCTAATTTGGTGTGATACTATGAACGTCTTCTGTGCACTGTCTGTTTTGCACTAATAAATCACCGTGAGCACTCAGCTGGATTACTTTCTTCGTTTACAATATATAGTTGTATAAAAATAAAAACAATAAACAAATAACTATAAGAAATGATGTAGCGCTCCGCAGTATTTTTGATTCTCAGCGCAGATAAAGAAAACGGCTACGGGCTGCCACCCCCATCTGCCTGGCTTTACCTTGGCTGACAATCAAAATACAGGGAAGCCCATGATTTTTTGTTTTTAATTATTTAAAAAAAATAATTAAAAAAAATGCATTGGATCCACCGCATTTTGATCGCCAGTTAGGTAAAACCAGGAATGCTGGGGGCTGGCATTCTCAGCGTGGTAAGACAAAAGAGTTCTGTGCCCCCCATGCTAAGAAACGCAGCCCGCAGCAGACCCTGGAAATGGTGCATTGTTTGTTAGTGCCATTTTCAGGCACTTTACCCGGCTCGTCCAGCGGCCCTGATGGCGGTGGCACGCTGGGTAATAAAGCGGTTGGTACCAACTTTGTATGCTCAGCTGGTACTAAGCCCGAAATTTATGGTGTCATGCCAAATTAGACATGGTCACCATGAATTTATAGTAAACAGTAAAAAAACAACACAGAGAAATTTTTTTTTAATAGAAATAAAACAAAAAAAATTTAAAGACTCCATCTTTATTATAAAAAAAATCCTTAGTCCGACGTAGTCCATAGGTAGATCATTGTCAGCTCTGCTTCATCACTCTGTACAGACAACGTCTATACAAAGTGAGAAGCAGAGAGAGCATTGTCAGCTTTGCTTCATTACTCTGCACAGACAAGCGTCTACACAGAGTGAGAAGCAGGCTGACACTGAGGCTGGAGTACCACTTGAGTATGACTCGTGCAGTGTCGCATCGGCATCAGCCAGTATGGACTGACACTCTCCGGACATGAGCGCCTGAGCTGCATGGAAATACATGCAGCCGACTGCTCCTGTCAGGACAGTGTGTGGCCGTACCTGGTGATGCGATGCAAGACTCCCACAGTGACTGTAAAAGTTCAATCGAGTCCATGAGCCATGGACTCTGGTAAACCCTGAGGTCACCGCGAACACGGCTGAAAACAGCCGAAGACTGCTGAGTGATGAGCAGTGCAATGAATACCCCCGTAAGTTAACAGGACCTTCAATGACATCATAGCCATGTGACCACTCTGGAAACCAATGTCTGTACAACATTCACGCCAGACTGGTCACATGGCTATGACGTAATTGAAGGTCCTTTAGTCAGTGGTGGTTACCGGGGGGCACAGCAATGATCAGAAGTGGAAGCAGAAGCAGCCGGGAGACAGAGACTGCAGGACGCGTCGCAGGACCTGTAAGTTTGATCATAATGTTTTTTAATAATGTGCTTTTTTTTTACAGCCCCTGGACCCGAACTGGACCCGAACTGAACCCGAACTGTAACACGAGCTTCCTAGAAAGCTCGTGTTCGGGACTGTGTGCACGAACACTATGTGTTCGGTATGAACCCCGAACTTTACAGTTCGTGCTCGCTAATCCCTACTGAAGACCAATCATCTGTTCCAGAAGAAGACTGGCAAAGCTCAAAAACAAAAGAAGACAGTAATATAGAGATGAGCGAGGCTCGAGGTCGGTTCGCCGAACGGAGCTCCCGTTCGAGTTCGGTTTGTCGAACGTTCGACGAACCGAACTCGAACTGCATAGGAAACAATGGCAGGCAATCACAAACACATAAAAACACCTAGAAAACACCCTCAAAGGTGTCCAAAAGGTGACAAACAACTCACAACACAACACAAACACATGGGAAAGTGACAAGGACAAATTCTCATGTGAAAACAAAACAGCGTTACGAGGAAAAAGAGGACGAGACACAGATATAGGCATGGCATGCCCTTCCAAAATCATGTAAAACCCCGCAGGGTGACTCCAAGCGGAGTCTCCCTTTTTTGAAAAAATTGGGCCACACAGCACCCCTTCAGTGGCAGCACTTGTGCCCCAGTTGTACACTTCACAGCTAGATTTGCATCAAGCACATTCAAAAATACGCCATACTTAACCGTCCCCAGGATGACACCGAGGTAGGTAGCAAAGTCTTTGCTGAACCATGACTTGTTCATCTTGGCTTCTTTTAAAAACAATGTAAGCAAGGGTTACTCCAAGCGGAGTCTCCCTTTTTTCCAAAAATTGGGCCACACAGCACCCCTTCAGTGGCAGCAGTTGTGCCCCAGTTGTACACTTCACAGCTAGATTTGCATCAACCACATTCAAAAATACGCCATACTTAACCGTCCCCAGGATGACACCGGGGTAGGTAGCAAAGTCTTTCCTGATCCCAGCTCTGTTCATCTTGGATCATTTTTAAAAAACACAGCAAGCAAGGGTTACTCCAAGCGGAGTCTCCCTTTTTTTCCAAAAATTGTGCCCCACACACACCCACCCATTCAGTGGCAGCACTTGTGCCCTAGTTGTACACTTCACAGCTAGATTTGCATCAAGCACATTCAAAAATACGCCATACTTAACCGTCCCCAGGATGACACCGGGGTAGGTAGCAAAGTCTTTCCTGATCCCAGCTCTGTTCATCTTTGATCATTTTTAAAAAACACAGCAAGCAAGGGTTACTCCAAGCGGAGTCTCCCTTTTTTTCCAAAAATTGTGCCCCACACACACCCACCCATTCAGTGGCATCACTTGTGCCCTAGTTGCACACTTCACAGCTAGATTTGCATCAAGCACATTCAAAATCCACAAGCATTTACTCTCCCCAGGATGACACAGGGGTAGTAAATTCCTGGTGGATCCATGACTTGTTCATTTTGATGAACGTTAGTCTGTCCACATTGTCACTGGACAGACGCGTGCGCTTATCTGTCAGCACACACCCAGCAGCACTGAAGACACGTTCAGAGACAACGCTGGCAGCTGGACACGACAAAATCTCCAAGGCGTAACTGGAGAGCTCTGGCCATTTTTCTAGATTTGAAGCCCAAAATGAGCAAGGCTCCATTTGCAAAGTCATGGCATCGATGTTCATTTGGAGATACTCCTGTATCATCCTCTCCAGCCGTTGACTATGTGTCAGACTTGTTGTCTCTGGTGGCCTTGCAAAGGAGGGTCTAAAAAAATTATGAAAAGATTCCATAAAATTGCTGTTACCAGCACCAGATACAGTCCTACTGGTACGGGTAGACTGTTGAAGATGACGTGTAATACTATTGTATGTACTGAGGATTTCGATTGCGTTAGGGCAATGACAACCAGAGACGAGTTCTTGGTGCAGAGATGTTTATAATATGTAACCAACAATATGTACATAAACGGAACAAAAACACAGTAGAACATAAAACACAGGAAATACCTTCCAGGATCGGAGCGAAGGGAATTCCCGGGGCCACGCACCGGACTCCCCCAGGGAGACCACCAAGAGCGAACCCCTATACAGGGACTGTCTGGCAATCACCCCAGAAGGCCTAAATGCGCAGCAGCCGGGACACAAAGGGCAATAGGTATAGTCCAAAAATGTCCGTACGAGATGAGAGTCCAGAGTGGTTACGAACCGGAAGGAACCGGGCAGAAGTGCTGACCAAAGACGGCAGACGGAGTCCGGGCACAGCTTGATGAGACCAGGTGAAGTCCAGAGTCGGTGTCGGTTGTTTTTCAGGAGGATCCAAATGTCAATCAGGAACCAAGAGCAGCAAAGCAGGAGTACACAGCAAGCAGTATACTCAGGCACTGGACTAAGCTTAGGGGCGGCCTTTTAAACAGATGGACAGGAAGTAGGGCAACAGAACAGCAAACTCCATGTTAACAGAGGGCAAGCTCTTTCAAAAGAGAACTGGAAATCCCGGAATTCTGACATGACGAGACCGTCCCATGTTTGTCAAGTTACAACTGGGAGATTCACTCCCTGCACCTGCATGGTTGTTTGGTGGAAAAGCCGAGCTAAGATCGAGTAACAGCTTCTGATGATACTCCTGCATACGTGCGTCCCTTTCTATGGCTGGAATTATGTCACAAAATTTGGACTTGTACCGGGGATCTAATAGTGTGGCAATCCAGTAGTCATCATCACTTCTAATTTTGACAATACGAGGGTCATGTTGGAGGTAGTGCAGCAAGAAGGCGCTCATGTGTCTTGCGCAGCTTGCTGCGTTGGTGATGATGAACGTCTGGACCTTGGTGATGTTGTTGTCCCTTGCGCATATGAATCCTCCTGTAGTTCCTCCCCTTCCTGTTGTCCCACCCCCTGACTCCGAATAGTGTTTAGCGTGTGCTCCAGCATGTAAATGACTGGAATTGTCATGCTGATAATGGCATTGTCAGCGCTAAACATATTCGTCGCCATGTCGAAACTGTGCAGAAGGGTGCATAGGTCCTTGATCTGAGACCACTCCATCAGGGTGATCTGCCCCACCTCTGCATCTTGTTGGCCCAGGCTATATGTCATGACGTATTGCACCAGGGCTCGCCGGTGCTGCCATAGTCGCTGTAACATGTGGAGAGTCGAATTTTAGCGTGTCGCCACATCGCATTTCAGGCGATGAACCAGCAGGCCGAAAGACTTCTGGAGCGATGCAAGTCGCTCAGCTGCGGAAGTGAGCAGACAGTTTTCGTGCCCTGGTCAGAAGGCCATCTAGGCCGGGATAGTGTGTTAAAAATTGCTGGACAACAAGGTTCAACACGTGAGCCATACAAGGCACGTGTGTCACCTTGGCCAGGCGAAGGGCTGCACCCAGGTTTGCAGCATTGTCTCACACGGCCTTACCAGGCTGCAGGTTGAGTGGAGACAACCATTTATTAAACTCGGACCGCAGAGCTGACCACAACTCCTCAGCTGTGTGACTCCTATTACCAAGACATGTCAAGCTAAAGACCGCCTGATGCCGTTGCGCTCTGCTGCCAGCATAGTAATGAGGGGTGTGTGATTCCTTCTGCGCAGTGAGAACGCTGGTGGCCTGACCAGGCAGGCCTGGGGCGGAGGTGGAGGACCCAGATGAGGTGGAGGAGGCAGAAGCAGTGGCGGAACTTGGACAGACAGAGGATTGACACACAAGTCGTGGGGACAGCAAGACTTGTGCAGCAGACCCTTCACCATCTATCACCATAGTTACCCAGTGCCCAGTCAGCGACATGTAACGTCCCTGTCCATGCTTACTGGTCAAAGTATTGGTGGTGAAATGCACCCGTTCACACACAGAGTTTCTCAAGGAAGCGGTGATGTTGTGTGCGACATGCTGGTGTAGCGCGGGCACACCTTTCTTAGAGAAGTAGTGGCGACTAGGCATCTGGTACTGGGGCACAGCGACAGACATAAGGTCTCTAAAATCCTGTGTGTCCACTAGGCGGAAAGGCAGCATTTCGGTAGCCAAGAGCTTACAAAGTGATAGAGTCAACCTCTTAGCTTTGTCATGGGTCGCAGGAAATGGCCTTTTATTTGACCACATCTAAGGGACAGAGATCTGGCTGCTGTGTGTAGACGGTGTTGAGTAGGGTGTCCCTGGAAAAATGCAGGTTTGTGAGGAAAGTGCAGGCGGAGACATGATGTTGCCTTCATCCAACGTTGGTGCTATCGATGTCTGAGAGAGCTGTACACACTCACTTGTTTCCCCTTCCAAACCAACTGACGACCTACCAAGCAAACTGCCTGTTGCGGTTACAGAGGTGGAAGTTGTGCGTGGAAAACCAGGTGTGACAGCTGTCCCCACAGTCCTAGAAGATGAAGAGCGCGCGGATGCACTGGAAGGGGCAGGCCGTGGATGGTTCGCTCCGCTAGGCCGCATTGCAGCACGGTGAACTTCCCACTGGGACCTATGATATTTATTCATGTGACGATTCATGGAAGAAGTTGTCAAACTGCTGAGGTTTTGACCTCTACTTACAGAATCACGACAAATTTTACGCATCACATAATTTGGGCGATCTTTTTCGATGTCAAAAAAGGACCAGGCTAGGCAAGGCTTAGAGGGCATGCGACCTGCTGAGCCCCCCCGACTAGTGCTCAGAGGCAGAGTGGTGGCTGATGATGCAGTTGTAGACGTTCTACCAGTGCTCCGACTCTGTCCAGGAAGGCGCAAGGTAACTTCGTCGTCGGTTGCATCCTCCTCCACCGCCTCTGTTGACCTCCTCGAGTGCCTGACTGGGGGTTGGCAGTAGGTGGGATCTAGAACTTCATCATCAATTGTTGTGTTTGCACTCCCCTCCCCCTCAGACCGAGCCTCTTCTTGCCCTGACCGAATATTTAAGTTGTCATCCCAATCTGGTATCTGCGTCTCATCGTCATCAGTATGTTCCTCATTGTCTATAACCACAGGTGTTACAGTTTGTGACAAAGGGTCAACATTATGCTCAGAAACTTGGTCCTCACGGCCTGAATCAGAGTCAAAAAGGTTCTGGGCATCACTGCAGACCATTTCCTGGTCTGTACTCACTGTAGCTTGGGGGCAGACCTCTGATTCCCAGGCTATAGTGTGACTGAACAGCTCTGCAGACTCAGCCATCTCAGTTCCACTATACTGTGCAGGGCTGATGGAGACTGCAGAGCTGGGAGAAAGCAAGTTTGATTGGGATGACAACTCAGAGGACTGGTGTTTTTTGGATGCGGTACTTGAAGTGGCTGAGAGGGCACTTGTTGGACCACTTGAGATCCATTCAAGCATTTTCCTTTTTTGGCCATCATCTACCTTTGTTCCTGTTGTTCGTGTCCGTAAAAAAGGGAGCACACCGGATTGTCCACGGTAAGTAGTAGACATCTTACTTTTGCTGGTAGATGGTCTATCTTCAGCAGATGATAATGGAGCTTTGCCACCTTCCCCACGGACAAACCCTTTTTTTCCTTTTCCACCACGCCTCCTCCCCTTTCCACCAGCATTTGTCATTTTGCTACTCATGTTGATTGTGACAAGATTGTGCACTTAAAATGTGGTAGTAAAAATTGAGAGGTGGTGTAGATTGCAGCGGTGGTCTAGCTTTATTAACAGCAGAATAATAAAGAATAAATATCCCTGACAATGCAACTACGGCCCTTAAACTGGCAGCATAAATTGCTAGTATAATGGCTTAGTTATAATGAGTTTGAGTGTGCAATGCAGGCAGACATGCTGCAAATATCTTTGCACTACTGGGACTATACAGAAGTCCAATAGCCACGTTTAGGATGCCACTAGGTTCACTCAGTGTTTGCTAGTATAATGGCTTAGTTATAATGAGTTTGAGTGTGCAATGCAGGCAGAGGTGCTGCAAATATCTTTGCACTACTGGGACTATACAGAAGTCCAATAGCCACGTTTAGGATGCCACTAGGTACACTGAGTGTTTGCTAGTATAATGGCTTAGTTATAATGAGTTTGAGTGTGCAATGCAGGCAGACGTGCTGCAAATATCTTTACACTAGTGTGGCTATAGCAAAGTCCAATAGCCACGTTTAGGATGCCACTAGGTTCACTCAGTGTTTGCTAGTATAATGGCTTAGTTATAATGAGTTTGAGTGTGCAATGCAGGCAGCCATGCTGCAAATATCTTTGCACTACTGGGACTATGCAGAAGTCCAGTAGCCACGTTTAGGATGCCACTAGGTTCACTCAGTGTTTGATAGTATGATGGCTTAGTTATAATGAGTTTGAGTGTGCAATGCAGGCAGACGTGCTGCAAATATCTTTGCACTACTGGGACTATACAGAAGTCCAATAGCCACGTTTAGGATGCCACTAAGTTCACTCAGTGTTTGCTAGTATAATGGCTTAGTTATAATGAGTTTGAGTGTGCAATGCAGGCAGACGTGCTGCAAATATCTGTGCACTACTGGGACTATACAGAAGTCCAATAGCCACGTTTAGGATGCCACTAAGTTCACTCAGTCTTTGCTAGTATAATGGCTTAGTTATAATGAGTTTGAGTGTGCAATGAAGGCAGACGTGCTGCAAATATCTGTGCACTACTGGGACTATACAGAAGTCTAATAGCCACGTTTAGGATGCCACTAGGTTCACTCAGTGTTTGCTAGTATAATGGCTTAGTTATAATGAGTTTGAGTGTGCAATGCAGCCAGACGTGCTGCAAATATCTGTGCACTACTGGGACTATACAGAAGTCCAATAGCCACGTTTAGGATGCCACTAAGTTCACTCAGTGTTTGCTAGTATAATGGCTTAGTTATAATGAGTTTGAGTGTGCAATGCAGGCAGACGTGCTGCAAATATCTGTGCACTACTGGGACTATACAAAAGTCCAATAGCCACGTTTAGGATGCCACTAAGTTCACTCAGTGTTTGCTAGTATAATGGCTTAGTTATAATGAGTTTGAGTGTGCAATGCAGGCAGACGTGCTGCAAATATCTGTGCACTACTGGGACTATACAGAAGTCCAATAGCCACGTTTAGGATGCCACTAAGTTCACTCAGTGTTTGCTAGTATAATGGCTTAGTTATAATGAGTTTGAGTGTGCAATGCAGGCAGACGTGCTGCAAATATCTTTGCACTACTGGGGCAATACAGCAGTCCAACAGCCACGTTAAGGATGCCACTAAGTACACTCAGTGTTTGCTAGTATAATGGCTTAGTAACAATGAGTTTGAGTGTGCAGAGGGTAGGAGGGTACAGTGGCAGGGTTGTTGGTCTCTGGGAAGAGGAAAGGAAGCCTGCCTTTCTATCCCTCCTAATGGGGAAATGCAGCGAGGAAATCCCTGACCTTAGCTACACAGACGCTGTCATCTTGTGTAGCTGTTAAACTCTGTTTTCAGGACCTGTCACCTGTGGCTCTGACCCTGCAGGTATGAGCCCTTAAAAGGACTGATAGAAAGTGCTATCCCTAAGCTGTCCAGCGCTGTGTATGGAGCGTAATACAGCTGTATCGGCGATAGGAGCTGCGCCAGTGATGTCTGACACCAAGGACGCAGAAGAGATAATGGCGTCCGGACGGGCAGATACTCGTTTTTATAATGCAGGGACATGTGACATGGACATGCTATCACACATGCCGTTGCTTCTCTGGCTAAAAGTCCACTTAGCTGTGTGTGTGTCTGGGATTGGCTGACATGCTGGCCCTCCCCACTACACGCGCGCGCTTAGGGAAGGAAGACAAGGAAAAAAAATAAAAATGGCGATCGCCATTATACATACAGCAGTGATCTGAATGCGCTGTTCCCACACACTATACACTGAAATGTCATAATAGTGTGAGTCACAGAGTGACTTACACTATTACAGCGGAAAGCCAGCTAGGAATTAGCTGTTTTTTTTGCTGCTAGAACCGTTCTCAAACGTATCTAGAACTATCGAGCTTTTGCAAAAAAGCTCGAGTTCTAGTTCGATCTAGAACAGCCCCCAAAATCACTCGAGCCGCGAACTGGAGAACCACGAACCACGAACCGCGCTCAACTCTACAGTAATATACTACACAGGAAAAATAAAGAATTAAGAAAAAAATGGTTGGAGCACGTCTTCATTAGCGCACTGTATATGCCAGTGTGTCGCCCCCGCGTCAGCAGCCGGGCTGCTCGGATCCGGATCCGCGGTGGCTGAGAGGGCTCCGGACCCGGGGGTCATATGGCTCCTCAAACCAAATGGGGTTATGTATCAAGGATAGTGTGGAAATTTTGTGACGCCACCCGTGGTGCGTGGTAAGGTGAAGAACCACCGCTGCAATTGCGAGTAACCGGTGGCGATGGTGTGGGCAGCCAGGTGTTTAACCCCTCCATGGGTAGGGGGATGCCCCGGGACCCGGTGAAGATGATGGTGGTGTACCGTTGGGACGGTAAGGGTCACTTGCATACTCACTCAGTCCAATAACGCTGACACCGACAACTGTAGTAAACCAAAGTTCTGGACACTGCTGCCGCTTAGAGGGAGCACACCTGGGTCCCATGCCCATTGGTGTTGCCTGTTGGCCTGTGACCTTTTCACGTGGCACCTTGTCTTCTAATTTGTCCCTTTAGTCTGAAACTAATCGGGTCCCGCTCCCCAGTGTGGCTAACTGGGTAAGCTTGCTCTCAGGGTTCACGCTTGGGATTTTCTGGACCGTGTCGTGGAAAGTTCTATCCCCCTCGTTGCGCTAGTACCCCGATTTTGGAGCGGGTGGAGAGCGGATCTTGAAGGCTCCGTCCTCGTCGGGTAAATTGTCAGGACGCCTGAAGCTACTCCCTGACCTAGGGCCCACGTACCCCGTCGTGCCCTGGCTCCTGCCTGGTGATGGGAGAGGATCAAAGCCAAATCCAAAGAAACCATCACGGAATACAAGAAAGTACTTCAAGAGAGGAAAAGAACCAAATTCTTACGTGACCAAGAGTACTACTCTAAAGATCGTGTGTATCGGTGGCAGTTTGCGGATGATACTCCAAGACGATCAACTACATATAGCCGATACCCTTCCTCATCTAGCTCAGACCATTATTCCACCCGCCCAGCTCGTTTTTTAGGTCAAAGACAAGAGCAGCGAAGAAGACGCGTCGCAGCAAGAGGAAACCCAGGAACCTCGACACCTTACCATATTCAGACGCGATCACAGTTACAACAAACCTAGTGTATAATATATCTGCTTATAATCTGTCTGCAATTGAACAATTGAATCACAGGTTCTCCAGAAAGGGTTATCCTTTTGCCCCACACCGAACTTCAATTCATTTCAAACTGCTTGTTCTCACCCACAAAGCTCTCCACAGTGCGGCACCCCCCTACATCTCCACCCTCCTCTCTGTCTATCATCCTACCCATTCTCTACACTCTGCAAATGACTTTCGACTAACATCCACACTAATTCGAACCTCCCACTCCCGAATCCAAGACTTCTTCCGAGCTGCACCAAACCTCTGGAACGCTCTACCCCAAGAAGTTAGGACAAATCACCACTTACTCCGCTTCAGACGCTCCCTAAAAACGCATCTTTTTAGGGCGGCCTATCACACTCCCTAGCCAAACTAATATCACCTAATCACTCTACAACTTCTCAGAACATAACCCCACGTCAAGCTCCTTGGCACCCAAATGCATCTCACGGCTCTAGCCAACTGGTCCAAGAAGCCATTATCTATCCCCCATGATATGGCTGGATTGTCATTGTAAATAAGCACTTGTACCTTGCCCCTCCCCCCATCTCATTGTAGATTGTAAGCTCTCACGAGCAGGGTTGCCATTTTTCCTTTTAAATATTGTATCTTCTATAATTGTTACTTGTTTGTATATGTTTATGTATATGATATGTATATGTATATGAGCCTCCTGAATTGTAAAGCGCTGCGGAATATGTTGGCGCTATAGAAATAAAGATTATTATTATTATTATTATTATTATTTCAGCTTGATCAGGAATTGAGAAGGTTCTTTACAACAATTAGACTGAAGGCACATTTTTGTATCGAGAATACTACACCAACCCAATCCACTGCTGTACCACAAGGAGGTATGTTTCAGTTAAGATGGTTGAACCTTAGGAACCCAAGTTCCTTTAATCCACCCAGAAACTACCATCCAATTGAAACATATATCTCGTTAGTGACAAATGATATTGATAAGACCATTAAATCGATAGAGGAAGGCACATTCAAAATTAGACACAATATCTCAGCAGAGGAGAGTAGGGCCATTCAGGACCTTAAAAATAATTCACGCATTATTATCAAACCTGTGGATAAGGGAGGGGCCATTGTGGTGATGGACAGAGCTTATTATATTCAGGAAATACAAAGTCAATTGGCAGATAGGGACACATACCAACCCATTTCCAGGGACCCTACGTCCCATATACAGTCACTTATCAGACACTTGGTTGACTCATATCTGCATAATGGAACAATTGATAATAAATTATCCGAATACCTCATTAAAGCATATCCCATTACACCAGTCATTTATACCCTTCCCAAGATCCATAAGAATCACCAACAGCCACCAGGTCGTCCCAGAGTGGCCTCGACCAACTCCGTTCTATCCCCTTTGGCCATTACCGTCGAGAAAATTCTAACTCCGTTGCTTCCCAAAATCAAATCCTTCCTGAGAGACACTTCAGATTTTTTATTGCATCTTAATCATTTAGAGTCTATTCCGTCAGGTAGCCTCCTTGTCACGTTTGATGTAAACAGCTTGTACACCAGCATTGAGCATCATGATGGCCTTTCAGCAGTGGACTGGTTCCTGAGAGAATTCAGTTCCCTTTCCAACAATCAGAAATCTTTTTGTAAAGAACTTCTTCAATTGTTCCTTGAAAATAATTTCTTCCTCTTCCAGGATCAATTTTTCTTACAGAGAAAAGGAACAGCAATGGGATCAAACCTAGTGCCTCCCTATTCCAATATATATATGGCGCACTTTGAAAAGGACTTCATCTATAGTAATCCCTTATGGACCAGCCATGCCATAATTTGGTATAGGTATATAGATGATATTTTCACGATTTGGCATGGCAACATAAGTTCATTGAATCAATTCCATCATGATATTAACTCCTACAAAGCGGGCCTTAAGTTTACGATCCATTCGGACCCTCATCGGATCAATTTCCTTGACACCCTGGTTGTCCTCACGGACGATGGATGCATAAAAACAGACCTTTATGTGAAGCCCACAGACAGGAATAATCTTCTCCATTACACTAGCTGTCACCCGAAACACACTAAACATGGCCTACCCATTTCCCAACATAAAAGGGTTGAAAGAATAGTATCCGATCCTGATTTACGTAACATCAGATCTAATGAGAGGACTTTTGAAATTTTTAAATAGAGGTTATCCTGAGGATGTCGCTAGGTCCAACAGTACCCGTAGGTCTAACGTTACACAGGGTTCAGCAAGGATACCATGTGTTAACACATATCACCCGTTCTCGCCTTTAGTCAAAAATATTATTTTCAGACACTGGCCACTTAACACATATTATTATACAGATACTTATACAGAAAGCCTACCCTATGATACATGAGTTCTCTGAACCTCCGCTTTTCTGTAACAAGAGATCAAGAAACCTCAAAGATAATTTGGTCAGAGCTGATATAGGTTCTCAAACAAAAGGGAGTCCTTCGTCAGACTTTTCTGGGTACTCCCAGGAAGGGCAATTTTCCCTGCCATCATTGCATATAGTGTAACAATTTGACTAAAGGTGATACATTTACCCATCCCTTATCGGGACGTGTGTTCCCTATCCAGGGATTTTTCACATGCGAATCCTCTTTCGTTGTCTATTTGATAAAATGTCCCTGTGGTCTCAGATATGTTGGGGAGACTACCCAACATATACGAGACAGAATCAGCAAACATAAGTCAACAATTAGGTGTAAACAGACCCTCCTCCCTATACCCCATTTTATCACACATGGCCATACTATTGCGCAATTAAAATATCAGATAATAGAACATGTGCCCCCCATGCGCAGGGGTGGCAATAGGGTACGCGTCTTAAAAGAGAAAGAAGTGTATTGGATACATACACTCAAGACGTTGGAGCCAAGGGGCCGCAATAGGGAATATGAGGTGTTTGTTTAGACTACATATAACTTACATGAATTTTCTTGCGTGTATTCGTATTTTTGGACTACACAGGTTTCCTTAGTAACTAAGGATTTACATATCTAGTACTTGATTATCCTATGAGCATCTCATTAACGTTCTTATAATTTCCTGTCTGTGCTCAAATGTCATTTAAACGTAATATGTGTATTTATATGTTTGTAACATGTTCGTCTTTAAACCAACATAGTTCCCTTGCAGGTATTTGTATAAGTATCTACATGCAATTTAGCACTTAGCCCTATAACCTATTTTATTTTTCTAATTTTTATTTTACTAATTCCTATTTTTTCTCCCCCTTTCCAGGCTCCACTTGTCACCTGAATAATGTTCCGTTCATCAGGCACCACTAATTGGCATTGTCACCTATGTACACCAATTGCCAGCATCACTACAGGACACTATCGGCTTCCTTATTATCCTATTGGCACCGCCCATTCACTGCATTTCACCTTGTTGCATCTGGTCTGTCTGCCGTTCACTGTGCATGCGCCGCACAGTGATGTGCATTGCGCATGCGCGGCGTGCGTCTCACCGACCAGCACACTGCGTTCCAATCCCTGGAAAGAGGAAGTGGATGCTATCGATCCTCCCACCATGTCTATTCTATGCATCTTGTCTGTCTGCCGCGCACCGTGCATGCGCCGCACGGCGGCGTGCTCTGCGCATGCGTGGCGTGCGTTTCACCGACCGGATCGCTGCGTTCCACTCCCAGGAAATGGGAAGTGGACACTCCTCACCGCACGGATATAAATAGGTCTGGAACCTACAGACCTACACTCCCCTCTCATAGGTATCACGCCCTGAACCACCACTGAAGGTATGTACTGTTTAGTGTCTTTCTTTTGGCACTGCCCTCACTGCAGTATGTTATTAGTAGAGATGAGCGAACCGGTCGCGGTTCGGCTCGAGCTCGGTTTGCCGAACCGAGGTCTGGTTCCAGTTCGGTTCGGCAAACCACTCGAACCCATAGGAAACAATGGGAGGCAATCACAAACACATAAAAACGAATTATAAATGTACACATACATAATAATATTGCCATAACACTTACCTGTCCCCGGGATGCATCCTGCACTCTGTCTCCTGCCGCTATTCCTCCCGATAATCGCTGTGTCCTCCTGTTAACCAGCAGTGATGCAGGACCTACGTGACGTCATCAAAATAGCATGTGACCAGTCACGTGTCTGTTATCTCATTGGCTACAGACTGGTCACATGACTATGACGCCTCATGCTTGGACCTGTCATTGCATCTCTCTGTTACACGGTGCACGTTTGTGTATCGCCGTGTACCGGCGACATGCTCTAGCACACGGTCGACTCCCCGCTCTGCTTCCCTGTTCCCTTAAGGTACCGTCACACTAAGCAACGCTCCAGCGATCCCACCAGCAATCTGACATGGCAGGGATCGCTGGAGCATAGCTACATGGGTTGCTGGTGAGCTGTCACACAGGCAGATCCTACCAGCAACCAGTGACCAGCCCCCAGCTAGCAGCGCCGCGTGGAAGCGATGCTGCGCTTGGTAACTAAGGTAAATATTGGGTAACCAACCCGATATTTACCTTGGTTACCAGCGCACACTGCTTAGCGCTGGCTCCCTGCACACCTAGCCACAGTATTCATCGGGTTAATTACCCGATGTGTAGTCTGGCTATGTGTGCAGGGAGCAGGGAGCTGGCACTGGCAGCGTGAGAGCGGCGGATGCTGGTAACTATGGTAAACATCGGGTAACCAAGGAAAGGGCTTCTTGGTTACCCGATGTTTACCGTAGTTACCAGCGTCAGCAGAAGCCGGCTCCTGACCAGCTGACACAGCCGATCAATAACGGAGATCACCGTTGCCATAGCAACGCGCTTGGTAGCGGTGACGGGGACGTCCCGCTACCAGCACGCAGCGGCACTGGAATCACGTATTCGGAGCAGCGTTGCTATGGCAACCCGTGCCACCGCTTACAGCCGGGAGCCTGTGGTCACTCTCACAGAGTGATTTCTGCACGGAGCACAGCGTCTTCCCCCATGCAGTGCTGTCTGATGGAGCAGACAGAGCTGCATGTGTTGAAGGAGAAAGAAGACAGAAGACCATGGATCGTGGAGGGCTGAGAGGGGGTAATAAAGATGGAGTCTCTAAGTGTGTCTGTGTACTTATTTCTATTAAAGTATTTTTTTTCTGTGTGGTGTTTTTTTGTAACCCTTTATTGGAGATTCTTAATGGCCGGGTCAAATGTGCCTGACATTAAGAATCTCTGACTTAATACTAGCTAGTAAAACAAAGCCAGTATTAACTCATGATTACCCAACAAGCCACCCGGCTTCAGGGCTGTTGGAAGAGTTGGAAACAGCGCCAGATGATGGCGCTTCTATGAGAGCGCCATTTTCTGGGGCGGCTGCGAACTGCAATTCGTAGCAGAGGGGCCCAGAAACCTCGGGCTAACCTGTGCTGTGGATTCCAATCCCCAGCTGCCTAGTTGTACCCGGCTGGACACAAAAATGGGGCGAAGCCCACGTCATTTTGTTTTTTTCTTAATTATTTCATAAAATTCATGAATTAAGTAAAAAAAGGGCTTCCCTATATTTGTAGTTCCCAGCCGGGTACAAATAGGCAGCTGGGGGTTGGGGGCAGCCCGTAGCTGCCTGCTGTATCTGGCTAGCATACAAAAATATGGCGAAGCGCACGTCATTTTTTTTGTAGCTTTTTGGAAAAAAAAATAAAAAATGCTTCCGTGGATTTTCCATTGCCAGTGTAGGTAACACCAAGCAGTGGGGGTTAGCATCCAGTAGCTGCTTGGATTACCCTTAGCTAGCAATACAAGAAATGCAGCGGGAGCCCATATATATTTTTTTTCATTATTTATTTAAATAACTAAAAACAAAAAGGGCTTCCCTGTATTTTGATTGCCTGACATGACAGTGCTGTAAAATAAATCTTTAAAAAAAATGACGTAGTGCTCCGCAGTATTTTTTATTCTCAGTGCAGATAAAGCAGACAGCTATGGGATGCCACCCCCATCTGCCTGGCGTTACCTTGGCTAGCAATCAAAATACAGGGAAGCCCATTAATTTTTTCTATTTAAAAAATAGTTAAAAAAAATGACGTTGGGTCCCCCCATTTTTGATAGCCAGCTAGGGTAAAGCAGACGGCTGTAGCCTGAAAACCACAGCTGGCAGCTTTACCGTGGTTGGGGATCCAATGTGGAGGTCACCCCAGCCTCTTTTTTTTATAATTATTTTATAAATATTAATAATTACAAAAAAAAGCAGGGTCCCCCCCAAATTGGATCACCAGCCAAGGTAAAGCGGACAGCTGTGGTCTGGTATTCTCAGAGTGGGAAGGTCCATAGTTATTGGGCCTTCACAGCCTAAAAATAGCAGGCCGCAGGCACCCCAGACGTGGCGCATGCACTAGATGTGCCAATTCTGGCGCTTCACCCCAGCTCATCCCATGCCCTGGTGCAGTGGCAAACGGGGTAATAAATGGGGTTGATACTAGATGTAAAGTCACCTGACATCAAGCCCAGCAGTTTTTGATGTCATGGCATCTATCAGATACCCGACATCATAAACTGTCAGTACTACCAAAAAAAATCGACAAAAAAAATTTATTTGACAAAACATTCCCCAAAACATTCCATCTTTCACCAATTTATTGTAAGAAAAAAAATAAGGGGGTCCCACGATGACTCTGGACGTCTAGAATATGGGGAGAGACACTCAGGGAACGTATCCCCCATTTTCTAGGAGTGCAGACCCTCCATGTGAGGAGTGTGGGTGCAATGAATCTGCACTCACTCTACCCGGGTCCACAGCAGCAGAGTCCATGTCGTAACGGTTGCTACCAAAGTTGCAATGCCCTGCTCATGAGGTAAGGGCATGCCTAATCAGGAGAACTATTCTACATTTCCAAATATTGGTATTTGCTGATATTATTGCTATTCCACCTACTATATATTGGGGATAGGATCTTGGAGATGGAATACCCCTTTAAGTTTAGTTATCCTGCTGAATGAATACTAAACAACAGAGCTCGCTATTCAGATGTGTTTTCTTGTGGCGTATAATGGACTCTCATGTTTGGTAGTCGTTCAGCAGGGAAACTATAAAATCAAATACCTCCATTTGGAAATGTAGTATATAGCTCTCCTGATCAACTATGTTCCTTACCTCATGAGCAGGGCATTGCAGTAATAATAATAATTTATTCATTTATATAGCGCTATTAATTCCATAGCGCTTTGCATACATTGGGAACATTGTCCCCATTGGGGCTCACAATCTAAATTCCCTATCTGTATGTCTTTGGAGTGTGGGAGGAAACCAGAGTACCCGGAGGAAACCCACGCAAACACGGGGAGAACATACAAACTCCTTGCAGATGGTGTCCTTGGTGGGAATTGAACCCAGGACCTCAGCGCTGCAAGACTGCAGTGCTAACCACTGAGCCACCGTGCCGCCCATTTAGCTTATAGATGCATAACCACCACTCACTGTGTCTGAACACAGGAAGCTGAGCTGACAGCCGCTCTGTGCATGCGGCAGCGTCTATTGTGAAGGAGAGGGCCGCGGGGGATCAACGCTGCACATGTACTGTGGGAAACCGGGGAAAACCGGTGGGGTTATAGGGGGTGACCTGGCAGGGCCTGGGGAGGAGTTTTGACACATGCGACAGAAATCAGAGGAGTAGGGTGAATGCGGCCGGCGCGATGCTGTGCGCGCGGCCATCTTGGATTTCCGGGAGGGGGTCAGGGGGGGCACTTTGGCGACACCGGGGGACTGGAGGGGACCGGGGAGGAGATTTATCATGTTTGTTCATACCAGATGGGAGATAAATAATTTTTTACCGACGCTGTCATTTACTGTAACATGATCATCGGTATACGGTGTATACCGGTGATCACGTGAGCGGGGACCGGAAAAACCATCCTAAATCATGATCTCCAGGGTCTCAGCTACCCCCTGAAACCCCGGAGATTTTCTGACGCTGGGGGGCGCTATTCACTTATTTCTGCCTGCTGTTTATAAACGGCAGATCAGAATAAGGCTACATTCACACGACCGATCCGTTTTTGCGGTCCGCAAAAAACGGTTCTTTTTTTTTATGGGTGCATCCATGTGGCATCCGTTTCTGTTCCATATATGGTCCGTATGTCATCCGTGTGCCTTCCGTTTGTTTGCATACTGCAAAAAAACTGAAGGAGGGAAAATACATAAATTTACCCAGGATCTGTGATGCCCTGAACCCCCAGGGGTCACAGGTAACAACACACAACACCACACACACCCCCACCCCAGTGAGGCACCAGCAGCCAACAAGTCCTGACCGCCTCCCTCAGGTCTAGCAAGGCACACCAGGTGGGCGGAGCCAGGCGGATAGGCACGCCCTCCGAGGAGTCTGCTGACCTGAGGCAGGGAAAAGACAAGTGAGTCGAGTGGGGAGAGGAGTAGTGAGAGGAGTAAAAGTGGCGAGCTGAGAGTCAGGGGCCTAGGACGGAGCCTAGGACCCCTTGGAACAGTCAGGCAGGCAGATGGTGGTGGTCGTCTGCAGGAGTCCGGTCAGGGACTGAACTGCGGAACCGTAGGGATCGAGAAGAGGGTGGTGACCCTTCGGACCCGAACCGGGGAGCTAACAAGTCAACCGGAGCACCAGGCAGGGTACTCAGACCCCGTTCTAGCCCAGAAACAACCGGGCTCAGACAAATCTACTGATTGCGGTCTGAACCTCAGGGGTTCATTCCCACCCAAAGTCCCGATAGACGGCAACAGCCCACCGATTCCGGATAAGAGCCACCGCCAAGGGCCAGAGATCCAAAGGGCCAGCGCCTGCGGGCAAAAGGGCTCCTCTGGTACCCAAAAGCCGGGGAGCGGACTACCGTTGCTGAAGCATAAGAGTCACTATAGCAAATTTAAAGGTGCAGGAGAAAGGCGAACTGTTACCGGTCACCGCGGCTCCAGCCGTGAAACCGGTCCACCCCAAACCAAACAACCCAACCCCCCCTTTCCAGAGCGACGTGGCCCCCGGTCCGGAGGCGCTCGAGCCACCGACAACCCGAGCCCGGATCCGAGCGGCTCGACGGAGAGCAGCCGAGCCCCCAGGGCGGTACAGATCCATAGCTTCAACCTACATGAGGCGGTCACATGTTCACTCCAGTGCCATTTTCTACTGCTTTTCACAGCGTAGAGCGCTCTGGTGATTTTCTTGTGCTTGTACACTTCATATCAGTCTTTTCTGTCATTATAATGGCAGAAAGACACATAATGTCCCACTCTCCTGCATTTTGTAATTTTACCCCCTTTGGTGCCTTTCATGTGACACTAAGGGGTGCTTAGCCTTGTATTTAGCCAAAAAAATGAAAAAGAATGACGTGGGGTTCCCCCTATTTTTGTAGCCAGCTAGGGTAAAGCAGGCGGCTGCAGCCTGCAGACCATAGCTGGCAGCTTCACCTTGGCTGGTAATCCAAAACTGAGGGCACCTCACGCTGGTTATTTTAAATTAAATAATTAAAAAAAAAAACACGTGGGGGTCCCCCCAAAATTTGATCACCAGCCAAGGTAAAGCAGACAGCTGGGGTCTGATATTCCCAGACTAGGGAGTTCCGTTGTTATTGGACTCTCCCCAGCCTAAAAATAGCAGGCCGTAGCCGCCCCAGAAGTGGCGCATCCAGTAGATGTGCCAATCCTGGTGCTTCGCCCCGGCTCATCCCGTGCCCTGGTGCGGTGGCAAACGGGGTAATATATGGGGTTAATACCAGATGTGTAATGTCACCTGGCATCAAGCCCTGGGGTTAGTGATGTCACGCGTCTATCAGATACCCGACATCACCAACCCAGTCAGTAATAAAAAAAAATAGACGACAAACACATTTTTATTTGAAAAAACACTACCCAACACATTGCCTCTTTCACCAATTTATTAGAAAGAAAAACAAATCCAGGTCTGCTGTAATCCAAGAGGTTCCCATGACGATCCACACTGTCCCAGTCAATGAAGAACAGAATGTTCCCCATTGGCTGGGAGAGCAATGCAGTGACCTGAGCTAACATCAATGGGTCAGCCCAGGTCACTGCAGGGGATGACAAGTGCTGCTGTCAGCGAGGTACATTACCTGCGCTGATCTCCTGCACTGCTGACAGCACCTGTCACTGAGTTCAATGACCTTCACAGCCAAGTATCGCAAGCGGCCCATGACGTCACCGCTAGTCAGTCTTGGGTCGGAAGCGATAGAAGGAGATGTGACAAGTGGTGGCCATGGAGGACAGTGACAGTGCTGAGGTCGGGAGGGCGGGACTTCATCACTGCAGGTAAGCTGAGCGGGGCCATGTGTGCCGAGTGCGAGGTGGGCGGAGCCTAGCGGGACCATGTGTGCAGAGTGCCAGGTGGGTGGAGCCTAGCGGGGTAATGTGTGCAGAGTGCCAGGTGGGTGGAGCCTAGCGGGACCATGTGTGCAGAGTGACAGGTGGGCAGAGCCTAACGGGACCATGTGTGCAGAGTGACAGGTGGGCGGAGCCTAGTGGGGCCAGGTGTGCTGGCGGCAGAGTGCGAAGTGGGTGGAGCCTAGCGGGGCCATGTGGCGCTGAGGACGTCAGTGTCGTGGACTGCATGGCTGGGGACAGGTGAGTGTGAGTGTGTGTGTGTGTACATGCCACGTGCAGGAGGGGGCGGAGTGAGCTGAGCGGGGAAGTGTCTGCTCCCTGCACATGTAACTAGAATATATATCGGGTTACTAACCAAAGCACTTTGCTCGGATACCCGATGTTTATCTTGGTTACCAGCTTACCGCAGGCTGCCAGCGATGGCTCCTGCACACTGTAGCTGTAAAAAGCCCTGCTTTTGCTGCTAGAACCGTTCTTGAACGTAACTCGAACTGTCGAGCTTTTAGCAAAAAGCTCGAGTTATAGTTCGATCTAGAACACCCCCCAAAATCACTCGAACCGCGAACTGGAGAACCGCAAACCACGCTCAACTCTAGTTATTAGCCTGTTTATCTGATGTTTTGTCATGCCCTTATGGATCTATACTTCCAGTATGACACATTGGCACCACATAGTGGCATTCCTTATCACAATAGCACCTGTCTGATTGTCTCTTATGCCCTCTCTATGCCTTTGGTATTACCCATTATCGATATACAGCGGCATCCCTTACTAAGATTGAGAGGCTCCTGAGAATAAATGTTTCTCTGTATATGGTGCAGTTTTCCCCAATAGTCACATTGCCTATATGTGCAGTTTAGTTAACTACCAAATTTATCAAGGTATTGGCACAGGCGGTCATCTCCAGGGGCTTATAGCACTCTGCCCTAGTAATATTACTATCTGTATTTCCCACCAAGTCAATTGTATCTTATTATGATCCTCAGGCTGAACATGTAGCCGCACTTTCGCATAATCCCATAAGATATTTCTGCAGCCAGAGTACCTTCAACTTGCTCATTACTCAGACCTAAGTAAGTTCACCTGTCACACCAATCTAATGTTGCACCCTTTTTATGCGCCCTTCATAACATGAATCATTAATCTGTTCCTATAGACTCTTGAGGAACCTGGGGAGTGGTTAAGACGCTCATACAGAGCTCTCACCTATTTTCCTTTTCCTGGATGTTCATCCTAATTCTTGACATAAGGTATTAGAATCATACAGGAGGTTATGATCATTTTATTTTAAATTTACTAATACTAATGATGCAATTATGCATTTTTTGTCTAGATATAAAGAGCCAGTATATCAGTTCTTCTTTTGGACCTTTGTGTCCCTATTCCCAATATACAATATTACAAGGTAGATATTTATCCTATGCCCTGGAAGCTTCTTGGTTCCTCCTTCCTGGTCCACGTACCCCCTAGTGGACCTAGACTGATCTCCCATGTCTTGTTTATGTTGATTTCTTTTTGTTTTTTTTGTATTCTCATGTTGTTCTATTTATCTCAGGTACACCACCTTATAAACTACCTTTATCTGATGCAACAACCGTTGCCTAGCAACCTTCAATTATTGACTGTGTTTTAGGTGGATTGAGTTACAGTATCCTCCCCCTGTTTTCAATTTTGTGTGTCTCTTTCAATGTTTTGTGTCATTTTCTGTGTTTTTCCTTTGTTTGAAATGCATATTGATGTATTGAGATTGGAAACACTATGATATCTCAGTTCTCATATTGAACATGTATTTAATTTGTGACCCCTATTTATGGTACATATAACATCTCCCTGCATGCATATATTATGTGTGAAATATTGATTGTGTGAACATAGCCTTTATGTACACTGTTTAAAATAATGTTTTCCTTTTCTGTTATTATTTTTTATCAGAATGTCCTTGATAAAGACCTGAATCAGGGTCGAAACGTTGGACTTTTCTATACACAAATTAAATAAAAACAAAAATACTTCAAAATTACGATCTTCTATTTTTTGGAGTGTGCCGGAGCTTTGATCTATTATTGGTGATGGCACAAGACCGCCGGCTGTCCTCCTCGACAATGCTGTGCCCCTTGTCACGATCCCCTGCAACCGGGGTCCAGCTCCTACCAGGCCCAGACCAACGTCTGCCACCTAGTAGTTCACGGAGCCCAGCTCCTGACCTCTCCTCTTGAGAGTCACTGCTTAACTAACTGTCTCCTGACACTTCTGACCCCCCCCTAAACCAACCCTCTAAGTGGGCGACCCTATTCCACTCAGGCCGTCCACTGGTGTGTCTGGTGGGTGTGGTGCAGAGTGTTCGTAGGATTTTGATTATCTTGTTCTTGGCAACACCAAAAGGAGGAGGTGGATATTGCACAGAAGGGCAGATTGCACAATACTCTGTGACGACCTGATAGGCCAGGGCGTCACACCAGATTAACTGCAGACAAAATGGCTGCAATATGGCTGCCTTACCTACTGACTTCACTACCTTGCTATTAGACTGTATCTCCTATGCAATTTTTGCAGTGTATTCCATATGCCTTTAGCAGTGTTCCCATTTTTTATGTAATTCAGTTGGTCATCCTCCACTATTAAGCTGGTAAGGTTCTCACCTGTCATTTTTACTTTTCCTCTTGTTGCCCTATTCCTGATTATAATATACAGTGCCTTGTGAAAAAATATCAAAAAGAGAGTAAACTCTCATTTCCAGCTCACCAGTGTATTTGAAGTCCAAAGATGGTGCAAGGAAGATGGATCACGGCCATGACACTGGGATAAAAAAAAAAAGAGAATCCAGCACGACATCCAATGGATAAAAATCTTCTTTTTGCTTTATTAATCCATGATAAAAATGGGGTTTAAAATACAGACAAGGGACGCGTTTCGGAATATGCTTCCTTATTCACAATCCTTAGGACTTTGGGTGGGACAGGACCTATAATCCTGTCCTCAACTGGTGAATTAACAAAGCTGGTGGTTCCGGTCCTTGCTTCAGGGTCCAGGTACCCCCTCTGTGCACAGTTTCTGGGTCAGTTAATCGGTGTCGGTACCGGCTGGCTCATACCCTGTCCCGGTCCACCTCGGATCTCCGGCAGCCATCTTGCCATCTCCTGACTGACACGGACCACCATCTGCCACCTAGCCAGCACGCCGAGGCTCCAACCCCGATGCCTTTCCTCTCTGGCTTCCACTTGAACTTCACTTTCTCCTTTCCTCTCTCCTCCTCCGAACTCAGCACTCTCTACTCTCAACTCGAACTCCCAACTTGAACTCTTTCTTTTCCCTCCCCGGATTCTCTAGACCCCTAGGTGGGCGTTTTCCTTCCGCCTGGTCCCGCCTACTGGTGTGCCTTTCCTACCCTGGGGGGGTGACTAGGGTTTTGTCAGCTCGGTGTAACCCTATGAGGGAAGGTGTTGTGTGGGGTCTATTTTGTGCGGGACCACCTGGCGGCCCAGGGCGTCACAATATATATATATATGAAAATGTGCAATCCGCATTTAAACAAAATTTGACCGGTGCAAAAGTAAGGGCACCTCAACATAAAAGTGACATTAATATTTTGTAGATCCTCCTTTTGCAAAAATAACAGCCTCTAGTCGCTTCGCTGTGGGTAGCAAGTGTTTTTCTTGGAATGCCATGTTTTTTTGCCTCCATGCATAACACCTTTTTGTATGACCAAACAACTCAATCTTTGTTTCATCAGTCCACAGGACCTTCTTCCAAAATGTAACTGGTTTTTCCAAATGTGCTTTTGCATACCTCAGGCGACTCTGTTTGTGGCGTGCTTGCAGAAACGGCTTCTTTTGCATCACTCTCCCATACAGCTTCTCCTTGTGCAACGTGCGCTGTATTGTTGACCGATGCACATTAACACCATCTGCAGCATGATGATGCTGCAGGTCTTTGGAGGTGGTCTGTGGATTGTCCTTGACTGTTCTCACCATTCTTCTTCTCTGCCTTGCTGATATTTTTCTTGGCCTGCCACTTCTGGGCTTAACAAGAACTGTACCTGTGTTCTTCCATTTCCTTACTATGTTCCTCACAGTGGAAACTGACAGTTTAAATCGCTGAGGCAACTTTTTGTATCCTTCCCCTGAACAACTATGTTGAATAATCTTTGTTTTCAGATCATTTGAGAGTTGTTTTGAGGAGCCCATGATGCCACTCTTCAGAGGAGATTCAAATAGGAGAACAACTTGCAAGTGGCCACCTTAAATACCTTTTCTCATGATTGGATACACCTGCCTATGAAGTTCAAAGCTCAATGAGGTTACAAAACCAATTTAGTGCTTCAGTAAGTCAGTAAAAAGTAGTTAGGAGTGTTGAAATCAAGAAATTGATAAGGGTGCCCATACTTTTGCATCGGTCAAATTTTGTTTAAATGCGGATTGCACATTTTTTGTTAGTACAATAAACCTCATTTCAATCCAGAAATATTACTCAGTCCATCAGTTATTAGATATATGAAACTGAAATAGCTGTTGCAAAAACCCAAATTGTTATAAATAATAAAAGGTTAACATTATTAGGGGTGCCCAAACTTTTTCATATGACTGTATATAGTGACTTGAAAAAGTATTCATGCTTATTGAACTTTTCCACACTGTTTCACGTAACACCCCCAAACATAAATATATTTTATTGGGAATTAATGTGAAATACCAGTACTAAGTATTAAGTATTTGTGAAGTATAAATGAAATGAAACATGATTTCATAAATATTTTTAAAATACAAATCTGAAAATTGTGACGTTCATTTGTATTCAGCACCCCATTGTCTGATACCAATAAATAAAATCTTGAGTGAGAAATTGCCTCTAGTCACCTAAATAGTAATTGCATTCACTTGTGTGTAATTTATTCTCAGTATAACTACAGCTGTCCTGTGAAGGTCTGAGAGGTTTGTTTGAGAACATTAGAACTCAAAACGCATCATAAAAACCAAGGAACACACCAGACAGGTCAGGGATAAAGTTGTGCAGAAGAGTAAGTGTTGGGTTATAAAAAAAAAATAAATAGCTGAAGCTCTCAACATACGACGGGATTGTTATGTTGGAATAGCAGCTCTCAATGGATAAATGTAGCACACTATAAAACTGCAATTGACCCTGCCGGTTCCTTTACAAACTATAGATCCCAACCCCACAGTTCTTAATAGTTCCTGTGGGAGTTGAAATAGCCCTGACTACAGACTAAATTATGGCAGCTCAGGCCTACTCTTCACTCCTAAGGAACCGGAGGGCAGAGCAGAGTGCGATTACCTACAGAAGGGAAGGTGTGCTGAAGTAGAATGTGATCCCAGAATAAGTAAGGCATACAACAAAATAAAACATACCAGAGAGGTCAGAGGTGAACATATCATTGGTGCAGCCTATGCTTCCACCAAGCTACCCAGAAGGTTAGGGTGACCATTTCTACCTCCAAAGCAGGTGGAATTGCACATTTTAATATGTTTTTGGGCTGCCAAGGCCCCATATATTGTCTTTGAACAGGAGCCCTTTTCTGACGGTGTCTGCCAGTGAGAGAGGGTGTATACTGCTAAAGAACATGTCCCCTACTTACTGACATAGAATAGGTGCAGAGTGGAGAACATAAACAGCAGAGAGAGGTATCCTAGCTGGTCTTCCACCGACTGACAGAAACTAACAGCAATATGGCTGGACTTCAAAATGAGAATATCACCAACAGGAAATATCAGCAGGAGGCAAGTAAATAAAGCTACACCTGAAAGGTGATTGAGAAGACAATTGAGCAAATTTATATACCTGTTATCATAATAGAACTAAAGCAAGAATAACAGAAAGCAAAAACCTAAAAAAGGTGTATCTGCTGTGGTCCAGTGGACAGAGAAGCTGACCACAGATTCAAGGGTTAGAATACAGACACATGACAAGTGCACTGTTTAATCCATCCTCCAAAAATTGAAGGAGTGTGGCACAACTGAAAATTATTATTATTATAATAATAATTATTATTATTATAAATGTACCAAGTCATGGACAGCCACCTAAACTGACATCCTAAGTAAGGAGAGGACTAATTCGAGAAGCAGCCAAGAGGCCATTGGTCCCTCTGAGAAGCTGCAGGGATCCACAGCTCAGGAGGTACAATCTGTCCACTGGACAACTATTAGTCGTGTACTCCAGAAATCTGCCCTTTATGGTGGAGTAGCAAGAAGAAAGATATTTTTCAAAGCCATAAGAAGTCTTGTTTGCAGTTTGCAAAAAGCCATGTAGGAGGCAGAGCTAGCATGTGGAAGAAGGTGCTTTGTTCAGTTGAAACTAAAGTAGACGTTTCAAATCTCACTGAGCTAGAGGAATGGACAAAAATGTCAGCCTCTAGATGTGCAAATCTGGGAGAAATATACCCCAAAAGACTTGCAGCAGTAATTGCAGTGAAAAGTAGTCCTATAAAGTATTGACCCAGGAGGCTGAATACATATACACGTCACAATTATCAGATTTCTACTTTTGAAATATTTAGAAAACCATGTGTCATTCCATTTACACTTCGCAAACACTTGCTACTTTGCATTGGTATATGACATAAAATCCCAATAAAATACATTTACGTTTGTACGTGTAGTGTGAAGAAGAAGATGTTGAAAGAGTCCATGGAGTATGAATATTTGCTCAAGGCACTATATATATACATATATATATATATATATATATATATATATATATATATATATATATATAAAAATATACACAGCGAGTAAAATAAGTATTGGTGACGATATCGATTTACTAGGTAAATATATTTCTAAAGGTGCTATTGACATGAATTTCTCACCAGATGTCGATAACAACCCAACCAATCCAAAGAAATTAAGCTGTTATATATATATATATATATATATATATATATATATATATATATTTTGTGTACAACAGATGGAATAAGTATTGAACACGTCACCAATTTACTAAGTAAATTTATTTCTAAAGGTGCTATTGACTAGATTTTCTCAACACATCCAATCCACACAGGCAAAGAAATCAAACTAGAGATGTTCAGAAATGTAGTGATGTGTAATAATGAGAAATAACACAGGAAAAAGTATTGAACACATGAAGAAAGAGGAGTGCAAAAAGCCATGGAAAGTCATGGCACCAGCGGAAATCTATTTTACAAGTTACTGTTAGTTGTTCGGAAAAGAACAAGAAGTTTTAAAGGACTTCAACGTACTTGGATCAATGATCCCTCAAGACGCAGCGATGTCACTAGAAGTCAATATGAGAATAGCTAGAATCAAATAAACAATGAAGTCACTGGACAAGGTCCTCAAATTGAGGAACATTTCACTGGTGATGAGGAGACGAAAGAGACGGCTTGTGCATAGTCTGGCTTTTCTGTAGTAACATATGGATGCGAAACCTGAACGATGAGTAAACAAAATAGAATAAGAATAAACACCTTTTAATTATAGTGCTGGAGAAGGATGTTATCAATACCATGGATGACAAAAATAACAAACAAATCAATTTTGGAACAAATCAAGCTAGACATGTCACTCTAAGCAAGGATCACCAAGCTACGACCTGTCTACTTTGGACACATCATACGAAAAGAGTAAACGCTGGAGAAGGACATCATGGTCTGAAAAAATAGAAAGAACAAGGTAAAGAGGAAGACCAGCAAGCCAATGGCTTGATACTATCAAGATAATGGTTTAAAAGACCCTGGTGGACCTATCTAGGCTTGCACAAGATTGATCTTCCTACAGAGTGTTCATCCATCATGTTGCTATGTCTCGATCTCAAGCTGAAGGCCGGTAGAAAAAAAATAAAATAGAAAGTAATCCTGCCACATTCTTTAAAAATAATATCACCTGGCTCAGCTGATGGCCTATAAAAAATGTCTCATTGCAAAGCTGCCACCTAAGAAACATCTCATGATGGGTAAAACCAGTGAGCTGTCTCAAGACCTTTACAACCTTATTGTTGCAAAACATACTGTTGGCATTAGCTACAGAAAAATTTCTAAACTACTGGATCTTCCAGTGAGCACTGTTGGGGTCATAATGCGGAAGTATGAGTAGAAAGAACATAATTTCACCATAAACTATCCATGACCAGGTGTTCACGCAAGATTTCAGCCAGAAGAAAAAATACATTTGTTAAAATAGTTGGCAAAAAGCCAAAACCTGTGGATAGCTATAGAAAGACCTGGAATCCACATGGACAATTGTTTCAAAGAAAACAATAAGAAATGCACTAATACTCCATGGCCGGTATGCAGATTCATCACACAAGACTCCATTGCTGAACAAAAAGCATGTTCAAGCACATTTACAGTTTGCTCAACAACATTTAGAAAAACCTTTGATATTCTGGAAAAATATATTTTAGTCAGATGAGATGACAAAAATTGAACTGTTATGATGTCATAATACATGTGAGGCCCTGGCCTATCAGGTCGTCACAGGACATTGTGCAATCTGCCCTTCTGCATGGTATCCATCTCCTCCTTGGTTACGGGTCCTGGCCTTTGGTGTTGCTAAGAACAAGCTAATCAAAATCATAGAAACACTCTGCACCACACCTACCAGACACACCAATGGGTATCCTGAAGGGAATAGGGCCGCCCACTTGCGGGGTTGGTCAGGGAGGGTCAGGAGTGTCAGGAGTAGTCAGTTGAGTGGTAACTCTCGAGAGGAGAGGTCACACATTAATCAGAGGAGGTTAGGAGCTGGGCTCCTCAGTTACTAAGTGGCAGATGTTGGTCTGGGCCTGGTAGAAGCTGAAACCCCGGTCACAGGGGATCATGTCAAGGGGCACGGAACTGCCAAGGAGGGCAGCCGGTGGCCTAGAGCTTCTCCGGGCAGGGGCCAGGGCACAGCAGGGTACGTGGACCCTAGGCCGGGAAGTTGCTTCAAGCATCCTGGTAATTTACCCTACGAGGGCGAAGACTTCATGATTCGTCCTCCACCCGCTCCAAAATCGGGGTACTAGCGCAGCGGGGGGATAGGACTTTCCCAATACATAGTCCAGAAAATCCCAAGCGTGAACCCTGAGAGCAAGCTCACTCCATTAGCCATACGGGTGAGCGGGACCCGACTAGTTCCATACTACAGGGGCCAACCAGTGAAAAAAGTGCCAAGGAACGGTCACAGGCTAACAAGCAACACCATTGGGCACAGGATCCCAGCATACTCCCTCCCTGCTACAGCGGTACTAAGAATTCCGGTTTATAAGTTGTCGGTGTCAGCGTTATTGGACGCAGTGACCCTTTCCTTCCCAACGGTGTTCCTCTCTCACCATCATCGAGCCCCGGGACACTTCCCCCCTACCCACGGAGGGGTTAAAACACCTGGCTGCCATTCCATCGCCACCGGACGCTCCCAACAGCAGCGGTGGTATTCCACCTTACCACACATCGTAGGTGGCGTCACAAACTCTAACTACAAAATCCCCTGTAAATAACCCCCTTTATTTCGAGTGTCCACGCGACCCCTCTTGGGTCCGGAGACCCCCTCGATCCTCCGCGGATCCGGATCCGAGCAGAAGCCCAGCTGCTGGCGCTGGGGCGGTACAATACACACCATGTTTGGAGGCCAAAAAGCACTGCACATCACCGCAAAAACACCAAACCAACAGTGAAGTTTGCAGGTGGGAACATCATCGTTTTTTTGCATATGGCACTGGAAAACTTCATATAATTGAAGAAAGGATGAATGGACAAATGTACATTTTAGGGATGAGAGGACCCGAAATGGAAAGTTCGGGGATCATACCAAACACCAGGCTTCTGAGTGTCGGACTCGAACACAGACTAAAAAAAGTCTGTGTCTGGGTCCTGGGTTGAAATCCCGCCAAGGACAACATCTGCAAAGAGTTTGTGTGGGTTTCCTTTGGATACTTCTGGTTTCTGCTCTCAAATGTATTAAAAGCTGTTTCTACATGGGCATGCCACTTACACTGTGTGCACAATTATTAGGCAATTTCTATTTTTCATAATCAATTTTATTATTGAACAACTACAGTGCAGTTGGTTAATTCAAAAGGTTAATAAACCTGAAAGCTAAAAAGTAAAAATGAACTTTTGTCTTTCTTAGGAGAACGTCTATGTATGCATAATTATTGGGCAACTATTAGTGTGCAGAATTATTAAACAACTAAATGAGAAACATACAATTTCCATTCTCTATTGTTTATTTTCCTCTGTTAAAGTGAGAATAATAACCAAACAATTCAAAATGTACAAACATACATTTCTGACCTTTTAAAGAAGGAATATCAGTGAAAAATACAGCTGCCCCTCTTTGCACTAACAGTCATACATTTTCAATCCAAGGAGTCAGTTTCTGAACCTGTTGATGATTATTTTTTTTTGGGCAGCACGAACCATAGCCTTTCAGGCATTATTCTGAGGAGAAAAAAAAAGGAGAAAAAAATCCGGCACTACTCACATGCGGTATTTTGGTGCAGCATGCAATGGACTTTCCAAACACAGATCCCTAGGATTCCGGTTGTGCGCTGCTTCCAAGTAGCGGTAGTCAAATCTTGCAAGAAGAAAAAGTAGCGGCACGTCACTTTCCTTTAAAACATCAATCTTCTTTCCTGTGGAGGGACCTGTTGACGTGTAACCCATGTAAGACAAAACAGCTGTTGTCCACATGCTCCTAGCATCTCCCCTGCATGTATGTGTTTTAAGAACCATGAATAAAGAAGATTGATGTTTTAAAGGATGGTGACATGTCACTATTTTTTCTTCTTACGAGGTCTGATTATTCTGAGAGGTAACTACTTTCATCACCATAAATCTTCAATTTACAAAGGTCCACAAATTTTCAATAGGGTTTAGATTAGGTGAGGAAGGGGCCATGTCATTATTTTTTCATCTTTAAGGACTTTGCTGGCTGCCAAGCAGTGGAGACATCAATACATGTGATGGAGCATTGTCCTGCAGAAAAATCATGGTTTTCTTGACAGATGTAGCCTTTTTCCTGCACCAACTGTATGAGAAAGTGTCTTCTAGAAACTATCAAACTCTAGGAGACGATTTTGAGTCCATTTTCAAAGTAAACGATAAATAATTCCAGCTCATAGCAGTAGACCACCTCCACCAAGCTGGCGTCTGTGAGTCAAAGTGGAGGTCTGTGCCTGTTACTGATCCAGCCATCGGTCCATCCATCTGGTCCATCAAGAGTGACTCTCATCGCATCAGTCCATAAAATGTTTGAATATCTGTCTTCAGATACTTCTTGGACCAGTCTTGACGTTTTTCTTCTGTGTCTTGTTCAGAGGTGGTCGGGTTTCAGCCTCTCTTATCTTGGCCCAGTCTTGACGCTTCTCCTCTGTGTTTTGCTCAGTGGTGGTCGGGTCTCAGTCCTCCTTACCTCGGCCATGTCTCTGAGCACTGGACATCTTGTGTTTCTGGGCTCTCCAAGCACGTTGCAATTCTGGAATATGACGGCACTGGAGGATAATGGAGTCCAGGTCAATTCATTTTTGATTCTTCTCATATCTTTGACATTTAATGTGCTTCTATTTTCTCAACATGAATTTTACAACCATTATTACAACAACTTATAAATGGTTCTATGATCACGTTACAATATTATTTTTAGCAATTTCAAGACCACTGCATCCCTCTAAGGCGGGCTTTGCACGTTGCGACATGGCAAGCCGATGCAGCGATGTTGCACGCGATAGTCCCCGCCCCTGTCGCAGGTACGATATCTTGTGATAGTTGGCGTAGCGATAATTATTGCTACGCCAGCTTCACATGCACTCACCTATCCTGAGACCGTCGCTCTGGCCGGCGACCCGCCTCCTTCCTAAGGGGGCGGGTCGTGCGGCGTCACAGCGACGTCACACGGCAGGCGGCCAATTGCGACAGAGGGGTGGAGATGAGCAGGATGTAAACATCCCGCCCACCTCCTTCCTTCCGTATAGCCGCTGGCGGCAGGTAAGGAGATGTTCCTCGTTCCTGCGGCTTCACACACAGCGATGTAAGGAACTACATCGTACCTGTCGCGGCACCGGCATTATGGAAATGTCGGAGCCTGCACCGATGATACGATAACGACGCTTTTGCGCTCGTTTATCGTATCATCTAGGATTTACACATTACGACATCGCAAGTGACGCCGGATGTGCGTCACTTTCGATTTGACCCCACCGACATCGCACCTGCGATGTCGTAGTGTGCAAAGCCGCCCTAAGACTTTTTCTTTTACAATTTTTGGACTTTTCAGAATTTGTTAAATCTCTTTTTGGCTTTTCTTGCCTGAAGAAAACAAATAATTCTGCAAATCTTAATAAAGAGTGTTTATATCCTTGGGCCGCACCCCTGTATTTACACAAATACACATCACCTAAACTACTTCATCCAATCAGAATTCGAGTTTGTATAGTTTGGAGTTGAAAAATCGGCATCAAAATTCTGATATAGTCTAAAAAACGCTCACTTGCCTAATAATTGTGCTTGCAGTGTAATTTGACAAGAAATTCTGCTCTTCACTCATTAAAATAAAAGCTGTTTCATGAACAAAGGTCTGCCTGTCTTGCGTTGCTCACGGCATTATTTATTGATTAGATTACTGAAGTTAATGCAATGCAAAGTAAACAATGTAAAAAAAATGTGATGTTTTGTTTTTTTTCTTATACTTTGTGCAGAAGACCATACACTAATTGTAAACTTTAACTGATGAGTACATCGTTATGATACATGTATTCACGCCCCAGTGTCCCCCCAGATTAGACATCAGCGTCCCACCGCGCAGGTGTCACCGACTGTCTGTGTGAATGTCAAATGCCGCAGGCAGGATCACTGCAATTATTGTTATGCACAAACACCTTCCAACTTCACCACCCATCCTGCCTGTCTGCAGCTGTGAGGTCTCCAATCAAGCCGCCATTCACAATATATTCGCATAATATAAGATTTATCCAAGACAATAGCCTGTGGAACTCATATATCCATATAGTATCCCCATATGCAGATGTATACAAGTAATTAGCACAACTTACTAGAAAAGTGACAGACAACAATCCCTGGGGACAAATGATCATGAAGAACTGCATTTATATTAGTGTTAGTCTGAAAATGTAAACAGATTATCCCCAATAGTGTGATATAAAATCCTACTGACTATATTACAGAGTGAAAAACGTCCATAAATTATTTTAGATTATTGTAACCTTCTTAGTTTTCTCATAAACCATTTTTTTTTTAGACTCGTGATATTAGAAAGTTTACAACCCCTATGAGTAACATCGTCAGGTGGGCAGCTGTAATTTATCCCCTTCCCCAACCGGCGATTTTCCGTTTCTTGTTTACATTTTTTTCCTCCCCCTTCTTCGAGAGCTATAACTTTTTTACTTTTCCATCAATATAGCCATATGAGAGCTTGATATTTGCAGGTCGAGTTGTACTTTTAAATGACATAATTCATTCTGTCCCATATTGTACTGGAAACGAGAAAAAAAATTCCAAGTGCGGTGAAATTGCCAAAAAAGTGTAATTATACAATTTATTTTGCGTTTTCTATTTACCATGTTCACTATATGGTAAAACTGACCTCCTAATACGATTCACCAGGTCAGTACTAGTTCGTAGATACCAAACATGTATAGTTTTACTTTTATTTAAGTGGTGAAAAAAAATCTGAAATTTGTCAAAAAAAAGACTTGCGCTTTGATTGCCATTTTCTGACACCTGTAGCGGTTTAATTTTTGGCGATCTGGGGCTGTGTGAGGGCTAATTTTTTTGCTTTT
The DNA here is from genome assembly GCF_048569485.1 of Anomaloglossus baeobatrachus. Lineage (NCBI taxonomy): Eukaryota > Metazoa > Chordata > Amphibia > Anura > Aromobatidae > Anomaloglossus > Anomaloglossus baeobatrachus. Next base: position 108,821,877 of record NC_134359.1, read on the forward strand.
TGAGCTGCCATTTATAATGTTTTTATAGCCTCCTTAGGAGACTTGAAGCCTGTACTGTCTGATCGCTTCTGCTGATCAGAGCGATGCTGATGTAGATCACTGCCCAGCACAAATGATCTTCTCCTGTGAATGTCGGCACTCAGCCAGTGTTCACAGGAAGTGAGTCATGACTGCAACAGGAATCATCAGCTGATCCACTGGTATCATGATAACCCATTGGCACTCCTTGATCGTGAACAAGACGGAGGGGAAAGGAGTGATCCCTGCCGGTACACGTTAGGTTGCGCTGTCAGAGTTTAACAGCACAATCTAATTGGTTAATAGGCACGGGAGGACCTCCGATCCACCCGCACCTGTTAGCTGCACATTGGCTGATCAGATCATCCGACATGTGCGGAGAACAATGTGAGCTCAGCATGTGAGCCCACATCAAAGGGAGGTATGTGACGCCCTGGTAAAACCAGGTAGTCACAGATGACTGTACCCCCCACCAAGGGTACACGAATCGACTCCTCCTTGGGAATTTACAACACACTTTCCACACACAGGAACATCAGCCACAAATCCTAGTCGCCCCCCCATGACAACCAGGACACACCAGTGGGCGGGACCAGGCAGATGGGAACGCCCACCTATGGGTCTTGAGGTGACACAGGGAGGGAACAAGTGAGTAGTTGTCAGTTGGAGTCCAGTTAGAGTCGAGTTCAGTTGAGTGTTGGAGGAGAGTCGAGTTGGAGTAGGAGTCGGTGACAGGAGCTGAAATGCAGCGTGGTCAGGGTTAGAGCCCTTGGACCACGGGAGGACCGACTAGGTGGCAGACAGCTTTGTAGGGCCACAGGTGACGGAGATCCGGTTATGGGAGACTTGAAGTGGACCGGAGCATGGGTTGTAGCCTGCCGGTACTGACAACGGGAATCCAGTCCAGAGGCCGTGCACAGGCGGGGTACCTGGACCCTAGGACGAGGCAAGCTTCAAGCCCCTTGTTAATTGACCAGTGGGAGAAGGTACCAGGCCTTGTTCCCGAGGAGAGAAGCCCAGATAGAGCAGCCCAACGCTGGGGACAGGGTGTCCTCCAAGAACCCATTGAAGTCCCACGGGTCAGCGTCTGCAGGCAACGGCTCCCTCTGCATCCAAAGCTGCAGGGGAGCGGATTTCTCCTGTTCCACACAGGGTTAATCCATCCACCACAAGACACAAGTGCAGAAGGAAGGGCCCCTACATTGCCAAACCCGTGTGCGGGACCAGCATACCCCTCCAGAGGCAACCGGCATCTGGCCTTGGGTTTAGAATACGGACTTGGTGTGATTTCTTCTTAAGTGTGAGTACACTCTCAGGGAGCCGACAACCAGCATGTGGAGGGGCCCGTTCCCGGGACAGCCGACTGGATTGAAGCACAGACAGAGAAGATGTGCCGAAGAATCCAGGCCCAGGCATATTTCATCATGACAAAGTGGACCACCGAAATGAAGGGCTTGGCTGCAGCCGTCCGGGCGCGCGAGATGGAGATGGCCTTGGAGGAGAGGGCAAGTCCGCCACTTTGACCCCCAGAAGGGATGGGGGTTCATCTACGAACCGGGACTGGATGCAGAAATATTTGTGTCCCGGAGGGATGTGGCCCCTCATTTGCCGACTGGCCATCCAGATAGGAATCTGGAACCCGGAGACATGGTCAGTTACACCAGACACTGTGGAGAGCAAGGGTGGTTTGCCCTTGATATAAAGAAGTGGGTGGTAGTGAACGAAACCCCCTGCCTCGCCTCCCACCGTTTCTTGCATGAAGATAAAGAGTAGGTAGCAGTTCCCGGCTGCCTCTATTTACAGTTATTTTGAAAAATGTTTACCCCCGTTAACTGTTAAAAATGGCCCATGGTGTCAGGACTTGCGACACCGCCCCAAAAACTTTCTTGGGTCATGTAAATAACCCCCATGTACCTTCTTGTTACTCACCGCCAGGAGGCGGTACCCTCTGGAGAGGTCGGTTGGAGGAAGGGCCTGCGGTGGAGTCGGCCGAGGCCCAGTCACCACAGAAACCGGTGACTACCTTCCAGGCCAAAGGGTTCTGGTCCAAAGGACCCTTTGGGGTGAAAAAGGGTGAGGAACTTTGACCCGGACACTAACAGAGAAACCGACCAGAAACCCGGAATGGTGTGACACCTGACTAGCGGTGGCGCAAAGGGATAGTATAGGTGTTTTGGGTGGTGGGAAAAAAGGGGTAGATGGTAAAATGTTTCAGCAATGTTTAAGATCTCTGCCTCCCATAAAGGGAAGAAATGTTCAAATGTTTAAATGTTATCCATGTTTTACCTTTTCTTGCAGAAGCAGAAAAATAAACACTGGTGCCAGACAGCCCGTGGACGGGCTGTGTTTTACCAAGGGATAGTGTGACGCCCTGGAAAAACCAGGTAGTCACAGATGACTGTACCCCCCACCAAGGGTACAGGAATCGCCTCCTCCCTGGGAATTTACAACACACTTCCCACACACAGGAACATCAGCCACAAATCCTAGTCGCTCCCCCATGACAGCCAGAACGCACCAGTGGGCGGGACCAGGCAGATGGGAACGCCCACCTATGGGTCTTGAGGTGACACAGGGAGGGAACAAGTGAGTAGTTGTCAGTTGGAGTCCAGTTAGAGTCGAGTTCAGTTGAGTGTTGGAGGAGAGTCGAGTTGGAGTAGGAGTCGGTGACAGGAGCTGAAATGCAGCGTGGTCAGGGTTAGAGCCCTTGGACCACGGGAGGACCGACTAGGTGGCAGACAGCTTTGTAGGGCCACAGGTGACGGAGATCCGGTTATGGGAGACTTGAAGTGGACCGGAGCATGGGTTGTAGCCTGCCGGTACTGACAACGGGAATCCAGTCCAGAGGCCGTGCACAGGCGGGGTACCTGGACCCTAGGACGAGGCAAGCTTCAAGCCCCTTGTTAATTGACCAGTGGGACAAGGTACCAGGCCTTGTTCCCGAGGAGAGAAGCCCAGATAGAGCAGCCCAACGCTGGGGACAGGGTGTCCTCCAAGAACCCATTGAAGTCCCACGGGTCAGCGTCTGCAGGCAACGGCTCCCTCTGCATCCAAAGCTGCAGGGGAGCGGATTTCTCCTGTTCCACACAGGGTTAATCCATCCACCACAAGATACAAGTGCAGAAGGAAGGGCCCCTACATTGCCAAACCCGTGTGCGGGACCAGCATACCCCTCCAGAGGCAACCGGCATCTGGCCTTGGGTTTAGAATACGGACTTGGTGTGATTTCTTCTTAAGTGTGAGTACACTCTCAGGGAGCCGACAACCAGCATGTGGAGGGGCCCGTTCCCGGGACAGCCGACTGGATTGAAGCACAGACAGAGAAGATGTGCCGAAGAATCCAGGCCCAGGCATATTTCATCATGACAAAGTGGACCACCGAAATGAAGGGCTTGGCTGCAGCCGTCCGGGCGCGCGAGATGGAGATGGCCTTGGAGGAGAGGGCAAGTCCGCCACTTTGACCCCCAGAAGGGATGGGGGTTCATCTACGAACCGGGACTGGATGCAGAAATATTTGTGTCCCAGAGGGATGTGGCCCCTCATTTGCCGACTGGCCATCCAGATAGGAATCTGGAACCCGGAGACATGGTCAGTTACACCAGACACTGTGGAGAGCAAGGGTGGTTTGCCCTTGATATAAAGAAGTGGGTGGTAGTGAACGAAACCCCCTGCGTCGCCTCCCACCGTTTCTTGCATGAAGATAAAGAGTAGGTAGCAGTTCCCGGCTGCCTCTATTTACAGTTATTTTGAAAAATGTTTACCCCCGTTAACTGTTAAAAATGGACCATGGTGTCAGGACTGGCGACACCGCCCCAAAAACTTTCTTGGGTCATGTAAATAACCCCCATGTACCTTCTTGTTACTCACCGCCAGGAGGCGGTACCCTCTGGAGAGGTCGGTTGGAGGAAGGGCCTGCGGTGGAGTCGGCCGAGGCCCAGTCACCACAGAAACCGGTGACTACCTTCCAGGCCAAAGGGTTCCGGTCCAAAGGACCCTTTGGGGTGAAAAAGGGTGAGGAACTTTGACCCGGACACTAACAGAGAAACCGACCAGAAACCCGGAATGGTGTGACACCTGACTAGCGGTGGCGCAAAGGGATAGTATAGGTGTTTTGGGTGGCGGGAAAAAAGGGGTAGATGGTAAAATGTTTCAGCAATGTTTAAGATCTCTGCCTCCCATAAAGGGAAGAAATGTTCAAATGTTTAAATGTTATCCATGTTTTACCTTTTCTTGCAGAAGCAGAAAAATAAACACTGGTGCCAGACAGCCCGTGGACGGGCTGTGTTTTACCAAGGGATAGTGTGACGCCCTGGAAAAACCAGGTAGTCACAGATGACTGTACCCCCCACCAAGGGTACAGGAATCGCCTCCTCCCTGGGAATTTACAACACACTTCCCACACACAGGAACATCAGCCACAAATCCTAGTCGCTCCCCCATGACAGCCAGAACGCACCAGTGGGCGGGACCAGGCAGATGGGAACGCCCACCTAGGGGTCTTGAGGTGACATGGGGAGGGAACCAGTGAGTAGTTGCCAGTTTGAGTCCAGTTAGAGTCGAGCTCAGTTGAGTGTTGGACGAAAGTCGAGTTGGAGTAGGAGTCGGTGACAGGAGCTGAAGTGCAGCGTGGTCAGGGTTGGAGCCTTTGGACCACGGGAGGACGACTAGGTGGCAGACAGCTTTGTAGGGCCACAGGCGACGGAGATCCGGTTGCGAGAGACCTGAAGTGGACCGGGGCAGGGTTGTAGCCCGCCGGTACTGACAACGGGAATCCGGTCCGGAAGCCATGCACAGGCGGGGTACATGGACCCTAGGACGAGGCAAGCTTCAAGCCCCTTGTTAATTGACCACTGGGACAAGGTACCAGGCCTTGTTCCCGAGGAGAGAAGCCCAGATAGAGCAGACCGGCAGCCCAACGCGGGGGACAGGGTGTCCACCAAGAACCCATTGAAGTCCCACAGGTCAGCGTCTGCAGGCAACGGCTCCCTCTGCGTCCAAAGCTGCAGGGGAGCGGATTTCTCCTGTTCCACGCGGGGTTAATCCATCCACCACAAGACAGAAATGCAGGAGGAAGGGCCCCTACATTGCCAAACCCGTGTGCGGGACCAGCATACCCCTCCAGTATACCCCTCCAGAGGTAACTGTCATCCGGCCTTGGTTTTAGAATATGGACTTGGTGCAATTTATTCTTAAGTGTGAGTACACCGGTGTCATCCGGTCCAACCTGCCGACAGCGTCCCTGCCCTGCTCCCCACCTGCACCTGGGCCCCGGGACTACACCTCTCCCCTACCCGTGGAGGGGATACCACCTTGCTGCCCTCACGTCATCGGTCCCGGACGCTGGCCCCGAGAGGCAGCGGTGGTGCCACCATCCCATCACCGCAACCCACGGGTGGCGTCACAGACAATCTCTCCTGTAAATACCTCCCTTTTTCACTGTGTGCGAGGACGGGCGGTTTCATGAGAAATATTTTGGGGGGAAGGTTTTGATATAACTTGTATTTTATTAATTTTAAAGAAGTTGTTTCAAAGTAGTAAGTAATCAACTATCCATGTAATAAGAAATAACTTGCTGATCACGGTTGGTCCCTGAGCCTTGACGTTTCCTGTTATTCCGACTCCATAGCTCGGCTGCAGGTGTGAGGCTCCTGACAGTCCCTCTATGAATGTCGGCATTGAATTAGTACTCACTCCAAAAAGTGTCGGTGTCAACTCAGCTGTCGTGGCATGCATGAAGATTACAGGAGAGGTTTATATTCAGGCTGATTTTTTGTATTATGCTGAAGAGTACAGCAGCCGGAGAAAATATGATTCTAAACCAGAGATGCACAGAGGATGAAGATCTCTATACCACGCAGCACGGTCAAGTCACCCTTATCTGTCCAGTAGCGAACTATGCTAGTTCTCATAGTGAGGAAACGCATCGTGAGACATAGTGAAGATTTTGATTACAATCTACTGTATCTTTGGATATACTTGGGAGTGAAGAAGGCCTTGATAATATTATCCACTTGACTCAGAGGTGAAACCTGGGACAGACCTATCATTATCATAATCAATTTTGGTAAGGCTTTTCCTCGTTTCTTTATATAACCGATATATGTGGTTGTCAGCAGTAACGCGGTGACAGTTTAATGTAATTTTGGGCTTGGACACCTTTTTGCCGTGTTTATTGTTATATCTATATGGTTGCTAACGGCAGTGTGACAACTGTCTATGAACACCTTTATTGTGTGCCTATCTGTCACACCGATGTGGTTGCCAAGAGCAATGTGGTTGACTTTGTATGTGACTAGTTGCTGGAGCACTGGTTCGGTGAACTGTTTTGCACTAAGTTCTCTCTGTGCCGTATTTTTGTACTCTTTTGGATGTCACCTGGAGAGCACATGTTAAATGTCTAGGTGTTTGGCGCTGTATCTGTGTAAACCTACTTTTGGAATCATAAACAGTAGGCACATTTTTTGATCAGTGTGTGCTTTTTCTACTATTTGTATACTAATAAAGCTTTAATCTTCATTTGTATCCCACTATATGCTATTTCTGTTTTTCTGATTGGTAGGCTTTGTCATGATTTATTCTCGAAATACCTAGCTAAAATATAGTACTCCATTCGATTTTTCCTTGACATATTGTTAAAAATGTACTTTAAAAAGTACCAAAAGCAGGAAATATGTTAATTCACCAAAGCTGTATTTCCTTTGTTCTGCAGTGACAACATACTGACTATATTCACATGACCAATGCAGCCGATCACTGTCATCTGCTCATCTGCTGCCTCTGCATGCAAATGTTACTGCATTACTGCAAAGACCACTGAATGTCTCTGCTGGTCACATGAACATAGTCGGTATGTCATCAATGCAGGAGAAGCAAAGGAGCAGTGGGGACAACAAGAGAGTTAAGGCCTCTTTACACGCTGCAATATCATTACCGATATCGCTAGCGTGCGTACCCGCCCCCATCGGTTGTACGACACGGCAAATCGCTGCCCGTGGCGCACAACATCACTTACACCCATCACACTACTTACCTGCCTAGCGATATCGCTATGGCCGGTGAACCGCCTCCTTTCTAAGGGGGCGGTTCGTTCGGTGTCACAGCGACATCACTAAGCGGGCGCCCAAAAGAAGCGGAGGGGCGGAGATGAGCGGGACGTAACACCTCCTTCCTTCCTCAATGCCGGCGGCCGCAGGTAAGGTGAGGTTCCTCGTTCCTGCGGTGTCACATATAGCGATGTGTGCTGCCGCAGGAATGACGAACTACATCGTACATGCAGCAGCAACGATATTCGAGAATAGGGAGGCATGTCACCGATTAGCGATTTTGCACGTTTTTGCGACGATGCAAAATCGCTCATAGGTGTCACACGCAACGACATCGCTAAAGCGGCCGGATGTGCGTCACAAATGCCGTGATCCCAACGAGATCGCTTGAGCAATGTCGTAGCGTGTAAAGCGGCCTTTAGTGTAGAAGCAAGAAAATGAGCAGATAAGGTTTTTGTTACATATCATTGGTTCTAGTTAATTATTTTATATCCCAGACAACGCCTTTAAAGTCATTTCTGCAATATAACTTTGTAAAAGAAAATCTGTGTTATGGATATATTCCATAATGGAACCTAGGTCCAGAAGTAAACAATGCCTACATTTCATTTCTATGACTTTTAACCCCTTCACACCATGGGGATTTTCCATTATTCTTTTTCGTTTTTTCCTCCCCTTTCCAAGAGCCATCATTCTTTTATTCAAGAGGATGTGTGGTGGTGGTGGTGTGGATAGGAGAAATATTAGGTGCGTTCACTTGGCTGGAATAATAATGCACATATAACGCATTCCTGCTGAAGATCCAAAAGCAGAGAGATGAGAGAGTCCAGGTAATATCATCCCTCTCATAATTTTTTATTTTTATAGCCATATGAGAGCTTGTTTTTTTGTGGTTGTACTTTTGAATGACACCATTCATTCTGCCCCATATTGTACTGGGAAATGAAGAAAAAAAAATCCAAGTGCAGTGAAATTGCAAAAAAAAGTGCAATTGCAAAATAGTTTTTTTTTATTATTAGTATTTACCATTCACCATTTGCATCTTGAATTGACATTTTTAATTACATCATATTTGGGTAGATGTGATGTTTTGATTGCCTCTTATTGCATTTTAAAGTAATGTTGTGGCGACCAAAAAAACCCCAGAATTCTGGAGTTTTGATTATTTTTTCTCGCTATGCCATTTACCGATCAGATTCATTGATTTCATATTTTGATAGATTGGGCATTTCTCAAAGTGGCAAAACCAAATATGTGTATTTTTTAATAATAATAATAATAATTATTATTATTGTTTTATTTTCAATGGGGCAAAAAAAGCTTTTAGCTTATTTTTGTTTTTCTTCATTTTTTTAAACATTTTTTTATTGATTTTTTCCTTCCGTTTTTGTGTTCATTTTTTGATACATGTGTTCTTGATGCATTTTTGTTGCATGGGTTTTTTTGTCTCAATAAAGTTTGTTGAAACACAGGTAGCAGATCAAATAGGAAGTTGCCCAAAGCAAAGAGTTCAGTTGTCCCCTACTTTTACATTCATGGCCTCTCCTTAGGATAGGTCATCAATGTCTGATCATCCGGGGCCCGACATGCAGCACTCCCGCAGCAGGGAGCCAGAAATGCTCAGTTGCAGAGCTGCTCCGTCTTTTGATAATTGCCGCGGCCGGATACTGCACATCCGCCTCCCATTCAGATCAATAGGAAGCGAACATGTAGTACTCAGTCGCGGCCACTCTCAGAAGACAAAACAGCTCCAGAACTGAGCATTTCCGTCTTCCTGTTGCCGCCACCGACACCGACAACAGCTGATCGGTGGGGGGGCTGGGTGTTAGACCCCGGCTTCTTTCTGAGGCTCCATAGCCTTTGATGTAGGTAATTCAGAAACGTCTAGGGAACCACTGGACTACGTCGGAGCTGGGAACTTTGCTTTGTAATGAATTGGTGAATGAAGGGCAGTTTCTTGTTTTTATCTCTCTCATTTTATGTCTTTCAGGTTTCCATTAGTGGACTACGTCAGATTTCGTGGACTACTTCGGAATCCCTGGACTACGTGGGACCTGCATAGCTTTTTAATTTAAATAAATTAGTGAATCAGGGATAAAGACAAGCAGTGTTTTTTCAAAGAAACTATTTTTTGCGTGTGGGTTTTTTTTTCTTCTTTTTACTTACTGTGTTAGTAATGGGTGTGTCTGATAGAGGCCTCTCTACTAGTATCAACATGGCTTTATGCTATCTGACCCTACTTAGCTGACATCAATCCAACTACAATTATGTCAATTGCGAAGCACCAAAATTGATGCATATAATGTGATGTCACTTCTGCGGTGGCTGCAGGCTAGTATTTTTTGGCTGGGAAGGACCCAATAAGTATGAAACTTCCCAGCCTGATAATATCAGATTTACCTTTGATATTCATCAAAAATAGGGGGAGACCCTATATTGTTTTTTAATTATTATATTATATATTAGGTTAAACCAGGCTAAACACCTTTTAGTGCCACATGAAAGACACTAAAGGATGAAAGTGTATAATACGTAGGGAGTGGGACATTATATAGCTGCAAGTTATCTATCTGTCTATTCTATATAATATATTTCTATCATCTATTGAGCTATATCTTTATATATATTTTTTTGTCTGTATTTGTGTGTATTGGGACAAGACAATGAACTCTTTGCTTTGGGCAACTTGCTTTTTGATGCTCTGCCTGTGTTTCAACCAAATTTACTGATACCTGATCTGTTTTGTTCACATGTTTTTTTTTTGTGCATTTACGCTGTGTCAACGCACTAAAAACGCATATGCAGATTTTACCTACTGATTTTCTGCATCTAATGCAACTCTATGGGGAAATTCCGCACTGAAAACTCAGCGTATCCGCAAGAGAAATTGACATGTTGCGGAATGGAAAATGCACTATAGAGTTTGAACAGCGTAAAAAAGAGGCACAGTGGACATGAGATTTGTATTAATTGCATCTACTAAATGCAGCAAAAACACACGTCAAAAATGTGATTAACACTCATCGTGGGCACGTACCCTTACTGTTAAACCTGAGACCTTAAAGTTATAAATAGCTCACTAATGTAGTGTATAATGATAGCATACTGATGACACATCATATTATTCAAGCATTAGTAGAAATATATTCCTGGTAGTATGTTAACAGCAGCTGTTATTGGGCAATTCCTAAACTATGAGTCTGCAACAAGCTGACTCCTCAAAAGTAACAAAATGCAAGGATAGGCTGGAAATTGCAGTCATAGTTATGCAGAATGCAGAAAAAAGAGAAAAATTGATTTAGCTCACTCTTTCAATAGTCCAAAGTCAGGATCGATGCAGGTGCACTGAGCTGCCCTGGCCTCAGGCAGAACGCTTCCAGGCAATATAGAATATAGTCTCCAGCACTCCAGAAGGTTAAAACTATTTATTAAAATCCATTTCAAAAAGTCCAAAAATCATTATCACAGTGGGGGGTGACACATCAAGAGAAATCCGAGATGTTTCGGCTAATAGCGCCTTACTCCAGGAGAGAAATCCAACATGTTTTGGCTAATAGCGTCTTACTCCAGGAATAAGGCGTTATTAGTCGAAACATGTCGGATTTCTCTCCTGGAATAAGGTGCTATTAGCCGAAACATGTTGGATTTCACTCCTGGAGTAAGCTATTAGCCGAAACATGTCGGATTCCTCTCCTGGAGTAAGTCGCTATTAGCCAATACATGTCGGATTTCTCTCCTGGAGTAAGCTATTAGCCGAAACATGTCGGATTTGTCTCCTGGAGTAAGCTATTAGCAGAAACATGTCAGATTTCTCTCCTGGAGTAAGCTATTAGCCGAAACATGTCGGATTTCTCTCCTGGAGTAAGGCGCTATTAGCCAATACATGTCGGATTTCTCTCCTGGAGTAAGCTATTAGCCGAAACATGTCGGATTTCTCTCCTGGAGTAAGCTATTAGCCAAAACATGTCGGATTTCTCTCCTGGAGTAAGCTATTAGCCGAAACATGTCAGATTTCTCTCCCGGAGTAAGGCGCTAATAGCTGAAACATGTCAAATTTCTCTCCTGGAGTAAGGTGCTATTAGGGCTCATGCGCACGTAACTGCTGAATATTCTGTAGCGATTTGACAGCACATGTGCGCTTCAAATCGCTGCAGAAACACTGCATAATGGATGCAGTTTTTTTGTAGAAAAAAGCAGATTTCATGCGCTTGGGATGCTGCCCCCACCATAGACAGAGTGGGAGCTGCATCCATAGCGCACGGAATAATTGACAGGCTCATTGTATGAACGCACGGATTTAGGTCAAAATTTTAGCACCCAAATCGCTGCGTTCATAAAAGCATCGTGCGCACGTCTCATGCACAATCTTCATAGATTGTGCAGGGAACGCAGGACACATGCATTTACGCTGCAGTGCAATACGCAGCGTAAATGCATGCATTTACGCAACGTGCGCATGAGCCCTTAGCCGAAACATGTCGGATTTCTCTTGATGTGTCACCCCCCCACTGTGATCATAATTTTGGACTTTTTTTTAAACAGATTTCAATAAATAGTTTTAACCTTCTGGAGTGCTGGAGACTATATTCTATATTTATACAGAATATTACAAAAAAAACAATATGAAATTGAATATATAAAGTATATTTCCAAGTTTTATACGAGTGTTGGAAATGGAGTATTCAGGGTGGCGTGTGTCCATTACTTCTGCAGAATCTGTTGAGGGAATTCCTGAAAATGCTGTACAACAGTTATATATTGATTGTATCAATGATGAGTCATTAATTATTACCTGAGTACATTTCACATGGAGTGCTGGAGAGCAACAGGTTAAAAATGTGTCTCTAGCCTAAATCTGATAGTGGATATGTCATGTATATACTTCGCTATCAGCTCACTTCACTAGGTATCTTTTTGGTTTCTTATTCTTTAAGATGCTTTCTTATTAATTAATTAATAGTAACCCATCAGTCTTGGTAAATAACTCCTTAATACAGAAGAGAACTTTAGTAACAAAAAATGGGAAGGAAAATTGCTAAGTTTTATACAAGTGAATTTCAATCAATGACTGTTTATTTATATATGAACTAAAGAAGTAAATTACAGATTAAATATTTATGCAAAATATATAAATAAAACAGAATTTCTTGAGACACACAAAGCAGAGGATCTAGAATTGGAAGGATATATGGGGTGTAATCCTAAAATGATCTGGGTCCAATACAAAAAGATATATTGACCACATGCAATAAATCAGTATTACATAATGGAAAATAATGACACAGAACTAGAAAGACTTACAGTTTAGGATTGTGTCCTTCAGTGTGTAACTTCAGACATTGTTCCAGTTCATTCATAAAAAGCTCATGTACATTGCAGAAAATGATCATCAGCACTTCCAGCTATTCCTGCCAATATCTCCAGCGTAACACCAGACAATCAGAATGGGAATATGTCCCAGTAACAAGCCCCACATTGGCAGCTGTATTCTGTATTCTGATGCTAAACATGTCCATGGGAGTCACACTCACCATGTGGATATTCAGCTATTCATCCATCACAGTTTTCTATGCTTCAGTCAGAAATCCTGGGGAAAAGGAATGACAATGAAGAAAAAAATCCAAGCAGCTTAGAGAGAAGTGTGCCACAAGTTCCCATGCAGTGGGCACAGCAGGAGGACAGGGCAGCCTCCTCTGGTCAGCTGCACTTGTTGCTATTTCCAGAGAGCACAGTACCCATTCTGTTTTGCTGGTAATATCAAGCCTCATACAGACCAATCAGACTCCCTATGGGCAGTAACTGGATCTTGTCTCTACCCTGTCACTGATATTCTTGCTAAAAAGAATTTTCTGTAACAGGCAAACTGCTCACTAACATTCTCCTAATGCATTCCCCGGGGATTAGAAGAAGGCGGATGGCGCAAATCATAAAGAGCTGCACAATATTTTTGGTTTACATTTATTGTTACTTATTATTTCCATGAGTATCATAAAAATATTATTATATATTATATTCCAGCTGATAAGGATCAATTTTCAACTGTCACAAAACTGTACAATATATATACTATATATATATATATATGTGCATATATATATATGTATGTATATATATGTATGTATATATATATACATTAATATATTTTTTATATATATATATATATATATATATATATATATATATCTCCGCACTGTTAAATATACTTTTTTTTTGTCTTAGACATGTGACATACATATGCTACGTTATATTGCAGAATTGAGTACATCCCTCACATTTTTGCAAATATCTTATTATATCTTTTCATGGGACAACACTGAACATCTGTCACATGCATTTGCTACAATGTACAGTAGTCAGTGTACAGCTTGTATAATAGGGTAAATTTGGTACTCTCTAAATAACTCAACACACAGCCATTATTGTCTAAACCACTGGTAACAAAAGTCCACCCACTGGTGTGCCTGACAGGGTGTGGTGTGAGGTGTAGCTATGAATTGAATGCTGATGGAGCAATACCAAAGGTTAGGATCCCAGAACCATGGGGGGTTGAGCTCTGCACCAAAAGAGAAAGGAGTGCAGTACCCTGTGACACCAAAAGAGAAAGGAGTGCAGTACCCTGTGACACCCTGAATAGTTCAGGGGCATCACAGATGCACAAGAAAGCCTAAGCAGACTAAGGACATGGATTACTGGAATGATGTCCTGTGGTCTGATGACACAATATAAACCTATTTGGTTCAGATGGTGTCAGCCAGGTGAGGAGTACAAAGACAAGTGTGTTTAGCCTACAGTCAAGCATGGTGGTGGGAGTGTTATGATTTGGAGCTGCAAAAGTGCTGCCAGCTGTGGGGAGCTACAATTCATTGAGGGAACCATCAATGTCAACATGTAATGTGACATACTGAAGTAGAGCTGGTCCCCTTCTATTGGAAACTGGGCCAGAAGGCAGTATACCAAGAGGATTATGACCTTAAACACACCTCCAAGCCAACCACTGCTTTGCCAAAGAAATGAGGGTGAAGGTGCTGGACTGGCAAAACATGTCTCAGACCTAAACCCTAATGAGCATCTGTGGGGCCTCCTCAAACAGAAGGTGGAGGCGCACAAGGTCTCTAACATCCACCAGCTCCGTGATGTCATCATGGAGGATGAAAGGGAATTCCAGGACCTTCTGTGAAGATCTAGTGAAATCCATGCCCAAGAGAGTTAAAGCAGTGCTTGAAAATAATGGTGGCCACAGAAAATACTTTACACTTTGGGCACAATTTGGCCACTTTCACTTAAGTGGTGTACTCACTTTTGTTGCCAGCAGTTTAAACATTAACGGCTGTGTGTTGACTGTTGAGTTATCTAGAGGGCACCGAATTTACACTGTTATACCAGCTGTATGTACACTAACTACTTTACATTGTATAAAAGTGTCATATCTTCACTGTTGTCCCATGAAAAGATATAATAAAATATTTACAAAAATGTGAGGGATGTACTCACCTTTGTGATATACTTCAACTACTTGTGACACCCCAGGGCTGTTGGGTACTCGGTCCCGGGCGCGCGGTGCGCAGGAGGAATCAGTCGTGGTCGCAGCCGATGCTCGGTTCCGTGACCCTGGGGGGGGGTCGGCCCTCAGCAAAAGTGGTGAAAAATAAAAGTAAAAGGGAAAGTAAAAATAAAAGAGTTGTTTCGACTACGCCATTTACGGTGTGCGGCCAGGTTGTTTGAAGCCGCTGCTGCAGGGTCTTGCTGGGGCTGATGGAGTAATGCAGCTTAGGTGTTTTGGGCCCTCCGCAAGCAGGGACAGGCCCCAGCAGTGAATGATGGGGATTGTTGTGGGGAACCATCTGTGTAAGTGCACGGGGCGATAAGGAAACAGTCCACACTAGTATTGCAGTTTCAACTTGCCTTGTTTTACTTGTAGCTGGTACCTGAACCTGTGGGTGCCAGTTACAGGTGTTCCTGTACAGCTGTGACCTGGGTTGGCTGTCCTCCATGCACACTCATTGTGGATGGGCTCCCGTGGCCTAGAGCTGCTTGGGAGTCCCTTCTCTTCAGTCTTGGTCCTATTGCAGGCAGCCTGGACAATTTAAGGGGGTCAATCCCCAATCCCCTCTTACCCGCTGATGCTTCAGACTCTTTGGGTTGGCGATGGACCCTGGAGATCTTCTCGCCTGGCAGATTTAACAGTTGACCATAAAATGTCCCGTTGTCCTAGGGTCTGCACCCGGCCTTGTGCTGAGTCCTGTGAGCCTTGGTTCCAGACTTCCACAGGCGTCCCACGGTTCCTGGAGTCTTACACTTCCACATTTAACCCACAGTTCCTGGAGTCCTGGTTCTGTACTCCACAGTCCCTCACTTCTATTACAGCACTTCGGTGTTACTTCAGGTCTTTCTGTACTTTCACTCTCAACTCCTTCTCTCTCTTCTTCTCACAACTCCTCTACTCCTTCCTTCACCTCTCTTAACCCACTACTTCCTCCCGCCAACTTCCCAACTGACCACTGGCCCCTCCCCCTCGATGGGTCTCTCCCTACAGATTGTGTGGCGACTATCCAATCAGTTCCCATCCCTTTTACCTGTTGCTAGGCAGTCTCACAGTCTGGTGTTGGGGTTGTGTGTGACCTGAAGGTGTTGGTGTGTTGACTGGCATGGATATTCCGGGGTTTGGGTTTCCACATTCACATTTTGTGGCACCTGGTACCGTGGGGGTGCTACATACTTATCTAACAATAAATTAGTATTCTCAAATACTCCGCCCACAGCACAGTCACTGAGGAAGACTGGAAAAATTGCTGACACTTCCTAATCTGATATTCTGAACTGGTGCATACTGAACATGACATACAATATCCTAAATAATAGTTGCACTCAAGTAAAGGGAAGGAGACAAAACAAGTATGTAGATGGTGGTGAACATTGAATGTGAATATGCATTACTGCCAAGAAAACATGAAAAAATTGTTTTTTTTTAAATATAAGTTACTTAGCAAATAAAGGTGGCCAAGTAACACTGGGGCCGACCTCGGTGATGTCGGGTCAACTGGAAGTTGACGTGACATCATTGTATCTCAAAGATCACGAGCCCGTGACGGGGGGTGTCACTTCATGGGGATGAATGGACCGTGATAGCGCCACTCTCAGGCAGAATTGGCTGAACAAGGTATTTTGAGAAAGTCTAAAAGCCTCGGCTAACAGTTTTACAGGGATGTGGCCACTATTGCAGAATAGTGAACTACTTCTGTAACATTGACGGTCTATCCTAAGGGGCACTTTGCACACTACGATATCGCAGGTGCGATGTCGGTGGGGTCAAATCGAAAGTGACGCACATCCGGCATCGCTGTCGATATCGTAGTGTGTAAATCCTTTATGATACGATTAACAAGCGCAAAAGCGTCGTAATCGTATCATCGGTGTAGTGTCCGACATTTCTATAATTACGCTGCAGCGACGGTACGATGTTGCTCCTCGTTCCAGCGGCAGCACACATTGCTGTGTGAGAAGCCGCAGGACCAAGGAACATCAGCTTATCTGCGTCACCGCGGCTCACGCCGGCTATGCGGAAGGACGGAGGTGGGCGGGATGTTTACGTCCCGCTCATCTCCGTCCCTCCGCTTCTATTGGCCGCCTGCCGTGTGATGTCGCTGTGACGCCGCACGACCCGCCCCCTTAGTAAGGAGGCGGTTCGCCGGCCAGGGCGACGTCGCAGGGCAGGTGAGTGCATGTGAAGCTGCCGTAGCGATAATGTTCGCTACGGCAGCAATCATAAGATATCGCTGCTGCGACGGGGGCGGGGACTATCGCGCTCGGCATCGCAAGCATCGGCTTGCGATGTCGTAGTGTGCAAAGTACCCCTAAGGATAGGTCAACAATGTTGCACCCCTGACCATCAGCTGTTCTCTGTGTCAGCAGCGGAACTACACAGTTATGTAGCTGTACGGTCGATAAAATAGAGGCCATGGCTGGGTGTTGCACATCCAGCCCTAACTGATTGAATAACAGAGTTGCACTGTGTAGCTGCTTAACTGAGCAGTTCCGACCGTTGATTGGCGGGAATGCCAGGTGTCAGACCCCCACTGTTCAGACATTGATGACCTATCCAAAAGATTAGCCATCAATTATAAAGTAATAGGAAACCTGTTTAACAAAGTGTAAAGTGAATCAACAATAAGAGAAATAAATTTAAAGGGTGCTTTACATGCTACGACATCGCTAGCATCGGCTAGCGATGTCGGGGGCGATAGCACCCGCCCCCGTCGTACGTGTGATATTGTGTGATCGCTGCTGTAACGAACATAATCGCTATGGCAGCGTCACACGCACATACATGCTCTGCGACGTCGCTCTGGCCGGTGAACCGCCTGCTTTCTAAGGGGGCGGGTCGTGCAGAGTCACAGCGACGTCACATGGCAGCCGTCCAATAGAAGCGGAGGGGCGGAGATGAGCGGGACGTAACCTCCCGCCCACCTTCTTCCTTCCGCATTGCCGGTGGAGGCAGGTAAGGAGTAGAGTTGAGCGTGGTTCGCGGTTCGTGGTTCTCCAGTTCGTGGTTCGAGTGATTTTGGGGACTGTTCTAGATCGAACTAGAACTCAAGCTTTTTGCTAAAGCTCGATAGTTCTAGTTACGTTCGAGAACGGTTCTAGCAGCAAAAGGCCAAGCTAATTACTAGCTGGCTTTCCGCTGTAATAGTGTAAGTCACTCTGTGACTCACACTATTATGAAATTTCAGCGTATAGTGTGCGGGAACAGCGCATTCAGATAACTGCTGCTGGGATAATGGCGATAGCCATTTTTTTTTTCCCTTGTCTTCCTTCCCTAAGCGCGCGCGTGTAGTGGGGTGGGCCAGCATGTTAGCCAATCCCAGACACACACACAGCTAAGTGGACTTTTAGCCAGAGAAGCAATGGCATGTGTGATAGGATGTCCATGTCACATGTCCCTGCATTCTAAAATTATAAAAGACGCCATTATCTGCCTTCTGCGTCTGGGTGTCAGTCACCGCTGGTGTAGCTCCTGTCTCCGATACTGCTGTGTACGCTCTACACACAGCGCTATACAGAATAGGGATAGAGTTTCTATTAGCCCTTGTAAGGGCTAATAACAGCAGGCTCAGAGCCATAGGTGACAGTCAGGTCCGTGGAAACAGATTTTAACAGCTACAGAAGATAACAGTGTCTGTGTAGCTAAGGTCAGGGACTTCCTCGCTGCATTTCCCCATTAGGAGGGATAGAAAGTGAGGCTTCCTTTCCTGTACACTGACCCACAACCCTGCCACTGTACCCTCCTTCCCTTTGCACACTCAAGCGCATTGTTACTAAGCCATTATACTTGCAAACACTGAGTAAACTTAGTGGCATCCTAAAAGTGGCTGTTGGACTTCCATTAGTGTCCCACTAGTGCAAATCTATTTGCAGCACCACTGCATTGCACACTCAAACTCATTGTTACTAAGCCATTATACTAGGAAACACTGAGTAAATTTAGTGGCATCCTAAAAGTGGCTGTTGGACTTCCATTATTGTCCCACTGGTGCAAAGCTATTTGCAGCACCACTGCATTGCACACTCAAACTCATTGTTACTAAGCCCTTATACTAGCAAACACTGAGTAAACTTAGTGGCATCCTAAAAGTGGCTGTTGGACTTCCATTAGTGTCCCACTAGTGCAAATCTATTTGCAGCACCTCTGCATTGCAAACTCAAACTCATTGTTACTAAGCCATTATACTAGCAAACACTGAGTAAACTTAGTGGCATCCTAAAAGTGGCTGTTGGACTTCCATTATTGTCACACTGGTGCAAAACTATTTGCAGCACCACTGCATTGCACACTGAAACTCATTGTTACTAAGCCATTATACTAGCAAACACTGAGTAAACTTAGTGGCATCCTAAAAGTGGCTGTTGGACTTCCATTAGTGTCTTAAAAGTGCAAATCTATTTGCAGCACCTCTGCATTGCACACTCAAGCTCATTGTTACTAAGCCATTATACTAGCAAACACTGAGGATACTTAGCGGCATGCTAAAAGTGGCTATTGGACTTCCATTAGTGTCCCACTAGTGCAAATCTATTTGCAGCACCTCTGCATTGCACACTCAAACTCATTGTTACTAACCCATTATACTAGCAAACTATGCTGCCAGTTTAAGGGCCGTAGTTGCATTGTCAGGGATAGTTATTGTTGTTTATTCTGCTGTTAATAAAGCTAGACCACCGCTGCAATCTACACCACCTCTCAATTTTTACTACCACATTTTAAGTGCACAATCTTGTCGCAATCAAAATGAGTGGCAAAATGACAGATGCTGGTGGAAAGGGGAAGAGGCGTGTTGGAAAAGGAAAAAAAGGGTTTGTCCATGGGGAAGGTGGCAAAGCTCCATTAACATCTGCTGAAGACAGACCATCTTTCAGCAAAAGTAAGATGTCTACTACTTACCGTGGACAATCCGATGTGCTCCCTTTTCTATGGAGACGAAAAACTGGAACAAAGGTAAATGATGGCCAAAAAAGAAAATGCTTGAATGGATCTCAAGTGGTCCAACAAGTGCCCTCTCCGCTACCTCAACTACCGCATCCAAAAAACACCAGTCCTCTGAGTTGTCATCCCAATCAAACTTGCTTTCTCCCAGCTCTGAAGTCTCCATCCGCCCTGCACAGTATGGTGGAACTGAAATGGCTGAGTCTGCAGAGCTGTGCAGTCACACTATAGCCTGGGAATCAGAGGTCTGCTCCCAAGCTACAGTGAGTACAGACCAGGAAATGGTCTGCAATGATGCCCAGAACCTTTGGGACTCAGATTCAGGCCGTGATGAACAAGTTTCTGAGCATAATGTTGACCCTTATTCACAAACTGAAACACCTGTTGTAATAGACAATGAGAAACACACTGATGACGATGAGACGCAGATACCAGATTGGGATGACAACTTAAATATTGGTTCACGTCAGGAAGAGGCTTGGTCTGAGGGTGAGGGGAGTGCAAACACAACGCTTGATGAGGAAGTTCTAGATCCCACCTACTGTCAACCCACAGTCAGGCACTCGAGGGGGTCAACAGAGGCGGTGGAGGAGGATGCTACTGACGACGAAGTTACCTTGCGCCTTCCTGGACAGAGGAGTAGTACTGGTAGCATGTCTACAACTGCATCCTCAGCCACCACTCTGCCTCTGAGCACTAGTCGGGGGGGGGGCTCAGCAGGTCGCATGACCTCTAAGCCTTGCCTAGCCTGGACCTTTTTTGACATAGAAAAAGATCGCCCAAATCATGTAATATGTAAAATTTGTCATGATTCTGTTAGTAGAGGGCAAAACCTTAGGAGTTTGACAACTTCTTCCATGAATCGTCACATGAATAAATATCATATGTCCCAGTGGGAAGCTCACCGTGATGCAATGCGGTCTAGCGGAGCGAACCATCCACCGCCTGCCCCTTCAAGTGCATCCGCGCGCTCTTCATCTTCTAGGACTGTGGGGACAGCTGTCACACCTGGTTTTCCACGCACAACTTCCACCACTGTAACCGCAACAGGCAGTTTGCTTGGTATGTCGTCATTTGGTTTGGAAGAGGAAACAAGTGCGTGTGTACAGCTCTCTCAGACATCGATAGCATCAATGTTGGATGAAGGCAACATCATGTCTACGCCTGCACTTTCCTCACAAACCTGCATTTTTTCAGGGACACCCTACTCACCACCGTCTACACACAGCAACCAGATCTCTGTCCCTCAGATGTGGACAAATAAAAGGCCATTTCCTGTGACCCATGACAAAGCTAAGAGGTTGACTTTATCCCTCTGTAAGCTCTTGGCTACCGAAATGCTGCCTTTCCGCCTGGTGGACACACAGGATTTTAGAGACCTTATGTCTGTCGCTGTGCCCCAGTACCAGATGCCCAGTCGCCAATACTTCTGTAAGAAAGGTGTGCCTGCGCTACACCAGCATGTCGCACACAACATCACCGCTTCCTTGAGAAACTCTGTGTGTCAACGGGTGCATTTCACCACCGATACTTGGACCAGTAAGCATGGACAGGGATGTTACATGTCGCTGACTGGGCACTGGGTAACTATGGTGATATATGGTGAAGGGTCTGCTGCCCAAGTCTTGCCGTCCCCACGACTTGTGTGTCAATCCTCTGTCTGTCCAAGTTCCACCACTGCTTCTGCCTCCTCCACCTCGTCTGGGTCCTCCACCTCCGCCCCAAGCCTGCCTGGTCAGGCCACCAGCGTTCTAACTGCGCAGAAGGAATCACGCACCCCTCATTACTATGCTGGCAGCAGAGGGCAATGGCATCAGGCGGTCTTTAGCTTGAAATGTCTTGGAAATAAGAGTCACACAGCGGCTGAGTTGTGGGCAGCGCTGGAGACTGAGTTTAATAAATGGTTGTCTCCACTCAACCTGCAGCCTGGTAAGGCCGTGTGCAACAATGCTGAAAACCTGGGTGCGGCCCTTCGCCTGGGCAAAGTGACACATGTGCCTTCTATCGCTCACGTGTTGAACCTTGTTGTCCAGCAATTTTTAACACACTATCCTGGCCTAGATGGCCTTCTGAACAGGGCACAAAAACTGTCTGCTCAATTCCGCCGTTCAACCGCCGCTGCTGAGCGACTTGCATCGCTCCAGAAGTCTTTCCTCCTGCCGGTTCATCGCCTGAAATGCGATGTGGCGACACGCTGGAATTCAACTCTCCACATGTTACAGCGACTGTGACAGCACCATCAAGCCCTGGTGCAATACGTCATGACGTATAGCCTGGGCCAACGAGATGCAGAGGTGGGGCAGATCACCCTGATGGAGTGGTCTCAAATCAAGGACCTATGCACCTTTCTGCACAGTTTCGACATGGCGACGAATATGTTTACTGCTGACAATGCCATTATCAGCATGACAATTCCAGTCATTTACATGCTGGAGCACACGCTAAACACTATTCGGAGTCAGGGGGTGGGACAACAGAAAGGGGAGGAACTACAGGAGGATTCATATGCGCAAGACACAACAACATCACCAAGGTCCAGACGTTCATCATCACCAACGCGGCAGGCATGGGACCATGGGAGACAGGGATCAACAAGGGCGCATAGTAGCAGGCGAAATGTTGAGTAAGGTGCAGGAGAACATGAAGAAATGGAGGACGAACTGTCCATGGAAGACTCAGAGGATGAGGGAGACCTTGGTCAAATTTCTGTTGAAAGAGGTTGGAGGAAGAAAGAACGGTTAGCACCTCTATGCCACAAACACAGCGTGGACTTGGTCCGCATGGCTGCGCAAGACACATGAGCGCCTTCTTGCTGCACTACCTCCAACATGACCCTCGTATTGTCAAAATTAGAAGTGATGATGACTACTGGCTTGCCACACTATTAGATCCCCGGTACAAGTCCAAATTTTGTGACATAATTCCAGCCATAGAAAGGGACGCACATATGCAGGAGTATCAGCACAAGCTGTTACTCGATCTTACCTCGGCTTTTCCACCAAACAACCGTGGTGCAGGGAGTGAATCTCCCAGTTGTAACTTGACAAACATGGGATGGTCTCGTCATCTTTAACAGTCTACCCGTACCAGTAGCACCGTATTTGGTGCTGGTAACAGCAATTTTATTGAATCTTTTCATAATTTTTTTAGACCATCCTTTGCAAGGCCACCAGAGACAACAAGTCTGACACATAGTCAATGGCTGGAGAGGATGATACAGGAGAATCTCCAAATGAACATCGTTGCCATTACTTTGCAAATGGAGCCTTGCTCATTTTGGGCTTCAAATCTTGAAAAATGGCCAGAGCTCTCCACTTACGCCTTGGAGATTTTGTCGTGTCCAGCTGCCAGCGTTGTCTCTGAACGTGTCTTCAGTGCTGCTGGGTGTGTGCTGACAGATAAGCGCATGCGTCTGTCCAGTGACAATGTGGACAGACTAACGTTCATCAAAATGAACAAGTCATGGATCCACAAGAAATTTACTACCCCTGTGTCATCCTGGGGAGAGTAAATGCTTGTGGATTTTGAATGTGCTTGATGCAAATCTAGCTGTGAAGTGTATAACTGGGGCACAAGTGCTGCCTCTGAAGGGGTGGGTGTGTGTGGGGCCCAATTTTTGGAAAAAAGGGAGACTCCGCTTGGAGTAACCCTTGCTTGCTGTGTTTTTTAAAAGGAGCCAAGATGAACAAGTCATGGTTCAGCAAAGACTTTGTTACCTACCCCGGAGTGATCCTGGGGACGGTTAAGTATGGCGTATTTTTGAATGTGCTTGATGCAAATCTAGCTGTGAAGTGTACAACTGGGGCACAAGTGCTGCCACTGAAGGGGTGGTGTGTGTGTGGCCCAATTTTTGGAAAAAAGGGAGACTCCGCTTGGAGTAACCCTTGCTTGCTGTGTTTTTTAAAAGGAGCCAATATGAACAAGTCATGGTTCAGCAAAGACTTTGCTACCTACCCCGGGGTCATCCTGGGGACGGTTAAGTATGGCGTATTTTTGAATGTGCTTGATGCAAATCTAGCTGTGAAGTGTACAACTGGGGCACAAGTGCTGCCACTGAAGGGGTGGGTGTGTGTGTGGCCCAATTTTTGTAAAAAAGGGAGACTCCGCTTGGAGTAACACACACCGGCGAAAAATCTATACAAATTAGTACCACTTCAATAGATAAATGACTATATTCTTCAACTAGTGCATACCTAATATGTGCAAGAATCCTCATTATTGTAAACTATAACCTTACAATTATACACAATAAATATGAATATGTATAAAAAAATCTGTATAAAAAATCCATTGAATATAAAAGTGAACAATATATGAATAATAATAGTGATAATAATTATATACATATATAGATATAAATAAAAACATAAATATAAATATAAATATTTCTTGCACATATTAGGTATGCACTAGTTGAAGAATATAGTCATTTATCTATTGAAGTGGTACTAATTTGTATAGATTTTTCGCCGGTGTGTGTTTTTTGACATCTTCTATTAATAGCTTATGCGGTTTTCTTTAAAATATCAGTGAATTTTTTTCTCTGTAACATCCAATAGTTTTGCCCCCCTTGGATCGGCCTTTTTGTCCTTTCGGATTAATGCGCATGCGCTGTCCCCATGCAGTTTTCAGTCTGGGAGCGTATCTATAACACTACGAGGTTTGGGGCGGATCTGATGACGTTACACGCGTCACGTGAGCTTATCACGTGGGGCGGCGTTTTTGAATCCTTATGCCCTCCGTAGCGATGACGCGCTCCTCTTGTCTGCACACTGCATTGGTGTGTACAATGCGCATGCGCCAATTGACTCGGTCCGATTGGCTGGAGTGCCGTATTTATGCTCTCACTTTGCCGATATGAAGCCACGCCCCCCTGACGAAGGCTAGCGCCGAAACGTGCGTAGGCGGGACCTGGCGTCATCTCAGCGGTGAGTGTTAATGTTATCCGGTTGTGTACCTCTCCTTATATATAAGTCCCTTTTGTGATACTACCCACCATGGGGTGTACAATTTATCCCTGGTACTGGGCTTCCTTAAGGTTATATTGAGCTGACTGTTTACCTTCTTAACCGGACACTAGGATTTTTTCACCGCTTATGTACGCCACCTTGTGCACTGTCATGAAATTACACCCCTGCCCTGTTTTTACCTTGTATCAATAAAGATTAATAATTTTTTACTGGAATCCTTTGCTCTGATTCATGTGTGTGGATTGGTAATATAATTATTTTGAGTCAGTCTCATATCCATTTACTTTAATCATGGGGTGGTGGTACTATCTTGCAATTTGATAGACTACAAAACTTTCCCTGGTTGATTATTACTTGCTGGTTGTAAATTTGTTTGGTATATTGTTTTCTGTTTTACAGATCTCACAGCCATCATTATGGATTATAGGTCCAGAGATGCTACCTGGACCTCAAAAATTGATGGGGTTTTTAATAGAGACAGTGCTATTGGTTTTAATATTGACCAGAAGGATAAGATGCAATTGCAAAAGGTGATTAAAAATAAACTGCACAAACGCACCAGAGTATGGTGGAATGGAGCATTTTTGAAAAACTACAAGCAGAAACAATTAGTGCCTAGGGGTCTAAGGATACAAATCTTTCCTTCCTTTCATGTGGAGGATGAGGACTTTATCACACAATGGGAAGAAGTCTGCACTACTAGTTCCCTGAAATTTATTGACCTACTTATAGATTTGGGTGGTAAGACCATCACAAACCTTGAAAAAGAAATAGACGAAGATTTTAAAAAACTTAAGGATATTTCTGAGAGTAGTGATATGGATGCCTTTAATTCCCAAATGGAGAAACAGTTTGACGAGTGGGAAAAAGTCATACAGGAAAATCAGTCTAAAAAATTATCCAGAGATATCAATGACTTTCAATCTAACCAAGCATATAGATGGAGGAGGAAGAATTTACAGAAAACTGGCCAGAGCAGTCGAACATCTTCTATAACATCTGCCTCTTCTTCCGAAAACATCTCTGATATATCCCTAAACACAGGCACTACTACTCGTAGCCTGAAGCGGAAGTTTGAAGTGAAACAGATCAATAAGAATAAACATGGAAGAAAGGACCAGACAGATGAAACTTTAAAGGTAATTAATTTATCTACTGTACAATTGTCGTCTATTGACGTTTCAGTTCTTTCTAAGGGTCTTACCTTTGCACCTGCTGCGCGTTTTGATACTTTCACAGCCGTAAAGGATCTTCAGTTATTTGGTAGAAGGCTTGTGTTCAAAAAATGGTTTCATAATGAAGAAGAAAAGAAGATGTTTCCTTCGGATCCTGAACAGGAAGCACTTAGGATCCTTGAGGATTTGGCACAAGAACACGCAGTGGGTGTGACAGGTAAGATACCTGAGACCATTAGAGTAAAATCTCAAAAATTTCCTCCCCTAACATCATGCCCTGCTGTGGATCTTTTCGTTAAATTGGTATCAGATGAGTTTGATAAAATACCAAAAAATATCTATAAGGACAACTTGACATTGGAGGAGAGGCAAAGTTTAAAACGTCTGAAACAAATTCCTGATATCCTGTTTAAACCAGCAGATAAGGGAGGGAATATTGTTCTTTGGCCTCAGAAAATGTATGAGACTGAAGCATATAGGCAATTGAGGAATACTCAATGCTACAAGAAATTAACTTTCAATCCCTTAAATTCCTACAGAAACATCTTGGTGGGAATATTGGAGAAGGCAGTCTCTCTTGGACAAATTAGCAAAGAACTCTCGCAGGCATTGAATGTTACTGACCCGGTGATACCGACTGTGTATTTTCTGCCAAAGATCCACAAGAACCAAGTGAACCCCCCAGGTAGGCCGATAGTTTCTGGTGTAGGTGGTCTTTTAGAGAACGCATGTAGATTTATTGATTTTCACCTGAAAACATTGGTTGAGAATCTCCCATCATATTTGAGGGATACCTCAGATCTCTTGTGTAAGCTTGATGAGATATACATTGAGGAAGACATGCTTCTGGTGACGTGCGATGTCGAGGCTTTATACACCTCTATTCGTCACCAAGATGGCCTTAAAGCTACGGCTTTTTTTCTGGGAATGAGCAATATGGAGGCCGGTTTTGCGAATTTTGTTGTGGATCTTTTAGACTTTACGTTGACACACAATTTCTTCACCTTCAAAGAATGTTTTTACCTACAGCTCCAGGGAACAGCGATGGGGGCGGCTTGTGCCCCCTCGTATGCTAACCTTTTCCTGGGGCTGTGGGAGAGGGAATTATTCCTCTCTGAGGGTGGTTTGTCAATGGACCGGGTCATATTTTGGACCCGGTACATTGCCGATATTTTCTTTATTTGGAAAGGTAATGTGTCAGACCTGAAGGCATTCTTTGAAGAACTAAATCGGAACAAATACAATCTACATCTGACGTTCAAATTTGATACCAAAGAAATAGACTTCCTTGATGTATTGATCAAGCGTGATGATGATAACCGACTCCAAACTAATATCCACAGGAAGAAGACGGCGGTAAACTCCTTACTTCACGCTACTTCATCCCATCCGAGTCAGATGTTTAGAAATATTCCTATGGGCCAATTCCTTCGTTTAAGGCGAGTATGCTCTACTAACTCTGATTTTCTTAACCAAGCAGATGTGATGAAGAGGAGATTTTTTGAACGAGGCTATAGTAAGAAGAATGTGAATGCAGCATATTCCAGAGCTAGCAGTATTGATAGGCAATCAATACTATATAAAAAGCCTGTAAAATGTGAAAAAGATCAAGTCCGCTTCATAACGACTTTCCACTCACAGTGGAATTTAATGAAAAAGAGCATGGAAAAATATTGGCCGATTCTCCTGTCTGACCCCACACTGAGACAGTATCTGTCGCCATATGTGAGTGCTACGGCAAGGCGTAGTAAAACTTTGAAAGATACACTAGTATCCAGTCATTACCAACCATCAAAGAAAACTTTGTTCAATTCTGAGTCCCGTCCAACTTGGGGCTGTGCGCCTTGTGGACGATGTGTGGCGTGCCCAAATATTGAGCGCGCCACGCATTTTCTGGATTCTAGTGGTACTGTAACGTACACTATTACACATCATATTACGTGTACAACTGTTGCGGTAGTGTATTATGCAACTTGCCCGTGTGCAAAAATCTATGTGGGCCTTACCACTCGTGCCCTAAAAGTGCGCATTAGAGAGCACGTTAGGGATATTGTTGCGGCCGCGAAAGAAGATGATGTTGAGTCACTGAAAACGATTCCTAAACATTTTAGAAAGTACCATCAGTGTGACTCAACATTATTGCGAGTTCGCGGCATCGATCATATTGTCACGAATCCACGGGGTGGCAATGTTGCTAAGAAACTGTCACAGTGTGAGAGTCGTTGGATTTGGACCTTGGACACAGTGCACCCGAAGGGCCTCAATGAAAACTTGAGTTTCGCACCGTTTTTATGAATTTCTGGCTTTCGTATTAGCTTTTTTCAGCCCTTGTGCAGTTGCATCCCTTGTGTGTATATATATTGCATCTTGTCCTTCTGATCTCAGTCATATTTGGCTGTAATTTCGGTTTTTAATATTTATTATAATATCTTTTAATGTATGTTTTTATCCTTTGCTTGGTTTTAACATTTTCTTGGTTTTGTTACAGATCACTACATATTAATGTTCCGTTGTAATCACAAGTTTTCTGATGTCTATTCCACGGCGAAATGGTTTCTAGTGATTCTTCACCAAGAAAAGATGTATAACACATCTCTTGTTTTTTTAATTTGGTGTATTAGAAATCTCCTATATTGTATCTATATAAATTTGTATAATCTTGTAGATTTTGAATTTATTCACCTTCGTATTTATATATTCAATCTGTTTCACTTGATCCTTCCCCCCTCACTTTTCACTATCCCAGCACTGCACTCCACCACTCCAACCCTCCTTCCCCTCCTCCCCCCTCCCCCCTCCACACCCCCCCTCCCCCACAATAATTTATATTTATATTTATGTTTTTATTTATATCTATATATGTATATAATTATTATCACTATTATTATTCATATATTGTTCACTTTTATATTCAATGGATTTTTTATACAGATTTTTTATACATATTCATATTTATTGTGTATAATTGTAAGGTTATAGTTTACAATAATGAGGATTCTTGCACATATTAGGTATGCACTAGTTGAAGAATATAGTCATTTATCTATTGAAGTGGTACTAATTTGTATAGATTTTTCGCCGGTGTGTGTTTTTTGACATCTTCTATTAATAGCTTATGCGGTTTTCTTTAAAATATCAGTGAATTTTTTTCTCTGTAACATCCAATAGTTTTGCCTTCCTTGGATCGGCCTTTTTGTCCTTTCGGATTAATGCGCATGCGCTGTCCCCATGCAGTTTTCAGTCTGGGAGCGTATCTATAACACTACGAGGTTTGGGGCGGATCTGATGACGTTACACGCGTCACGTGAGCTTATCACGTGGGGCGGCGTTTTTGAATCCTTATGCCCTCCGTAGCGATGACGCGCTCCTCTTGTCTGCACACTGCATTGGTGTGTACAATGCGCATGCGCCAATTGACTCGGTCCGATTGGCTGGAGTGCCGTATTTATGCTCTCACTTTGCCGATATGAAGCCACGCCCCCCTGACGAAGGCTAGCGCCGAAACGTGCGTAGGCGGGACCTGGCGTCATCTCAGCGGTGAGTGTTAATGTTATCCGGTTGTGTACCTCTCCTTATATATAAGTCCCTTTTGTGATACTACCCACCATGGGGTGTACAATTTATCCCTGGTACTGGGCTTCCTTAAGGTTATATTGAGCTGACTGTTTACCTTCTTAACCGGACACTAGGATTTTTTCACCGCTTATGTACGCCACCTTGTGCACTGTCATGAAATTACACCCCTGCCCTGTTTTTACCTTGTATCAATAAAGATTAATAATTTTTTACTGGAATCCTTTGCTCTGATTCATGTGTGTGGATTGGTAATATAATTATTTTGAGTCAGTCTCATATCCATTTACTTTAATCATGGGGTGGTGGTACTATCTTGCAATTTGATAGACTACAAAACTTTCCCTGGTTGATTATTACTTGCTGGTTGTAAATTTGTTTGATACTTGAATATAGTTTTTGAAGGAAAACAGTAGGGAGGTTGTTCCAAAAATCTTGGAGAACAAACCACAGATCTTCTGCATATTAGGCTTGTACATTTCCTTCTATCTCTTCATGTAATCCAAGATAGAGTCTATGATGCTTAGATCAGTGCTGTGTGGAGGCCATATAATCACTTCCAGGACTTCTTGTTCTACTTTATGCAGAAGATAGTCCTTAGTGACATTTTGAGCCAATCGGATGCCTGCCTGATGGTATTGCATGATGACTTTACATGAAAAAACAAAAGGTTCTGTGCCTACAAAATAGATCCAACTGTCATGCAACAGGGCTGATCCTAAGCCAACTTTCCACCACACATATTGTTTAGCATTTAGGCCCAAGAGTTTTATTCTGGTCTCATCTGACCAGAACATCTTCTTCCATCTGCTACTTGTGTGCCTTACATGATATGTGGAAGAAGGTTCTCTGGTCAGATGTGATGAAAGTGAAACTTTGTGGCTTAAATGCAAAACGCTGGGTGGGTGCATATCGCCCTGATAACAACATCCCCATCGTCACACATGGTGGTGGCAGCATCATGCTGTGGGGAGGCCTTTTTTCAGCAGGGACAGGGAAGCTGGTCATAAATAATGGGAAGATAGATCAAGATAAATACAGGGCCATCTAAGAGGAAAACCCGTTAGAGGCTGCGAAAGACTTGAAACTGGGGTTAAGCTTCACCTTCCAGCAGGACAACAGCCCTAAACATAGTGCCAGAAGCTACAATGGATGGTTTAAATGAAAGCATATTCATTGTGTGTGAATGGCCTAATCACAGTCCAGACCTAAAGGGCCATTTACACACTGCGACATCGCTAACGATATATCGTTGGGGTCACGGTGTTTGTGACGCATATCCAGCGCCGTTAGCGACATCGCAGCGTGTGACAGGCAGGAGCGACCTTAAACGATCGCAAAAGAGACAAAAATCGTTGGTATATGAGAGGTCGTTCATTTACCAAAAATCGTTGTCTTGTACGTAGCGAGGTTATTCCTCGTTTCCTGCGGCATCACACATCGCTATGTGTGACACTGCAGGAGCGACGATCATCTCCTTACCTTCATCCACCGGCAATGAGGAAGGAAGAAGGTGGGCGGGATGTTATGTCCCGCTCATCTCCTCCTCTGCTATTGGACGGCTGCCATGTGACGTCGCTGTGACGCCGAACGCACCTCCTCCTTGAAGGAGGGATTGTTCGGCGGTCACAGCGACGTCGCAGAACAGGTATGTGCACGTGACGCTGCCGTAGCGATAATGTTCGCAGCGATCACCATATATCGCACCAATGACGGGGGCGGGTGCTAAGTTAGCGATGTCGCAGTGTGTAAAGCACCCTTTAGTCCTATTGAGAATCTGTGGAAAGACTTGAAAGCTTGTTTTTTTGTGGGAAGAACTGCAATTTTAGTTTGTATTATTTTTTAGCTTGTTGCTTTTTTATTGTTTCTTCTTTATTTTTTTTTTCAAGGCAAAGTGAACAAAATTGATCAATTCTGTTTTTTTGTATTGTGTTCACTGGGAGAAATTAGTGTCAAACTAGTTTGACAGGTAAAGAAGTTGTCCAGTTAAAAAAAATGATTTTTTTTTTCTCATAAATCTTGCCTCTCCACACATCTATTATGTTATTTCAGCAATATTACCTTTTATCATGCTCTAGCAGTACATCCTCATTGCTGGCTCCAGCTCTGATGGGGTTAATCTCTCTTCTGACTTCTTGGGTTTAGTTCCTACAACTCCCATAATTCTTTGTGGCTCTAGGGCTGTATCTAACACACCCACTGTGTCTAACACACCCACTCAGCTCTCCTCTCCACCCAAAGTCTCCTCCCTTCCTCTTTCCAGTGTGGATGCACTGAGAGCAATAGCAGCAGAGACAGCCAAAGCTCCCAGCTCTGCACAACCAGGGGAAGAATGCGGCTATCTTCTGCTTGTTCTCATATAGTTCATAGTCTGTATGTGTATACAGAAATTATGATTATTAGCCGGCGCAACATATGAAAAAAATAATTGGGGAAAAAAATTAAGAAGTTATGAGATTGCTTTTTTTTACCTCTTGCCTAGTCTGTGTGTCGTCCGTATCATCTGTGTGGCATGCATTTTGCAGGCTACTTTCACATCAGCGTTTTTTTGCCTGTAGGCAAAAAACCGCAAACCGCATATGACCGGATCCTGTGGATTAAATGTGCAACGCATGCAACCTTTTTTTTTACCGGATTCTTCTGCAGCGGGACACAGAATTTATCGTCCGGCACTGAAGTCAGCTGACTCCGGATCTTACAACCCGCACACGCTCGCTGCAATGGATGCAGGTTAACAGCAGTCACTGCCTTCTGCCGATCACATGTGACCGTGTGCGGGCTGTGTGCAGGAGTTCAGATGAGTTCAGATCAGCTGACTCCAGTGTCGGCCGATTAGGCAGGGGCCACATGGGGATTACTTCGATCCCCTCGCATGACACTCGGCTCACGCTGGCAGTATAGCAGAGCTGAGTGTCATGCGTGAGTCCCTGCGACTGAGGTCCGACTGTGCGAGTGGACCTCAGATGCGGGGTGCGGTCTGGCACATGGTCGGTACACTGATCTACCACAAGTGCAGTGCAATTTTTCTCTCACCCTATACACTTGAATGGGTAAAAGAGAGAGTCTTGCATTACAATTGCAGCATGCTGCGATTGTTTTCTCCGTCCGATTAGGGCTGAGAAAATAATTGCTCATGTGTGCTGATACACAGGCTAATATTGGTCCGAATGGAATGCAATATTTTATCGCACTCCACTTGCACCGTTCTTCTCGCCGTGTGGCTTAGGCCTTACATGTTCTGTGTCCCGCTGCATCCAACGAAGCGTGTGCGGGCTTGAGTTCAGCTGAGTTCGGATCAGCTGACTCCAGTGCCGGACTGAACTCAGGTGACCTCACAGCCCGCACACGCTGCGATGGATGCAGGGGGACACAGAACAAGTAATCGGCCAACAATGGAGCCACCTGATTACTTGTTCTGCTGGCTGTGTGGTGAGGAGTAGGCATGAATGAGCAGTGAAATGCTCTGGTGCTTGATGGGCGAAGCCCATGTCGATTTTTTTTTTTTTTAAAAAAACTTCATTAAAAATAAAAATAAAAAAAACCAAACACATATCCCTAATCCTAGGGTTAGGGGTAAAAAAAAAAAAGTGTGGGCTCCCGCTGCATTTTCTATCGCTAACGGTAACCCAAGCGGCTACTGGCTGTTAACCCCCGCTGCTTGGTGTTACCTTCACTGGCAATGGAAAATCCAGGGAAGCCTTTTTTTTTTTAAATAAAGGTTTTTGCCTAAAACGTTTTTAAAAAATGTCGTGGGCTTCGCCATATTTTTTTTACGCTAGCCAGGTACAGCAGGCAGGTATGGACTGCCCCCAGCTGCCTATTTGTACCCGGCTGGAAACCAAAAATATAGGGAAGCCCTTTTTTTTAAATGATTTCATGAATTTCATGAAATAATTAAAAAAAAAAAATATGACGTGGGCTTTGCCCATGTTTTTGTGTCCAGCCAGGTACAACTAGGCAGCTGGGGATTGGAATCCGCAGCGCAGGGTGGCCCAAGCTTTCTGGGCCCCCCGCTGCAAATTGCAGTCCATAGCCGCCCCAGAAAATGGCAATTTCATAGAAGCGCCATCTTCTGGTGCTGTATCCAACTCTTCCAGTGGCCCTGGTGGCAGGTGGCACCCTGGGTAATAAGGGGTTAATACCAGCTATGTTTTACCAGCTGGTATAAAGCCAGAGATTCTTAATGTCAGGCCAAGTTTGACCCGGCCATTAAGAATCTCCAATAAAGGGTTAAAAAAAGACATCACACAGAGAAAAATACTTTATTAGAAATAAATACACACACACACATTAGGGACTCCATGTTTATTACTACCTCTCACTCCTCCACGATCGAGAGATTTCTGTACTGACCATGCCAGGAGAGAGAGAGGGAAAAGAGAGAGAGAGGGAAAAGAGAGAGAGAGAGAGAGGGAAAAGAGAGAGAGAGAAAAGAGAGAGAGGGAAAAGAGAGAAAGGGAAAAGAGAGAGGGAAGAGAGAGCGAGAGAGGGAAAAGAGCGCAAGAGATTGAAAAGAGAGCAAGAGAGGGAAAAGAGAGCGAGAGAGAGGGAGAATAGAGAGAGAGGGAAGAGAGAGAGTGAGAGGGAAAAGAGAGAGAGGGAAGAGAGAGAGAGAGGGAAGAGAGAGAGAGAGGGAAGAGAGAGGGAAAATAGAGAGAGAGAGGGAAAAGAGAGAGAGAAAGGGAAAAGAGAGAGAGAGAGGGAAAAGAGAGAAAGAGAGAGAGGGAAAAGAGAGAGAGGGAAGAGAGAGGGAAAATTGAGAGAGGGAAAAGAGAGAGAGAGAAAAGAGAGAGAGAAAAGAGAGAGAAAAGAGAGAGAAAAGAGAGAGAGAGAAAAGAGAGAGAGGGAAAAGAGAGAGGGAAGAGAGAGGGAAGAGAGAGAAAGGGGAGAGAGAGAGGGAGGAGAGAGAGAGGGAAGAGAGAGAGAGGGAAGAGAGAGGGAGGGAGAAGGGAGGGAGAAAGGAGAGGGAAAAGAGAGAGAGGGGGAGGAAAAAGAGAGAGGGGGAGGGAAAAGAGAGAGAGAGAGGGAGAGGGAAAAGAGAGGGGGAGGGAAAAGAGAGGGGAAGAGGGGAGGGAGAAGAGGGTGGGGGGGGGGGAAATAGGGGGGGAGAGAAGAGGGTGGGGAAGAGGGGGGGAGAAAGAGATGGGGGAGAGGGGAGGGGAAGAGAAGAGAGGGAGGGGAGAAGTGGTCCGTCACCCACTTGCTCCACTCTGTGACTTGTTGTGCAGGTGACAGAGTGCAGACAGTTGGTCCCATGTAGCAGGACAGGTGACAGAGCAGAGCGGTGACATGCTCTGCTCTGACACATGCGGTGCTGTATGTCACCAGCTTGTCAGTCTCTTGCTGTGTCTTGTAGTGCTGGTGGGAGGAGCACATGATCACACCGCCCGTTCTCCTGACATCGGAGCAGAGCGGGCAGGTGGAGAATGAGATCAGTATTTACGTGAAAGGGGGGGGGTTCAGCTGAATAAATCCCCCTGTACTCCACACTGGTGCCCCGTGCCTCACCGTCTGCCGGACGCTCAGCCCTCTTCACCGCTTCACACTGGCGCCCTCCGGATCCTGTAGCATCCGGTCAAATGCAAAACAAGTCCCAGAGGGGAGCAAGATAGTGACATATAGCACACTATGTGTCAGAGCAGAGCATGTCACTATCTTGCTCCACTCTGGGACTTGTTGTGCAGGTGACAGAGTGGAGCAAATTGGTCCAATGCAGCGTCTGATCACCTATGCTGCTGGTAGGAGCACATGATGACATTGCCGACACCGCAGGCTCTCCTGATAGCTGAGCAGTGCACAGCGGGCGGATAGTGTGATCACATACTTGCGTCACAGGGGGGATTTCAGCTGAAGAAACGTACCCTGTACTCTACACTGGCGCCCCGTACCTCCCACATCTGACAGATGCTAAGAGGCGCGCTCTGTCTTCACCCCTCCACACTGGAGCCCTCCGGATCCTCCCCTCGATGCTGGGCTGTGACGTGCGGTAGTCACCGCCCACAGCCCTGTCAATCACTGTGAGTGGCGCCAGCATCCTCTGACGTAACCGTCATGTTTGAGAGCCCGTAACTTGACGGGACATAAGAGAGTACTAGCGGCCGCAGCACCAGGGGGTCATGTGACCGACACTGAGCGTGCAGGATAGCGCCGCTCAGTGCCAGAACTGCAAATAGAGGCCAATGAAGAAGTGACCTAAAATGGTAAGTTACACTCATATAGAAAATAAAAAAAATGGGTGAACCACCCCTTTATGGTCGATACAAATGCGGCAATGTCAAATATATGTAGGACTGTTTTGTTTTGTTTTTTTCCAATAATAAAGGACTTAAAAGAAGTAAAAGATAATAAATAAAAGAAAAGCAAACTACAGTCATTACATTTGTTCAAAGATTTCTTTTCATTTTTGAACATTTTTTTTATATTTTGCTGGTGTGATTCCAATTCATTTTTTTCTCCAAGAGATCACATTATCATCTCTTATGATTTTTTTCGCTTTCATGACAAAGGGACAAGTGTCCTCCAGATGACCAAGGTCCTGGCTTAACTACAGTCCTACAACATTCCAGTCTAGCACCACATGCAGCTAGCCTGTTCTTTCTGAGAATAAAAAAAAACTTTTGCTTTTATACAGTTGAAACCAGACGTTTACATACACTATATAAGAAAACACATCTGTTTTTCTCACTATCTGACATGAAATCAGAATAAACCTTTCCCATTTTAGGTCAATTAGGAACCAAAATTATTTATATTTGGCAAATGCCAGAATAATGAGAGCGAAAGAATGTTTTAAGGCATTTTTATTACTTCCTGCAAAGTGAAAAGTTTACATACATTTCATTAGTATTTGGCACCATTGCCCTTAACCTGTATGACTTGGGTCAAACGTTTTGGATCTCCTTCCACAAGCTTCTCACAATAGTTGGTAGAAATTTGGGCTCATTCCTCCTGATAGAACTGGTGTAACTGAGCCATATTTGTAGGACGTCTTGCTTGCACCGGCCTTTTCAGCATTTCTTATACATTTTCAACAGGATTGAGACCATGGTTTTGTGATGGCCACTCCAAAACATTGACTTTTTGGACAGTCTGTAAAAATAGGGCACTTTATTGCCCTATCTGTAAAAAAAAATGTAAAGCATTCATAATTTTTTTTTAAGCTAAACAAAAAAATACTTCATTTTACAGTTTTCAGTGAATGCAGCTGATGTATTCATATTAAAATTGTGGTCTGTAGACATGGATCACTTATAATCATAATGTTTTACTATGGTTTTCCAATGTAACTGTAAAAAAATATTGTCTGTCCGTGATTTTTTGATAAGCTGTCCAGAAAAAGTATAAGATCAAATTGTCAACCCTGCTCCAGTGCTACCATCACTCAGAAGACTCTTGTGCCTTCTTACAGTTCCCTCTAAGCTGAATGACTGCATAACTTCAGGTCTCACCCCACTTGGCAAGGATCCCATCCCACCCACTCCCAAACAATCGCACTTAGAAAAGAACTGTGGAAGAAGAAGCGCAATAGGGTCTTACCCCAGTAGATTGGGGGGGTGTCAAGAGGGGTAATGGTACTCACCTATAGGGGTTGTGACAGTCACAACGCCTATAATAGCATGTATGTAACTCCACAGTCACGGCAGCGGTCCCCGGGTATGGCAGATAAAGGAGAGTAATAGAATCGGGTATCCAAACCGTGCCAATGACTAGCCGATCATGGAAGTAGGAGATAATTGTAGCTTTAATTATGCATAAGTCAATGCGTTTCAGAAGACAAGCATCCTTCCTCAGGACAAAAAATGGCAAAAGTACTTTTGCCATTTTTTGTCCTGAGGAAGGAAGCTTGTCTTCTGAAACGCGTTGACTTATGCATAATTAAAGCTACAATTATCTCCTACTTCCATGATCGGCTAGTCATTGGCGCGGCTTGGATATCCAATTCTATTACTCTCCTTTATCAAACAATCGCACTTGTCAGATTAAGAAAGGAATGTGCCTACTTTACACCACATAGGTGACCCAAAAACACTAAGGGGGGCTTTACACGTTGCGACATCGCTTCCGAAATATCGTCGGGGTCACGTCGTTAGTGACGCACATCCGGCGCCGGTAGCGACATCGCAATGTGTAAATCCTAGGAGCGACGATGAACGAGCGTGAAACAGTCAAAAATCACTGATCTGTGTCACGTCGTTCATTTTCATAATGTCGCTCCTGCTGCAGATACGATGTTGTTTGTCGTTCCTACAGCACCACACATCGCTGTGTGTGAAGCCGCAGGAACGACAAACATCTCCTTACCTGCCTCCACCGGCTATGCGGAAGGAAGGAGGTGGGCGGGATGTTATGTCCCGCTCATCTCCGCCCCTCCACTTCTATTGGCCGGCCGCTTAGTGACGTCGCGGTGACGCTGAACGCACCTCCCCCTTGAAGGAGGGATAGTTCGGCAGTCACAGCGACGTCGCCGAGCAGGTATGTGCATGTGAAGCTGCCGTAGCGATAATGTTTGCTACAGCAGCAATCACCACATATCGCATGTGCGACGGGGTCAGGTACTATCACGTTCAGCATCGCTAGCCGATGCTAGCGATGTTTCAACGTGTAAACTACCCCTTAGGATCCGTTTACATTGACCAACCATACAACGGCACAAAAAAAAATGCCAATTGGTAAACCTTTCACAGATCAGTTAGTGTTTAATAGCCTCTTTACACAGCCAGGCTGCAGTAGTTGATGCTGACAGAATTATCCAAAATAGGTATGTGCCACCCCCGTGCCAGCAGCCGGGCTGCTCAGATCCAGATCCACGGTGGCTCGAGGGATCTCCGGACCCGGGGGTCGTGTGGCCACTCAATGAAAGGGGGACTATATACACAGGATTAGGAAAGTTCGTGACGCCACTCACGGTGCGTGGTAATATAGGGTACTACCGCTGCTGTTGGGGATGCCCGGTGGCGGTGGTATGACAGCAAGGTGTTTTAAACCCTCCGTGGGTAGGGGGTTTTTGCCCCGGGACCCGGGAGCCCGGTGATGGTGATGTAGGGGTGCCGTTGGGGTAGGAGAAGGGTTTTTCAGTGTACTCACTCAGTCCAGAAATAATCACACCGACAGCTTGTAAACCAGAGTTCTGAGCACCACTGCAGCTGGGAGGGAGCACGCTTGGGTCCGTTCCCTTGGTGTTGCAGTTAGTCTGTGACCCTTTCCTTGGCACCTGTGTTTTCTTCTTTGGACCCTCAAGTCTGAAACTTTTCGGGTCCCGCTCACCTGTGTGGCTAACGGGGTGAGCTTGCTCTCAGGGTTCACACGTAGGATTTCTTTGGACTGTATTTGGAAAGTCCTATCCCATCGGTGCGCTAGTACCCCGATTTTGGAGCGGGTTGGGGATGACACTTGAAGTCTTCACCCCTGTCGGGTAAATTACCAGGACGCATGAAGCTGCTTCCCGGCCTAGGGTCCACGTACCCTGTCGTGCCCTGGCCCCTTCCCGGTGATAGCTCGAGGCCGCTGGCCGCCCTCCTCGGTAGTCTGTGCCCCCTGACACTATCCCCTGCGACCGGGGTTCCAGCTCCTACCAGGCCCAGACCAACGTCTGCCACTTCACTTCTCCTCTCACTTTCTCACTCTCCCTTACTAACCCCCCATGTGGGCGGCCCTATTCCCTTCAAGCCCCCCAATGGTGTGTCTGGTGGGTACAGTGCAAAGTGTTCCTAGGGTTTTGATTGGCTCAGCTGTTGGCAACACCAAAGGACCAGGACCCGTAACCAAGGAGGGTGGATACTGTGCTGAAGGGTAGATTGCACAATACCCTGTGACGACCTGATAGGCCAGGGAGTCACAGGTAGAACTGTTGAAAAAAGACATGGACCTCACATCCAAAAAATTTTACCTGGATCTAATGCTACTAAGCAGTTTACCAACATGACATGGCAGTGGGCTTCCTATAAGCTGATCAAAATGTTAACTTAAGAACTAGTCATGGGAGGAGCCGGACCGTAAAAGTCTGGATTGATGCGGTTTCAAATGTACCCGGGTGCCAGACCCGGGCCTGGAATTCCCAGGGAACTCTGGTTAATGATCCGGGTCCTGAAACTTGGGAAATAAAAAAATATAAAGGAAAAATAAAGAAAACAACAATGAAGCAAGCGCGCTATACTTACCGAGTCTCCAGGCACAGCTGTAACTGCTTCCAGGCCGCTCATTCTTGTTCCAGGGCCACTCATTATTGCTCATCCATATTCACTGCTTATGTCATGGGCGGAGGAGGGGACGCCGCGCTCTCCCACTGCTCGGGTCTGGCTGCCGCTGCTGCTGCGGCCTGCTGCTGCTCGGTGGCTCGAGCGATGGGCCGGATCCCGGGGACTCGAGCGGCGCTCCTCGCCCGTGAGTGAAAGGGGATTGGTTTTTGGGATAGTTTATTGTCCGTGACGCCACCCACGGTTGTGGTGATTGTGTGAACACCACCGCTGCTCTGTATGGGGATCCCGGGAGCGGTGACAGGGAGCAGCTGAGTTTTTAGTTCTCCCCTCTGTGGGTAGGGGTTGGTTGTCCCGGGGCCCAGTGATGAGGTGGGGGATGAGGGATGGCGGGGCCGGTGCAGGGCTTGGTGGGTTGCAAGGACGCGGGGGCAGCGCTGTGCCTCACGGCACTGTGGTACTCACTCAGCCTGAGACGATGACACAGTTCTCGGTAAAACACACGGCTGGAAAGAAGGTTCCCACGGACGGCTGCAGTTGCTTTTCCCCAGTAGTTGACGGTGACGGTCCCTTTTCCTGCACCTAAGATGATGTTGGTAGCGATGGGTTCCCACCGGTAACCCGCTCCCCGGCTTGGATATGGGCCGGAGGAGCCCCTCTTTGCCCGCAGGCGCTGGCCCTGAGAAACTGGTGCCCTGGTGGTGGCGGTGTCTCTCTCTAACGGTTGGACTGTTGCCTTCAATCGGGACTTGGTTGTTGGGAGACCCAGAGGTCCCCTTCACTGACGGATTTGGCAAATTCACGGCGACTCCTAGCCTTGCTGGGATCCGAAAGGCCCCTGCCAATGGTGCTGGCTTCTCTTCGTATACCGCTCCGGTACCGCCGGGCCACCACCCGTCCGCGGTCCTTTCGGCAACCTCCAAGCAGCCTCTCCTGCAGACGGTCACTGCCGTCTGCTAACCTTGCTGTTCTCAGTCCGGGGCACACACCCGGACCAACTTCAGGCTTTCTCAACTGTCACTTTCTCTTCCACTTTAACTCCTCTCCTTTGCTCCTCTACCACTTCCTTCAACTTCACTCACTGTTCTCTCTAACTGTTCTTGACTCCTCTCTCCTTCACTTCCCTAGCTTCACTTCTAACTCTCCACTTCACCTCCTTCTACTTCCTCCTCCAAACTCTAACTTCTAACTGTCTGGTTTTCCCGCCTCCAGGGCTGTGAACTCCTCGGTGTGCGGAGCCAATCACCTGGCTCACCCCCTGGTGTGGACATCAGCCCCTGGAGGAAGGCAACAAGGATTTTTGTGTAGCTTTGGTGTACCTATCTGGGGTGTAGGGTGTGGTGGTGTCATGACCTGTGACCCCTGGCTTGCCCAGGGCGTCACATTTACCCCACCCACCCACTGTCCTGGCATCTGTGATTGGTCGCAGTCAGATGCCCTCCTAGCCTGTCTGACAGCATGTCTGGCTGCGTGCAATCACAGACCCTGTTTGCAGGTAAGGCAAAAAAGATTTGTATCCAGCATCTGAAAATAAAAATCACACCTTTATTGAATCAGTTTAAAATATGTTAAAATGAAGCATAGACAGTATAGACCAAGGGTCGGGAACATATGGCTTATGAGCCAGATGTGGCTATTTTGATGGCTACATCTGGCTCGCAGATAAATCTTTAATAAAAAAAATACCGTATTTTCTGCCAGCAGACTGCGGGCTACTTAGAATCTCCCGCAGTTTATGAGATGGACTTCAACAAAATGGCGGTGCATGTGCAGATAGGACTTTTTTTAAAGTCCATCGCATTGATCTGCGCATGCGCCGATGCCATTTTCTTGAAGTCAGATCGACATCAACTGCGGGAGATTCAAAGCAGCCCGCCGGCAGATCAATGGTCCTCGCCGCCACGACACCCTACGAGCTTGCAGTATCGCCGACCCTCCACTGCTGTACACTGAACAACGACACATTGTCTTCCGAGCCCGCAGATCAATGGCACCCGAAACCGTAACACCTCACAAGCCCGCAGCAGTATCGCCGACCCTCCGCACACTGACCCTCTTAAGCCGAAACACTCCTTACTCCATGCCTGCAGCATCGCCTACCCTGCCTCCTGGGACTTTCTGAGCCACACCACCACCACCGCTCCCCCCCTGGTGAGTTAATATAAGAGGCACATTAATGGTAAGAAGTAATTTATTCATCCTTGGTTAGCAACAGAATAACAATGTTATTAAAAAGAATTTAGAGACTTATTGTACTTTAAAAGTGTTGGTCTTACATAAATTGAACACATTTACTTGTA
Source organism: Anomaloglossus baeobatrachus (assembly GCF_048569485.1). Lineage (NCBI taxonomy): Eukaryota > Metazoa > Chordata > Amphibia > Anura > Aromobatidae > Anomaloglossus > Anomaloglossus baeobatrachus. The sequence goes on from NC_134359.1 coordinate 108,863,627, forward strand.
TTTAATTTTAAACATATTGTATGGCTCTCACGGAATTACATTTTAAAATATGTGGAGTTCATGGCTCTTTCAGCCAAAAAGATTCCTGACCCTTGGTATAGACAGACTGGTCTATGCATTTTGAGCAAAGCCCTGTCTGCGGCTTACTATGTGGTGTAAAACTAAATAAATAAAAAAAAAAATTGGCATAGGGTCCCCTCATATTATGATACCCAACACAGATAAAGCATACTGCTACAGGCTGCAGCCCCTAGCCGTGCGCTTATCTTGGTTGTATATTAAAATAAGAGGAACCGCATGCGGCTCCTTTTTTCTTTTCAATCATTTTAATAAATAATTAAAAAACCCAATGTGCGGTCCCCCCAATTTCCATATCCAGCCATGATAAAGCCCAACAGGTGTGGGTTGGTATTTTCAGGCTGGGGAGACAAATACTTATTGGGCTACCCCCAGCCTAAAAGTAGCAGCCTGCAGCTACCCAGGATTGCCGCATCCGTTAGAAGTGATAATCCCTGCACTTTACCCAGTTTTTCCCGATTGACACCGCACCAGGGCAATCGATGTAATAAGGTGTACATCGTAGCTCACAGCTGCCACTAAGACTAATCTGTAAGTGAAAAGAAATAAGCACAAATAATACAAAAAACCCCACCCTCTTATTAACTCAAAAACACCAAGGTCTCACATCAGGTATCCACATGAGGTATCCACATGAGGTCTCACGTCTGCTACATCTGAAGTCACAGCAAATGGCCATAGAACATCTTCAGGCGGAGAATGTGAGCAGCGCACTGAGCGGTGACGCCACTCAGGTTATTTGCAGTCACAGCTGTAGATTCCCATTGGTCCTCCACCTGTGATTGCAGGTAACCTGACCTCAGGTGACCTCAGTAAACTCAGACCTGCATCTCCTGACAGAAAACCACTAGTGATGAGCGAGTACTAAAAAGCTCGGGTGCTCGAAGCTCGGGCCGAGCCTCCCAAGATACTCGTGTACTCGGCCCGAGCAACGAGCCCAATGTTATCCTATGGGAGACCCGAGTATTTTTGTGAAATGACCTCCCGGCAGCATGGAGAAACCCTAAAAATGGCACAAAAGTCTCAGAAGAGTGCTCAAATGACATGGCAACAGCATGGGGAAGACCCCTTGAAGCATTTATCACTCAAAAGTCACAGCTGTGAACAATTTTGTCCGCGTTTTACGCCATTTTTACGGACTCACCAGAAAACCTTCCAAAATGACCCCAAAATGATTTTTCATGGCGGAAATGTTAAGGGCACATACCCAATAGTGAGATAGATCTGGTGTATGTTACTTTTTGAGATTAATACATGAAAGATTTTACGTGAAAACATTGTGTGGCACTCCGATGTCCCTGAGAAGAGACGTACATGAAGGCCTCTTGAGTCTAATGTGCCCATTTTGAGGAAGTGAGTCTTTGTAGTATTTTCCTTTGCCAGGGCAGTCCAAAATTGTGAGGTTCACCAATGCCCCTGCATACAGACGTGCATGAGGGCCTCAAAACATTAAGTGTCCATTGTCAGGAAGTGGGTGTATTATAGTATAGCCCTTAGGCAGGGCAGCCAAAAATTGGGAGGCTCCACATTGTCCCTGGATAGAGACGTGCATGATGGCCTTTAAACCTGAAGTGCCCATTGTAAGGAAGTGGGTCTATTTCAGTATAGCCCTTTGCCAGGGCAGCCAAAAATTGGGAGGCTCCACGTTGTCCCTGGGTAGAGACGTGCATGATGGCCTCAAAACATTAAGTGTCCATTTTAAGGAAGTGGGTGTATTTCAGTATAGCCCTTAGGCAGGGCAGCCAAAAATTGGGAGGCTCCACATTGTCCCTGGGTAGAGACGTGCATGAGGGCCTCAAAACATTAAGTGTCCATTTTAAGGAAGTGGGTGTATTTCAGTATAGCCCTTTGCCAGGGCAGCCAAAAATTGGGAGGCTCCACATTGTCCCTGGGTAGAGACGTGCATGATGGCCTCAAAACATTAAGTGTCCATTTTAAGGAAGTGGGTGTATTTCAGTATAGCCCTTAGGCAGGGCAGCCAAAAATTGGGAGGCTCCACATTGTCCCTGGGTAGAGACGTGCATGAGGGCCTCAAAACATTAAGTGTCCATTTTAAGGAAGTGGGTCTATTTCAGTATAGCCCTTTGCCAGGGCAGCCAAAAATTGGGAGGCTCCACATTGTCCCTGGATAGAGCCGTGCATTATGGCCTGTAAACCTGAAGTGCCCATTGTAAGGAAGTGGGTCTATTTCAGTATAGCCCTTTGCCAGGGCAGCCAAAAATTGGGAGGCTCCACGTTGTCCCTGGGTAGAGACGTGCATGATGGCCTCAAAACATTAAGTGTCCATTTTAAGGAAGTGGGTGTATTTCAGTATAGCCCTTAGGCAGGGCAGCCAAAAATTGGGAGGCTCCACATTGTCCCTGGGTAGAGACGTGCATGAGGGCCTCAAAACATTAAGTGTCCATTTTAAGGAAGTGGGTCTATTTCAGTATAGCCCTTAGGCAGGGCAGCCAAAAATTGGGAGGCTCCACATTGTCCCTGGGTAGAGACGTGCATGAGGGCCTCAAAACATTAAGTGTCCATTTTAAGGAAGTGGGTGTATTTCAGTATAGCCCTTAGGCAGGGCAGCCAAAAATTGGGAGGCTCCACGTTGTCCCTGGGTAGAGACGTGCATGAGGGCCTCAAAACATTGTTCCCATTGCAAAGGAGCGGGTCTCCTGTCGTTGTAATGTCCATTCTGCAAAGAATGGGCGAAAAAATTTACCACTGGGGGTATACCTGAAACAAAGACCTAACTATTGTAACGGTCATCATGATGGCGCATGAGGAGAAGGAGGAGCAGTCCAGCGATTATCCAAAGTCGAGAAGTGTACCCATGGGTGAGTGGAGGTACATGGCAAACTTTAAATTCCGCTCTCATTTGCTGGTGGTGTGGTGAAGTCTGGCCCAATCCAACCCTTGTTCATCTTTATCAGAGTCAGCCTGTCAGCATTTTCAGTTGACAGGCGGGTGCGTTTATCTGTAATGATTCCACCTGCGGCACTAAAAACACGCTCTGACAAAACGCTAGCAGCAGGGCAGGCCAGGACTTCCAAGGCGTAGAGAGCCAATTCATGCCACGTGTCCAGCTTGGATACCCAATAATTGTAAGGCACAGAGGAATGTCGGAGTACAGTTGTTCGATCTGCAAGGTACTCCTTCAGCATCTGGGCAAACTTAGGATTTCTTGTGGCACTACCCCGCACCTCAGGGGCTGTGGTACGTGAGGGGCTGAGAAAACTGTCCCACATCTTAAAGACTGTTCCCCTACCTCTGGCGGATTGGACTTGTGCCTCTCTCGGCTGTACGCCTCGGTTGTCCACTGATTCCTGACCTATGCCGCTAGCGTTTTGTGAGGGGAATGCTTTGCCTACTTCCGTGAGTATGGCCTTCCGAAACTGCTGCATTTTGGTTGACCTCTCCTCCACGGGAATAAGAGACAAAAAGTTCTCCTTGTAGCGTGGGTCTAACAGTGTTACCAACCAGTAATGATTGTCGGCCAAGATGTTCTTAACGCGAGGGTCACGAGACAGGCAGCTTACCATAAAGTCAGCCATGTGCGCCAGACTCTTAACAGCCAGGACTTCAGTAGCCTGACCAACAAGATGACTGAACATGCTGTCCTCCTCCTCCTCCTCCTCCTCCTCCTCCTCATCTACCCTGTCCTCTGGCCAGCCACGCTGAATCGAGGATATGACTGGTGTGCATGTCATATCCTCAATTTGGCCGGAGAGTTGCTCCATGTCTTCATCCTCCTCCTCGTCATAGTCCTCCACTGCACGTTGTGATGAGACGAGGCTGGGCTGTGTGTTATCACCCACACCCACTACTGTTTCTTGCTGCAACTCATCGCGCTCCGCCTGCAATGCATCATGTTTGTTTTTCAGCAGGGACCGTTTTAGAAGGCAGAGTAGCGGTATGGTGACGCTAATAATGGCGTCATCACCACTCACCATCTTGGTGGAGTCCTCAAAGTTTTGGAGGATGGTACATAGGTCTGACATCCATCTCCACTCCTCAGGTGTTATGTGTGGAGTTTGACCCATTTCCCGACGGCTTAGGTGATGCAGGTACTCAACAACTGCCCTCTTCTGCTCACATATCCTGACCAACATGTGCAGAGTTGAATTCCAACGCGTGGGGACATCACACACCAGTCTGTGAGCCGGAAGATGCAAACGGCGCTGAAAGCCGGCAAGGCCGGCTGAAGCAGTAGGTGACTTTCGAAAATGTGCAGACAGGCGGCGAACTTTTACCAGCAGATCAGACAGCTCTGGGTATGACTTTATAAACCGCTGAACCACGAGGTTGAGCACATGGGCCACGCATGGAACATGTGTCAGCTGGCCTCGCCTCAAAGCCGCCACCAGGTTCCGGCCATTGTCACAAACGACCTTTCCTGGCTTTAGGTTCAGAGGTGTGAGCCAGTGATCTGCCTGCTGTTTCAGAGCTGTCCACAGCTCTTCTGCATTGTGGGGTTTGTCACCTATGCAGATTAGCTTCAGCACAGCCTGTTGCCGCTTCGCCGAGGCAGTGCTGCAGTGCTTCCAGCTTGTGACTGGTGTGGAGGGCACAGTGGATGAGGATGCGCAGGAGGAGGAGGAGGCTGAAGAGCATGACATTCCGGAGCTGTAGAGTGTGGGTGAAACACTGACTGAGGTAGGGCCTGCAAACCTTGGTGTGGGAAGGACGTGTTCCGTCCCTCGCTCAGACTGGGTCCCAGCTTCCACAATATTAACCCAGTGTGCCGTCAACGAGATGTAGCGGCCTTGCCCACAAGCACTTGTCCACGTGTCTGTGGTTAGGTGGACCTTGGGTGAAACAGCGTTGTTCAGGGCACGTGTGATGTTTTGTGACACGTGGTTATGCAACGCGGGGACGGCACACCGGGAGAAATAGTGGCGGCTGGGGACCGAGTAACGTGGGACAGCTGCCGCCATCAGGTCACGGAATGCTTCTGTCTCCACCAGCCTAAAAGGCAACATTTCCAGCGCAAGCAGTCGCGAAATGTTAGCATTTAGAACTGTGGCATGTGGGGTGTTGGCAGTGTATTTGCGCCTGCGTTCAAAGGTTTGCTGAATGGATAACTGAACGCTGCGCTGGGACAAGGACGTGCTTGATGATGGTGTTCTTTCTGCGTAGGCAACTGCAGGTGCAGGAGTGGAGGAGGCTTGTTCGCAGGCAGCATGGACAGAGGATTGGCTCGCATGCACAACCAGCGAAGACGTAGCAGTGACATCAGCAAGCACTGCTCCTCGACTCTGTTGTACTTCCCACAAAGTCGGGTGCTTGGCTGACATGTGCCTGATCATGCTGGTGGTGGTCAGGCTGCTAGTTTTGGTACCCCTGCTGATGCTGGCACGGCAGGTGTTGCAAATGGCCTTTTTTGAATCATCTGGATCCAACTTAAAAAACTGCCAGACTCGTGAAGACCTAACATTTGTACAGGCACCTTGTGTCGTCGTGTTGTTCCGGGGAACGGTTGCCTGACTTCTGCCTGGGGCCACCACCCTGCTTCTTACTGCCTGTTGTGATGCTACGCCTCCCTCCCCCTGTGCACTGCTGTCCTCGCTCTGCATATCCTCCTGCCAGGTTGGGTCAGTTACTGGATCATCCACCACGTCGTCTTCCTCTTCCGCACCCTGCTCCTCCTCCTGACTTGCTGACAATTGTGTCTCATCATCGTCCACCACTTGTTGAGACACGTTGCCAACTTCGTGAGAACGTGGCTGCTCAAATATTTGGCCATCTGTACAGACGATCTCCTCATGACCCACTTCAATATGAGCTGGCGAGAGGCCAGAATGTGTGAATGGAAACGTGAACAGCTCTTCCGAGTGTCCAAGTGTGGGATCATTAATGTCCGAGGAGGACGTGTACTCAGCCTGGTGGTAGGAAGGAGGATCAGGTTCAGAAATGTGCGGTGCAGTATCACGGCTACTGACACTTGACCGTGTGGAAGACAGAGTGTTTGTGGTGGTGCCAATCTGACTGGAAGCATTATCCGCTATCCAACTAACAACCTGTTGACACTGGTCTTGGTTCAAGAGCGGTGTACTGCTGCGGTCCCCAAGAATTTGGGACAGGACGTGCGAGCGACTAGATGTGGCCCTTTGTTGTGGCGAAATTAGAGCTTGCCCACGACCTCGGCCTCTGCCTGCACCACCATCACGTCCACTTCCTTGTTCCTTGCCAATGCCCTTGCGCATTTTGCAATGCTGTGCACTGCTGACGTGTATATTCACTACTTGTGCGTTATATCAAAGTTTCTGGCAATTGCACACAAGTGCACCTGTACGCTGCCACCGACAGGCACACACGTGCGGTTTTTAAATGCAAGCACGGACGCACTAAGAACCTAACACAGGTTTTAGGAGCAAAAATTAAGAACTCTGACACTATCAGCCACTGCTGACTGACGTGTATTATACACTACACTTGTGCGTTATATAATAGTTTGGTAAAAACGCACACCAGTGCACCTGTACGCTGCCACCAACAGGCACACACGTGCGGTTTTAAAAACCAAGCACGGACGCAATAATAACCTAACACAGGTTTTAGGAGCAAAAATTAAGAACTCTGACACTATCAGCCACTGCTGACTGACGTGTATTATACACTACACTTGTGCGTTATATAATAGTTTGGTAAAAACGCACACCAGTGCACCTGTACGCTGCCACCAACAGGCACACACGTGCGGTTTTAAAAACCAAGCACGGACGCAATAATAACCTAACACAGGTTTTAGGAGCAAAAATTAAGAACTCTGACACTATCAGCCACTGCTGACTGACGTGTATTATACACTACACTTGTGCGTTATATAATAGTTTGGTAAAAACGCACACCAGTGCACCTGTACGCTGCCACCAACAGGCACACACGTGCGGTTTTAAAAACCAAGCACGGACGCAATAATAACCTAACACAGGTTTTAGGAGCAAAAATTAAGAACTCTGACACTATCAGCCACTGCTGACTGACGTGTATTATACACTACACTTGTGCGTTATATAATAGTTTGGTAAAAACGCACACCAGTGCACCTGTACGCTGCCACCAACAGGCACACACGTGCGGTTTTAAAAACCAAGCACGGACGCAATAATAACCTAACACAGGTTTTAGGAGCAAAAATTAAGAACTCTGACACTATCAGCCACTGCTGACTGACGTGTATTATACACTACACTTGTGCGTTATATAATAGTTTGGTAAAAACGCACACCAGTGCACCTGTACGCTGCCACCAACAGGCACACACGTGCGGTTTTAAAAACCAAGCACGGACGCAATAATAACCTAACAGGTTTTTTTGGGGAGCGACAATTACAGTACAGACAAGTCAGACACTATCTGGACTGTTTTACACTGTGTACACCAGCCCCAGATATGAAGGCTGGTATACGGTCACCACTACCCTGCCTGCCTGCCTGCCTGTATACTGCTACAATAGTCCTGACAAGGACTCTTTTGGTCACTAGCCTGTATTCAGACCTGGCTATACCCTGCCTGTATATAGCAACAATAGTCCTGAGAAGGACTCTGCTACTGTACGCCGACCTGGCTATACCCTGCCTGCCTGTATACAACTAGAATAGTCCTGAGAAGGACTTTTGGTCACACTGTTTGCAGCCCTGCAACTGAAAAAGCTATAAAGGGCCGCAAAGCTTTCCCTGAATCAGCGACACTCTCCCTACACTCACTGTCAGAATAGCTGTGAGCAGAGCACAGCGCGCCGGCCTATATAAAGGCTCGGTGACGCTGTGCAGGCCGGCCAATCACTGCAATTCCACAACTAACAGGGCTGTGGCATTGCAGTGGTCTGCCAGCCAATCCCTGCATGAGGGCTGGCTCTCAAAAGAGCGCCAACATGCAGAAATGAAGACCACGAGTAAAGCACGAGTATCGCGAGATTACTCGGTCCCCGCCGAGCAGCCCGAGTACAGTGATACTCGTGCGAGTACCGAGTAGTGACAAGCATGCTCGCTCATCACTAAAAACCACATTTTTTTGCTAAGAGATGCAGATTTGGTGCTGAAAGTTCTACATCATACCATATGCAGTTTTGATGCATTTTTTTCGCCAGGAGGTGCAGATTTGGTATGTGAATATGGTGTAAAAAATTCATCACCAAATTTGCATCTCCTGGCCCAAAAATGCCAACAAAACAGTTTTTCTGCCAGGAAGTGCAAATTTGGTGCTGAAATCTACTGCAGACATTTCCGCACCAATTTGCACCTCCTGTCAGAAAACTGCACCAAAAACTTTTTTTGCATTTTTGGACCATTTGATGCAAATTTGGTGATGAAATTTCTACACCATATTTATACACCCAATCTACACATCTTGGCAAAAAACGCATCAACACGTATGATGAGGTAGTGATGCGTTTTTTTGCCAGCAGGTGTAAATTGGGGTGCAGGAATATGGTGTAAGAATTTCAGCACCAAATCTACATCTCTTGGCAAAAAAAATATAGTTTTCTGCCAGGCAGTGCAGTGACGTCACTGAGTTTAATGAGGTCATCTAAGGACAGGTTACCTGCAATCACAGGTGGAGGGCCATGGAAACCTCCAGCTGTGACCGCAAATAATCTGAGTGATATCACCTCTCATCGTGCTGCTCATTCTCTGCCTGAAGTTACAGCATGCAGTTATGTTTCATAGCTGCTTTCTGTGAGTTCAGATGTAGCAGAGCTGGAATCGTGGTGGGATCTCGTATGGATTACGTTGGAACTGGGTGTTTTGGGGTTAATAAAAGGGTGAAAAAGAGGTTTTTTGTATTTTATTTCAAAAGGATTTTTTTAGTGTTTGCGTTTATTTCTTTTTGCTTGCAGATTAGTCATAGGGTGGGGGGGTCTCATAGACACCTGCCATTACTAATAAAAGGCTTGGTGACAGCTGATTGCCACTGCACCAGGGCAAAGTGAAGAGCCGGGTAGAGTGCTGGGACTGTCGCATCTAATGGATGCGGAAATTCTGGGGAGCTGCAGGCTGCTATTTTTAGGCTGGGGTGTCCAAAAACCATGGGTCTCCCCAGCCTGAGAATACCAGCCCCCAGCTGTCGGGCTTTATCATGGCTGAATATCAAAATTGGGGGGACCGCACGCCATTTGTTAAAATTATTTATTTAAATAATTAAGAGGAAAAAAAGCCACATGCAGTTTCTCTTATTTTGATACATGGCCAAGATAAGCAAACGGCTGGGGGCTGGAGCCATATGCTTTATCTGTGTTGGGTATTGTAATATGGGGGCACCCTACACCATTCTTTTATTTATTTATCTATTTTTACTTTAATCTGCAGTGACCCGCAGACAGGGTCTGTGATTGCAAGCAGCATGACATGCTGTCACACAGGCTGCAGCCGGATCTGACTGTAACTAGAGATGAGCGAGCCTCTAGAGGCTCGAGTTCGGTTCGTCGAACGGAGGCCGCGTTCGAGTTCGGTTCGACAACCGTTCGACGATCCTCTCGAACCCCATTGAAAACAATGGCAGGCAAACACAAACACATAAAAACACATTATAAATGTACACATACAGTTAATAAAGAGAACAGAATAGACAGAGTCTTTAGATTTGCTTAATAAGAAGAGTCCATACAAGCCAAAGTTTAGAAAGATATTAAATATTTTATTAAAGTGCTGTTGGGTACAAAAATACATAAATATACATAAGGACCAGAGGAAAAGGTGCTGAAGGGGAAAGAACCCCACGTGTCCCGGAAAGTGGAAAGGGAAGATTATTCCTCAGCCGTGATCATAGAGAGATTGTTATGGGCAATTGCCCAAGGCCATAAGCAGAGCTGCATCATAACATAATGAAAAGGAATCCACATGAAGTGAAAAAAACCTTCCATGCGCCGCATAGTAAATGGCAGCACTACTCACCTACTCAGATCACTGAATACCGGGATAAACACGGGGGGACCGGCGTCCCAACACATGTTTTAGGTATGCTTCGTCGGGGGACGGATAAAAAGTGTGTGCATGAACTGACCTTAAATAGGCACCCAAAATACCTCAGGGATCCACCCTCTATGTACGTGTAATGGGGAGTCCTGGAGACCGGAAAACCGCCCAGGTTCAGCGTTTACAGCGGAGACCGGATGGAAGAAAACTTCCTGTGACGTCACCAGTGTTGTTCCGGCCCCGCTGTTAATGACGCCACCGCAGTGATGTCCAGGCAACAGGTACGCCCAATGAAGCGTCACAGGGTACTACCCCCCTCCCCTCCCTAACATGAGAGACCGCCGCTTATTACCAAGGTGAGGAGAATATTCTCCGTATAACCCGGCCAGGGATCGCCCGCCCCTTCATAAAAAAGGACGCCACTGCAGTGATGTCCAGGCAACAGGCATGCCCCATGACGCCTCGCAAAGTAGCCACCCCTCCTTCCCCAGCAAAAAGCAGCTACCGCTTACTTCAAAAATAGAGGAGAGATTCTCCATATAGTGCAGATGGGGAGGCCCCCACCCCCCAGAAAACCCATCCATTGATTATCCCATACCACAGGGGAAAACCACAATGCAATAGAGGGAGAGCAGAAAGATGCAGGGGAATCCAACATACCCTATCAAACCACTAATATAGGAGGGAGATAGGGAAAGAGACAAAATACAATATGCAATGTAAAAATCATTCCTAACGCATATAACAACTACCGATTTTTTCCCCAAAGAGAGGATATTTTAGCAAATAGTATAAAAGATTGCCCCATAAGAGTCCATATGGCCATATATATACGAGATGATGTTAACACACTACATCTTCATTATCCATGATGTTTAATGGACTCCAGTATGTAAATAGTAGTATTTCTTGATAGTTGCAGTCCATCTGTTCCGGTGCGTATATTTCAAATTCCGGACAGGGTGGGGTGATGGGATGGGAGACACGGCGAAGAGGGGGGGGGGGGGGAGAGGAGGAAAGGTGGAAATGGGTGCCCACTCATTAAACAAAGAACAAAAATACACACTGCTAAAAATGAGAACCATAACGACTGCCCAAAAACAGACCGCACGGGCGGTCCACAATACACAACCAAAAATTTGTCATAATATGTCAAGCAGTCTCATTGGTCTGTGCGTATAAGGCACGCACACACCAGAGCCGCCGATGCGACTTATCAACTGGAAGGAAATGGGGTGACCATAAAAAATATATACTATATATAGTCAGACAGGGGACCCCATAGGGGAGGGAGATAATGGAAAAACTTCCCCTATAGATACTTTACCCCAAAAAATTGGGGAACGAAGGAGGAGGGGGGGGGGGAATTAGAGTGAACAACTGAGATGCCAGGTTATAAGAAAGGCGCAAAGGTAAGGCGTTCATTGAGACCATGCGGAGACATAGTTCCCAAAGTGAAGATCCAGCGGCATTCGACCTGTGCTAGTCGTTTTTTAATGTCTCCACCCTGAATACCCATGTGAACCTTGTCGATACCGCGGATCTTCAGAGTTTTTGGATCACAATTGTGGGCCACTCTGAAGTGTCGGGGTATCGTTTTCAAGGTGTCTGGATTCGTGACTTCCTTAGCTGCGAGGATGTCACGCACATGTTCTCTTGTGCGTATTCTGAGCTCACGAGAAGTCAATCCGATGTATATCTTGCCACAGCCACACGTGGCGTAATAAATTACGCCAGATGTGCTGCAGGAGATATACTCTCGGATCCGGAACTCTCTCTTCCCATCAGCTGTGGAGAAATAAGTGGCCCGAATGATATTCTGACACCCATGACAGCTACCACACGGGTAACAACCAACCCGTTGAGGTCCACAGCCAAAAAGGGGGGGCACCGCGGCCACATAGTGGCTGTGTACTAAAGTGTCCCTAAGGCTCCTACCCCTTTTGGCTGTCATATGAGGATGTGCTGGAAGGTATCCCACCAGGGAGGACTCAGTCTGAAGGACCCCCCCAGTGTTTACTCAGCACCCCTCTTATTTGGTCCCATTGGCGGCAATACAGTTAGGTCCAGAAATATTTGGACAGTGACACAATTTTCGCGAGTTGGGCTCTGCATGCCACCACATTGGATTTGAAATGAAACCTCTACAACAGAATTCAAGTGCAGATTGGAACGTTTACTTTGAAGGTTTGAACAAAAATATCTGATAGAAATTGTAGGAATTGTACACATTTCTTTACAAACACTCCACATTTTAGGAGGTCAAAAGTAATTGGACAAATAAACCAAACTCAAACAAAATATTTTTATTTTCAATATTTTGTTGCGAATCCTTTGGAGGCAATCACTGCCTTAAGTCTGGAACCCATGGACATCACCAAACGCTGGGTTTCCTCCTTCTTAATGCTTTGCCAGGCCTTTACAGCCGCAGCCTTCAGGTCTTGCTTGTTTGTGGGTCTTTCCATCTTAAGTCTGGATTTGAGCAAGTAAAATGCATGCTCAATTGGGTTAAGATCTGGTGATTGACTTGGCCATTGCAGAATGTTCCACTTTTTTGCACTCATGAACTCCTGGGTAGCTTTGGCTGTATGCTTGGGGTCATTGTCCATCTGTACTATGAAGCGCCGTCCGATCAACTTTGCGGCATTTGGCTGAATCTGGGCTGAAAGTATATCCCTGTACACTTCAGAATTCATCCGGCTACTCTTGTCTGCTGTTATGTCATCAACACAAGTGACTCAGTGCCATTGAAAGCCATGCATGCCCATGCCATCACGTTGCCTCCACCATGTTTTACAGAGGATGTGGTGTGCCTTGGATCATGTGCCGTTCCCTTTCTTCTCCAAACATTTTTCTTCCCATCATTCTGGTACAGGTTGATCTTTGTCTCATCTGTCCAAAGAATACTTTTCCAGAACTGAGCTAGCTTCATGAGGTGTTTTTCAGCAAATTTAACTCTGGCCTTTCTATTTTTGGAATTGATGAATGGTTTGCATCTAGATGTGAACCCTTTGTATTTACTTTCATGGAGTCTTCTCTTTACTGTTGACTTAGAGACAGATACACCTACTTCACTGAGAGTGTTCTGGACTTCAGTTGATGTTGTGAACGGGTTCTTCTTCACCAAAGAAAGTATGCAGCGATCATCCACCACTGTTGTCATCCGTGGACGCCCAGGCCTTTTTGAGTTCCCAAGCTCACCATTCAATTCCTTTTTTCTCAGAATGTACCCGACTGTTGATTTTGCTACTCCAAGCATGTCTGCTATCTCTCTGATGGATTTTTTCTTTTTTTTCAGTCTCAGGATGTTCTGCTTCACCTCAATTGAGAGTTCCTTAGACCGCATGTTGTCTGGTCACAGCAACAGCTTCCAAATGCAAAACCACACACCTGTAATCAACCCCAGACCTTTTAACTACTTCATTGATTACAGGTTAACGAGGGAGACGCCTTCAGAGTTAATTGCAGCCCTTGGAGTCCCTTGTCCAATTACTTTTGGTCCCTTGAAAAAGAGGAGGCTATGCATTACAGAGCTATGATTCCTAAACCCTTTCTCCGATTTGGATGTGAAAACTCTCATATTGCAGCTGGGAGTGTGCACTTTCAGCCCATATTATATATATAATTGTATTTCTGAACATGTTTTTGTAAACAGCTAAAATAACAAAACTTGTGTCACTGTCCAAATATTTCTGGCCCTGACTATAGGTGGAGATAAACCTAGCCACAGGTTTAGAATTTGCCACTGAAATATTTTTCTCCACCAACAACTGATCTCATTGAGAGAATCTCGCTCGCTGGTACCCCCGTTTAATAGATCTACCGCTGTAGCCTCTATTGGCGAATCTCTCCCTCATGTCCCGTGATTCCACTTCAAAATCCCGATCCGACAAGCACAATCTGCGCAACCGCAAAAACTGGCCAGTCGGAATCGCGTTGATTGTGGACTGTAGATGTCCCGAGGTCGCATGAAGGAGAGAGTTCACCGCAGTGGACTTGCGGAAGATATTGGTGGATACCATCCCGCTGTGTTCGATTGAAATCCGGATGTCCAGAAAATCGATGGCCCGCGGACCATTATGGTAGGTCAAAAAGATGTTAATGTTGTTGGAGTTGAGTCGACGCACAAAATCCTCGAACTCAGAACCGGTTCCCCCCCAGACGACCAACACGTTGTCAATGTAGCGGAGCCAGCACTGCGCATGGGAGCTCACCGGCACGCCGTCCCCGAAAACCTCCCTCTCCCAGAAACCGAGAAAGAGATTTGCGTAAGACGGCGCGCAGGCCGCCCCCATCGCAGTGCCGCGCCACTGGAGGAAGAACCGGTCCCGAAACACGAAGAAATTTTGCGTCAACACAAACTCCAACAATTCCATAATTAGATTGGACAAGGACCTATCGAGATTACTGGCATCCAGATAAAATCGTACAGCTTTGAGGCCCTCTTGATGGCCGATGCTGAAATACAGTGCCTCCACGTCCATAGTCGCCAGTGATACTTCCTCCTCCAAAACCAAACCCTCCAACCGCCTCAGGACGTCCGAGGTGTCTCGGAAACAGGAGGGCAACGTCTCCACTAGTGGGTGCAGATAGTGTTCAATAAACTTCCACGTGACGTCACAAAGCCCACTTATGCCCGAGACAATAGGACGCCCTGGGGGTATATTGGGGTTTTTGTGAATCTTTGGGAGGAGATAGAAAGTTGGTACCACTGGCGATCTGACGAGAAGGCCTTCATATATCTTTTTGGGGATAGTCCCTGCCTCAAAAGCCCTCAGCAGTATCTGCTCAAGATCGTGTGTGTAAGACTTCACTGGGTTGAAATGGAAGGGCGTATAGGCCTCCCGATCTTTAAGCTGCCACCACGCCTCCTTTTCATAAAGTTCCACAGGCCAAATCACGACATTCCCCCCTTTTGTCCGCAGGTTTTATAACCACTCCCTCCAGGGCCTGTATCTCTCTCAATGCCCGTTCTTGTTTTAATGAGAGGTTGTTAGTACCACCTCTCCGAGAGAGCTCCTGTATGTCCTTGGTGACCAAGTCCACAAAGATCTGGATCGGAGGGCAAAGTGACAAAGGGGGGAATGTGGTTGATTTTGGCATAACATGTCGGGAGAAGTTACCTGGTGGATGGCCCTCGGACTCCTCTTCCAGCTCCTCAAGTACTGCTAGAGCTTCTTCTTCCATAGCTGACATAGATGGTTCTCCTAAGTCTTTTTTGGAGTGTAGCTTATGCAGCACCTGCTTCCGCAGGAACAGATGAAGGTCCTTAATCACTGTAAAAACACTGAAATTAGACTGCGGAACGAAGGTCAGTCCCAGTTTAAGGACCTCCAGCTGGGGTGGAGTCAGCTGGTACTTGGACAGGTTAATTACCTCCAAATTAGTATCACCACCCTTCCTTTGAGATGGAAGAGGAGTCCCACACCCACCACCAGGAACTGGTACATTTTTGTTCCGGGTTGTTGCGGCTCTCGTATTCGGTCTAATATTCCTAGCCCTCTCCAATGTTGATTCTTCCTCCAGTGAAGAAACAGATGATGCCGAGACAGACACTGATGAGGCATGATGTTTCTTCTTATTCTGGGAGGCATTGCCACTACACTTACAGGTCCCTGCGACGCGTCCTGCACTCTGTCTCCCGCCACTTTTCCTTCCGATAATCGCTGCGTCCTCCTGGTAACCAGCACTGATGATAGGACCTTCCGTGATGTCAAAAAAGCATGTGACCAGTCACGTGTCTATTATCTCATTGGCTATAGACTGGTCACATGGCTAGACGTCATTGCTAGGTCCTGTCAGTGCATCTCTCCGGTACACGGTGCTCGTTTGTGCATCCCCGTGTACCGGCGAGATGCTCTGGCACATGGTCGGCTCCCCGTTCTGCTTCCCAGTTCCGTTATTCACCGGCTGCCACAGCCGTTCAATAACAGAGATCACGGTTGCTATAGCAACGCGCCTGTCAGCGGTGACGTCACCGCTACAGCACGCAGCTGCTGCTCACTCACTGAGTGATATAGACTGCACGGGAAGCAGCAGCGTCTTCCTCCCATGCAGTGCTATCTGATGTAGCAGAGCTGCGTGGGTTGAAGTAGAAAGAAGACAGAAGACCATGGATCGTGAAGGGATGCGAGGGAGTAATGAACATGGAGTCTCTAAGTGTGTCTGTATTTATTTCTATTAATGTATTTTTTCTCTGTTTTGTGTCTTTTTTTTTTAACCCTTTATTGGAGATTCTTAATGGCCGGGTCAAACTTGCCTGGCATTAAGAATCTCTGGCTTAATACTAGCTAGTGAAACAAAGCTAGTATTAACTCATTATTACCCAGCAAGCCACCCGTCACCAGGGCAGCTGAAGAGTTGGATACAGCGCCAGATGATGGCGCTTCTATGAAAGCGCCATTTTCTGGGGCGGCTGCGGACTGCAATTCGCAGCAGAGGGGCCCAGAAAGCTCGGGCTAACCTGTTCTGCGGATTCCAATCCCCAGCTGCCTAGTTGTACCTGGCTGGACACAAAAATGGAGCGAAGCTCATGTCGATGAAATTCATGAAATAATTAAAAAAAGGGCTTCCCTATTTTTTTTGTTCCCAGACTGGTACAAATAGGCAGCTGGGGGTTGGGGGCAGCCATACCTGCCTGCTGTACCTGGCTAGCATACAAAAATATTGCGAAGCCCACGTCATTTTTTTTGGTGGGCAAAAAACTCCTGCATACAGTCCTGGATGGAGTATGCTGAGCCTTGTAGTTCTCCAGCTGCTGTCTGTTCTCCTGCATACACTAGTGAATGGAGCATGCTGAGCCTTGTCGTTCTGCAGCTCCTTTCTGCTCTCCTCCATACAGACAGACAGCAGCTGCAGAACTACAAGGCTCAGCATACTCCATCCAGGACTGTATGCAGTAGTTTTTTGCCCCCCAAAAAATTATGTGGGCTTCGCCATGTTTTTGTATGTTAGCCAGGTACAGCAGGCAGCTACGGGCTGCCCCCCCCAACCACCAGCTGCCTATTTGTACCCGACTGGGAACCAAAAATATAGGGAAGCCCTTTTTTTTTAATTATTTCATGAAATAATTAAAAAAAAAAGTGACGTGGGCTTCGCCCAATTTTTGTGTCCAGCCAGGTACAACTAGGCAGCTGGGGATTGGAATCCTCAGCTCAGGGTGCCCAAGCTTTCTAGGCACCCATGCTGTGAATTACAGTCCGCAGCCGCTCCAGAAAATGGAGCTTTCATAGAAGCGCCATCTTCTGTCGCTGTATCCAACTCTCCCAGATGCCCTGGTGACGGGTGGTTCGCTGGGTAATAATGGGGTTAGGGCTAGCTGTATGTTATCAACTGGCCCTAAGCCCGAAATTCATGGTGTCACGCCAATATTAGACATGGCCACCATGAATTTCTAGTACAGATAAAAAAACCACAACACAGAAAAATATTTTTATTAGAAATAAAACACAACACAATTAGTGACTCCATCTTTATTGAAATAAAGAACCCCCCTGCGCAGTAATCCTGGGTCAAGGGTCCCGCGCTGTCCAATCCGGATCCAATATCTGATCGGTTTGCTGGTAGGCAAAGCGATCAAATGATGTGTCAGGTTCAAGGGCCTGAATCACATGACACAGCAGCTGATTGTATAAATGGCTTTTATACAAGCAGCTGATGCATCAGTGCAAAAAAACCCCAAAAAACAAACTACACACTTCAGTGCAGACTCCTGTCCGACAGCATCAGCTGATAGTTTATCCGGGCGGGCGCTAAAAAGGCGGCCACACCGCTCGATTTATAGTGTCAGCTGATTCCGTCAGGTGACCGCATCAGCTGATCATCGCCAGGTCTGAGAAAGAGAGAGGGGAGAGAGGGGAGAGAGGGGGGAGAGAGAAAAAGAGAGACTAAGAAAAAGAGAGAGAGAGAGAGAAAGAGAAAAAAAGAGAGAGAGAAAGAGAGAGAAAGAGAGAGAGAGAGAAAAAGAGAGAAAGAGAGAGAGAAAGAGAGAGACAGAGGGAGAGAAGAGAGAGAGGAGAGAGCAATGCAGCCTCATTCCGTGAACTGCTCCGATTTTAGAGGTGTTTCCCGCAGCTCACAGCTGATGTCCGGCTCCTCCCCTCAGTGCATAATTAAATAAATTAGAATTATAAATGTATAATAATTATAATTTAAAATTAAAAATAAAAAAAATAAAAAATTCTTTACCGGGACCGGGACTAGAACTTGTGAAGTTATGCTTCTTAGGCAATCGCTCTACCCACTGAGCTACTGCCTCTAACGATACAGATAGGCACAGATAGATTTGGTAATCTTGAAGTCTGCATTGCTGAAGTCTCTGCTGACCGCGCGATTCACTTCATTGCTACGTGGAGCTGATACAGAGCACTCGTGTTCTGTAGCAGAGCTGACAGTGTCGTGTGGATTACGTCAGACCTGGAGGGGGATTTTAATAAAATGGTGAAACAGGGTGTTTTTTTGTCTTTTATTCCAAATAAAGGATTTTTCGATATATGTGTTTCTTTACTTTCACTTTCAGTTTAATCATGGAATGTATCTTGGAGAGATGCCTGGCATGATTAAACTCATTATTACCCCGATTGCCACCGCACCAGGGCAATTCGGGATGAGCTGGGTGGAGTCCCGGGACTGTTGCATCTAATGGATGCGGCAATTCCGGGCCGGCTGCTGGGTGATATTGTTAGGCTGGAGGGCTCCCCATACCGAGGCTCTCTCCATCCTGACAATACCAGCCTCCAGCCGTGTGGCTTTATCCTGACTGGTATCAAAAATGGGGGAACCACATTTTTTTTATTATTTATTTATTTTACTGCGTGATATAGACCCACCCACTGGCGGCTGTGATTGGTTGCAGTGAGACAGCTGTCACTCATTGTGGGTGCGTGTCTGACCGCAACCAATCATGGGCGCCGGTAGGTGGGGAAAGCATGAAATACTTGATTGAATAATGAAGCGGCAGCCATAAAATCGCCGCAGATTTGTGACAGCCGTGCAGCGAGACGCCCGTGATCGGTGAGTAGGAAAGAGAGAGGGATTGTGCAGCTGACGCAGGACGCATGCAAATAGCAACGTGTGCACATAGCCTTACTGTGAAAAGACACGTTTTTGTTGATCGAACCGTTCTCGAACCTAACTCGAACTGTCGAGCTTTTAGCAAAAAGCTCGAGTTCGAGCTAGAGATCGAACACCCCACAAAATCACTCAAACATAAAATTGGCGAACCTCGAACATTGCTCATCTCTAACTGCAACCAATCTCAGACACCAGGACTACCGATGGGCAGAGGAAACAGTGAATATGGATGAGCAAAAATTAGTGACCCCGGAAGAAGAATGAGCTGCCGTAGAAGCAGTTAGAGTTGTGCCAGAGACTTGGTAAATATAGCGTGCTTGCTCCAATTCCCCATACCCTCTACCACCATTTTTACATGCTGGATTCTGGTCCCCATACACTTATATATGGCTCCCCATACTCCAGCTATGACTTGTACATGACCCCATAGACTTTGATCTTGTTAGATCCGCTGGTGCCGGTTATCTGTGAGTCCGCTCATCTCAACTAAGAACCTAATGTTCAGTTTTGCAAAATTTTTCTTAACGGCATTATGATTTTGGATGTGAGGTCCATTTCTGTTTTCTACAGTTCTGACATATCGGTAATGGTTCAGTGCGCATAGGTTGTCAGAATTCTCGGCTGCACAAATCCAGTTTATACAAGATGATCCGCTGCCAAGAATGTTGATCAAAATGTAATTTTACCCAATCAGAGAGCTTATTTATCAGGTAATCGGCAGCCTGTTTAGCCTGAAACATTATCGTGAATGGAGCGTTCTTAAGTAATGCTTGTTAATCATAATCTTTCAGTGTGAATGCAACTTAAGCGGTTTCAGCAGAAAAGGGACAGTTCTCAGTCATTGTCATCAATGAGAAGAGAAGAAGGGAGGAGAACGGAGACTGGGGAAGAGGGTGTCTGAAATGAAGTGTCAGCCCAACTGTAGAAGACTTGGACCTCGTCTACTGATCTGGTGCCTTCCCGTGACCTCACATCAGCTGCTCATAGGCAATTAAAGTCAGATGGTCATGGACAAATTAAAACATTAATATACCTTTAGTGATTAGTACCCTCAATATATGATCTGATATGTTAACCATTTGTGAAATACATTGATAGATGATGGGGTTATACTTGGAAAAGAAAGGAGTGCCAGCACACCGGTCAATGCTGATCAGCTTTGCAACTTGGAAACCTGCAGTGTTCAGACTTAATATCGATGGATCCAAAAATAGTGTGTCTGAGTCTATCAACACATGGACGGTCTGTGAATGTGATAGACTCGCATGCAGTTTAATGGTTTCAAGTACACAGATATTTTCTTCGTCGAGCTAGACACAATCTTCTTGGATCACATCATGGGGTTACTTACTTTAATATAAGGGTTATGAATTTATTAGTGTAGTTACCTCATGTGCCTTAGATTAGTAGTGATTGAATAACCGGATCATGTACCGTACATTAATCACCGAGAGGTACCTCAATGACAGCTCTGTCTATTAGTAACCGCAAATGAGCCTTCATTACTAGTCCCATGTGTCTCACTTAAAACCCATTGCGCCACTTTTTATTACCTCAAACACCTCACACGCGGAAGAGTGCATTAAACTGAACCACTTGAGGTGTAATTTCAAAGGCATCTAAAAAAAACAGCTTTGCCATTTCAGAATGTTTCACCTATAAATAGCAGATAGCCAGTCTCTGCATTACAAACTGTGGTAAATCAGATAAAACACGTGTGCAGTTTCACAAAAGCAGTTTTCATACAGTATTAAAAGGAAATTTGTTGGCAGGTTTTTGCTATCTCATCTGAGAGCAGCATGATGTAGGCAAAGAGATCCTGAATCCAGCGGTGTATCACTTAATTACTGAGTGCAGCCATTCTGACAGTGAAAGATTTGAGATTTTGCATGTAGCAGAGCTGGGAGAGCTGTCCCCACCTACATCAGGCTGTCAGTGTACATTTCCATACTCAGAAGCTGCTAATCACAGAACGGGCGGATTCAGACTACAGCTCATGCTGCTGAGACCCACTAATGATAAAGCTTTCCCTGTCTGTCTGTGTCTTTCTGTCTCTTTCCCTGTCTGTCTGTGTCTTTCTGTCTCTTTCCCTGTCTGTCTCTTTCCCTGCCTGTCTGGGTCTGTCTGCCTCTGTCTGTCTCTTTCCCTTTCTGTGTGTCTCTTTCCCTGTCTGCCTGTCTCTGTCTGTCTCTTTCCCTGTCTGCCTCTATCTCTCTGTCTCTTTCTCTGTCTCTCTCTGTCTCTTTCTCTGTCTATCAGTCTCTCCACCGAATACATATTACCTCACACATAAGCTTCTTATACTAAGAATGTCCTTTATGCCTATCGCAATCAATCAGAGCTGCTATTAATGACCTGTAGCTCCTAGCTCCAATTAATTTAATTGAGGCAGGTTTTTCGGAGAGTAACTGTAAAGCGCGGGGTTAAACTTTCCAGTCAAAACATAGTCTATGACGTTCCCTCAGTCACATGAGGTGTCTGTGCAAAAGTTCGCACACATACACATACACTCAGCATTATATATTAGATTATACATTAATATTTATTTGATGTGGTTCTGTATTGCTCATAATAGAGGAAAGAAGTGCACAGGTTCCTTACTGGCCACTCACTATCTCCAAATCTTAAAGGAATTGGTCACTAGAGATGAGCAGATTGATTCACAGATGATTGAGTGGAGTTTCCTGAAATGTTTGGTTTCATGTAAAATTGAACATTTTGAGATACAATTTGCAGTGCAAAAAAAGAAAGAAAACTTTCCCTCACTGCTGAAGCATCAGACAGCAGGCTAACGTCATTTTGCATTGCCACGTTGGATTTCCCCATAATACCCCGCAGCTATAACATCTTACTGATTTCATAACCTTGTACAGTGGTGGTCAGTACCTGGGCGATCACAGATCAGAGGTTCCTATTGGAGGCCAGTATGTATGGCAGAGTCACTGGTTAAGTCTCTCTCATCTGTATAAGAGTATAAACTCTTATGGTCTGCAGGTTCATACAGTCATGGCCAAAAGTGTTGGCACCTTGACATTTTTCAAGTACTTTTTCCAGAAAATTATTGCAATTGCATGTTTTGTCATACACATGCTTATTTAATTTATGTGTATTGGAAAAACATAAAAAAAAGCAGAGAAAAAAACTCAAATTGGACATAATTAAACACAAAACCCCCCAAATGGTCCAGACAAAACTGTTCGTACCTTTCCACAATTGTAGGAAAACAACTTTGTTTCAAACATGTGATGCTCATCCAAATTCACCTGTGGCAAGTAATAGGTGTGGGCAATATGATAATCACACCTGAAATCAGATAAAAAGGGGAGAAGTTGACTCAAACTTTGCATTCTATATCTGTGTGTTCCACACTAAGCATGGAGAACAGAAAGAGGAGAAAAGAACTGTCTGAGGACTTAAGAACCAAAATTGTTGAAAGATATCAGCAGTCTCAAGGTTACAAGTCCGTCTCCAGAGATCTTGATGTTCCTTTGCCCACGGTGTGTACCATAATGAAGACGTTTACAACCCATAGCATTGTTGCTAATCTTCCTGGTTGTGGATGGCATAGAAAAATTTATGAAAGTTTGAAATGCATGATATTCTGAATGGTAGATAAGCAGCCCCAATCAAGTTCCAAAAAAAAATTCAAGCTGTTCTGCAGGTTCAGGGGGCATCAGTGTCAGCATGTACTATCCATCGACACTTGAATGAAATGAACCACTATGGCAGGTGACACAGGAGAACCCCATCACTGACATAGAGACATAAAAATTAGACTGCAATTTACCAAATTGTGGACAGATGAGACCAAGAGAGAGATTTTTTTTTTTTTAAAAAAAAGGACAGCATTCTACTGTTTACAGAAAAAAAAAACAATCAGGCCTACAAAGAAAAAAAACACAGTACCTACAGTCAAATATGGTGAAATATCAAAGATGTATTGGGGTTTTGCTGCCTCTGTACTGGGTGCCTTGACTGTGTGCAAAGCATCATGTAATCTGAAGATTACCAAAGGATTTTGGTCACAATGTAGTGCCCAGTGTTAGACAGCTGGATTTGTGTCCTAGGTCATGGGTCTTGCAGTATTACAATGCCCACAAACATCAAGAAGGCCCTAGAAAAGGATGGAGAAAAGCACTGTAGAGTTCTGAAGTGGACAAGACTGAGTCTGGATCTAAATCCCATTGATCGCCTGTGGAGAGATCTTAAAATTTCTGTTGGGAGAAGGTGCCTTCAAATATAAGAAACCTAGAGCGGTTTACAACGGAAGATTTGTCCAAAATGCCAGGTAAGAGGTGTAATAACTTGCTAATGGTTATAGAACGCGATTGATTGCAGTTATTTATTCCAAAGGGTGTGCAACCAAATATTATGTGGGGAGTGCCAACAATTTTGTCCCCTCCCTTTTTGGTGTTTGTATAACATTATATCCAATTTGACATTTTTTCTAGTGTTTTTTGTGTTGTTCCAATGCACACAAAGGAAAACATTTTTAATTGCAATATTTTTCTGGGAGAAATAATTCCTTTTCTGAAACAATTTCAAAGGTGCCAACAATTTCATCCATAACTGTATCTTCCCGAATGTAAAGTGTAAGTTCTTATGATCAGCTGGATTCTTTCTCTCTCTGTCCTCTCCTCCACATGTATATTCTGAGTAATTACAAAGTTTACAGTATTGAGATTTGCACAAATTTGTTGTCCAAAAATCAAATTCTTGGGGAAAATACAGTGAATTTAGAGAATTAGAATTTAGCAAGACATTCTCAACTGTAATGGTCGCTGCATCACACACACACAACACAGTCGGAACATCCTTAAGCAGACTGGCAAAATAAAGCCTATATAAAGTAGAATATATACAGTTGAAACCAGAAGTTTACATACAGTATCTAAAACGACACATCTGCGTGTTTTTCTCACTATCTGACATGAAATCAGAATAAACCTTTTCCGTTTTAGGCCAATTAGGAACCAAAATTTTTTATATTTGCCAAATTACAGAATAATGAGAGAGATAATGTTTTAAGACATTTTTATTACTTTCTGCAAAGTCAAAAGTTTACATACATCAAGTGTACTATACCTTTAAACAATAAGGCGCAGCCCATATGATGATGTCATGTCTTTGGAAGATACCTGACCGTGCCTCTTTCATCTGTACAAACAATTACATGCAAGTACAAACAAGATGGGAATGTCCAGCAATCATACCACTCAATAAGGAGACGGGTTCCATGTACCAAATAATGTGTTTTGGTCAGACATTGTCACAAATGGGTATATCAACACAAGAGCAAAAGCAAAAGACCTTGTGAGGATGCTGTTGAAAACTGGTAAGAGTGTGTCATTATCCAGAGTAAAACGAGTACTGTATCAACATGGGCTGAAAGGCCACTCTGCCAGGAAGAAGCCATTACTCCAAAAGAAACTTAAAAAAGCCAGATCAATGTTTGCAAATGAACACATGAACAAAGACCTTAATTTTTGGAGACCTATCCTGTGTTCTAACAAAACTAAAATTGAACTCTTTGGCCATAATGACCATCGTTATGTTTAGTGTAAAAAGGGAAAAGCTTTTTATAGCCTAAGAACAACATCCCAACTGTGAAACACGGGGGTGGCAGCATCATGTTGTGGGTTTTTTTTGCTGCAGGAGGGACTGGTGCACTTCAGAAAATAGATGTCATTATGAGGAAAGAAGATTATGTGGTAATACTGAAGCAACATCTGAAGACATCAGCCAGGAACTTAAAGCTTGGGTGGAAATGGGTCTTCTAAATCGATAATGACCGAAAGCATACTGCCAAACTGGTCACAAACTGGTTTAAAGATAACAAAGTCAATGTTTTGCAGTGTTTGCAGTGGCTATCACAAAACCCTGATCTCAATCCTGTTGAAAATTTATGGGCACATCTGAAAAGGCCGGTGGGAGCAAGACGATCTACAAACATGGCTCAGTTACACTAGTAGTGTCAGAAGGAATGGGCACCAAATTTACACCAACTATTGTGAGACGATTGTGGAAGGATATCTAAAACATTTGACTCAAGTCATACAGTTGAAGGGCAATGGTACCAAATACTAATGAAATGTATATAAACTTTTTACTTTGCATAAAGTAATAAAAATCCTTAAAACATTCTCTCTCTCTTATTATTCTGGCATTTGGTAAACATAAATAATTTTGGTTCCTAATTGACCTAAAACGGGAAAGGTTTATTTTGATTTCATGTCAGATAGTGAGAAAATCCTTCAGATGTGTCTTTTTAGATAGTGTATGTAAACTTATGGTTTTAACTGTACATGCCATATTCAGAGTATTAGCATTAGTGGAGTGTCTCAGCAATTTGGTGTCTACTTGAAGAAACACTCAACCTAGAATATACATTCCTTTTATTGCCAGGTAATATGTCTGTGTTGCCCCTTTACAAGTATATCATTTAATAAAATAATAAGTGTAAATATATGCATTTTTCGCACCTTTAATCATTAAAAATAAATCCCTGTTGAAATGAATGAATTGCTCACCAAGAAACATTTTTACAATCTTCCTCCGTGCCGTTGTGGTTCGCTCGTGCCCACTAAAAAATAATTGTCTTGTATTTTTCCAACAATAGCGGAACATTGTGGTGTTTTCTGCAGTTGCCTGTTCACGTCAAGCTTTGATGTTTTGTGCTTTCAGTTAGTCTCTGTTGTAATACAATATGAGATTATTTGATGTATTGTCACCTTCCTGCCAGCTTGAACTAGTCGGACAATTCTCATCCCTTTTATTAAATATTTTTTCTCACACAGCTGAATCCCTGGATGTGTTTGTCTAGCATGTCCTTCCTTGCAAATTCTAGATCTAGTGCATAAAACCCCTGGATTCTGAAGCTTCTGCGTAAGCTGAGCCAGTCTGGCTTCTTGGTCAAAGTCAATCAAAATTCCCCATTCTTTCTGGTGTTTGGTCAGAACAGAAAGTAAACCATTTCTTACGCTACTGAATTTACTTGGCAGATTGGATACTGACTATAGATTCTAGAGGCACTCAGAAATAACCATAAGGCTTATCCTATAACCTAGATACGTAGATAATGATGTGCTATCTAATGGACAAAATATGGGCTGCAAAAATTAGGGACCGCTTACCTTCAATGCCACTAGGGCTCTGGACTCTGGAGCGTTAAGAAAAGCAACTTTTTAGCAAAGAAAATCACAAAGGAACATTGCGCCATTCAGTGATGACATCCGTTAGCTCACAAAGGAGGTAAAGCTCCTGCAGAAGGAAAAATCAAAGGCACCTGTACTACTTGAAATGCAAAGAAGCTGTTAACATCACCAAAGAGAAATAAGACATCAATGCTTCTATATAGGGCACATCTTGGATGCAAAGACCCAGGGAGAATAAGGCCAGTTTCACACACCAGACTTTCATGCTACGAGCATATATGACTATGGGGCTGTTGAGTTCACGTCCAAGAATAACACCGGGAGAACATTTTGATGGTGGCATCAGAACTGACAAGTGCAGTGAAATAATGAAGTAGACTAACTACCTGAAGAAGGAGAATTGAGGATATAATGTATAGCCGAACAGTGATGACACACCAAAGTTGGAAGTGTAATCATTATACAATAGATTTAGGAGATTAACAAAAAAACACTTCATAGTTGTAAAATAAAGTGGTGGCATATTGATAGAACATGAGGAACATTTCACTGGTGATGAAGACATGGCTAGTACATAGTCTGGTCTTTTCTGTAGTAATATATGGATGCGAAACCCGGACAATAAAAGAATCTAGACAGAAGAAGAAACACCTTTGAAATGTGGTGCTGGAGAAGCATGTTATCAATATCATGGATGGCAAGAAAAACAAACAAATCAATTTTGGAATGACCAGACGTCACTCAAAGCAAGGATCACCAACCTACAACATGCCTACTTTGGACACATCATATGAAGAGAGCAATCACTGGAGAACGACATGGTCTGAAGAATAGAAAGAACAACCCTAAGGGGCACTTTGCACACTACGACATCGCAAGCCGATGCTGCGATGCCGAGCGCGATAGTCCCCGCCCCCGTCGCAGCTGCAATATCATGGTGATAGCTGCCGTAGCGAACATTCACATGCACTCACCTGCCCTGCGACGTCGCTCTGGCCGGCGAATCGCCTCCTTCCTAAGGGGGCGGGTCATGCGGCATCATAGCGACATCACACGGCAGGCGGCCAATAGAAGAGGAGGGGCAGAGATGAGCAGGACATAAACATCCCGCCCACCTCCTCCCTCCCGCATAGCCGGCCGGGACGCAGGTTGAAGATATTCCTCGCTCCTGCGGCTTCACACACAGCGATGTGTGCTGCCGCAGGAACGAGGAACAACATCGTAACATCGGTCTTTCCCAATTCATGGAAATGACCGACGGTACACCGATGATACGATTATGACGCTTTTGTGCTCGTTAATCGTATCAAAAATGCTTTACACACTACGATGTCGAGATGTGCATCACTTTCGATTTGACCCCACCGACATTGCACCTGCGATGTTGTAGTGTGCAAAGTGCCCCTAAGAGGAAGATCAGCAACCTGTTAACTTGATATTATCAAAATAATGGCAGAGAAGACCTTGGTGAACCTATCTTCCCACAGAGCGTTCATCCATCAAGTCGCCATAGCTCCAGATCAAGCTGAAGGCTGGTAAAAAAAAAATGTTAACAATTTATGTTCTGTGGGGTTCTGCCATCTGAGATGTCCACCGATCTGTAGAATGAAGGGGCTGTAGTTCTAGTTTAGGAATGTGTCCCCTTCTCTGTTTTACCCTGCACTGAAGCATCATTGGCACCCATCATAGAAAACTAACTCTGTAGACAAGTAATAGAGTCCACAATAGTAATTATATTCTTTACATGCTACAGTGGCAAACAAAATTAATCAACACAGATTTCAAATTAGGTTTATTAATACAATCTACAAACTATCTTCTATTTGCAATTAACCAAGCAAAAATATTGTAACTACATCAATTCAACTAATATAACATGTCTTTTCTCAAACGTCTTTAGTTTTCTGTTTATGGGTGATATCTTATGCTCAGGGACGGAATAATCGTTGTCGCATTGGAAAAACTGAGTGCTGAGGACAAGATGGATACAGAACAGGGAAAGCTGGGTGCTGAGGGACAGAGCCAAGTGTTAGCGTAATTTTCCTGTACTGGGATAGGGCAGGGACGAAGGGGGCCCAGGTCCAAATTTTGCACAAGGGCCCATCAAACTTGAGTTACGACACTTTTTATGTTGCTAATAAAATGTACTAAATGGTAATATGTTTCAAGGACAGATGTCCCAAAATTATGTACAGTATAAATAGGAACATAGCATTGTTCATACACACCTCCCAACTTTCAAAGAAGACAAACAGAGTCAAACTATGTGTGACGCCCTGGCCAGGTAGTCACAAATAGGGCTCCGCATTACACCTTTCCCTCACAGGTATCACAGAGCCAACCACAAAACCCTGGTCACCACCCTCAGGGCTTGATAGACACACCAGGGGGCAGAACCAGGAGGTTGGAAGACACCCACCGAGGAGTTTTAGACAGCCCGAGGGCGGGAAACAGTTCAGTTCAGTTGGAGAGTTGAGTTGTAGAGTTCAAGGAGAATGGAGGTCAGGCCTGTGTCTCAGGCCTGAAGGCAAACTGACAGATACCAGGGTAGGAGGCCTGGTGCCTTTGGCTAGGAGGCAGACGGTGGTCTCCATCTGCAGGAGTCGGGAAGACGGCTTGGTGGAGCCGAGGTGGACCGTGACAGGGTTGTAGCCCGCCGGTACTGACCCGGGGAACCGACTCAGAAACCGGAGCACACAGGGGGCTACTCAGACCCTGAAGCTAGGTCCAGAAGTGACTGGAACTGGTTAATTAACTGATTGAGGCCAGGACTAGAGGTCCCATCCCACCCAAAGTCCCTAATAGAAGACAACAGCCCACCGAGGGGGATAAAAGGCCACCGCCACGGCTCAGAGATCCCACAGGCCAGCGTCTGCAGGCAAGGGCTCCTTAGGCCACATCCAGCCAGGAGCGGACTCCTGGAGTTGCAAGCACAGGCAGTCCACCGTTCTAAACCAGGTACAGGAAAAAGACAGAGACCACCAGCCGGGTGTGGGAACCAGAACGCAGCCGGCTGCGGGCACCGACCACCATCACCTTGGTTTACCAGAGACTCGTGTGTTTTCTTAATAGTGAGTACACCAGCACCCTACGGTCGCCCATCTCCCTGCGCCGCCAAAGCCCAACGGGTCCCGAGGCCACCATCCCTGCCCACGGAGGGGTTAACAACTTGCTGCACAACATCTCCCCCAGGTGCCCCGTAACTGCAGCGGTGGTGTCCAAACTCACCACATACCGTGGGTGGCGTTACGAACTCTGAACCGCCTAGTCCGTACATATATGTTCTACATCCACCATCCCATTTCTGGCGTCACGAACAGGATCCTTACCCATCCAGTTACACACAAGTTTTGAAGTTTTCAAGTTTTAAAGTTGAAAAGTTTTAAGCAAAGGACTCACTCCAGTTATACTCCCGACATTTGTTGAATGTCTCCAAGTTCCCGGGAGATGCCATCCTGCCTGCAGGGTGGAAGTGTGACGCCCTGGACTAGCCAAGTAGTCACATACATACCAACATACACACCCCCACCCTAGGCAGTTACAACAGTCAACCAAAAAACCCTTGTTGCCTCCCTCCAGGGCCTGATGTCCACACCAGGTGGGGCGGAGCCAGGCGGTTGGCCCCACCCAACGAGGAGTTCACAGGCCTGGAGGCGGAAAAAGTGTCAGTCTAGTCTTGGAAGTGAAAGTGAGAGGAGTAAACACTTGAGGTGTCTGGGTAGGAGCCCAGGCACTGACAGCAAGGTTGGCAGACGGTGGTGGCCGTCTGCAGGAGTTGGTGGAACTCCGCAGAGCCGTAAGGACCGGAGTCGGGCATCGGCCCGCCGCTACCGGACCGGGGAACGGAGTGAAGCTAAGCACACAGGCAGGGCCATCGGACCCCGACCAGGCTCGGAGCCGCCGTCAATAGTCAAATCTGAATGTGACAGGAACCCCAGGGGTTTCCTAACAACCAAGTCCCGATTGAAGGCAACCGTTCACCCAGAGAAGATATACAGCCACCGCCACAGGCTAGAGATCAAAGGGCCAGCGCCTGTGGGCAAAACGGGCTCCTACGGCACCTGTACGCCGGGGAGCGGACTACCGGTGGGCAACCACAGGAGTCAGAAGATTTCTAAAAGGTGCAGGGAAAGACAGCCACCATCAGCCGTCTGGGGAGAGCACAACAACAACACTGCAGCCGGCTGCGGGACCCGTCCATCCGGCCGTTTTGGTTTACCAACGACTCTGTCAGTGATTGTCTGAGTGAGTACACCAGTGTCGTCCGGCACCGTGCCGCGCAGTCCCTGCACCCCAGCCATCTGGCCTCCCCGTTACACC
The DNA here is from genome assembly GCF_048569485.1 of Anomaloglossus baeobatrachus. Taxonomy (NCBI): domain Eukaryota; kingdom Metazoa; phylum Chordata; class Amphibia; order Anura; family Aromobatidae; genus Anomaloglossus; species Anomaloglossus baeobatrachus. The sequence goes on from NC_134359.1 coordinate 108,894,150, forward strand.
ACCGGGCCCCGGGATCACCAACCCCCTACCCACGGAGGGGACAACATCCTAGCTTCACCCTACCATCTCTCCCGGGATCCCCGTTACCAGCAGCGGTGGTGCCATCATCACCATGTCCCGTGGGTGGCGTCACGAGCAATCTCCCTAACCAAAATATCCCTTTTCACTCACGAGCGAGGGGCACTGCTCGAGTCCCCGGGTCCGGTCCACCGCTTGACCCACCGAGCAGCAGCAGCAGAAGCTCCGGACCCGAGCGTGGTGAGCGCGTCCCCTCCGCCCGCGACAGAAGGAAAGGAGGATCTTGTCTGACTTGTTGAATGCCGCTGCGGTCGGAGCCTCAGAGGGCGCCATCAGGGGTCGGAGCCCCTGGTGGAGGACGAAAAGAAGTTGAGTTGGAGTGAGGACAGTCTCGTTTGCAGCATCCGGTTTGGAGGAGCAATCGTACCCGCACTGCAGGCAGTGGAAGACGGAGTCTTTGTGGACAGTGTCGCCCGTGAGTGATGGTGGCATTGGGGACCCGTGCTGCCCTGTGATGGACTTTGGGAAAGTTGCCAGGGAAGTTGTACCTGCAGTGAGTCAAGTGTTTTAACCAGACCATCATCCTGCAGTCTCCGGAGAGGCTGGTTGGAGGAAGGGTCTGCGGCAGAGTAGGCCAAGGTCCCATCACCATGGAAACCGGTGACTACCCTCCGGGTCAGGGGTCCCCTGGACGTGGGACCTCTGAGAGAGACTGTCGGGTAAGGAACTTATTACCCAGCCCGTATGGGCAACACCCAGACCCAAACCCGTTTCCTGGACTGGGGAAAAGGGGTGCTGACCTGGTTTTTAGAGGCAGCACCAGGGCTAGGTTTGCTTGGGTGGGTTAAAGCTGAAAAGGACCCGGTCCTGACCCGTCCTGGTTAATAAAAATGTTTTATGCAACGTTTAAGTAACCTGCCTCCCGTTAAGGGAAGAAAGACAAATATTCATATAATGTAAATATGTCGACAGCCTGCGGACGGTCTGTGTTTAACGAAGGGGGAGTGTGACGCCCTGGCCAGCCAGGTAGTCACAAATAGGGCCCCGCATTACACCTTTCCCTCACAGGTAACACACAGCCAACCACAAAACCCTAGTCACCACCCTCAGGGCTTGATAGACACACCAGGGGGCAGAACCAGGCGGTTGGAAGACGCCCACCGAGGAGTTTTAGACAGCCCGAGGGTGGGAAACAGTTCAGTTCAGTTGGAGAGTTGAGTTGCAGAGTTCAAGGAGAATGGAGGTCAGGCCTGTGTCTCAGGCCTGAAGGCAAACTGACAGGTACCAAGGTAGGAGGCCTGGTGCCTTTGGCTAGGAGGCAGACGGTGGTCTCCGTCTGCAGGAGTCGGGAAGACGGCTCGGTGGAACCGAGGTGGACCAGGACAGGTTTGTAGCCTGCCGGTACCGACCCGGGGAACCGACTTGGAAACTGGAGCACACAGGGGGTACTCAGACCCTGAATCTAGGTCCAGAAGCGACTGGAACTAGTTAATTAACTGATTGAGGCCAGCACTAGAGGTCCTGTCCCACCCAAAGTCCCTAATAGAAGACAAGAGCCCACCGAGGGGGATAAAAGGCCACCGCCACGGCTCAGAGATCCCACGGGCCAGTGTCTGCAGGCAAGGGCTCCTTAGGCCACAACCAGCCGGAAGCGGACTCCTGGAGTTGCAAGCAAAGGCAGTCCACCGTTCTAAAACAGGTGCAGAAGAAAGACAGAGACCACCAGCCGGGTGGGGGAACCAGAACGCAGCTGGCTGCGGGCACCGACCACCATCACCTTGGTTTAACAGAGACTCGTGTGTTTTCTTAATAGTGAGTACACCAGCACCCTCCGGTCGCCCATCTCCCTGCACCGCCAAACCCCAACGGGTCCCGGGGCCACCATCCCTGCCCACGGAGGGGTTAACAACTTGCTGCACAACATCTCCCCCGGGTGCCCCGTAACTGCAGCGGTGGTGTCCAAACTCACCACATACCGTGGGTGGCGTCACGAACTCCGTACGGCCCAGCCCGTACATATACGTCCTACATCCATCATCCCATCACCCCCCTTTTTACTTGAAGTGACCACGAGAGCCCCCGGGTCCTAAGACCCTCGAGCTACCCACAGAAGGCCCAGATCTGAACAGCTCGGCTGCCGAGAGCGGGACGGTACATATGCATCTTGTGTAGCATGAAGGAAGGCACGGACGTCAGTCCATGCGAGTTCCACGCTCCTTCGCCAAGGAACTCCCATGTGCATTTATGACTTTGGTGCGACACTTACTTGTCTCTTCAGGTCAGTGTCCATCACCCCGCTGCCGGTCACTGTCAGAGACGAAGCAGTAAAACACGTGACACCAGAGTTCTCTTGGCAAACCAAACTTGTACAGTTTATTCTACACAATACTTTGGCAGACATGGCCTCACTTCTCATGGTACTGATTGTGACAGACATGGCCTCACTTCTCATGGTTCTGCTGTTTCTGTTATTGAGGGGTGCGCTCTCTCTACCTACCCTCTCTATCTTGGATTTCAGCCTCAAGATGCCGGGCCTATGTCTCCATTTCCCCACACCACTTTTCCTCACACCATCTTCTGCTTCTGGGCCACGATGGCTGTCTAGTCATACTACTTCCCTAAGCCCGATGGGGTGAGTCATAGGCCCCGGAGCTCTCAAGGTTATCACAGGGTTCCCTGACTTGCCTAACACCATAGCCATGTCTTTTCTTACTTGAACCCTATCCAGAACTAACTCTCAGCTCTCTCTGTACCCAGGAAGTTTCTCACTCTGCTCAACACTAGTTCCAACCCGCCAGTGAACTGAACTTGGCATTAAATGTTTCTATTACTAACAAAGTCCACCTACATAACATTCCTATGCTTTACATTATTTTCTATAAATGATATCCTAAACTTTCCATTGTCGGAAAATATCTGGGGACGGATTCATCATTAGACACAAACCAGAGGATCCCAACTGTCCCATGGACTATACTGAGGACCGTCAACTTTCTATCAGGGAATCCATTATATTTTACACATAAGTGTTGTTCTGATAAGTCCACACCACCTCCTTAGCGTTCCTCTATGCCCTTAGGCCATCCCCACTATGAAAGAGTTACATACACATAAAAATAGTTTGGTGGGGAAATCCTGCCAAATTTTTCAAATGTGTATTTACAGCAGAATCTACGCTAAAATAATAATAATAATAATAATAATAATAAGGACTTGCTCCCACTTGCGTATGGCATCTGATGTGAGAGCAAGTTGCCGGTCTTCCTCTTCACCTTGTTCCTTCTAGTCTTCCGACCATGATGTCCCCAGCTAAGATCTCGACTTGTTATTGAGTCGAGTTCTCCATCTGTGCGGTCTCCGAGCACCATTTTTTGAAGCCCACACCACTGACAGTTTCTGAGTATAGAAAGGAAAGTTCAGCTCACCGATCCTGCTATTCGCCCCTTGTTTGGACCCAGCGCACGGAAAACTTGGCTTCCAAAAATCCAATGAAACAAGAAGTCCAGCGCAGTCCTCAAGTTGTAAATAAAATCCAATGTTTATTTAGTAAATTTCTGTTAAAAATATAGCAGGACCTCATTTGAACATGACTAAGACTATGTGTCGAAACGCGTAGTTCGATGGGGTAATAGATTGATAATACCACTCTGCACACTGCTATATTTTTAATGGAAATTTACTAAATAAACGTTGGATTTTATTTACAACTTGAGGACTGCACTGGACTTCTTTTACTGACAGTTTCGGGTTGCTCATCCTGCCTCAGTGGCCACAGCGAGCATCTGGGACACCTGCACCGCCCGCGGCATCGCCCCACTCCACCACCGCCCCTGCCTCCTGTGACCCTGCTCCACCACCATTGATGCTGCCCCCTTCCGGTAAGACACCGGTAAGACGGACTCCAAATTTTTTTTTCCATTTTTTTTTCTCTAAATTTGGGGTGTGTTTTATCATCTGGTGCATCTTATAATACAAAAAGTACGCTAAGTCATAGCTTGATGATCCTTTCTTTGAAAGACATGTCTAGCTTGATTTGTTTGTTCCTCTTATCACTCCTTGTAGTGATAACATCCTCCTCCAGCGACAGATTTCGAAGGCGTTGATTCTTCTATCGTTCCTGTATCGTCACAATTTTCATATTTTTTGTTTTGCAATTCAGGCAAGGTATAGTAGTATATGGTATATAGAGGTGTATATTTGTAGGACTGGTAATGCTGGTCTTTGTACAGTTTGTTTTCTTCCGTAGAGGTATCATTCATCCATTATGTAGCAGTGGTAGTGGCTTGCTCACCTGATATCTTAAGACCCTAGCAATGACTCTGCTTCTGAGAAAGACATGTATGCACTCTTTCTGAGACTTAATAAACATTACTTAAAGGGGTCGTCATTGGCGAAATACAATTTTGACCAGTAGTCTGGATACAGTGAAAATTCCAAAATGTGACACACACTCGTCTGCTGTTGCCACCTTGGATCTGGTACCTGTAGATGGTTCTTTGATGATGGACTGTTCAAGTGACCAGACCACTGCAGCCGATCACTGGCCCCTTCTTTTGTGGCAACGGTACATCATCACTTTCACTCCATCAGATCCAAGAGTTGACAGCTGGTCTGTGTGTCTCCTCATTAATTTATTAGTCTTTTCTTGTGGCCATAACTTATAGTGATCACTTGATTAGGACATGGAACATTTACTACTATTTGTATATGACATACTGTTTGCTTTTATGTCAACTTCTAAATAAAAATGTGCAATGTTATTGATTATGTGAAGGGTCTTCATTACTCAGGTCAGATGGCCAGTGTCCAATTTGGGCTGTGGACAGAGGTTGTAATGCTCATGATACACAGAAAAGTGAAGAACTAACAGTCCTCTGCATACTTTACACTGCACATGATGCCAACAGTGTCTGTGGCGTCTGCAAAGGTTTCTCTGGGATGACAGCTGGTAAAGTGAGGTTCACTGAGACACCTGCTGCTCATCGCTTGTACATGTAGCAGAAGCCTATTGCTTTCTGCTGTGAAGTAGCTCTGCCATCTAGTGGCAGATGGCATTATTACACCATTGATAAGAACATATCAAAATCTCTTACTACATTTCTATGGTTATTTTAGTAATATCGAGCCATATAGGCATCTTTGCACCATATAGTGGGATAAAGCCAAGTTAAAACTTTGAATTACAGTGCATCGAAACTGTTTTATGGTTACTGCAGATAAAAAAACTGCAGCAAAAAAATATGCATCATGTTTTTATCGTAATTCTATTTTAGCTGGCATCCAAGTATCTCACATCATGAACGGAATTTCACAACTTGATATTCATATAATTTGCATAACTCAGCAACATTTATAAATCTGTACCTCAAGAACAAACCAAAATGAGCCGTGCAGTGTGAAATTAGACTCAGGCTCACATTGTGCAGTTTTTGATATATCCTTTTAAAGAGGAGCTTTAAAATGGATTTTTGTTTCACTTACACTTAGAACCTTCCTTAATTGGCGCTGCTCCACTGATTCTGAAAACGTCCTTCTCCTTCAATGTCCCTCGAATCCAACGCTATTCTCCCAAGATAATAATGCAGACCATAAAAATTAGCACTGGATAACAAGGACCATATCTCTGGAAATATATATATATTATATATATATATAATTGCCCTATTCTGCCTGTCTTGCTCCAAAATGAAGTCATTACAGTGACAACCGTCGCCACACCGCGCGTGCTAAAGAGCCTGCGACTAACGGCTCAGTTAAGGCTCCCTACACATATAACCAGGGTACACATTGGGTTACTAAGCAAAGCGCTTTGCTTAGTTACCCGATATTTACCCTGGCTACGTGTGCAAGGAGCCTAACTGAACAGCCCGAACAACGGGCCGACAGGACGGCACCCGACACTTTTCCCCGCACCCACACGGAGCCCCGACTCCCTGGTGAGTGCTGCACCCCCGGGAGCCCACACCGGCAACCCAGCCGACACATACCCACCGCTCGCCTCCGCCCCCCACACACATTACCCCACTCGGCTCCACCACCACCCGCACTCTGCCCTCCGCACACATTAGGTTGCTTTCACACTTGCGTTGTGAGGCATCCGTCACAGTGTGTTGTGTGACGCATGTGACAGATGCGTTGCAAAAAGTGTGATATAAAGGCAATGGATTCCTGTAAAAGAACATTTTGCGGGGGGTTTTTTTTGTGTTTTTTTAATGTTTCGCCGGGAAAAGGAGATTTGCGGTCAGGAGGAGAGAGAGAGAGACGTGACCGCACATCCCTTGAGTGACTGCAGTGAGCCACGCGATAAGCGGTGCCATCACTCAGGTGACCCGCGGCCACAGCTGCAGTCCTCCACCCGAGAGCTGTGTCCGCGGATCACCTGAATAAGGGCACAGCTGATCACGCGGCTCACTTCAGTTGCTGCGTGGAGCTGATAGAGAGCAGTCGTGTTCTACTGCCGCTCCTGTCAGCTTCATGTAGCAGAGCTGAAAGCGTCGTGGGACATCTGTGCATTACGTCGGACCTGGAGACGTATTTGGGGGTTTAATAAAGTGGTGAATAGGGGTTTTTCTTTGTCTTTTATTCTAAATAAAGGATTTTTCGGGTGTATGTGTTTAATTTCTTTAACTTACAGGTTAATCATGGAAGGTATCTCGGGGAGACGCCTGCCATGATTAACATAGGACTTAGTGGCAGCTATGGGCTGCTGCCATTAACTCCTTATTACCTCGATTGCCACCGCACCAGGGCAATTCGGGATGAGCAGGGTAGTGGTCCGGGACTGTCGCATCTAATGGATGCGGCAATTCCGGGCGGCTGCTGGCTGATATTGTTAAGCTAGGGGGCTACCCATAATGTGGGGCTCCCCATCCTGAGAATACCAGCCTTCAGCCGTGTGGCTTTATCTTGGCTGGTATCAAAATTGGGGGGGACCGCACGTCGTTTTTTTAAATGATTTTTTTTATTTATTTTACTGCACGATATAGACCCGCACACCGGCGGCTGTGATTGGTTGCAGTGAGACAGCTGTCACTCAGTGTGGGGGCCGGTCTGACTGCAACCAATCATGGGCGCCGGTGGGCGGGGGAAGCAAGGAATACGAGATTGAATAATGAGCGGCCGGCATTTTCAAAAGAGGAAAAGCCGCCGGAGCTTTGTGACAGCCGTGCAGCACCACGCCCATGATTGGTGAGTATGAGAGAGGGGGGAGAGAGACCAGGAGTGATTTTAAAGATTTAGATCATTCTGCTGGACATGCTGAGCATGCTCAGTAGAACGTGACGGAATTTGTCAGCGGATTCCGCCGCTTATTACATAGCGGCGGAATCCGCCACCATAGACAATCATTAGACACCTTGGCTGATTCCAACAGAATCTGTCAAGGTGCGTTATTTTAACGACCCAAAAAACGCTACATGTAGCGTTCCCTCTGCCTGACGCTGCGTCAAAATAACGACCCAGCATCGTCCAGTGGATGCAACGCAGACACTAACGTTACAGTGTGTCGTCAATACAAGTCTATGGAGAATAGCGCAGTGCATTAACGGACTGCGCTATTCTCCATAGCGGCGGATTGCGCTGAACGCAAGTGTGAAAGCGCCCTTACCCCGCAGGATGGGGGCACATGTCAGAGGATGGTGGCTGCACCACGATGGGGGCACATACCAGCATTGGGCCACATCACAGCATCAGCATATTTTTACTTAAGTTTACTCTGTTCATGGCCTTCTTTCATTACAAGCCATGGACATAATTAAACATTAGACTCATCTATTAAAACTGTTCCTTCTGTTGTTTGTCATTTTAAAACCAATAAACAATTATAAGAGTACTAAATTATACCTAACCCATCCAGTCCATTCATTACCTTATTATTCAATCTGCTAACCTACATACACATTCTAGACTACCCGATACGTTAGAATTGGGCCACCTTCTAGTATATGTATATATATATATATATATATATATATATATATATATATATATGCTATAAGCAGTTGAAACCAGAAGTTTACATACACTATCTAAAAAGACACATATGAATGTTTTTCTCACTTCTGACATGACATGGAATCAGAATAAACCTTTGCTGTTTTAGGTCAATTAGGAACCAGAATTATTTATGATTTTCCAAATGCCAGGATAATGAGAGAGAGATTGATTTGAGGAATTTTTATTACTTTCTGCAAAGTCAAAAGTTTACATTCACTAAGAGTACTATGCCTTTAAACAATCTAGGACAGCCCATATGATGATGTCATGTCTTTGGAAGCTTTTGATAAGTTTATTGCCAACATTTGAGTTAATTAGAGACACACCTGTGGATGTATTTTAATGTACACCTGAAACACACTGCTTCTTTGTGTAGCATCATGGAAAGTCAAAATAAATCAGCCAAGATCTCAGGAAGAGAATTGTGGACTTGCACAAGTCTGGTTCATCCTTGGGTGCAATTTCCAGATACCTGAAGGTGCCTCGTTCATCTGTACAAACAATTATACGCAAGTACAAACAAGATGGGAATGTTCAGTTATCATACCGCTCAGGAAGGAGACGGGTTCTGTGTACCAGAGATAAACATGCTTTGGTCAGACATGTGCATATCAACCCAAGAACTAATGCAAAAGACCTTGTGAAGATGCTGGCAGATGCTGGTAAGATTGTGTAATTGTCCACAGTGAAATAAGTACTGTATCAACATGGGCTGAAAGGCCTCTCTGCCAGGAAGAAGCCATTACTCCAAAAGAAACATAAAAAAAGCCAGATTAATGATTGCAAATACGCACAGGAACAATGACCTTACGTTATGGAGACATGTCATGTGGTCTGAGGAAACTAAAATTGAACTGTTTGGCCATAATGACCATCGTTATGTTTGGAGAAAAAAGGGAGAAGATTTGAAGCCTAAGAACACCATCACAACTGTGAAACACGGGGGTGGCAGCATCATGTTGGGGGGTTGTTTTGCTGCAGGAGGGACTAGTGCAATTCACAATATAGATGGCATCATGAGGAAAGAAGATTATGTGGCAATACTGAAGCAACATCTCAAGACATCAGCTAGGAACTTAAGCTTGGGCGGTAATGGGTCTTCCAAATGGATAATGACCCGAAGCATATTGGCAAACTGGTCACAAATTGGTTTAAGGATAACAAAGTCAATGTTTTGGAGTGGCCATCACAAAACCTTGATCTCAATCCTATTGATAATTTATGGGCAAAGCTGAAAAGGCCTACAAACATGGCTCAGTTACACCAGTAGTGTCAGGAGGAATGGGCCCCAAATTGCCACAAACTATTGTGAGAAGCTTGTTGAAGGATATCTAAAACGTTTGACCCAAGTCATACAGTTGAAGGGCAATGGTACCAAATACTAATAAAATGTATGTAAACTAAAAGATAACAAAGTCAATGTTTTGGAGTGGCCATCACAAAGCTCTTATCTCAATACTGTTGAAAATTTATGGGCAAAGCTGAAATGGCCAGTGCGAGCAAGACGACCTACAAACATGGCTCAGTTACACCAGTTCTGACAGGAGAAATTGGCCCAAATTCCTACCAACTATTGTCAGACGCTTGTGGAAGAATATCCAGACAGTGTGACCCAAGTCATACAGTGTAAGGGCAATGGTACCAAATACTAATGAAATGTATGTAAACTTTTGACTTTTCAGAGAGTAATAAAAAAGTACCTTAAAACATTCTCATATGGGCTGTTCCATATAGTTTACAGGCATAGTATTCTTAGTGTATGTAAATAAATATTTAATTCATTTGTGGCTACTTTGGGCCCTGCATACCGTATTCTATTATATTGGCTATTGATTTTTTTATTGTAAAAAAAATTAGGTTTTTGTGATTGTTGGTTAAGTTCTCCTAAAAAAATAAAGTGGTTGGAAACCAAATAGTCCAGCATTAACTGAAATTTATAGTCTTATTCTCTCAAAGAAAATAAGGCTTGGCCCCCAGACAATAAAGTATTTTTATTTATATGTTTTCACACAAAAAACAAACAATCAAATGTTAATATATTGTAATATCAAGTAGCGGATAATGTAGAAACTGTACTGTAGAAAATGCACAATAGGACAAGAGCTGTGGGACTTTTTATAACACAGCAGTTTGGGGTTAATGTCTACGTTTATTTCATCCTGCAGTACAATAATATCACCCAATTATCTAATTCCCAGGATTACAGGTCTCTATAGAGTGCTTAAACCCTTTTGGCTTTGCTCAGTAATTTCTATGTGTTAAATTCTGAGACAAAGCCAAAGGACATTCCAGTCAATGGCAGAGTTGAATCTAAATTCCAGAACCATTCCAGAAAATGCAGAATCCCAGTGTTCAGGCCAGGGCCGTACATAGAAATCACAGACTCAAAAGCAAAGTTCTAAATTGAACCTAAATACAAAAATTACGTATCAGCCACTCTACCACCATCTGCAATTCCTGGTATAGACAAAGGGATGCACGGATCACAGTCCAGCTGGTCATCAAAAGAAGCAATCCAAAAAAATCCAAGAAAAATCCAGCAATCCCAAACGATAAAAAATTCCAAGACTTTATTTAACATTTTAAAATTCCATGGGTAAGACTCCATTAAAAGGGAAACAGGTGATGCGTTTCGGATCCAATAGATCCTTACTCATATCTCAAATGAGTAAGGATCTGTTGGATCTGAAACGTGTTATCTGCTTCCCTTTTAATGGAGCCCTAACCATGGAATTTTAAAATGTGAAATAAAGTTTTGGAATTTTTTATCGTTTGGGATTGCTGGATTTTTCTTGGATTTTTTTTGGATTGCTTCTAAATGGAACCTACCACCTCTCTGTTCAAAAAAGATATTCGAATAAGGCGGGGTCAAATCTCTCAACTTTTATAAACAGTGAGAGGGACATGTATTGTGGCACATACAGAGGAATTATTCCCCTATTGAAGCCCCCAACCACTTTAGTGTTCTCTCCCAAGATACCCTTTTCATGGCTATTAGACTGATGTGCCTGAAATTACCCCACCCACTCACACAGAGTATTATATCCACACTGTGAATCCACCTCCCCACAATTTTACACCACAGTCTTTTCACACGTACAGCATAGTACACCCAAGTGACCTCAACACAGTATAAAATGTTCACGATATGATGTCTCTAAAGTGTGAAACCCCACAGTATGATATCTACATGGTTCCACCACACACAGCATCATGGCCCCCACATAGTATAATGATTGGTAAGTATGATGACCCTACAAGCCCCACACAAATATCATGGTTTCCACATTCCCACACATAGTATGATGCTCCACACAGTCCCTCACTTAGTATGATGCCCTTGCAGCTCACTCCCACTTAATATGTTGGCTCCTACACCTCCCCTCCCAGCCTTGCAACTTGGTATAATGCCCCATGAGTACAGATATTTAAATAAACACTATATACCTAGTCTCGTTCCCCAGGCGTGCTGTTCCAGTCTGTGCAGTGTGAGGACTCCACACACCAGGCGCGATGTAGTGACATAATTGTGAAGCACTCCATGGGGCCTAGGGGAATACGTGTCACCGGGCCGGTGAAGGGTCAGGAGATGTTACGGGTGGCCCTGCCCGGTTTCGTGACCCCGAGGTGTCCACAAAAAGGGATGGATGGATGGGAAGATGGGGATGAAGGATGTTGGGAGTAGTAGTTGTCTCGTGATGCCACCTGCGGTATGCGGCCAGGGATTAGCCGCCACTGCGGTCGCTGTCCTCTGGGGCGGGTGGTGTCGCATCTAGGATAGTTCAGCTTCCCGCAGGTGAAACTAGGCCATTGGCGCCAAAGTGCAGGGTGACGGCAACAGCAATGAAGGCCTGACGCAGCAGTTGTGGTTCCAGGTCTTTACTAACTGTCCGTGGGTTGCCCGGAGGTGCCAGGCTCCGCCGTGATGGGCTACAGCCGATTCCGGATCCTTCAGAGGTCAGAATGGGTGTGGTAGTCTGTGGGCCCTTCCTCCTGGTGCTTTGTGTGCGGGCCACTGGGCATGAAGCTACTCAGGGTCCCCTTTAGTGGTTGTTTAGTTCCCGTCCCATCTGCAGGTAGCGCGAGTCCTTGTCATGGCCCGACCGTAATCGTGACCCCGGTCTCTATTTGCCACTGTGCTCCGGGATCTGTGGTGGCCAGAGGGACCTGCAATCCCCCTGTCTGGTAAATTCTGGTGGTGCAACTTGAAGTATGCACCACTTTAGGGCTCTGTACCCTAGACTGCGCCGGTCCCAAGGGAGCAATCAAGCTCATCCCTCGGCGACCGTATCTCTCCAATGTTCCACAGGAGCTACCAGTAACCAGCTCCTTCACTCTCCACTGCTCTGACTTGACTCCCCAATTATGTGTTATTGCTCCTACTCTCCCTTGGTGGTCACTCTTCCCCTTGAGTCCCACTTGCTAGTGGGTGGAAGCCCCAGTGTTTGGTTGGCAACCTTAAGACCCGACCCTAGGCCAATCCCCAGTGGAGAGGGCAACCTACTGTATGTATTGTATGAATGTATGTAAAACCAGAACTGACCTCCTCTGGACCCAGGATGAGTACTGCACCTTAAGTGAGATACAGTACCCTGTGGTGACTGAAGCCTCAGGGGCACCACAATTGCACCTGCAGCGTGCTGAGCCCAAACACACAGGCAGATTGGTGGATATGTGGTAAATTTAGGTTGATATGTTTTTGCATTTATTTATTAAAATATCTGAAATTGTATGCTTTCAAAATAGAAATCTCACCACAGAAATTCGTTAAAGGGGTTGTCTGGTCTAAATCCTCAAGTCTGCATTACCTCTATGTGTCACTCTGTGACTGCAGCTTTTTGAATCCTCAAATCTCATGCATTGGGTGCTGTGAGGATTCCCTAATGTCAGAGCTGGGAATGACGGTCACAATTATGTGATATACAGACTCCCGGACAGAATCCGACTAGAGGAGTGCGGCCTCGCTCAATACTCTTGCAGTGGGCTAGGCTGCATCCATCTAGTTGGCATGTGGCTGGAAATCTGCATATCACATACTCGCGGCCACATGACCACCCTTCCCGCTGTTCCAATGAGTGAGATGTGAGAAGTCTGCAGTCACAGTGAGTTGTTTTTCCTCTAATTCTACATCTACTGGATGTCATCAGGCCAAATTTCTTGCACATTTCTTTGAATCTAAAAACCATCCTTGGATTTCTCTTCCAAAATTCTCTCCTGCAAATTGGAGTTACCTCATTGCTGACCAAGAAGTGGGATCTTGCAGTTCCTTCACTTTGCCATGCCCTTGTCAGTGAGCAGGCCCTCACAGTCTTCTGTGATCTTAAAGGGGTTGTTCACTACTCAGCATTAGTGTCCATATCACTGTAAAACTCATAGGGAAGTCTTATGTCAAATATCTCATGTAGTACATTCTGCCTCTGAGTGGCGCTATTGCAGTCTGCTCATCCCCATCATGTGACCCTCCCGGACTCCGTGACCTCTGAGATCCGGTGATGTCAGGTCAACTTCCAGTTGACCTGACATCACTGAGGCCAGCCCCAGTCTCCCTAAGTGACTGGGCTGTGGAAGTTGATGTGACATCACCAGATCTCAGAGGTCATGGAGTCTCGGGGATCACTTTATGGGGATGAGCAGACTGCAATAGCACCGCTCAGAGTTAAAAAGAACTACACATGGTATTTAACAAAAGCCTTCCCTATTAGTTTTACAGCAATGGGGCCACTAATGCTGAGTAGTGAACCAACTCTTTAAATTCTAGGGAGAGGAATGCACTGGCTGTGTTCCCAGGCATTACAGAGCAAGCATAAAGCAATGCCATGGACTGACTCCTGTGCCCTTTGGTCTGCTGGGATTACGCCATTGGATTATTATTCTTCCTAGATATTTCCTCAGATTTGCTGGAACAGCAGCTGCGGTACAGGCTGTAGAGGAATGAGGCACTGAGGGTGGAGACGCTACTGAACGTGCTGCGTTGCCTAGTCACCAAGTGCGGTGGCTCCACTCTCCATTGCCAAAACTATGTCAGTAATTCCTGGCGTGCGCAAAATCATTCATGTACAGTCATGGTCAAAAGTTTTGAGAATTACACCAAAATTATATTTTCACATGATCTGTTACCCTCTGTTTTTTAATTGTGTTTGTCTGATGTTTACATCACATACAGAAATATAATTGCAATCATATTATGAGCACGAAAAGTTATATTGACAGTTAGAATGAGTTAATGCAGCAAGTCAATATTTGCAGTGTTGACCCTTCCTCTTCAGGACCTCTGCAATTCTCCCTGGCATGCTCTCAATCAACTTCTGGAGCAAATCCTGACTGATAGCTGTCCATTCTTGCATAAGCAATGCTTGCATTTTGCCAGAATTTGTTGGTTTTTGTTTGTCCACCCGTCTCTTGATGATTGCCCACAAGTTCTCAATGGGATTAAGATCTGGGGAGTTTCCAGGCCATCGACCCAAAATCTCTATGTTTTGTTCCATGAGCCATTTAGTTATCACCTTTGCTTTATGGCAAGGTGCTCCATCATGCTGGAAAAGGCATTGTTGGGCGCCAAACTGCTCTTGGACAGTTGGGAGAAGTTGCTCTTGGAGGACATTCTGGTACCATTGTTTATTCATGGCTGTGTTTTTAGGCAAGACTGTGAGTGAGCCGATTCCCTTGGCTGAGAAGCAACCCCACACATGAATCGTTTCAGGATGCTTAACAGTTGGCATGAGACAAGACTGGTGGTAGCGCTCACCTCTTCTTCTCCTAATAAGCTGTTTTCCAGATGTCCCAAACAATCAAAAAGGGGATTCATCTGAGAAAATGACTTTACAACCAGTCCTCAGAAGTCCTGTACCTTTTGCAAAATATCAGTCGGTCCCTGATGTTTTTTCTGGAGAGAAGTGGCTTCTTTGCTGCACTCCTTGAAACCAGGCCTTGCTCAAGCAGTCTCCGCCTCACAGTGCGTGCAGAAGCACTCACACCAGCCTGCTGCCATTGCTGAGCTAGCTTGGCACTGCTGGAAGTCCGATCCCACAGCTGAAACAGTTTTAAGATACGGTCCTGGCATTTGCTGGTCCTTCTTGGGCGCCCTGGAGCCTTTTTGGCAACAATGGAAGCTCTCTCCTTGAAGTTCTTGATGATGCGATAGATTGTTGACTGAGGTGCAATCTTTGTAGCTGCGATACTCTTCCCTGTTAGGCCATTTTTGTGTAGAGCAATGATGGCTGCACGTGTTTCATTAGAGATAACCATGGTTAACTGAAGAGAAACAATGATACCAAGCACCAGCCTCCTTTTAAAGTGTCCAGTGGTGTCATTCTTACTTAATCATGACTGATTGATCGCCAGCCCTGTCCTCATCAACACCCACACCTGTGTTAATGGAACAATCACTAAAACAATGTTAGCTGCTCCTTTTAATGCAGGAATGCAATGATGTTGAAATGTGTTTTGGGGGTTGAAGTTAATTTTCTTAGCCAATATTGACTTTGCAAGTAATTGCTGTTAAGCTGATCACTCTTTATGACATTCTGGAGTATATGCAAATTGCCATTAGAAAAACTTAAGCAGTAGACTTTGTAAAAATTAATATTTGTAGCATTCTCAAAACTTTTGGCCATGAATGTAAATCCTGAAAAGAATGCATCTGCGATGGGAGGACTTCAAAATCATAAAGGTTATCAAATGAGGCGCATTTGGAGAGGTAAATGAGTAAATGAAAAGTATGGAGAGTATTTACACGATGAAAATCTTCAACAAATGGGAGATGCTCAAAACAGCTGAAATCTCCTGCTTTTATGAAGAACGTAACATGTTGGAGTATGGGGACTGTCAGTGGATCACCTCGTGAGAACTCTTTCTATTTAGTCATAGATTAATACACAGAAGAAGACCTAACACATGACTCTTCCACGATAAAGAGAGGTGCTAAACAAACTACAGATCACATTACTCAACGTATCACCGGGCTCATTGGCCAAAGATTAGCTAAAAGTACTGGCTGAAATCGGCCAGGATCGTCAGCCTTTCATGTGGGAAGATGGATGTGGTTTCCTCTCTCAGTGAATGGTCTTCAAAGCTACGTAACATTAAAAATATAGAAGAGATAGTAGCAAAACAGAATGACTGCTCTGATTTTCACTTTTGGCTCTCATGGCAAATTGTTAAGAATTCTCATGAGTTTAGTCCATTGGTAAGATAGCTCTACATGCTTGTCTATGCTAATGACCAGGGGCGAAACGATTGTAGTCATAGAGGGTGCAATCAGGCCCGTGCTGGAGGGAGTCCACCCACATCAGCGACTATTCCACCTGGATGTGTGTTCAAGGACGCAAATTCAGCTGCAATGTATTACTAAGGAGAGACCATTCTGGTCCCTACACCACAATACACTCCACCGGTCAATCAGAAGTGGCAGCTGACGTCGGCATGCAAGGCATTGGCCATTGTCACATGGCAGTGACATGCGTCGCCCACAGAAAACACACCAATATCAGCTGTTGACCTCTGCACTGGCTACAGAACAGAATGTTCTGCAAGCAGTTTGTATGTTCTCCCCGTGTTTGCGTGGGTTTCCTCCGGGTTCTCCGGTTTCCTCCCACACTCCAAAGACAAACAGATAGGTACTCTAGATTGTGAGCCCCAATGGGGACAGTGTTGCAAATGTATCTAAAGCGCTGTGGAATGAATAGCGCTATATAAATGAATAAAACTAATTATTATTAATTAAGGCTGTGCATCGTGGGAATGGGAGACGTGATAAGAATGTGTGTGTGTTTGTGTGTGTGGAGAGGGTTATGCATTAGAGAAGAGCAGCGGAACGATGGTTGGGGATATGTATACATGGTAGGGGCACAAGATGGAGGACATATATACCTAGAAGAGGTCCAAAATGAGGGACATACAGTATATACATGGGAGGAGCCCAGGATGGGGGACATATATACCTGGAAGAGGCCCAGGAGGAGGGACAGTAATACAGGATGAGGGATATTGCTACAAAATGAAGAAGGGGGGAGTATCACATATATCTTTATAGGAATTTGAATGCAATAAGGCCTCATACATCTGACCAATATGCGAGGCAGGTCTAGGTTTTGCACCAGGGCCCACTGGACTCTCGTTACGCCCCTGTTAATGACCATCACTTTACTATCAGGTGTTGGATGGTTTACTAGATATTCAGTAATAGGATGCTTTTACAGTTGTAATGCTTCACCCGCTCTTTTTTTCATCTTCTTTTAGCTTACCATTCTTTTACTTCTTTTCCTGGTATCTTTTGTATATACATAGAATACGCATATACAGTAAGCATTGATCAAGTTTCAAGTTGACAATTTTGTTCCTTGCGGAATATATGTTTGGTGTCTCTTTGTCTCTTTTAGTAAAATAAAATGTATTTTTGTATCCCCCTGTTTTTCTATGAGAGCACTTGAAAATGCATTAGCAATATTATAGCATCTACATTGCTTCTGTTTGTACTACTAATTAGATAAAATATATATTCATTGTTCTTTCTTAAAAAGAAATAGTGATTATACATAAGCTAGCACAGCAGGTGCGTAATGCCAGAAACAGTGCTCACAAAAAGCTCAAAAGAATCTTCATATTCAATGGATTGGAAACCAATTTGTTGTTCCTATGCTCAGGCTTCTGAGCGTCTTAAGGATCATCTGTCAACAGGTTTTGTTATGCAATCTCACAGCAGCATGAGTAAAAGCCGCTTTACATGCTGCGATATCGTTACCGATATCGCTAGCGTGCGTACCCGCCCCCATCGGTTGTGCAACACGGGCAAATCGCTGCCCGTGGCGCACAACATCGCTCAGACCCGTCACACTACTTACCTGCCCTGCGATGTCGTTGTGACCGGCGAACCGCCTCCTTTCTAAGGGGGCGGTTCGTTCGGCGTCACAGCGACGTCACTAAGCGACCGCCCAATAGAAGCGGAGGGGCGGAGATGAGCAGGACGTAACATCCCGCATACCTCCTTCCTTCCGCATTGCTGGCGGCCGCAGGTAAGGTGAGGTTCCTCGTTCCTGCGGTGTCACATATAGCGATGTGTGCTGCGGCAGGAACGACGAACTACATCGTACACGCAGCAGCAACGATAATTGGGAATAGGGGGGGCATGTCACCGATTAGCGATTTTGCACGTTTTTGCGATGATGCAAAATCGCTCATAGATGTCCCACGCAACGACATCGCTGAAGCGGCCGGATGTGCGTCACAAATTCCGTGACCCCAACGAGATCGCTTGAGAGATATCGTAGCGTGTAAAGTGGCCCGTAGAGACAGAGATCCCCGATTCCAATGTATCACTTAGTTTACTGAGTACAGCATTTGTAATAGATTTCATTTTCTCTGTTGCAAATTTAGTAGAACTGAAATGCTGAGCTGTCTATAACCCCACCCACAACACTGATTGGCAGCTTTTTGTGTACAATGTAATGTCATGATGACTTTGGGATAGCAGGGAACCAGAGCTCCTTTGCTGTCCCTCAAGCTAGAAGGCCCTATGCTATCCTTAACCTCAGGAATACTCCTGATGGTGTAAAGTCCTGAGTCACCTTCCTGGCCCTGCTCCTGACCAGTCCTGATATATATCCTCGTCCCCAGGGATAGCACAGCAGTGTCTTGAAACCACAGAAAAAGACAGACAAGGGAAAACCCAAAACTCTGTCACACAGTACGCACACACAGAATAAGACAATAAGAGTTTCAGGAGGAAAACAAGAGCAGGAAGAAAGTACAAAACAACAGGGGTACACTCCACAACCATATCAAGCAAAAAGTATCACTAAACACAACTTTCGCTAGAGAGGGTCTGGGACACCACACCTTACAGACCAACACATATTGAACTATAGCTGGCATGGGTAGAAGGATTCCAACAGTATAAATATAGCGGACTTTACACGCTACAATAAATCTAACGATGTGTCGGCGGGGTCACGTCGTAAGTGACGCACATACGGCATCGTTAGTGTTGTTGCAGCGTGTGAAACCTACGTGCGATTGCAATTGTACGAAAACACATTGATCGCATACACGTTGTTCAAATTCTAAAAATTGACCGTCCGGTTGCTCAATGTTCCCGAGGCAGCACACATCACTCCGTGTGACACCCCGGGAACGATGAACACATCTTACCTGTGTCCCGCCGGCAATGCTTAAGGAAGGAGATGGGCGGGATATTTATGTCCCGCTCATCTCCGCCCCTCCGCTTCTATTGGCCGGCCGCTGTGTGACGTCGCTGTGACGCCAAATGTGCCTCCCACTCCAGGAAGTGGATGTTCACCGCCCACATCGAGGTCGTATGGAAGGTAAGTATGTGTGACGGGATTTAATCGTTTGTGCGACACGGGCAACAAATTGAACGTACTGCACATACGATGGGGGCGTGTCACATCGCATACGAGATCGCATGTGTAATTGTAACGTGTAAAGCAGGCTTAAGAGCGGAACAAAATGTGATAGGTATCCCCACAACATGTGATTAAAGGAGCAAGCAGACTAGCAGAGAGTAACTCTTGCTAGCCTGCCTATGAATCAGCACACAGTAGTTCGACACCAAAGTCTGCCTGTGTTTATCCCAGAGTACCATAGGGCAGAGTGTGAGAATCTGCAATCTAAACAGAGTCCAATGCCGCCATGACAGTCAGCAAAGTTTGTGCAAAACTCTATGGAATATGTATATTTACGGAGAAGAGAAATACGGGTATAAGCTGCGCTAAAACCACACAATCCAGAAGGTTTGATTAAATCCCTTTTTATTTTCGCAGGTCAACGCGTTTCAGAGATATATCCATCTCCTTTATCAGGACAAACCAAAGGAATCTTAGAAGATTAGAAATAACGGTTGAAAAACTTTTGAAAACTGCTGCATAGACCATTCCAGGAAACAAAAAACTGCAACAAACAAAAATCTCCACAAATAAATCAGTTTTGTAAGCAGTTTCCACTAAAAAACTCAAACATACCCTTAGGTAATATATATGGAAACACATCAGGGACCAGTTTAGGGAATAATCTGAACAATAAGGCGCTTTCAGCATCTCTTGAACAAAATGTTGACTAATTTTACATCAAGTTAATTCTTACGTCTTAAAAATTAAAATGTTGACTGTTTTGCAATGTGTTATTGCTCATCTATAAAAAGGAACTTGAGAAATAGTTGTATGATAGCTGTTAACGATCTGCTAGTAAAATAGAGAAATATAATAGATTATTTTCAAGAGTTTCATTTTTTATATCTATAGCAGTCCTGACGTGTCCCTGAGGGTGTGAGTGCAGCCTTACACAGATTGATGATCGGAGTAATAGATTTTCTATTTAGTTTTTTTTCCTTAAATAAATGTCCCTGAATAAGGAAATATCAATTTGCTATAAACTTCCATGCAGGAACCTGTACCTAGATATACTATAAGGAAAACTAAGATTTTCTTCAGCTATGATTATATTGGTTGTTCTTTGTGGGAAAAGACCAATAACCAATAATCTATTAAATGTTGACCACTCATGTGATATTTTAGGAGGTAGTTTCATGTCCTAGCTGATTATACTGATGTATGGGCACATCATTTTGTTTGATCATCATTTAATAAATAATTTTCAACTCCAAACTGTATAAACGTGAATGCTTATTGTTTGGAGCAGATGAGGTGATGTGTATTTGTGAATGAGGGAGGATGCGGACTAAGGATATCACCAAAATGTGTCAAGGTGTGCAGAATTATTAGGCAGCTTTTATTCCTCAGGCAAAAATGGACCAAAAATTAGATTTACCTAAGGCCGGTTTCAGGTACATGTGACATCCGTTTTTAACACGGATGTCACACGTACCCATGTTATTATTTGCTGTTACTCATATGTCCGTGTTTTCACACGGACCGTGTGACCTCTCATGACCCCGCACACACACACAGAGACATGTCCTTTTTTTTCTCCGGCAGCACTGGTGTCACATGAATCGCACACTGATGTGATCTGTGTGACATCAGTGTGACACGTACTGGAGAAAACACGGGTCTTTTTAATAAAAAGATTTTCTATATTTCCCTGTATCCACTGATGCTGTTTCCGAATCTGCTGCCTCCCGCTCCTGACCCCCGCTCATTATACACTGAATATTCACTGCTCTGTGGAGCTGGAAGCAGCAGCAGAGCTGGGTGAGTATACAGCAGTGAGTGTGTGTGTCTGTCTGTGTGTGTGTGTGTAGTGAGGACCTGGTAGCCGATCATCATGGAGACAGCATCAGGGACTCATCACAGTTCCCAATGAACTCTGATGAACCTGTGAAGCTGTAGCGCGGGTGTTGCGGGGGTGTCATCAGGATGTCATCAGAGTTCATTGGGAACTCCAATGACCTCCTGGATGTCACTGTGTTTGCAGAATACTCACTTGTCCCCATGGTGCTGTCCTCGGTTGTGCTGTACCCAGCGCTGTCCCCACAATGCTCCGGTTTCCAGGTCCTGAGTGCGGTGAATAATCGATGAAAATATTGAGTAGGGGTTGCGAGCCGGAGGCAGCAGAGCCGGAGAAAACAGGTAAATATGGAAAATCTTTTTATTTCACAGACCCGTGTTTTCTCCGGTACCTGTCAAATGTATGCAAACACGTACGTCACACGTGTGACACACGTATCACCTTAACCATGCTTGTGACTGTTACCTGATTAAACACAGACGTCTGAAACCAACCTAACTCTGAAAAGTCAATAATTGTTACAAGTCGTACCGAGGGATGAAGAATTGTTGCTAAGATATTGGTGCATGATCACGGAAGTATCTAACAATGCAAATAGTCAACTGGGTGGCAAAAAATGTGATGAAATAAAAAAAATGCACATTATGTCCAGCGCTCAGAGACATGGCCGAGGTAAGGAAGGCTGAGCCTCAACCACCACTGAGCAAGACATAAGAGAAAAACATCAAGACTGGGCCAAGAAATAACTGCAGACAGATTTTTCCAAAGGTTTTATTGACTGATGAAATAAGGCTATGTTCGCACGTTGCGTTTTTTACCGCGTTTCTGCAGCGTTTTTGGCAGCAGCGTTTTTGGGCAAAAACGCATGCATTTTTGATTTCCAGCAAAGTCTATGGGAAAAGCAGAAATCCTGTCTGCACTTTGCTTTTTTTTCTGCAGCGTTTAATTTGCATATTTGTGGTCAAAAACCATGCTGAAAAAGAAGCAGCATGTCAGTTGTTTTTGCCATTTCTGCAGCGTTTCCTTAACATTGGAGTCAATGAGAAATGGCAAAAAGCAACCAAAATCACAATTCCTGCGTTTTTCATGCTTTTTACCTGCTTTTCAACTGCGTTTTTGGCTCCAAAAACGCATGCTTTTCTGGGCAAAAATAAATGGGTTCTAATGTTCCTTTACACACACACAATAACCGAAAATGTAAATGTAAAAAAATAATAAACTTTAGCCATTTTTCTGTTAAAATGTGCATAACCACTATTATTACATTAAAAATGATAATTTCCCATATAATTTTATTAAAAGTTAATTTTATACTTTTTTTCTCTTTTTTCATTCTTTTTGACTAATTCAACTTTATTTCTCAGTGTCTTGATCTCAAAAACGCATCTGCAGAAACGCAGGTGAAAACGCAGGTAAAAAGCGCTAAAAACGCACTAAAAACGCGGTAAAAACGCATGCGTTTTTAGCGCTAAAAAATGGTCAAAAGCCATTTGGTCAAAAACCAAGGGAAGGAAAACGTGCAGAATAAACTGCAGGTACTCCGACGCAACGTGCGCACATAGCCTAAGAGTGACTCTTGACAGACCAGATGGATGACCTTGTGGCTGGAACTATTAGGAACTCCTCACCCCTGGGTGATTTTCCGTTTTTTGCTCCCCTTCTTCCGAGAGCTTCTTTTTTGCGGGATCAGTTGTACTTTTCAATTAAACTATAAGTTTTACGATATAGTGTACAGCATAATGGGAAAAAAATCCAAGTGCAGTGAACTTGCATAAAAAGTGCAATTGCAACATTGTTTTGGGGTTATTTTATTAACTATGTTCACTTTATGCTAAAACTAATGTGTCAGTATGATGCCTTAGGTCGGTACGAGGTCGTAGATACCAAACATGTATACTTTTATTTTTATCTAAGGGGTTAAAAAAAATCAGAAGTTTGTCCACAAAAAAAAGAATACCGCTTTTGGCGCCATTTTCTGAGACCTGTTCTCATTTTCCGAATCTGGGGCTCAGCGATGGCTTTTTTTTTTTTTTTGCATCTTGAGCTGACGTTTGCATTCACACCATTTTTGTGCAGATGCTACTTTTGATCGCTTGTTATTGCAATTTAAAAAAAAAAAAAAACATTCCGGCAACGAAAAAACGTAATTTTGGAGTTTGAAGTTTTTTGTCGCTATGCCATGTACTGATCAGCTTAACTGATTTTATATTTTGTTAGATCAGGCATGTCTGAACGCGGCGATACCAAACGTGTATATTTTCATGTTTTTTTTAATTGTTCTATTTTGAACGGGGGTGATTTGACCTTTTTAGGGTTTTTTTTATTTTTTTCATATTTTTAAAAACTTTTTTTTTTACATGTTTATTTATTTTACTAGTCCTCTAGGGAACTTTATGGATCAGCAGTCTGATCGCTTGTTCATTTCTGTTGATCAGAGCTACACAGCTCTGATCAGCAGAAATGCAGCATTCCTGTGAGTGCCACCGCTCTGTCGGCTCTCACAATAAATATGTCATGGTCACATCAGGGGTCATCACATGACCCTGAGCTTCCATGGCAACCATTGGCGATCCCTGCTGCGGCCATTTAAATTGCGCTGTCATATTTTGACAAAGCGATCTAAGTGGCAAGCAGGTGCGGATGGATCACGGATCCACACGCGCCTGATAGCCCCACATATCTGCTGTCCAAATCAGCAGAGGTGTGGGCATCACCGTCGCATCACCACAGCAGCTGGCAATGATTACCACGACATGACCTACGACGTACCAGTACGTCATTGGTCGTGAAGGTGTTGAAGATGAGCTAATTGGACCTTTTCGGGTTGAAGATGGACTCAAACTAAACTCCAAAACTTCCAGCCAGACAGTTTTTAGAAGATACCTTCTTCAACCAGTGTCACAGAAAAAAAATCTCTGCATCTTTCAAGAAAACCATAATTTTTATGAATGGAAATGCTCTATCGCATGCATCAAAGTCTACACTGGTCAGCTGCCAGTAAAGACCTTAAAGGGAATTGATCTCCTCATCTGAGAGCAGCATGATGTAGTCAAAGAAACCCTGAATACAACGCTGTATCACCTAGTTTAACCCCATAGCGACGGCCTAACGTCTCAAGACGTCGGAAAAACAGGGTACTTATTCTGTTCCGACGTCTTGAGACGTCAGGCCGGAAAAAGCTTGTAGCGCCCCCCAGTGACGAAAAATCTCGGGGGTTTCAGCTACCGGAGGTAGCTGAGACCCCCAAGATTATGAATCGGGGTGTTTTTTTTGGACCCCGATAATGTGATCGCCGGTATATACCGTATACCGACGTACACATAAAAAAAAAAAAAATGGCAAATAATGCTGATTTCTTTCTCATCTGACATGATCAAACATGTCAGATGATAAAGAAATATAATCCTCTAGTGCCCCCAAGGCCCCCGGTACCGGAGAGTCCCCCCACCACCCCTACCCCGTCTCCGGAGCAGTCAAAATGGCGCCGACTCGCGCCGAAAACTGCAGCCGCCGCCGGCTTTGCATTCATTTCCCTCCGATCTGAAATGATCAAACATTTCAGATCGCAGGGAAATGTCCTCCCCCTGACCTCTCCTCCGGTCCAGCGGAGGCCTCTGGTCCACCGGAGCCCCCTCCGGTTCTCTAGAGCGCTCCCCCTCCCCCCCCCCCCTCCGGAGCATGCAAGATTGCGGCGCGCAGCGCGCGGCCGCATTCATTCTGCTCTTTCTGCCGCATGTGACACGTCACATGCGGCAGAAAAGTCGTCCCCAGGTCCCCCGGTCAGCCCCGTTACCTACCTGCTGCTCTGTCCCCGCGATCACTCCGCCTCCTAGAAAGCTGGCGGCGCATGCGCAGACAGCAGCTGTCAGCTGGATCCTTGTAAGCAGGGACGCTGACCTTGCTGCTGTGCTGTGGACCGGGGGAGAGTGAGTGCAGTAATCTGCAGCCACACTCCTCACATGGAGAGCCTGCTGTTCTAGAAAATGGGGGGTACGTTCTGTGAGCGTGCCCCTCATATTCTGGAATGAGGTTACTGCAGGTCACTCTGCCCTAGGTTGGACCGGGGCAGTGTGAGTGCAGTATTCTCAGATTACTGCACCCACACTGCTCATGGAGAGCTTGCTCTTCCAGAAAATGGGAGATACGTTCCCTGAACGTGCCCCCCATATTCTAGAAGGTCCAGAGTCGCCGAGGGACCTCCAAAATGGATTACAGCGACCGAAATTTATTTATTTTCAATAAATTGGTGAAAAAGGAATGTTTCGGGGAGTTTTTTTTTCAAATAAATTTTTTTTTGTGTGTTTATTTTTTTCTATTACTGACTGGGTTAGTGATGTCGGGTATCTGTTTAGATGCCGTGACATCACTAACCCCAGGACTTGATGCCAGGTGACATTACAGCTGGTATAACCCCGTATATTACCCCGTTTGCCACCGCACCAGGGCGCGGGATGAGCTGGAGCGAAGCGCCAGGATTGGCGCATCTAATCGATGCGCCACTTCTGGGGCGGCTGCGGCCTGCTATTTTTAGGATGGGAAGAGTCCAATAACCATGGCTCTTCCCACCCTGAGAATACCAGACCCCAGCTGTCCGCTTCACCTTGGCTGGTGATCTAATTTGGGGGGGATCCCACGTTTGTTTTTTTTTTAAAAAAAAAAAACGCCTGGGGAACCCTCCAAATTGATCACCAGCCAAGGTGAAGCTGTCAGCTGCGGTTTGCAGGCTACAGCTGTTTGCTTTACCCTAGCTGGCTATCAAAAATAGGGGGGACCCCACGTCGTTTATTTTAATTATTAATTTTTTGGGGGGCTAAATGCAAGGCTAGGCACCCTTTAGTGCCACATGAAAGGCACTAAAGGGCGCCAGCTTAGAATATGCAGGGGGGTGGGACGTTATATATGTTTGACATCTATCCATTCATCCATTGTAGCATTTTACGCTGTGTGCCCACAATCAGGATTTGCAGCGTTTTGGGAGCAGAGTGTTTTCCCTGCATCCATAGCGCTGCGTTGTGCAGTAGAAGCACAGTGGAAGGATTTTTAGAAATCTCATGCCCAATGTGCTTCTTTTCTCCGCAGCATACACTGACCTGTGGTGCAGCTTCCCGAGCCTCAGCATGTCAATTTATGCTGCGGAGACAAGAGTGTTCTCTGCAGGTAGCATAGAGCTCCACAGCAGCCTGAACCCAAATCGTGGGCATGGGCAGCTGCGTTCTCCCTTGGACAACACTCACATCTCTGCAGGAAGGCTGACACTGTGTACTAGACGTCGTGTCGCTGGATCATGGCCACATAGCCTAAAAGTGAGAAATTTGTTGCTACAGCAACATTTTTGTGAAGTACCTGTGGATTCAAAATGCTTACTATACTCCTGAATAAAATCCAGTTTCCAAAATGGGGTCACTTGTGGGGGGTTTCTGCTGTATAGGTACCCAAGGGGCCCTGCTAATGTGACATGGTGCCCGCAATTTATTTCAACTTTTCCAGAATTCAAATGGTGCTCCTTCCATTCCAAGCCCTCCCATTTATCCAAACAGAGGTTTTTGGCCACATGTGGGGTATCCCTGTGCTCATAAGACATTGGATAACAACCTGTGGGGTCCACGGTTTGTTGTTGCCTCTTGAAAAAGTAAGAAATATGATGCTAAAGCAACATTTTTGTGAAAAAAATGAAAATTTTCAATATGGCAACCTAAGCTTATCAAATTCTGTGAAGTACTCTTGGATTCAAACTGCTCAATATACACCTAGATAAAAGCCTTGAGGTGTCTTGTTTCCAGAATGGGGTCACTTGTGGGGGACCTCCACTGTTTAGGCACCTTAGGGGCTTTCCAAATGCAACATAGCATCCGCTAATGATTCCAGCCAATTGTGCAATCAAATGGCGCTCCTTCCCTTCCGAGCCTTGCTGTGCACCCAAACAGTTGATTTTCATCACACATAAGGTATCAGCATACTCAGGAGAAATTGCACAATAAATCTTATGCTGAATTTTTTCCTTTTACACTTGTAAAAAAAAAAGCTACCTGGTTGAAGTAACAATTTTGTAGTAAAAACGTATTTTTTTATTTTCACAGCTCAACATTATAAACTTCTGTGAAGCACCTGAGGGTTCAGGGTACTCACCAAACATCTAGATAAATTCCTTCAGGGGTCTATTTTCCAAAATGGGGCCACATGTTGGGGAGCTTCACTGTATAGACACCTGAGGGGCTCTCCTAATGCAACATAGCGTCCGCTATTGATTCCAGCCAATTTTGCAGTCAAATGGCGCTCCTTCCCTTCCGAGCCATGTCATGCGCCCAAACAGTTGATTTCCACCACATATAAGGTATCGCCAAACTCAGGAGAAATTGCACAATAAATTTCATGGTGATTTTTTTCCTGTTACCCTTGTGAAAAAAAAGCTACCTGGTTGAAATAACAATTTTGTGGTAACATTTTATTTTTTTATTTTCATGGCTCAATGTTATAAAATTCTGTGAAGCACCTGGGGGTTCAGGGTACTCACCAAACATCTAGATAAATTCCTTGAGGGGCCTAGTTTCCAAAACGGGGTCACTTGTGCGGGGTTTCTGCTGTTTAGGTACCTTAGGGGACCTCCAAATGCGACATGGTGCCCGCAATCTTTTTCAGCCAAATTTCCTTTCCAAAATTCAAATATTGTTCTTTCCGTTCCAAGCCCTCCCATTTGTCCAAACAAAGGTTTCAGACCACATGTGAGGTATCACCGCGCTCATAAAAAAGTGGGTAACAAACATTGAGGTCAAATTTTTGGAATTACCTCTTGAAAAAGTGAGAAAATTGATGCTAAAGCAACATTTTTCAGAAAATTATTAAAATTTTCAATATGACAACGTAACGTTAACAAAATCTGTGAAGTACCTGTGGATCCAAAATGCTCACTATACCCCTAGATAGAAGCCTTGAGGGGTCTAGTTTCTAAAATGGCATCACTTGTGAGGGGTTTCTTCTGTTTAGGTACCTTAGCGGACCTGTAAATGCAACATGGTGCCCGCAATCTATTTCAGCCAAATTTGCTTTCCAAAATTCAAATATTGCTCCTTCTGTTCCGAGCCCTCCCATTTGTCCAAACAGAGGTTTCTGACCACATGTGGGGTATCAGTGCGTTCATAACAAAGTGGGGAACAAGTTTTGTGGTCTATTTTGTTGTGTTATTTCTTCTAAAAGTGAATAAATTTGGGTTAGAGCAACATTTTTAGGTAAAATTTAATTTTTGCTTTTTTTGGGGTCACTTTTGGGTATTTTCTGTCATCTAGGCCTATCGAAGTCACTTCAAATATGATGTGGTCCCTAAAAAAATGGTTTTGTAAATTTTGATGTAAAAATGAGAAATCGCTGATAAACTTTGAACTCTTCTAACTTCCTAACAAAAAAAAATTTTGTTTCCAAAATTGTGCTTATGTAAAGAAGACAAGTGGGAAATGTTATTTATTAACTATTTTGTGTCACAGAAATCTCTGGTTTAACGGTATAAAAATTCAAAAGTTGAAAATTGCTAAATTTTCAAAATTTTTGCCAAAATTCAATTTTTTTCATAAATAAACGCAAAAAAATATTGTCCTAAATTTGGTACTAACATGAAGTACAATATGTAATGAAAAAACAATCTCAAAATCACCAGGATCCGTTGAAGCGTTCCAAAGTTATAACCTCGTGAAGTGACACTGGTCAGAATTGCAAAATTTGGTCTGGTCATTAAGGTGAAAATTAGCTCCGTCACTAAGGGATTAATGGAAACAGTGGTTCTGACACAATTAATATTTTTAGATTTAGCAATGCAGCAGAGCTCATGAAGCTGCCCCCACCCACACCAGGCTCTATGTACGATATGTATAGACAGTGAGCTGCTAATCACAGAAGGGGAAAAGTCGGATGAGTGCCCACATGCAAGCTATGATAATCTCCTTGTACTAAAACAAACATTGCAAGTATAAAACACCATGGACTTTGATAAGAGACGCATAGTAGAATTCTGTCTCTTAACTCTTATAGAATGCGGTCTTGAGATTACATAGCAAAAACCTGCTGAAAGATTCCCTTTAAAGATGAAAGAATAATGACATGGCCCCTTCCTCACAGGACCTAAACCTTATAGACTTGTGGGCCCTTCTTAAACAGGAGATTTACAGTGAAAAAAACAGTCACCTGGTTGGTGCTGACCAAAACGTTGATTAAGAACAGATTAAAAAACTGACAAACTTCATGGATGGAAGACTTAGGGCTCATGCGCACGTTACGTAATAGTATGCATTTACGCTGAGTATAACACTGCAGTGTAAATGCATGCGTCCTGCGTCCCCTGCACAATCTATGAAGATTGTGCATGACACGTGCGCATGATGCTTTTATGAACGCAGCGCTTTGGGTGCTAATATTTTGACCCAAATCCGTGTGTACATAAAAGCAGCATGTCAATTATTTGTGCACTATGGATGCAGCTTCCACTCTGTCTATGGTGGGGGCAGCAGCCAGAGAGCTGCAGTAACAAAAATACTGCATTAATTATGCAGTGTTTCTGCAGTGATTGGAAGCGCACATGTGCTGTCAAATCGCTGCGGAAGAATCAGCAGTTACGTGTGCATGAGCCCTTATGACTGTTATTGAAAATAAAGGTGGCTATATTGGTCAGCAATATGTTTTCAACACTACTTTGGCTTAGCCTTTGGTGTAGGCCGGGTTTCGTTCAGATAAGTGGCCTTGACTGTGGCAGATTGTTTCACACATTTTTTAAAAAAGTAGCAATAGTGGAATATGTATAGTTAATATTTTCAGAGCACTACTGCATTGCATGCAATTCAGAATTAAGAATACATAGAGTAAATGACAAGCTACGTTTACACGGCAAGTTTAACTGCAAGCAGAAGATCCAATGCATCTAGTGCCACCAATAGCAAAGCTATCAAAGAGTTGTAAAAGAAATATTAAATCCCTTTGAGCTCCAGTAAAGATGGTGATCGCCTCTACTAGTCTTGGGGTACATTCTGAAAGCAATGAAGTGACCGCTGCAGGCAATCACTAGATGGACTGGGGAACCTCCGGAGTATCAGTGCTGGAGCTACTGAGTATTTTCTTTTTGGGGGGGGAGGGAGGTTATTATCTTTGCTCCTCCATGTTTAACTTCCAAGTTTTGAAAACTCCTTTCATTTGTCGACATATGATAATGGCACAAAAAAACACTATCATTTCATAAGTTTATATTTTATTCTAGTCTGTTAAGCGCTGCCGATCACTGTGGGTCCAGGTCCCAACACTCCGCCATTGATGCCTCAACTCAGGGGTCTGAAGAGCACAGTTCCTGCAGGAGAGCACACAGTGCGGTGTGCAGCTGCAATACCGTGTTTTCCGAAAATAAGTCCTCCCCTGATAATAAGACTTAGCAGGAGTTTTCAGGGATGCTTAAATTTAAGACATCCCCTGAAAATAAGCCCTAGCCGCAGTCCAATAATGAAGTGTCCGTGCAGTGGTAAAAAAGTTTAAGATTCCTGTAGGACTCTTCATTATAGACAGCGGACACCCCCAAAAGAAAGATGAGAAAAGAGAGAAGACCCCCTCAATCATAATCACCAGACGCGGACCGGGAGCAGGTGAGCGCAGAACACACACATCAGATCACATATACAAACACTACAGATCGCATACATACAGAGGGGGTCTGCTTTTTGTGAAGGGTAAACTTACCCTCAACCATGTCTCCTCCAGAATAAGACACCCCCTGAAAATAAGACCTAGTGCTTTTTTCGGGGCAAAAAAAAAAATCTAAGACAGTGTCTTATTTTTGGGGAAACAGGGTAGTAATCCTATGAGTCTGTACACCGCAACACTTTGCAGCTTCTAGGTGAAAAAAGAAAAATTGCACACTTGTGAGATGATTACACTTTAATGATAAAACATCAATTAATATGGATGAAGAATCTGGAGTGAATGTTATAATAAGAAACTCTGGAAGTCTAGGACACAGAGCCCTGTAATTCAGGGCGACTTAAAGTGAATCTGGCACAAGATTCATGCCGCCTGAACCTCGAGGAACCATAAGTTAGATACTGGCCGCAGCGTTTCAGAGAAAAAGTTTGAAAAGCCGGAGATCATAGAGAGACGTTACTAGTCCAGCCGTTTTCTCGCAGCGCTCTAGTTGATTGACAGGTCTCTTCCGTGTGTGGGGGAAACCTTTCAATCACAAAAAGAGAAGAGGGAAGAAGCTGGCCAGAGTGGCGCTGGACTAGTTACGTCTCTCCAAGAGATGAGCGAGTACCGTAATGTTCATAATCACTAGACTCGTAACAAATAGTTGGTAACACTCGTGTATTCATTCTGAATAGCGAGTACAAAGCAAATCAATGGGAAATGTGACTAATTTTCTGCTGGACACAACAAAGAGGTCTGGGGGATGGGAAAATGATGAAACTGAATGGGGAGAGCCTGGAGAATATGCCTGCATATATGCATAATATATATCTCGCTCCTGCTCTTGCGCCAGTGATCAATAAGTATAAAGCACAGCTAGCCAAAGCAATGCAACAACCTAGATAGCTGCGGCATTACTGTGATTGGTTAAGAAGCCCAGCATGTTTAGTGGCTGCAAATCACGCGTCAATTGAGGCAATAGAAGATGAAAAATATATATACATTTTTATTAGGCAATACAATTAAAAATACATAAACACACATACATTTAAATGAACAAAGCGAAAAGATCTCCTGGTGTGCTGGGGGCATGCACATCAAATCAGTGGCAAAAAGGAAAAATGCAATTTTTTAACAATTACCGGTAATACCTTTCATATTATAACAAGTGTACAACTATAGCATGATGAAGCTATCGTGAAACGATCGTTGGGAGTGGTGTGTGGAGCTGCACATCACATTGGTATGGCCTAATTGCTTTAAAATTGTGGTTACATTACCTTTTCTATTACCAATCTGTATCTCATGTTGTTGCAATTATAGCTGTATCCTGTATGTTCCTCCCTAGTATACACATGAGTTACTTTTGATATATTCATGTATATTTCCTTCAGCAAATACTGTGTACTTGGACTGGTTGTATATTATGACATGGATATTTTATCCTAATATGGAAATGTCTTTTATATGGTATAATCCCCTTTGGGATCTATTGCTATGGCTGTACACCTGGATATAATCTTAAGGGAATTATCAGCAATTGCATTCATAGTTGTATCCAGCTCTTTCTAGTATACACAGTAGTTATTTTTTCATACACTTATATATTACACTCTGTGCATCTTGAATCTATTGAGTCATGGATATTCTATCTTGCCATGTAAAGGCCGCTTTACATGCAACGACATCGCTAACGAGATGTCGTTGGGGTCACGGATTCGTGACGCACATCCGGCCTCGTTAGCGATGTCGTTGCGTGTGACACGTACGAGCGATCGCTAACGATGCAAAATACTCACCAAATCGTTGATTGTTGACACAACGTCCATTTCCCAAATGTCGTTGCTTGTTCAAGACGCAGGTTATTCGTTGTTCCTGAGGCAGCACACATCGCTACGTGTGACACCCCGGAAACAATGAACAACACCATACCTGTGTCCTCCGGCAACGAGGTGGGCGTGACTTCCATGCGGCTGCTCTCCGCCCCTCCGCTTCTATTGGATGCCTGCCATGTGACGCCGCACGAACCGCCCCCTTAGAAAAGAGGCGGTTTGCCGGCCACAGTGACGTCGCTAGGAAGGTAAGTCCGTGTGACGTGTACTAGCGATATTGTGCACCATGAGCAGTGATTTGCCCGTGACGCACAAACGACGGGGCGGGTGCTTTCACGAGCGACATCGCTAGCGATGTCACTGTGTGTAAAGCAGCCTTAAAAGTCTGATTATATGCCACAATTCCCTTTTGGCTTTCATACTATAGTTGTACGCTTGTTATAATAAGAAAGGTATTACCGGTAATTATTAAAAATTGCATTTTTGCCACTGATTTGATGTACACGCCCCCCAGCACACCGGGAGATCTTTTCGCTTTGTTCATTTAAAGGTCTGTGTGTTTATGTATTTTTAATTGTATTGTCTAATAAAAATGTATATATATTTTTCATCCTATATTACCCTAATTGAAAACTTTTTTGGGTATATAGATTTTGTCGTATTCGGAAGATATCATGATTCAACTATGGTGTTATTTCCTTCTTGTTGAGAGATTAAATCAGGCGTCAAACTTGCTGGGCAGGACATATGAATATAGCGAGGCGAGTACACAAAAACTCGCAATATATCGAATACCCCGAATACTATCCGTGCGAGTAGCAAATAGTAACGATTACACTCACTCATCAGTAGTCTCTCCCTATGGTCCCTGGCTATGTTTTCTCTAAAACTAAGCAGCCTGCGTCTGATTCATGGCTGAGGTTCAGGAAAATTTTCTCTAGTGCTGGGTTCCCTTTAATAATCAACAAAGGTTTCTACAATTAGTTTTAGCTGTAATTATCATTCAATGGTCAAAGCTTTATACACCTAGTACATGTTTGATATATTATACACATTTTGTTCTCGATAGTAGCTCCAGAATACTATTGTATAGACTGTATGTGTGTTATATAGTCAGTGTATATTCCTATTATGTCTTCAGTAGGCACTTTTTATATGATATATGCCCGAACATCAACAGTCACAGGCGTCCAAGCATGTAGGAGTTGTATTGTCAGCAGGTACGAGATCCCTGACCTAAAGTATAGGCACCTGTGTGTACTTTTAAAAATATAAACATATTTAGTTTATTATAAGTCACATAAAGTTTGAAGTCGCAGAACCTCTAGGGAGCTAGCTTTGCGAATCGTTCATGCTTTGCATTTGGATGCAGTTTTCCTGAATGTATGTATACTGTATAAAGCTTCTTAGCTATACCTTTACTTTTAGTATAAACTGCTGTAAAATGTGTTCTGGGTATTACTATCCCAGGAAGCACTGACATATATATATATACATGAAAAATAAATGTAAACTTTTAAATCTTCTCTCAACAAGAGCGTATATACACAACAGGCGGATATGTACAGCTCTGTGTATACTTGTATATTGGTGGGAATAAACCTCCCCAGTCACATAAAAAACCACTGGCCTTTGCTTTTTGTTTTTACAACCTGGCTGGACTAAAGGAACTGTACAATATAAATTCCTCATTCTGATATTGGTCATAGTTGGCTGTGGTGTTCGCTTGTGCTGTTCTTTGTTCTATTTTATTACCGTGTATACTTGATAAGCTGAGTTTTCAGCCCATTTTTTTATGCTGAAAACACTTCCCTCGGCTTATACTCGAGTAAGGTTCCCATAAAAAAAAATTCTTCTCACCTGTCCTCTGTTCCTGCGGTGTCCCTTAACTGCTTCTTGAAGTCCGCAGGCACATAGACTCCTTGATGATCTCATTTGGTGCACAAGGCCGCTGCCGTCATGGCTTTACTTCAGTTTAAAGCTTTGATGATCGCGTCCGGTGCACGGGGCCGCTGCTGCAGTCATGGCTTTACTGCAGTTCAATGCTTTACAGCGCCACAAAGCATTCAACTGAAGTAAAGCTATGACGTCAGCCTTCAACGGTGGCCCCGTGCACCAGACGTGATTATGGAGGGGTCTATATGCCTGTGGACTGCAAGAAGCAGGTAGGAGGACACTGCGGGAAAGGAGGACAGGTGACAATTGTTTTTGTGTGTAAATAACAGCATAATAGGGGACAAGAAGGGGAACGGAATGAGGACATTACTAAATCATGGGCACATTGCTATGGGGCACATTACTACAAGGGGGGACAAGAATGGGGCACGTTACTATAGGACAGAAAGATGGATACATTACTATAAAGGGAGAACAAGGATGGGCACATCACATTTTATTGGTAAATATTTTAATTTTTGAAATTTTACAGTAGCTGCTGAATTTCCCACCCTAGGCTTATACTCGAGTAAATAAGGTTTCCCAGCTTATTGTGGTGAAATTAGGGGCCTTGGATTATACTCAGGTCGGCTTATACTAGAGTATATATGGTATTTGTTTTTCATTGACTGCTGTTTCCCTACACAATCGTCACATCATTATATAATATATATATATATATATATATATATATATATATATATATATATATATATATAAAATGTGTATTATTGGAAACCTTTGGAAATACAATACATATGGGAGAGAAGGGTTAATGATCCTCACCACCATAAAATAGGAGATCCAAGTAAAAAGTATAAAAAGTACGTTTGACAGCCTCCTATGAAACGCTTTGACAAATAAATCATTCTTTTTATTTAGATAGCCCATTTTATAGTAGCACGGATCGTTAACCCTTTTCTCTCCCCCATATGTATTGTATTTCCATGTTGGGTTCTGCTGCAGCCGTACTTACGCCATTACAGAGTTTCTGATTCTCACAACCGAGCCAGGTGAGTCTACCCCTTACAGTTATCTGCTGACAAATGTATAGGAGAAGACCCTATTTGCGCTTACTGTCTTATTGACCAGGAAATCTTTGGAGATATTTTATCTAGACCTTATTTAAAGGGAATTTGTCACTTGGTTTTTCCTCCCCATCTGAGAGCAGCATAATGTAGACAGAGACCCCGATTCCAGGGATGTGTCACCTACTGAGCTGTTTGCTTGATCTGCAGCAGAGAAAACATTGATTTTATTAAAATGTCAGCAGTTATACAGAGCTCATGAATATGCTGGACTACCTGCAGCACACCAAGTAGTCCTCTAATGATAAGCTACTGCTGATTAATCAGGGATTTTATAAAAGCTACACTACGCATCCCAGTAAGTGACACAGCGCTGGAATCAGGTTCTCTTTTCCTACATTATGCTATTCTCAGGTTATGTGGAAAAAACCTGGTGACAGATTCCCTTTACAAGATAAGACCCAGCATCTCTTTCCCTTTACAGCAAGTGACATGGCTGCTTCCGGTGTTCTACACCGATTAGATTTAGCTGTACACGACACCTCTCTTCACTTTTGCGTTTCTGACTGTCTGAATATCATCCCTCCAGCTGACATATTTACCTGTAGAGCTGCAGAATCTGCAGTGTTCATGGATAGGGCTATAGGAAGACTAGTCTGACGCACTGTCAACAGACAGTCAGTGCAAATGGTTAAGGCATGTAAGAAAAATGAAGTGCATCTTTACAATATAAACTTCCTTTTGCTGAGATCTGGTACATGACATTTAATTTTTTCTTAAATTCTCCTTATAGAGAAAAGTGACACTATGGAGTTTCATGTCTTAGGCTGAGGCCACAAGGGGATTAGTGCGAGTCCTCGCATGACACTCGGCACATGCTCGTAGCACAGCGGGAGCAGAGTGTCATGCGATTGTGGTCCGATCAGACCACAGTTGTGGAGGGGAGGGAGGAATTTATCTCCATATCTCCTCCGTTGCGGCTATTGCCATTCTCGCTCTGCACTCGCGTTATACCGGTGTAACGCGAGTGCAGTGCGATGTTTCTCTCTCCCCATAGACTTGAATGAGTGCGAGTGGAACAGGATCGCATTGCACCCGCAGCATGCTGCCACTGTTTTCTCGGTTCGATTAGGGCTGAGAAAAGAATCGCTCATGGGAGCTGCCCCATAGAGTAACATTCGGCTGAATAGAATGCGATGCTTTATCGCATTCCACTCGCTTCGTATTACTCACTATGTTTGCTGACCCTTACAATAGAAAAGTAAATCTACCGCTAAGTACCGTCTCCCAGATTACCACTAAAATGATCTTGTGACATATATAAACATATGAGAAGATTGCATTGGTGACATCTGTATTATCGGACCACCCTTATTTCCACAATGAAATGGGTCTATGGAGTCACCTTCTGCTCCTCCCAGATTTATAGTGATGGTTCAATGGACCATTTATTTGTTCCAAAGTTGCATCATGTTTCCAGTTACAGAAATCTATGAGCAATACTAAAAGGGATTGAGTGGTGCATAAAGGCCGTTCATTGTAAAGAATCATTGTTGTCTCAGAGCACAGACTTCTCTCAAGTATCGATGACTTATCATATAATCATTTTGACTGGAATTTCACTTATTTTAATGCTATGAATGAAATTTAAGTAAAAAGAACCTAATTCTTTATGGTAAGACTTTTTACAACTGAAGCCCATGATCTATACAAGATGGTAGAGATCCTTTCCCAGCTCTTCCAGTCGATCTCTGTACTCCAATTTCTTGTAGTTGGCTTTGGGGACACCCTTGAATCCATACATGCTTCCAAACCAAGCACCTGCAATGGCTGCAGTAGAATCACTATCCCCACCATGGAAAAATGCACGGTGAGAAAGTTCTGTCCAGTTGTCACCAGAACCAAGGATTGCATCATAAGCGATCATGGGTGCATCATGGCCGCTGCTTCCACCCCATCCACTGTAGCTGACCGATTTGTAAAACTGATCTCGTTCCTCAACATCGTACTTCTCGGGAAACCTCGGCTGAGATGTTCCATCCAGAATTCCTCTTTCTTTAAGATAAGACGTCCACTGATTTTCAAAGTAAGGCCTAGACAACACATAAGATAAATGTTACGTTACCCTATATATATGGTATATAGATGAGTGCATGTTGTCTGCTGGTGTGTGCCAAAACACCATTCCTGACAAGCCATTACATATTAAAACCTTACTGCAAATATCACAGTTCAGATGTGATCTCAGTGACTCTCAATAGCCCATTTATTATTTGTCACACTCAGACATGTCTGGGAAAGACTAGAAGAATATGACTATGAACTATATGTCTTAAGTGTGCCATGAAGGGAACATTGTGCTCATTGGTAACATCCATTCCATAAATAAACAATGAATGAGTAGTTAAAGGAGTAAATATCATTTTGGTGACACTGCAGCACTAATACCATATGAGCCAAGGAAAAAAAAAAAAAATCTCAAAAAGACTGACCCACGCAACCAACAGGTGTGAACAGGGCCCAGCTGAAGACACAATATAACTACAAAACACATACAGCTGGACACTAAAATGCTAACAGTGAATAAGGGAACTCTGGTATTGCATTACTGCTATAGGAATATATATATTAAAAAAAAAAAAAATACTTTGCTTATGTATTGGCCAATGCATGTGAGCCCAGTCACCATAGCAAGGCATATCACTGTATATGGGGAGCCTAACCTGAAATGCCTCTATCTGGGTTAAAAACCTCCATATCTGGACAGTTAGACTTCATTCCCCTTTATAGCTGGAGTGTAGCTCCAATTAGAAATGTAGTATAGTTTTCATGATATAGACATGTGACACACCCACACCGGGGTCTAGGCGGGTTACTAGTTACCAGGCCGCGGTGGCTCTGCTTCGGGGATGACGTGATGG
Source organism: Anomaloglossus baeobatrachus (assembly GCF_048569485.1). Lineage (NCBI taxonomy): Eukaryota > Metazoa > Chordata > Amphibia > Anura > Aromobatidae > Anomaloglossus > Anomaloglossus baeobatrachus. The sequence goes on from NC_134359.1 coordinate 108,932,724, forward strand.
CAGGCCCTGGTTTCGTAACTCCGGTGGTGTCATTAAAAAGGGGACTGAATGAATGATGGGGATGGTATTTCGTGATGACAACTGTGGTATTCGGCCAGAGATAGCCCACACTGCAGGATGGGACCCCTAGGGCAGATGGTGACGCAGCTGGGTTGGTACTGTAGCTCTCCACAGGTAGAGCTGGGCCCCAGGGTGGATGGGGGTGGTAGTAGTCTATGATGGCGGGGGTTACAGGGCAGGAAGTGCAGGTGAATAACAGAGCAACACTGGGATGCAGTCTCAAGGTCTTTATTCACTGTAGCCGATTCCAAGGTTACACACACGCCAGTGACTGCCTTTGGAGTGCCGGGATTCACTATGAAGGGCTCCAGCTGATCCCGGGTAGTTCGGAGGTCAGTCCGGTGCACCTTTCTGAAGTGTACCCTTTCCTGTCCATCTCCTGCACTGGCTTCTCCCTCCTGCTTTGCGCCTTTGCTCACTGAACCCTGTATCAGTGCCCATGAACCCTGTGGGGTGGCGTGAAGCTCTATCCCTTGGTCCTTGAGGGTCACCTTCCAGTGAATTTGTGTGCGGTGGTGGCTTTGGTGTGTGCAGTGACCTCAGCCGTTGGTTTTACTAGTGGAGTACATACAGTAGGTTCTTCTCCTAGCCTAGATACCAGTCCCCGTGTTGCAGCCAAGTCCTTCCAACTGTAGATTGTATGTGGAACAAGGCCACGGGAGAATGTTGCACTACCCGTGGTCCCTAGGACCCCTTCGGTCTGTGCCCGGGCCGAGCAGAACCAACTCCAGGCCGGGGGCTTCAGTCCTTCAACTCACTGACTAAAGCCTGCTTTACACGCTGGAATTAATCGTGCGATCGCACCCACCCCCATCGATTGTGCGGCACGGGCAATTTGTTGCCTGTGTCGCACAATGCAGTAACCCCCGTCACACGTACTTACCTTCCAAACGACCTCGCTGTGGGCGGCGAGCATCCACTTCCTGAAAGGGGAGGGACGTTCGGCGTCACAGCAACGTCACACAGCAGCCGCCCAATAGAAGCCGAGGGGCGGAGATAAGCAGGACTTAAACATCCCGCCCACCTCCTCCCTTCCGCATTGCCGGCGGAATGCAGGTAAGCTGCAGTTCATCGTTCCCGGGGTGTCACATGGAGCGATGTGTGCTGCCTCGGGAACAATGAACTGGACGTTCGATTTTTAGAAAATGAGCGACATGTCAACGATGAACGAGAAGGGGAGTATTTCAGCTCGTTCATAGCTGTCACACACTACGATATCACTAACGATGCCGGATGTGCGTCACTTACGACGCGACCCCGCCGACATCTCGTTAGATATATCGTAGCGTGTAAAGCCCGCTTAACTCCACTCTGTGTTCCCACTTGTACTACTGTGTTCCCACTCCTAAGGCTATACCACCCCCCACCCTGGCTTCGGGTATAATTACGCCCTTGCCATGTCTAATGAGGTGTTTTTGAGCCTGGGTGTTGTGCTTTGGGTGAACCGGTGTTGATCTCCTCCTTACCCAGCAGGAAATACCTCATGTGCTGGGCATTGCAGCTTAGATATCCATGGTTACCTCCTCTCATAGTGACAGTTGTTTGTGGTAGTACCCATGAATACCTAAGCTACAAGGCCCTGCACATGATGTAAGAGATAACTATATCAGGAGAACTATACTACATTTCTAAATGGAGGTATTTACTAATATTAAATCTACTACATATTGTGATAGGATCTTGGAAATGGAAGTACCCAATCCCTTAATGACCCATGACATACTGGGTACGTCATGGATCATGTCACCATCATTGCCGTGGCTTGCCCCAAGCAGGCCTCGCCGATCCGCACACATATCAGCTGATTTCAACAGCTGACATGTGTTCCTGCAAGTAACAAGTAGAATCGCTTTCCACCCGCAACTTTTAACCCCTTACATCTCGCTGCCAAAATCTGGCAGCGAGATGTACAGTATATGCACGCGGCCATTACTTTTACTTACCGCCGCCCCCACCGGAAGTCACGTGCATGATCATGTGACTTCCGATGGTTGCCTTGGTAGCACAGCGTATCTGCAGATCTCAGCTCTGTAGCTGAGATCTACAGATATGGAAGAGCGATCAGATTGCTGATCCACATAGCCCCCTAGGGGAACTAGTAAAATAAAAAAAAAAACAAAAAAAACTAAAAGTTCAAATCACCCCCCTTTTGCCCCATTGAAAATTAAAGGATTAAAAAAAATAAAAAATATACACATATTTGGTATCGCCGCGTTCAGAAATGCCCGATCTATCAAAATATAAAATCAATTAACCTGATTGGTAAACTGTGTAGCGGCAAAAAAATTGAAAACGCCAAAATTGAGTATTTTGGTCGCCACAAGTTTTGCGCAAAATGCAATAACAGGCGATCAAAATGTAGCATCTGCGCAAAATTTGTTTCATTGAAAACGTCAGCTCAAGACCCAAAAAATAAGCAGTCACTGAGCTATAGATCCCGAAAAATGAGAACGCTATGGGTTTCGGAATATAGCGCAAAACGTGAGCCACTTTTTTTGGACAAACTTGTGAATTGTTTTTAAGCCTTTAGATACAAGTAAACCTACACATGTTTTGTGTCTACAAACTCGCACCGACCTCAGGCATCACACTGACACATCAGTTTTACTATATAGTGAACATGGTGAATAACATATTCCAAAAACTATTGTGCGATCACACTTTTTTTTGCAGTTTTTCCACACTTGGAATTTTTTTGCTGTTTTCCAGTACACTATATGGTAAAACTTATGGTTTCATTTAAAAGTACAACTCGTCCTGCAAACAACAAGCCCTCATATGGCAATATTGACAGAAAAATAAAAAACGTTACGGCTCTCGGAAGAAGGGGAGCAAAAAGAAAAAAAAAAAAAACCGTAGTGGATGTTTAAGTAAATTACAAAGTGGATTGTATTTACGAGCATTTAGATATTTTTGCCATGATTGAATATGAGACGGGCCCTTTAAATCTGTCTCATAGTTGATCAATAGGTTTCCACTGACAGAAAATCGAATGTCAAGAATGCCAAAGCCAGGAGAGAAAAATAACTGGACATTGGTATAAGAATTGCATTTTCTCACTTGGCAGTGCTGATAGAATATGGTCCTACATCTTGGCTAAGGGTAAGGGAGAGAGTGCTCCATGTACTGCTACTACAAGTGGTACCGTATTTTTCGGACTATAGGACGCACCGGACCATAAGACGCACCCTAGTTTTAGAGAAGGAAAATAAAATTTTAAGCAAAAAATGTGGTCATGACACACTGTTATGGGGCGAGGATCTGCTGCTGACACTGTTATGGGGTAATGTCCCCAAATTCTCTACTAAAGGTACCCCATCCTGGTAATGATCCTCCTGCCATATATTATACACACATATACATATATATATATATATATATATATACTGCCATCCTGTTATGTACTCCCATCCTACTATATACCTCATCCTCGCATATGGCCGCATCCTGTCCTGCTATATACCCCATCCTGGCATATGGCCGCATCCTGCTATATACCCCCATCCTGGTATGTGCTCCCATCCTGCTCATATGCCATCATCCTGCTCATATGCCCCCTCATCCTGCTCATATACCCCCTCATCCTGCTCATATACCCCCTCATCCTGCTCTATGTCCTGCATCCTGTGGCACACACAGAAAAAAAAAAAAATTATTTATATTCACCTTTCCTCGCTCCACGCAGCATCGCTCCTCCTCCTGTCTGTGCTGGCAGCGCTGTGTGGAGCCGGCCACGATCCCTGCAGCATCGCGATGTCTTCCGGTCTGTGCCGGCGGCGCGGCTGTGTGAACATGTGCGCACAGCGGTGACGTCATCGCTGTGAACACCGCTAGTCTCCACACAGCGCGGCCGGCAGACACGAGGAGATTGCGGTGCTGTAGCGGAACGATGACTGTACTGATTCACTGCACCCCGCACTGATGATGTTGTGCGGGGAGCAGTGAATACAGCTGCACATGATCACTACAGGCTGTAGTTGCCAGGGGTGATCATGCGGACTGGCAGTTTAGTATGCGTGCACCCCACGCCCATCATCCCGCCCACCTGTCAGCGATGGCTTCAGCGCTGAGAGATGGGCGGGATGATGGGTGTGCATATGTAATGAGTGGGCCCACGTGGTCATGGCAGACGCTGCTGCATTCTGCTCGTGCCCCCGGTGACCCGCTCCACCGCAGCACCCTCATTCCCTGCAGCCCTACATTCAGACTATAAGACGCACCCCCTACTTTCCCCCAATATTTGGGGGAAATAAAGTGCGTCTTATAGTCCGAAAAATACGGTATATAGGAGGCGAGCTGTTGTGTCAGTGTCCTACAGACAGTATGGAGATGTATTTTTCTATAGCTATCACGATTCCATACTCACCAGGCATCCAGGTTGTCGGACACCTCTTGACCAGCTTCTATGACATAGTCCTTTGCCAAAGGTAACACCACCAACAATTCCTTACCCCACTCGTGTGGGGGCTTACGATTTATGGCATATGCAGTGAATAATGCGGCTGCCAGTGAACCGAGGTATCCTGTAGGATGATGATGTGTCATCCTACCGCTCTCTATACTGATACGTATCAGGTCATTCAGCTGCTCAGGGCGTGGAAACCTCAATCCTATGCACATAGCCCTCATAGCCGCACCACATCCGCCAGCGTGCCTTTGGAATGGGATCTTCCATCCGTTTGGGACCTCAGGACGTAGCAAACGTGCATTATCTACGCATGTTCCTCCTATATGAACACAGAAAATATACCAGATAAGACAGAAACATGTTATGGAACATTTTTTGTAGCCTTAACTGAACAGTTTGATATATTTTTATTTGATGTTTAGGGTCTTTAAGGAAGTAGTTTTACCTTATTCTCAGTATTTAATATAGCTCCAGTACCGTAACTAACTGTGTTTTCAGATTACTGTTTAACGCCATTATCAGGTTTATTCTGGTCCTCAGCTGAACCTAATGACCCTCACTCCGACTACACAAGTCTATGTGAGTCACATTGTGGCTCTCTTAGGCCTGTTTCACATGTCAGTGATTCTGGTACGTATGGGACAGTTTTTATACGTACCAGAATCACGAAGATACACAGACCCATTAAAATCAATGGGTCTGCGCACATATCAGGATTTCTCACTGACTGTCTCTGTGCGGCATACACGCATGTCCGCACGGAGACATGTCCGTTTTTTTCTGTCATCACTGATGTCCCACGGACCACACTATGGTTTGATCCATGAAACATGTACCAGAAAAACATGGACATTGAAAATAAAAAGCATTTTATACTCACCTTGTCCAGTGAAGCTGGCTGCTGCTTCCGAGCTAGTTATGGTCATGCATGTGCATTTATGCACAACACAGTGACCCGGAAGTAGCTGCAGTGGCTCATCTGCCTTCATGGTCGGTTTGCAAATAAAATATAACAACATGTACAGTTAGATCCAGAAATATTTGGACAGTGACACAATTTTCGCGAGTTGGGCTCTGCATGCCACCACATTGGATTTGAAATGAAACCTCTACAATAGAATTCAAGTGCAGATTGTAACGTTTAATTTGAAGGTTTGAACAAAAATATCTGATAGAAATTGTAGGAATTGTACACATTTCTTTACAAACACTCCACATTTTAGGAGGTCAAAAGTAATTGGACAAATAAACCAAACCCAAACAAAATATTTTTATTTTCAATATTTTGTTGCGAATCCTTTGGAGGCAATCACTGCCTTAAGTCTGGAACCCATGGACATCACCAAACGCTGGATTTCCTCCTTCTTAATGCTTTGCCAGGCCTTTACAGCCGCAGCCTTCAGGTCTTGCTTGTTTGTGGGTCTTTCCATCTTAAGTCTGGATTTCAGCAAGTGAAATGCATGCTCAATTGGGTTAAGATCTGGTGATTGACTTGGCCATTGCAGAATGTTCCACTTTTTTGCACTCATGAACTCCTGGGTAGCTTTGGCTGTATGCTTGGGGTCATTGTCCATCTGTACTATGAAGCGCCGTCCGATCAACTTTGCGGCATTTGGCTGAATCTGGGCTGAAAGTATATCCAGGTACACTTCAGAATTCATCCGGCTACTCTTGTCTGCTGTTATGTCATCAATAAACACAAGTGACCCAGTGCCATTGAAAGCCATGCATGCCCATGCCATCACGTTGCCTCCACCATGTTTTACAGAGGATGTGGTGTGCCTTGGATCATGTGCCGTTCCCTTTCTTCTCCAAACTTTTTTCTTCCCATCATTCTGGTACAGGTTGATCTTGGTCTCATCTGTCCATAGAATACTTTTCCAGAACTGAGCTGGCTTCATGAGGTGTTTTTCAGCAAATTTAACTCTGGCCTGTCTATTTTTGGAATTGATGAATGGTTTGCCTCTAGATGTGAACCCTTTGTATTTACTTTCATGGAGTCTTCTCTTTACTGTTGACTTAGAGACAGATACACCTACTTCACTGAGAGTGTTCTGGACTTCAGTTGATGTTGTGAACGGGTTCTTCTTCACCAAAGAAAGTATGCGGCGATCATCCACCACTGTTGTCATCCGTGGACGCCCAGGCCTTTTTGAGTTCCCAAGCTCACCAGTCAATTCCTTTTTTCTCAGAATGTACCCGACTGTTGATTTTGCTACTCCAAGCATGTCTGCTATCTCTCTGATGGATTTTTTCTTTTTTTTCAGCCTCAGGATGTTCTGCTTCACCTCAATTGAGAGTTCCTTAGACCGCATGTTGTCTGGTCACAGCAACAGCTTCTAAATGCAAAACCACACACCTGTAATCAACCCCAGACCTTTTAACTACTTCATTGATTACAGGTTAACGAGGGAGACGCCTTCAGCGTTAATTGCAGCCCTTAGAGTCCCTTGTCCAATTACTTTTGGTCCCTTGAAAAAGAGGAGGCTATGCATTACAGAGCTATGATTCCTAAACCCTTTCTCCGATTTGGATGTGAAAACTCTCATATTGCAGCTGGGAGTGTGCACTTTCAGCCCATATTATATATATATATATAATTGTATTTCTGAACATGTTTTTGTAAACAGCTAAAATAACAAAACTTGTGTCACTGTCCAAATATTTCTGGACCTAACTGTATGTTTGAATAGTGAGACTATGCATTAACTATCAGATATAATTGTCTAATAACAATTTTCTGATCTATACTTCCTTCCTTTCCTCTTTCATCTTAATATCTCTAATAACAGAAAGTAGTAGATAGGGATGTTAAACCGCGCCACTGACTCAGCCGATCCAGGAGATTAATGGATAGGTGTTGCTTTAATTCATTACACAGATCAGGTCAACGCGTTTCGGGAGTCGCAGCTCCCTTCATCAGGACAGTCTGGCAAGCAAAACAAATGTGTTTTGCTTGCCAGACTGTCCTGATGAAGGGAGCTGCGACTCCCGAAACGCGTTGACCTGATCTGTGTAATGAATTAAAGCAACACCTATCCATTAATCTCCTGGATCGGCTGAGTCAGTGGCGCGGTTTAACATCCCTATCTACTACTTTCTGTTATCTGCTAACCTTGGGTCCGCTGCCGTGGCTTGGATACTTTTATATGCTGGTATAGGCGTTGTGACTTTCACAACCCCTATAGGTGAGTAAGACCACCCTCCTTGATTTTCCCCAATTGTCTGGGGTAAGACCCTATTGCGCTTTCTTTCCACAGTGTTTTTCTCATCTTAATATCTCTAAATGAGGAAATGTATATCATGTGATAGATGAATCTGAGATATAGGCATCATTTGGGGGTTTGTGGAGGAAATGATATCATGTTAATGTATGTCCGCAGGCGTATACTCTGTTGACATTTATATGACTACCCAATTGTGATACTAATTATTATTGTATGTCTATGAGTGTAATTTTAGCTTAAACAATAAAGAGATTTTTACATATATTTAGGGTATTTTGAGATTAAAAAAAAAAAAAAAAAAAAAAAAAAAAATTGTATTGGGACCCCTATACAATATTTCAGAAAGAAGATGTAGCTGCAGCGGGAGCGGAAACACATCAGAGGCGAAGAGTTCAATGTCTATGGCTGCAGCTCAGTGAGCAGACTGTGCTGCATGTGTGCTTGGGTTCCAGTGCCATCTTTCCTGCAGTGTTTGTGGCAGGTACGTGTATGTGGATAGGGCTGTGACAGGCAGGGCCAGGGCGTCGATGCCGGACGCCACAATACGAGTATACTGGTAACGTGGCGCGGTTAGGGCCAGCTCCTGTCCTATTAGTAGATGTGTGTGTGTGTGTGTACCAGTCCTCGGGTGCCCAGTGATGCTAATTGAATATCCCACGCAGTCTGACGTGCCCTCTACGCATGTGACCGGTTCAATGTCTATCCATTAGGTTTCACAGTGACACTAACTGGGTTACCTCTCGGTCTGACGTGTTCCTTCACACTTGACCAATACCTGTGTACTTGTGAAGCTAAAAGGGACATGCTATACGTTGGGGTGTGCCCTTAAACATCCCCTTTGTTCACATTTGGGTTTTCCTTAGTTGCTGTATCCGTCCCCCAGTCCCGTAGCGGCCTTGTCATCTGCCCAGCAGACTTCGGGCGACGATTGGCTTCATTTTATTTTATATCCAATCGTCCCCTCCGTAACACACTTTTAGTTACATAAAACCTATCAACTTTTATTTTATCCTTTTTTTTTTGGAAGGAAGAATACTCTGTATACAATCTGTCAGTTTGTTACAGATGGGCTTATAAGAAGCTGCACCGGAGGCTGATAGTTATCCACTGCCATCTTTCAGCTGTGTCACTGCGGATGGTGGGATGACAGAGGGACCACACATCATCCAAGCATTTAAATGTTCAGCACCTGTGGTGACTCCAATGACACTCCTTGTAGTGGGATGTCAGCTACACATAACAGTCATTACCCCATATGGCTAGACCAGATAGAGATCCTGGGTCATCCAACCGATCTAGCCATGCCTCCATTTAAATGAAGACTCAACTAACATGATCCTACAGTTACCTCCATTTGCGTAAGGTGTTAAATATGACTATTTGCAAAGTTATCTTTTTTTAAGCAAGTATATTACCTGGAGCTCTCCCGTCCATGTCGTCCATACACTCTTGGTATTCTTTCGCCAGTAATGGATATAAATTGGAAGGTTCGATGTTTTTTCCGGCCTTCACCAAAGCTACTGCGGTGGCGATATGCATGACGGTGTCATCACTCACAATCCAGTTCTTGACGTCTATGTTCTCGATGCCTCCTAATTTTGCCAGTGCAGCATGAATCTCCGGCCCTCTCCTGCAGAATTCCCAGCTGCCATTATTGTAACCGAGGGCATCGCCAGCTGCGCTGAGGACCATGGCGGCCACATAATTCTCCACTATTCCAGAACACATGCCAGCTCCAGAAAAAGGTTTACAGAGACCTGTAAACAAGAGCTGGAAACAAAAAGTAACATTTAATGCTCTGCATTTTCTCAGGGTTTTTTTCATGCTTTTTGGAAAATGTGCACATTGGAGTACATCCCTTACATACATGGATATACAAGTGTCTGAAATACCATCTTGTGTGTTCCATTTTCTTTCTACTTCTATACAGCCTGTTTGTTACAGTATACTGCGATCTTGCATAACATATTTATGAAGAGAACCTTCAAGTGAAATAAGTAGTGAACAAGTCGCCAATTTTATAAGAAAATACAAGTTCATGTCAATAAATTAGAATATCAAAGTTAATTTATTTTAGTAATTCAATGCAAAAGGGTTTTAGTAATGTGCGTTACATTCTGGTATCCTCCATTTTTAGTTAAAAGGGAATACAATACAAAAAGGGAAACATATTATATAGATTCATTACACACAGAGTGATCTATTTCAAGTGTTTATTTTTCATAACGTTGAGGATTATGGCTTACAGCCAATGAAAACCCAAAAGTCATTATCTCAGAAAATTAGAATAATTACCATAAAACACCTGCAAAGGCTTCCTAAGCATTTAAAATGGTTCCTTAGTCTGGTTCAGTAGGCTACACAATCTTGGGGAAGACTGCTGACTTGACAGATGTCCAGAAGGCAGTCATTGACACACTCCACAAGGAGAGTAAGCCACAAAAGGTCATTGCTAAAGAAGCTGTCTGTTCAGAGTATTGTATACAAGCATATTAATGAAAAGTTGAGTGAAAGGAAAAAGTGTGGTAGGAAAAGGTGCACAAGCAACCGGGATAACTGCAGCCTTGATAGGATTGTTAAGAAAAGGCCATTCAAAAATGTTGGGGAGATTCACAAGGAGTGGACTGCTGCGGGAGTCAGTGCTTCAAGAGCCATCACACACAGATGTGTCCAGGACGTGGACTACAAGTGTCACATTCCTTGTGTCAAGCCACTCATGACCAATAGACAATGCCAGAAGTGTCTTACCACAGGACTTGGCACCTATCCACACTGCCAAAAGTACCAATACCTGGTTTAATAACCACAGTATCACTGTGCTTGATTGGCCAGCAAACTCGCCTGACCTAAACCCCATAGAGAATCTATGGGGTATTGTCAAGAAGATGAGCAACACTAGACCCAACAATGGAGACGAGCTGAAGGCTGCTATCAAAGCAACCTGGGCTTCCATAACACCTCAGCAGTGCCACAGGCTGATCGCCTTCATGCCACGCCACAATGATGCAGTAATTCATGGAAAAGGAGCCCCGACCAAGTATAGAGGCATTTACTGTACAGACTTTTCAGTAGGCGCCAACATTTCTGAGTTTAAAATAATTTTCTCAGTTGGTCTTATATAATATTCTAATTTTCTGAGATAATGACAATTGGGTTTTCATTGGCTGTAAGCCATAATCATCAACACTAACAGAAATAAACACTTGAAATAGATCACTCTGTGTGTAATGACTAGAGATGAGCGAACCGGTCCCGGTTCGGCTCGAGGTCGGCTTGACGAACGGGGGTCCCGTTCGAGTTCGGTTCGTCGAACCGAACTCGAACGTATAGGCTATAATGGGAGGCAATCACAAACACATAAAAATGCATTATAAATGTACACAAACAGTTAATAAACATTGCCATAACACTTACCGGTCCTCGCGATCCCTTCTGCACTCTGTCTCCTGCCGCTATTCCATCCGATGATCGCTGAATCCTCCCGGTGACCTGCACTGCCAGCAGAGAAGCAGGACCTATCGTGACGTCAAAATAGCCATGTGACCAGTCACGTGGCTATTATCTCATTGGCTACAGACTGGTCACATGACTATGACACGTCATGTAGGACCTGCGAGTGCATCTCTCCGGTACACGGTGCACATATGTGTATCGCCGTGTACCGGCGACATGCTCTAGCACACGGTCGACTCCCCGTTCCGTTAGGGACCGGCTGACACAGCCGGTCATTAACGGAGATCACCGTTGCCATAGCAACGCAGTTAGCGGTGACGTCACCGCTAACCGCGGCTCCGAGAGCACCGTTGCTATGGTAACGCGTCTGTCAGCGTTACCGCTAGCAGCCAGCAGTGATCACTCACGGAGTGAAGGCTGCACACTGCTGCACGATTGTAGTGAGCATTGTAGTGAGGATGGAGGTTCCCCAGCCCCAAGTGATGAGCTGGTGAATCTCATCCTTCCTCACTACAATCGTCACTACTACTACACTAGAAAGAAAGAAGACAGAAGAGCAGGATCGTGGAGGGCTGACAGGGGTAATAAAGATGGAGTCTCTAATGTGTCTGTGTATTTATTTCTATTAAAGTATTTTTTCTCTGTGTGGTGTCTTTTTTTTAACCCTTTATTGGAGATTCTTAATGGCCGGGTCAAACGTGCCTGACATTAAGAATCTCTGGCTTAATACTGGCTGGTAAAACAAAGCCAGTATTAACTCATGATTACCCAACAAGCCACCCGGCTCCAGGGCTGTTGGAAGAGTTGGATACAGCGCCAGATGATGGCGCTTCTATGAGAGCGCCATTTTCTGGGACGGCTGCGGACTGAAATCCGCAGCAGAGGCGCCCACAAACCTCGGGCTAACCTGTGCTGCGGATTCCAATCCCCAGCTGCCTAGTTGTACCCGGCTGGACACAAAAATAGGGCGAAGCCCACGTCATTTGTTTTTTAATTATTTCATGAAATAAGTGAAATAATTAAAAAAAAACGGGCTTCCCTATATTTTTGGTTCCCAGCCGGGTACAAATAGGCAACTGGGGGTTGGAGGCAGCCCGTGGCTGCCAGCTGTACCTGGCTAGCATACAAAAATATGGCGAAGCCCACGTCATTTTTTTGGTGGGCAAAAAACTTCTGCATACAGTCCTGGATGGAGTATGCTGAGCCTTGTAGTTCTGCAGCTGCTGTCTGCTCTTCTCCATACAGACAGACAGAAGCTGCAGAACTACAAGGCTCAGCATACTCCATCCAGGACTGTATGCAGAATTTTTTTGCCCCCTGAAAAAATTATGTGGGCTTCGCCATATTTTTGTATGCTAGCCAGGTACAGCAGGCAGGTACGGCTGCCCCCAACCCCCAGTTGCCTATTTGTACCCGTCTGGGAACCAAAAATAAAGGGAAGCCCTTTTTTTATTATTTCATGAAATAATTAGAAAACAAATGACGTAGGCTTTGCCCCATTTTTGTGTCCAGCCAGGTACAACTAGGCAGCTGGGGATTGGAATCCGCACCACCGGTTGGCCTGAGCTTTCTGGGCCCCACTGCTGCGAATTGCAGTCTGCAGCCACCTCAGAAAATGGCATTTTCATAGAAGCGCCATCTTCTGGCGCTGTATCCAACTCTTCCAGCACCTGCCTGCTATACCTGGCTAGCATACAAAAATATGGCGAAGCTCACGTCCTTTTTTTGTAGTTTTTTGGCAAAAAAAATAAAAAATGCTTCCCTGGATTTTCCATTGCCAGTGAAGGTAACACCAAGCAGTGGGGGTTAGCAGCCAGTAGCTGCTTGGATTACCCTTAGCTAGCAATACAAAAAATGCAGCGGGAGCCCATATACATTTTTTTTAATTATTTATTTAAATAACTAAAAATAAAATGGGCTTCCCTGTATTTTGATTGCTGGACATCACAGTGCTGTAAAAATAAATCTTTAAAAAAAAATGACGTAGCGCTCCGCGGTATTTTTGATTTTCAGCGCAGATAAAGCAGACAGCTATGGGTTGCCACCCCCATCTGCCTGCCGTTACCTTGGTTGTCAATCAAAATACAGGGAAGCCCATTAATTTTTTCTATTTAAAAAAATAGTTAAAAAAAAAAAATTACGTCCCCCAATTTTTGATAGCCAGCTAGGGTAAAGCAGACGGCTGTAGCCTGAAAACCACAGCTGGCAGCTTTACCGTGGTTGGGGATCCAATGTGGAGGTCCCCTCAGGCTCTTTTTTATAGTTATTTTATAAATATTAATAATTACACAATAAAAGTAGGGTCCCCCCCCAAATTGGATCACCAGCCAAGGTAAAGCGGACAGCTGTGGTCTGGTATTCTCAGGGTGGGAAGGTCCATAGTTATTGGGCCTTCACAGCCTAAAAATAGCAGGCCGCAGGCACCCCAGACGTGGCGCATCCACTAGATGCGCCAATCCTGGCGCTTCACCCCAGCTCATCCCGTGCCCTGGTGCAGTGGCAAACGGGGTAATAAATCGGGTTGATACTAGCTGTAAAGTCACCTGAGATCAAGCCCAGCAGTTTGTGATGTCATGGCGTCTATTAGATACCCAACATCATAAACTGTCAGTACTAACAAAAACAAAAAAAAAAAAAAATCGACAAAAGAAATTTATTTGAAAAAAACAGTCCCCAAAACATTTCCTCTTTCACCAATTTATTGTAAGAAAAAAAATAAAGGGGTCCCACGACGACTCTGGACCGTCTAGAATATGGGGGGGGAGACACTCAGGGAACGTATCCCCCATTTTCTAGGAGTGCGGACCCTTCATGTGAGGAGTGTGGGTGCAATGAATCTGCACTCACTCTCCCCGGGTCCACAGCAGCAGAGTCCATGTCGTAATGGTTGCTACCAAAGCTGCAATGCCCTGCTCATGAGGTAAGGGCATGCCTAATCAGGAGAACTACTGTAGAGGAAGCTCTGCTCACTGGTATATAGGTGCTCAGAGGTAATAATAGATAAAATTAGTGAGTAACCTCGGCACTCTAAATCTCCCAGACTAAGTCAGTAAGTCCCAATGGATAGTAATGCAAAATCACTCTTTATTGGTCCGTATTAAGAACATTTTTTTTTCATAAGCATATATGTTTTTGTCCAAAACAAGTTACAAATGACGTTTCGGCCTGAGCCTTCGTCAGATTGGACTTATCTGCATGTAATCATGAAAAATGACAATAATCAGTATCACATAAGAGTGAGAGAACAATAACATAAACTCGAACAATGTAGAGGTACAATTGGGATGCAGCAAAAAAATTGCAACACAGCAAGAAATGAAACACATGATACAAATGTCATAATACAGTACAAGGACAATATAGTAATGACAAATATGGGGTCAGAGTAGGCTTAGACAGCTCTGGTACGAAAGAGATGTCAATCATAAAGTAACATGTGCAGTAGGTGTAGAGCTACAGTATGCATGGCAGAGCTAATGGGTAGACTGACCGGAGAAAAAGTGGAGAAAAAGTGGAGAAAAAGTGGAGAAAAAGTGGAGAAAAAGTGGAGAAAAAGTGGAGAAAAAGTGGAGAAAAAGTGGAGAAAAAGTGGAGAAAAAGTGGAGAAAAAGAGGAGAAAAAGAGGAGAAAAAGAGGAGAAAAAGAGGAGAAAAAGTGGAGCATAAGTGGAGAAAAAGTGGAGAGAAAAATGGAGAAAAAGTGGAGAAAAAGTGGAGAAAAAGTGGAGAAAAAGTGGAACACCCTTTGGTACCTTTCATGTGGCACTAAGGGGTGCTTAGCTTTGTATTTAGCCAAAAAAATGAAAAAAAAATGACGTAGGGTAGCCAGCTAGGGTAAAGCAGACGGCTGCAGCCTGCAGACCACAGCTGGCAACCTCACCTTGGCTGGTAATCCAAAACTGAGGGCACCCCACGCTGTTATTTTAAATTAAATAAATAATTAAAAAAAAAACACGTAGGGGTCCCCCAAAATTGGATCACCAGCCAAGGTAAAGCAGACAGCTGGGGCCTGATATTCTCAGACTAGGGAGGTCCATGGTTATTGGAATCTCCCCAGCCTAAAAATAGCAGGCCGCAGCCGCCCCAGAAGTGGCGCATCCATTAGATGCGCCAATCCTGGTGCTTCGCCCCAGCTCATCCCGCGCCCTGGTGCGGTGGCAAACGGGGTAATATATGGGGTTAATACCAGATGTGTAATGTCACCTGGCATCAAGCCCTGGGGTTGGTGAGGTCAGGCGTCTATCAGATACCCGACATCACCAACCCAGTCAGTAATAAAAAAAAATAGACGACAAACACATTTTTATTTGAAAAAACACTCCCCAAAACATTCCCTCTTTAACCAATTTATTAGAATGAAAAACAAATCCAGGTCTGGTGTAATCCAAGGGGTTGCCATGACGATCCACACTGTCCCAGTCAATGAAGAGCAGGATGTTCCCCATTGGCTGGGAGAGCAATGCAGTGACCTGAGCTAACATCAATGGGTCAGCCCAGGTCACTGCAGGGGATGACAAGTGCTGCTGTCAGCGAGGTACATTACCTGCGCTGATCTCCAGCACTGCCGACAGCACCTGTCACTGAGGTCAATGACCGGCGCCTTCACATCAAGTATCGCGAGAGGTCCGTGACGTCTCGGGTGGGAAGCGAGAGGTGATGTGACAAGCGGCGGCCATGGAGGACAGTGACAGCGCTGAGGTCGGGATGGCGGGACTTCATCACCGCAGGTAAGCCGAGCGGGGGGGGGGGAGGGCGTGTGTGTGTGTGTGTGTGTGTGTGTGTGTGTGTGTGTGTGTGTGTGTGTGTGTGTGTGTGTGTGTGTATGTGTATATGTATGTATACATGCTGCGGGCAGGAGGGGGCTGAGCGAGCTGAGCGGGGAGTGTGGGCTTCCTGCACGTAACTAAGATAAACATCGGGTTACTAACCAAAGCGCTTTGCTTGGATACCCGATGTTTATCTTGGTTACCAGCTTCTGGCAGGCTGCCAGCGATGGCTCCTGCACACTGTAGCTGGGGGTGGGGGGGGGGTGCGTGTGTGAGAGAGTGTGTGTGTGTGTGTGTGTGTGTGTGTGTGTGTGTGTGCATGTATGTATGTATACATGCCGCGGGCAGGAGGGGGCGGATCGAGCTGAGCGGGAAGTGTGGGCTTCCTGCACGTAACTAAGATAAACATCGGGTTACTAACCAAAGCGCTTTGCTTGGATACCCGATGTTTATCTTGGTTACCAGCTTGTGGCAGGCTGCCAGCGATGGCTCCTGCACACTGTAGCTGTAAAAAGCCCTGCTTTTTGCTGCTAGAACCGTTCTCGAACGTATCTAGAACTATCGAGCTTTTGCAAAAAGCTCGAGTTCTAGTTCGATCTCGAACAGCCCCAAAAATCACTCGAGCTTAGAACTGGAGAACCTCGAACCACGAACCGCGCTCAACTCTAGTAATGACTCTATATAATGGGTTTCCCTTTTTGTATTGAATTATTGAAATAAATTGCCTCTTTGATGAGGATATTCTAATTTATTATGCATTTATATATTTCTAAAGTGTCTATTGACATGAATTTCTCATCAGATGTAGATAACAACCCATTCAATGCACACAGGCAAATAAATCAAACAATAGATGTCCATAAATTTAGTGATGTGTAATAATGAGAACTGACACAGGGAAAAAGTATTGAACACACTTGCTGGAATTTATGTAAAGGGAACCTGTCAGGTGCAATATGCAATCTATAAAACAAGGAAGAAACCCCACATAAAATATTACCTTTAATAATACATTTAAAAGGTAAACTGAACCAAAATAAAACAAAAAAAAAAAAACAAAAAAAAAAAACTTTCATGGTGCAGGGGAGAGAGGGAAGGTAACACTAAAATTAGCAATACCGGAAAAAAGGCAGACTACAGACGGCCCTAGTGAACCCTAAGTCTGACCCTACCTAGCAATGGAGGGTATAACGCCATAGGGTTGTGGCGCCCCCATTCACCAACGGGAAACCCTAAGGCCATGTGTCCACGCTGCGGAAAATGCGCGGATTTTGCCGCGGATTTCTCGCGGAAAAGCCGCGGATTTTCCGAAAATCTGCAGCAGCGGCACTTCCAAGCCATTTCAATGGCATTTTGGAAATGCTGTGTCCATGCTGCGGATTTTTCCGCGGCGTATTTGCCGCGGATTTTGATCCGGAAAAATCTGCAGCATGTCCATTATTGTTGTGGATTTTGATCCGGATTTTGGCTATAGAATGGGGAAAAAAAAAAAAAAAAATACGCATCAAAATCCGCGGTAAAAAAAAAGGTGCGGATTTGCCGCGAAAGTCGCGGATTTTCATTCAGAAAAATCCGCAGCAACATTCTACCGTGAAAACATAGCCTTATAGTCCCTAGCTCACCCTGCACTATACACAAGTGAACACCCAAAAATTAGTGAAAAATAATACCAAATAAGGGTACTTTCACACTTGCGTTCAGCGCAGTCCGTCACTATGGAGAACAGCGGCGTCCGTTAGCGCACTGCGCTATTCTCCATAGACTTGTATGGACGACGCACTGTAACGCAAGTGTCAGCATTGCATCCGCTGGATGACGCAGCGTCGTTATTTTGACGCTGCGTCGGGCGGAAGGAACGCAGCATGTAACTTTTTTTTTTCACTGCGCATGCTCATTTTTTTTTTTTTAAAATCACAGAAACTTTATTTTGTTTCTCGGTGGCCGAACATTCAGCTGAGCGCCCGGCCGCCGGCATATGAGAGCTCTCAACTGAGCGCCCGGCCGCCGGCATATGAGAGCTCTCAACTGAGCGCCCGGCCGCCGGCATATGAGAGCTCTCAACTGAGCGCCCGGCCGCCGGCATATGAGAGCTCTCAACTGAGCGCCCGGCCGCCAGCATATGAGAGCTCTCAACTGAGCGCCCGGCCGCCAGCATATGAGAGCTCTCAACTGATCGCCCGGCCGCCAGCATATGAGAGCTCTCAACTGAGTGCCCGGCCACCGGCATGTGGGAGCGCTCAGCTAAGCACCCGGCCGCCGTCTATTGAGAGCGATCAGCTGATCGTTCACAATAGTCTGCTGCCGGTAAAACTGTAACATGGGACTGGTACATGGGACTGGTACATGGGACGCCTCCTGTGGACAGCACCAACAAAATGACAACAAAGGAAAGATAATAAAAGGAGTTGCTATGGGCAACAACACCCGTGCAGACACGACTCCTTATCTGCAAGAGTATAGCAGAGAGACAAAGCAAAGCACCACGTCCTTCCACACAGGCTGTCTCCAGTGAATCTGAATAACCAGCCCTGTGTGGAGGATTCTGGGACTTTTTAAAGGCCCAGACAAATTAGTAATTTACAGCACCTGAGGGAATGCAGCCAAGCAGACTTGCTAGAGAAGCATTAACCCTTCAGGTGCTAAAAGGAAAAAAACCTGTTTAAAGGGAACCTGTCACCAGTTTTATGGCCTATAAGCTGCGGCCACCACCACCAGTCTCTTATATACAGTATTCTAACATGCTGTATATAAGAGCCCAGGCCGCTGTGAGAACATAAAAAACACTTTATAATACTCACCTAAACCGGTCGCTGTGGTGCTGGTTGGCCCGGTGGGCACCCCTGTTCTCCGGTGCCGGCGCCTCCTCTCTCGGCCATCTTGCTCCTCCGTCTTCTGAAGCCTGTGTGCATGATGCGTCCACGTCATACACTCGCCGGCACTGAGGTCCTGAGCAGGCGCACTTTGATCTGACCTGCCCTCCTAACACTGCTATACACCCTACCTGTATGGGGCTTTTCCTACAACAGATATCACTATATCCTATGAATAGGTTTATAAATGTCTGTTTGCTTGGGCAGACATGGTTGGGATTCTCATCCGCAATAAGAAGCCTGAACGAAGAAGAAGAGGTTGAGCATTAGCTGAGCGGGATCTATTAGAAGTTAATGGGGCTGACAAACAGTTTAGTGCTATACTTGGGCCTCTGTCAGCCCCATGGACATAAAAATGGAGGTGCAGAGCCCATGTTTGACCGCTACTGCATTCAAAAGTCCCGTGCCTGTGGTTGAGAAATGAGGAGCAACTTGAGGCTCCGGACCCCTTTCTAATTATCCTATGGGGTCTCCAGCAATCAAAAACGTATCATCTATCCTATCGATAAAGTGATACATATCAATTGCTGGAAACCCACTTTAAAGTTAAAGACGTCAGTCCCGGTCATGTAGTTAGTCATGGTCAGGCACACATTAGACAGAAGAGCTCACAATTACTGCTGCGGTGGTAACCACTCTCCTCTTCATTGTAGCGCTGCACAGTTTCATTGGAAATCCCTGTGTCCTCTAAGTGCTTGTGGTTACAGTCAGCTTACGAACGCCTCACAGAATTGCTAAAATAAGACTGTCCCCTCCTCCATGACACACATGCAGAACGTCCGTAACGTCCCTACAATCACAGCTCCCACCAGTGTCTCAGGACACCGTATACACATGGTTAGCATTTGTCAACGGGCACGTGGTCATCACATCCTTTTATGCTGCTTGTCCATTCTGAGCTGTAAATAACTGGGTGTAAAACAAGGAGAAGTGATATCTTATACAGGTCAGGGCATATGACTCATCAAGACTGGATAAAATCTTGCTATCTAGTAGTGGTCTATTACTAAGAACAAGAGAAAACTGTAAGAAAAGCACATTGGCACCGGCTCCTGTGATATACCCCGCCCTTAGTACATAAATACAAAATCGGGCAGTAATGCGTTCTGTCACAGCTACATTTTAACGGAAGATTTCTTGACAAGGAATAGGATAAATAGGCACTGTCCAATATGTATTACGTACCAGCTACACTTTCCAGGACAAGGCACCTGTGGGTTCAAGGAGTTTATTACACCTTTAAATAAATTCCTTCAGGGGTGTAGTTTCCAATTTGCGGTCACTTGTGGGGGGTTTCTACTGTTTAGGTACATCAGGGGCTCAGCAAACGTAACATGGAGTCTGTTATCTATTTCAGCTCATTTTCCACTCCAATATGGTTCTTCTTCCCTTCTGAGCCCTGCCGTGCGCCCAAACTGTAGATTTCCACCACATATGGGCTATCAACGTACTCAAGGGATATTGCATCGTCAATTTTCTCCTGTTACCCTTGTGAAAATGCAAAATTTGAGCCTTAAGCATTATTTTTGTAGGAAAAAGTAAGTTTAATTTTTTCCTTCCACATTGCTTTAATTTCTGTAAACCACCTGAAGCGATAGTAAACTTCTTGAATGGCTGTGAGCAGTTTGAGGGGCGCATATAGATCCAGATCAGGTGAAGGAATCATATGGCTTCTTTATTCTGCCACCTACCTTTGGATTTATTGTCTTTTTTGGATGTCCTGTTGTGAGTGCTGCGAGCCTTCCTTTGTCACTGATGTAAAGTAGATATGTGGTGAAAGTTACTTATTAATGTTTTTGATTGACATAACTCTGGTTTAAGGGCAAAAACTCCAAAGTTTAAAAACTGCGACATTTTCAAATTTTTAGCTAAAAGTCTATTTACCACCAACATGAAGTACTATGTGACACACAAAAAAAATCACTGGGATCCCTTGAAACATGACAGAATTATTACCGTATAAAGTGACATGTCAGAATTGTATAATTTGGCCGGGGCAGGAAGGTGAAAACAGGCTCAGGGTGAAGGGGTTAATGTTGAGGAGTGTTTGGCAGGGGGTATAGGCTCTAGGTGGCAGGTGCTTATCGTGGTGCCCACCCTAGTTTAGATTATCTGCTTTTAACTTAAAGGGAGTGTGTCACCAGGTTTTTGCCATCTAATCTGAGAGCAGCATAACATAGTGGCAGAGATCCTGATTTTAGCGGTGTGTCACTGACTGGGCTGCTTAGTGTAGTTTTGATAAAATTGCTGTTTAATCAGCAGGAGATTATCATTAGAGGACTACTTGGCGTGCTGCAGGTAGTCCAGAATATACATGAGCTCTGTATAACTGCTAGATCTGCAGCAGAGAAAACAGTGATTTTATCAAAATGACAACAAACAGCAAAGTAAGTGACACATTGCTGGAATCGGGGTCTCTGTCTCTACATTATGCTGCTCTCAGATGGGGAGCAAAAACCTGGTGACTGATTCCCTTTGAGGACCCCTTTACACGTCAGTGATTCTGGTACATGTGACATCCGGTTTCATACGTACGAGAGACATGGACACATCAAACCTATTAAAATCAATGGGTCTACGCACACATCCGGGTTTTTTCACGGACGTGTGGCGCACACGTGTATCCATGTGTTCTTCACGGAGACATGTCTATTTTTCTCTGGCAGCGCTGATGTCACACGGACCACACACTGATGTGATCCGTGTGATATCAGAGTGACATGTACCGGAGAAAACACCGGTCTTTGAAATAAAATTATTGTCTGTACTCACCTGTCTCCAGCGCTGCTGTCACTTGCTTCCAGGCCCGCTCATTATGCTCATGAATATTCACTGCACCGCAGCGCACCGCAGAAGCAACAGTGCCAGAGACAGCAGCACCATGGACAGGTGAGTAAAAAGTTCACGGAGAGCACATGGAGAACACACGTGTGCCAAAATCAGGGCACACGGAAAAGCCATATGCACCTTCAACCGTGCGTTTTTATCACGGATGTGTGAAGGGTGTCTTATGTTTTTGTGCTGTAATATGATAGCAGCATTCTCTGTACTGCATTTTCCTGCCTTTGACACTTCTCAGCCCTATGTGCAGTTTTACAATATTGCATTATCTCGTTTCCACCTCTTTTTTTTTTTTGACACACAAATATAATGGCTTAGACCAGACAAGAAAAAAAAAATAATATTTATATACATACATACATACATACATACATACATAATGAAAGCAGAATGAAAACAGGGGTTCCCTTGCCGGTTTCCCAAGCTGGTACTAACCTGACTTCAAACTGGACCGGCAGCACCTTTACAAGTGTGGACAGGTGCGTATCTGTACATGATACAAAATATATGTAAAAAAGAACAGTCGCACACTGCGAAACCACAAAAATACTCTACCTAATAAAACATTTTTTGGAGGTATTTAGAATATTGTGATGCCCTGGACTAGTCAGGTCGTCCCAGGTAGTCACACACAACACCACACCCCCTCCCGATTAGGTGACTTCAGTCAAACTAAAAACCTTGTCACCACCCATCAGGTTTGAAGTCCACACCAGGGAGCGGAGCCAGGAGGTTGGCTCCGCCCACCAAGGAGTTCACAGGCCTGGAGGCGGGAAAACACAGACATGTTCAAGTTGACAGTGCAGAGTAGTTTTGACAGTGAAGGAGAGAGGTTGAGTTTAAGGGCAGACCTGCGCCCAGGCCTGCTATAGACTACTCCGGTGGCTGGGTCAGAGCCCAGTCACCTCTGGCAAGGAGGCAGACGGTGGTGGCTGCCTGCAGGAGCTGGGATTACAGCCGGTGGAACCGTAGGGGTCGGGGTCGGGCGGTGGCCCGCCGGTACCGAACCGGGGAACCAATTGGAAACCGGAGCACCAGGAGGGGTACTCAGACCCAGACGAAGCCCCGAACCGACAGGGCCGAGTCGAATCAACTGATTGCGGACTGGACTTAAGGACCTATCCCACACAAGTCCCGTTAGAAGACAACAGCCCAACCATACAGGGTAGAGCCACCGCCAAGGCATAGAGACCCAAAGGGCCAGCGTCTGCGGGCAAACAGGCTCCTACGGCATATACAAGTCGGGGAGCGGACTACCGGTGTCTAGGCATAGGAGTCAAACATTTACACACAGAGGTGCAGGAGAAAGGCGGAAACCACCAACCTATTCTGGGAGAAGTTGCAGCCGGCTGCGGGCCCCGTTCATCACCCCATTTGGTTTACCAGAGACTCTGGTGTCTTGTGTCATAGTGAGTACACCAGTGCCTTCGGGCCGCACCCCGCTGCACAGTATCAGCACCCAGCACGCACCCGCTCCCACGCCTCAGCACCTCTCTCGGGCCCCCTGGACCATCGCTCCCCATCCACAGAGGGGTCAACACCAAGCTGCGCAACACTGTCCCCGGGAGGCCTAGTTAACAGCAGCGGTGGTGTCCATCCATTCACCACAACCCATGGGTGGCTTCACGAACTTACAATCCAAACCAAACCAAACGACCGCAGCCCCGGCCGTGGAACTCCTCACCCAAGTCCCTGCGTGTAGCGCCAACTCCCTTGCAGAGCGACGTGAACCCCGGGTCCATGAGAGGCTCGAGCCACCACCTGCAGTACGAGCACGGATCCGAGCGGCTCGGCGGTCGCAGCCGAGCCTGCGGGGCGGTACAATATTAGAATGGCCATTGTAATACTAGCCCAGCGCCCCTTCATGGCACCCTCCTTTGCTGGGTCCTACTCTAAACTGCATCTTTCTGGGCTACTTAAAAGCACACACACATATAATATAATATAATATAATATAATATATATATATATATATATATATATATATATATATATATATATATATATATATATATAGCTCAGTGTATATATATGTGTGTACGTGTGTGTGTCCGCTAAAGGAATCCGCACCGTCGCATTTACAATCATGAAATTTTGCAGACGCTCTGTGACCCAGGGAACGTCATAGACTATGTTTTGACGGGAAAAATTAACCCCGCGCTTTACAGTTACTCTCAAAAATCCTGCCTCCATTAATCTGAATGGAGCTGGGAGATACGGGCTATTAACAGCAACTGTCAGTGGTTGCTATAGAAACAAAATAAACTGTTAGTATAAGAAGCTTGTGTGTGAGTGAGAGACAGGGAAAGAGACAGAGAGATAGAGACAGCCCGGGTAAAGAGACAGCCCGGGCAAAGAGAGACAGACAGACACACACATAGAGACAGACACAGAGAAAGAGAGAGACAGACAGAGAAACTGATACAAACAGAGACAAGACACACAGAGACAGAAACTCGAAGAGGGATAGTTGCTAACCCAGGTACTACAGCTAGTGTGTGTGTGTGTGTGTGTGTGTGTGTGTATATACAAAAATGTGACTCCCGTGGTGTTTCCGCCTGCTCACCTCTGGGTGTCGCTCCCATCTTTATATTATTTACAAATATTCTGATAAGTGAATATTGAGCCATTACAGATCGTTGTTCTTTCCTTCCTGTCTGTGATTTATCACCATTCTTCACTCAGCCCATCCCAACGTAGAGATCGCAGATAGCATAAAACAGTAAATGGTATAGTAATGCACAGTAAACACATGTTAAGACTTTAGAATCAGCATGTGTCCATGAGCCTAGAGGACTGCACACACCTGTCTACAGCAGCCAGCAATGGCCATATTCCCCGGGGTCTTACCTCGTGCTGGACTCGCCCTGTTCCAGGCGCAGCCGGCCTTATATACACTGCAGGTTACTCACCAGAAGCAACTCCCAACTTGTATTTCTGCTGAACATGTAGGAAGTGAGGCACTGCGCATGAGCACAACTGCTGTCAGATTAGTGAGAACGTCAGCGCCACCTGGTGGCAGAAACAGAGTATGATTTAAAGATCTATTCCTTCTATTTTGTCTGTATGGTAAATGCACGAAAATTCCATCTCTAACACACAAATAGTGTGATAAAAATGATCAGGTGAGTGGTCAAAGTTGGACTGTCCTCATGATAAATAGACATAGTGAAATATTTCATACAATTAAGCCAATTTTCCAAATAGTTAATTCTCAGTTTAGTTTTCAGTAAACAATCTATATGTGATAAAAAATATATTTTTTGTTAGTTTTTTTACACAGGTACGAAAGATTCTTAACCCAACACACATTTTCACCCCTTCTCCATGAAGTTACATTATGTTTATACAGTTCCCTATTGCTGGATGTCCATGGTGATCCCTAGTCCAGCTCAATCCGTATCCACATCTACATCACTAGACATATGGTAAGGTTTTAAATATTAGATGCTAGGACCGTCCCGGTATGAGTCACCTTAGTGGATGGCTTTCACATGGTTTTTTTTTTAGCAAAGTAACATCAACTAAGTACCCTATTTTATTTACATGCACTATTGCCATTTATTTACTTATTTTAGGGTATTTGCTCATGTTTTACTTTTTCTTGGGTGCTGCATATGGATGAACACTAGGCACTCAGATTGAAGAGCAAACAAAGGGAGTATTTATTTATACAATCTGAAAACATTTGTTACGTTTCAGTCCTACATATGGACCTTCATCAGAATAAGGCGGATTGCGTGAGAGTAAGTGGATAAGAATAAGTGCACCGAAATGGTGAGCGCGAAGTAAGTCTCTGCATGTTAGGCGCAATCATTGAAATTTCAAAACTGTTTTTGGATTGTATAAATAAATACCACCTTTGCTCATCTGAGAGCCAAGTTCTTATATATACAGTATATACATATATATACAGTACTAGCTGTACTACCCGGCTTCGCCCGGGTTAATAACTGCTGTTAACTAAATAGAATGTATTAACAAAAATGTATTCTGCATACAAAAACCACAAAACAAATAGATAGAAATGTAATTATTAAAAGGCAAAAACTAAGCTAATAGAAGCATTTCACAACATATATTTCAACACCACAGATATTCCACACAGATTTAACTAAATTGGCCAAGTAATGTGCTCCGTCTGTCTCTTTCCAGATCTGTCTCTTTCCCCGTCTGTCTCTTTCCCCATCTGTTTCTGTCTGTCTCTTTCCCTGTCTGTCTCTTTCCAGGTCTGCCTTTTTCCAGGTCTGCCTGTCTCTATCTCTTTCTTTGTCTGTCTCTCTCTGTTTCTTTCCCCATCTGTCTCTTTCCAGGTCTGCCTCTTTCCCAGGTATGTCTCTTTCCCTGTCTGTCTCTATGTCTGTGTCTTTTCCTGTCTGTCTCTTTCCCTGTCTGCCTGTCTTTGTCTGTCTCTATTTCTCTGTCTCTTTCCCCGTCTTTCTCTATCAAGGTCTGTGTCTTTCCCCATCTATCTTTGTCTGTCTGTCTCTCTGGCTGTCTCCTCCTTCCCTGTCTGCCTGTCTCTGTCCCTTCCACTCCTGTTTATTTGTGGCCATCACATTTCCTATGGTTCTTCAATTACTTCTCCTTCCCCATCGGTGGACTCCTTGAAAATCTGCAAAGATTGGATCTACACATGTTTGTTTTTTGCCCTCATGTTATTGTATGATGTACCCCTCTATTATTGGGTTTGTGCCTTCATGTCCTTTTTATCTATACATCGCTTACTACATTCCATATACCGTGTGGCTGCGCGCGTCTGCTGGTAGGCTGATTGCTGGAGGGCGTTTGCATGATGCTGCCCACTCTGGGCGCATGCGCGGGAGCTATGGAGACGTCCCGTCTCCCGCACATGCGCCCTGCTCGGTAGTGGTCCTCTGTCTGCTTCGCCCTCTGGCTTCCGCCCCCGGCGCATGCGCAGTAGCGGCCATGGTAATATCATGATTCACTACACCTGCGCTGACTCCTTATATGGAGTCAGCGCTTTCAAACAGATTACCTTCTTGAAAAAGAGCCTAAGCGAAACGGACGTTGAAGCCTTCCTCCACCTCCCAATAATAAGGAATAACGTTTGGAACACCATTCTAAGTCTGAACTGGGTGCAAAAACCTAGTAGTTTTTCGTTTGTGAACCCTCCCCAACCACACCTATTGCCAATCCATATCATACGCATAAATAGCCTGGGTCTCAGCTTCCCATACACGGTAAGTTTTTTTTAACTGCATGAGAGGACACACACAAGCTAGAGACCCCAACGTAGAGAAATACTTTGGCGTAGTGTTGGGGCTCTATTGCATTGATCAATTCAGTAGCTAAATTTCTCTTGATTCATATGTTCATGGCAGTAATGCAGATTCCATTTTTCACATTTTCACTCTTACATATAGCTATTGGATTTTTCAAGTCAGTATTCACACAGCAGTTTCTGCTATTTCATGTATTCCCCTTACATAGTCACTGGTGTGCATACCTTATCTCCCCATAGTGATGTTTTTTTAGGTTTTTGCACCCAGTTCAGACTTAGGCGGGCTTTGCACACTACGACATCGCAGGCCGATGCTGCGATGCCGAGTGCGATAGTGCCCGCCCCCGTCGCAGCAGCGATATGTGGTGATAGCTGGCGTAGCGAAAGTTATCGCTACGCCAGCTTCACACACACACTCACCTGCCGTGCGACGTCCCTGTGGCCGGCGACCCGCCTTCTTGTTAAGGGGGCGGGTCGTGCGGCGTCACTGCGACGTCACACGGCAGGCGGCCAATCAGAGCGGAGGGGCGGAGATGAGCAGGATGTAAACATCCTGCCCACCTCCTTCCTTCCGCATATCCTACGGAAGCCGCAGTGAGGCCGGTAGGAGACGTTCCTCGCTCCTGCGACTTCACACACAGCGATGTGTGCTGCCGCAGGAGCGAGGAACAACATCGGACCATTGCGTCAGCGTAATCATGGATTACGCCGACGCTGTACCGATGATACGATTACGACGCTTTTGCGCTCGTTAATCGTATCATGGAGCCTTTACACACTGCGATGTCGCATGCGATGCCGGAAGTGCGTCATTTTCAATTTGACCCCACCGACATCGCACCTGCGATGTCGCAGTGTGCAAAGTGCCCCTTAGAATGGTGTTCCAAACGTTATTCCTTATTTGTTAGTAGTTTTTCGTTTGTGAACCCTCCCCAACCACACCTATTGCCAATCCATATCATACGCATATATAGCCTGGGTCTCAGCTTCCCATACATGGTAAGTTTTTTTAACTGCATGAGAGGACACACACAAGCTAGGGACCCCAACGTAGAGAAATACTTTGGCGTAGTGTTGGGGCTCTATTGCATTGATCAATTCAGTAGCTACATTTCTCTTTATTCATATGTTCATGGCAGTAATGCAGATTCCATTTTTCACATTTTCACTCTTACATATAGCTATTGGATTTTTCAAGTCAGTATTCACACAGCAGTTTCTGCTATTTCATGTATTCCCCTTACATAGTCACTGGTGTGCATACCTTACTTTCCTCCACCTCCCCGCCCTGCCTTTCACTAGGTAATCTCTGGCTCCTTGCATTTCCTTGTCAGCGATGCCATCGGCATCTATTCACACCGCCCCCGCTGACACGGTCTCTTACTTATAACTGCTTGTTACATAATCTTTTCTTATACTCTTTCTAGTACCCTACCTTCTCCCCCTCCTTGGATGGTCCGGTTTGCAGTTGCGCCACTGTCCACCATAGCAGCATTTACTTTTTCATCTACCCTTTGGCATTCCCTGTGTCATACAGGCTTATGCATCTGGGCTGTCTACAATTCATTTACCCTTTTACTGCTGTGGTCGGCACCGGTGCTTCTGCTTACCGTATCATCCTACCCCCTCAGCAAGGGGCTGTATTGGTCACGTTGTTTAACTCTTGGCCAATTCCCTACCTTATTTACTATTGGTCTTTATTTTATATTTCCAATTGGGTCATACACCCCCTCTTTTTTGCAGCCTTACTTTTGTGACCTATGGTTATTCTTCTCTTTGTACTATAATCCAAGGGGTTCCTTTAACCATTGGTAGGCTGCATACTTAGTGACTTCTGACCTTATCCTCTTGACTCACGACTATACACACTTTTGTATTATGTACATCTTTTGTGGTTTGGTCATGACACAAGTTCTTTGCAGCCTTACCTCTGTGACCCACGGCTAATTATGGTCTGCTCCCCGACCAGTGGTGGGCTGCACCTGCATTGATTCCCGGCCTTACCCTCGGGATCCATGACTACCTTGCAGCTGTTTGGTTCCATGTAGCCTCACCCTCCTTACCCACGACTAGTTCCCCTTGGTTACTCCCTTCCCTCTCTCCCATTTCACTTCAGCCTCCATTGAGCCCTCCACTTGGCTCTTCTACATTCCTCTCATGTGGCAAGGTTAACAGGGTTGGTGTTTTGGTTTTATCACAATTGTGTTCCCTATTGTATTCAACCTTGTCTTCCATTCACACCTCTGTGGCCTCGATTTTATTATTTTTCTTCCAAAAAATCTTTGTGACTGTTTTCTACCAAAGAATAAATATTTTGATAATTAATATTCCTCAATAAATATAACTTTTTTGCATAATATAAGTGCCATTTTCTTCTTTGTTCTCTTTGTATAACATGTTTTGGTTTGAAGTTGGCACTCCTCCTGTGGGAACCTGCGGAGTGTTTCCCCCAGAGTATTGATTATTTAGCCATGTATGTTTTGTTTACAATCTGTCTCTTTCCCTGTCTGTCTCTGTCTGTCTCTCTCTGTATCTCTGTCTCTCTGTCTGTCTCTCTCTATCCGTCTCCCCACCGACATCTTATTACCTCACATATAAGCTTCTTATAGTATGAATGTCTTTTGTTCCTATAGCAACCAATCACAGCTCCTACTAATAATCTGTAGTTCCAGGCTCCATTTACTTTAATGAAGGCAGGTTTTTTGGAGAGTAACTGTAAAGCGCGGGGTTAAATTTTCCTGTGAAAACATAGTCTACGACGTTCCCTGGGTCACATGAGGTGTCTGTGCAAAATTTTGTGATTGTAAATGCGACGGTGTGGATACACTTTTCGATTCACTTTTTCCCCATTATGTAGATAGGGGCAAAATTGATTGGTAAATTGGAACACGTGGGGTTAAAATTTCGCCTCACAACATAGCCTATGACGCTCTTGGGGTCCAGACATGTGAGTGTGCAAAATTTTGTGGCTGTAGATGTGACGGAGCAGATGCCAATCCCGGACATACATTCACATACACACACATTCAGCTTTATATATTAGATATATATGCCATTTAAATCATTTTACAGTATGATCTAACTTCCAAGCAGGTGCGGGTGGATTGCGGATCCACCTGCGCCTGATAGCTCCACATGTCTGCTGTTCAAATCAGCAGACATGTGCAGGGATCACTGCCAGCTCACCGCAGCAGCCGGTGGTGATTACCGCTACACAACTAAGGATGTACCAGTACATCCTTGGTCATAAAGGAATTAAACAACAGTATGTTACTCAACAATTCATCTTCGTCAACAACTTTATACTCCATATAACCGGCACTTATTTTCTAGTCTACAAAACATATTCAGACACATTCTCAGTTTCCACTGAGTTGATACTCATCATGTGAGTCCCAGCACAACCCAGCCCGATGCTACAGTCCAATTCATGACGGTCACTTTCCCTTTCTGCGGCTCCACGTTCATTCTATTCATAGAGGAGGGGGTATTGCTACTATTGTCTGAGTATAGCCTTGTTCTCCTAGACGTTTATGTATCTATGTCACTTCTCTTCGTAGAGGAGGGGGTAAGGGGTTGCCAGTAGATGTTTGGGGAGACTCCAGCAGGAAAGCTGACTACACTCATGCACCAGTCTGTCTCCACCGGTTACCTTTCAGGCTTGGGGTTTTACAGCCCGAGGCCACTTCTTTAGAAGACTAGTCTCTAGCCTCAGCGTTATCTCACATTCCGTGTCTTGCTTGACACTTCGGGATCTCGCTATCTACCACATGGTCTCCTTTCTCCTGCCACAGGTTACCCACTGCATGCAACCTCAACAACTTACAGACTATATTTAAGTTTCTGTCACGCACTGAGTCTTTAGTAACTTTTCTAGAAGGAACTGTCTCTTTCCCTATGAAGTAACCCCTCCCATTGTGGGCTTCGTACAACACTTAACTATATCTTACCCTATAGTCTGGGAACCAAATATAAAAATGCTATTGTTATGATCCAGGAAAGCTTTTCCCTGCTGCTGGTTGCACCCAGCTCTGGCTTGGTCATGTCATGGGTTAACTTCCCTTGCCTCGTTCTGGATCCCAGGACGCTATATACTGCCTCTCTACCTATGGCTCAGTGCCAGTGATATTTCTGCCTTGCAGTGTATATACTGGCTCTGGTGAGTGTTCCCGATCTGTTCTGCCTCCCTGCTACTGTGTCTTGACTTTGACCCTCCCCCGTTTGCCTGCCTGTCCCAGCCCCTGACTTCCCGCTCCTGTCTGTTGTTTGAGTTTCCCTCTGCATACCTGATCTCCTGGCTTCTGACTCGGTTCTGCTTTCTGACTTTGATATTGATCCTCTCTTTGCAGTGACTCGACTTTTCTGGCTAGACCCTGACTGACTACTCTTTTTCCCCCTGGTGATTCGCCTGTTAACATTGCTGAAGTAACTCTGCTATACTTGAGCTGCCTTTCCATTACAGTGTTTCTTTGTCTCTCCTTCACTACTCTGCTGCCACCTAGTGGGCATTACGCTGTACTGTGTCTTACTAGCCTTTGTACAGCGTGACAGCTATACTTTACATTACCAGTTTACCACATATCACAGGTTATACTAGACAAGCAAACATCACATTATACATTATATTACGATGCACACGGCACAATATTTACAAAAAGATGCAAAACACAATTCCCACTACACTACATGATCGCAATAATCTGATTAGTGTCTACAGGGGAGGAACGTAACAGCAATCAGTCCACCTCCTTACAACATCACCTATACACACGCTAACAACAATACAATTTTACAGTCAGACACAGATGAACCATTTTACAGCTATGCACCCTGTAACACAAACACATTCATTCCACATATATACAGTCATGGCCGAAAGTTTTGGCACACTTGAAATCGTTCTAGAAAATAAAGTATTACACCTTGAAAATTATTGCAATTACAAATGTTTTGTTATACACATGATTATTTTCTATGTGTGTAATGGAGAAACACAAAAAAACAGAGGGGGAAAAAGGCAAATTGAACATAATTTCACACAAAACTCAAAACTAGTAGGTAAACAACTTTGTTTCAAGCATGTGATTCTCATTCAGACTCACCTGTGGCAAATAACAGGTGTGAGCAATATGAAAATCACACCTAAAAGCAGATAAAAAGGGGAGAAGTTGACATATTATTTGCATTGTGTGTCTATGTGTGTCACACTAAGCATTGAGAATAGAAAGAGAAGAGAATTGTCTGAGGGCTTGAGAACCAAACTTAAAAATGTTAAAATGTAAGTGAGTAAGCGAAAATCCTTCTTAGTCCAGTCAAAATACGGTTTGCCAGGAACAAATTCCAAGAAAGCGTTTTATGATTTTTTTTTTATTACTATTATATGTGGGGAACAACATATTAAAAGTTTTCCAAAAATTGATCGCCACAAAGGTCCTAACTATGACGTCATAAGACGATGACAGCCATCGCACTAAAAATAACGAACATTTCCCTATTTCAAAGCTGTAGCTGTAGGTTACAGACAAGTTTGCATTTTTTATACTATATATTTTCATATAACAATTTTTATACAAAGTTTTATACTAACTACATGGACAGGCGAGGTCATGACGTCATCAATGACGTCATGACATACATGTACATTTCTAGAAATTATAGAATTAATACACAGTGCATTTTATTATTATTATTATTATTATTTATTATTATATTTATTATTATTTTATTTATTTATTTTATTATATTTATTATTATTTTAAGACCTACTTCATCACTGAATAACCGTGTCAGGTCAATAGTCACTATTTTCATCATCAGACACTGCTTCCTCACTCATATTGTCACAATGCCCTTCTTGACATGGTCCGCATACCCGTGAACAGGTAAGTCCGTGTCTTTTGCAAGTGCACCGAAGTGTACTACAACCACGAGCACAATTGTAGTGAATTATTTTCAGAAGTGTTTCTGGCGCGGGTGAAGTATCCATCATCACTGGATCTAGACTGTTGTTCTGCAATTCCCATCCCCATTCAGTAGTGTCCATGGCCTCACCATTGTCCATCCAAAGCATCACCTGGAGGTAACTCCGAAGGGCATGATACTTCATTGCAGAGGAGGTCGGTGGCAGTCGTTCAGGTGTAACAAAGATCTTTATCTTTAAACTCCCTTTATCCGAGTAGAAATAAAGCTTGTTGCCATCGCCGGTTGACGAGTGATGAAGTAACAACACCAAAAGATCTGTATCTTCACCAATGAGACTAGTGCTTTTGTTGGATTACATTGACACTGCTGCCTTAACAATCTCCACATCTGCATTCCCCTCTGATTATATTACGTGGCAACCTCTGTCATTCATGCGCTGTGAAACGAGATTGATAAGAGACTGTTTGTTCTCCACATTCGAAAGGAAGTCCTCCTTTTTCCCGACAAATTTCGTTCCTTCAGCAATGTTCACTTTGTTACTTGTTCGATTTTTGCGTCGTCGCTGATGGATAGTGTCCTTAGTGTTTGGTCACCCAATGTAACCATCAAATACTATCGTAGCCTTACCATAATGCTTTACTGTGAAAAATGCATAGTCTTCAGTGATTGAACAATATGTCTTTCCTTCTGACCAATTCAGTCGATGGAGAAGAGAACCTCCGTCAAGAACATAATGTTCCACTTCTGGTACATCCTTGCCAGGGTCTTGGCTTTCATTGACCGCTTGTACTTAACTGAAAACAGTGATTGACCCTCCATTGTTGCCACTATTTCTCTGCCAATGGTGAACAGGTTATGGACATTCACATCCTTATTTGCATTGACACCGGTGATAATGTTGCGAAGAGACACTTCATCAGAGAAAGGTGAAAAGGTCTCTAGTTTATCTGCAATTTTCTCCAGGTCTTCATGATCTCTTCTCATCCTTGATGTTGTCGCCTCCTTGTGTTGTTCACTGGTGACAAAGCTCTGGCGAGTGAAACACTGCATTGCATCACTGTAGGAAGAGGACACTGGCACAGACAGAGTCCACAAGGCTCTTTGATGTTCGGACACTTCCTCTGGTGAGTCCTCCTTCAGTTTTTAGGGAGCGCATGAGAGCTTGCTCGATGACTAGGTTGCAACCCAGGCCTGCCCAGTACGCCTTACAACATGCAAGCCATTCATAAATCTATGGAAGACTGATGGCATATCATCTTCCCTAGTGGTCATAGACTGGAGGTAAAGGTAGGCGGCCTTCACATAGTTCCAATGCCCAGCAGCTGCAAGAATGGGAAAACATTCGGCTACAGCATGAAGGTGCATCAGCCAGGATCCTGTACGATCGGCCTCGATAAGCTCCCTTGCAATTCCTACCATCTTTTGGTAATTCAGCCATAGTTTACTGTTGCGAGAGTGAGCGGATAATCCGTTTCTTTTGGTGGACAAGAGGTGGACAATTTCACTAAGGCAGGTAGAAGTGATGACCTAATTCAAGTCACTCTCCCCTGTCAGTGTCCGAGCATACAACTGCTCAAATTCTTGCAACAGGTCTGCAAAACCGGGATGGTCGCAAAGTACTTTGTTTGCAACTTGCTTTAACATTTTACAGCTTTGGTGGCCATATTCTTTGACGTCACATTTGGACCCTTTGTGGTAACCCTATCTTGGTAAACTTTTAGTATGTTTTTCCCTACATGTATTACTACCAAAAAAAAAACAATAAAACGCTTTCTTGGAATGTGTTCAGGGTAAAGGGTATTTTTTTCATATTTTGACTGGACTATCTGGAAAAGCATCTTGTGAACAGATGAGACCAAGATAGAGCTTTTTGGTAAAGCACATTATTCTACTTTATACTGAAAATGGAATGATGCCTACAAAGAAAATAACACAGTACCTACAGTCAAATATGATGGATTTTCAGAGATGTTTTGGGGTTGTTTTGCTGCCTCTGGCACTGGGTGCCTTGACTGTAGGCAAGGGATCATGAAATCTGAAGATTACCAAAGGATTTTGGGTTGCAATATACCCAATGTACCCAGTGTCAGAAACCTGGGTTTGCATCCTAGATCATGGTTCTTCCAGCAGAACAATGACCCCAAACATACTTCAAGAATCACCCGGAAGTGGGTAGAAACAAAGCACTGGGAAGTTCTGAAGTGGCAGCAATGAGTCCGGATCTATATCCAATTTAACACCTGTGGAGAGATCTTAAAATTGCTGTAGGGAGAAGGCGCCCTTCAAATATGAGAGACCTGGAGCAGTTTGTAAAAGAAGAGGGGTCCGAAATTCCACTTGAGAGGTGTAAAGCGGGCTTTACACGCTACGACATCGCTAATGCGGAGTCGTTGGGGTCACGGAATTCGTGACGCACATCCGGCCGCATTAGCGATGCCGTTGCGTGTGACACCGTTAAGCGATTTTGCATCGTTGCAAAAACGTGCAAAATCGCTAATCGGCAACACGGGGGTCCATTCTCAAATCTCGTTACTGCAGCAGTAACGAGGTTGTTCCTCGTTCCTGCGGCAGCACACATCGCTGCGTGTGACGCCGCAGGAACGAGGAGGCTCCCCTTACCTGCCTCCCGGCCGCTATGCGGAAGGAAGGAGGTGGGCGGGATGTTACGTCCCGCTCATCTCCGCCCCTCCGCTGCTATTGGGCGGCGGTTCAGTGACGCTTCAGTGACGTCGCTGTGACGCCGCACGGACCGCCCCCTTAGAAAGGAGGCGGTTCGCCGGTCACAGCGACGTCGCCGGACAGGTAAGTATGTGTGACGGCTGTGGGCGATGTTGTGCGGCACGGGCAGCGATATGCCCGTGTCGCGCAACAGATGGGGGCGGGTACCCACACTAGTGATATCGGGACCGATATCGCAGTGTGTAAAGTAGCCTTAAGAAGCTTGTTGAGGACTATAGGAAGTGATTGATTGCAGTTATTTATTCTAAAGGGTGTGCATCCGAATATTAAGTTGAGGGTGCCAACAATTTTGTCCAGCTCATTTGTGGAGTTTTTTTGTGAAATTATGTCTAATTTGTCTTTTCTTTCTATTTTTTTTTTGTGTTGTTCCAATGAAGACAAAAGGACTAAACATGTGTATACCACACAGGGTCGGCTCCAGGTATTTGTGGTCCCGGGGCGAAAGAGTCTCAGTGGGCCCCATCCTCAAGTAGACAAGCACATACCAATACGTACACATACAGGCATACGTACATATACATATTAATAACAAACTTCTCATATATGGGCTAACCATAATTTCACCGGACTAGCCTTGGTATAGCTAGGCCAATGTATGCACTACTCGATAATACATATTGAAAACAAAGAGGGCAAGAGTGCTTTGTGCAAAAACAGACAATTTTATTGAGTACACAAACAAGCACTATGTAAAAAAATCTAAAAGAAACCACGGGAGAGTGGGGAAGGGGAGACAGGTGGCCAATTAATAGGAGCAAGAGGTTTCCAAATATTGATGGTATGGTCAGATATTACAAGGCATGGTAAAATATGAAGAGAACAATTCTCTAATTTAAATTTATAAAAACAAATTCACAAAAAATACATATAAACAGACATAAATCTATACACAGTCATATACACTGATATTACATAGATATACACATGTTACGAACCGGCGCCGCCATAGCCGCAAGCAGCCTGCTGCGGTTCCTGTTGCGCCCAGGCGCCGGCTGCCGTTCTTGGCCGTGCCTCGGGTCGTCCAGTTGGCTGTTCCTTCCACCACGTCTAAGTGTGGAGAGGCGGCTAGTGCGCATGCGTGCGCCGATTTACCCCAGCCAGAGTTTAAGCCCGGTGTTTTGCCTAGTGAGCATGCTCAGCCTGATTGTGTTATGTCTGAGACTAAGTCCTCAGTTCAGGCTACTGAGCATGCTCCCACAATTAACCCTAACAGCCTCTTTGCACAGGTACTTGGACTTCGTGCTGTGTCTAAGTTCTGGGATGTGCCTACTGAGCATGCTCAAACTGATAGTCTGCTTTCTGAGCCTGTTGCTCAGGCTACTGGGCATGCTCAGACACTTAGTGCATCAGAGGCTAGGTCCGGTAAGGGCCTCACTGAGCATGTCCGTGAGGTGGCAGGCCCTGATAGGGCAGAGGGTGTCAGGTGTCCTGATGACGTGGCAACTCCGGACTGGCTCGCAGAGGCCCGCCCCTATGATCTGGCACCTCAGTATTGGTCGTCAGACGATGACTGGTGAAGTGTTTGGGGCGTGGCTGCCATGAGGTCATCAATGACGTGGCGGTTCCGGATAGGTCGCATGTGACGTCACTGATGACATGGCACTCTGCTATTGGACCTTGGTGGTTCCACCCTGGGTTTGGGGCGGACCCAGGTTATAAAAGGGGCTGGAGACAACATGGAGGTGCACAGTCTTCACTTTTGCTCAGTCAGAGCACACCTCCATGTTAGAGCCTCATTGCGGCATAAGCCTATGTTGGGAAGCGGTAGGTAGGGTTAGGCGAACGGTGCCTGTCACGCCAAGATTCGTGGCTCGGCACATCAGGGTCAGGCGCCGTGCTTCCCTCCTGCCGTTCCAGTCTTGCTATAGCAGCCCAGTGGCGTTAACTGGGCTGCGGCTGCTTTGCTTCCTGTCTGATTGTGCCCCCTACGCACACGGACTACGCACCTGCTGCGCCACCTGTCCGATTGTGCCCCCTACGCACACGGACAACGCACCTGCTGCGCCACCTGTCCGATTGTGCCCCCTACGCACACGGACAACGCACCTGCTGCGCCACCTGTCCGGTTGTGCCCCCTACGCGCATGGACAGCGTACTCCAGGACCCCTGTGGAGTTAACAGGGTGTTCCTTATTTTCCTCGGCTTCCCGGTCAACGCTACTGGTGTACCCATCTGGCCTGACGTGTCCTACACACACGTGGCCAGTCGAGAGGTGGCCAGAAACGCTAATCGGAGGACCGCTCGGCCTGACGTGTCCTACACACGTGGCCGACAGGGCGCTTTCGTGGCGGTCTTCCGGTCAACGCTACCTGGTTACCACCCGGCCTGACGTGTTTCCTGCACACGTGGTTGGTGTAGCTCTAGGTGCACCAAAACGCTAATCGGGTTGTTGTCCGGTCTGACGTGTCCCAACACACGTGACCAGTTCCCAGAGTTCCTGGGTTATCTCAGAGCCATCCAGCTCTATAGTCTCCGCCTAACCCTCAGGTGCCAGCAGCTCCATTGTCATCTGGAGCACGGTGGGCCCCGACTGGCGATTAGGATATATACTCCCTGGTCCTAATCTGCCGGTCCCCCCGTAACACACATCATACATGCACACACAGACACACATTAGAGATATTATTAATATGGGGAAGCCAGCAGTAGCCACACTTATCTCCCCACTTGTCTCCTGTCCAGCTCCTCCCGGGCATGTGTCTGTGCCGCATTGATTGGTGGCCATTACTAACAGATATGGCCACACACAGAGCACACTGACACTGCTGTATATACATCACAGGAGGGGCTAGGGGCTACAGTATATAAATCACAGGAGCGGCTGGGGGCATATGCATACATGTTACTGAGGTGTATGTGTCATGGGCGGGGAGGACGCCGCCGCTGCTGCACGCTCGCTAACGCTCGGGTCCGGCGCTGGTGCGGCTGCTGCTGCTCGGTGGCTCGAGCGGTGGGCCGGATCCGGGGACTCGAGCGGCGCTCCTCGCCCGTGAGTGAAAGGGGTGGTTGGTTTGGGAGATTTAGTCCGTGACGCCACCCATGGGTCGTGGTGAAGATGGGCACCACCGCTGCTGGTGACGGGGATCCCGGGAGTGATGGTGGGGAGCAGCTGGGATGTTGTTTTCCCCCTCCGTGGGTAGGGGTCGGTGGTCCCGGGGCCCGGTGATGATACGGGGAGGTTGGATGGCTGGGGTGCAGGGTTGCATGGGCAGCGCGGCGCGGTGCCGGATGGCACTGGTTTACTCACTCAGGCAGTCAATGACAGAGTCTCTGGTAAACCAAATGGCTGGATGGACGGGTCCCGCAGCCGGCTGCAGTGTCTCTCCCCGGACAGGTGATGGCGGCTGTCTTTCCCTACACCTTGATGTACTTGATTGACTACTATGGATCCCCAACGGTAGTCCTTTCCCCGGTGGATGGATGCCGGAGGAGCCCGTTTGCCCGCAGGCGCTGGCCCTTGGGTCTCTAGCCTTAGGCGGTAGCTGTATACCCTCACGGTGCGGGCGGTTGCCTTCTATCGGGTCTTTGGTTGTTAGGAAACCCCTGGGGTTCCGGTCACACTCGGATTTGACTATTGTCGGCGGCTCCAAGCCTGGTCGGGGTCCGATGGCCCTGCCTGTGTGTGCTGGCTTCACTTCGCTCCCCGGTCGGTACCGGCGGGCCAACGCCCGACCCCGGTCCTACGGTTCCGCGTTGCTTCACCACTCCTGCAGACGGCCACCACCATCTGCCAACCTTGCTGTCAGTGCCTGGGCCACAAACCCAGACACTCAAGTGCTTACTCCTCTCACTTCAAACTCCTAAACTGTTCTCCCACTTTTCCCGCCTCCAGGCCTGTGAACTCCTTGGTGGGTGGGGCCAACCGCTTGGCTCCGCCCCACCTGGTGTGGCATCAGACACTGGAGGGAAGCAACAAGGGTTTTTGTTTGGCTGATGTCACTGTCTAATGGGGGTGGGGGTGTTTGTATGTTATCTGTGACAACCTGGCTAGTCCAGGGCGCCACCTATGCATATTACTGGGTGCATAGATGTTACTGTGGTAGCATACAAC
Source organism: Anomaloglossus baeobatrachus (assembly GCF_048569485.1). Lineage (NCBI taxonomy): Eukaryota > Metazoa > Chordata > Amphibia > Anura > Aromobatidae > Anomaloglossus > Anomaloglossus baeobatrachus. The sequence goes on from NC_134359.1 coordinate 108,972,305, forward strand.
TCTGGGGGGCATACACATTACTGGGGTGGGTGGCATACAACTCTTGGGGCATATTACATAAATCTTAAGTCATATGAAAAGGCTTGTTAAAGGGCCACTTTTGATAGTCAATTAATTTCCCCTATAGTGGGACTGCAGGGAAATTATAAACTTACTACAGGGTTTTACTTCAAATAAGAGAACAATGCTAGAGACATGGGCATAACAATCGCAGTCACAGAGATCGTGACTGCGACCGGGCCCAGGGGGCCCGTCAGCCCTACTGCCTGTTTCATTTGGATGTTCGTCTGAGGGTGCACATTCAGCTGAAATACATCGCAGCACAGAGACCCGTCGGTACCCTGCACTGTGATGTGCCAGCCGCCATTTAAGGCTATAAATATTCACTGCTTCCCACACCCATAATCCAGGGAATGGGGAGCACAGAATATGTTGGCACGGGGCAGCTGACCATGGTGTAAGTGGGTGCACCGCACATGACAGTGATGTCATGCACTGTGCCGCTTACACGCTGATTAGTTGCGGCATACCATCATCAGAGGAGAACACTGGGTGAGCCAAGGGAAGGTAAGTATAATCATTTTTTGTTGTGCAGTTCCAGGGGGTATCATATGTACCAGGATGTGGCCAGGATGAGGACATAAACCAGGTTGCGGCCATTATGGGGACATTTATACAAGGATGGGGCCATTATGAGGACATGTATACTGGGATGGGGTCATTATGGGGATATGTATACCAGAATGGAGCCATTATGGGGATATGTATACAAGGATGGGAGTATTATGGGGACATCTATACCAGGATGTGGCCATTATGGAGACATATATACCAGGATGGGGTGGTTATGGGGATATGTATACCAGTTTAGGGCCATGTATACCAGGATGGGGCCATTATGGAGACATATAGAGCAGGATGGGAGCATTATGGGGACATATATACTGGGATGGGGCTATTATGTGGACATATATACCAGGATAGGGCCATTATGGGGACATATATGCCAGGACGTGGCCATTATGGGGACATCTATACCAAGATGGGGCGACAATAGGGACACATGTACCAGGATGGGGAAATATATACCAGGATGGCGCCATTACGGGGACATATATACCAGGATGGGGCCCTTATAGGGACATATATACCAGGAAAGGACCATTATGGGGACATGTGTACCAGGATGGAACCATTATGGGAACATATATCCACAATGTTGCCATTATGGGGACAGCTATAACAGAATGGCGACAGATATACCAAGATGGGGCTATTATGAAGACATATATACCAGGATGGGGCCATGTTGGAGACATATAAAGCAGGATGGAGACATATATACCAGAATGAGGCCAGGATGTGGACATATACCAGGATGGGCCATGATAGGGACATATATACTATGATATAGCCATAATGGGGTCATACAGCAGAATGTGGCCATGATGGCGACATATACCAGGATGGGTCCATGAAAGAGACATATATACAAGGATAAGCCATATACACCAGGATCGACCATGAAGGGGACACATATACCAGGATGGGGCTATGATGGGGCCATATATACCAGGATGGGGCCATATATCCCAGGATATAGCCATGGTGAGGTCATAAACCAGGATGGGGACATGTTTACCGTGAAGTGGCAAAGGATGGGGGACATTAGTACAGGATGGGGGTCAGTACTACACAATGAAGGGGAGGGGGGCAACTTGAATGTCTTTATAGGATTTAGAACGCTAAGACTGCTCATAAATCTGACCAATATGTGGGGGGAAAGGGGAGGCCAGGCTCAAACTTTGCATCGGGGCCCATCGGACTCTAGTTACGCCACTGGTTAGGGTTACCTAATGGCACACTCTGTGCTTGGGAATCCTTCTGAAAATCCTTCTGAAAAGCCCTTTAAACTGTTACCTCAAATATTTCCATCCCCTCAAATATTTCTTTCAGTGTGAGGGTACAGTTTGAAGAGAGGGCAAAGTATGGATAGTGGGCATTGTGGCGAGTACAGTGTGAAGGTGTAGTGTAAAGATGGGACAGTGAGAAGATAAGGAAAGCATGGCAGTTATTGTTCATAAGGGAAAAGAGTGTATCAGTCACCTAATATGTAAAGCTTACTGTATGTATGTGTGTGTGTGTGTGTGTGTGTGTGTGTGTGTGTGTGTGTGTATGTCTGCTAAAGGAATCCGCACTGTTGCATTTACAATCACAAAATTTTGCACAGACTCTTCATGTGACTCAGGGAACATCATAGACTATGTTTTGATGGGAAAATTTAACACCGCGCTTCTTAGTTACTCTCCAAAAAACCTGCCTCCATTAAAGTCAATGGAGCTGTGAGCCACAGGTTATTAATAGCAGCTCTGATTGGTTGCTATAGGAATGAATGACATTCATAGTATGACAAGCGTATGTGTGAGGTAATATGATGTTGGTGGGGAGACAGAGTGAGACGGAAAGAGACAGACAGACATAGGCACAGACATTGTAAGAGGCAGAGAGGGAAAGAGACAGAGACAGACAGGGAAAGAAAGAAAGAGAGAGACAGACAGACAGACAGTAAAAGAGACAGAGGCAGACAGATACAGACAGGGAAAGAGATAGGCAGGGATAGAGACAGAGACAGGGAAAGAAATAGAGACCAGGAAAAAGACAGGGAAAGACACAGACAAGGAAAGAGACAGACACAAGGGAAAGAGACAGAGACAGTGAAAGACACAGACAGGGATAGAGACAGAGACAGGGAAAGAAATAGAGACAAGGAAAAAGATAGGGAAAGACACAGACAAGGAAAGAGACAGACACAAGGAAATAGACAGGGAAAGAGACAGAGACAAGGAAAGAGACAGGGAAAGAGACAGAGATAGATGGAGAGAGAGACAGTCAAGGAAAGAGACAGAAAAAGACAGACAGGGAAAGAGAGAGAGATAAAGACAGAGAGACAGACAGAGAGACAAAGATAGATGGGGAAAGAGACAGATGGGGAAAGAGACAAATGGGGAAAGAGACAGATGGGGAAAGAGACAGATGGGAAAAAAGACAGACCTGGAAAGAGACACACAAGGAAAGAGACAGAGACATAGAGACAGACATAGACAGGCAAAGCGGGAAAGAGATAGGGAAAGAGACAGACCTGGAAAGAGACAGACCTGGAAAGAGACAGACAGAGCTGGAGAGAGACAGACTTGGGAAGAGAAAGACAAGGAAAGAGACAGACAGAGACAGGCAAACAGGGAAAGAGACAGACAACAAAAGTTACAGAGAGACAGACAAAGACAGACAGGTAAAGAGAAAGTAAAAGAGACGGGGAAAGAAACAGAGAGATAGAGACAGACATAGACAGGCAGACAGGGAAAGAGACAGACAGAGAGACAGACAAAGACAGAAAGGGCAACAGACAGGGAAAGAGACAGACCTGGAAAGAGATAGACAAGGAAAGACAGAGAGATAGAGATAGACAGACACAGGCAGACAGGGAAAGAGAGACATAGCAAAAGAGACAGACAGAGAGACAGACAAAGACAAATGGGGAAAGAGACAGACGGAGAAAGAGACAGACCTGGGAAAGAGACATACCTGGGAAAGATACAGACCTGGGAAAGAGACAGACCTGGGAAAGAGACAGACCTGGGAAAGAGACAGACGGGGAAAGAGACAGATGGGGAAAGAGACCGAGAGATAGAAACAGACAAGGAAAGAGAAATACAGAGACAGGCAGAAAAGGAAAGAGATAGACAGAGAGACAGACAAAGACAGAAGGGGAAAGAGACAGAAGGGGAAGGAGACAGAAGGGGAAAGAGACAGAAGGGGGAAGAGACAGATGGGGAAAGAGACAGATGGGGAAAGAGACAGATGGGGAAAGAGACAGATGGGGAAAGAGACAGATAGGGAAAGAGATAGAGACAGACAGAGAGAGACAGAGAGACTGATGCAGAGACAAACAGAGAGACACATAGATATAAACACAGACAGACACACAGAGACAGACAGGAAAAGAGACAGACACACAGAGACTGGGAGAGAGACAGAGACAGTTACTATCTTGGGAAACGCTGGGTACTACAGCTAGTAGCTCATAAAGTAGGAAAGAAGGGTGTTTTAATTCATATGTTTGGATAGTGTGGCGATCATAGGACATAATAGGGGATGGTGTAGCCACCGTAACACATAGAGCAGAATGATGTGGCAATTATAGTTCATAATGGCGAAATGTTTTATTACAAGTGATAGTGTGGCGGGACAGTGTGGTGGTAATTTTTTGTGCAGGGAGTACAGTGAAGGCAATTATTTTTTCAGGTGCAAAGCGTAGGGCTTATTTAGGGTATGGCATGGTTAAATATTTGCATTCAGGGGGCTTTAGAAAGACGCTATTGTTTTTAATTCTATAGAAATAAAAGCAGCACTCCTCTAGATATGTTTAGGTGCTCGGATAGGCTCCCAATCCATATGTATATACTGTACAAGAAAAAATCTGGCACTCAGATGCATAATATGAATAGAATTTTATTTCTTGTGATCCATCAACCAATAAGTGTGATAGTGTAATGTTTCAGTCTTTTAGGGTACTTTCACACTTGCGTTAATTACCTTCTGGCACAATTCGCCCTTTTGGAAAACAGCGGAATCCGTTAACGGATTCTTCTGTTTCCCATAGACTTGTTTGGATGACGGATTGTGCCAAAAGTACCTGCGTTGTTTCCGCTGGCTGACGCTGCGTTGCTTCCGCCGGGCGGAAGGAATGCAGCATGTAACGTTTTTTGAGCGGCGGAATCCTTTATTTTTCACTGCACATGCTCATCTTTTTTTTTTTTTTAATCACAGAAACTTTATTTTGTCTCTCGTTGGCCGAACGTTCAGCTGAGCGCCCGGCAGCCGACTTTTGAGAGCGCTGAGCTGATCACCCGGCAGCCGGCTTTTGAGAGCGCTCAGCTGATCGTCTGGCAGCCGTCTTTTGAGAGCGATCAGCTGAGCGCCTGACAGCCGGCTTCTGTGAGCAATCAGCTGATCGCCTGGCCGCCGTCTTTTGAGAGCGATCAGCTGAGCGCCTGACAGCCGACTTCTGTAAGCGATCAGATGAGCGCCCGGCAGCCGTCTTTTGAGAGCGATCAGCTGAGCACCTGACAGCCGGCTTCTGTGAGCGATCAGCTGAGCGCCCGGCAGCCGGCTTTTGAGAGTGATCAGCTGAGCTGATCATTCACAATAGTCTGCTGCCGGTAAAACTGTAAAGAAGAAGAAAAAAAAAGTAAGCTTTCCGTTGTTTTGTATGATCCGTTGTGCCATTACTGTATATGCAACGCATCTGTTGCATCCGTCACACAACTCAATGCAATGGATGCCGTTCAACGCAAGTGTGAAACTAGCCTTATAGACCTTTATGAAACTCAAACTGTAAAACTAGAAAATATATGCATATAAGTAAATATACAGGAAAACACAATAATATTTACAGAAGAGATTCTAGACACATGCACAATTCTGATAGCACTTGGCCGAGTTATATGGTTGTGTCAGTGAGCCCTTAAGGTGGTGTCACACACAGCGACGACGACAACGACGTCGCTGCTACGTCACCATTTTCTGTGACGTTGCAGCGACGTCCCGTCGCTGTCGCTGTGTGTGACATCCAGCAACGAGCTGGCCCCTGCTGTGAGGTCGTTGCTCGTTGCTGAATGTCCTGCTTCATTTTTTCGTCGTCGCTCTCCCGCTGTGAAGCACACATCGCTATGTGTGACAGCGAGAGAGCGACGAAAAGAAGCGAGCAGGGAGCAGGAGCCGGCATCTGGCAGCTGCGAAAAGCTGTAACCACTGTAAACATCAGGTAACCAAGGGAAGACCTTTCCCTGGTTACCCGATATTTACCTTCGTTACCAGCCTCCGCCGCTCTTGCTGCTAGTGCCGGCTCCTGCTCTGTGCACATGTAGCTGCAGTACGCATCGGGTAATTAACCCTATGTGTACTGTAGCTAGGAGAGCAAGGAGCCAGCGCTAAGCAGTGTGCGCGGCTCCCTGCACATGTAGCTGCAGTACACATCGGGTTAATTAACCCGATGTGTACTGTAGCTAGGAGAGCAAGGAGCCAGTGCTAAGCAGTGTGCGCGGCTCCCTGCTCTCTGCACATGTAGCGACGTTATGATCGCTGCTGCGTCGCTGTGTTTGACAGCTAAGCAGCGATCATAACAGCGACTTACAAGGTCGCTGTTACGTCACAGAAAATGGTGACGTAACTGCGATGTCGTTGTCGTTGTCGCTGTCGCTTAGTGTGAACCCAGCTTTAGCCGTTCAAAGAGCACCGAGCTTCTGCCTCAGCACACACACGGTATATGGGGTCACTAGAAAGTTTATAATTCTGCACCCTGTTCTCACACAAGACAACTAGTAGAATAAAGTAAAATTCACTAAAAAAAATCAACACTAGTATTGCACAGAAAGTAGCTTTTCAGAGTAAAAGAACTATGATGAATACTGCTATCTCTTGGTGTTAGGTGCTATGTCCATGACCCAACAAATCAGAAGAAGTGGAACAGTATCAGTAAGGTGGTTTTAATGGTGCAGTGTTCACATAATGGTACATACAATACCTAATCTGGTTTATGTTTCATGTTTGCCACTAGATGTCTCCAAATACTTAGCTGTGCATGCTTTTGTCTTTTCATCATTTCAATCCAAGTTTATAAAATTGGAAGTTAAAAAATAAATAATCTGGAGTGAGGTCTATAAGGCAAATATAGAGGTGCAGGACGAGAAGGGTGGACCCCTTAGTGGTAGATAACCCGTAGCCGCTGCGTCCATGCACACATCTCCTGCGGTTGCTTATCCACTCTCACCATCCTGTGCTGCGACTACATAAAAAAGACTCGGGAGAGTCGAAACGTTACATAATTTTGGTCGCCTGCATAAAGAAATGCAACTGTTTATTGATTGTGGAAACAGTGTATTAAAATTAAAAAAATATATTTGCATCTATCCAAGAGTGTGCAATGAAGGCCGGGGCCACACGGGGCACTAGTGCGATGCTCGCATGACTCCCAGCTCACGCTGACAGCACAGCAGGAGCCGAGTGTCATGCAAGTGTCCCTGCTGCTGAGGTCTGACCGTACGAGCGGACCTCAGCTGCGGGGGGCGGGACGGCACTGTGGAAGGGTGGGCCAGCGCTGAGGAGGGTCGGGTCGGCAAGGAGGAGGGGAGGGAGGGATTTATCTCCCTCTCTCCTCCGTAGCCGGTTATTGCGATTCTCGCTCTGCACGCGCGGTACACCGGTGTACCGCGAGTGCAGTGCGATTTTTCTCTCGCCCCATTCACTTGAATGGGTGCGAGAGAAAAGAGTCTCGCATTACAATCGCCGCATGATTAGGGCTGAGAAAATAATCGCTCATGTGCGCTGACACAGGCTTAAATTGGTCCAAGTGGAATGCGATGTTTTATCGCACTCCACTTGTACCGATTTTCTCGCCGTGTGGCTTAGGCCGAACACGATTTCTCCATAATAGTTGAAGAGTTATTTTTAGTTGATTTAGGCTTTTAACATTAGACTCTGTCTTTTATCTGTTCTTTGGATTTCTAATTTACCCTTTGTAAGAAAGCAATGGTATTTTTATATGTTTAATTGTTTATAACTGTAAGCTTACGAGCAGGGCCCTCACTCCTCCTGGTATCTTAATTTTGTTATTTTGTATTGTCTCATATTGTCTGTACATGTCCCTTTCTTAATTGAAAAGCGCTGCGGAATATGTTGGCGCTATAGAAATAAAACTTATATTATTATTATAAATATTGGCAACATACAGTATATTCTGTTACATTAAAATGAAACACAATGAATTTCAGGTCAATGGTAAAGTGGTGGATGTCAGATGTATTATTAAGACTATAAAATTCACTGTTCTTCAGTTATTGAATGCATTTATTTGGTTTGCTCACTGTAAGGCCACGTGCACATGTAGAGTATTTGGTGAGTCTTTTAGCATCAGTATTGGTAGCCAAAACCAGGAGTGGAACAATCAGAGGAAAAGTATAATAGAAACACGTCACCACTTCTGTATTTATCCCCCACTCCTGGTTTTAGATTACAAATACTGATGTAAAAAAACTCACCAATTACTCAACGTGTCCACGTGGCCTAAAACCCATCCCCTTTACTGGAACCGTAATCCCACATGCTCACGTTGAGTATTTAGTACGTTTTTACCTCAGTGTTTGTAGCCAAAACCAGGAGTGGGTAATAAATACAGAAGTGGTGCCGTGTTTCTATTGTACTTTTCCTCTGATTATTCCACTCCTGGTTTTGGCTACAAATACTGAGGTAAAATACTCACGAAATACTGAATGTGTGTAGACGTAGTCGAGTCCCTATGATGTTTTATGTTATATGTTGTCTACCTGTACTGTGAAAGATGTTTTATGCTAAATGTGTTAATGGTGTTGATTGTTATAAATGTGTGTCTACATGTAAATGCTGCTAGCGGAGTGTAGGTTCTCGATGTAGTAGAGCCAGGGCCGTTCGCCAGCGGGCACCACCCAGCGGGTGGGCTGGAGCAGCGATAGATTAGATATCAGATAGGAAAGGGTTAAGACAAAGTAGAGAAGGAGTGACAGATGGCAAGTTCTTTGGCTGATAGTGCGGGCCTCATGGCATGCCAGTTCTGAATAAGGTTCGAATAATAGAAGACGTGGCCACAGTGTCAGAGCCAGTCAGGGAACCCTGAGGTAATCTCGTTAGGTCCAGAGCCTACGGCTCACCCCGGCGGGCTTAGAAAGTCGTGCGACTAGAGAAGGCATTGGGGACAAAAAGAAGACGAGAGTGTACGGAAGAAGGTTGAATGGAGACACAGACGTGGCAGCTTGAGGAAGAGTTCCAAGATTGCGGGGGACACTTCGAGAACGAGTACCCCAAAAACAGTAGAATCAGAACAGTGAGGAGTGAGGTCATGTCTGCCATAATGGAGTGAAGAATAAACTGAACGAGTTTGATTGCCAACTGGACTCTGTTGCATGGGTTACTATTTAGTCTATGACAAGGATCGGTAGCAGGGTGATGGGCACCAACCTGAAGAAACTAGTAAGTGTCGCGCACCCTACCCAATGTCACGGTTTACTTGGCAAAGAAGCGAGGAGCCCTTATGGCCCGGCATCTGTGCCTTCCCTCACGTGTGCGTGTGGCAGGTTCAGCACTGCTTCAATTATTTTTTGTTGACAGATTACATCGATGACATCATAGCTACAGTGAACATGACCGCTGCAGACAATCACTGTGTAACCATGTATTGCAAGATAAATTTCTTCACCTTATGGGATCTTGGGGCTAGGTTCTCTGCAACACGGCAGTCATGGCCATTCCACATAGCAGACATCTAATATTGCAGTTTTCTTTCTTATAGCTAATTGCATTTGTAGTTTTTTGGTGTCTGTTTTAACATTTATATTTTCTAAATTAGTTCTGCAGACCAGAGAATACGTAGATCCACTCGTCCTTAGCAAACATGTATTTGTTTATGCATAAGTGCTGTAAAATATGACAATGGTGACCTTTCAATGGCCAGGTGCTATTACCTCTCCAGCTCCAGACTGCCTGCATGTGCTCATACATTTTTATTACAACCTACTGATTATGCAGCAAACAGTGTAACACAATAGCGCTTTCAGTTTTCTTCGTGCAGGCACTGTCAGGTGTGTGTTCTCCATATTCACATGTACTGTCTGTGGTGTGTTAATAAATGAATGACCCAGATGTTGTGTGTATATATATATATATATATATATATATATATAAATGTGGAATGAAATACTTAACAAAAAAGTGTGAAACAACTGAAAATAGGTCTGAAAATATGGAGAGTGATGGGGTGCTACGCCAGATGACCTGGCCTCCACAGTCACCAGACCTGAACCCAATCGAGATGGTTTGGGGTGAGCTGGACCGCAGAGTGAAGGCAAAAGGCCCAACAAGTGCTAAGCATCTTTGGGAACTCCTTCAAGACTGTTGGAAGACCATTTCCGGTGACTACCTCTTGAAGCTGAAATGGAGATTAGAGGAGTGGAAATCTGTGCTTTGGTCTGATGAGTCCAAATTTGAGATCTTAGGATCCAACTACCGTGTCTCTGTAGAAAAGGTGAACGGATGACCTCTACATGCCTGGTTCCCACTGTGAAGCATGGAGGAGGAGGTGTGATCGTGTGGGGGTGCTTTGCTGGTGACACTGTTGGAATTTATTCAAAATTGAAGGCATACAGAACCAGCATGCCTACCACAGCATTTTGCAGCGGCATGCTATTCCATCCGGTTTGCGTTTAGTTGGATCATAATTTATTTTTCAACAGGACAATGACCCCAAACACACGTCCAGGCTGTGTAAGGGCTATTTGACTAAGAAGGAGAGTGATTGGGTGCTACGCCAGATGACCTGGTCTCCACAGTCACCAGACCTGAACCCAATCGAGATGGTTTGGGGTGAGCTGGACCGCAGAGTGAAGGCAAAAGGGCCAACAAGTGCTAGCCATGTCTGGGAACTCCTTCAAGACTGTTGAAAGACCATTTCCAGTGACTACCTCTTGAAGCTCATTAAGAGAATGCCAAGAGTGTGCAAAGCAGTAATCAAAGCAAAAGGTGGCTACTTTGAAGAATCTAGAATATAAGACATATTTTCAGTTGTTTCACACTTTAAGTATTTCATTCCACATGTTTTAATTCATAGTTTTGATGCCTTCAATGTGAATCTACAATTTTCAGAGTCCTGAAAATAAAGAAAACTCTTTGAATGAGAAGGTGTGTCCAAACTTTTGGTCGGTACTGTATATATATATATATATACACACACATACATACATACATAAATACATGAGGGGCTGCTGATAAGTCTTTGGCTTTACCCAGAAAAAACGAGATAGGATGATGAACCTTTCCATTTATTCCACATACTCTCCACTGATGTCAGCACACTTCTTACATCGTTATTCCAAGTTCTGTAAGGAAGCATTTCGGTTATGCCTCCATCCAGGCGGCCATGGTATCAGAAATGGTGTGACATTTGCTACTCCTGAGGTGTTTCTTCAGGTTTGGAAAGAGATGATAGTCGGAGAGAGCTAGATCTGGTGAATAAGGTGGATGGTCAACCAGCTGGAAGCCCAGCTCTGCCAGTTTTGCCGTGGTCGCTTGTGCAGTGCGAGCGGAGGCATTGTCTTGCAGGAACAAGATTCCTTTGGACAGCTTGCCTCGTCTTTTGGCCTTCAGAGCTGCTTTCAATTGGTCCAAAAGTTCAATGGAATACCTTGCATTGATGGTGGAACCGTTTTGAAGGTAGTTCACTAGCAGCATGCCCTCCTTATCCCAGAATACAGATGCCATCACCTTAGTGGCTGATTTTTGCACCCTGAACTTCTTTGGATTAATAGAATCACTGTGCCTCCACTCTTTTGACTGCTCCTTGTTTTCAGGGTCATACAAATAAATCCAGGTTTCATCCATAGTGACCAGGAAATTCTAATCAGTCCGGAAACACTGACAAATGGACTGGGAAGTTTTCACTCCATGCTTCTCTGATCTGTTGTCAAATATTTGGGGACCCTCTTTGTAGATACCTTCCTCATGTCCAAATGTTCATGGATAATGACACAAACACGTTTACGGGAAATCCCCATGATGTCTGCTATTGCTTTAGCTGAAATTCGTCACTTCTCCAATATGAAGTTGTGCACTGCAGTGACGCTCTCCGGAACAACAACCACTCTCGATCATGTAGGACGTTCCTCATCATTGGTGCTGAAGTGGCCCATTTTTAATTTGGCAACCCAGTTCTTAACTGTGGAATATGAAGGGCATTGATCCCCCAATGTATATATATTTATTTATTTATTAATTGATATATACACAAGTATATATAGTGGAACTTTGGATTAAGAGTAACTCCTTTCACCGCGTTCTGATCCGCTCTGGAGGTAACTTTCTGTACATATGCACTGTTTACTGTACACAGTATACCAATGCACAGTACAGTGTATAATGTATAGCATTTCTATCAATTTGCATTTGTGGATAGAGTATTGTACTTTCTTCTTAAGGCCACTTCACACATAATGTGATTGCTAACGACATCGTTGCTACGTCACAGTTTCTGTGATGAAACAATGACTTCTCCAGCGATCTCGTTATGTTTGACACGTACCAACGATCCGCCCCCTGCTGTGAGATCGATGGTCGTTGCTGAATGTCCTGGGCCATTTTTTGCTCGTTGGAGTCCTGCTGGGCAGGAGGGATCTGTTTGACACCTACCAAAGATCTCGTTAACGACCTAGATGAGAACTTAAAGTGTGACACGTAGGTTGCGTCACCTTTTCCGCACCCTCTCTACACCGAATGGTTGGCGCTGTAAGCAAATACTCAGGAACAAAGGAGGGATGAATCCGGGTGCAGATGCAGCTTCGATCCGAAAAGCAAGCAACCGGGAACAAAGTACGAATGAATCCGGGTGGAGTCGCAGGTTCTATCCTCAAAGCAAGGCTCAAAAAGGGACAAAGGATGAAGTGATACAAAGTTGCCTTCTAGGCCGGCCGCCTAATCAGAACGCAGTATTGGCCACCAATCAGAGCGGAGAGGTGTGGAAATGGTGATGCATATGCACACCTACGTGGCTTACAGCGTCAAACACTACGCCCCTATTCGAGGTCGGAATCGTTACATAGCTTCTGTGCGACAGGGTCCCAACGGCCAACGAGATCGTTATACAGGTCGCTGCATCGTTACTAAAGTCTTTGGGAAAATGACTGTGACATCTCACCAACGATCTCACCAACGATTTAACAACGATCCGGAAACCGTGACGTAGTAACGATCTCGTTAACGATCTCGTTATGTGTGACTGGACCTTATTGATAACCAGTACAGCACATTGCTTGTACTGTACCTCCCACACACAAACAATTCTATTGTAAGCTAATATGCAGTTTAATTTGTTTTACATCTTTTTACTGTACAGTATTTTGTATTAGTGTACTGTAATAATTTTATATGAATACAGTACATTAGTTTGTATTACTGTAATAAGTTTGTATAAATACAGTAAATATTTTTGGGTCGTGGAACAAATTATCTGTGTTTCAATTATTTCCTATTGGAAAATTTGCTTTGATAGAAGAGTAACTTGGTTTAAGAGCACATTCTCGGAACCAATTATCCTCGTAATCCAAGGTTCCACTATATCCTCTTCCTATTCTCTGCATCATCATGTGGTTTAGTTTATCCAACAGGGCCTCCAACTGTCGCAGGTATTTAATAGTTATAATCTTTTCATATGGGTCAAAGTGAGCCCTTATACTCCAGGATCTGGGTGCGATTGCAACCCCTGCACATATTGTAGTTACACACCTGTTCCAGCCCAGTGGATGAAGAGATCCAAGAAGTCTGGAAAGTTTGCTTTGTAACATCACATATCTAATTTTTGTTAACCATTAAAAGGTATCATAAACTACAAGAGTATCAGTTTTTCCCACTTCAGAGAAATCTAGTTACACCCCTGACACATATAGATAAATGTCATTGATTTTTTGAGATTGTACATCTTCAAGGAAACTGCAGTGTATATGTATCAGTTTAGATCTGAGTAGAATTTATTTAGTTAAAAAAATCCACCATTTAGTGCAGTTCATTCTAAAGGGTGGTATAAATAAGGTGACATGATATAATCAGTGTGCCGATACAGTGAGACTCTGCAGTAGAGCAGGGAGACATAGTGTACCTGCACTGCTGCTCTCCACTCTTGAGGCTGTGTGCGTACTTTGCGTTTTTACCTGCGTTTCCGCAGCGTTTTTAACTGCAGCGTTTTAATGCCAAAAGGCATGCGTTTTGATTTTCAAGTAAAGTCTATAGAAAATGGGGATTTCTTGTCCGCACTTTGCTGTTAAAAACGCATCGTTTAATTTGCATACCTTTGGGCAAAAACTCAGCGTTTAAAGAAGCAGCATGTCAATTGTTTTTGCCATTTGGGCAGCGTTTTGCTAACATTGAAGTCAATGAGAAATTGCAAAACTCAATCAACCTCAAAATTCTAGCATTTAACATACTTTTTTGATGCTGTAAACATGCGTTTTGGACCAATTAATTGCATGCGTTTTTGGCAAAATATTAATGGCATGATAAGTCCCTTTACACACACACATAGTCCGACAATTATTTTAAAGAAAATCCATAAATAAATGTATTTTATGCATAATTATTATCACAAATTTATCATTTTAAATTACAAAAGCCATTTTTTGATTGATATTAATCTGGATATTTGTTATCATTTTCTTCCGTTTTATTCATAGTGTTTGAATGTTTAAACTTTATTTAGCAGTGTCTTTGTATTCAAAACGCATGTGACTTTAAGCATTGAAAAAGCAGGTAAATCGCACTAAAAGCGCGGCTAAAACGCAGTAAATACGCACGCATATTTTTCGCGTTTTTGTGGTCAAAACCAACTTTGGCAAAAACCATTTCTGCCAGAGGATGCGTTTAGAACTGCAACTACCTCGACGCAAAGTGCGCACACAGCCTTAGGCCGCAGGTTGCTTTAGGTCTGCGGCCCGCAGAACGGCAAGTCCAGGGCAAAGTGATGTGATGATGTCATCATGCCGGGACTCTGACGTTCTGTGCGTAGCCCAGCTTGATGACATCACTGCGTCTGTCGGCCCGGGATCTGCAGCTGTTTGTCGCTGGACTTTCTGGAGTTAGGCTAAGTTCACATTTCCGCTAAAATCTATCAGTCACAATCCGCTGCTCTTGTAAACAGCGGAATCCGTTTAGCGGATTCCGCTGCTCCCATAGACTTGTATGAGCAGCGGATTGTGACTGATGATGCTGCGTTGCACCCTCCGCCCGACTGATCAGTCGTGGAACGACTGACCGCCGGGCGGGAGGAACGCAGCATGTAACGTTTTTTGAGCAGCGAGATCCGTCGGATTTCGCTGCGCATGCTCTCTGGCTCCCTGCACACGTCACCAGCTTTGGTTGGTTACCCGATATTTACCCTGGTTACGGTGCAAGGAGCCAGCGCTAAGCGGTGTAGGCCCGTAACCAAGGTAAATATCGGGTAACCAAGGTAAACATCGGGTGCTTTGCTGTTACCCGATATTTAGGCTGGTTACGTGTGCAGGGAGGCCGACACTTCCGCGCTCGGCCCCGCCCCCTCCCGCACTCCGCACATGTATGTACACACACACACACCTGTCCCCAGCCATGCAGACAAGCACTGACACCCTCGTCTGGCCCCGCCCCCTGCTCGGCTCCGCCCCCTCCCGCACTTTGCATGTGCACACACACACATACATACATACATACATGCACATACACACACTCACACATACACTCACCTGTCCCCAGCCATGCAGACCGCAGCACTTCTACTGACATCCTCAGCGCCTGGCCCCGCCCCCCGCTCGGCTCCGCCCCCTCCCGCACTTTGCATGTGCACACACATACATACATACATACATACATACATACATACATGCACATACACACACTCACTCACTCACAGATACACTCACCTGTCCCCAGCCATGCAGACCGCAGCACTTCCACTGACATCCTCAGCGCCTGGCCCCGCCCCCCGCTCGGCTCCGCCCCCGAACTCCGCCCCCCGCACACAACGGAATCCGACAAAGAATTCTGTTCTTTGTCATCCGTTGTACAGCGTTGAACAGCGCATCAGTCACATGCGTCAAGCAACGCATGTGACTGATACAAATCAACGGAAATGTGAACTTAGCCTTAGGTGAATATATATAATTATTGTTGTTTTTATTATTTTTCTATTTAACCACAATTCAAAAACAATGTCTGATTTCTATTAGTCACTTCCCCTGCAGATGTAGGCTGAATCATTCAGCCGTCACCTGTCTCTCTGTCTCTAACAGCCCCGGGTGGAGCAGCGCTCTGCCTGCGGCTATTAACCTGTTAAATGCCGCTGCCAATCTCTGACAACAGGAGCTGGGAAGCAATTGACATCGCAATAGGGTCTTAACCAATACCACTAGTGTGGACAGGCAAGGGGGTTCACTTACCTATTTCAGTTGGGTGATACACAACAAACTAAAAGTATATCAGCTGCTGCAGGTCCACAGGTGATGAGATAAAAAAATGGTAACGAAGGAGTGATGACTGGCTTGTATCTCTGCTGCTGTGAAATGTCCCATGAAGGTGCAGGACACACGAGGAAGAAAAAGGCTGTGATTTTATTTTCTACGCGTTTCGAGGTAATCCAATCTCTTCATCAGGAAAAAAAACAACAATACAAGACAGCAAGATAAAGACATCTTATAAAGGAGGTCACAATTAAAAAGGTGCCAAAAATGAACACACGGCAATGGCATGTCAGGGGTCACAGTCAGTTTGGTATGAAAGTGATTGACTGATTGATGCAGTATCCCCTGAAATAAAATCAGAAGTCATGGAAAAAATCTGTATAATCATGAAAGTTGAAATTGAAAAAACTAACATGGCTGTTTCCAACAGAAATTACATATATTAGTTTTATTCTGTTGGGGTTTTTTTAGAGTGAAAAAAAAAGGAAAACGAAAAAAATGTGAGTGCAGTGGGCATTGAGCTTGCAATGGTTAAGGGATGTAGGGATTTCCACCCGATTTAAGAGATGAGGCTCAAGGGAATATATTCTTTAGGGATTTCTACACAGATATTCTAGATCGCTGGACTTTGTTGAGTTCAAAGATGACATGATTAGTAAAAAAAGAAGAATGTTCTGACGTCTAGATGGCACAAGGCGTTCAATAGGGGTTACTCTACTATGCATGCTGTGTCCTATAACAATGTAAAAGAAAAATAGTGTGTGATTACTTTTTTCAGTGCTAAGTTCTTTTTCTTTCTTTCTTTTTCTTTTTTTATTCTTGGACCGGACCAAAAAAAAATAAAGAAAAAAACTATAACCTGCTGATATTAAAAGGTACCGAACCCGAACCTGTATTGTAATACTCATATATTAATATAGTCTAAATACAGTGAGCAAGATCTGAAGAATAAACAAGATGTGGTAAAAGTAAAAGGTAAAAGCAGGTGGGAGAATGAGTGAGAGAAAAAACATTGTGGAAAAACATAATGAAGGAGTGGATTTATATATTCATTGAAATGAGTGTATGCCGTGAGACTAAATCTGTTGAATTAAAGGGAATTAGTCACCAGGTTTTTGCCACCAAACCTGAAAACAGCATAATGTAGGAGCAGAGATCCTGATTCCAGCGATGTGTCACTTACTGGGCTGCTTAGTGTAGTTTTGATAAAATCACTGTATAATCAGCTGTAGATTGTCATTACAGGACTACTTGGCGTGCTGCAGGTAGTCCAGCATATTTATCAGCTCTGTATAACTGCTAGACCTACAGCAGAGAAAACAGTGATTTTATCAAAATGAGAGCAAACAGCTCAGTAAGTGACACATCGCTGGAATCAGGGTCTCTGTCCCTACATTATGCTGCTTTTAGATGAGGTAGCAAAACCCTGGTGACAGATTCCCTTTAATATCAAGGACGTGGTGTCAGCAATCGTGTGAAAAAGCCGGTGTTGTCATGACAACCCGGGGTCTGCTGAAGACCCCAGTGTCTGTTATCTCAGTACTGCTGTGAAAACCAGGCTGTCGTGCATAGGAGACTGTGATTTGTTCTATACACAGCAATGCTGATGCACTGCTATGTGTAGAACAAGTGATCAGACCATTGCAGGTTGAATTCCCCTGAAGAGAATATTAAATACAGTACAAAATAGAAAAAATGTTTTAAAAAATAAAAGTTCAAACTACCCCCGATTTTACCTATTTACCTACTGAAAAAACCTATTTCTTATCTATGCGCTCATAAAGGTCCGATCTATCAAATGACAAAATAAATTAATCCGACGGATAAACAACGTAACTATGAGAAAAAAATCAAAACACCAGAATTGCAGTTTTAGGCCTGTGCAAAAATGTAAAAAAAATGTAATAACAGCCAACCAAAGCATTGTATATACCCTAAAATAATATCAATGAAAAAATCTGATCGGGGCACAAAAAAACAAACCCTAACACAGCTCCAGATCCCAAAAATTGAAAGTGTTACGGCTCAAGAAAAGTAGTGACACAAACAGGATTTTTTTTCTTAAATTTTTTGAACCATTTAAATAAAACAAAAATTATACATGTTTGGTATGTACATAATTGTACTGACCTGGAGAATCATACTAACTGGTCAGTTTTATGGTAAAATGAACACTGTAAAAAGAAAAAACAAAAATAAAAGCAATTTCAGAATTTCACTTTATTTGCTATTTCACCACACTTGGATTTTTTTCTTGCTTATCATTACATCACATAATAAAATGGATAGGGTCATTCAAAACTACAAGTCACTTTGCAAAAAACAAAGCCCTCAGACAACTATATCGACAGAAAAATCTAAAAGTTATGGCTCTTGGAATCAGGGGAGAAAAAAACGAAAGCACGAGAATGCAAAATCGCCCAGTCCTTAAGGGGTTAAAACATGCATGCACTTTATTAATTTAGATTAAAATTCACCAAAATTTGTGTCCACTAGTACTGTAGGCACTGGCTGCCTATTCAATAGCTCTAGCTGTTACACCCTATGTGGCACAGGACGGGGATAAAAGTGAAAAATATCAAAAGAGAGCTAACAAAGAGAAAAATAGCCTCCCCTGAACCATCACCTATTTATCAACTCCTGTCAAAGGTCAACTAACTGTAAAGAAGACATTATTACTATTATTAGTATCAACAATCTGTACAAGATCATGTCAGTGTCTCTATGGCTATGTTATTGCCACATCAGTTATATTCTCAGTAGCTGCATTTAGGGTACCATCACACTTTAGCGACGCACCAGCGATCCCACCAGCGATCTGACCTGGTTAGCATCGCTGGTGCGTTGCTACATGGTCGCTGGTGAGCTGTCAATCAGGCAGATCTCACCAGCGACCAGTGACCAGTCCCCAGCCAGCAGCGATGCGTGGAAGCGATGCTGCACTTGGTAACTAAGGTAAATATCGGGTAACCGCGCTTGGTTACCCAATATTTACGTTGGTTACCAGCGCACACCGCTTAGCGCTGGCTCCATGCACTCCTAGCCACAGTACACATCGGGTTAATAAGCAAACATTTGCTTATTGCCTGATGTGTAACTTCGGCTACGTGTGCAGGAATCGGGGAGCCGGCACTGGCAGCGTGAGAGCGGCGGACGCTAGTAACAAAGGTAAATATCAGGTAACCAAGGAAAGGGCTTGCTTTGGTTACCCGATATTTACCTTGGTTACAGCTTACCGCAGGCTGCCAGACGCCGGCTCCTGCTCCCTGCACATTCAGATCGTTGTTCTCTCGCTATCAAACACAGCGATGTGCGCTTCACAGCGGGAGAGCAACGTCCAAAAATTAACCAGGGCTGTGTGTAACGAGCAGCAATCTCACAGCAGGGGCCAGATCGCTGCTCAGTGTCACACACAGCAAGATCGCTAATGAGGTCACTGCTGCGTCACAAAAAGCGTGACTCAGCAGCGATCTCAATAGTGATCTCGCTATGTGAGAAGCACCCCTTAGACTCAGCGCGTTTCACTCCATGAACCACTCACTGGGTGGGAGACATTAGGTGATGTTTACGGTGCTTAGGTTATGGCACAGACTTGAGAAATACTGAGCACCTGATGGTGGAGCTACTTATCTATGTAATATGCTTGCTTCTGTATGTACACTATACTCATGAGCGTAATGATCACGATCACAGGGATCACGACCATGATGGGCCCCGGGCATATAGGGGGCCCGCTGACCTCAGCGCCTGTTGCAGCCGGATGTGCGTCTGAGGGCACGCCTCCACCTGAAATGCATTTCAGCACACAGACCCTTAATCGGGTCGCTGCACTGCAATGTGTCGGCTGCCTATTAAGGATATGAATTTTAACTACTCCCCACTCCTATAATCCCACCCACCTCTTTGCACTGAAGCCAGTACTGACAAAAGGGCGAGATTATGGGCATAGGGAGCAGTGAAAATTCATGTTCATTGATAGCAGCACACATGAATGCCCAGCCACTAGTTTACTGCAGCTGCTGGGCGATCACGTGTGCCACTATTAAAGAATATGGATATTCACTGCTCTCCATGCCCATAATCCCGGGCGTGTGGAGCAGCGAATTTGCCGGCAACTGATGACGGTGTAAGTGGGCGTGCATGTGTGGCACCCCTGAGGCTTCAGTCGCCACAGGTTACTGCATATCCTTTAAGATGTAGTACTCATCCTGGGTAAGGAGAGGTTAATCGCTGGTGTTTCTCACATTCACACACAAAACACAGTTAGGTGTTTTCCCACCAGGGGTTGGCCTGTGGTAGGGTAGAGCGGGGGTGGCATCACGAAGCATGGGACTCTCCTGGTCACTGGGACAACCACCTGGGGGGTGGGCACCACTTGGGGAAAAGGGAAGGAGCATCTTGACACATAGCCAGTTAGCCTCAGGTACAGCTTGGGGTGAGACAGACACTGGGACCTACATCCAATCTTCTTTTACTTCACACATCTGGGAACGCCATAGGACCTGTGGCTTGGAGCATACAGCTCAGCCCGGGTTTTCCATAGCTACCGGGGATTCCAGGGTCTGGAGAGAGTGCAGGAAACACCCATAGCCCGTTCCGTATTCCACATACACCGGGATTGGAGGGACCCCAACCAGAAAGGACTCACAGTGGGAATACTGGCGGGGGCCTCGAATTGCTCAGGATCGGCTGGGGCCCATCACGGCGGTGACCGGCATCTTCCGGGTAAAGCCAGGACTGTAAGTAAAGAAAACCTTGAACCCGCAGAGACTGTGTCCGCCTGTCCTTGCCAATGCTGATGCCCCGCGCTTCGGCGCCTGCCATTACTACTCCCCTCCTCATCCTCCCCGGGGCCCGCTCCACCTGTGGGGAGCAGAAACATCTTAGCTGCTACTACCATCTGCCCCGGAGAACAGTGACAGCAGTGGCGGCTATTGCCTGGCCGTGTACCGCAGGTGGCGTCACGAAATTAAACCTCCATTACTACCCCCTTCTTTTTTGTACACCTCAGGGCCATGAAACCATGTGAAAGGGCCACCCATGACATCCTCAGACCCGACATCACCAGGCCCGGCGATGAGTAATTTAACCCTTGCCCCATGGATGCAACACATGACAGTGATATCATGCCCTGTGTTGCTTACATGCTGAGGTTAGTTGGATGACAGCATCGGAGGAGGAAACCGAGGGAGCAGAGGGAAAGTGAGTATAATCTATTTTTTTTTACTGTGTGCAGCATGATGGGCAATCATATGTACCAGGATGCTGCCAGCATGAGGACATATGCTAGGATGGGGGCCATGATAGGGACATATACCAGAATGGAGACCACCCCTCCCCCCTCCTCAGTAGCTATGCCACTGCCTGGACTGAACCGTATAGGCATCGTAACATCCTATTTCATCAGTATTCATAAGTTTACATATAACAGTAAACAATGTATTCTTCAGCTCTGTAGGAAAAATAAATTCAAGCATACAGTAAATGTCTATGATTACAATATCTCTTTAACACTAGAAGTCCCAGAGAGGGGTCATTTGACATTTCTACCATTGAAACCCTATGGAGCTCGAAATTCCTGGGACTTCTAGTGTTAAATATCAAAAACCTGCTGACAAATTCCTTTTAACATCTATTGTTGAGCAACTGTGAGAAAGCCCTTATACCTTTTAGATTGTTGACTACTTTGCACCAAGATCAGACAGTTGGGCTGACTCTCATGTAGCGTAAATACCTAGCTTTATACATATGAAAGAAATATATACTGTAAAGTTACACTGTTTAACACTAGAAGTCCCAGGAATTTCGAGCTCCATAGGGTTTCAATGGTAGAAATGTCAAATGACCCCTCTCTGGGACTTCTAGTGTTAATCTGGGAGCAGGATAATACAGGGAAGCAGACCTTAATTCCAGGGATGAGTCACTTATTAGGCTGTGTGCTGTAGTTTCAATGCAATCAGTATTTTCTCAGCAGGAGATTAACACCACTGGAGCTCAGTAGAGATGACCAAACCCAATGTTCGGTGTTCAAAGTTCATACCAAACACAGACTTTTAAAAAAACCCCACATAGTTTGGGTTCAGTGCTTGGGTGATATACGTGTGCAAACCACTGAAGTGAGCAGAGCTGTGCTCGGGTATGCTCTGTGCTCGGCCCAATATGAGCTGCTTACACTATGTGAACGGCTCGCACTGGGGGTAAGAACAACGTGATCGCATGTAGTGTGCACACAAAAAAAAAATGGAAAAACCCTGCCCACCGACCCCCCCGGAAGTGATCTGTTTTTAGTTAGGTGGATGTGGGCGGAGAGTCAAACTGCCAATCACTGACTTCAAATGAAGGTCAGATCATGTCCGGGTCTAGAACTGAACTTTATAAAAAGTTTGGCTGAATTCTCAGAACCCAAACTTCCACAAGTCCACTCATCTCTATAGCTCAGATACAGGCAGGCTAATCTGTGTAACCCCTCCCCCACCACTGATTGTCAGCCTGCTCACAATGTACACTGGAAGCTGCCAGTCTGTGTTGTAGGCAAGGTTATACCCAGTATAACACTTAGCTCTGCTACACCTCTATCAGACAAAACTGGTATTCTATGAAAACTGTACATAGCAGCCCAGTAAGTGACATATCCCTAGTATCAAGCTTTCTTGCTCCATGTTATTGTCGCGGGCGGAGGAGGGGACGCTGCGCTCTCCCACTGCTCGGGTCCGGCTGCCGCTGCTGCTGCGGCTGCTGCCGTTTGGTGGTGGCTCGAGCGATGGGCCGGATCCCGGGGACTCGAGCGGCGCTCCTCGCCCGTGAGTGAAAAGGGGATGGATTTTTGATTGTGGGGGTTTTTGATTATTGTCCGTGACGCCACCCACGGTTGTGGTGATATTAGTGACACCATCGCTGCTCTGGACGGGAATCCCAGGAGCGGTGACAGGGAGCAGCTTTGTTGTTAGTTCTCCCCTCCGTGGATAGGGGGTTGGTTGTCCTGGGGCCCGGTGATGGGGTAGGGATGGATTGCAGGCAGGTTACAGGGCCTGGTGAGGTGCAGGGTCGCGGGGGCAGCGCTGTGCCGCACGGCACGGTGGTACTCACTCAGCCAATGATGAGGACACAGTTCTCGGTAAAACACACGGCTGGATGGACGGGTCCCACAGACGGCTGCGGTGTTGTTTTCTCCCGGCAGGTTGGTGGTGACTGCCTTTCCCTGCACCTAAGTAGTTTGTACAGTTCCAATGGGTTCCCACCGGTAACCCGCTCCCCGGCTTGGATATGGGCCGGAGGAGCCCCTTTTGCCCGCAGGCACTGGCCCTGAGAAACGGTTGCCTTGGCGGTGGCGGTGTCTCTCTCACTTGGTTGGACTGTTGCCTTCTGTCGGGACTTGGCTGTTTGGAAACCCAGGAGGTTCCCTTCACTAACGAATTCGGCAAATTCACAGCGACTCCTAGCCTTGCCGGGGTCCGTAAACCCCTGCCAGATGGTGCTGGCTTCTCTTTGCGTACCGGTCCGGTACCGCCGGGCCACCGCCCGTCCACGGTCCTTACGGTAGACTCCAATCGGCCACTCCTGCAGACGGTCACCACTGTCTGCCAACCTTGCTGGACGTGCCTGGGCTCCAACCCGGACATCTGCAGTAGCTCAGCACACTTTTACTCGCTGCACTTAACTCTGCTCTGCACTCAAGCTCTGCCTGAGCTAAAATGACTACAGTTTCCTGCCTCCAGGACTGTGAACTCCTCGGTGGGCGGGACCAACCGCCTGGCCCACCCCCCTGGTGTGAACATCAGCCCCTGGAGGAAGGCAACAAGGGTTTTGTGTCTGACTTCGGTGTGCCTGCTGGGAGTGTGGGGTGTGTGGTTGTTGTTCTCTGTGGCCCCTGGCTTGTCCAGGGCGCCACATTCCCCCTTAGTTAAATGCAGACCGTCCGCGGGCTGCCCGTCCATCACCGGTTTTATTTTCACCAACTGAAAAATATAAAAAACGGTAACACACATACAATTTTAATAACTTCTTCCCACATCGGGAGGTACTCTTACTTAAACGTTACGGTTACGGCTTCCGCTCTCTCCCACCCAAGCAACCTGGCCCTGATGCTGCCCCTAAGCAACAGGCAGCACCCCTTGACCCCAGTCCAGCACAAGTTGCCTGAGCGGGTTCTGTCCTTTTCAGGGGACCCACGTCCATAGGGAACCCCTGAAACCCCCAGAAGATCGCCACCGGTTCCGGTGGTGGCTGGGCCCCAGCCTGCTCCACTGCGGGCCCTTCCTCCAAGCTGCCTCTCCGGAGGCGGTAACGGTAGAAGCCACAACAACATTTTTATTCACATGCCACAAGTTTGTGGTTGCCCTGCTAGTTCTCGGGCCTATTCATAAGGAGTTCCTTATGCAACTTGGTGAAGGGGGTCCCAACGGGGACCAGTTGCCGGCAACGACCGGTGCAAATCACGTTGACAATCAGGTAACTTTTCATCAATTATTCATTCTTTTTCATTTTCAAACTTTTCAAACGGTACTTTTAACACACAATGTTTCTGGTCCCAACGGGGGACAACTTTTAGGCGGAGGACCGCCGACTTCACTGCGCACTTTCATCATCCTCCGCCGGCCCTGGGTGGAAGAACACAGGTACCAGCCCCTCCAGCGCATAGCAGGCGCGACGGGGATGGGCCGCCCGGTAGCCATTATTTCCGCTCCAGGGAATGTAAGTGGCCTCCATGCCATCCAGGGCGATGACTCCTTCGTCCTCCTCTGAAACAGTCTCTGTGTCAGGACCGGAGTCACTATCATCCGACCCTGCGCCAGGCGGGTTGCCGCCAGCTGCCGCAGCCTCTGGGCTTGCCACTCTTCCGGCTACCGTTACGAGGGGATGTACGCCAGACGGATCAGCATCAGCGGGGTGCATGGGCGGGGAAGATGGGGGCAACATGGGGGCCAGGGGTAGACCGGGTCCCTCAGCCGCAGTGGCCGGTCCCTCAGGGACACAGGGGCGTGGGTCACTCACCAGCTCCTCCATCATTGCTTCCATTCCGTACACCCGGGCGACCGCAGCTACCTCCTCTATCGGGGCGGGATTTAGGCCTTCGCGCCTCCACTACTCGAGGAGATGCTCGAGCGGGAACTCTTCGCGCCCAAAATGGCGGCTTCTGCAAATTTTCGGCCGGATACCTCCGGCGGTTACAAGGTGCACCTCTACCAAACGGCAGAGCGGTAAGATCCTGTTCGTGACGCCAAGTTGTCGCGGGCGGAAGAGGGGACGCTGCGCTCTCCCACTGCTCGGGTCCGGCTGCCGCTGCTGCTGCGGCTGCTGCTGCTCGGTGGTGGCTCGAGCGGTGGGCCAGATCCCGGGGACTCGAGCGGCGCTCCTCGCCCGTGAGTGAAAAGGGGATGGATTTTTGATTGTGGGGGTTTTTGATTATTGTCCGTGACGCCACCCACGGTTGTGGTGATATTAGTGACACCATCGCTGCTCTGGACGGGAATCCCGGGAGCGGTGACAGGGAGCAGCTTTGTTGTTAGTTCTCCCCTGCGTGGGTAGGGGGTTGGTTGTCCCAGGGCCCGGTGATGGGGTAGGGATGGATTGCAGGCGGGTTACAGGGCCTGGTGAGGTGCAGGGTCGCGGGGGCAACGCTGTGCCGCAGGGCACGGTGGTACTTACTCAGCCAATGATGAGGACACAGTTCTCGGTAAAACACACGGCTAGATGGACGGGTCCCACAGACGGCTGCGGTGTTGTTTTCTCCCGGCAGGTTGGAGGTGACTGCCTTTCCCTGCACCTAAGTAGTTTGTACGGTTCCAATGGGTTCCCACCGGTAACCCGCTCCCCGGCTTGGATATGGGCCGGAGGAGCCCCTTTTGCCCGCAGGCGCTGGCCCTGAGAAACGGTTGCCTTGGCGGTGGCGGTGTCTCTCTCACTTGGTTGGACTGTTGCCTTCTGTCGGGACTTGGCTGTTTGGAAACCCAGGAGGTTCCCTTCACTAACGAATTCGGCAAATTCACAGCGACTCCTAGCCTTGCCGGGGTCCGTAAGCCCCTGCCAGATGGTGCTGGCTTCTCTTTGCGTACCGGTCCGGTACCGCCGGGCCACCGCCCGTCCACGGTCCTTACGGTAGACTCCAATCGGCCACTCCTGCAGACGGTCACCACCGTCTGCCAACCTTGCTGGACGTGCCTGGGCTCCAACCCGGACACCTGCAGTAGCTCAGCACACTTTTACTCGCAGCACTTAACTCTGCTCTGCACTAAAGCTCTGCCTGAGCTAAACTGACTACAGTTTCCTGCCTCCAGGACTGTGAACTCCTCGGTGGGCGGGACCAACCGCCTTGCCCACCCCCCTGGTGTGAACATCAGCCCCTGGAGGAAGGCAACAAGGGTTTTGTGTCTGACTTCGGTGTGCCTGCTGGGAGTGTGGGGTGTGTGGTTGTTGTTCTCTGTGGCCCCTGGCTTGTCCAGGGTGCCACATTATGGTGCGTAATAACCTGCTTGGATCTGAAAAATGGCATTGTAAGGACTTACTGAGGCATAAATTTCAGGGTGAGCTCTTCCTTGTTATTTTTTGTTTATCTATTTTTATATGCATTCCTATTTCAGTGTCTTGTGTCTGACAGGATTGGGGGTAGACAATTGTGCCGCCCCCGTGCCAGCAGCCGGCGCTGCTCGGGTCTGGGCCTTCTGGGGTGGTGGCTCGAGGGTCTCCGGACCCAGGGGTCTCGCGGACATGCCAAATAAATGGGGGGGACGTAGATGTACGGGCTAGGCGGTAATAAGTTTGTGACGCCACCCACGGTGTGTGGTGAAGTGGGACACCACCGCTGCTGTTGCAGGGTACCCGGGGGAGATGTTGTGCAGCTAGTTGTTAACCCCTCTGTGGGTAGGGATGGTGGGCCCGGAACCCTGTGACTCCGTGCAGGGGATGGCGACTGCAGGGGATGTTGGTAAAACACACAAGTCTCTGGTAAACCAAGGTGATGGTGGCTGGTGCCGCGGCCGGTGGCGTTCGGGTCCCCCACCCGGCTGGTGGTCTCTATCCTTTTCCTGCACTGCTTTGTGTAAGGTGGACTTTTCTAGTGTGAAACTCAGGAGTCCATTCCCTGCTGGATGTGGCCTAAGGAGCCGTGCCTGCAGACGCTGGCCCATGGGATCTATGGGTCCTGGCGGTGACTTTTTATCACTGGTCGGTGGGCTGTTGTCTTCTATGAGGGACTTTGGGTGGGACAGGACCTCTAGTCCTGACCTCAATTGGTTAATTAACTAGTTCCAGTTGGTTCTGGTCCTGGCTTCAGGGTCCGAGTACCCCCCTTTGTGCTACGGTTTCTGGGTCGGTTCCCCATGTCGGTACCGGTGGGCTACAACCCTGTCCCGGTCCACCTCGGTTCTGCCGAGCCATCTTCCCATCTCCTGCTGACAGAGACCACCATCTGCCTCCTAGCCAGTGGCACCAGGGCTCCTACCCAGGCGCCGTCCAACTTGAACTGCACCGCTGGAGCTACTCTTAGC
Source organism: Anomaloglossus baeobatrachus (assembly GCF_048569485.1). NCBI lineage: Eukaryota > Metazoa > Chordata > Amphibia > Anura > Aromobatidae > Anomaloglossus > Anomaloglossus baeobatrachus. The sequence goes on from NC_134359.1 coordinate 108,999,846, forward strand.
TCCAGCCCACACTCCTCTCCAAACACTGTCTAAATCTAGACTCGAACTGCTTGTTTTCTCGCCCCCGGCTGTCTAGACCCCTGGGTGGGCGTGTCCCAACCGCCTGGTCACGCCCACTGGTCTGTCTGTCTCTCCCTAAGGGGGGGTGACTTGGGTTTTCTGGTTGGCTGTGTGTTTCCTAGTGAGGGAAGGTGTTATGAAGGGGCCTAACTGTGACTACCTGGATTTTCCAGGGCGTCACACAATCATTGCTGTTCCCTCATTGTTCGCTGATTCAAATAGACTGCATAATTATCCTCCAAATGTAGACTAGTACACCACAAGATGCTGATGTGATGCGTAATCTGCAGACAGTCCACAAATTAACGTGCAGAAAAAGGCACCAAACAATCTGACATGAAACAATGGCTAAAGTTTCTTGATTTACTGAACAAAGGAACAATATGTCTGGCATGATTAACAATAGTTCACCCCTGCGCAAGTGGAAAGATTTACCTTGAGTTGTCACTGCCTATCCTTAAGGCCCCTTTACACACTGAGACTTTCTAGCGATCCCACCAGTGATCCCGACCTGGCCGGGATCGCTGGAAAGTCTCTGGAGAGCTGTCAAATAGGCAAACCTGGCCAACGACGCAGCAGCGATACGGACCTGCAGAACGACCTAGCTGGTCATTGGGGACGTGTCAAAGCAGCTATTTGAAAGGGAAGTCGCTAACGTAGTCATTGTAACGGTGTCAAACACAACGATGCTTGCTGCGCAGCGGGAAACAAAGGACCAAAAAATGGTCCTGAGAGATGTGTAGCGATCAGCGACCTCACAGCGGGGGCCAGGTCGCTGATGCATTTCAATCACTGCAATATCGCTGGGGAGGTCGCTATTACGTCACAAAACCGGTGACGTTACAGCGATATCGCTAGCGATGTTGCAGTGTGTAAAGGAGCCTTTAGGTTAGGCCCTCATTATCTGATAGATGGGGGTGCAACACCTGATAGGGAGCAGTTGGAAGTTCTCGAGTGGTTTCCGAACACAGCAGCTCAGTCATTTCTATAGTGGCTGCAGCTGGGTACAGTAGATCAACTACCTATTCAAGTGAATCAGAAGGGAATCTGTAGTTCTATTGCCACAGCCGCTAAAGTTTTGAAAGAGCTGCTGTGTTCTGTATCTGAGAACTTCCAACTGTCATCACTGCCAATAACAGCAGATCAGCAGATGTCCATGGGGTGTCGCACCCCCACAATCAGATATTGATGGCACATTCTAAGGATAAGCCTTCAATAAACAAGTAGTGGCCAACTTCTTTCAGCAATTAAGAAGCCATTCTCTAGTTGTAGATAAAACCTTTAAGGCTCACTTTTTTAATAACATTGCAAAATAAATACAAAGTTGACTTACAAAATTAATTACTGTTACTGTCACAACAGGGTGAAAAGACGCTTCGCATGTGGCGCAAAAGAAGGGAAGAAACCAGGGAAAAAGGAGGCCCTGAGGGAGAATGGGATAGGGGTGACCCCTAAACACTCACCTGAGACTGAACCTTGCACTCCCTATCGTCCCTAGACAGATCCTAGACTTGGCTAGTCAGCTGATCATCAAGACGCTAGTTTTACTACTACAACAAGACAATGGGAGAGTGACAAATAATGGGAATAAAACAACAAATGGAACTCCACAGCTTTCATAAGGACAATGTGTCATGGGAGGTCAACATAGAAGTATTATAACCGGCATATGGGAGAATAAGAATTGAGTTTAAATAATGAAAGGGAGTGGCAGTAAAGGCCCCATATTCGTGACGCACATCCGGCCTCGTTAGTGACGTCGTTGAGTGTGACACCTACGAGCGACCGCTAACGATCAGATATACTCACCAAATCATTGATTGTTGACACGTCGTTCATTTTCAAAATATCGTTGCTCATGCTGGACGCAGGTTGTTCGTCGTTCCTGAGGGAGCACACATCGCTACGTGTGACACCCCGGGAACGATGAACAACAGTGCTCCTGCGTCCTCCGGCAATGAGGTGGGAGTGACGTTAATGTGGCTGGTCTCCGCCCCTCCACTTCTATTGGTGGCCCGTTGAGTGACGTCGCTGTGATGCCGAACGAACCACTCCCTTAAAAAAGAGGTTGTTCGGCGGCCACAGCGTTGTAACTAGGAAGGTAAGTATGTGTGACGCATACCGGCAATATTGTTTGCCACGGGCAGCAATTTGCCCGTGACGCACAAACGACGCGGGCGGGCGCAATCGCTAGCGGCATCGCTAGCGATGTCGCTGCGTGTAACGCAACCTTAAGGTGCAGCAGCTCAGGTTGGAGCTATATGAAATCTCAGCAGGATTAAAAAGGAACTTTTAACCCCTTGAACACCAAATGAAAATAAATCTAATCGCCCCAACCTAATCCAGATGTCGCAAAGGTCTCAGCCGGACGCAACACACTTGTGACAGTTATCTAGTAAGTAGTAATAATAATAATAATAATAATAATAATAATAATAATAATAATAATAATAATAATATTTTCCTTTTTCAGGTATTAAAAGGGAAATGCCGCAACACAGATCTTCAATAATCCACGCTATTTTGTCTGAATTACAATACAGTCCTACATCTCTGAAGCTTTTAACTTCTTCATCTTTTACTCTCTGGAGAAGTTTGTTGTGTGAGGGTAATTAAGTGTCCTTTTCATATATCCCTGTTTATTCCCATCTCTATATGTGGCAATGGGTTAACACTAGGACTACTGGACTCGTGACACCTACTAAACTACTGAATGTAGTCATTTTGACTACTGACGTGTTTTCGTTTATTTTTAGAGTTTCATTTGTAATAATAATGTATAATAATTATATTTTTTTAATGTATTATTATTGTGAGATCCAACAGTAATGCTTTGGAATGTTTTTTTCTGATTTTCTTTTATATTTTTCTACAGGAAATAACAAAAGTAAACTAAGTAAAATAATAATAATAATAGACGTTTTAAAATAATTTATTATTAAAGTGCACACATATAAATAACAACTCAAGAACAACAAGCAGAGAAAATGTAAGTGAAGGAGAAGAAAAATGAAAATATGGCGCAGAATCTCAATAAAACCGACCAACCGTTATTATGAAGTACAACCAGTAACTTTCTAAACATTTGTTGATTCGCATTTCAGGCATCGTCTTCAATTACAGCGGTACATTGCCCACAATGCATCTAGCTCCTCATCAGAAAGAGTAAACTCTTCATTATTGTTCCGGCGTGCTTCTGCAATAGTACAGTTCTTTATGTGAGTCAAGATAAGTGAATCAAAAAATAATCTCCATGTACTCAAAGGACTATCACTAATTATATTTCTTCTGGCGTATCCTGTAGGGCCGGGTGCTTCTCTAAGAATGTTTTGTTTTTCCCGCCTACCAGGTAAGTTTTCTCCAATCTCAAGAGGTTTCCATTGAATACCATCAGCTGAAACTAGTATTCCTGGAGATTCGCCTTCTGTGGTGTTGGTTGCATCGCCTTCGCCGCCATCGTCTTCTGTTGTGGATACATATCTGGGACGTTTTGCAGATTTTTTCTGTCCACGACCGGGAGGATGGTCGCGAGGCAACATCAACGCATGAGCCTGATCCCCAGTTGATGAGCTTGCAACGTCTGGCAAAAAAGTTGATGAATATTTAGAATTTTTGTTTAGTAACTCAGTGTGTGGAAGAACAAATAAATACACATAACTACTTACCTTCCAGATTTGTTTCTTCTGAGTCTTAAGATTCACTCAAAATGTTTTGGGGATTGAAATCTTCATCACTGTCCGTATCAATTTGAGTATCCTGACATTCGGATTCTGATTCATCCTCTGGTATGGATTGCAAAATAGCCAGAATATCTTCAGGCTTTACCGCACGTCTTCTAGCCATATTAGTAAATTGGAGAAATTCCACTTGAGAGTTCACTGGTTCACTGCTGAAAAATAGAAATGAAATGAAAACTATAAGAAATAATACATGTTCTGCCACCTTCAAACGTAGGTGGGTTGAATCAGTTGACAGACAGCTAAAGTCTTTCCTAAAATAATCGAATAATATGACAATAAAATGTTGTATATACCTGTAACAGTTTTCAGAGCTCTTATGTCTGCATCTGTTGTCTTTGTCTCTCCAAGTGAAATGAAAGTAATTTAGTATCCAGACTTAAGCTGGGTTTACACACTGCAACATCTAAAACGACATCGCTGTAACGTCACCGGTTTTGTGACGCAATAGCGATGTTGTTTGCGATGTTGCAGTGTGTGAAACCTATCAGCGACCTGGCCCCTGCTGTGAAGTTGTAATCGTTACAAATCATTCAGGACCATTCCTAGGTCCTTTGTTTCCCGCTGTGCAGCATGAAGTTTCAGTGTGTGAAGACTTTACAGCGACTTTGTTAGCAACTTCCCTTTCAAAAGGCTGCTTATCAACGTCCCCAACAACCAGCTAGGTCGCTCTGCAGGTCCGGATCGCTGTTGCGTTGTTGGCCAGGTTTTCCTGTTTGAACGCTCACTAGAGACTTAGCAGAGACTTAGGGAGGTCGCTATTGCGTCACCAAACCGGTGACGTTACAGCGATGTCCTTTGCGATGTTGCAGTGTGTAAACCCAGCTTTACTGTCTACTGCTAGGACCAGAGAAAAACACCTCCCTTCGTTAGCATAAGATAAGATAAGAGCCTACAGTTTTACAAAAAAGCTCTATTCACATCAGCATTACACAGTAATACAACCAGGTAACACAATGAAAATGTGAAAAGTTGACATCTGAATTGAACTACATCTATATGAACATCAGGGTAAATAAGATATAGTGAAAAAATTATGCACAAAACTTTACAGCAACTTACAGCAACGTTTAGTGACAAAAGGACAGCAAAATATAGCAGGTAGTCAAAATGACTACCTTTAGTAGTTATAGGTGAATGTTGAAATAAATGCGCAATTTTTGCACCAAAATTATTTATTGCCACAAAATCTTTTTTAACATCCTATTTGAGGAAATGTCACCGAGTCTCAAGCCGGAATTCCACAAAATGTAGTCACAGAGGAGAAATACATAGTGTAAAGTAGTCAAAATGACTACCTCAGTAGTTCTAGTGTTAAAGCTTTCATGCTCCAGTTAACTAGAGCTGACAGTAGATGAATGTCTCGCTGTGTGTATATATCTCCTAAACTGCCATCTTTACTGTGTGCATGAATCACAGTTGTGCACATACGACCTCATGATTGGTGGGCTACATATTCTGTGTACAGCCAACACGTTCATTCAGGACTGGAAAGAACATCAAAGAAGGACCACATCACTCATCCCGATCAGTTTACAGCCATACAACATTACCTCAGATCTATGCATTCCTCTAAATCATCCAGCAAATGATGCTGTATGATGGAGACTTGTGAGACAAGACTGTACGGCTCGGTGACAGAGGGCTTTAATGGTGTATTAGTCTGCGGCAGTTCTTCTATCTTCCTGACACATCCTATGATGGTTACAGCAATATTATACTGGCTCTGTATGGCTGGAATAAAATTGAATCATACTGTGAGGAGTCAGCGTAGAAAAACATGTCAACTGTAAAAGAAAACAGCTAATAAAGTTTATATAAGGGGATATAAAAAATATGTTTAACTTATAACACACATATATACAGTGTTCAGCATAAATGAGTGCACCCACTTTGAATACTAAGATTTTACTCAATATCTCATTGAATACAAGAACAATTTCCAAATTTTTGACAAGACTGAGTTTCATAGAACATCGTTTTAACCCATAACTTTAATAATATAATTGTCATTACAAATTCTGCAATTTAACTCAAATTAGTTGATGAAAAAATGAATATACTTCACATCAAAAATAATTTCATCTATTATTTTGTATGACGTTCATGATTTTTAAGGACAGCAGGAAGTCTTCTAGGCATTGAATGAAAAAGTTGGTGACATATTACATCATCTATCTTCTTCCATTCTTCAAGAACGATCTCTTTAAGAGCCTGGATGTTGGAAGGTGAGGGATGCTCAATTTGTCTCTTCAGGATTCACAGCACATGTTCAAATAAAGGGAACCTGTCACCAGATTTGGCTACTATAGGCTGCAGCCACCACTGGGCTCTTATATACAGCATTCTAACATGCTGTATATAAGAGCCCAGGCCACTGTGTAGAACGTAAAAATTACTTTATAACATTTACCTAAACGGTCAGTACGGTGCAGACAGGTCGGATGGGTGTTTCCGGTTCTGGCGCCTCCTCTTTTGGCCATCTTTGTCCTACTTTTTCTGAAGCCTGGGTCCATGACCCATCCTACATCATCCACACGCGCCGGCATTTAGGTCCTACGCAGGTGCATTACAATACTTTCACCTGCACTGCTCAGGGCAGATCAAAGTGCGCCTGCGCAGGACCTCAATGCCGGCTAGTGTGGATGACGTAGTACACGTCATGCACCCAGGCTTCAGAAGAAGAAGGACAAAGATGGCTGAAAAGAAGGCACCACACCCGGAGAACGGAGACACCCATTTGACCGGTCTGCACCAAACCGACCATTTAGGTGAGTATTATAAAGTCATTTTTACGTTCTACACAGCGGCCTAAGCTCTTATATACAGCATGTTAAAATGTTGTATATAAGAGCCCAGTGGTGGTGGCCGCAGCTTATAGTCACAAAATCTGGTGACAGGTTCCCTTTAACTTAAGCTCAGGAGACATACTTTAACACTTTCACCATGTTCTTCTTCAGAAATGCAATAGATGTGTGTTTTGGATCATTGTTTCATGGTGGAAAAATGCCCGTCTACCAAGGGCACTAAGTGATGATAGCATCTTCTCTTTCAATATAGAGCAGTATGTCTGTGAATTCATAATACCATTTGTGAAGATCTGAGGTTGTGGGTTGTATTAATTGCCTAGGCAGGTTAATGATGCAATTATTTTTATTCTTCTGACCACAGTCTTACAGCAACTCTGGTTAGATGGCCAAAACGAGAATTCTGTCCGGAAGAATCAGCCCAAATTCTTACTAACTATTGTGTGAAGCTTGTGGAAGGAGATCCAAAATGTTTTAACCAAGTCATTCAGTTTAAGGGCAATGGTACCAAATACTAATGAAATGTATTCAAACGTTTGACTTTGCAGAAAGTAATAAAAATGCCTTAAAACAGTTTCTCTCTCATTATTCTGGCATTTGGCAAATATAAATAACTTTGGTTCCTAATTGATCTAAAACGGGAAAGTTTTATTCTGATTTCATGTCAGATAGTGAGAAAAACATGCAGATGTGTCTTTTTAGAAAGTGTATGTTAACTTCGGGTTTCAACTGTATATGTGATTTCAATTGACATATAATTTTGTATCTAACATCAATGTGCCATTTCAAACAGGTTTTTGATGTGTTTCGTTTTTGCATGTATAAATGAAGGTAGAATTTAGCCCAGAATGGGTAAACAAGGGTTAACTGAGGCTGATAATTTCCACCTGTTGAATTGGCTATATATACAGTCATATGAAAACGTTTGGACACCCCTATTAATGTTAACCTTTTGTCAGGTTTCCAGGTTTTCCAGTTCTCTTTTGACTGCCCTTGCCCTCGGTTAACATGGAGGTTACCGTTCTGTTGCCCTACTTCCTGTCCAGCAGCTTAAAAGGCCGCCTCCCAGCCCAGTCCAGTGCCTGAGTATACTGCCTGCTGTGTGCTCCTGCTGTGTTTGCTGCTTATTCCGGATTGCCTCGGGATTCCCCTAAAGGACTACCTACCGATTGTCTCAGGACTGTACCCGGCTCTTAAGGCTGTGCCCGGATTCCGTTTACCATCTTCGGTCAGCACTCCGCCTGGTTCTCTTTTGGTTCGTAACCATCCTGGATAAACATTTCCGTACGGACACTCATTGACTTTACCGCTTGCTCCTTATCCCGGCCGCTGCGCATTTAGGCCTTCCGGGGTAGATTGCCGGACAGTCCCTGTATAGGGGTTCGCTCCGGTGGTCTCCCTGGGGGAGTCCGGTGCGTGGTCCCGGGAATCCCCTGCGCGTCTATTCCGGAAAGTATTGTATGTGTTATTGTATTGTTGTGTTTGTTCTGTTTCTACCGTGGTGACATACTATAAAACATCTTGTACCCGGAACTCGTCTCTGATTGTCATTGCCCTACGCTATCGAAATCCTCAGAATATAGAATAAGTATTACACCTTTTTTCTTTATAACAATTTGGGTTTTTGCAACAGCTATTTCAGTTTCATATATCTAATAACTGATGGATTGAAATGAGGTTTATTGTACTAACAGAAAATGTGCAATCTGCATATAAACTAAATTTGACAGGTGCATAAGTATGGGCACCCTTATCAATTTCTTCTTTTGAACACTCCTAACTACTTTTTACTGACTAAGGGTGCCCTCACACGAGCGTATAACTCGCATGAGTATCGGATCGCATCACCCGGCGCGGCTAGCTTCTCTGCTGACAGGAGCAGCTCAGCTGCATGTATTTCTATGCGGCTGACATGCTCCTGTCCGGAGAGTGTGCGGCCGCACCGAGTGATGCGTTCCGATACTCATGCGAGTTATACGCTCGTGTGAGGGCACCCTTACTGAAGCACTAAATTGGTTTTGTAGCCTCAATGAGCTTTGAACTTCATAGGCAGGTGTATCCAATCATGAGAAAAGGTATTTAAGGTGGCCACTTGCAAGTTGTTCTCCTATTTGAATCTCCTATGAAGAGTGGCATCATGGGCTCCTCAAAACAACTCTCAAATGATCTGCAAACAAAAATTATTCAACATAGTTGTTCAGGGGAAGGATACAAAAAGTTGTCTCAGGGATTTAAACTATCAGTTTCCACTGTGAGGAACATAGTAAGGAAATGGAAGAACACAGGTACAGTTCTTGTTAAGCCCAGAAGTGTCAGGCAAAGAAAAATATCAGAAAGGCAGAGAAGAAGAATGGTGAGAACAGTCAAGGACAATCCACAGACCACCTCCAAAGACTTGCAGCATCATCTTGCTGCAGATGGTGTCACTGTGCATCGGTTAACAATAACACAAGAAGCTGTATGGGAGAGTGATGCAAAAGAAGCCGTTTCTGCAAGCACGCCACAAACAGAGTCGCCTGAGGTATGCAAAAGCACATTTGGACAAGCCAGTTACATTTTGGTCCTGTGGACTGATGAAACAAAGATTGAGTTGTTTGGTCATACAAAAAGGCTTTATGCATGGAGGCAAAAAAACACGGCATTCCAAGAAAAGCACTTTCTACCAACAGTAAAATTTGGTGGAGATTCCATCATGCTTTGGGGCTGTGTGGCCAATGCCGGCACCGGGAGTCTTATTAAAGTTGAGGGTCGCATTGAATTCAACTCAGTATCAGCAGATTCTTGACAATAATGTGCAAGAATCAGTGACGAAGTTGAAGTTACGCAGGGGATGGATATTTCAGCAAGACAATGATCCAAAACACTGCTCCAAATCTACTCAGGCATTCATGCAGAGGAACAATTACAATGTTCTGGAATGGCCATCCCAGTCCCCAGACCTGAATATCATTGAACATTGTGGGATGATTTGAAGCGGCTGTCCATGCTAGGCGACCATCAAACTTAACTGAACTGGAATTGTTTTGTAAACAGGAATGGTCAAATATACCTTCATCCAGGATCCAGGAACTCATTAAAAGCTACAGGAAGCAACTAGAGGCTGTGATTTTTGCAAAAGGAGGATCTACAAAATATTAATGTCACTTTTATGTTGAGGTGCCCATACTTATGCACCGGTCAAATTTTGTTTAAATGCAGATTGCATATTTTCTGTTAGTACAATAAACCTCATTTCAATTCAGAAATATTACTGAGTCCATCAGTTATTAGATATATGAAACTGAAATAGCTGTTGCAAAAAACCCAAATTGTTATAAAGAAAAAAGGTTAACATTAATAGGGGAGCCCAAACTTTTTCATATCACTGTATGTGGTTCGTTTTATTTCTTTGTATACCTGATGAAGAGAGAGGGTCGCTCTTGAAACATGTTGTTTTACAAAAAAATAATTTTCTTCCAATCAAGCCTGAGACAGCGCCTCTCCATTGACAAAGTTTTTTCGTCACCTTTTCATCCCTTCATCCCTGGACTGGGAAAGGCATTGTGCTGCAGTCTCCATTATGCCAGAAACAGAGCTGTGCCTGCCACTGCACAACCCTCCCAAGTGAGCCTCTCCAGCAATCACCTGTCTCTCCCCGTACCTTGCTGATCTGCACCAGGAAAGCGCCTCTGGTCTTTTCGTTCTTTGCAGTTCAATGGAGATTGTGTCTCAGGAGATATTCACCCCAGTTTTGCTTTCTATTCCTTGAGATAACGGCTGTAAAATTACCTGTCAATTTTCTTCAACCTTTCTTATCACAAGATGTTCTTGTTTAGGTGTCAACTTTCATGGTTGGCCTGGACTTCTCTCCAGTCCCATATTTGTAAAAAAAAAATAAAAAAATAAAACATTTATCACTTTTTTCTACAGTAATTGATTGATAAGTAAAGCTTTGCTGATCTCAAGTGTTTTTACATTTCTCTTCTATGTAGTGCTATTGCTGACAACGTGAAATGGGAAGAGGTTTTATTAGTTAAGCAACACATTTTTATAGTCAAGAGAAACCTTAAAAAAAGAGGGTTGTTTGTACAAGTTCAATATATAGAAAATAACTCAAAACCGTACATAAATTCTTATTGCTGCTTTTAACAGAAAAAAGTGCATAGACAATCACAATTACAGTAAGTGGAATAAAATTCATATACAAAAGTAGTAACAATAATAAACCAGAAAAAAGATTTGGAGAAGGAAAAATATCCCACACTGCCTGGAATTGTGCTCCCACCTCTCCTACTAGCAGGTAAGGTCTTCAGATATCACCTTTAACGACCGCATGCAGTAATATTACGTCCTAGTGGTCATAGTGTTACTGCCCGCGGTCTGCTGTCGGCAGCTTGCCGCGATCGGCGCACATCTCAGCTGATTTTCACAGCTGAGATGTGTGCCTGCTAGGCACGAGTAGAATCGTTATCTGCTCATGCCGTTTAACCCCATAAATGGCGCTGTCAATATGTGACAGCGCCATTATAACGGCATCGGCGGTAAACATTTACTTACCGTCCGATACCGGAAGTCACGTGACGTGATCACGTGACTTCTGGTGGTTGTCATGGTAGCACAGGGTCATGTGATAACTCCTGTAGCTCATATGAATTACTTTCAGTTTCACTCGGTCCGGAGCTGAGTGAGGCAGAAAATTAGCATATCTGCTGTTTACCGCTGTATAGCTGTGAACAGCAGATATGGCAGAGCGATCGGATTGTTGATCTATATAGCCCCCTAGGGGGACTAGTAAAATAAAAATAAAAGTGAAAAAAAAGTTTTAAAAAATTAAAAAAAAAACAAAACATAAAAGTTCAAATCACCCTCCTTTCGGCCCATTGAAAATTAAAGGGTTAAAAAAATAAAAAAAATAAAAAATATACACATATTTGGTATTGCCGTGTTCAGAAATGCCCGATCTATCAAAAGATAAAATCAATTAATCTGATCAGTGAACGTCGTAGCGGCAAAAAAAATCCAAATGCCAAAATTACGTTTTTTGGTGGCCACAAATTTTGCGCAAAATGCAATATCAGACGATCAAAATGTATCATCTGCGCAAAAAACATACCGTTAAAAACATCAGTTCGAGATGCAAAAATTGAGTCATCACTAAGCCATAAATCCCGAAAAATGAGAATGCTACGGGTCACGGAATATGGCGTAAAACGTGCGCCACTTTTTCGGACAAACTTTCGATTTTTTTTAACCCTTTATATAAAAGTAAACCTATACATGTTTGGTGTCTACAAACTCACACTGGGCATCACACCCACATTATCAGTTTTACCATATAGTGAACACAGTGAATAAAATATCTCAAAAACAATAGTGCTATTGCACTTTTTTTTGCAATTTTCCCCATTTGGAATTGTTTGCCATTTTCCAGTACACTATATGGTAAAACGTATGGTTTCATTTAAAAGTACAGCTCGTTCCACAAAAAATTAGCCCTCACATGACCAGATTGAGTGAAAAAAAAAAATTCCGTCTCTCGGAAGAAGAATGGCGAAAAAAACCCCGGAAAGCGAAAATCGGCCGATCGAGAAGGGGTTAAATCACCTATTCCCTAATTTACCAGTGCACTTTATGCCTTTCCTATAGCAAGTTATTGATGGGAATATGTGTGTGTATTTTTTCATGCAGTGGCTCTGTACTGACCTGCCTGCTGGTGAGGGCTTTTTTGTGTTTTTTGGCTATTAGGACCAGCTCTTCAGGTTTTGTTAGACCAACTCTATATATGCTGGATCTGTGCCATTTATTTAGGGAGTTTCTTTTTCCTAGCAGCTGGGGATATTTTTCCTTCTCCAAATCTTTTTTTCTGGTTCATTATTTTTGCTACTTTTGTATATGAATTGTATTCCAATTACAGCAATTATGATTGTCTATGCACTTTTTTCTATTAAAAGCAGCAATCAGAATTTATTTACGGTTTTGAGTGATTTTTCTATATATTGAATTTGTACAAACAACCCTCTTTTTTTCGAAGATTTCTCATGCTATATGGGTTTATTGCATCTCTCACTTTATTATGAGGTCTTGTTTTCTTGGTATTTTTTCAACATTTTAATAGTCACCTGTTTGCTGTACACCTGAGTAATGAATAATTAGACTTTCCTGTGGTAGAATTCTTATTTATTAGGATTATATAGTCTAAACGTTCGCTTTGGCATGTACTCATTTTTGTAACATCATCTTGAATTAATTTGTTAGGAAAATTACTTTTTGGGTGTGAAAAATAACAAATCTTATTTGCTATCAATAATCCACATTTGTGGGAGTAATTTATAATATGGTATCCCATGGAAAATATTTATTTTGAAAATAAATTAAAGGTTTTCTGTGAAATCTGTTAGGGAGTACTAATTAAACTCATCTTGAGTCAATTTAGAAAGACACTAATCATCCCATATTATCGACTTTTTGGGGTAGAACGCAAACGCATGTGCACTACAATACACTGATCTTCACTAAGAGGGGCAGAGAGAAGTGTGCGTGCGCAGGAGCGCAGTGGAGGACTCTATGTGGATGATGAAGGCGCATCATCCACATGGAGCAGGGACAGAAGACGATGATGGAAGGAAGATGGGAGGCACTGGACCCAGACCAGTGATGACACCCATCAGACCCGATTGCCCCGCCGGTAAGTATAATAAAAGGTCTTTTTTATGTCATACAGTGCAGCTTGGGCTCTTATATACATTATATATCACTAGAAGGTGGCCCAATTCTAACGCATCGGGTATTCTAGAATTTATTGTGTAGTTAATGAATTATTTGTGTTCTATATATATATATATATATATATATATATATATATATATATATATATATATATATATAGATGTTGTTGTGTGTAGTTGCCAAGTGTTTGTGTAGGGCACTGTAAATGTTCTGGGTGTTGTCTGGGTGTGGGGGTGTGTGAGAGCGGTGTTGTTTGTGTGTTGCGTGTGTTGCATTGCTTGTGGAGCGCTGTGTATCTGCAGCGTTGTGTGTGTGTGTGGAGGATAATAGGAGGAGTAGTCCTGGGGGGAGAGCAGGATAATAGGAGGGGTAGTCCTGGGGAGAGAGGAGGATAAAAGGAGGAGTAGTCCTAGGGGGAGAGGAGTATAATAGGAGGAGTAGTCCTGGGGAGAGAGGAGTATAATAGGAGGAGTAGTCCTGGGGGGAGAGGAGTATAATAGGAGGAGTAGTCCTGGGGGGAGAGGAGTATAATAGGAGGAGTAGTCCTGGAGGTGAGGAGTATAATAGGAGGAGTAGTCCTGGGGAGAGAGGAGGATAATAGGAGGAGTAGTCCTGGGGGGAGAGCAGGATAATAGGAGGGGTAGTCCTGGGGAGAGAGGAGGATAAAAGGAGGAGTAGTCCTAGGGGGAGAGGAGTATAATAGGAGGAGTAGTCCTGGGGAGAGAGGAGTATAATAGGAGGAGTAGTCCTGGGGGGAGAGGAGTATAATAGGAGGAGTAGTCCTGGGGGGAGAGGAGTATAATAAAAGGAGTAGTCCTGGGGAGAGAGTAGGATAATAGGAGAAGTAATCCTGGGGGGAGAGGAGGATAATAGGAGGAGTAGTCCTGGGGGGAAAGGAGTATGATAGGAGGAGGAGTCCTGGAGGTGAGGAGTATAATAGGAGGAGTAGTCCTGGGGAGAGAGGAGGATAATAGGAGGAGTACTCCTGGGGAGAGAGGAGGATAAAAGGAGGAGTAGTCCTAGGGGGAGAGGAGTATAATAGGAGGAGTAGTCCTGGGGAGAGAGGAGTATAATAGGAGGAGTAGTCCTGGGGGGAGAGCAGGATAATAGGAGGGGTAGTCCTGGGGAGAGAGGAGGATAAAAGGAGGAGTAGTCCTAGGGGGAGAGGAGTATAATAGGAGGAGTAGTCCTGGGGAGAGAGGAGTATAATAGGAGGAGTAGTCCTGGGGGGAGAGCAGGATAATAGGAGGGGTAGTCCTGGGGAGAGAGGAGGATAAAAGGAGGAGTAGTCCTAGGGGGAGAGGAGTATAATAGGAGGAGTAGTCCTGGGGAGAGAGGAGTATAATAGGAGGAGTAGTCCTGGGGGGAGAGGAGTATAATAGGAGGAGTAGTCCTGGGGGGAGAGGAGTATAATAGGAGGAGTAGTCCTGGGGGGAGAGGAGTATAATAAAAGGAGTAGTCCTGGGGAGAGAGTAGGATAATAGGAGAAGTAATCCTGGGGGGAGAGGAGGATAATAGGAGGAGTAGTCCTGGGGGGAAAGGAGTATGATAGGAGGAGGAGTCCTGGAGGTGAGGAGTATAATAGGAGGAGTAGTCCTGGGGAGAGAGGAGGATAATAGGAGGAGTAGTCCTGGTGGTGAGGAGTATAATAGGAGGAGTAGTCCTGGGGGAGAGGAGGATAATAGGAGGAGTAGTCCTGGGGAGAGAGGAGTATAATAGGAGGAGTAGTCCTGGGGGGAGAGGAGGAAAATAGGAGGAGTAGTCCTGGAGGTGAGGAGTATAATAGGAGGAGTAGTCCTGGGGGAGAGGAGTATAATAGGAGGAGTAGTCCTGGGGGAGAGGAGGAAAATAGGAGGAGTAGTCCTGGAGGTGAGGAGTATAATAGGAGGAGTAGTCCTGGGGGAGAGGAGTATAATAGGAGGAGTAGTCCTGGGGGAAGAGGAGTATAATAGGAGGAGTAGTCCTGGGGGGAGAGCAGGATAATAGGAGGGGTAGTCCTGGGGAGAGAGGAGGATAAAAGGAGGAGTAGTCCTAGGGGGAGAGGAGTATAATAGGAGGAGTAGTCCTGGGGAGAGAGGAGTATAATAGGAGGAGTAGTCCTGGGGGAAGAGGAGTATAATAGGAGGAGTAGTCATGGGGGAGAGGAGTATAATAGGAGGAGTAGTCCTGGGGGAAGAGGAGTATAATAGGAGGAGTAGTCATGGGGGAGAGGAGTATATTAGGAGGAGTAGTCCTGGAGGTGAGGAGTATAATAGGAGGAGTAGTCCTGGGGGAAGAGGAGTATAATAGGAGGAGTAGTCATGGGGGAGAGGAGTATAATAGGAGGAGTAGTCCTGGGGGGAGAGGAGTATAATAGGAGGAGTAGTCCTGGGGGGAGAGGAGTATAATAGGAGGAGTAGTCCTGGGGGGAGAGGAGTATAATAAAAGGAGTAGTCCTGGGGAGAGAGTAGGATAATAGGAGAAGTAATTGACTCGCCCACCCCAGGGCTATGGGACACCCGGTGCCGGGCCGGACTAGTCCGGTGGTAGTCAGTGGTGGCTGGGCCCGGCTCCGTGGCCCTGGTGGGTGTCAGTTGAATATGTGGCTTGCTTGTTAATGGTTGTGTTCGTGACGCCACCTGTGGCATGCGGCTATTAAGCCGCCGCTGCTGTGTGAGGCCTCCGGGATGATGATATAGCAGCTATGGTAGAACTGCTCCCCACAGGTGGAGCAATGCCCGGGGCACAGTTGGTGCTTGTGAAAGTCTATGGTGCTGTGTGACTAACACGGTGCAGGGCCGACAGGCGAGGAAAGAACCAGGCACAAACAACAGTCTCTTTACCTTTTCCTCTTTTACTCTGGGAACAGTCCAGTCCTGGGAGACCGTTACAGGTGGTGATGGGGATCCGGTCGGCCTGGAAGTACTTGGGGTGATCTTTCTGGCCAGCTGAGTATGAGGCCTACTCCTGTACCTTTCTTGGTGATGATAGGACCCTGCTTCTCTGAATCCAGCAATGGCCCTCTTCGCTGCTGGGACCAATGGCACGTCCCTTCCCTCTGTAGGTGGCTGCGCAGGCCCACTCTCTGGTGCTTCTCCGCTGGGGTCCACACCGGGCCCTGATGCTGCAGCTGTACCTTGGATGTGTCTGGGCCAGGGGCTTGCAGCTCCCCTGCCCTTCGGATTCGGCTACCAGGGACGGATTTTATACCCTGGCAACCACAGACTCCGATGTCCGAGTCTCTCTGCTGCCTCTCAGCTACTCCTGCTTCTCTGGGCCAAACTGCTCCAGCTCTAGGCCTCAGATTCACAGGACAGCTCACTCTGCGTCTGTTCACTTCTGCTGCTCCCTACAGACTAACTAACTCCTCCCCCAGGTCAGGCTTAAGGAAGCTCCCTGAAACTTCAGGTTCAGAGCTCCCCCTACTGGCCTGAGAGAGAAACTGCGGTGGATGTTAACTTACTGGCCAGTAGATTTCCCCATTACCTCCAGGCTCAGCATTAACCCTCAGGAGGGCAATGCCGTTGTGGCGACCAGGTCCTAGGGCGCCACACTCCCCCTTAGTTAAATTCAGTACTCCCGGACTGTAGAAACAAAACATAACATGTCATACATTTCATCCCAATATGGGAGGCACATTCTCTTTAACGTTACAATCTTAAACATTTCTATAAGAGTCCAGTGTGGCTCCCTGCCGGGTGTCCATTACACTGCTCCATGGGGGACCCGCCGCGATCAAACCCCCAACGTAGGCTCTGGGCGTGCGTCAGAGCATTGATGACCCCACTCTATGCACGCCGGACGGGTTTTTCTTCAGGGGTGTTTGAGCACACTGGTGCTAACTATGAACAATTTAGGTGTTGGCCACCCATAGTCCAGTGGCCCAATTGTCCATTTTCGCAATCAAAGAAAAAGAAAACATTTTGTACACAACATGACAGACATTTTGCATAACTATTTACACTCTAATAAGTACTCTTTACTTTATACAGTAGACTCCCTATACCTTAGAGGGGGTTGTCCCCGAGTGCTGCGCTGGGACCTACGTAGCTCTGGTGTTTGCCCCTGACTACGTGGTGCGTCTTCTATCTCAGCACTACAGGTGGGCCTAACCCCAATAGGTAAGCGTGATGGTTGCCTTTGTGGTCTAGGAGTCGCCAAGGGTATGACAGGTTCACCACTGACAGGGGGTTGATCCTCCTGTTCCACTGCTGGCGTGTCATCTCGTGCTGGAGCGGACGATTCTTTAGGTGGATCCGGAAGCTTTTCTGTTTCTGGCTCGACCAACTGCGGAAACGCCAAAACTGGTACCACTATGGCATTGTTGATTCGGGTCCAAGTTTTGGGGAACTTCCCAAGGATGGTTTGAATCATCTCCCCTTCTTTCTCTTGACTTTGGGGACTTCCTTGTACTCCTTCCATTTCTCTTTGGATTCGGCACCGTTCAGGGCACGCTTTCAGGCGGTCTCGGGAAATTGCTTGACAGGTCTTGCCTTCATCTTTGCTTATGAGGCATACCTTACTATTGTCAAAGTTGGAGGGGATAATGGTGTAGGGCTCGTTTTCCCACTGATCATCCAACTTATGCGTCTTCCGCTTCTTCTTGAGGACTTGTTCTCCAGGTGCTAAGGGAGTTGCTGGGGCTGTTTGATTGTAATGCTGTTCTTGTCTCGTTCTTGCTTGAGACAGGCTCCTTTCCACGCACTCCTGGACCTTACGGTACCGCTGCTGCCGTTCTGCATCCCAATCCTCTATTTCTTGAACCGCCTCAGGCGACACAGTCCCCATCTCAAAGTCTACAGGCAACTTGCCTGGTCTGGCTCGCATCAGGTAAGCGGGGCTGCAGTTGGTCGAATTCACTGGGATGTGGTTGTACAAGTCTACCAGATCTGGCAACTTTTCTGGCCATTGGTTCCTCTCTTCCAGCGGTAGGGTCTTCAGCATATCAATAACCACATGGTTCATTTTCTCGCACAGTCCATTGGTCTGGGGGTGGTACGGTGTGGTTCGAATTTTCTTACAACCGTACATGTTACAGAACTCTTGGAACACTTCAGCCTCGAATGCAGGACCCTGATCCGTCAGTACCCTTTCCGGATAGCCGTGCGGTCGACAAAAGGATGCCTGGAACGCTCTAGCTGCCGTCCTGGCTGTCTGGTCCTTCACAGGCACTACTACCAGGAAACGAGAGTAATGGTCCACAATGGTGAGGGCGTACACATAGCCTGACCGGCTTGGTGTTAACTTCACGTGGTCCAGGGCCACCAACTCCAGGGGCTGCTTCGTGACAATTGGCTGTAGGGGAGACCTTTGGCTGGCATCATCCTTCCGCCTCAAGTTACACGGGCCACAGTCTCGGCACCATTTCTCGATCATCTTTCTCATGTGCACCCAGTGGAACCGATCACGGAGTAAGGCCTCCAACTTCTTCCACCCGAAGTGCCCTGCGTTATCATGATACGCTGCTAGGACCATTGGAGCATCCCTCTGCGGAACCACTATCTGCCAGACAAGTTCATTTGTTCGATAGTTGACATATCTCTTGCAGAGCTTGCCCTGGTAGGTGAACAGTCGTCCCCTCTCCTTCCACAGCTGCTGGGCTTCCTCTGGAGCGTCTGGGCCAAGATGGGTCTCAGCTTGCGCTAGCTTCTCTTTGACCAATCGCACGGCCGGGTCACCATTCTGTGTTTCTTCCCAATTATGGTGGAGTAATGGATTGACCGAGACCTCGTGCTGGTTTAAGCGCTTCACTCCCACAGCATGCTCACACTGTGAAACACCCTGGTGATGGAAAGCCGGTAACTCTATCTCTTCGAGTTCATCCAGGTCTTCTCCAGACTCGGGTAAGTGAGGCATTCTGGACAGCGCATCAGCATTGTTATTCTTCTTGCCAGCCCGATACTTGATGGTAAAGTCAAAGTTAGACAGCCGGGCCATCCATCGCTGTTCCATCGCACCTAACTTGGCTGTTGCCAGGTGTGTCAACGGATTGTTGTCCGTGAAGATGGTAAACTTGGCCGATGCCAGATAGTGCTTGAAGCGTTCAGTCACTGCCCACACAATAGCGAGGAACTCCAGCTTGAAGGAACTGTAGTTTTCTGGATTCCTTTCCGTGGGCCGAAGCTTCCTACTGGCGTACGCTATTACCCTCTCTCTGCCTCCCTGTACCTGGGACAGAACTGCTCCCAGTCCCACGTTGCTGGCGTCTGTGTACAGTATAAACGGTTGGCTGTAGTCAGGGTAGGCCAGAATTTCTTCTCCCGTGAGAGCCCCTTTCAGCCGGACAAAGGATGTTTCCAGTTGGCTGCTCCATTCAAATGGAGGGCTCTGCTTCTTAGCCTGCTTCGGCTGGCCCACCAGGAGATCTTGAAGGGGCGCTGCTATCTTGGTGAACCCATCAATGAACCTTCGGTAGTAGCCCACCAGTCCAAGGAACTGCCGCACCTCCTTCACCGTGGTGGGTCTTGGCCAGTCCTTGATTACCGTGACTTTCTCCGGATCAGGTGCCACGCCTTCTGCGCTGACCACATGACCCAGGTACTGTACCTTTGGCTTCAAGAGGTGACATTTGGACGGCTTGATCTTCAGGCCATATTTCGACAAGGACTCAAACACTTCTGCTAAGTGCTTCAGGTGGTCCTCATAAGTCTTGGAGTAGACTATTACGTCATCCAGGTACAGCAGCACGGTTTCGAAGTTGTGGTGGCCCAAGCAGCACTCCATCAACCTTTGGAATGTCCCTGGGGCGTTGCAGAGCCCGAATGGCATACAATTGAACTCACAGAGACCCATTGGTGTCGTGAATGCAGTCTTCTCCTTGTCCGCCTCTGCCACGGGAACCTGCCAATACCCACTGGTGAGATCCAAGGTGGAGAAATAGTTAGCTGACTTTAAGGCTGTTAGTGACTCCTCTATTCTGGGTAGTGGATAGGCATCTTTATGTGTAATGCGGTTAATTTGCCTGTAATCTACACACATTCTCATTGTACCATCTTTTTTCTTTACGAGCACTAGTGGAGCTGCCCAGGGGCTACAACTATCTCTGATAACCCCAGTCTCCTTCATTTCCCGTAACATTTCCTTGGCACACTGATACTGTGCGGGGGGTACAGGGCGGTATCTTTCTTTAATGGGATGATGATCACCCGTGGGGATTTGATGTTGAACCCCTTTCACCTGCCCAAAATCTAGGGGGTGTTTGCTGAAGACCCGCTCGTACTCCTGTACCACCCGGTAAACCCCATGCTTTTGGTGTGAGGGGGTGGAGTCGGTGCCCACATGTAATTTTTGGCACCAGTCTTCCGGCTGCCCCTTGGAGCCATTGTCTTCCGCCTGGTCGGACGGGATCAAGGGTTCCACTGCTTTAATGGTATTGTTGCTGACAGTGTACAATTTTGCCACAGTGGCATACCGGGGCAATTTGGCCTCCTCCTCCCCACAATTCAGGACACGGACGGGCACTCTCCCCTTGCGGACGTCCGCTACCCCTCTGGCTATCAGGACTCCAGGCCTACTGTCTGAATACATTGGTTCTACCAAGGCATGGTAATCCTGACCCTTGAGGCCTATTGCTGCCCGACACCATATCAACATTTCACTTCTTGGGGGTATTACAATGGGGAGGGGGTCACTTACCCTCACACTGCCAATTTCTCCTCCGGCCAGCTCTACCTGCTGCCTCCTCATCAGGGCTCTGATCTCCCTCTGTAGGACACGCTGCTGCCCGGAGCTGGCAGTTTCAGACGCCTGTTGTAACAAAATTATCACTTCGGCAATACAATTTTCTATCACATTTGTACCAAGAGTTAGCAGTGGGTCAGATTCTTTGCGATCAATATCTACAATTATCATCCCCTGACATGGCAATTCCACCCGCCCCACTTTAATGGTTACTTCTTTGTACCCAATCTGAGGTAAGGGCTGACCATTACTGGCCACAATTGTTAAATCATCATCTGGGCCATGGTCAATGTCTGAATCGGCCCAATATCTTTTGTACAGTTTGTGGGGGATGGTTGTTACCTGGGACCCCGTATCCAGGAGGGCATTCAAAGGGATCCCATCCAGCACAATAGGAAGGACCGGTCGTCCTCCCACATACTTGCTGCGGCTGGGGGTTGAGCCGGGCTTCCTTACACCTGGGGGTCGGCTCCTGGCCCCAGGCTCGGCCCATTTAAAGGACAGCGTCGTGCAATGTGGCCCGCCTGGTTGCAGTTGCGGCAGATCGGTTGTCCTGTTGAATCGTACCGGTCTGTGTCTCTGCCTCGGGTCGGCGGAATCCTTCTCTGTCGCATCCATGGGACGTCCTCTGGGCTGGAGGCCAACTCGATTTTCGCAGGCGAGGGGGTCATTTGTAGAGACTGCACGGTCTTGGCAAGGGCAGCCACAGTCTTGGTCAGCTCCTGGACCTGTTGTCTGAGCTCCGCAGTGGGATCCTTATCCAGGGACTGCGCCTCAGCCCCTGCAGTGGCTCGTGTTGCAGGCACCACCCCGGGGTACGTGATAGCAGGAGGCCGGAGGGGTACTGGGTCATTCGGCGTAGATTCTCTCAGTACCCTGATGGCCTGGTCCTTAAACTTGGCAAAGTCCAGAGCAGGGTTCTGCAGGACCAGGATACGCAGCTGGGTCCTGTGGGCATCTGACAGGAGCCCCTCTATGAACTGCTCAGTTAGGAGTTTGTCTTCTTCACGTACACCCTCTGGGTCCACCTGTTTAACTGCTTTCAGGGCCTCTTGCAGGTTTAGGGCATAGTCCCTTATGCTGTCTGTGGCCCGCTGCTTGCACCCAAAGAATCTCATCTTTATCTCTGCTGCGGTGCGGGTGTCAAACGTACTCTTTAGCTTGGCCAGTATCTGGGCTGCTGTCCCTTTATCTGTATCAGGCCATGACTTCGCTTCACGCTGGGCTGCGCCGGCTAGCTGTCCCATTAATATGCCCACCTTCTGGCTCTCAGTCAGCGGATACACCCGGAATAAGCTGTGCAGGCTTTCTCTGAAGTCACTCAAGGTATGGGACTCCCCGGAGTATTGCGGCAGCCATTCTGCTCCCGGTATGTATGGCATGGTGATCGGCATTACCGGCGCTACAGTGGGGGCCGGGGCGACGGCGACTGGGATTGCTTCTGCTGGTGCTGCGGCGTCTCGGGCTATGGCAGCCACCTGCCCTCCCTCTGAGTCGGACATCTTCCTCCCCCTTAGTGAACCTTACCAGGCTCCGTTCACTTTTCAAATTTTCTTCCGGGTCGCGCGGGGTTAACAGCGCTCTGCTCTGATGGCGCGCTCCCTTCGCGCTCTTTGTCAGGCACGCCCCCCTTCTTCCTGCGCTCGGCGAGGCTAATGGCGGCGGTGGTCTGCAGCCAGTACACAGTCTTTTAAGCACAATTCCGGCAGGCGCACAGTACCCGGTGGGACCGGGCACGAAATCCTGTTCGTGACGCCAAAATTGACTCGCCCACCCCAGGGCTATGGGACACCCGGTGCCGGGCCGGACTAGTCCGGTGGTAGTCAGTGGTGGCTGGGCCCGGCTCCGTGGCCCTGGTGGGTGTCAGTTGAATATGTGGCTTGCTTGTTAATGGTTGTGTTCGTGACGCCACCTGTGGCATACGGCTATTAAGCCGCCGCTGCTGTGTGAGGCCTCCGGGATGATGATATAGCAGCTATGGTAGTACTGCTCCCCACAGGTGGAGCAATGCCCGGGGCACAGTTGGTGCTTGTGAAAGTCTATGGTGCTGTGTGACTAACACGGTGCAGGGCCGACAGGCGAGGAAAGAACCAGGCACAAACAACAGTCTCTTTACCTTTTCCTCTTTTACTCTGGGAACAGTCCAGTCCTGGGAGACCGTTACAGGTGGTGATGGGGATCCGGTCGGCCTGGAAGTACTTGGGGTGATCTTTCTGGCCAGCTGAGTATGAGGCCTACTCCTGTACCTTTCTTGGTGATGATAGGACCCTGCTTCTCTGAATCCAGCAATGGCCCTCTTCGCTGCTGGGACCAATGGCACGTCCCTTCCCTCTGTAGGTGGCTGCGCAGGCCCACTCTCTGGTGCTTCTCCGCTGGGGTCCACACCGGGCCCTGATGCTGCAGCTGTACCTTGGATGTGTCTGGGCCAGGGGCTTGCAGCTCCCCTGCCCTTCGGATTCGGCTACCAGGGACGGATTTTATACCCTGGCAACCACAGACTCCGATGTCCGAGTCTCTCTGCTGCCTCTCAGCTACTCCTGCTTCTCTGGGCCAAACTGCTCCAGCTCTAGGCCTCAGATTCACAGGACAGCTCACTCTGCGTCTGTTCACTTCTGCTGCTCCCTACAGACTAACTAACTCCTCCCCCAGGTCAGGCTTAAGGAAGCTCCCTGAAACTTCAGGTTCAGAGCTCCCCCTACTGGCCTGAGAGAGAAACTGCGGTGGATGTTAACTTACTGGCCAGTAGATTTCCCCATTACCTCCAGGCTCAGCATTAACCCTCAGGAGGGCAATGCCGTTGTGGCGACCAGGTCCTAGGGCGCCACATAATCCTGGGGGGAGAGGAGGATAATAGGAGGAGTAGTCCTGGGGGGAAAGGAGTATGATAGGAGGAGGAGTCCTGGAGGTGAGGAGTATAATAGGAGGAGTAGTCCTGGGGAGAGAGGAGGATAATAGGAGGAGTAGTCCTGGGGGGAGAGGCGTATAATAGGAGGAGTAGTCCTGGAGGTGAGGAGTATAATAGGAGGAGTAGTCCTGGGGGAGAGGAGGATAATAGGAGGAGTAGTCCTGAGGAGAGAGGAGTATAATAGGAGGAGTAGTCCTGGGGGGAGAGGAGGAAAATAGGAGGAGTAGTCCTGGAGGTGAGGAGTATAATAGGAGGAGTAGTCCTGGGGGAGAGGAGTATAATAGGAGGAGTAGTCCTGGGGGAGAGGAGGAAAATAGGAGGAGTAGTCCTAGAGGTGAGGAGTATAATAGGAGGAGTAGTCCTGGGGGAAGAGGAGTATAATAGGAGGAGTAGTCCTGGGGGGAGAGCAGGATAATAGGAGGGGTAGTCCTGGGGAGAGAGGAGGATAAAAGGAGGAGTAGTCCTAGGGGGAGAGGAGTATAATAGGAGGAGTAGTCCTGGGGAGAGAGGAGTATAATAGGAGGAGTAGACCTGGGGGGAGAGGAGTATAATAGGAGGAGTAGTCCTGGGGGGAGAGGAGTATAATAGGAGGAGTAGTCCTGGGGGGAGAGGAGTATAATAAAAGGAGTAGTCCTGGGGAGAGAGTAGGATAATAGGAGAAGTAACCCTGGGGGGAGAGGAGGATAATAGGAGGAGTAGTCCTGGGGGGAAAGGCGTATGATAGGAGGAGGAGTCCTGGAGGTGAGGAGTATAATAGGAGGAGTAGTCCTGGGGAGAGAGGAGGATAATAGGAGGAGTAGTCCTGGGGGGAGAGGCGTATAATAGGAGGAGTAGTCCTGGAGGTGAGGAGTATAATAGGAGGAGTAGTCCTGGGGGAGAGGAGGATAATAGGAGGAGTAGTCCTGAGGAGAGAGGAGTATAATAGGAGGAGTAGTCCTGGGGGGAGAGGAGGAAAATAGGAGGAGTAGTCCTGGAGGTGAGGAGTATAATAGGAGGAGTAGTCCTGGGGGAGAGGAGTATAATAGGAGGAGTAGTCCTGGGGGAGAGGAGGAAAATAGGAGGAGTAGTCCTGGAGGTGAGGAGTATAATAGGAGGAGTAGTCCTGGGGGAAGAGGAGTATAATAGGAGGAGTAGTCCTGGGGGGAGAGCAGGATAATAGGAGGGGTAGTCCTGGGGAGAGAGGAGGATAAAAGGAGGAGTAGTCCTAGGGGGAGAGGAGTATAATAGGAGGAGTAGTCCTGGGGAGAGAGGAGTATAATAGGAGGAGTAGACCTGGGGGGAGAGGAGTATAATAGGAGGAGTAGTCCTGGGGGGAGAGGAGTATAATAAAAGGAGTAGTCCTGGGGAGAGAGTAGGATAATAGGAGAAGTAATCCTGGGGGGAGAGGAGGATAATAGGAGGAGTAGTCCTGGGGGGAAAGGAGTATGATAGGAGTAGTAGTCCTGGAGGTGAGGAGTATAATAGGAGGAGTAGTCCTGGGGAGAGAGGAGGATAATAGGAGGAGTAGTCCTGGGGGGAGAGGCGTATAATAGGAGGAGTAGTCCTGGAGGTGAGGAGTATAATAGGAGGAGTAGTCCTGGGGGGAGAGCAGGATAATAGGAGGGGTAGTCCTGGGGAGAGAGGAGGATAAAAGGAGGAGTAGTCCTAGGGGGAGAGGAGTATAATAGGAGGAGTAGTCCTGGGGAGAGAGGAGTATAATAGGAGGAGTAGTCCTGGGGGGAGAGGAGTATAATAGGAGGAGTAGTCCTGGGGGGAGAGGAGTATAATAGGAGGAGTAGTCCTGGGGGGAGAGGAGTATAATAAAAGGAGTAGTCCTGGGGAGAGAGTAGGATAATAGGAGAAGTAATCCTGGGGGGAGAGGAGGATAATAGGAGGAGTAGTCCTGGGGGGAAAGGAGTATGATAGGAGGAGGAGTCCTGGAGGTGAGGAGTATAATAGGAGGAGTAGTCCTGGGGAGAGAGGAGGATAGTAGGAGGAGTAGTCCTGGGGGGAGAGGCGTATAATAGGAGGAGTAGTCCTGGAGGTGAGGAGTATAATAGGAGGAATAGTCCTGGGGGAGAGGAGGATAATAGGAGGAGTAGTCCTGAGGAGAGAGGAGTATAATAGGAGGAGTAGTCCTGGGGGAGAGGAGGAAAATAGGAGGAGTAGTCCTGGAGGTGAGGAGTATAATAGGAGGAGTAGTCCTGGGGGAGAGGAGTATAATAGGAGGAGTAGTCCTGGGGGAGAGGAGGAAAATAGGAGGAGTAGTCCTGGAGGTGAGGAGTATAATAGGAGGAGTAGTCCTGGGGGAGAGGAGTATAATAGGAGGAGTAGTCCTGGGGGAAGAGGAGTATAATAGGAGGAGTAGTCCTGGGGGGAGAGCAGGATAATAGGAGGGGTAGTCCTGGGGAGAGAGGAGGATAAAAGGAGGAGTAGTCCTAGGGGGAGAGGAGGATAATAGGAGGAGTAGTCCTGGGGAGAGAGGAGTATAATAGGAGGAGTAGACCTGGGGGGAGAGGAGTATAATAGGAGGAGTAGTCCTGGGGGGAGAGGAGTATAATAGGAGGAGTAGTCCTGGGGGGAGAGGAGTATAATAAAAGGAGTAGTCCTGGGGAGAGAGTAGGATAATAGGAGAAGTAATCCTGGGGGGAGAGGAGGATAATAGGAGGAGTAGTCCTGGGGGGAAAGGAGTATGATAGGAGTAGTAGTCCTGGAGGTGAGGAGTATAATAGGAGGAGTAGTCCTGGGGAGAGAGGAGGATAATAGGAGGAGTAGTCCTGGGGGGAGAGGCGTATAATAGGAGGAGTAGTCCTGGAGGTGAGGAGTATAATAGGAGGAGTAGTCCTGGGGGAGAGGAGGATAATAGGAGGAGTAGTCCTGGGGAGAGAGGAGTATAATAGGAGGAGTAGTCCTGGGGGGAGAGGAGGAAAATAGGAGGAGTAGTCCTGGAGGTGAGGAGTATAATAGGAGGAGTAGTCCTGGGGGAGAGGAGTATAATAGGAGGAGTAGTCCTGGGGGGAGAGTAGTATAATAGAAGGAATAGTCCTGGGGGAGAGGAGAATAATAGGAGGAATAGTCCTAGGGGGAGAGGAGAATAATAGGAGGAATAGTCCTGGGGAGAGAGGAGAATAATAGGAGGAGTAGTCCTGGAGGGAGAGGAGGATAATAGGAGGAGTAGTCCTGGGGGGAGGAGTCTAATAGTAGGAGTAGTCCTGGGGGAGAGTAGTATAATAGGAGGAGTAGTCCTGGGGTGAGAGGAGTATAATAGGAGGAGTAGTCCTGGGGGAGAGGAGTATAATAGAAGGAGTAGTCCTGGGGGGAGGAGTCTAATAGTAGGAGTAGTCCTGGGGGAGAGGAGTATAATAGAAGGAGTAGTCCTGGGGGAGAGGAGTATAATAGGAGGAGTAGTCCTGGGGGGAGGCATCTAATAGGTGGAGTAGTCCTGGGGGGAGGTGTATAGGTGCCCAATGTGTGTGGGGGGCATGGCCGAGCAGGCAAAGTGTGTGTGGGGCGTGGCTGAGCAGGCAGAGTGTGTGGGGGGCGTGGCTGAGTGAGCAAAGTGTGTGGGGGCGTGGCAGAGCGGGCAACTATGCAAAGTGGTTTACATACTTACCCGATGTGTATCATAGTTACCAGCGTACGCCGACTTCGGGACACGTGTGCCAGAAGCCGGGGTAAGCTAGTAAGCATGATACACATCAGGTAAGTATTCAAAGCGACAGTGCTAGTTCACTTTTTGTTTGTTGGTCTCCTGCTGTGCAGCACGCATCGGCGTGTTTGACAGCGGGAGACCAACGATCTTAATGGGCAGGGAGCCGGCATACGCTAGTAACCATGGTACACAATCGGGTAATTAAGCAAAGTGGCTTCCATGGTTACCCAATGTGTACCATGGTTACCAGTGTACGCCGGCAACCCCAGCAACGCGAGGGTATGTCTCGGCTGGGTTGCCGGTGTGGGCTTCTGGGGGTGCAGCACTCATCTGGGAGTCGGGTCTCTGTGTGGGTTCGGGGAATGCGTGCAGAGGGCGGGGCCAGGCCGAGCGTCCAATGCGGGGGGCGGGGCCAGGCCGAGCGGTAAATCCGTGCGGGGGGGTGGGGCCAGGCCGAGCCCAGCGGCCAATGCGACGGTTGTCACTGTAATGACATCATTTTGGTGACAGACAGACAGAATAAGGCAATTATATATATAGATTCTAGAATGCAATATATAAGAGATTACCGTTGGTGGCCGCAGTTTATAGGGTATAAATCTGACAGTTTCCCTTTAACTTATATGGGTTAACTAGAAGCTATGTATTAATCTATTTTTTTTACATTGAAGAGTTAAACCCATACCAACCATCATGCTCTTACACCAATATTTGCACTCCAGGATCCATTCCTGGCCTCTGTCTAAAGCTCAACATTTCTGACGTTGACTGAACGCTGACATTGTTAACAGCTACTGTCGCTGGCTTGTGGCGCCCCTGACCTGGTCAGGCACCACAGAGTATTGCACCCATGCGGGGACAATGCTTCCAGGTAATTTCCAAAGGCCAGGATGAGGTGCACACACAAACAGATAGTGACCAGGTCTCCCACACCACAAGAAGGGACCCTTGGGTAGCCAGTAAGGGGTTAACTTTCAATTCCCAGCTGGGGGTGTGTTCAGGGGCTGGTTGCTAGGAAGCAGGGCAGAGAGGAAGTGAGAGGAGTCGGGAGCTGGAGGTAAAAGTGTGTGGAAGGGAGCAGAGGAGCTCTCGTGTCAGACAGGTCCTGAGGAGTGCAGTAGCTGAAAGCGGGGGAGAAAGGAGTACCGTGGGTCGGCCTGAAAATCATCCAGAGAGAAGGGTGGCTGAGTACGGAGATCCCGGTATCCGAGCACACAAGGGGAACTAGGTCCCCAGTACAGGCAGCAGATCATCCAGAGCTGCTTAACCTACAGGTGGGGGGGGTACTTCATGCCCTCACCACGACTACACAGAGCTTGAGCCAAGCAGCAATCACCAGGCCCATAAGGGGACAGGGCCAGAAGCCATCCCACCAAGGCCACGCTGCCGGCAGACGAGCCAGAGAGAGGGGAGCAGGGTGGTAACAGCTTCCCTGGAGGGGTCCTACCACGCTTCAAGCAAAGGATCCTCCTAAAACAGAAAGAGTGCAAGGAAGGCGAGTGGACAGCTACCCTCAGAACGGCCTCCTGGAATTCCTGGTTCAACCTGGTTATCACAGTGTCGCCCGGGCATCTCACCGTGACCTCCAAACAGTGAGTAAACACGTTGAAAGACTTCTTGGACTGTGTTTGAGTCATTCTGCGACCTGTGGTCCCACACACATACACCGGGGCCTGGGGCTTGCCTCACTCTCAGGGGGCTAATATACTGACTGCACCCACCATCAGCCCCAGGCATCCCTTAATCTGCAGTGGCGGTCCCCGCTGACCGCAATACTGAGAGTGGCGTCACGACAATCCTAAAAGAAGGTTCCCTACCTGTGACCAGACTGTTCCATCCACGTGGAGTCCCTGAAGGTACTGCACCGACACATACTAGCGGGGCTTCACAACTTCTGGCGTCACGAACAGGATAAGGACTAGACCTGTTCAGACAGGTGACCGTGTGCCTCAGAGGTCCGACCGCAAAAATTGAACCGCCGCCATATTGCCATCTTCAAAAGCGCGCGCTGCAGCCCGCGCGAGGGAGAAGAGCACCGCCCACGAAGAGGTGTGGCCGCCCCAGAACCCCCACAATTCAGAGAGCGTTCTGATCCAGGAAGTGGAAAGGGGGCGCGGGGATTTTTGAAGAAAAATGGACGCTGCAGGAGGTAATGCCCCTGGTCAGGGCGACGCAGCCCAAGCGATGCCAGCCCCCGTCGCGCTGGACGCAGCAGCGCCTGGTGCCGGTGCCGCGGTCGCAGCCGCGCCGGCTGAAATCTCCCCCATAATGCCAGTTTCCTTGCTGTATGTCCCAGGAGCGCAATGGCTGCCCCAATACGCCGGTAAAATAGACACGCTGACCGGGTTTAAGAAGAAGATCAGCACCCTGCTAGACATGCACGCGATGACTGGTAAGCAGAGGGCCGCTGTGGTGCTGGGACAATTGACTGAGGCAGCAGAATTGGAAGCTGAGTCCTGGACCAATGATGACCGGAGCTCTGTTGAGACCATCTTTGCCAAACTAGCAGCTGCTTTTGAACACCGCACCGAGGGAGAGCTGAGGACGGACTTCTATAACTGCCGGCAGAAGCCCCAAGATAGCATAAGAGCCTATGCCCTCAGGCTGCAGGCTGCACTGCGGGCTCTCAAGCTGGTGGACCCTGTCAGTGATCAGGAAGGAAACCGGATGATGAAGGAACAATTCTTGCGGGGCCTGCGTTCTCCTGAGGATGGGAAGCAGATGAAGCTGTGGTCCCTGGAACACCCTGACGTGGACTTTGCCATTCTGAAAGACAGGGCAGTGAAAGCACTCCAACCTCCTGTGGACACAGACCCCGTCGCACCAGCATGGCCTGCCAGTTCCACGGCTGCAGGAGCGGAATCCTCCTCGCAGGCCCTGGTAACTGCAAAAGGACTCAACACGCCAGCAGAGACCATAAATACACTATCCTCCCAGGTGCAACAGCTCACTAAGGACGTCGCACAAATCCTGAAAGCAATACAGTTGCCCTCAGAGACCAAAGTCCCTCATCGGATCCTGCTAGCTGACAACCCAGAGGACGTCCCTTGGATGCGGAGGAGAAGAGGTCCCCCAACCCGAGGCAGGAGCAGTGATCGCTATGACTCATATGGACAACCCATCTGTCGTCGTTGCCAGGAGGCAGGACACTATGCAAGGGCCTGTCCTTTAAACGAGCCAAACCTGGGGCCGGGGGCCAGTCCTCAGGATTAAGAAGATCAGGCCCAAGTCGCTGCTGTGATCAGTACGTGGGTGGACGTCCTGTCCTGTCCATCGTCCTGGACGGGATCCCTACCCCGGCGTTATTGGACACCGGCTCTCAGGTCACCACGATCCCGTATGTCCTTTATCGGAGGTTTTGGTCGGACGACGATCTCCGACCACCGGACCCCTCCCTCACCATCTATGCTGCCAACGGACAACCTATAGACCAGATCGGGGTCAAAGAGGTAACCATAAAGGTGGGAAGGCAGGAAATGAAGGGACAAGGACTGATTGTTGTGGACACTGATATTAGAGAAAGGAACCCGCAAATGATTTTAGGCACTAATGTCATAGAAAATTGCCTAGGGGAAGTGTTGTTGTTGCTTCACCAGATTGTTGAAGGTGCTGAGGGCAGGTCGCAAAGAGCCTTGCAAAAGGAGATCCGAATCATTCTGAGGAAGCAACAGGTAAAACAGGCTGGCGGTGAGATTGGTAGTGTACGGGTGATGGATGCTAACCCCATTGTGATACCCCCACGGAGTGAAATGATGATGTGGTGTAGAGCAGTGGTAGGTCTCAGAGGACAAGATTACCAGGCTGTACTAGAGCCCACTCATTCAGACCACTGGCCCACGATTCTGACAGCCAGGGGGGTAGTTGATGTACACAAGGGACGAGTGCCTGTACGAGTGTTGAACTGTGGGGAGGAGGAAGCCAGACTACCAAGGTACGCTACCATAGCCAAACTGTTTACATGCTCAGATGACGCCATAACACCTGTAGGTCCCCTGACACAAGCTGACTCAAAAGAGGGCGAGACCTCCCAAAAGCAGTTAGAGGATTGGTGCCAGAAACTACACGTGGGGACTGACTCTACACCCGACTACCAGAAACATGGGGTTTACAGGGTCGTGCAGGAATACGAGCAGGTCTTTAGTAAGAACCCACTAGACTTTGGTAGGATCAAAGGGGTGCAACATCACATACCCACAGGCAGTCATCCTCCCATTAAGGAAAGACATAGGCCTATTCCACCAGCCCATTACCAGCGCACAAAGGACATGCTGAAGGACATGAAGGAGGCAGGCGTCATAAGGGACAGTTGTAGCCCCTGGGCGGCTCCCCTGGTCCTGGTAAGAAAGAAGGATGGCACGATGAGGATGTGTGTGGATTACAGACGGATAAATCAGATAACACACAAGGATGCCTACCCTTTGCCAAGGATAGAGGAATCCCTCGCTGCCTTGAAAGCCTCTAACTACTTTTCTACCCTAGATCTTACTAGTGGCTACTGGCAAGTATCTGTAGCAGAAGAAGATCGGGAGAAGACGGCCTTCACCACCCCAATGGGCCTCTGTGAGTTCAACAGCATGCCATTTGGACTCTGCAATGCCCCCGGGACCTTCCAGAGGCTTATGGAATGCTGCCTAGGGCACCTCAACTTTGAAACCGTCCTGCTCTACCTGGATGATGTCATCGTGTACTCCAAGACCTACGAGGACCACCTGAAACACCTGGCTGAAGTCTTTGAAGCACTATCCCGATATGGAATGAAGCTGAAACCATCCAAGTGCCATTTACTGAAGCCAAAGGTCCAGTACCTAGGTCACGTGGTCAGTGCAGAAGGAGTAGCACCGGACCCAGAGAAGGTCACAGTCATCCAGGAATGGTCCACACCTACTACCGTCCGGGAGGTACGTCAGTTCCTTGGCTTGGTAGGCTACTACAGAAGGTTCATCAAGGGTTACACGAAAATGGCAGCGCCTTTGCAAGAGCTCCTGGTAGGCCACCCAAAGAAGAGAGGAAAGATCTCCGGCCCGCCATTTCACTGGGGAGAAGCAGAAGAACACTCCTTCAGACAAATGAAAGGGGCCTTGACGGGTGAAGAGATCCTAGCCTACCCTGACTACGGTCTGCCATTCGTACTGTACACAGATGCCAGTAATGTGGGACTGGGAGCAGTGCTTTCACAGGTGCAGGGAGGCAAAGAGCGTGTGATTGCTTACGCCAGCAGGAAGCTCAGGCCTACTGAAAGAAACCCGGAGAATTATAGCTCATTCAAGCTAGAGTTCCTGGCCATGGTATGGGCTATCACAGAGCGGTTCAAGCACTACCTGGCAGCCACCAAATTCACTGTCTTCACGGACAACAACCCCCTGACCCACTTGGATACTGCTAAATTGGGTGCCATGGAGCAGCGTTGGGTAGCCCGACTGGCGAATTATGACTTTACTGTCAAGTATCGAGCTGGCCGCAAGAACGGCAACGCAGATGCTCTGTCCAGGATGCCTCACCTAGCAGACGAGGGTGAAGATGTAGATGATCTTGAAGAGATTGAGCTGCCAGCGTTCCATCGCCATGGAGCAAAACAGTGTCGGCAGTCGCGTGCCAACCGCCAAGAGGTGACCCTGAACCCACTACCTCACTACAACTGGAAGGAGACCCAGGAAAATGATCCAGCGGTAGGCTTGGTAAAGAAACTGATCAGCCAGCCTGGCGCCAGCCTTGACAAAGGAGCCCCACCTGAGGCACAGTACCTATGGAAGGAGAGGGGTCGATTATTCATCTATCAAGACAAACTTTACAGGAGCATCATTGACCCGAGGACGCATGAGAAGGTGTGGCAAGTGATTGTACCACAGAAGGATACGAGGATGGTGCTAGAAGCCTATCACAATGGTGCAGGCCACTTTGGTTGGAAGAAACTGGAGGCCCTACTTAAAGTAAGATTCTACTGGGTGGGCATGAGATCTGCCCTAGAGAAGTGGTGTCGAAACTGCGGGCCCTGCAATCTTAGAAGAAAAGACCAGCACAGCCAGAGAGCACCACTCCAGCCAATCCAAACTAAACGGCCCCTGGAGATCGTGGCCCTGGACCATGTAAAGTTGGCACCCAGCAGACAAGGCTACAACTACGCTCTCACTATGGTTGACCACTACTCCAGATTCCTGGTGGTAGTACCAGTCAAGGACTTGACAGGTCAAACTGCAGCCAAAGCTTTCCAGACACACTTCTGTCGACCACATGGCTATCCAGATCAAGTGCTCACTGACCAAGGACCAGCCTTTGAAGCTGAAGTGTTTAAGGAGTTTTGTAACCTGTACGGCTGCCAGAAGATCCGTACTACGCCTTACCATCCTCAGACCAATGGCATGTGTGAGAAAATGAACCACATCATTCTCGACCTTCTGAAGACTCTCCCATTAGAAGAACGAAGTCAGTGGCCGGAAAAACTGCCCGATCTAGTGGACATGTATAACAACATCCCTGTGAGTTCCACGAACTGCACACCGGCATACCTGATGAGGGCCAGACCAGGGAGATTGCCAGTAGATCTGGAAATGGGAGTTGAGACCCCTGAAGACCATCTACAAGGTGCTGATTGGGATTCCAACCGCCAAGCCCAATACAAGAAAGTACAAGAGTGTGTGGAGCGAAGCCTGACTCAGCAGCGTGAGAAACAAGAAAAGGCCTACAATCGAAAAGCACCTGCTGTTCCTTTGATGCCAGGAGATATAGTTCTCAAAAGGAAGAGAAGACGTCATAAACTTGACAATCACTGGGAAGAAGAACCCTATACTGTGTTACCATCGACGCTTAGCAATGAAAAGACATGCCGTATCAGCAAGGATGGAGGAAAAACAACAGCTGTCGTTTCTAGAGATCGCTTAAAGAAATGTCCTGAACAACTAAGAATCCCTGAAGAAATTCCCAACCCTTTGCCAGTTCAAGAACCAAAAGAAAAGATGATCCATACTGTACTTGGAGATTTTCCAGCAAGTTGGCCTCAATACAATGGAGCAGTAGTTATTCCGGTTATTACATTCCCTCAATCTGGAGAAGTAAGAGACCCAGAAGAACCTGTTCAGAACCTGGAAGAGCCAAATGTAGCTGAAGCAGAAGACCATGCACTGGTATCAATACCTAGTACACCCATTATTCACATTGAGACACATACATCGGGTGGGAGGACACAACCTCAGACAGATGACAGTATAGTACTGCGTAGATCAACCCGCAGCAACTTTGGTCAGCTCCCATTACGCTATAGAGAAAGTACAGTTTAGTTCAAAGTGACGGTATGAAATGTAATGTTTAACCTGTTTACAGTTAAGTAACGTTTAAGTGAAATGTGCCCACAAGGACTATTGTGAGACCTCTTTAAAATGTTTTCTTTGCACTAGTTTACGTGCACTTTAAAAATGGACCATCGGTTATGAACTGGATTTAACCACAAACTTTTGCATTGTAAAAAGTTACCTCCTTGGTATCAACCACAGAGTCTGCCTGTTGAGGGGCATGGCTCTGCACCAACAAGGGGGCACGCCTGTTTATGGGGCCTGCCCTCCAACACTCGGAAGCGGGTACGCCTGTTTATGGGGCCTACCTTACACCACTCTCCTCAGGAGAGGAAGATTGGAGGAAGGGTCTGGGGAATGTGATGGCCCAGACCTGGTCACCAAAAGGACCGGCGACCTACCTCCTGGAGGTTTTTGGGTGGGGTTTGGACATGTGGGTGGTTGGTGGTGGAATGGTACCTGGTATGTTTAAATGTAAATAATTGCCCCTGCGTGGGAAAAGTTTGTATTTACCTTTTTCTCTTGTCTTTGCAGCCCGAGGACGTGCTGATGATAACTAAGGGGGAATGTGGCGCCCCTGACCTGGTCAGGCACCACAGAGTATTGCACCCATGCGGGGACAATGCTTCCAGGTAATTTCCAAAGGCCAGGATGAGGTGCACACACAAACAGATAGTGACCAGGTCTCCCACACCACAAGAAGGGACCCTTGGGTAGCCAGTAAGGGGTTAACTTTCAATTCCCAGCTGGGGGTGTGTTCAGGGGCTGGTTGCTAGGAAGCAGGGCAGAGAGGAAGTGAGAGGAGTCGGGAGCTGGAGGTAAAAGTGTGTGGAAGGGAGCAGAGGAGCTCTCGTGTCAGACAGGTCCTGAGGAGTGCAGTAGCTGAAAGCGGGGGAGAAAGGAGTACCGTGGGTCGGCCTGAAAATCATCCAGAGAGAAGGGTGGCTGAGTACGGAGATCCCGGTATCCGAGCACACAAGGGGAACTAGGTCCCCAGTACAGGCAGCAGATCATCCAGAGCTGCTTAACCTACAGGTGGGGGGGGTACTTCATGCCCTCACCACGACTACACAGAGCTTGAGCCAAGCAGCAATCACCAGGCCCATAAGGGGACAGGGCCAGAAGCCATCCCACCAAGGCCACGCTGCCGGCAGACGACCCAGAGAGAGGGGAGCAGGGTGGTAACAGCTTCCCTGGAGGGGTCCTACCACGCTTCAAGCAAAGGATCCTCCTAAAACAGAAAGAGTGCAAGGAAGGCGAGTGGACAGCTACCCTCAGAACGGCCTCCTGGAATTCCTGGTTCAACCTGGTTATCACAGTGTCGCCCGGGCATCTCACCGTGACCTCCAAACAGTGAGTAAACACGTTGAAAGACTTCTTGGACTGTGTTTGAGTCATTCTGCGACCTGTGGTCCCACACACATACACCGGGGCCTGGGGCTTGCCTCACTCTCAGGGGGCTAATATACTGACTGCACCCACCATCAGCCCCAGGCATCCCTTAATCTGCAGTGGCGGTCCCCGCTGACCGCAATACTGAGAGTGGCGTCACGACAATCCTAAAAGAAGGTTCCCTACCTGTGACCAGACTGTTCCATCCACGTGGAGTCCCTGAAGGTACTGCACCGACACATACTAGCGGGGCTTCACAGCTTGTATGTGTGCCAGTAATGATATTCTAATGGTTCTCGCATTCACTGGTTTGCTTTTTAAAGTCTGTGTGAATCCTGCTTTATGTGTTGTGATTACTAGCCTGTCAGTATAAGACCGTTTCATGCCTTTAATAGAAAGCTGTCAGCCTCTGACAATTCTTGAGTAGCTTTCAGGGCTATTAGGTGAAAACCGTTCCATAGTAATATCTACAGAAAGAATGTAAAAATGCTACAGTGTCATTAAAGTGCACATTTCACAATCATTACATTGGGGTTTCGGCTGAATGCCTTATTACTTAATTGGCGTTTGAAAAACAGTGGATGCCCCAGGAAACTAGCGGAGTCAAGAAACAAAACCATACTGACTAGAGAGAAGGGGAATAATATAATGGAGTAAATCAGCTCAATATTGGAGGAGCTCCAACCTCGTGTAACTCAATGAACTGAACGAGGATTACTGAATAAATTCATTGTGTTTTGCTAGCCCATAATTATAATTTAGGAGACCCTTTTCTTAACTTATGAAACAAAATAGTTTGATGTATAAATGGAGATATCATATCTAAACTTTGCTTAGTATAAAAACCAAAGTGTGTAACATAATATATAAATCTTGTTAATACTGCTCGTGCCGTATGCCTCTGCTTTCTACTTGTTCTCAGGAAAAAAAAGGCTGGGGTGTTGTCACACAGAGGTTTTTACAAACATTGCCAACTATTATGGCAGTATCGGGATCTGTTCAGACTACAGATTTTGACACTCTGCCTGATAACTTCCCTGATGTCTGTGATCAGCGCGGGTAGACTCGGGCGTTCACAAACAGATTGATAATTCATAGGCAGGCTAGCAAGTTATTCTATACTGACCTGCTTGTTAGTCTCCTTTGATCACATGTTGTGGGGGGATCCAATCACATCTGCTTTCCTCCATTATATGCTGGCTAGTTCCTTCCTTCTATGCCAACTATAGTTTATCTAAGCTGGTTTGGTGAGGTATTGTGATCCAGACTAATTGGTGGTTGTAGTACTTATTGCTGTTGTCTTTTTGTTGCTACTATCCTGTTCTTCCTTTTCTCCTGAGTCTCTCATTGTTTGTTACTGTGAATATTAAGTGTGTCAGAGTTTTCGGTTTTCAGGAGCACAGCCAGGCATGAGACTCAGGCATCGCCACCATTAAGGGTAACCTTGAGGTTGGAGATAGCCTAGGGGCATGAGGGACAGCATAGGAGCCCCTGTCCCTCTCTATCCCACAGTCACATCATGACAGGAGCCCAAAATTCGGGCACACGGGCTACATGACAATATAGAGTGGGGGGAATTAATGGGTTAAAGATTATAAGGGGTCAGCAGACATGGACATGCAGGGTTCTGGATTGGAGAGGGGATAAAGGGGGCAGGGTTATAGGGGATGATAAAAGGTGAGTGAGGGGGTTACTACCTCCTTTGGCGTCTCAGAAACCCACAGCTCACCCACCTTTATTTTGTTAAAAAATGTGTTTGTAGCTGAGTATGTGTATTTATGTATATGTATAAATGTATGTATAGGTAGGCTGTGTGTATATATATGTATATATATATATATATATATATATATATATATATATATATATCTCCTATGTAGCAGCAGGGGTTATGTGCAGCAGGGTTAAGGTCTGGTTCAGTTCAAGATCTATTATCTGTTTACAGCCATTTTATATTTACATTGTTTGTATTGTTCTGTAGTTGTCATTGTTATGGGTGCCCATTTTGTGTGAAATATTTAATAAAAGGTATTCTGGCCATTTTATCCAGTTCATGGCAGTCATGTGTTTATTTTGCATACACCCAAGGGAATATGAGATATACTGGGTAACAGGGATTAAACAACCAGAATCCCCCTTTAAATTGTCAGGCCATGGAGCAATGTTTAGTATGGTATAAGTGGAGTATACTACTGCTTGGTGGTAGATGTGCTCTTTGGAGGAAACAATATGCTACAATGTGGGTAATATATAGCTTTTTGTAGGCAAGGTTTAGCCCCATGAGGAAGTATGACACTGTTTGAGTTTATCTGGGGACTGTATATGAATTTTTAAAGAAAAAGACCATGCATATATGATGTAAACACCAAACAATAATGATATGAATAAACCTTTATTGAAAAAACACCAATTAAAGTATAAAATTAAGCTATTAAAAAAAAGTATAACACACCATGACAATTACTGGTGTGGCTAAAGTGCATGTGGCAACCTGAAAAAAATGACACAAGTAAAATAATATATGTACAAGCCGAATGGTGATGCCTAGTCACATAGTGAATGTATAATAAAATGATGTACCAGTGCAATGATTTACATATACATGCATTGATATTAGCATAAGATTGCAACACCAAACTGCCAAAACTTGTGACTTCTGTAAAAAAATAATGTAGGCAAAAAATGTAGTACCACTGCTGTATGGAGTGAACAGCATAAATAGTGGCTCCACCTGGAGATCAAAACTGTGGGAAAAGGACGCTGCTAGAATAGAAGCAGAACTGAAATGAACAGGCGGAGAGGAGAGCAAACAAGAAAGCAAGATAGCTTACAAAATTAAGGTGCAACCAGGGTGTCAGGTGGGTGAGACCCCACGCATATCACTGTAAATGTGGCGCACCTGAGGCTTCAGTCACCACAGGGTATTGCATCTGCCTTAAGGTGCAGTCCTTATCCCGGGTAAGAGGAGGTTAACAACTGGTGTTCATAGCTTACACAACATCCTGTGCTCATAGCTTACACAATATAGCCAGCCAGCAGATACACAACACAGGTGGTCACCATAGCAATGGGGGTTTTCCCGGGCAGAGTGAGTCATCAGGAAAGTGGGGGCTGACTGGGGAAGTTACAGAACACACAGCAAATAACTCCAGAACAGTCTGAGATGCAGGAGAAGCCAGGTTGCTAAGGGGTGTGGTTCACAGCTCTCCTCAGAGAGACCGCCCAGGATGAGCGATTCTGAGCTATCCCGGGGAAGGAGAAAAGGAGAGTGCCAGGCCATCATGGCCTCGTAGGACCACGGCGGCAGAGGAGCGTGCTTCAGAGCTTCCTCCGTTAGGACCGGGCAGACTGGAAAGGACCGGGCAGACTGGGAGAAACAGGAGACGACCAGGTGGAGCTGGTGAGACAGGGGAGCAACACGGTAGCCGGAGGGTGAGCCCCAAGAATCCCTTCTGGACCGGCGCCGGCAAGGTGCCGAGTCATAGGGTAGAACATACTCCATGTTGGACTACCAGAATCTGCAGGGAAGGGGGATTTCATGTCCCATTGCCCACCACCACAGAGATCCTGGGGCACAGCAGCATATAGAGACAGGAGTCAAGACCACGGTCGGGCCCATAATTGTTTCGTGCTGCCTGCGAACGGGATGGTAACTAAAGCCAAGGACACTGGGGTCCCTCTTATGATTCAGTGATCGAGGAAGATCAAAGGGGTAGAAACTAGGAAACCCAGAGAATCACCAGAGTGGTTGGAAACTCAGCTGACTGCAGACCTTTAACTGACAACACAACTAGAAGTAGCCGTGGGATGTGCCTACGATGACCTGGTCGCTTCGACACAGCCGGAGAGCTAATTGTTCCTAAAGAGA
Source organism: Anomaloglossus baeobatrachus (assembly GCF_048569485.1). Lineage (NCBI taxonomy): Eukaryota > Metazoa > Chordata > Amphibia > Anura > Aromobatidae > Anomaloglossus > Anomaloglossus baeobatrachus. The sequence goes on from NC_134359.1 coordinate 109,039,893, forward strand.
GAAAAACAAGGAAAGCTACTCTGCCTCGGAGCAGTTCCCCAAAGTTTATAGGTAGCCCCCAAACATGTAAAGCCGGTGAGACAAGATGAAACACAGTACACAGGTAGAGAACAGATTCAGCAAAGATGAGGCCCAAACTATCTATATAGGAAAGGACAGAATAGAGCACTGTCTGCAGCTGCGCAAAACCCTAACAAAAAACCAACACACCTGATATGAAAAAACTGAGATCTCTCCCCCACTATATCAGTACTCTGGTGTTACTGGGATCCAAACAAAACACTAATATAGAGGAAGGACTGAAATTAATACAAAGCATGACAAAACAAAAATACATTGCAGAATATGGAGCTGGGTACACAGACATTCCACAGACATTCCAATAATCCAACTCCACCCAGAACTCCACACAAACAGAAACCAGTAAACAAGCCTTAATGCCACAGAAATAAAAAAACAGGAAAGTGGAAACAAACCAGCAACAGGAGACAACATTGATCACCGGCCCAGACCGAGAGAACACTACTCAGTAATATAGGCCCATTCTGAGCAGCCTGATTTCCAATCATCAGCAGCTGTCTGGCTTCTGTTAAGCATACTAACTCTACTACCAGCACTGCCACAAGATGGAGCCCCAAACCGGAACCCAGTCCAAATGTGTTCACAACAGGTCCCCAAGTAGCTTCACGCCACGAGGATCAAGGAGGAAGGTCTCACACTCTCCACAACACCGGTGGTGACCTCTGATTCATCCAGGAACGGCTGGGGCCCAGCACAGCGGTGACCGGTACCCTGAGGGCGGCATTCTAAGAACTGTGAGTAAAAGACCTGGACCCACAACCGCTGCCTCAGCCTTTTATTACCAGCGCCGGAGTCCTGTGCTTAGGTGCCAATGGCCTTTCCCCCATCGCCACCGTCCTCCCTGGGGCTCGTTCCACCTGTGGGGATCTGGACTATGTGAGCTGCGGTAACATCAGCCCTGGAAGAGAGTAACATCTCGCAGCGGTGGCTAATCCCTGGCCACGTACCACAGGTGGCGCTGCAAAGCAAAAACCCCCATCCCCTTGTACCTCTTTTCATGTAGCCAATAGGTCCACGGAGCCGGGTCAGGCCAGTCACAGCAACCTCAAAATACCTCTGGCCTCGTGGGGCACTATATCTACAAACAGCTTAGTCAGGGGAAGGCTCAGTCTATTCACACAGCAGAGAGAGAGGGGAGCCAGCACGATCTGAAAATGGCATGCATCATATAAAAAGTGCAAATTCACAGATTTATTCCAACTGTACTATAATATAAATTGAGATTTTTAGCAAATAATTGATCAATTCTTTGAGCCACCCCTATCAACATCACGGCAAATCTCAATAGGGGGGTCCTACACTATATTATGTATTTCATATGCCATGCGGCCTCCTAGATAAAGTTAAAAGCAGAACCATAATGGAGCACACATACCTGTAACCTGTATATAGCCGCTTCCATGTTGCAAAAAAGACAATTGTGGATAGAGACCAGCCTAGGTCCCAGCATGTGGAGCAAGCTCTACACATACCAGGACTATATCAGAACTGACCCTCCCAGTGCCAGAGAGCAACCATTGATAAAGGCGGACCAGATCCAAGAATGGTGCTTAATTAGCATTGCCTGTGGAAAGGGTGAGGCAACTGAATGTGAACAGCTACCAACAGGAGGAATTCTGACACTCCACCTGATGGTTTTTCTGGTGTCTCTGAACAACACAGGCAGACTCAGGCGTCAACCTGCTGTGTGCTTAGACACAGCCAGGAAAGCAAGAGTTAACCTCTGCTAGCCAGCTTGTTAGGCTCCTTTAATCAAATGTTGTGAGGAAGCCACTGCTCCTCTTATATGTAACCTGGATGAAATATTCTACCCATGCCAGCTATAGGTTATACTATGTTAGTCTGAGTGTTGTGGTATTCCAGACTATCTGGAAAGTGTTGCTTTTTGCTTGGAGTGGTTGTGGAGTTTATCTGTCGTCTTGTTCCTTCCTTTTTGCTCTTGTTTTTCTCTTTATCTTTTATTCTCTTTTACCTCTGTTTGTGTGTGCTGTGTGACAGAGTTTTGGTTTTCCCTTGTCGGTCTATTTTTGTGAGTTTCATCTCACTCCTGTCCTGGTCCCCCATGTGGGAAAGGCTATCAAATCAGGGCTGCTCAGGAGCAGGGCCAGGAAGGAGACTCAGGCATCCCCCACCTTTATGGGTATCCCTGAGACTAGGGATAGCATAAGGCCCCCTAGCCTGAAGGTCAGTTTAGGAGCACTGATTTCCTGCTATCCCCATATTCATCATGACAACCAGCCCCAATGTCTCCAGTGATGCGCATACCAGCCCCAATGTCTCCTGTGATGTATATACTCCAGCTTCAATATCTCTTGTGAAGTATATACTCCAACCCCAATGTCTTCTGTGGAGTATATATTCCAGCCCCAGTGTCTCCTGTGATGCGTGTACCAGCCCCAATGTCTCCTGTGAAGTATATACACCAGGCCCAATGTCTTCTGTAAAGTAAATACACTAACACTAATGTCTCCTGCAAAGTAAATACACCAGCACCAATGTCTCCTTTGAAAAAAAAGTAAAAAAAAAATAAAATTAAAAAAAATATATATATGTATATATATATGTATATATATATATATATATATATATATATATATATAAAAACATTAAGCAGTGGACCAGCTGACCTCAGAGCTCCGGTTTAGTAATACCTGGTCTTGCTTGGTTGCACGGAACAGGACTGGGAACACGTCCAGCAATAGGAGTAATCTTGTGGTTAGTTCCAGCAGGTAAGAAGACTTCAGGTGATAGTGCTAAAATCCAATTTTATTGAGCAAGTTTACAAAATTCCAGAGCTCAATTGGTAAAGTGCAGGATACATGCTGATCAGACTATGCGTTTCGGCGGTAAAAGGAAGCCGCCTTCTTCACGGTCTCAAGCTTGGAGCTAACCACAAGATTACATATATATATATATATATATATATATATATATATATATATATATATATATATACATGTGTGTGTGTATATATATACATATATATATAGTACAGACCAAAGGTTTGGACACACCTTCTCATTCAAAGAGTTTTCTTTATTCTCATGACTCTGAAAGTTGTAGATTCACATTGAAGGCATCAAAACTATGAATTAACACATGTGGAATGAAATACTTAACAAAAAAGTGTGAAACAACTGAAAATATGTCTTATATTCTAGGTTTTTCAAAGTAGCCACCTTTTGCTTTGATTACGGCTTTGCACACTCTTGGCATTCTCTTGATGAGCTTCAAGAGGTAGTCACCAGAAAAGGTCTTCCACCAGTCTTGAAGGAGTTCCCAGAGATGCTTAGCACTTGTTGGCCTTTTTGCCTTCACTCTGTGGTCCAGCTCACCCCAAACCATCTCGATTGGGTTCAGGTCAAGTGACTGTGGAGGCCAGGTCATCTGGCGTAGCACCCCATCACTCTTCTTCTTAGTCAAATAGCCCTTACACAGCCTGGAGGTGTGTTTGGGGTTATTGTCCTGTTGAAAAATAAATGATGGTCCAACTAAACGCAAACTGGATGGAATAGCATGCCGCTGCAAGATGCTGTAGTAGCCATGCTGGTTCAGTATGGCTTCAATTTTTAATAAATTCCCAACAGTGTCACCAGCAAAGCACTCCCACACCATCACACCTCCTCCTCCATGCTTCACAGTGGGAACCAGGCATGTAGCGTCCATCCATTCACCTTTTCTGCGTCACACAAAGACATGGTGGTTGGATCCAAAGATCTCAAATTTGGACTCATCAGACCAAATCACAGATTTCCACTGGTCTAATGTCCATTCCTTGTGTTCTTTAGCCCAAACAAGTCTCTTCTGCTTGTTGCCTGTCCTTAGCAGTCGTTTACTAGCAGCTATTTTACCATGAAGGCCTGCTGCACAAAGTCTCCTCTTAACAGTTGTTCTAGAGATGTGTCTGCTGCTAGAACTCTGTGTGGCATTGACCTGGTCTCTATTCTGATCTGCTGCTAACCAGCGATTTCTGAGGCTGGTAACTCAGATAAACATATCCTCCGCAGCAGAGGTGACTCTTGGTCTTCCTTTCCTGGGGCGGTCCTCATGTGAGCCAGTTTCTTTGTAGTGTTTGATGGTTTTTGCCACTGCACTTGGGGACACTTTTAAAGTTTTCCCAATTTTTCAGACTGACTGACCTTCATTTCTTAAAGTAATGATGGACACTCGTTTTTCTTTACTTAGCTGCTTTTTTCTTGCCATAATACAAATTCTAACAGTCTATTCGGTTGGACTATCAGCTGTTTATCCACCAGACATCTGCACAACACAACTGATGGTCCCAACCCCATTTATATTGCAAGAAATCCCACTTATTAAACCTGACAGGGCCCACCTGTGAAGTGAAAACCATTTCCAGTGACTACCTCTTGAAGCTAATCAAGAGAATGCCAAGAGTGTGCAAAGCAGTGATCAAAGCAAAAGGCGGCTACTTTGCAGAACCTAAAATATAAGACATATTTTCAGTTGTTTCACACTTTTTTCTAAAGTATTTTATTCCACATGTATTAATTCATAGTTTTGATGCCTTCAATGTGAATCTACAATTTTCAGTCATGAAAATAAAGAAAACTGTTTGAATGAGAAGGTGTGTCCAAACCTTTGGTCTGTACTGTATATATAAAATTGAAAATTCTGTTATACTTTCCTTTTAAGACAAAAGATGTTAGTGTATGATTTGTTTTTTCTAACCTAAACCTTAGTATTCAGGTTAAATTACCATGTTGGCACTTATGCAAGAAAACATTTTCCTAATGTTACACATGTCCCATCCCCCATCTAATATTCTCCACCCTTCCCTGTAGTATGTATTAGGTAATTGTTCTATTTTAAAATGCTAAAATAAGATCTACGGTGGAAATACTTCTTTTTTTGACGTGCCTAAAAATACATCCCTGACAATAGTTGTGTCAGATTAAATCAATCTATCAGTAATACTGCAAGTCTTGTGTGCCTAATACTATGTCCTGCACTGCATCTCCAAGCTCATAATGCGGAAAAATAATTATGTGATGCTTTGTATGAAGGACAGGAACGTTGCCGTCATACTTACTGTTTCACTCAGCAAAATGGTGAGGATCCACAAGGTGTAACCTTTTTATTCTGCTGCACCTAAAAAATAAAAATTCAAATGAATACTGTTCTTATCCAATTGCTATTATTAATTTTATGTTATTAGTATTCTAGAAACAAGTGGAAAACTAAAAAGAGCATTAAATTAGCAATTTACACTTTCTCCAAAGTCCAGAGAGCAGCGTAGTGTCTGTATCAACTAGGCCTTTATTACTGCAGACTTTGAGGGTGGTGTAACATTAAAATGATGCCCGTTCCCCCTTGTGCCAATTTGAGAAGTGTATCTTTTCCAGGCTTCAATAATTTAAACTCCTACGATATTTTTTTCTGAGTTCTTGACGCTGTGTATTTTTTCTGCACGAAAATAAATTAACTAAAAGCCTGTAATTATCACACAGAGGTTTTCTCTAACTTCCCCGACTGTCATGGCGATGTCAGGTCCTGTTCATATTGCAGATAGTGGCACTCCGCCTGAGAGATTCTCTGGTTTCTGAGAGCGACACAGATAGACTCAGTCATCGACTGTGGGCTGATTAATAGGCAGGCTAGCAAGAGATAAAGGGGTTGCCCACTACTTTTACATTGATGGCCTATCCTTAAAATAGGTCATCAATGTCTGATAGACTGGGGTCCGACACCCAAAACCCCCGTCAATCAGCTGATTGCAGTCCCAGCGACGGCAGCAGGCGGCCGGAAATGCTCAGTTCCTTAGCTGCTCTGTCTTGTGATAGCTGCCGTGGCTGGGTACTGCACATATGTCTCCCATTCTAATCAATAAGAGGCAGATGTGCAGTACCTGGCTGAGGCCACTATCAGTTGACGGTGCAGCTCCTGAATTGAGCATTTTCCTTCTGCCTACTGCCGGGAGCGAGAACAGCTAATCGTCAGGGGTTTTGGGTGTCGGACCCAGGCCAATCAGACATTGATGACATATCCTAAAGCTGGGTTCACACTAAACGACAGCGACAACGACGTCGCTGTTACGTCACCATTTTCGGTGACGTAACAGCGACCTTGTAAGTCGCTGTTATGATCGCTGCTTAGCTGTCAAACACAGCAGAAGCAGCGATCATAAGGTCGCTGTGCTACATGTTCAGAGAGCAGGGAGCCGCGCTTAGCGCTGGCTCCTTGCTCTCCTGCAGCACACATCGGGTTAATTAACCCGATGTGTGCTGCAGCTACATGTCACAGTTCAGAGAGCAGGGAGCCGCGCTTAGCGCTGGCTCCTTGCTCTCCTGCAGCACACATCGGGTTAATTAACCCGATGTGTGCTGCAGCTACATGTCACAGTTCAGAGAGCAGGGAGCCGCGCGCACTGCTTAGCGCTGGCTCCTTGCTCTCCTTGCTACAGTATACATCGGGTTAATTAACGATGCATACTGCAGCCACATGTCACAGTGCAGGAGCCGGCACTGGCAGCAAGGGCGGCGGAGGCTGGTAACCAGCGTAAACATCGGGTAACCAGGGAAAGGTCTTCCCTTGGTTACCCGATGTTTACGCTGGTTACAGCTTACCGCAGCTGCCAGTGCCGGCTCCTGCTCGCTTCATTTCGTCGCTCTCTCGCTGTCACACACAGCGATGTGTGTGTCACAGCAGGAGAGTGACGACCAAAAAATGAAGCTGGACATTCAGCAACGACCGGCGACCTCACAGCAGGGGCCAGGTCGTTGCTGGATGTCACACACAGCGACAGCGACGGGACGTCGCTGCAACGTCACAGAAAATGGTGACGTAGCAGCGACGTCGTTGTCGTTGTCGCTGTGTGTGACACCAGCTTAAGGATAGGCCATCAGTGTCAAAGTACTGGACAACCTCTTTAATCTCTGCTTGTTTGCTCTCTTTGATCACCTGTTGTGAGAAAGCCTATCACATCTGCTTCCCACATATACCGGTATAAACTAGCTGGGTCCTTCCTCCTATGCCAGCTAAAGCATGTCTTAGTTGGTCTGGGGTGGTGTGGAACCAAGATTTTCTGGTGCTTGTGTCGCGGGCGGGGAGGAGGGTGTCAGCACACCGCGCTCACTCCCTCTGCTCGGGTCCGGCAGCTGCTCAGTGGTGGCTCGAGCTGTGGGCCGGATCCCAGGGTTTCTCGAGCGACACTCCTCGCCCGTGAGTGAAAGGGGATTGTGGTTGGGTGTGGGGGATTGTTATAGTTCGTGACGCCACCCACGGTTGTGGTGATTTCACCACCGCTGCTCAATTCGGGGGTCCCGGGGATGGTGATGCGGAGCAGCCAGGTGTTGTGTTGCCCCTCCGTGGGTAGGGGTTGGTGATCCCGGGGCCCGGTGGTGGAGAAGGAGGTGCGGGGCCTGGTGGGCGCAGGGACGCGGGGGCAGCGCTGTGCCTTGCGGCACTGTGGTACTCACTCAGCCTGAGACTTGGACACAGTTTGTACGGTAAACCAAACGGCTGGTAGGACGGTCCCACAGACGGCTGCACCTGCACTCCCGGTAGTTGACGGTGATGTCCCTCTTCCTTGCACCTATGTTTGACTTGTGGTAGCGGTGGATTCCCTCCGGTTACCCGCTCCCCGACTGCAATCTGGGCCGGAGGAGTTCTACACTTTGCCCGCAGGCGCTGGCCCTGAGAAACTGGTGCCGTGGCGGTGGCGGTGTCTCTCTGCTTCAGGTTGGGCTGTTGCCGTCAATCGGGACTTGGTTGTTGGGGGATCTACGTCCCCTTCACTGACGGATTCGGCAACTTTGGCGACTCCTACCCTTGCCGGGGTCCGAGAGGCCCCTGCCCTGGTGCTGACTGTCCTTCGGAACACTGCTCCAGACCACCAGGCACACAGCCAACGGGGTCCTTCCAGGAACTTCCAAACGGTCCCCCTCCAGACAGTCACCACCGTCGCTGACCTTGCTGTTCTGGCCCTACACAAAGCTGGACCCTTCAGGCTTGCACACTCTCTGCTCTGTCACCACTTCTTGCTCTCCTCCTTTACTACTCTTCCTTCCTCCACTTTCGCTTCTCTGTTGTTTACTCAAGCCCTGCCTGGGCTTAACTCCTTCCTCTTCCTCCTCCCTGACTGTACTCTTGCCCTGCCTGGGCTAATCTGCCTGGTACTTCCCGCCTCCAGAGCTGTGATCTCCTTGGTGGGCGGAGCCAACCGCCTGGCCCACCCCCTGGTGTGAATCATCAGCCTCTGGAGGAAGGCAACAAGGATTTCTGGTTAGCTGTGATGTGCCTACCTGGAGTGTGGGGTGTGGTGGTGTTGTGACCTGTGACCCCTGGCTTGCCCAGGGCGACACACTTGTAGTTCTTGTTGATTTGTACTGTTGTGGAGTTCACCCCAGTTGTCTTTTGTAGTTTCCTTCCTGCTCTTGTTTTCCTCCTGAATCTTTTATTGTTCTAGTGTTTGTGTGTGTGTGTGTGTGTGTTTGTGTTTCTGTGTGTGTGTGTGTGTGCAATGAGTCAGAGTTTTGGTTTTCCCTTGTCTGTATTCATCTGTGTTTAACATCACACTCCTGCCCCATCCTTCCCTGGTGGGAGGGAGAGTGGGAAAATCAGACTAGGTCTAGTCAGGAGCATGGCCAGGAATGGGATTCAGGTGTCTCCACCATTAGGAGTATTCCTGAGGTTAGGGATAGCATAAGGCCCCCGGCGTGAGGGATTTATCCCTCTTTATTAGAGTTGAGCGCGGTTCGTGGTTCTCCAGTTCGCGGTTCAAGTGATTTTGGGCGCTGTTCTAGATCGAACTAGAAATCGAGCTTTTTGCTAAAGCTCGATAGTTCTAGTTGCGTTCGAGAACGGTTCTAGCAGCAAAAAGACAAGCTAATTCCTAGCTGGCTTTCCGCTGTAATAGTGTAAGTCACTCTGTGACTCACACTATTATGAAATTTCAGCGTATAGTGTGCGGGAACAGCGCATTCAGATCACTGCTGTTTGTATAATGGCGATCACCATTTTTTTTTTTTTCCTTGTCTTCCTTCCCTAAGCGCGCGCGTGTAGTGGGGCGGGCCAGCATGTCAGCCAATCCCAGACACACACACAGCTAAGTGGACTTTTAGCCAGAGAAGCAACGGCATGTGTGATAGGATGTCCATGTCACATGTCCCTGCATTATAAAAACGGACATTTTCCTCCAGCACGCCATTATCTGCCTTCTGCATCTTGGTGTCAGTCACCGCTGGCGTAGCTCCTGTCTCCGATACTGCTGTGTACGCTCTATACACAGCGCTATACAGAATAGGTATAGAAGTTTCTATTAGTCCTTGTAAGGGCTAATACCGGCCGAGTCAGAGCCATAGGTGACAGTCAGGTCCGTGAAAACAGATTTTAACAGCTACACAAGATGACAGCGTCTGTGTAGCTAAGGTCAGGGATTTCCTCGCTGCATTTCCCCATTAGGAGGGATAGAAAGTGAGGCTTCCCTTCCTCTACCCAGACCCACAACCCTGCCACTGTACCCTCCTGCCCTTTGCACACTCAAGCTCATTGTTACTAAGCCATTATACTAGCAAACACTGAGTAAACTTAGTGGCATCCTAAAATTGGCTGTTGGACTTCCATTAGTGTCCCACTAGTGCAAATCTATGTGCAGCACCTCTGCATTGCACACTCAAACTCATTGTTACTAAGCCATTATACTAGCAAACACTGAGAATGTGACGCCCTGGGTAAGCCAGGGGTCACAGGTCATAACACCACCACACCCTACACCCCAGATAGGTACACCAAAGCTACACAAAAATCCTTGTTGCCTTCCTCCAGGGGCTGATGTCCACACCAGGGGGTGGGCCAGGCGGTTAGCTCCGCCCATCGAGGAGTTCACAGCCCTGGAGGCGGGAAAACCAGGCAGTTAAGCTAGAGAAGTGAAGGAGTGAAGAGATGAGTTGAGGAGTTGAGTGGTAGAGGAGCAAGAGAGAGGAGTAAAGTGGAAGAGACAGTGTCAGTTAAGGAAGCCTGAAGTTGGTCCGGGTGTGTGCCCCGGACTGAGACAGCAAGGTCAGCAGACGGCGGTGACGGTCTGCAGGAGAGGCTGCTTGGAGGTTACCGGAAGGACTGTGGACGGGTGGTGGCCCGGCGGTACCGGAGCGGTATACGAAGAGCAGTCAGCACCATGGCAGGGGCCTTTCGGATCCCGGCAAGGCTAGGAGTCGCCGTGAATTTGCCAAATCCGTCAGTGAAGGGGACCTCTGGGTCTCCCAACAACCAAGTCCCGATTGAAGGCAACAGTCCAACCATTAGAGAGAGACACCGCCACCACCAAGACACCAGTTTCTCAGGGCCAGCGCCTGCGGGCAAAGTAGGGCTCCTCCGGCCCATAACCAAGTCGGGGAGCGGGTTACCGGTGGGAACCCATCGCTACCATCATCATCTTAGGTGCAGGAAAAGGGACCGTCACCGTCAACTACTGGGGAAAAGCAACTGCAGCCGTCCGTGGGAACCGTCTTTCCAGCCGTGTGTTTTACCGAGAACTGTGTCACCGTCTCAGGCTGACTGAGTACCACAGTGCCGTGAGGCACAGCGCTGCCCCTGCGTCCCTGCACCCCACCAAGCCCTGCACCGGCCCTGCCATCCAGCATCCCCCACCTCATCACTGGGCCCCGGGACAACCACCCCCTATCCACGGAGGGGAGAACTAACAACTTTGCTGCTCCCTGTCACCGCTCCCGGGATCCCCATACAGAGCAGCGGTGGTGTCCATACAATCACCACAACCGTGGGTGGCGTCACGGACAATAAACTATCCCAACAACCAAACCCCTTTCACTCACGGGCGAGGAGCGCCGCTCGAGTCCCCGGGATCCGGCCCATCGCTCGAGCCACCGAGCAGCAGCAGGCCGCAGCAGCAGCGGCAGCCGGGCCCGAGCAGTGGGAGAGCACAGCGTCCCCTCCTCCGCCCGCGACAACTTGGCGTCACGAACAGGATCTTACCGCTCTGCCGTTGGGTAGAGGTGCGCCTTGTGACCGCCGGAGGTGTCCGGCCGGAAAATTTCAGAAGTCGCCATCTTTGGCGCGAAGAGTTCCCGCTCGAGCGTCTTCTCGAGTAGCGGAGGCGCGAAGGCCAAAACCCCGCCCCGATAGAGGAGGGGCCGGAAAAAGGCTAAGGGGGACGAAATGGCGACTGGTCGCATGTAGCCGCGGCTATAAAGGCAGGGACGCCAGGACCCTGTGGCCATTTACTGGTTCCTGGAATAGGCCGCTGCTAAGGATGCTGAGTCCGACCAACAACACCGTGGTCCCCGCGCCTGGCCCCGCAGCGTGGGTGGAAGTCCGGACCGTCCAGCTAAGCAGCCATCTGCAGGTCCGCATGCAGCTCCTCCTGGAGGAGTGGGAGGCCGACATGGCGGAAGTGGTGGCGGCCATACGGAGACGCTAGGTGGAGGGAGTCTTGGAAGGGAGGGTAAGTGACCCACGACCCTGTACCCCTAGTGGGTCGGTCATCGCGGCTGAGGGACCCGGTCCATACCCGCTCGCCCTGCTACCTCCCCCGCTACCTGTGTTGGCTGCTGCTGCCCCGCCACTAGGCCCGCTACCACCACCACCGGTAGCGGTACCCTGCCAATCCGCCCCGGCGGACCGACCTGCAGCCGAAGCCCATGACCACCCTGATCCACTTCCATGGAAGAAGCCGAAGGCTGAGGCCGTCAGCAAAGATGCACCGGAGGCACGGCGGGGATGCAGCTGCCAGGAGGCAGAGCAGGTCATGTCACAGCGGGGTCCCTCATTACTGAAGGTGCCGGTCGTAGCCGACACTGAGGGACTCTGGCTGGGTCCGTCCCCCGCACACGCTGAACCGGAGCAAACAGAAAGTGCTCTCAACTGGGAGCGGCGGCAACAGCAGCTGCGCAGGGAGATCGATGCCCGAGAGGGGTGTAGAGCGGATGTGCATGCCCGCATGTATATGGAAGAAGATCGCCTGCAGCGAGCTACCATTGGGGTCCAGAGCGGTGCACCATGTGAAGGTGGCACTAGAGCCCCACGAGTGAGAATGGACTGTTGAGCCGCAAAAGGCAGCGGAGTGCCGCTGCACAGTCCCCGTTGGGACCACCAGAGAAATGTTAAAAGTTTTGAGAGTCTTTGAAAATGAAAGTGATTAAACCGAGGGTTTACCTGATTACCGTGATTTGGAACCGGCCGTTGCCGGCATTGTTGTCCCCGTGGGGACCCTTCAAAAAGTTGCATAGGGAACTCTCTATGGACAAGCCCATGAACTTGCAGGGCAACCACAAACATTAGTGGCATGTAAATAAAAATGTTTTGTTGCAGCAACCGTTACCGCCTCCGGAGAGGCAGGTTGGAGGGAGGGCCCACAGTGGAGCAGGCTGGGGCCCAGCCACCACCGGAACCGGTGGCTACCCTCTGGAGGGGAAGGACAGATCCCGCTCGGGTAACTGGTTCAGGACTGGGGTCAAGGGGTGCTGCCTGTTTCTTAGGGGCAGCATCAGGGCCAGGTTACTTGGGTGGGAGAGAGCGGCAGTAGCAACCGTTAAAATGTTACCGTAACGTTTAAGAAAAGTGCCTCCCGCTGGGGGATGAAGTTATTTTATTTGTATGTCATGTTTTTATATCTTTTCAGAAAATAAAACCGGTGTTGGACGGGCAGCCTGCGGACGGTCTGCATTTTGCTAAGGGGGAATGTGACGCCCTGGGCAAGCCAGGGGTCGCAGGTAATAACACCACCACACCCTACACCCCAGATAGGTACACCAAAGCTACACAAAAATCCTTGTTGCCTTCCTCCAGGGGCTGATGTCCACACCAGGGGGTGGGCCAGGCGGTTGGCTCCGCCCACCAAGGAGTTCACAGCCCTGGAGGCGGGAAAACCAGGCAGTTAAGCTAGGGAAGTGAAGGAGTGAAGAGATGAGTTGAGGAGTTGAGTGGTAGAGGAGCAAAAGAGAGGAGTAAAGTGGAAGAGACAGGGACAGTTAAGGAAGCCTGAAGTTGGTCCGGGTGTGTGCCCCGGACTGAGACAGCAAGGTCAGCAGACGGCGGTGACTGTCTGCAGGAGAGGCTGCTTGGAGGTTGCCGGAAGGACCGTGGACTGGTGGTGGCCCGGTGGTACCGGAGCGGTATACGAAGAGTAGTCAGCACCATTGGCAGGGGCCTTTCGGATCCCGGCAAGGCTAGGAGTCGCCATGAATTTGCCAAATCCGTCAGTGAAGGGGACCTCTGGGTCTCCCAACAACCAAGTCCCGATTGAAGGCAACAGTCCAACCGTTAGAGAGAGACACCGCCACCGCCAAGGCACCAGTTTCTCAGGGCCAGCGCCTGCGGGCAAAGTAGGGTTCCTCCGGCCCATAACCAAGTCGGGGAGCGGGTTCCCGGTGGGAACTCATCGCTACCATCATCATCTTAGGTGCAGGAAAAGGGACCGTCAACGTCAACTACTGGGGAAAAGCAACTGCAGCCGTCCGTGGGAACCGTCTTTCCAGCCGTGTGTTTTACCGAGAACTGTGTCACCGTCTCAGGCTGAGTGAGTACCACAGTGCCGTGAGGCACAGCGCTGCCCCTGCGTCCCTGCACCCCACCAAGCCATGCACCGGCCCTGCCATCCAGCATCCCCCACCTCATCACTGGGCCCCGGGACAACCACCCCCTACCCACGGAGGGGAGAACTAAAAACTTTGCTGCTCCCTGTCACCGCTCCCGGGATCCCCATACAGAGCAGCGGTGGTGTCCATACAATCACCACAACCGTGGGTGGCGTCACGGACAATAAACTATCCTAACAACCAAACCCCTTTCACTCACGGGCGAGGAGCGCCGCTCGAGTCCCCGGGATCCGGCCCATCGCTCGAGCCACCGAGCAGCAGCAGGCCGCAGCATCAGCGGCAGCCGGACCCGAGCAGTGGGAGAGCGCAGCATCCCCTCCTCCGCCCGCGACAAGTAAACTTAGTGGCATCCTAAAAGTGGCTGTTTTACTCCATTTGTGCCCCACTGGTGCCAAGCTATTTCCAGCACCTCTGCATGACACCCTCCTGCTCTGTTTTTAATAAGCTATAATAATAGCAAAAAATGCTGCCATTTAGTGGCATACAAAAAGTGGCTGTTGTACTCCATTTGTGCCCCACTGGTGCCAAGCTATTTCTAGCACCTCTGCATGACACCCTTATGCACATTTTGCAACGCTATTTTTATAGCAAACTCAGGGAATTCCTTGCTGCATTTCATCATTAGGAGGGATATAAAGTGAGGGTTTCTTTACTGTCCTGGTACACATAGAACACGGCCACTGTACCCACCTGCCCACTTTTGCCACGCCATTTAATTTGCCCAAAGAGCTGACACTTTTTCTGCCATCCTAAAATTGTCTGGAATACTAAGATATTGTTCCTTTGCTGCCAAGCAAGGTATAACACATGTGCATTCAACACTCCTTTCCATTTCTGGAACGCAATAATTAACTGCAGGTAGTCCAGCCAATCTTTCACGAAGGTGTAGGCGTGGATATAATGTTTCCTTCATCCAATGGTGGTTCTCTCGATGTCTGACAGCTCAACAATACCATCTGTTTGCACTTAAAAAACAAATGACGACCTGCCAATCACACTCCCGCTTACAGGTAACGGGGTGGAAGTTCAGTGTGAAAAAGCATGTGTGACTGCTGTCCCCACAGTCACAGAGGATGAAGAGCACGCAGATGCACGTGATGGGGCAGGCGGTGGTTGCACAGCCCTGCTAGGCCGCATTGTAGCACAGTGAAATTCCCATTGCGACTTATGCTTCATTTTAAGTCTTGTATTTGGTGGGATCCACAGTATGCAGCAAAACCACGCAACATGAAAAGCACTGTTTGCAGTTGGGTTCATAAATGATTCTTTCACTTTCCCAAAACAAACAATAAGAACCATGCATTAAATTGAAATAATAGAACAATCTATTCAGTTGCCTACTGCTTGCTAAGCCCTCTGCGTAGCAGCAGTAATTGTGTGTTTGTGTGTGTTTGTGTGTGTTTGTGTGTGTGTGTGTGTGTGTGAAGACAACTTACTAGTGGCGCATCACAAGAGCTTCCCAGTTATCTACCTAAACATAGACAAAACACATCACCCACCCTGAATACCCTTGTTAGCTGAAGCCTCACAGATAAGGCAGATGATAACAGTGTGAATGCAAACCACACAGCTCTGCAACACAGTCATGTAAATATTGAAAAGCAACATTCAATGCAAACATGTGTCGCTGTCCCTCTATGATTTAAACTGTACGTGACAATTTGACAGTGCAGAGGCAGCAAGTGTGATTGTCTATATAGTCGTCCTACCCGGAACAGATATGTGTTTTCATAATAAAACAAAGTGTTGCGTGCACGCATTACTGTCTGGGCACAGCCTACCGTACCCGGGTAATGGGATGTCCAGTTGCCATAAATACAGACTTTACGCTCCTATCATAGTTAACAGTATAGACAGACCCGGAAGAATGTTTGTCTGTGGCACAGGATGCTGCTCACTGGCGTTACGGTACTGTGGCGCCTTGGACAAGCCAGGGGCCACAGAGAACAACACCAACACACCCCACACTCCCAGCAGTCACACCGAAGTCAAACACAAAACCCTTGTTGCCTTCCTTCAGGGGCTGATGTTCACACCAGGGGGTGGGCCAGGAGGTTGGTCCCGCCCACCGAGGAGTTCACAGTCCTGGAGGCGGAAAAAACAGACAGTTTAGTTTTGGAGGTGGAAGTGGAAGGAGGTGAAGTGGTAGTGGAGCAACTAACTGACAGCGTCCGGGTGTGTGGCCCGGGCGAGACAGCAAGGTTGGGAGACGGTGGTGACCGTCTGCAGGAGTGGCCGATTGGAGTCTACCGTAAGGACCGTGGACGGGCGGTGGCCCGGCGGTACCGGACCGGTACACAAAGAGAAGTCAGCACCATCTGGCAGGGGCTTATGGACCCCGGCAAGGCTAGGAGTCGCCATGAATTTGCCAAATTCGTTAGTGAAGGGAACCTCCTGGGTTTCCCAACAGCCAAGTCCCGACAGAAGGCAACAGTCCAACCAAAGTGAGGGAGACACCGCCACCGCCAAGGCAACTGTTTCTCAGGGCCAGAGCCTGCGGGCAAAAGGGGCTCCCCTGGCTCATATCCAAGCTGGGGAGCGGGTTACCGGTGGGAAGCCATTGGAACCATCTACCGTACATAGGTGCAGGGAAAGGCAGTCACCATCAACCTGCCGGGAGAAACAACACCGCAGCCGTCTGTGGGACCCATCCATCCAGCCGTGTGTTTTACCGAGAACTGTGTCCTCATCATTGGCTGAGTTAGTACCACCGTGCCGTGCGGCACAGCGCTGCCCCTGCGACCCTGCACCTCACCAGGCCCTGTAACCCGCCTGCCATCCATCCCTACCCCATCACCGGGTCCCGGGACAACCAACCCCCTACCCACGGAGGGGAGAAATAACAACCAAGCTGCTCCCTGTCACCGCTCCCGGGATCCCCGTCTAGAGCAGTGGTGGTGTCACCAATATCACCACAACCGTGGGTGGCGTCACGGACAATAATCAAAACCCCCACAATCAAAATTCCCCTTTTTCACTCACGGGCGAGGAACGCCGCTCGAGTCCCCGGGATCCGGCCCACCGCTCGAGCCAGCACCGAGCAGCAGCAGCCGCAGCAGCAGCGGCAGCCGGACCCGAGCAGTGGGAGAGCGCAGCGTCCCCTCCTCCGCCCTCGACAATTTGGCGTCACGAACAGGATCCTAACGCTCTACCGACTGGTGGAAGTGCGCCTTGTGTGACCGCCGGAGGTGTCCGGCCGAAAAATTTGCGAAGCCGCCATCTTGGGCGCGAAGAGTTCCCACTCGAGCGTCTCCTTGATTAGTAGAGGCGCGAAGGCCGAAACCCCGGCTATATAGAGGAGGAGCCGGAAAGAGACTAAGGGGGACGCGGATGGAGAAATGGCGGCGTCCTCGAATTGGAACGCGGGAGTACCCGCTACCGGAGCGTCTAAGCTCTGGGGGCACCGAGGAGGGGTTACCTTTGAAGACTGCGGCCCGGGTGAGCTCCCCGCCGGGACCACTGCGTGGCTGGAGCGGGAGCTGGGCTTGTTCTGCTTGAAGGTGAGGGCGTAGAGCCTGCAGCAGCTGCTGGACTGGAAGGCGGAGATGCGCAGGATGGTTGCCGTAGTGGGGGCCCGTGAGCAAGGGGCCGCTGCGGCCGTGCCGCGTCGCGACCAGTCCACCCAAACCCCAGAACCAGCCCTGATTGCATGGGAGCCGAGGGCCGGCACCGCAGCCGGAAGTCCAGAGAGAATATCGCTGATGGAGGAGGGGGTTCCGACCACACTGCCCCCGCCACCGTTCTTAACCACCGTCAGTGGTTCTGGACTGAACTGCCTGTGGAAAGAGAACCCGATGTACCGACCGGTCCCCGAGTGGGCCGACCCCCTGCGGTGGTAGCCGCTCCAAAATCAGCGGAGCCCCATTGCAGTTGTCCCCGTTGGGACTATAAAAGTACCGCTTGAAAGTTTGAGAATGAAAAAGAATAACCAACTGAGATGTCACCTGATTGAAGCCCTGATTTGCAACCTTGATTTGAAACCGGTCGTTGCCGGCAACTGGTCCCCGTTGGGACCCCCTTCACCATTTTGCATAAGGAACTCTTTATGAACAGGCCCGAGAACTAGCAGGGCAACCACAAACTTGTGGCATGTAAATAAATATGTTGTTGTGGCTTTCACCGTGACCGCCTCCGGAGAGGCATATTGGAGGAAGGGCCCGCAGTGGAGCAGGCTGGGGCCCAGCCACCACCAGAACCGGTGGCAATCCTCTGGGGGTTTCAGGGGTTCCCCATGGACGTGGGTCCCCTGAAAAGGACAGAACCCGCTCGGGCAACTTGTGCAGGACTGGGGTCAAGGGGTGCTGCCTGTTGCTTAGGGGCAGCATCAGGGCCAGGTTGCTTGGGTGGGAGAGAGCGGAAGCCGTAACCGTTACGCAACGTTTAAATAAGAGTACCTCCCGATGTGGGAAGATGTTATTATAAATGTAATGTGTTACCGTTTTACCTTTTCTATTTTTCAGTTGTGAAAATAAAACCGGTGATGGACGGGCAGCCCGCGGACGGTCTGCATTTACCTAAGGGGGAATGTGGCACCCTGGACAAGCTAGGGGCCACAGAGAACAACACCAACACACCCCACACTCCCAGCAGGTACACCGAAGTCAAACACAAAACCCTTGTTGCCTTCCTCCAGGGGCTGATGTTGACACCAGGGGGTGGGCCAGGCGGTTGGTCCCGCCCACCGAGGAGTTCACAGTCCTGGAGGCGGAAAAAACAGACAGTTTAGTTTTGGAGGTGAAGTGGAAGGAGGTGAAGTGGTAGTGGAGCAACTAACTGACAGCGTCCGGGTGTGTGGCCCGGGCGAGACAGCAAGGTTGGCAGACGGTGGTGACCGTCTGCAGGAGTGGCTGATTGGAGTCTACCGTAAGGACCGTGGACGGGTGGTGGCCCGGCGGTACCGGACTGGTACACAAAGAGAAGTCAGCACCATCTGGCAGGGGCTTACGGACCCCGGCAAGGCTAGGAGTCGCCGTGAATTTGCCAAATTCGTTAGTGAAGGGAACCTCCTGGGTTTCCCAACAGCCAAGTCCCGACAGAAGGCAACAGTCCAACCAAAGTGAGGGAGACACCGCCACCGCCAAGGCAACTGTTTCTCAGTGCCAGAGCCTGCGGTCAAAAGGGGCTCTTCCGGCTCATATCCAAGCTGGGGAGCGGGTTACCGGTGGGAAGCCATTGGAACCATCTACCGTACATAGGTGCAGGGAAAGGCAGTCACCATCAACCTGCCGGGAGAAACAACACCGCAGCCGTCTGTGGGACCCGTCCATCCAGCCGTGTGTTTTACCGAGAACTGTGTCCTCATCATTGGCTGAGTGAGTACCACCGTGCCGTGCGGCACAGCGCTGCCCCTGCGGCCCTGCACCTCACCAGGCCCTGTAACCCGCTTGCCATCCATCCCTACCCCATCACCGGGCCCCGGGACAACCAACCCCCTACCCACGGAGGGGAGAAATAACAACCAAGCTGCTCCCTGTCACCGCTCCCGGGATCCCCGTCTAGAGCAGCGGTGGTGTCACCAATATCACCACAACCGTGGGTGGCGTTACGGACAATAATCAAAACCCCCACAATCAAAATTCCCCTTTTTCACTCACGGGCGAGGAACGCCGCTCGAGTCCCCGGGATCCGGCCCACCGCTCGAGCCACCACCGAGCAGCAGCAGACGCAGCAGCAGCGGCAGCCGGACCCGAGCAGTGGGAGAGCGCAGCGTCCCCTCCTCCACCCGCGACAGTACTCCTCACCAAACTCCAAAATGACTCCCCTCACAATTGAACGAAGTGTTTCCGCAGTTGCTCCTTCCTGTGTGCCAATTTACCCTAGCCACAGCCTAACTCCAGTGTTTCGCCAACTGAGCATGCTCTGCCTGACTGTGTCATTCCTGAGGCAAAGTCTTAATTTTGGGCTACAGCGCATGCTCGTTTGGACTGTGCCTGAGTCATTCTGCGACCTGCGGCTCAACACACTTACACAGGGCCCTGGTGCTTGACTCACTCTCGGGAGGCCACTACAACTAACTGCACCCAACATTAGCCCCAGGTGTCCCCTTACACTGCAGTGGCGGTCCCCACTGACCGCAATACTGAGAGTGGTATCACGAAAATACATATAAAGAAGCAACCTAAGTGTGACCAGACTCTTCCTCCACGTGGAGTCCCTGAAGGTAATGCACCAACATAACACCTGTGAGGCTTCACACTGACTGAAAAAAGCCTCTTTGCACAGGTACTTGCACTCCGTGCCGGGTCTAAGTCCTGTGTTGTGCCTAGACAGCATGCTGAAGCGGATAGTCTTTTTTTCAGAAACTGTATTTCATGCTACTGAGCATGCTCAGGCACTTACTGAATCAGAGGCTAGGTTGGGTAATGAACTCTTTGGCCCTGCCCCTGATGTGGGGAGCACAGGGAATCAGGTGTCCTGACAATTTGGCCAGGCTACTCCCAACAGGCTTGCAGAGGGCCGCCCCTATGACTTGTCACCTCATTGTTGTTG
The DNA here is from genome assembly GCF_048569485.1 of Anomaloglossus baeobatrachus. Taxonomy (NCBI): domain Eukaryota; kingdom Metazoa; phylum Chordata; class Amphibia; order Anura; family Aromobatidae; genus Anomaloglossus; species Anomaloglossus baeobatrachus. Next base: position 109,060,037 of record NC_134359.1, read on the forward strand.
GTCAGACGATGACTGTTGAGGTGTTTTGGTTGTGGTAGCCATGAGGTCATCATTCAAGTGGTGGTTCAAAATAGGACGCTAGTTATGCCACTCATGACGTGTCACTCTGCTTTTGTCTCCAGGAGGTGCATTGTGGTCCACCCTGGTTTGGGACGGACCCAGGTTATAAAAGGGGCTGGAGCCAAGAAGAAGGTGCCCAGTCTTCTATTATGCTCCGAAAGAGCACATCTCCATGTGTTGAACCCATTGCGGCTTTAGGCCAGAGGTAGGCAGGGATAGGTCATCGATGCAGGCCGCCACCACAGTTGGTAACGCAGAACGTTTAAGACCAGCTCCTGTCCTACCAGTCCTGCTAGTGCAGCCCAGTGGCATAAACAGGCCTGCTGTTGCTGATGCACCTGCTGTCCACAGGTGTGTCCCCTATGCACACGGACTGCGTAACCAATGGCCCCTGTGTTGTTAACAGGGAGTTCCGGGGCTGGGTGGTTGTGTGGACCCTGTCACGCTAACAGGGCTCTAAGTCTCCAGATCCGAGTTGCGTCTAACTCGGTTCAGGCTACTATTTGTTTGAGAGTCAACCTGCTCTGTATCCTCCACCTAACCTTCCAGTTGCCAACCTCTCCTTTTCCATCTGTGAGCATGGTGGACACCGAATGGCGATTGGGATATCTACCTTTCTCTTTCTTTTCTTCTTAATATTTTTGATATAGCGGTAACATAGTATATACCACCTTATCCAAATCTGCCAGTCCCACCATACCAGATGTTGTTTCTTCAGCAAATGTTAATGTTGCTTAACCACCAAACCCACGGACACAAACTTTTTTACCCTTTCCAACACACCTGTTCCCCTTTCCACCAGCATCTGTCCTTTTTCAACTCAGTTTGTATATGACCAAAAGTGCAACTCTGCAGAGACACCGTACTCAACGCCGTCTCAGCAAAGCAGTCAGCCCTCGGTCCCTCAGATGTGGACAAGTAAGACCATTTCCTCCTATCGATGAAAAAGCGTTGAGATTCACTCTGTGCACCACTGGTGTTTAGTGGAAAAGCAGATGTAAGATTGCGTACCACCTTCTGCTGATACTCCTGCATACGTGCGTCCCTTTCTATGGCAGGAGTTATTTCGCAACATTTTGTGTTGTACCGGGGATCTAACAGTGTGGCAACCCAGTAGTCAGCATGACTTGTAATTCGTACATTCCGAGGGTCATGTTGTAGGTAGTGCAGCAAGAAGGCGCTCATGTGTCTTGAGCATCCAGGAGGACAAAGTCCTTGGTGTGTTGGTGGCGGAGAGGTGAGAATCGTGCCTCCTTCCTCTGCCCTCTCCCCACAACCTCGCACAACCAAAATGTGAGCAAGCTCTCACTAATCTGCTGAGTCTTCCATGCCCATCGCCAGTTCGTCCTCCATTTCTTCCTGGGCTCCTGCACCTTCCTCAACTGTTTTGCTGATACTATGTGCCCTTGATAATCCCTCTCCCCCACCGTACCATGACTGCCGCCAAGGTGCTGCTGACAGTCTGGACCTTGTAGATCTTGTTATCCCTTCCGCATATGACTCCTCCAGTACTTCCTCCCTTCCTCTTGGACCAACACCTGACTCCGAATAATACTTACAGTGTGTTCCATCATGTAGATGACCAAAATTGTCACGCTGAGAATGTCATCGCCAGTGTTAAACATCTGCATCGACATTTGTAAACTGTGTAGAACGGTGCATATGTCCTTGATCTGACACCACTCCAGCAGCGTGATCTGCACCACCTCTGGATCAAGTTAGCCCAGGGCATACGTCATAATAACGTATTTCAGCTGGGCTCTGTGGTGCTGCCACAGACGCTGCAACATATGCAGATTAAAATTCCTGCATGTCGGAACATCGCATTTCTGACGTTTAACCGCCAGACCTTAAGACTTCAGGAGTGATGAAAGTTGTTGAGCTACTGGGTGCGAATGATGGAAGTGAGCACATTGTGAGCGTGCCCGCTGTACAAGGCCATGTAGGCCGGGATGTTGTTTTAAAAATTGCTGGAGAATCAGATTAAACACGTGAGCCATACAAGTCATGTGTGTCACATGGGCCTGACGAAGGCACGCTGCCATGTTTGCATCATTGGCGCACACAGCTGTTAAGTCACCACCGTAGTCCGCTACGTCAATTTGTACTCCTGTCGCAAGGTGACAACGTGTTCCTTTCGTGCATAGTGCTGATGATGGGAGAGGAGTCGACACCAGCGGCGCAGGTGGACACAGGTTATGCTCACCCACTGGGATGCGTTACCTTGACAGATGCAGAACCACAGGCTGAATGCAGGTGGTGGGTATCTCACAGATGAAGTACCATCATTCAGCTACAACCAATGGGAAGACACAACACCCTTTTTTAGGCCCCTCCTGTCTGAAGACCACTGCCAGACATAGCTATGAACCTCTGTTTACTGTTACCCCCAGTTTAGTTTTATGAGCTGGTGTGCTTGTTACCTGACTACTTTTCCTGCTTGCTGTTTAGGTACCTCGTTGACCGATTTGCATGTCACCTCTGCTTGTTTTCTGATTAAGTCCTGTCCCTCCCATTCTCTTCCTCTTCCTCAATTAATGTTTTGACCCTGCATGACTACTATTCTCTGGAACTGCAGCCTTCCACAGGTATTGATCAACTTGGGCCCTGTGTCATTCAACATCACTGTATAGGGATTAAAGGGTTTCAGGGTTCTGGGGGTCCAGCTTGGTGAGTGGGTTCCCTCTAGCCTATCCTTTACAGCCCGTCTGAGTGTGTCAATCCAGGCAGGCGTTACACCATGCCCTCGACAGAAGGACATGTAGGCCGGGAAAGTGTTTTAAAAATTGCTGGAGATTCGGATTCAACACGTGAGCCATACAAGGCACGTGTGTCACATTGCCCTGAAGAAGGGCCGCAGACTGTTTAGCATCATTGTCGCACCCGGCATTCCCTGGCTGCTGGTTGAGTGGAGACAACCATTGATGAAACTCGGTCTCACTCTACAGAGCTGTATACGGATAAGGCTGCACATCAAACTTAGATAATAGTATAATGCCTCAAGCATATGGACAAATATTGGAATATACAATGAAAAATGCTACTTGCTAATTTGAACATGTGAATAATGAATTGCATACCTGCCATGAATATTAGGAAAAAGGAGATATTTAGCAATCGCATTGATCAATGTAACTGAGCCCCAAGGCCTCGTCAAGGCATATCTCTATATATTATAATATATATTAGTGCTCACTTCAGTTATCCTAGTTAGGGTCACAGAGCTAGGGACCCCAATATAGAGATATGCCTTGACGAGGCCTTGGGGCTCAGTTACATTGATCAATGCGATTGCTAAATATCTCCTTTTTCCTAATATTCATGGCAGGTATGCAATTCATTATTCACATGTTCAAATTAGCAAGTAGCATTTTTCATTGTATATTCTAATATTTGTCCATATGCTTGAGGCATTATACTATTATCTAAGTTTGATGTGCAGCCTTATCCGTATACAGTATGTAATTTTTGGCTTGCACTCATAATATATATATTAGTGCTCACTTCAGTTATCCTATTCAGTTATATGTAGTTTTTTTTCTGAATGTGAACACAGCTCCGCCCCTTTCGGCCATGTTTTTTCCATCTCCTATATAAGAAAGTCCTTAGTTACCCCTCTCCACCCACAGCAGTTTTTAATTGCAATGAGATGACACACAGTTAGGGTCACAGAGCTAGGGACCCCAATATAGAGATATGCCTTGACGAGGCCTTGGGGCTCAGTTACATTGATCAATGCGATTGCTAAATATCTCCTTTTTCCTAATATTCATGGCAGGTATGCAATTCATTATTCACATGTTCAAATTAGCAAGTAGCATTTTTCATTGTATATTCCAATATTTGTCCATATGCTTGAGGCATTATACTATTATCTAAGTTTGATGTGCAGCCTTATCCGTATACAGTATGTAATTTTTGGCTTGCACTCATAATATATATATTAGTGCTCACTTCAGTTATCCTATTCAGTTATATGTAGTTTTTTTTTCTGAATGTGAACACAGCTCCGCCCCTTTCGGCCATGTTTTTTCCATCTCCTATATAAGAAAGTCCTTAGTTACCCCTCTCCACCCACAGCAGTTTTTAATTGCAATGAGATGACACACAGTTAGGGTCACAGAGCTAGGGACCCCAATATAGAGATATGCCTTGACGAGGCCTTGGGGCTCAGTTACATTGATCAATGCGATTGCTAAATATCTCCTTTTTCCTAATATTCATGGCAGGTATGCAATTCATTATTCAGATGTTCAAATTAGCAAGTAGCATTTTTCATTGTATATTCCAATATTTGTCCATATGCTTGAGGCATTATACTATTATCTAAGTTTGATGTGCAGCCTTATCCGTATACAGTATGTAATTTTTGGCTTGCACTCATAATATATATATTAGTGCTCACTTCAGTTATCCTATTCAGTCACTCTACAGAGCTAACCGTCCACAATTCCTCAGCGGTGTCTCACATTTCCCCTACATTTCAAAGTAAACATTTGACCGCCTGATGGCCTTGAGCTCTGCAGCCAGCATAGTAAGGAGGTGTGTGGGATTCCTTGGCGCAGTTACAAGGAAGGGTGGCCTGACCACACAGGGTTTGGGCTGAGGTGCAGGAACAACACGAGGTTGATGAGGCAGAAGCAGTGGAGGAACTTGTACATACAGAGGAAGGATTTAAACACACAACTCGTGGGGACGGAAAGACTTGTACAGCAGACACTTCTCCATCTATCATCATAGTTACCCAGTGCCCAGTCAGCGACATGTAACGCCCCTGTCCATGCTTACTGTTCCAAGTATCTGTGGTGAAATGCACCCTGTCACACACAGAGTTTCTCAAGGAAGCGGTGATGTTGTGTGCGACCTGCTGTGTTAGCGCGGGCACCCCTTTCTTGGAGAAGGAGTGGCAAATGGCCATCAGATCTTGGGGCACTGCAATGGGCATAAGGTCTCGAAAATCCTCAGTGACAAAAGGGTGTAAAGGCAGCCTTTCTGTAGCTAACAAGTTTGAGATGCCGAAACTAAACCTCTTAGGCATGTCATGCACTTCGAAAATCATGTAAAAAACAGCGAGGGGACTCCAACCACAGTCTCCCTCGTTGCCACTAATTGGGCCACACACACCCCACTTGACTGTCATCAATTGATCCCCCTTTTCAAAATGAAAAAGATGCTTTGCATGAAGCACTCTCAAAAATACACGTGCCTTTCACGTCCCCTGGCTGACCCAGGGGAAGAAAAGTCATCTGAGAGCCATGACTTGTTCATCTTGGTTTTTTTAGAAACACAGCGAGGGGACTCCAACCACAGTCTCCCTCATTGCCACTAATTGGGCCACACACACCCCACTTGACTGGCATCAGTTGATCCCCCTTTTCAAAATGAAAAAGATGCTTTGCATGAAGCACTCTCAAAAATACGCGTGCCTTTCGCGTCCCCTGGCTTACCCAGGGGAAGAAAAGTCCTCTGAGAGCCATGACTTGTTCATCTTGGTTCTTATAGAAACACAGCGAGGGGACTCCAACCACAGTCTCCCTCGTTGCCACTAATTGGGCCACACACACCCCACTTGACTGGCATCAGTTGATCCCCCTTTTCAAAATGAAAAAGATGCTTTGCATGAAGCACTCTCAAAAATACGCGTGCCTTTCATGTCCCCTGGCTGACCCAGGGGAAGAAAAGTCCTCTGAGAGCCATGACTTGTTCATCCTGGTTTTTTTAGAAACACAGCGAGGGGACTCCAACCACAGTCTCCCTCGTTTCCACTAATTGGGCCACACACACCCCACTTGACTGGCATCAGTTGATCCCCCTTTTCAAAATGAAAAAGATGCTTTGCATGAAGTACTCTCAAAAATACGCGTGCCTTTCGCCTCCCCTGGCTGACCCAGGGGAAGAAAAGTCCTCTGAGAGCCATGTCCACATTGTCAGTGGACAGACACGTGTGCTTATCTGCCAGCAGACCCCCAGCAGCACTGAAGACAGGTTCCGAGAGAACGCTGGCTGCAGGACACGACAAGATCCCCAAGGCGTACGTGGCAAGCTCAGGCAATTTATCCAGATTGGAAGCCTAAAATGAGCAGGGCTCAAGTTGCACAGTAATGGCATCGATGTTTCCTTGCATATACTCATATATCTGTGTCTCCTCCTCTTTTTCCTTGTCCAGCTCTTTTGTTTTCGCATGAGTATATGTCCTTGTCACTTTTCCATGTGTTTGTGTTGTGTTGTGAGTTGTTTGTCACCTTTTGGACACCTTTGAGGGTGTTTTCTAGGTGTTTTTATGTGTTTGTGATTGCCTGCCATTGTTTCCTATGCGGTTCGAGTGGTTCGCCGAACCGGTTCGCCGAACCAAACTCGAACGAGACCTCCGTTCGGCGAACCGAACTCGAGCCGAACCGCGGCCGGTTCGCTCATCTCTACTCTTTATCCTACAAGTCACAAAGTCACATCCTGACTCCACTTCACTGTATCAGTTGCCAAAGCAAAATACCAAAAAGTATAAAAAATAAAGTGTCATGATTCATGCATGGTTCATGCCGTTCCTGAGCCGATGCATGTATCGTGCCTCTGAGGTTTAGGATTCTTGGGAGGGGCCTGTTCATTCTGGGCTTGTTCCAGGGCTAATGCCACCATATCTTGGTGCTGCTGCCTCCAGGATGCCACCAGTGATATTTCTGGCTCTGCTGTGTGCTTCGTTTCTGTGAGAAGGTCTCTGTTTCTTGTCCTGTTACCTGGTACTGTTTGTCCTGACCTCCGTTCCCCTTGCCCGACCTAACTTCCGTCTCTCTTGCCCGACCTGACTTGACCTCTGTCCCCCCGACTTGACCCGACCTCTGCTTCCTCAACCTGTCCTGATCTCCGTTCCTCCTACCTATCCCTCCTACCTGACCTTTCCTCCATATCTCCCTGTTGTCACGCTCCCCGGGTCCCCTGCCTCGCTCCCCGGCTCACCTGCCACGCTCCCCGGCTTCCCTGCCTCGCTCCCCGGCTCCTCTATCAGGCGTCCCCCGCTCCACAGCCTCCAGCCCCCATCACCTGCGCTCCCCAGGCGGCTCGGTCCCCGCTCCCGGCGCCCGTCGGCAGCTCTGCTCCAGGCCGGCTCCCCTGCCTCCTGTTCACCGCTCCCTGCCCTGGCTTCTGGCACCCGGGCCTCGCGCATGCGCATTAGGGCGCGCGCGCGGTCATTGACCCTTTCTTAAAGGGCCAGTGTCCTCCAACAGGATACTGAAGGATCAGGTACTGGGTATATAGGGGGATCCTTTCCAAGTGGGCGGGGCCTGTTCTTCGTGTTTTCTAAGCTAGGAGTCAGGTCTCCTTGTGTCTGTGATATACTCACCTATCTCTCTCGTAGAGCCGATCCTGCCTCGCCAACCGGTCCTGACGATACCCGAACCCCGAACGGTGACGGCCTGCCATCCCGTCAGCTCCTGCCATCTCCGATCCCTGTGGTGACCCGTCTTCTCGCTCCATTGGTTCCGGACTCTGCCTGACGACATCTCGGCCTCCGAACCTGAGCTCCGTCACCCGGACTACCATCAGAGACCCCGTGGTCCCAGGGACTTCTTTACTCCACTCCTCTAAACGGACTGTCCTGCTAGTGCTCCGGCTACCGGGCACCTTGCCCTCGGTGAGGTGTTCAGCCCAGTGGATCCACCTCCTGGGTCTGCCCGTCCACCTGGCCCTAACAGTAAGAACAGGCCATGGATCCCGCCGAAGCACTAGCGGCCTTGCAGCAGGAACTCACACGCCAGCGCGAGACCCAGACCCGCATGCTGAACTTCATGTCTTCTGTGGATACCCGCCTGAACACGTTACAAGCAACGGCCACATCCTTGGCATCTCAGATTTCCACTGTACAATCCACGGCCACAGCTCCCGTGGCAGCCTCCTCGGACGCTTCCAGGCTTCGTTTGGCTTCACCACCCCGGTACGCCGGAGATCCCAAGACCTTCAGGGGATTCCTAAACCAGTGCTCCCTTCATTTCAAGCTGCTTCCGCACTTGTTTGCCTCCGACCAAGCCAAGGTGGCGTTTGTGATGTCACATCTAGAGGGTGAGGCACTGGCCTGGATGAACCCCTTGTGGGAAAAGGAGGACCCTGTGACTACCAACATCCAGGACTTCCTGCAGGCATTCAGAAACACCTTTGACGAACCTGGACGTGCCGCTGCATCCGCCTCATCACTCCTCAGGCTACGTCAGGGGACTACGACGGTAGGGCAGTATGCCATCCGCTTCCGCACTTTGGCCTCCGAATTGGGGTGGAACAATGAAGCCCTCACCGCCGCCTTCTGGGAAGGACTCTCCAGCCGTATTACGGACGAGCTGGCAGGCCGCGATGTTCCTTCCACCCTGGATGCCCTGATCGCACTAGCCACCCGCGTGGACCTCAGATTCCAGGAACGATCCAAAGAGGTGTCCCGTGAGAGACATCCGATACGGCATTCCTCTCCTCCGCAGAAGCCCGCCGTACTTCAGTCAGCGTCGTCTGGTGTCTCTGTCCACGAGCCCATGCAGATTGACCGTTTGCGCCAGTCCGAACAACGCCGAGCAGAACGGCTCGCCAAGGGCCTCTGCTTCTACTGCGGAGAGGGCACACACCTTCTACGCTCCTGTCCAGAGAGGCCGGGAAACTCCAAAGGCTAGGGTTGGTAGGAGTCCCGGTTACGTGGACTGTTCAAGTTACAACGGGAGAGACGCGGTTCACGGCCGAGGCGTACCTCGATTCCGGGGCAGCAGGCAATTTCATCCAGCAGGCCACGGTGGACAAGTACCAGGTGCCTGTTACTCCACTCGACAAACCCCTCGTGATTGCCTCTGTAGATGGGAGACCCCTCTCTGACACCATCTCGTGGATCACCAAGCCGGTGGAACTACGTATCGGTGCCCTGCACACCGAGAACATCGCTCTCTACGTCCTCCCACACATGTCCCATCAAATCCTGCTGGGACTCCCCTGGTTACGGACACACGAACCGTCAGTCAGCTGGGGTACTGGTGAAATCACCCGATGGGGCTCCTCTTGCCACGAGAATTGTCTGAAGACTATACAGCCCATCCGACGACCTCCGGTTCCGGAGTCCCTACCAGGACTGCCCTCGGCCTATTGGTCCTTCGCGGACGTCTTTGATAAAAAGGAGTCAGAGGTACTGCCGCCACATCGTCCTTATGACTGTGCCATCGACCTACTCCCGGGAACTACACCACCTCGAGGACGGATATATCCGTTGTCTCCTGCTGAAACTAGGGCCATGTCTGCCTACATCACGGAGAACCAACAAGGGGATTCATTCGGAGGTCCTCCTCTCCTGCTGGAGCAGGCTTCTTCTTCGTTAAGAAGAAAGAGGGCGATCTACGCCCATGCATTGACTACCGGGGATTGAACCAAATCACCGTGAAAAATAAATACCCCCTGCCGCTCATCCCCGAATTGTTTGATCGGCTTAGAGGAGCTCGTGTGTTTACCAAGTTAGATCTTCGGGGTGCCTACAACCTGGTCCGCATCCGCTCTGGGGACGAATGGAAGACCGCATTCAATACTCGCGATGGGCACTATGAATACTGTGTGATGCCCTTCGGCCTCTGTAACGCACTAGCAGTGTTTCAGGAATTGGTGAACGACGTGTTCCGGGACCTTCTCTACGTCTGTGTGGTGGTGTATCTTGACGATATCCTGGTCTTCTCTCCGGACCTCCAGACCCACAGAGAGAACGTGCAGCTGGTACTACAAAGACTGAGAGAGAATCGCCTGTACGCCAAGTACGAGAAGTGTGTATTCGAGCAGTCTTCTCTTCCCTTCTTGGGTTACGTGATCTCCGATACCGGTCTGCAGATGGACCCGGAGAAGGTCTCTTCCATTCTCAACTGGCCCCCTCCTTCCGGACTGAAGGCAATCCAACGCTTTCTGGGATTCGCAAACTATTATCGTCAGTTCATCCCTCACTTCTCTGCTCTGACTGCACCTCTCTCCGCCTTGACCAAGAAGGGGGCTAATCCAAAGGACTGGTCACCTGCGGCCGACGCCGCGTTTGGCTCCCTGAAACAGGCATTTGCTTCTTCCCCTGTGCTCCACCGTCCTGAGTTAAACCGACAGTTTACCTTGGAGGTGGATGCCTCCTCCTCGGGAGCCGGAGCAGTGCTCATGCAGAAGTCCTCCTCCGGAAAGATGGTTACTTGCGGTTTCTTCTCCAAGAGCTTCTCAGCGCCTGAACGCAACTACACCATCGGTGACCGAGAGCTATTGGCAGTCAAACTGGCTCTGGAGGAATGGCGCTACCTTCTGGAGGGAGCAGTGTACCCCGTGATCATTTACACGGACCACAAGAACCTGGAATACCTGCGGTCCGCTCAGCGACTGAACCCACGGCAGGCCAGGTGGTCCTTGTTCTTTGCCAGGTTCGATTTTCAGCTCCATTTTTGACCCGCGGACAAGAATGTAAGAACAGATGCCTTGTCCAGGTCATTCATGCCCATGGAGCAGGAGGAGGAGACATCCCAGCCCATCATCTGTCCTAGTAAGATCATTCCGGTGGCTCCTGTCACCCTGGCCCAGATACCACCTGGGAAGACCTATGTCTCTGAGACTGACAGGAAAAAAGTGTTGCACTGGGGCCATGCCTCGAAAATAGCCGGCCATGCTGGTCAGAAGAAAACATGGAGTACAATTGTACGTCACTACTGGTGGCCATCCCTTCGCACGGACGTCGCTTCTTTTGTCTCAGCCTGCTCCTCTTGTGCCAGGAACAAGACGCCCAAACACCTGCCATATGGTCGTCTTCTGCCTCTGCCTATACCCTCCGTTCCGTGGCAACACATTGCGATGGACTTTATTACGGACTTGCCCCTGTCCTCCGGACACACAGTCATATGGGTCGTGGTGGATCGGTTCTCCAAAATGGCTCATTTCGTCCCTATGGCTGGACTGCCCTCTGCCCAGGAACTCTCTGACGCTTACATACAGCACATCTTCCGGTTGCATGGCTTTCCATCACACATTGTGTCCGATAGAGGAACTCAGTTTACCTCCCGCTTCTGGAGGGCTCTCTGCAAACATCTGGGAGTGACTCTGGTCTTTTCTTCAGCCTATCATCCTCAGTCGAATGGCCAAGTGGAACGAGTCAATCAGATCTTGACCTCCTTCTTACGTCACTACGTCAACGCCCATCACGACGACTGGTCCACGCTTCTTCCTTGGGCTGAATTCTCCCATAACCACCACGTCAGTGAGTCCTCCTCCAGCTCTCCCTTCCATGTCGTTTACGGTCTTCAGCCTTCCGTCCCATTACCTGTATCCTCTTCCTCGGATGTCCCTGCTGCTGATGCTGTAGTCCGTGACTTTTCTACAATTTGGGACTCTGTCAAGACGTCCCTTGGACGTGCTTCCCTGCGGATGAAGAGACACGCAGACAAGAGGCGTCTGGATCCCCCGTGTTTCTCTCCAGGAGATCTGGTCTGGCTTGCTTCCAAATATGTCCGATTGAAGCTACCATCATACAAGCTGGGTCCTCGCTACATCGGGCCGTTTAAGGTCATCAGCAAAATAAATGAGGTCTCCTACAAGCTGCAGCTCCCGGCCACGATGAGAATACCCAACTCCTTCCACGTCTCCCTGCTCAAGCCGGTTGTCCTTGGTCCCTTCTCCGCTGCTGCCAGTTCTGCTCCTCCTATTGCTGATTATGACATTTATGCGGTAAGGGATATCGTGGCCATGAAAACCGTACGAGGCCGACAGTTCTTCCTGGTGGACTGGGCAGGGTATGGTCCTGAGGATAGGTCCTGGGAACCCCGGGAGAATGTGGGTACTCCTCTGATCCGTGCCTTCCTGTCCCGGTTGCGGGGAGGGGGGCGTGGGGGGGTACTGTCACGCTCCCCGGGTCCCCTGCCTCGCTTCCCGGCTCACCTGCCACGCTCCCCGGCTTACCTGCCTCGCTCCCCGGCTCCTCTATCAGGCGTCCCCCGCTCCACAGCCTCCAGCCCCCATCACCTGCGCTCCCCAGGCGGCTCGGTCCCCGCTCCCGGCGCCCGTCGGCAGCTCTGCTCCAGGCCGGCTCCCCTGCCTCCTGTTCACCACTCCCTGCCCTGGCTTCTGGCACCCGGGCCTCGCGCATGCGCATTAGGGCGCGCGCGCGGTCATTGACCCTTTCTTAAAGGGCCAGTGTCCTCCAACAGGATATTGAAGGATCAGGTACTGGGTATATAGGGGGATCCTTTCCAAGTGGGCGGGGCCTGTTCTTCGTGTTTTCTAAGCTAGGAGTCAGGTCTCCTTGTGTCTGTGATATACTCACCTATCTCTCTCGTAGAGCCGATCCTGCCTCGCCAACCGGTCCTGACGATACCCGAACCCCGAACGGTGACGGCCTGCCATCCCGTCAGCTCCTGCCATCTCCGATCCCTGTGGTGACCCGTCTTCTCGCTCCATTGGTTCCGGACTCTGCCTGACGACATCTCGGCCTCCGAACCTGAGCTCCGTCACCCGGACTACCATCAGAGACCCCGTGGTCCCAGGGACTTCTTTACTCCACTCCTCTAAACGGACTGTCCTGCTAGTGCTCCGGCTACCGGGCACCTTGCCCTCGGTGAGGTGTTCAGCCCAGTGGATCCACCTCCTGGGTCTGCCCGTCCACCTGGCCCTAACAGTAAGAACAGGCCATGGATCCCGCCGAAGCACTAGCGGCCTTGCAGCAGGAACTCACACGCCAGCGCGAGACCCAGACCCGCATGCTGAACTTCATGTCTTCTGTGGATACCCGCCTGAACACGTTACAAGCAACGGCCACATCCTTGGCATCTCAGGTTTCCACTGTACAATCCACGGCCACAGCTCCCGTGGCAGCCTCCTCGGACGCTTCCAGACTTCGTTTGGCTTCACCACCCCGGTACGCCGGAGATCCCAAGACCTTCAGGGGATTCCTAAACCAGTGCTCCCTTCATTTCAAGCTGCTTCCGCACTTGTTTGCCTCCGACCAAGCCAAGGTGGCGTTTGTGATGTCACATCTAGAGGGTGAGGCACTGGCCTGGATGAACCCCTTGTGGGAAAAGGAGGACCCTGTGACTACCAACATCCAGGACTTCCTGCAGGCATTCAGAAACACCTTTGACGAACCTGGACGTGCCGCTGCATCCGCCTCATCACTCCTCAGGCTACGTCAGGGGACTACGACGGTAGGGCAGTATGCCATCCGCTTCCGCACTTTGGCCTCCGAATTGGGGTGGAACAATGAAGCCCTCACCGCCGCCTTCTGGGAAGGACTCTCCAGCCGTATTAAGGACGAGCTGGCAGGCCGCGATGTTCCTTCCACCCTGGATGCCCTGATCGCACTAGCCACCCGCGTGGACCTCAGATTCCAGGAACGATCCAAAGAGGTGTCCCGTGAGAGACATCCGATACGGCATTCCTCTCCTCCGCAGAAGCCTGCCGTACTTCAGTCAGCGTCGTCTGGTGTCTCTGTCCACGAGCCCATGCAGATTGACCGTTTGCGGCAGTCCGAACAACGCCGAGCAGAACGGCTCGCCAAGGGCCTCTGCTTCTACTGCGGAGAGGGCACACACCTTCTACGCTCCTGTCCAGAGAGGCCGGGAAACTCCAAAGGCTAGGGTTGGTAGGAGTCCCGGTTACGTGGACTGTTCAAGTTACAACGGGAGAGACGCGGTTCACGGCCGAGGCGTACCTCGATTCCGGGGCAGCAGGCAATTTCATCCAGCAGGCCACGGTGGACAAGTACCAGGTGCCTGTTACTCCACTCGACAAACCCCTCGTGATTGCCTCTGTAGATGGGAGACCCCTCTCTGACACCATCTCGTGGATCACCAAGCCGGTGGAACTACGTATCGGTGCCCTGCACACCGAGAACATCGCTCTCTACGTCCTCCCACACATGTCCCATCAAATCCTGCTGGGACTCCCCTGGTTACGGACACACGAACCGTCAGTCAGCTGGGGTACTGGTGAAATCACCCGATGGGGCTCCTCTTGCCACGAGAATTGTCTGAAGACTATACAGCCCATCCGACGACCTCCGGTTCCGGAGTCCCTACCAGGACTGCCCTCGGCCTATTGGTCCTTCGCGGACGTCTTTGATAAAAAGGAGTCAGAGGTACTGCCGCCACATCGTCCTTATGACTGTGCCATCGACCTACTCCCGGGAACTACACCACCTCGAGGACGGATATATCCGTTGTCTCCTGCTGAAACTAGGGCCATGTCTGCCTACATCACGGAGAACCAACAAGGGGATTCATTCGGAGGTCCTCCTCTCCTGCTGGAGCAGGCTTCTTCTTCGTTAAGAAGAAAGAGGGCGATCTACGCCCATGCATTGACTACCGGGGATTGAACCAAATCACCGTGAAAAATAAATACCCCCTGCCGCTCATCCCCGAATTGTTTGATCGGCTTAGAGGAGCTCGTGTGTTTACCAAGTTAGATCTTCGGGGTGCCTACAACCTGGTCCGCATCCGCTCTGGGGACGAATGGAAGACCGCATTCAATACTCGCGATGGGCACTATGAATACTGTGTGATGCCCTTCGGCCTCTGTAACGCACTAGCAGTGTTTCAGGAATTGGTGAACGACGTGTTCCGGGACCTTCTCTACGTCTGTGTGGTGGTGTATCTTGACGATATCCTGGTCTTCTCTCCGGACCTCCAGACCCACAAAGAGAACGTGCAGCTGGTACTACAAAGACTGAGAGAGAATCGCCTGTACGCCAAGTACGAGAAGTGTGTATTCGAGCAGTCTTCTCTTCCCTTCTTGGGTTACGTGATCTCCGATACCGGTCTGCAGATGGACCCGGAGAAGGTCTCTTCCATTCTCAACTGGCCCCCTCCTTCCGGACTGAAGGCAATCCAACGCTTTCTGGGATTCGCAAACTATTATCGTCAGTTCATCCCTCACTTCTCTGCTCTGACTGCACCTCTCTCCGCCTTGACCAAGAAGGGGGCTAATCCAAAGGACTGGTCACCTGCGGCCGACGCCGCGTTTGGCTCCCTGAAACAGGCATTTGCTTCTTCCCCTGTGCTCCACCGTCCTGAGTTAAACCGACAGTTTACCTTGGAGGTGGATGCCTCCTCCTCGGGAGCCGGAGCAGTGCTCATGCAGAAGTCCTCCTCTGGAAAGATGGTTACTTGCGGTTTCTTCTCCAAGAGCTTCTCAGCGCCTGAACGCAACTACACCATCGGTGACCGAGAGCTATTGGCAGTCAAACTGGCTCTGGAGGAATGGCGCTACCTTCTGGAGGGAGCAGTGTACCCCGTGATCATTTACACGGACCACAAGAACCTGGAATACCTGCGGTCCGCTCAGCGACTGAACCCACGGCAGGCCAGGTGGTCCTTGTTCTTTGCCAGGTTCGATTTTCAGCTCCATTTTCGACCCGCGGACAAGAATGTAAGAACAGATGCCTTGTCCAGGTCATTCATGCCCATGGAGCAGGAGGAGGAGACATCCCAGCCCATCATCTGTCCTAGTAAGATCATTCCGGTGGCTCCTGTCACCCTGGCCCAGATACCACCTGGGAAGACCTATGTCTCTGAGACTGACAGGAAAAAAGTGTTGCACTGGGGCCATGCCTCGAAAATAGCCGGCCATGCTGGTCAGAAGAAAACATGGAGTACAATTGTACGTCACTACTGGTGGCCATCCCTTCGCACGGACGTCGCTTCTTTTGTCTCAGCCTGCTCCTCTTGTGCCAGGAACAAGACGCCCAAACACCTGCCATATGGTCGTCTTCTGCCTCTGCCTATACCCTCCGTTCCGTGGCAACACATTGCGATGGACTTTATTACGGACTTGCCCCTGTCCTCCGGACACACAGTCATATGGGTCGTGGTGGATCGGTTCTCCAAAATGGCTCATTTCGTCCCTATGGCTGGACTGCCCTCTGCCCAGGAACTCGCTGACGCTTACATACAGCACATCTTCCGGTTGCATGGCTTTCCATCACACATTGTGTCCGATAGAGGAACTCAGTTTACCTCCCGCTTCTGGAGGGCTCTCTGCAAACATCTGGGAGTGACTCTGGTCTTTTCTTCAGCCTATCATCCTCAGTCGAATGGCCAAGTGGAACGAGTCAATCAGATCTTGACCTCCTTCTTACGTCACTACGTCAACGCCCATCACGACGACTGGTCCACGCTTCTTCCTTGGGCTGAATTCTCCCATAACCACCACGTCAGTGAGTCCTCCTCCAGCTCTCCCTTCCATGTCGTTTACGGTCTTCAGCCTTCCGTCCCATTACCTGTATCCTCTTCCTCGGATGTCCCTGCTGCTGATGCTGTAGTCCGTGACTTTTCTACAATTTGGGACTCTGTCAAGACGTCCCTTGGACGTGCTTCCCTGCGGATGAAGAGACACGCAGACAAGAGGCGTCTGGATCCCCCGTGTTTCTCTCCAGGAGATCTGGTCTGGCTTGCTTCCAAATATGTCCGATTGAAGCTACCATCATACAAGCTGGGTCCTCGCTACATCGGGCCGTTTAAGGTCATCAGCAAAATAAATGAGGTCTCCTACAAGCTGCAGCTCCCGGCCACGATGAGAATACCCAACTCCTTCCACGTCTCCCTGCTCAAGCCGGTTGTCCTTGGTCCCTTCTCCGCTGCTGCCAGTTCTGCTCCTCCTATTGCTGATTATGACATTTATGCGGTAAGGGATATCGTGGCCATGAAAACCGTACGAGGCCGACAGTTCTTCCTGGTGGACTGGGCAGGGTATGGTCCTGAGGATAGGTCCTGGGAACCCCGGGAGAATGTGGGTACTCCTCTGATCCGTGCCTTCCTGTCCCGGTTGCGGGGAGGGGGGCGTGGGGGGGTACTGTCACGCTCCCCGGGTCCCCTGCCTCGCTTCCCGGCTCACCTGCCACGCTCCCCGGCTTACCTGCCTCGCTCCCCGGCTCCTCTATCAGGCGTCCCCCGCTCCACAGCCTCCAGCCCCCATCACCTGCGCTCCCCAGGCGGCTCGGTCCCCGCTCCCGGCGCCCGTCGGCAGCTCTGCTCCAGGCCGGCTCCCCTGCCTCCTGTTCACCACTCCCTGCCCTGGCTTCTGGCACCCGGGCCTCGCGCATGCGCATTAGGGCGCGCGCGCGGTCATTGACCCTTTCTTAAAGGGCCAGTGTCCTCCAACAGGATATTGAAGGATCAGGTACTGGGTATATAGGGGGATCCTTTCCAAGTGGGCGGGGCCTGTTCTTCGTGTTTTCTAAGCTAGGAGTCAGGTCTCCTTGTGTCTGTGATATACTCACCTATCTCTCTCGTAGAGCCGATCCTGCCTCGCCAACCGGTCCTGACGATACCCGAACCCCGAACGGTGACGGCCTGCCATCCCGTCAGCTCCTGCCATCTCCGATCCCTGTGGTGACCCGTCTTCTCGCTCCATTGGTTCCGGACTCTGCCTGACGACATCTCGGCCTCCGAACCTGAGCTCCGTCACCCGGACTACCATCAGAGACCCCGTGGTCCCAGGGACTTCTTTACTCCACTCCTCTAAACGGACTGTCCTGCTAGTGCTCCGGCTACCGGGCACCTTGCCCTCGGTGAGGTGTTCAGCCCAGTGGATCCACCTCCTGGGTCTGCCCGTCCACCTGGCCCTAACACCTGTCCTCCAATCTCCTGTCCTGTCCTGTGTTCCCCACATCCTCCCTTTTCTTGCTCTCCGGTATCCGACCTCGGCTCTGTTCTTTGACTTTGGATAGTTTTCTCCTCGGTACACTTGTGACATCCCGGCATAGACTCTGACTGATCGACTATCCCTGCTCTTGTGTTAGCGACCTCTAGTGGGATTCTGTCTAACCACACTCAGGAGTTATTTTCCTACTTGAGTTCCTGCACCCCTTAGTGGTAGCTTGAACAAAGCAGCTTTATTTAAAACATGACATACCAAAAAGAAACAAAAAACGCATCATTTAAAAGCATCGCATTACTTCAACAATTCACTGGTTGACTGCAGTGGTCATTTGGACTGACAGCACACAAAGTCTACAAACACCTTGACAGCTGATCATATGCCATAACAAAGGCAGCCACCAGTGATTGACTGCAGCAGTCATGTGACTATACAGTAGAGAGATTGATGGTCGGCCAGGAATTGTTAGAACAGTTCTGGATCAGTGGGGTAAGTATGAAGTCCTTATTTTATAACATTTTAAGCTGTTTTCGGAATTTTTTTCTAGTGGCTAGACAGCTCAGAGAAAGGCAAACCTCTGAGACATAAGCGGGCTTTACACGCTACAATATATCTAACAATGTCTCGATGGGGTCACCTTGTAAGTGACGCACATCCGGCATCGTTAGTGATATTGTAGTGTGTGAAACCTACGTGCGATTGCGATTGAACGAAAAACCGTTGATCGCATACACGTCGTTCAATTACTAAAAATTGAACGTCCGGTTGTTCAATGTTCCCGAGGCAGCACACATCGCAGTGTGTGACACCCCGGGAATGATGAACACATCTTACCTGCATCCCGCCTACAATGCGGAAGGAAAGAGGTGGGCGGGATGTTTACGTCCCGCTCATCTCCGCCCCTCCACTTCTATTGGCCGGCTACCATGTGACGTCGCTGTGACGCCGAACGACCCTCACACTACAGGAAGTGGTTGTTCGCCGCCCACATCGACGTCGTATGGAAGGTAAGTACGTGTGACGGGATTTAATCGTTTGTGTGACACGAGCAACAAATTGAACGTGCCACACATACGATAGGGGCGTGTGCGATCGCATACGAGATTGCATGTGTAATTGTAACGTGTAAAGCAGGCTATAGTCACATCCAAGTATAAGTTTCCAGAAAATGTACTAGCAAGATCTTAAAAAGTGACGTCATTTACCGGACTACTTGCATGACACTATAATATAGAATAATATTGATCATAACTCAAAAACAGTGACAGATGCTCCTTCAATCAGTATAAGGCTTCATTTTGCTATCTTGAAATCTGTCATACTACATAACAGTAATGTGTGTAAGAGCAAATATCATGTACCGCTCATTCTGGAGGGCAGAATTGGCAGTATTTCCTTAGTGCTGTAAGCACCTGCAATTTTTAATATTTGAAAATGATCAATCAGAAACGATCCATTTTACATTTGACAACATTTTCCACCTATAGTCAATGTCAGATTTTGTCTCTACACCGTGTGCAGAATTATTAGGCAAGTTGTATTTTAGAGGATTTTTTTATTATTGATTAACAACTATGTTCTCAATCAACCCAAAAGACTCATATATATCAAAGCTGAATATTTTTGGAAGTTGGAGTGGGGTTTTCTTAGATTTGGCTATCTTAGGAGGATATCTGTTTGTGCAGGTAACTATTACTGTTGTGCAGAATTATTAGGCAACTTAATAAAAACCAAATACATTCCCATCTCAGTTGTTTATTTTCACCAGGTAAACCAATATAACTGCACAAAATTTAGAATAAACATTTCTGACTTTCAAAAACAAAACACCAAAAAATTAGTGACCAATATAGCCACCTTTCTTTATGATGACACTCAAGAGCCTACCATCCATAGATTCTGTCAGTTGCTTGATTTGTTTACGATAAACATTGCGTGCAGCAGCTACTACAGCCTCACAGACACTGTTCCGAGAGGTGTACTGTTTTTCCTCCCTGTAGATCTCACATTTTATGAGGTACTACAGGTTCTCTATGGGGTTCAGATCAGGTGAACAAAGGGGCCATGTCGTTATTTTTTCATCTTTTAGACCTTTACTGGCCAGCCACGCCGTGGAGTAGTTGGATGCATGTGATGGAGCATTGTCCTGCATGAAAATCATGTTTTTCTTGAACGATACCGATTTCTTCCTGTACCTCTGCTTGAAGAAGTTGTCTTCCAGAAACTGGCAGTAGGTCTGGGAGTTGAGCTTCACTCCATCCTCAACCCAAAAAGATCCTACAAGTTCATCTTTGATGATACCAGCCCATACCAGTACCCCACCTCCCCCTTGCTGGCGTCTGAGTCGGAGTGGAGCTCTCTGCCCTTTACTGATCTAGCCTCTGGCCCATCCATCTGTCCCATCAAGAGTCACTCTCATTTCATCAGTCCATAAAACATTTGAAAAAATCAGTCTTAAGATATTTCTTGGCCCAGTCTTGATGTTTTATCTTATGTTTCTTTTTCAAAGGTGGTCGTTTTTCAGCCTTCCTTACCTTGGCCATGTCCCTGAGTATGGTACACCTTGTGCTTTTTGATACTCCAGTAACGTTGCAGCTCTGAAATATGGCCAAACTGGTGGCAAATGGCATCTTGGCAGCTTCACGCTTGATTTTCCTCAATTCATGGGCAGTTATTTTGCGCCTTTTTTGCCCAATATACTTCTTGCGACCTTGTTGGCTATTTGCTATGAAACACTTGATTGTTCGGTGATCACGCTTCAAAAGTTTGGCAATTTCAAGACTGCTGCATCCCTCTGCAAGACATCTCACAATTTTGGACTTTTCAGAGCCTGTCAAATCTCTCTTCTGACCCATTTTGCCAAAGAAAAGGAAGTTGCCTAATAATTAAGCACACCTTATATAGGGTGTTGATGTCATTACACCGCACCCCTCCTCATTACAGAGAAGCACATCACCTGATTTACTTAATTGGTAGTTGGCTCTAAAGCCTAAATAGCTTGGAGTAGGACAACATGTATAAAAATTATCATGTCATCAAAATACTCATTTGCCTAATAATTCTGCACACAGTATACATTGAATTAAAGGGAACCAGTAACTAGGTGTTCCCAATATAAACCAAGGCCACTACCTTTATCGCCTCATTTACAGTAGTATAGCAACCTGTACATAAACCCCCAAGCATACGTCAATAAAATAAGGCCCCAGAAATTTATGGAAACAAAAAAGCGCTGGAGAGTTCTGAAGTGGCAGCAATGAGTTCTGATCTAAATCCAATTAACACCTGTGGAGAGATCTTAAAGTTGCTGTTGGGAGAAGGAGTTTTAAAATATGAGTAGCACTTTTGTTGCCATTTTCCGAGTCCCAAAGCATTCTTATTTTTTGGGATCTGGAGCTCAGTGGGCTTATTTTTTGCTCCTTGAGCTGGCGTCTTTGTGCAGATGATATGTTTTGATCGCCTGTTAAGGTCCCGTTACACGCTATGATTTATCTGCCGATATGTCGTCGGGGTCATGGATTCCGTGACACACATCCGGCATCGTTAGCAATGTCGTTGCGTGTGACACCTACGAGCGACTCCGAACGATCGCAAATAGGTTGAAAATCGTTGATCGTTGACACGTCGTTCAGTTTCAAAATATTGTTCGTCGTTTGGAATGCAGCAGACATATTGGTACGCTTGACACCCTGCCAATGACGAACAACATCCACACGACCGCCTTGGTCAAACGATATATCGCTGAACGATTTAGCGTCGTTTGTGAGATGTGTACGTGTGACCGCTAATAACCGACCTATGAGCGATCTCGGCAAATCGTAACTACGATCTGGGCATGTCACATCGCTAATGAGATCGTCAGATAAATCGTAGCGTGTAACGGGGCCTTTAATGCATTTTAAAAAATTGCTGTAGCCAGTTTGTAGATACCAAACACGTATACTGTATTTTTCGGATTATATTGTGCACTTTTCCTCCCAAAAATTTTGGAAGGAAATGAGGGGTGTGTTTTATAATCCAAATGTAGCTTACCGGGGGTGGTGAAGAATGGTCACAGGAGGCAGGGGCATTGTTGCGGGCTGTGCGCAGTGCTGCGAGCGGTGCGCTGTGCTGTGGGCAGTGCACTGTGCTGCGGGCTGTGTTGCAGCCGGTGAGGCAAGGGCCGCTATCCTGAAAATTTCAGCTGTGTGGGCTTCAAATAATGGTGCCCGAAGTCAACCTGTGTGCAAATGGCGCTCTCGGCTCAAGATCTTATCTGCGCATGCGCCGCCTTGAGTAGTGTCTTCTGTGCTGTGATGGAGCCGGCCATGTACACATTTTAGGGTATAGTACCGGACTGCTGCCTCTAAATCAGCAGGTGATGGGCAGCCTTAACATCTTCTTAGGCAGCGGCCCAGGGGGGCAAGTGCTCCCCTTCCCCTCGACCCTGTGCGCCCCTGGAGACATGGCTATATCTCGATAACAATATTACATTTATAATTGGAGATACAGTATTTGTTAATATTTTTAAAATTACTAAACCTACTACATGTTGCAATAGGATGTTGGAGAGGGGAATACCCTTTTAAGGCCTCATTCAGTCATTTTTTTTTCACATAACTGCTCTATTCATAATTTTCACAAATAGAATACTGACCCATTTTAGCTTATGTCTGTGTTTTTTTGTGAACAGTGTCTCCATGCAAATGACACGCCCGCCCCAAAGCCGGGGGACTCAGAACCGGGCCGGACTAGTGTGGGGACGTCAGCCGTGGCGGGGTCTGGTTCCGTGACCCTGGCGGTGTCTTTTGAAATTAATAAAGAGGGTTTTAAATAAAAGAAAATAAAATAAAAAGAGTTTTTGTCGACTACGCCACTTGCGGTGTGCGGCCAGGTTATTTAGGGCCGCTGCTGCAGTTTCTGCCAGGGTTTGATGGAGTGATACAGCCTGGATGGGTAGAGCCCTCCGCAAGCAGGGACAGGTCCCAGCAGTGGATGATGGGGGTAGTAGTTGGGAACAGTCTATGTGATTGCACACCATCAAGGAAACAGTCCACACCAATATTGTAGTTTAACTTGCCTTTCTTTACTTTGTTGTGGTGGTTCCTGAACCCGCGGGTGCCGATTCCAGGTGTACCCACTCCCCTTGTTCTCCATGCCAGCTGTTACCTGGGTTGGCTGTCCTCCGTGCACACTTGTTCTTGATGGGCTCCCGTGGCCTAGAGCTAGTTGGGAACCCCTCTGTTTCTGTCTTGGTCCTATTGCAGGCAGTCTGGTCTATTTAAGGGGTTCAGTCCCCGGTCCCCTCTTGTGCTGCTTGTGCTGCAGACGTTTTGGGTTGGTGATGGACCCTGGAGATCTTCTCGCCCGGCAAAGTTAACAGCTGACCATAAAGTGTCCCACTGTCCTAGGGTCTGTACCCCGCCTTGTGCTGAGTCCTGTGAGCCCTGGTTCCGAACTTCCACAGGCCCTGCGTGGTACCTGGAGTCTGCTGCTTCCACAGGTAACCCACGGTGCCTGGAGTCCTGTTCCATACTCCACAGTTCTCACTCCTTTTACAGCTCTCCGTTCTCACTGCAGGTCTTTTCAGTACTTTCCACTTTCTACTCCTTCCAACTACTACTCCTCTACTCCTCTCTTTCACTTCCTTCTCCTCAGACTTTCTAACCGACTCTTTCCACTTCCTCCTGCCTTTTCCAACTGACCACTGGCCCCTCCACCTCGCTGGGTCTCTCCCTCAGGTTGGGTGGTGACTATCCAATCAGTGCCCTCCCCTTTTACCAGTTACTAGGCAGTCTTCCAATTTGGTGGCTGTGTGTGTGGCCTAAAGGTGCTGGTGTGTTTGCTCTGGAACGGATATTCCGTGGTTTGTGTTTCACTGGTTACATTTGTGGCACCTGGTATCTCAGGGGTGCTACACAAACATCACAGAGACATGTTTGTATTTTACCGGCATAATGGATAAAAGTACCAACACTAGTCTATGGAGCTGTAAAAATCATGGCTATTAACATGCAGTTCATGTGTTGTCTATGACTAAAGGCTGCTTTACATGTTGCAATTTCATATGCGATCTCGTATGCGATTGCACTCGCCCCCATCGTATGTGCGGCACGGTCAATTTGTTGCCCATGTCGCACAAACGAGTAAACCCTGTCACACGTACTTACCTTCCTAACGACCTCGCTTTGGGCAGCAAACATCCACTTCCTGAAGGGGGATGGACGTTCGGCGTCACAGCGACGTCACACAGCGGCCGGCCAATAGAAGCGGAGGGGCGGAGAAGAGGGGGACGTAAACATTCCGCCCACCTCCTTCCTTCAGCATTGCCGGCGGGACGCAGGTAAGCTGAGTTCATCGTTCCCGGGGTGTCACACGGAGTGATGTGTGCTGCCTCGGGAATATTGAACAACCGGACGTTCAATTTTAAGAAAATGAACGACGTGTATGCGATCAACGTTTTAACGCACAATCACTGTCGCACGTAGATGTCACACACTACAATATCACTAACGATGCCGGATGTGCGTCACTTACGAAGTGACCCCGCTGACACATCATTAGATATATTGTAGCATGTAAAGCCCGCTTAACAATGCAAAAGATAAAAGAAGCTTTGTAACCTATTTATTTATCTATACATCAAAATCACTGATGAAACACTGATAGTAAAAAGTGACACAATGACCAAATTCTGATGAAGAGCAGATCCCAATCACTGAGGACACACATACCATTTTTATGTGCACGTGAACAAACACAGATGTCTGAATGAGGCCTTAGTAATTAAAGCAATTTAATAACTTGAGAACACTCCTTTATTATTATGGCCAATTGTGGCATATTTTATATAGAAGTATATACATAATAAAGTTGGTAATCACAGAACACGTCTGCTTCCAGGTGCCACCACCACTGTTAGCTGCTTTAGATGCTAGCAGTAGTAGGTTTGTGTCTCTAAACTGTAGCTTTTCATAGTAAACTTCAGAAAATAAATACTAAAATGGGATAATGAGATAATCAGAGTAAATAAGATTTAGTAAGTCTGTAAATTACTGAACAACGTGTTCCTTGACCTATAAGATATTGTACTTGTTCTGAAATGAATGCAGTGCGTACTCCATCTGCGATATAATAACAGCTAGCTATTGTGACCATTCTACGCCCGGGTGTCAAACATCTTTATTGGCACATTTTAATTTTATTGAAGCATTACAAAATGTATTTATTGTGCAAAAACATCAGGCCTCTTTCTCACGTCAATGATTCTGGTAGGTATGTGACACGCACATACGCAGACTAATTAAAATCAATGGGTCTGCGCACATGTGGAGCCCCATTACCTTCAGGTCGCCTCAGGGTCTTCAGAGACTTCACGTACTGGAGTTCTTCTGACAACAGGCGGGTCAGGTTAACTTCAATGGGAATCGTGACGCCACTCTCGGTAATTGCGGTCAGGGGGTGACCGCCACTGCGGTTTAAGGAGCGCCTGGGGCTGATGGCAAATGCAGTCTGATGTTATGGCCTCCCGAGAGTGAGGCTGGCCCCAGGGCCCAGTGTAAGTGTGTAGTACCACAGGTCGCAGAAGAACTCACACACAGGCAGCAATGTCTTTCAGGGTTTTTACTCACTTTTCTGATGGTAACGTGAGACAACCGGGGCGATGCTATGATGAACCAGGTGGAACCAGGTATCCCTCCGGCTGATGTAGGGGTGACTGCTGACTCGCCTTCCTAGCCCTTCTTGTTTTGGCTGACCCCTGACTTGTAGTAGTGCGGGAATCACCCAGGGAAGTCGCAATTGCCGTTCTCCCCTTTCTGACCCATTTGCTGACAGCATGGACCAAGGATAAGATGGCTCCAGTCTTGATCCTCCTTATGGGCCCCCTCGTTGCTGTTGATGCTGCGGGTTCTGTGTGGTTTGGTGAGGTACATACAGCACCCTCACCAGCAAGTTTAGCAGGCCGAGTAGATGGGTTCCTGCTCTGGGGACCTGTTTCCCCGTGCGGGCTTGGTCTACCGGTAGTCCCCTTACTCAGCCACCTCTTGCTACTGCCTAGCTGGTTTTCAGGCGGCACCACTGGGTAGCCGTTCTCCCCCGCCAACAGCCACTATAGATGCAGGGTCTGACAGGGTCCTGCTCAACCGCTCTACCCTCCAGATGCGGTTCCTTACTCCTTCTCCTTTGGCTGCCACTGCACAACTCCCTGTCTCCAGTCTCACTACCCACCACTAGCTGGGATGTGAGGGTCACGCCCCCTCCCTGTGACTGCCCAGGGGTCCCCTCTAAGCTGTGTGTGTGTTCCTGGTTCTAAGTGTCTATGTGTCCACACCCTAGTCAGCCTCTGGGATTACCTGTTTTGTACTGACCCAGTATGGGTGCAGTACTCAGTGGTGCCTGACCAGGTCAGGGGCGCCACACACACATCAGTGATTTCTCACTGACTGTGTCTCCGTGCGGTGCACACACGTGTCCGTGATTTCCACAAGGAGACAAGTCCATTTTTTTCTGGCATCACTGATATCCCACGGACCACAGTATGGTGTGATCCATGAAACACGTACCAGAAAAACACATACATAGAAAATAAAAAGCTTTTTATGCTCAACTTCTCCAGCAACGCTGTCTCCAGCCGCTGCTCTCTGCTGTTTCTAAGCTGGCTAATTATTCTCATGCATATGCATTTATGCATGGCACCGTGACCCGGGCGTAGCTGCAGCGGTGAGAGACACAGAAGCCGGACACAGCATCCGGAAGACTTCAGCACCACGGACAGCAGAAGCGGGGACAGGTGAGTTTATCTCCATGTGCTATTACAGTTACGTATCACTGATCACGCATAGCACATATAGAACACACGTGTGTCGTGAATTACGGGATACGGAGGGACATATGCATTTTTTACACGTCAGTGAAAAACGTCCGTGTTTTCCACTGACGTGTGAAACAGGCCTAAACCACATTTTTGGTGTAAACTCTGTGATCTTTTTTAAGTTGCCTTCTTGGTGCAGGACTTTTTGGAAGGGGCTTTTTTTTATGTATTCCGCCCCTGGCTGCTTTCCTTCCCTTTCTTTAAGGGGGTATTCCTATCTCCAATATCTTCTCCTAATATTTAGTAGATATAATAATAGTAATAATAATAATAATATTATCAAAAATTAGTATAGTTCTTCTGAGTCACTGTGTCGCTTACTTCATGTTCAGGGCATTGCAGGATCTTAGGTATCCATGATTATGACCACGAGCAACTAACTAACTGTGACTATATGCTTACTCGTAACCATGGATACCTACAGTAAGGTCTTGCAATGCCCTGAACATGAGGTAAGCGACATAGTGAATCAGGAGAATTATACTACATTTCTAATTGAAGGTAATTGCTAATATTATTGTTTTTACACCTACTACATATTGGGATAGGATCTTGGAAATGGGAATAACCTTTACATTTCGTGCCATGACAGCCACCATTATATCTATGTTCCCGCTGTAGTTGAATCATCCAATAAAATGGCACCAAAGTCAGCACGTTTGCATACCGCTATCTCCGGCTGTAGCACCCAGGACTATGGGGTACTCAGTTCCAGGCAGTGTCTCTACAGGGAATGTCACGATGGTGGCCGTTGCCCAGTTCCGTACCCTTGGCCCTTTTTGTAATGGGGGATATTTACAGGGGATTTGTGATTAAAGTTATTCGTAACACCACTTGCGGTGATGCGGCTAAGTGTAGGGAGCCGCCGCTGCAGGTTTTGCTGGGGCTGATGAAATGTGCAGCACTGATGACTTGGGCCCTCCGCAAGTAGAGTAGGTGTATGGTGCAGTGAGCGGTGGAAGAAGGAGTCCAGACAGGTATTCAGTGCAACTGGTTTTACTCACTTTTCTCAAGATGTTAACTGGTTGCCCAAGGCCGGCTGATTTCATCTCCAGGTCCCCTTCCTCCCAGTGCCAGTCTGGTTCTCTGGTACCTTCTTCCTCTGCACCTGTCTCTGGTAAGTGGGTCCCCGTGGTATGGAACACTGAGTGTCCCCGGTTTGTGGTTTGTCCACCTCTGTCCACCTGACGATAGCGCAAACCCTGTGGTGTTGGAGTCTCTGGTCCTGTCTCCAGCTCTCTCTTTGCTACTGAGTCTTCAGGGTTCTTTAGGGTCAGTAAGGTCCTTGATGGTCCCTTGTGCTGTACATGTGTTAACAGGTCGGCTTGAAGCTCTTTCCTGTCCTAGGATCCTGTATTCCGTCGGTGCGTAGTTCCTGGAGTACTCCACCGTACTCCACCGGCAACCACCTCTCCTGAGTACCAGGTCACTGTCAACCCAAGTCAGGACGTTGCTCAGTCACACCTCTCACTTTCACTGTCTTAGACTTACTACTCTCTACTGTCTTCCTGAGTTCCCGACTACTCTCCACAGTCTGCCCCTCCCACCTGGTCAACTAGTGGACTGGAGTGTCTCCACCTTTAGGCGGCCATCCATGGTCCCACCCCAGCATTGTATGGGGGGTTGTTGGGGAAAATTGGGATTACCTGGGTTTTTGTTGGTACTGGGGTTCTGGGTACCTGAGGGTGTAGGCCCTGCCTCCTGGTGGGGATGCAGAACCTTTTAGCACCCTGATGGTCTCAGGGGTGCTACATTTTATTGAAGACACTGTCTCTGCGTCTACCATCTGAAACAAATTGGAGACTGGTGATATTCGCAGAGACAGTATCTGCAATAAAATGGCGCCGGAGTTTGCAGTATGTGCACGTTCTCACTCTTTTTTTTTTAAAAGGCCCTTTGGCCAATCAAACAGTTCAATCCAGGCTTCAGACAGAGGGACACGTTCAGCATTATATAGTGAATGCCTATCAGGCACTTAGATGTGGAAATTAAGTTTGTTGTTTCTCCCATTTCTGAGAAGGAAAATGCATTGATTGTATGTACAGTACCATACAGTGCTTACTAGAGATGAGAATATCTTTTGAAATTAAAACATGCCGCTTTTGTCGAATTTTCCCAAAAAATTTGATTTGCAGCCAATAAATGTGCACTATTCTCAATGCTAAAAAGTTTGTATTAGCTTAATAAATAGATGTAGAGTAGTAAAAAGAGAGAGAGATCGAGAGATAAGAAGAGCTGACACTCTACAGGAGGGAGAGTGGACCATGCTGATCATAAGAATTAACTCTACAGGAGAGAGAATGAGGACCATGCTGATCATAAGAGCTCACACTCTACAGGAGAGAGAAAGGACCCCACTGATCACAAGTGCTTACACTTTACAGGATAGAGAGAGAGCACCTTGATAACCATAAGAGTTTACACTCTAGAGGAGAGAGAGATAAAGAGAGAGAGAGAGAGAAACCCACTGACCATAAGAGCTTACCCTCTATAGAACTGAGAAAGGATCCTGCTGACCATAAGAGCTGACACTCTACAGATGCGAATGAGAGACAGAGAGAGGACCCTTCTGATAGTTCAGCATTGGGGGGTGCCAAGCAAGTCTTTTTGCATCCTGCAAATCCAATCTTAGAGTATTCAAGTTTGTGTTAAACTGCAAATTTCAGAAAGTTGAACTCGATCTTCCACTGATCGATCCGTACCAACTTTTGCACTGACCCCTATTCATCAATGGGAATTTCCTGACAATCACACTTTTACATTAGAGACAGAATCTAACACCAGTCTCACTGCAGTTCTAAGTAATCATAATAACTTAAAAGACATAACAATTACTGATCTCGGGGAGACCAGCTAGAGAAAACACTGCCGGCAGCCAGCAAAAGCGCTCAACACAGTGAATTCCTAGGCGCATTGCCCCCTGGCAAGTATGCAAATCAAAAGGGTCCGTGGAGCCTCTGTTAGGAGTCTCGACATGGAAAATAGTCAGATATCTTTAAACTCGTCAAGAGCTGGATATTGACTAAAAGGGCCACTTAATATGGTGGTCTCCTAAAAAGAGCCACTCCTTGGCTAGGTCCTTCCCGGAGGGATATCTGGCTATTTTCCGTGTCGAGACTCCTAACAGAGGCTCCACGGACCCTTTTTATTTGCATAATACCTTAAAGGAATTGTCTACTTTTGAATCAGTGTATTCTGCAGAAGCTCCACACAGGAGAGGATCCATTACACAGTGATTAGTAAAGGCCACTTTACACGCACCAATATCTCTATCGATATCGCTAGCGAGCGTACCCGCCCCTGTCTGTTGTGCATCACGGGCAAATTGCTACCCATGGCGCACAACATCGCTTACACCCGTCACACATACTTACCTGCCTAGCGACGTTGCTGTGGCCAGTGAACCGCCTCCTTTCTAAGGCGTCACAGTGACATCACTAATCGACCACCCAATAGAAGCAGAGGGGTGGACATGAGCGGCCGTAACATCCCACCCACCTCCTTCCTTCCTCATTGCCGGCGGCCGCAGGTACGATGTTGTTCCTTGTTCCTGCGGTGTCACACACAGAGATGTGTGCTGCCTCAGGAACGACGAACAACATCGTACCTGCAGCAGCAATGATATTTGAGATTAGAACGACGTGTCAACGATCAACGATATGGTGAGTATTTTTGATCGTTAACGGTCGTTCCTGCGTTTCACACGCAACTACGTCGCTAACGAGGCCGGATGTGCGTCATGAATTTCATGACCCCAACGACATCTCGTCAGTGATATCGTTGCGTGTAAAGTGACCTTAAGACTAACAGGCTTTTTGTGGAGTGCACAGACATATTGGGGCCGATTTATCAATACTATTTAATCCTGAGAAAACACAAACTTACTTTAGATCATCTTAAAATATGACAAATGTATCCTTGTCATAGTGGTTGGTGCTGCTTGGCACATCCTAAAGCGGGCTTTACACGCTGCAATCTCGCTAGCGAGATCGCAAGCGATCGTACCCGCCCCCGTCGGTTGTGAAACACGGGCATATTGCTGCCCGTGTCGCACAACCTTGCTTACCCCCATCACACGCACTTACCTGCCCTGTAACGTCGCTCTGGCCGGCGAACCGCCTCCTTCCTAAAGGGGGGGGTCGTGCGGCGTCACACGGCAGGCGGCCAACAGAAGCAAAGGGGCGGAGATGAGCGGGACATAAAAATCCCGCCCACCTCTTCCTACCGCATTGCCGGTGGAGGCAGGTAAGGAGATGTTCCTTGCTCCTGCGGTGTCACACACAGCGATGTGTGCTGCCGCAGGAATGACGAACAACATCGCTAACATCCTGAAAATGATTTTTTGTTTCAGGATGACCTCTCCACGGCAAACGATTTTGCCCTCTTTTGCGATCGTTTAAGATCGCTCTTAAGTGTTACACGCTGTGATCTCGTTAATGACGTCGGATGTGCGTCACAAACACTGTGACCCCAACGATAATTCATTAATGATATCGTAGCATGTAAAGCCCGCTTTAGACTGTCTTTATAGCAACAATAAGGAATTGTCGGATGGTATTGCATCTTAGGTCACATTCACTTCTTTCTAATTCACTCACGGTTTAGCGCGGATCTCATTAAATTTGGGTTTTAGTGCATTTGTATTGATACATTTTCCTAAGCAATTTATTTTTTGTAAACCAGACACCATGACAACCATAACATTCGAATAGTCAATAACTTGTAAAAACAAGAACCTTTCCATATAGATGAAAGATTTATTCTTCCTCTACTGGAGGAAGCCATCACAGGTGGAATATCACAGCTGTAGCATTGGATGTAATGTTGTCCTTTGACCTTATATCTTTTTAACTGTTTCATCAAAGTGTATATCCATTATAAAATACTATATGTGGGAGTAATTCCTACAGCTGTAAAGTCTCTGCCATATTGGTTTTCTTATTGATTACCACCTACTGTGTTCTTTGAATGCTTCAGTATTTCTTCAGTGATCTTCAGAAATTGTCATTGTATTCCTTCAAATCCTTAGGAATAGACAGTATTGTGGAACATGGCAGGTGGCCCGAAATGCTTAATAGAGGATGGTGGGGTTGAATTGGCCAATCTCACTACAATGAACTCTGGACCACAACCAATGAAAGATTATAATTGAGTATTTGCACAAATCATTCATGAATCCAAACTGATTAAAAGTAAAACTGTGTGCAGAAGCTACCCCAAGGTTGAGTTTGACATTTGGCATAACTTAGTTCATTCTCATTACACTTGCTTTCTAATAATCCATTTAAAACTGCCATGACTTTCAACAATTTCCACACTTTGGACCACATTAGGCATTACCACAGCCATGTTGGTGCCTATCCTCAAGGTGCCACTTTAATTTCACGCAGTGACTACTGGGTTTCCGCTAGGAATAGGATAACCTCCAGTGAGCGCTGCAACAGTGTACGCCAAGAACACGATACAATTGTGGGCCCTGGCACTAAGGAGAGGGGAGCATGGTCAACTCCTACACTCACCTGAGGCTGATCCTTGCACTCCCTAACGTCCCGAAATGGGTTCTCTCACCAAACACCGATGACGTGCCTAGGCCCTCATTTGCCCTGAACTCACCCTGGCTAGCAAGAAGGCTGGTGAGAGCATTAGTCTCACAACTGCAATAATCCAACACATGGGTCGGGAGACAGACAGGGGAAATTAAGGGGGCTTTACACACTACGACATCGCTAATGTGATCTCGTTGGGGTCACGGAATTGGTGACGCACATCCGGCCGCATTAGCGATGCTGTTGCGTGTGACACCTATGAGCGATTTTGCATCGTTGCAAAAACGTACAAAATCGCTCTTCAGGGACATGGGGGTCCATTCTCGATTATCGTAACTGCAGCAGTAACGAAGTTGTTCCTCGTTCCTGCGGCAGCACATATCGGTACGTGTGACGCCGCAGGAACGAGGAACCTCTCCTTACCTGCCTCCCGGCCACAATGCGGAAGGAAGGAGGTGGGCGGGATGTTACGTCCCGCTCATCTCCGCCCCTCCGCTGCTATTGGGCGGCGGTTCAGTGACGCTGCTGTGACGTCGCTGTGACGCCGCACGGACCGCCCCCTTAGAAAGGAGGCGGTTCGCCGGTCACAGCGACGTTGCTAGGCAGGTAAGTATGTGTGACTGCTTTGGGCGATGTTGTGTGCCACGGGCAGTGATTTGCCCGTGTCGCACAACAGATGGGGGCGGGTACCCACACTAGCGATATCGGTACCGATATCGCAGTGTGTAAAGTGGCCTTTAGACACAAAAAGGAAAACACTCGAACTTCATCCAATACAGCTAAACACCACTGCTGCAATTGTCATAACTTCTCAGCTTCTTCCAGAGACTGGCTCCTACAAAGTGGTCAGCAAAAGAATTATGAGATTCTATAAGCGTCATCAGATGGTAAGATATGTGACTACTTATAGCAAAGGGGAGTCATTACAAAGAGCTGCACCTGAGATTAAAGGTCCAAAGGCTAGCTAGATAGGAAAGAGTCCTTAACCCCTACAGCACCAAAAGAAAACAAATACATTTAAGCACAAGCTGCAGGCCTGCACACAATAGAGTGTTGTGACCTTCTGGTTCCAAACTTGCCAGAGGTTCCCCCCCCCCCAGAGCGGGGCACACCCAGGACAATTACACTTTATTAATTGTGGTATAGGAGAGATTTGAGCCCCAAAATCTAAATATAAATTATAGTTCAAGTACTCCCAATTTTCATTGCTAAATGCTCTTCAATCAATAACAACATCTCGTATAAGCCTTCATTTGGAAAGCACATTAATACAGTATTTCTTTCTAATTAATCAACTTATTGCTAATCATTAACTGTAATTAATTATCTCATTAAATATTCTATGTAAGTAAAAGGAATAATTATGGTGAGGAAATAAAATACATTTCACAAAATATAGTGACAGAGAATGGCAATTAAATATATGATCCTTGAATGCAAAAATCCATTGTACTGATTATAACTGTAATGATACTTATCCAGAGAAAACAGTTGAATGGTGAAGTTAGAGATGAGGGGATCTTTTAAAATTTTAAATCGCCAGCTTCTCTAAATTTACCCATGAGATTTGATTTGCGGTAAATAAATTTGCTCGAATCTCTCTCAATACCAGAAAACTTGTAATTGCTGAGAAAATACACATAGGGAAGAGGGGAGAAATAAAGAGAGAGTGATAACCCTGCTGACCATAAGAGCTTACACTCTACACAACAGAAAGAGAGAGAGAGGACCCTACTGATCACAAGAACTTACATTCTACAGAAGAGAAACAGAGAGAGGACCCTGTTGATCATAAGAGCTTACACTGTACAGGAGAGAGAGACCTCACAGAGCATAAGAGCTTACAATCTAGAGCTGAGAGAGCGGACACCGCTGACCATAAGAGCTCAAACTCTACAGAAGAGAGAGAGGACCCTGCTGATCATAAGAGCTCACACTCTACAGGAGAGAGGACACTTCTGACTAAGAGTTTACACTCTACAGAAGAGAGAGAGAGAGAGAGAGACGACCCCACTGACCATAATAGCTTATAATCTACATAAGAGAGTGAACACTACTGACCGTAAGAGCTTACACTCTACGGAAGAGAGAGAGGTTCCTGCTGATTCTAAGAGTTTACACTTTACAGGAGAAAGAGAGAGCACCCTGCTGATCATAAGAGCTCACACTCTACAGGAGAGATAGAGGGAAGACAGCACTGATCATAAGAGCTCACATTCTACAGAAGAGAGAGAGGACCCTGCTGATCATAAGAGCTCACACTCTACAGGAGTGAGGACACTGCTGACTAAGAGTTTACACTCTACAGAAGAGAGAGAGAGAGAGACGACCCCACTGACCATAATAGCTTATATTCTACAGAAGAGAGTGGACACTGCTGACCATAAGAGCTTATACTCTACAGAAGAGAGAGGAGGACCCCACTGACCATAAGAGCTTATACTCTACAGAAGATAGAGGATCCCACTGACCATAAGAGCTTATACTCTACAGAAGAGAGAGGAGGACCCCACTGACCATAAGAGCTTATACTCTACAGAAGAGAGAGGACCCTGCAGATCATAAGAGCTTATACTCTAGAGAAGAGAGATGATCCCACTGACCATAAGAGCTTATACTCTACAGAAGAGAGAGGACCCTATTGACCATAAGAGCTTATACTCTACAGAAGAGAGAGGACCCTGTTGACCATAAGAGCTTATACTCTACAGAAGAGAGAGGACCCTGTTGACCATAAGAGCTTATACTCTACAGAAGAGAGAGGACCCTGTTGACCATAAGAGCTTATACTCTACAGAAGAGAGAGGACCCTGTTGACCATAAGAGCTTATACTCTACAGAAGAGAGAGAGACAGAGAACTCTGCTGATCATAAGAGCTCACACTCTACAGAAAAGAGAGAGGACCATGTTGACCATAAGAGCTTATAATGTACAGAAGGTAGAGAGGACCGTGCTGACTATAAGAGTTTACACTCTACAGAAGAGAGAGATTTATCCAGTGACTCTAGAGATGGAAAACAACACTGCCATACAAACTGTGCTCCATGGGATCCGCTGATGTGTGGTGTCCCTGGCACTGACCATCACTGTACAAGGTATGATAATATTTGCAATAATAGCTTACAATAGGTGCAGGACATTATGTAAGCTCACGTGGCAACACATAAAAACATTGCCCGCTATCAATACTGTATAATTCTTAAACTTAAGGAGCAATTTTTAAAAAAATGTTGTCTCATGCTGTTGCATAATTTGTGATGTTTGACTTTTTGTGGCACTTGTTTGACCCAATTAACGGGAATGCAGTGAAAAGCAAAATTGGCTTTAAAACATCCCCTCATGGTAACCATATTTTGTTTAGAAACTTTAGACAATCTTAAAATGCATCAATGTATCACAGTGGTTCATGCTGTTGATGAATGTGGTCTATCTTTAAGCTATGTTCACACATTGCGTTTTTGCTGAATTTTTTTTCAACCAAAACCTGCTTTCTTGGAAGTAAAAAAGTTGCTTCCAAAAAGCAGATTTTCCTGTTTTTTTGCTACGTTCTTTGTTGTGTTTTTTTCATGTGCTTTTGGTTTGTCATATGTCTACAGTATATATATAAAAAAAGTTAAATTCATTGACCACAAAAGCAGCAAAAATGTAGGAAAAACACAGCTGTGGCCTGTTTTTGAGGCGTTTTTGCACTATTTTATTGCTTTCAATTGTGAAATGATGCTGGAAAAACACTGAAAGAATTGACATGCTGCTTCTTTCAAAAATGCAGCAGTTTTACATTTCTGGCAGTAAAAAAAAAGTGTGTGTGTGTTAATGAGATTTCTGAAATCTCATAGCTTTTGCTGGTACTGTAAAAAGCAGTTTTTATTTTGCATAAAACTCTTGAAAAAAACGCTGCAAAAACGCAACACGTGAACGTATCCTTACACTGACAAGTCTGAGTGTATATCACCTATTAGTTGGTTTATTTGGGGCTATACACAGCACTGAACAAGATACCTATGCAGCTAGGAGGCGGCTATATTTGAAATGTAACTTGGGCCCCAGTTACAGAGGAAATCACACTTCTTTAAAAAAGTATTTAAATGGTGAAATTCCCCTCAAAGGTATGTTATGATCTTATGGAGACACAAATGTGTAAAATAAAAGACTAGTTAAAAAAACCCCAAACAAATAAAGCGTTTAAAAAAAACACTGCCATTCCAAATTGTTATTAGCGCTACCCTCATCGAATAGAAAAAAAACAAGTGTCCAATATATAAAAATAATTGTTACAGAAAGAAGGACAAATTTCAAACTGTATTTCAGTGTTCCTTTGTGGTCATAAAGAAAAATGTAAGAGAACAGACATGTATTTCCCTTATTTTCCTATTGATCATAGCAAAAAAAGAAATAGAGTATGAAAATATAAACATTATGCCCCATGTATCACTATATAAAGATCTAAAAATTATTTTAACATCTGAGTGAGATTTTTATTTTAATCTCTTTAAACTGCATGTATGAAGAATACAGAAAATATGTCTGGTCAGGGTAGATGGAGGGTTAGTGGCCCGGTCCTTAACGGGCTACTCAATAAGGTGCGAATCATGAAAGATCTTGGTGCAAATCGTGTTACAATTCTAGTTTGATAAATGTCTAGTGATTATGACTTGTACACATTATTTAATAATTACCGTTCTTTCATTATTTGGGAGTATTGTAGTCCACCTGCACTTCTAGATCGCTCTGTTTATCTTGTAGGTGACGGGATCACATTGTCAGGACACTATGGTGGCTCATTGTGGTGTGACCTGTGTGATTCTTACACTTGCAGCTGGAATAACATGACTGTGCTGATTCCAAGCGAGCTAGGTGCCTGAGCTCCTGCCCTGCCCATGTATCCAGCTCTCAGACAGGCTGTTACCTGGGAGCTGCCTCTTCATCTCACTCCCATCCTCCTCCTCCTCCTCCTTCTGCTGGAAACCCACGTGATCCTACATCTGCCAGAGAAGAAGAAAAGGAGAGAATGAGCGCACACAAGGGAATGGGAGCGCTTCATCCACAGCCAGGATCAGCACCACAGCACTGGAGAGCCTCCTGAGTAGCAGCAGCTCCTAGAAGAAGACCTGTTGTACTGACCTGCACTGCTCACAATAGACCACACTTGGACTCAACTTTAGCCACTTCCCTCCCTCTACCCAGCTCTGCAAATAAAGACATTGTCAAGGAAGAGCCATGCTTGAGGAGTGGATGTCTTCTTGTCAGCGGAGATCAGGCTGTGGGGGCTGATCTGGACCATCTCTGACTTCTCACCTCTCTGCTACTCCTTTGTCCACCCATCTTCCATCCTCTCTGTGCAGCCGGGCGTGCATGGATTAGCTGCTGAGAAGATGCCTGTAATGAAAGGCTTGCTGGCCCCACAAAACACTTTCTTGGATACAATAGCTACTAGATTCGACGGAACCCGTAAGTGATTTTGCAATGTATGGTCCTTCTAACCCTATATGTACTGCAGCCATAGGTCTCCATGCGGACCCTCCTGTGCTGTGCTATGTGTCTTGCAGCCATAGGTCTTCATGTGGACCTTGCTGTGCTCTACTATGTGTCCTGAAGCCATAGGTTTCCTTGTGGACCCTCCTATGCTCTGCTATGTGTCCTGCAGCCTTAGGTCTCCATATGGACCTTGCTGTGCTCTGCTATGGGTCCTGCAACCATAGGTATCCATCTGGACCTTGCTGTACTATGCTATATATCCTGAAGCCTAGGTCTCCATATGGACCTTACTGTGCTCTGCTATGTGTCCTGAAGCTATAGGTCTCCATATGGACCTTGCTGTGCTCTACTATGTGTCCTGCAGCCACAGGTCTCCATGTGGACCTTGCTGTGCTCTGCTATGGGTCCTGCAGCCATAGGTATCTATGTGTACCTGCGCTCTGCTATGTGTCTTGCAGCCATAGGTCTCCATGTGGACCTTGCTGTGCTCTGCTATGTGTCCTGCAGCCATAGGTCTCCATGTGGACCTTGCTGTGCTCTGCTATGGGTCCTGCAGCCATAGGTATCCATGTGGACCTGCTGTGCTTTGCTATATATCCTGCAGCCATAGGTCTTCATGTGGACCTTGCTGTGCCCTGCTATGTATCCTGCAGCCATGGTCTACATGTAGACCTACTGTACTTTGCTATGACCTGCAGCCATGGTCTCCATGT
Organism: Anomaloglossus baeobatrachus; assembly: GCF_048569485.1. Lineage (NCBI taxonomy): Eukaryota > Metazoa > Chordata > Amphibia > Anura > Aromobatidae > Anomaloglossus > Anomaloglossus baeobatrachus. The sequence goes on from NC_134359.1 coordinate 109,098,293, forward strand.
AGACCTGCTGTACTTTGCTATGACCTGCAGCCATGGTCTCCATGTAGACCTGCTGTGCTTTGGTATGTGTCCTGCAGTTTATGGAGCACTTACAACCTGTAGTCTTCTCTTTGTGTGATGCACAAAGGATGGATCTGCTAATGCCTATTTACCTGAAGTTTTCCTGTAAGATTCTCATCATTTGTGACCTGCTTGCTGAGCCTTCCAGTTACCTTTTAGTGAATACTACATACTCCCTTGTGATACCCATCTCTTTGTCATCACATCTCATTGTAGTAAACCCTAGTGAACATTTTGTCCCTCTTTGGTCTTTAGGAGAAACTCAATCCTCTTTAGTCCATACAATATTTAACATGAGTGACATCACAGGTTTAACCCTTTCTGTCATCACATGCAGTGTTTCCCCATCTAGAGGCTTCTAGATGCAAGAATTGGGAAAGACACTCATTTCTATTTCTGATCCAGGGATAGAATGTGTGCTGGTATGAATGGATAAATGTCACTCCTACACTTGCTGGCAACCATAGTGTTAAATGTTGATTACCCTGTACAATGATAAAGGCTAGATCTCTGGAAGGGGGGAGGATTACGCTTAATGCATAGTTATTTGCTATTTAATAATATAATTGTTGCATTTCATTGCATTACCACATTCTTGATTTAATATATCTCATATGTCTAACCTTCCACCCTGTCCCTTTGCCCGAGGGCTGGCTGCCTGCCAACAATTTTAGCTGCTTTGTAAAGTACATCAGCGCACACAGCCTGTTAAACTATTCTACTTCTAGCTCAGACTACTCCAGGGACCCCTCAATATCCAGCTGGTTAGCAGATTTTACAATGTAATTATTGAAGCAATGATAAATGCCTAGCTGGGAAATGTGATTAATGTGGATAATGTAATAGGAACTAGATCAAACAGATAGCTTGTGATCGTTATTGCATGTGTGTCAAGAAAGAAGAGTGTACATTCTTCAGATAAGTATCCTGGATTGTTCAATTTCATCTCCAAGTAATCCTTTTCTCATGCTCTTGGGTTTTGCTTTTAAGCTGGAAATTCAGCACCATGGACAGAGGCGTAAGCTCTCCTCCCATAGTGTTGATAGCAATGATTTTGGCACTTTGCACTCTAGTGCAATGTAGTAGGAAGGCTGATTTATTCCAACAAATAAGTAACCATAAACCTATAGAACAAATGCAGAAATGCATCATGGCCCTGCTCATGTTAATGAAACTGATTGCATAAGGAAATGATCAACTTATCCTGAGATATCATCAATATACCCAACTCCCCAGGAAGCTGAGCTGTATGGAAATAACATGAAAATTTGACTTTGCTTAGTTTATCTAGCTAAGATTTCCAAATACATTGTTATGTTCTGTGTTTATACAAATCATTGCGCGCCGGGCTCTGAAGATAGAGAACTGAACAATATGCTAAGTTCCTCTGTCCAAAAGGTTCCATGTAAATACATTATTGTCTTGTAGATGGCACAGTTGGATCTCTAACCATTTAGCTGCTTACAGATTAATAGCGTTCTAGGTTGGACATATTTGTTTGGTCCCCGATTAAAACAAATAAATGGGATACGATTGCCTGCAGAAATAGTTGAACAAAGAAATGACAAATCTTAGTGATTTATTCATGCGTACAACCTCAACTTTAAATGAAAAGCAGCCGGAGGGAAAACAAATTAAAATGCAAAAGAAGCTGTGAATTGTACAGAAAAGTATGTGTTATAATTTAGCATTATTCTGAAAATATATTGATGATTGCTTGATATTTTGGACTCACAGAAAACACATACTTGCCAATCTAGCAAGGTCTAAAAGGCCAAGAATGCAGTGAAAACGATTTGTCAGTTGGAGGCAGTGTTCAAATGTTTTATTTCTTCTTGAAGATAAATTGTATCAACAGCTGATTTGTGGATGGGAAACTATGGATTTCGAGTTCTGTATATGGATGGATTATATCAAAGTCACAAAGCAGATAATCTTCAATCACTTATAACAATACCATTGATTCAATGGAAGACAAGTGGCTTCTTACTGTGACACTAAACATACTCGTTACACCCTACAATATGATCCATGAAAAATAGCTGATTTATAATACATACATTATAATATATACAGCTTGGTTTGTAAATCAAAGTTTTCCCTTTCGCTCACAATTCCTAAGCAGATTATTTACGACATGATTTATTTTGTATTCATTTATGCCAAATATTTATTTGAAAAGTGTTGGCTGTTTGTGTAAATAAATAACAAAGAACACCTATGGTACAAAATAAAATTTACTAACCATGGAAGGGTTAAATACGTCTCTAATATTTACATTTTTTAGAATGTCTGATTTGCTTGGACATTATCCGGAAAGGAGTTTGCATACACTTGTTTGCGATCAGAGAGTAAGGTAAATATGGCAGGGTGGGACATAAACCTTATAGAATTCTAATAATATAATAATGGGTGGGTTATAATAAATGGAAAATACTCTTTAATTACCTGCTAAATGGCATACACACCACATGCTAAGCAGCCTCCATATATATATATATATATATATATATATATACACATATTCATTTATATTGCACTGTTAATTCCACAGCGCTCTACATACAATAGCAACACTGTCCCCATTGGGGCTCACAATCTATGTTCTCTATGAGTATATTTTTGAAGTGTGGGAGGAAACCGGAGATCCCGGAGGAAACCGACACAAACACGGGGAGAACATACAAACTCTTTGCAGATGGTGCCCTTGGTGGGATTTGAACCAAAGACCCCAGTGCTGCAAGACTGCAGTGCTAACCACTGAGCCACCGTGCTGCCCTTCATATATTCAGGATATATTCATAAGAGTCTGATTTTTCACCAAAATTCTATCAACTGGAATTCAGCTCTGTTCTTCTGAATAGGGCTGTTTTGGGGCAACCACATGGATTTCTACAAGCCCAGTTTAGATGAATGACATTCCCACAGCAATACTGCTATGTGTTAATACAAACTTACAGTTCCAAACAATACTTGTTTGCAAATAGGAAGGCATGGGAGTAGAAAGTGAATTCCCCTAAAGGGGTAGCAACATCTATTTAGCTTGTTTCAATTTGGCTCAGTAGTAAAAGCCAGCATAGCGAGGCATTGCCAAGAAGCTTTTATAGTCTTCAGCTGGTCAGGAAATATACTACTGGCCTTCGTTTACCAAACATAGTAAAATTTGTCATTTTTAAATTTATATTTCAAATTGAACTCTCCATTATACAATTCATATGTTAAATAATTCACTTTATATTTATTCCGCATAGATTTGTTTATTGATACTGTATATATTGTTCATAAAGTTAGTCACAGATTTGTGACAGGTGTATGTAATGACTTTGAATATTAAATTATTCACTTTATATTTATTCTGCATAGATTTGTTTATTGATAAATATTGTTTAGAAACTTGGTGACAGATTTGTGACATCTGTCTGTACTTCCTTTCACGTTCTGTAACGTTGCAATATTTGCCCTCCCAGTTTAAAGGGAACCTGTCACCAGATTTGGGGCCTATAAGCTGCGGCCACCACCAGTGGGTTCTTATATACAGCATTCTAACATGCTGTATATAAGAGCCCAGGCCGCTGTGTAAAACATAAATATCACTTTATAATACTTACCTAAACGGTCGCTGCGGTGGAGTTGGGTCATATGGGCATCTTCGTTCTCCGGTGTCGGCGCCTCCTTTTTCAGCCATCTTTGTCATCCTTCTAAAGTCGGGGTGCATGACGCGTCCTACATCATCCACACTCGTTGGCATTGAGGTCCTGCGCAGGCGCACTTTGATCTGCCCTGAGTAGGACAGATCAAAGTATTGTAGTGCACCTGCGCGGGACCAGTGAGTGTGTATGACGTAGGACCCGTCATGCACACAGGCTTCAGAAGGTGGACGAAGATGGCCGAAAGAGGAGGCACCGACACCGGAGAATGATGACACCCAAATGACCCAACTCCACCGCAGCGACCGTTTAGGTAAGTATTATAAAGTATTTTTTATGTTTTACACAGCAGCCTGGGCTCTTATATACACATGTTAGAATGCTGTATATAAGAGCCCACTAGTGGTGGCCGCAGCTTATAGTCCCCAAATCTGGTGACAGGTTCCCTTTAACATGAACTTTTTTTCAATTAAATCATATTTTATTTCTTTATCAGAGAAAATATTAAAAAAAATATTAAAATTGCTTTAAACAGTAACCATCATTTTATTTTTTTGTACAAATCAATAGTGCACATGAAAATAAGAAACTTTGTAATTTATCTCATCAGAGAAATCTTTTTCTTTCTCCACCTGTAATGATCAGTCATTTTCAAACTCCTCAGTTCACAGGAAGAATCTGTCTTCAATGAATTCAGACCTTCCCATTACTGAGCTAGGAGATGACAGTTGGTGCTCATAATGTTCTATGGAACTTGCAGCAGAATGTCTGTCTAGAGCTCCTCCTTCCCTGTCTAAAGAACTTTATGAGCACCAACTGTCACCTCCTCAGTAATACAAAAATCTGTCATCATTAAATACAGATTTTACCAATGAATTGAGAGGAAAAGATCTTTACAGGAGGAAGATGAAGCAGATTTGTCTGATAAGATGCATTACAATGTTGCTTATTTTCATGTGTACTATTGATTTATGAAACACTGACTTCTGTCAGCTGTTTTTTGCTACCTCATCTGAGAGCAGCATAATGTAGAGATCCTGAATCCAACAATGTATCACTTAGATTATTGTTCTAGCACAATCAGAATTTTTATTTTTAGCTATGTAGCAGGGCTAAAAGAGCTGTCCCCATCCACACTAGGCTCTCTATAGACATTGTACATTGATAGTGAGATGTCAATCAGAGGTGTGGTGTGCCGGACTGCCATGCGTGTGACATTGTAGTCAGAGCAATGAGAAGTCCTGTTGATAGAACAAACAGCAAATAAACAACAGATTGGACCTTGACAACACAGGCATCCCTGAATTCTATGTTTTAATCCTTGCAGCATGCTGTCTTCAGATTACATAAAAAAAAACTGCTGACAGATTCCCTTTAAGCTCTCAGAACGTAACACAGCATCAGGTTTTCTTCTTCTTAAAGTGACAGAGTCCATTATCGTGAGCTTCAGCTCTTGTTAAGCGAATACTCATATTATCGTGGAAAAGCATACACTCTTTCATGACTGAAACCTCAAATAATAGCATCTGTGTTTTGCCTGAATTGAGCACACAATGTATATTGTACCTAATGTACATATTTATTAAGTTACCATCTGTGCTTGGTAATACAGATGCTCTATGCTAAATCTTTATGCTGAATTACCATTGTTTTGATCACTATATTTTGTAGCTTAGTAACACAATGCTATTTATTTATAAGCATGTATCGCATGTCACATTTCCCTCTATGCCGCTTGTGCCGTGTCTCGCAGCCGCGCTGTTGATTTTTCGTTTATATTCATGTCTGTGTTTTGCATTGCCTACAATGCCTAAATCTCTGACAGATAATATGTATACAGCTTATGAGCAATTTCCATTTCTAGTCTAGTGCCTTGAGAATTGTACATATGCCGTAGGCTGTTATCCTTTGTAGTCCTCCAGTGTGTGGGTTCTCCAGAGATGTACAGGAAGGGATGGGGTTTACAAATCTGTTCTCCAGAAATCGGAGCACAAAGTAGTCAGATTTGGGCATTGCTATAGTATATTTCCACCAATAGCCGGTCTATACGACTGCCAATTAGGTTTAGAGTCTTGCTTGGCAGCTGACCATGTGAAGGCTTCAGGGCACGGGTTATATAAGCCATCACACTGATGCCTACTGAAGACAAAGTTCCTTGTCTGCCTAGGCTGCAGGATGAATGAATGGCAGCTTGCAATGTGACCTTTAAACCTTAGAAAGAAGGCATCCGATATTGAACCTTGTTCCTTCCTAGTTTCTTGGTTTGGCCCTAGACTAAAAATAAGATCAGATCCTTAACAAAATCCAGTTTTAGGTTGTGCCTGGGTAAAGCACTGACGTTAAAATAAAAGATATTTATTAAAAAATGACTTTCCTATTGTGTGCAACAAGTCCTGTGAGCGTGAATGCATCCCCCGGCTAGAAAGCTCTGTTCATTTAGCACATCACAGCAGCAATCCTCTAACTGATATGATTGTAAAAAAATTAAGTCTTTGCAACCATAATTAGGAGGGGAGGACAGATGGCAAAATTAGACATGTTAATTAAATCCACCTAGTTTACTGTGGATTATTCAATATCGTGAGCTTTATTAAAGCCAGAAACTCTCAATGCTGATGCCAGAGCAGTGGTAGAAGATGAGTAGCGGTTGACTGGTAAAAGCCGAGTCTTAAGAACAAATAGTAACATTCTTTTCTGCTGTATTTGTTTTCTAAGAGCAGCTAGTACATACAATGCTATGCAACATGGCAAAGGGACAAGAAAGGAGGCAGGGAATGATAATTAATTCTGAGTGAGTGAGTGAATGAATAGAAAAATAATTAGGTTGAAAATAATTAGCTATAATAAGATATTTAAAGGGGTTTTCCTCTTTCACAAAACTTTTCCACATAAGCTCAGTTAGGCCGGCGTTACATGGGACGATATATCGTGTGATCGCATAAGCGATCGCACCCGCCCCCGTCGTTTGTGCATCACGGCCAATTTGTTGCCCGTGGCACACAATGTCGTTAACCCCCGTCACACGTACTTACCCCCCGAATGACCTCACTGTTGCCGGCGAACATCCTCTTCCTGAAGGGGGAGGGACGTTCGGCGTCACAGCGACGTCACACAGCGGCCAGCCAATAGAAGCGGAGGGGCGGAGATGAGCAGCCAGAACTTGCCGTCCTCCTCCTTCCTTCCTCATTGCCGGCAGGATGCAGGTAAGCTGTGTTCGTCGTTCCCGGAGTGTCACACGTAGCGATGTGTGCTGCCTCGGGAACGACGAACAACTGGCGCGCAGAAGGAGGAAAGACATTACGAAACGATAAGGTGAGTATTTTTGCTCGTTCACAGTCGTTCCTAGCTGTCACACGCTACGATATCTCTAACAATGCCGGATGTGCGTCACGGAATCCGTGACCCCGACGATATATCGCCCGATATATCATAGCGTGTGACGCCAGACTTACCTTCAAAAAGCAAACTGAGTTGTTGAGCCGTTTCTGGGTACATAGGCACAACTTTCTCTACTTACAGCATTGGAGAGTATGCAGTTCAGGCAGGTAGTGAAACCATGTTCTGAGGAGCTGGCTGATGGTTAAAGACTATTGGCCAATGAATGTATAGTGGAACCCAAAGCTCTAAAGCTGGTGTCACACTAAACGACAGCGACAACGACGTCGCTGTTACGTCACCATTTTCGGTGACGTAACAGCGACCTTGTAAGTCGCTGTTATGATCGCTGCTTAGCTGTCAAACACAGCAGAAGCAGCGATCATAAGGTCGCTGTGCTACATGTTCAGAGAGCAGGGAGCCGCGCTTAGCGCTGGCTCCTTGCTCTCCTGCAGCACACATCGGGTTAATTAACCCGATGTGTGCTGCAGCTACATGTCACAGTTCAGAGAGCAGGGAGCCGCGCTTAGCGCTGGCTCCTTGCTCTCCTGCAGCACACATCGGGTTAATTAACCCGATGTGTGCTGCAGCTACATGTCACAGTGCAGAGAGCAGGGAGCCGCGCGCACTGCTTAGCGCTGGCTCCTTGCTCTCCTTGCTACAGTATACATCGGGTTAATTACCCGATGCGTACTGCAGCCACATGTCACAGTGCAGGAGCCGGCACTGGCAGCAAGAGCGGAGGCTGGTAACCAGCGTAAACATCGGGTAACCAGGGAAAGGTCTTCCCTTGGTTACCCGATGTTTACGCTGGTTACAGCTTACCGCAGCTGCCAGTGCCGGCTCCTGATCGCTTCATTTCGTCGCTCTCTCGCTGTCACACACAGCGATGTGTGTGTCACAGCGGGAGAGTGACGACCAAAAAATGAAGCTGGACATTCAGCAACGACCGGCGACCTCACAGCAGGGGCCAGGTCGTTGCTGGATGTCACACACAGCGACAGCGACGGGACGTCGCTGCAACGTCACAGAAAATGGTGACGTAGCAGCGACGTCGTTGTCGTCGTCGTTATGTGTGACACCAGCTTAAGGCAGGGTTCCCCAACTCCAGTCCTCGAGGGCCGCCAACAGTGCATGTTTTCAGGATTTCCTTAGCATTGCATGGGTGTTGGAATCATCAACTGTGCAGGTGATTAAATTATCACCTGTGCAATACTAAGGAAATCCTGAAAACATGCACTATTGGCGGCCCTTGAGGACTGGAATTGAGGACCCATGCTCTAAGGGATTCAGACTTTTTACAGCATGAAGCGCCGGTTACGTCAATCTTATTGTTATGTTTTATTACAGATAGCTTACTCATCAGTTTAAGGTACACAATTTGAAGGGGGAAGGGGTTATATATGTGTGTATCCTAGATTGCCTTCATTGACTTTAATGTAATCAGGCCTGCATTAGAATTCATTGTTTTGCATATGGTAGGGGGTTGTGCAGCTATAGTTCCACTCTGCAGGAGGCCTCGCTGATACACAGTCCTGCAGATTGGCCGGAGACTGCCCTCCTTCATACTTGGAGTTACATGAAACAAATCTTTAAGGGGGTGGGATGTGATCACCTCTTCTCATACAGGTGGCTGATGCCAAAAGAGATAGAAAAGCAAGGAGACACATATTTGGATGTTGTTGGTGCTGTGACTTGGAGGGGCAAGGATCTATTGCAGTGGCCAGGACCTTGTGTACATGAATGCACTATAGGGATTTGAGCTGGATACCCATGTTACGTTTCTGATATCCATCATCTGGATTGAGGAATTATCCTAAGTACTATTGTTGCCAGCTGGAGCTGGATACACTCGCTACAATCATGATATCCATCAACTGGAGAAGCATAAGGACTATGGTTGCTGTAACACCGTGCACGGAAGAAATGAAAATTGTTGGATTGTTAACCTGCCTTGGTGATTATTATAACCCACAACCGCTGATATTCACACATGCACTGGCAAAAATTCTGAATCACTCAGTGGTACAACACCCCCAGTGAGCAGGAATGCGAGAGGTTTGGGAGCAGTGAACTCTAGATAGAACATCAAGATAAAATAACCCATTTAAAGTGGTTGTATATCTTTTTTTAACAAATTAATTAAAGAGGTATTCTGGTTAAAAAAAAAGATTTCACCTATCCTCCTGAGTAGGTAATAACTTCTAAATCAGTGGTGGTTTGACCATTAAGCTCAATAATGACCAGAACAGAGGACTTCTGTATAGCATTTGAAAGAAGAAATCGTGTACATGTTCTACCCTTACTTCATTCATTTCATTTCCTATGGGACTGTCAGATATATCCGGTAGCAGTCCAGCAGAGAATGTACCAAAATGTTCCAGTTGTAGCAATCGTTTCAACATAAGGACTCCATCTAATCTAGAAATTATCACCTACCCTTATCATTCACTTTAGAAATGTCATACTTCTGAAGATGACAGCTTGGGAAGAGGGGCAGCAGAGGGTTTTGCATATGTCTAATCTATGATATTGAGAAAACACCCAAGTCTGAAGTGGTCTAAATTTTTCAGAATTGGCTCTATAGTCATCCTGAGTTAAATGGTCTAGAAAAGGATCAAGAATTGTACATGTGTCCTATGGAGACTCTTATGCGGGCGTCACACGAGACGATCTATCGTGCCATATGTTGTCGGGGTCACGGTTTTCGTGACGCACATCCGGCATCGTTCACGACGTCTTCTCGTGTGACACCTAAGAGCGACTCTTAATCGGTTGTAAATCGTGTATCGTGTACACGTCGCTCATTTTTATAAAATCGTTTAATCTTATTTGCGCAGGTTGTTCATAGTTCTCGAGGCAGCACACATCGCTCCGTGTGACACCCCGGGAACGATGAACACAGCTTACCTGCGGCCGCTGGCAATGCTGAAGGAAGGAGGTTGGCGGGATGTTTACGTCCCGCTCATCTCCGTCCCTCCGCTTCTATTGGGCGGCCACTGTGTGACGTCGCTGTGACGCCGAACAACCCACCCACTTCAGGAAGTGGATGTTCACCGCCCACAGCGACGTCGTTCAGCAGGTAAGTGCGTGTGACGGGGGCTTAACGACTTTGTGCGACACAGGCAGCAATTTGCCCGTGACGTACAAACAACGGGGCGGGTACGATCGCTCGTGCGATCGCACGATAGATCGTATCTTGTGACGCCCCCATTAGAACAATCATGATTCCTGTACTATTTGCCCACCACTGCCCTAGTACTGCCCAGGAACAGTCCTAGAGATTAGTGCTATATTGTTAACATTGCAGCCAAAATAGCCAACATAAGCAATATGTAGAGTTCTTAGAAAAGTGATTTCCAAACGTTTTACCATAAGAGAATCCCTAAAAATGTTTCCCATCTTAGGGAACCACTAATGTCATTTCTGCCTCCAAGAAGCTTCATGAAGGGCAGGTACAGCATTCTGTCATTCATTACCAGTGTTAGAACTTGGCTCAGATATGATCAGTTTTTCAAGCATCTGAAATTTGCTTGCCTTCCCTTCTGTAAATGTGACATGTCTTGTAGCTATGTTTTGGGAATTCTTGATCAAGGTTTCTTCTGGGAGCCCTATTACGGAAATACTGCCTTAGCATGAGCCCAAAAGAAATATAAAGTTGTAATTTAGGAAATGCCATCTGATTGAAAGAGTACTACACTTTTTTTTTAGCTATGTGACAAATGCTGAAAAACTCTGCAGATCAGTGGGGTCCAAGTCCTGAGATCTCCCCAAGGATCACACAATATACTTGTCAGATGTGTTGCTCAGGAAGCAGGAGCATGGTGCTCTTCACAGAGTAGAGTGCAAGCCCTTAGATTTTTTTTATTGAAGAGGTTATCCACTACTTTATAATTGATGGACTATCTTTAAGGTAGGTCATCAATATCTGATCGACTGGTGTCCGACGCCTAGAACTCCCACCAATCAGCTGCTCTCGGTGCCAGAGGCTGCTGCTGGTGGCCAGAAATGTTCAGTTTTGGAGCTGCTCCATCTTCTGATAGTGGTTGCCGCCAGGTACTGCACATCCGCCTCCAATTCAAGTCAATAGGAGGCGGATGTGCAGCACCCAGCCACGGTCACTATCAGAAAATGGATCAGCTCTAGAACTGAGCATTTCCGCCCACCTGCTGCTGCAGCAGCCAGTACCAAGAATAGCTGATGGGTGTTGGACCCCGGCTGATCAGACATTGATGACCGATCCTATAGATAGGTGATCCATGTAAAAGTAGTGGACAACCTCTTTAAGGCCCCCTTCTCCGGTACGTGCTAGGTCCGTGCCCACATGTACCGGAGACACGGGCACACGTAAACCCATTAAAATCAATGGGTTTATGTGCACGCACGTGTTCAGCCATTGGCCCGTGCCTCCGTGTGGAGCACACGTGAGCCCATGTGCTCCATACGGAGGCATGTCCGTTTTACTCCGGCAGCACGGGTGTCACGCGGCCCGCACACGTACCGCACGGATGTAGTGTGGATGAGGTCCCGTGTGACACGCGCCGGAGAAACACGTGTCATTATTTTAAAATAAAAACAACACATACTCACCTCCACCAGCCCTGCAGAATCTTCCGCTGCAAACAGTTGCTGGCGACCGCCGCACATTATGAGCGTGTTAAGGAGGTCACGGCCGCTGATCTCCGCCCCCCCTGTGCTCGGTCGGAAGTAGCATCAGCAGGGAGTGGGCGGGGCTGGAGCCGAAGATCAGTACCCTGGACAGCAGCAAGGACCACGTGAGTATGCAAATTACCGGTTCTCCATGTGTTATCGCGGATAGCACACGTAGAACACACGTGGCCCGCACGTACCTCAGACACATACTTACCAAACGCAACACGCAAGGAAAATACGTGTCTCGCGGCATGTGCGTGTGAAGGGGGCCTAAGCTAGTACACTCATCTTTGCAAGCCAATATAGAACCAGTGTTGAGTGAACAGTGATGTGCTTAATCCTCTTAGAGCAGACCTGGGCAAGGGGCGGCCCGCGGGCCACATCCGGCCCGCCTACTCTCTGTGACCGGCCCGCCTGGCTCAGGGCGTCCTTGCTGGCCGGTCACTGATGAGAGAAATCTGACCTGTTGTCCGGAGCTCCAGGCTCCGGGAGGCGCGTGGTCAGATTGCCCTCATCAGTGCCCGGGCAAATGCCGGGGCCCTGGAGAGCCGGGGGGGCCCACTCGGCCTCGTCAGTCCTGGTGACCCTTGACCAGGACCCACTCGCCTTAGTTCTGCTGCCCCCCGGGCCGAGTAGGAATCTGCAGCGCCGTCCCTTTAAGGAGCAAAGACTTCCTGGCTGAACTTAATCTGTGGGCGGAGCTACTGGCCGGCGTCCTGCTCATCCCACAGATGAGAGTTGCAGTGCCAGCCAGCGACCCCCAGCACAGTGCTTCTTTCCGGCTCTGTGTGGGCCCCTCTCCACCGTGACCTGAGCGGTATGTGCCCTCCCCACCCCCCGATTTATGGGCCCTGGTGAGCTGTATGGGCTCTTCTCCCCCCCTAGGTGTATTCCCTGCAAACCCCCCTCCCCCCCCCCCCCCCCCCCCCGGTGCCGTATGTGCTGGGCCCCAGAGCCGCGTGTGTGTCTGTCTGTCTGTATGTATATATGTAGCAGAGCTATGTGTGTATGTATGTAGCAGAGCTATGTGTGTATGTAGCATAGCAATGTGCAATGTGTATGTATGTATATATGTAGCAGAGCTATGTGTGTCTGTATGTAGCAGTGCTATGTGTGTATGTAGCAGTGCTATGTGTGTATGTATGTAGCAGTGCTATGTGTGTATGTATGTAGCAGAGCTATGTGTGTCTGTATGTAGCAGTGCTATGTGTGTATGTATGTAGCAGAGCTATGTGTGTATGTAGCATAGCAATGTGTATGTATGTATATATGTAGCAGAGCTATGTGTGTCTGTATGTAGCAGTGCTATGTGTGTATGTAGCAGTGCTATGTGTGTATGTAGCAGTGCTATGTGTGTATGTATGTAGCAGTGCTATGTGTGTATGTATGTAGCAGAGCTATGTGTGTCTTTATGTAGCAGTGCTATGTGTGTATGTAGCAGTGCTATGTGTGTATGTAGCAGTGCTATGTGTGTATGTATGTAGCAGTGCTATGTGTGTATGTAGCAGTGCTATGTGTGTATGTAGCAGTGCTATGTGTGTATGTAGCAGTGCTATGTGTGTATGTAGCAGTGCTATGTGTGTATGTAGCAGTGCTATGTGTCTGTATGTAGCAGAGCTATGTGTGTCTGTATGTAGCAGTGCTATGTGTGTATGTACCAGTGCTATGTGTGTATGTATGTAGCAGTGCTATGTGTGTATGTATGTAGCAGAGCTATGTGTGTCTGTATGTAGCAGTGCTATGTGTGTATGTAGCAGTGCTATGTGTGTATGTAGCAGTGCTATGTGTGTATGTATGTAGCAGTGCTATGTGTGTATGTAGCAGTGCTATGTGTGTATGTAGCAGTGCTATGTGTGTATGTATGTAGCAGAGCTATGTGTGTATGTATGTAGCAGTGCTATGTGTGTATGTAGCAGTGCTATGTGTGTATGTATGTAGCAGAGCTATGTATGTAGCAGAGCTATGTGTGTATGTATGTAGCAGAGCTATGTGTGTATGTATGTAGCAGAGCTATGTGTGTATGTATGTAGCAGAGCTATGTGTGTATGTATGTAGCAGAGCTATGTGTGTATGTATGTAGCAGAGCTATGTGTGTATGTATGTAGCAGAGCTATGTGTGTATGTATGTAGCAGAGCTATGTATGTATGTAGCAGAGCTATGTGTGTCTGTAGCAGAGCTATGTGTGTCTGTAGCAGAGCTATGTGTGTATGTATGTAGCAGAGCTATGTATGTAGAAGAGCTATGTGTGTATGTATGTAGTAGAGCTATGTGTGTATGTATGTAGCAGAGCTATGTGTGTATGTATGTAGCAGAGCTATGTGTGTCTGTAGCAGAGCTATGTGTGTCTGTAGCAGAGCTATGTGTGTCTGTATGTATGCAGCAGAGCTGTGTGTCTGTAGGCATGTATAATGTGTATCTATGTATGTCAGTGTATATGGCTGTATAGATGTGTCCGTTCTATATGTATTTTTGTGAGTTTGTCTTTAAATATGTATGTGTACGTATGTGTGTCTGCGTGTTGATGGGGCCCACTGGGACTCTTCCGCCTGGGGCCCACAAAAACCTGGAGCCGGCCCTGACCCTCATCACACGCTGCGTGTCGGGCAGGAAACAGAGGACAGATCCTGAAGCTCCACACAGTGTAGGCAGCGGAACGCAGGAATCTCTCCTCTGTTCCTTGCCCGACACTTTTCTCTGTGACACACGCGCGCCCTGATATCGTCAGTACGGTGCGCGTGTGTCATTTGAAAAGTTCCTGCCCGGAAGGAGAAGCTGCAGAGGCGGGGGCCGTATGGAGAGAGGCAGCGGCGGGGGCTCCTAGGAATACAGCGTCGGCGCAGCCTGGCCATGTGAAGGAGAAGCAGCTCAGCGGGGGGCTCGTACGGAGGTGTCTGAGGACGGGAACGATAAGAAGAGAGGTGAGTGGTTACTAGTAACCTGCGGGGACAATGGGGCCGGGCAGGCGGGGGGCTGGGGGAGAGGGGTAACTTTTGACAAATATTTGGGGTGTAGTGGTTTAGTATATGGGAATGTAGTTTTACAGGTGTGGTATATGGGGGGGGGTGTAGTTTTATAGGTGTGTAGTGGTGTAGTATAATACAGGTGTATATAGGAGTGTAGTATAATACTACACCCCTATATACACCTGTATTATACTACACCACTACACCCCTATATACACCTGTAATATACTACACCCCTATATACACCTGTATTATACTACACCCCTATATACACCTGTATTATACTACACCACTACACCCCTATATACACCTGTATTATACTACACCCCTATATACACCTGTATTATACTACACCCCTATATACACCTGTATTATACTACACCACTATATACACCTGTATTATACAGGTGTATATAGGGGTGTAGTAGTGTAGTATATTACAGGTGTATATAAGGGTGTAGTGGTGTAGTATATTACAGGTGTATATGGGGTGTAGTGGTGTATATTACAGGTGTAGTGGTGTAGTATAATACAGGTGTTTATAGGGGTGTAGTGGTGTAGTATAATACAGGTGTAGTATATAGGAGTGTAGTATAATACAAGTGTAGTATATAGGGGTGTAGTGATGTAGTATAATACAAGTGTAGTATATAGGGGTGTAGTGATGTAGTATAATACAAGTGTAGTATATAGGGGTGTAGTGATGTAGTATAATACAAGTGTAGTATATAGGGGTGTAGTGATGTAGGTTATCACAGGTGTAGTATATAGTGATGTGCTGCAGTTTATTACAGGTGTAGTATATAGTGATGTAGCATATTACAGGTGTATATAGGGGTGTAGTGATGTAATATATAGTGGTATAGTATATAGAGGTGTAGTTTATTACAGGTGTAGTGTATACTGATGTATATTACAGGTGTAGTATGTGGCGGGTGTAGTGATGTTGTATATGGGGATTGTGTGTGTATGTATACATTGTGTGTATGTGTATATATATTATACACGCACAGTATATATGCGTGTTTGTGTGTGTATATATATATATATATATACATATATATGTATATATATATATATATATATATATATATATATAATATATATGTAGAACCGAGTTAATTATATTAGTCCGGCCCTCTAAAACCATCCCAATTTCTCATGCGGCCCCATGGGAAAATTAATTGCCCACCCCTGTCTTAGAGGCTGTAGTTAGGTCTTGTTAAGGGACTGAAGCAGATTCATCCCCTTATGGGTTAGATGAATCCCTACAGTGAGGTCTGTTTGACCTGCATGTCTCAGTTGTGGCTTCGTTGTACAGTCCTGAGCCAGACTATTTGTGTCGGCTTTCTATTGTCCTTCTGCAGATTGACCACTAGTGGCTGTTATTATTCACTTTGAAAATTGTGCTGCATTTCTACTCCTTACCACTGGAGTCCGCTATTGTGTTTCTGCAATTGTCCTTTACAAAGATGGCTGATGTTGAATCTGTGGAAGCCATCTTGTTTCCTGTTTCGGTCTACTTAAAACTGCATGGGAGACTAACTCGTTACTTGAGTATTGTGTCTAGCCTTATGGTGGCTTTACATGCTACGACATCGCTAAAGCGATCTCGTTGGGGTCACGGAATTTGTGACGCACATCCAGCCGCTTTAGCGATGCCATTGTGTGTGACACCTATGAGTGATTTTGAATCGTCGCAAAAATGTTCAAAATCGCTCATCGTGACATCACCCCCTCTTCCCAATTATCGTTGCTGCTGCTTGGACGATGTAGTTCGTCATTCCTGCGGCAGCACACATCGCTACGTATGACACCGCAGGAACGAGGAACCTCACCTTACCTGCAGCCGCCAATGAGGAAGGAAGGAGGTGAGCGGGATGTTACGTCCCTTATCATCTCGGCCCCTCCGCTTTGATTGGGCAGCCGCTTAGTGACATCGCTGTGACGCCGAATGAACTGCCCCCTTAGAAAAGAGGCAGTTCGCCGGTCACAGCGACGTCGCTAGGCAGGTAAGTAGTGTGATGGGTCCGCGCGATTTTGTGCGCCACGGGCAACGATTTGCCTGTGTCGCACAAACGATGGGGGCGGGTACGCACGCTAGCGATCTCGCTAGCGAGATTGCAATGTGTAAAGCCGCCCTTAGGGGTACTTGCACGCTGCGACATCGCAAGCCGATGCTGCGATGCTGAGCGCGATAGTCCCCGCCCCCGTCGCAGCTGCGATATCCTTGTGATAGCTGCCGTAGCGAACATTATCGCTACGGCAGCTTTACATGGACTCGCCTGTCCTGGGACGTCGCTCTGGCCTACGACCCACCTCCTTATTAAGGGGGCGGGTCGTGCGGCGTCACAGCGACGTCACACAGCAGGCGGCCAATAGGAGCAGAGGGGCGGAGATGAGCAACATCCCGCCCACCTCCTTCCTTCCGCATATCCTACGGAAGCCGGTAGGAGATGTTCCTCGCTCCTGCGACTTCACACACAGTGATGTGTGCTGCCGCAGTAGCGAGGAACAACATCAGACCGTCGCGTCAGCGTAATTATGGATTACGCCGACGCTGCACCGATGATACGATTACGACGCTTTTGCGCTCGTTAATCGTATCATCGAACCTTTACACACTACAATGTCGCATGCGATGCCGGAAGTACGTCATTTTCAATTTGACCCCACCGACATCGCACCTGCGATGTCGTAGTGTGCAAAGCCAGCCTTAAGGCTGCTTTACACCAGACAATCTATCGTGCGATAGATCGTCGGGGTCACGGTTTTTGTGACGCACATCCGGCATCGCTGGCGATGCCGGCCTGTGTGACACCTCCTAGCGACGCAGTATCGCTCACAAATCGTGAGTCGTGTACTGCTCGTTAGGTTCCATAATATTGTTTAATTTAGTTGTTCATCATTTCCGGGGTAGCACACATCGCTCCGTGTGACACCCCGGGAACGATGAACAGCAGCTCACCTGCGTCACGCGGCCGCCGCCGGCTATGTGAAGGAAGGAGGTGGGCGGGACGTTTACGTCCCGCTCATCTCCGCCCCTCCGCTTCCATTGGCCAGCGGCCGTGTGACGTCGCTGTGACGCCGAACGTCCCTCCCACTCCAGGAAGTGGACATTCGCCGCCCACAGCGTTGTCGCACGAGAGGTAAGTATGTGTGACGGGGGTTACTGACTTTGTGCGACACGGGCAGTGATTTGCCCGTGACGCAGAAAGGACGGGGGCGGGTACGATCGATTGTGAAATCGCACAATCGGTCGTACCATGTAAAGCAGCCTTTAGTCTAGTTCCAGTCTCCAGCTCCTGAGAACTGTCTCATCCAGACTGTTCCCCCACCTCTTTGGATTATTCCTACAACCCCTATTGCTACAACCAAGAACCCCAACTACCAGTTGCTATTCCCTGCTCATACTCCTCTGGCCATTGGATTCCACCCATGATCCACCAGTATCATAACAGCTTGCTTGGCTGTTTTCAAGCTGTTTTCAGGCTCTAAAAGGCCAAGTCTCTGACCATTGACACTGGGAATTTCATATCGGTGGGAGTCCCAGTAGTTGAACCTCTGCTGATCAGCAAATTATTGTCTTTCATTGTTAGGAATAACCCATTATATGATGTAGGTTGGCTGGGCTGATGAGATGACTTAAATATGTGGTTAAATATGGATGTCATATGATGCAATGAATGCTTGAGAAAGCCCCCTATGTGGGTGGAAATGTTGATGTATATGTTGGAAGCAGCAATAAAGATGGGAATTACTTTCACGTAAATGAATGCACTCAAATTCACATTTCTAGTAACATTTATCAATCTAATGTATGAAAATAGTAAATGGAAACCAACATCTGCCAACATTTGTGTTCCCTATTGTCCTTCTGATCATTGATTGATGTTGGCTTGTAGTCTAATGCAATGTGACGAGTCTAAGTAACATAATTAAAATTGGCCAGAAAGTTGTTATTTCAGAAAGCTCCACAGTTAGACATAATTCTGTTTGAGGTCTTGTGAATGTGACCGCTACTCAGGAACAGACGTCAAATAGTTGTCAAACGTAAGGAAATTGGACCATATAGCAGTGGGTGGCATATACAGGTCTGTCCACTCCACAAAAGCAAAAAATACCGGCTTGTCTTTTAAGACAGTTAGTAGCTGACATGTGAAATGTTCATTAATTCATGTCATTATAGCTTAAAATGTCGGTGCAGCTTAATGGATGTGGCCCAAGAAGGTGGAGGCTGTCAATGATCCTGTCCTCAGATTGAAGAGTGACTGAACACAGCTGCCGGTTTGTTTCATACCTGTTGCTTGTCACAGACACCACTGGGTCTCTTCACACATACTCTACACTTGTTTAGTCTGGAAGTTGTGGAGCCTGTTAAGTATTTCTTACTCAACTCATCACAGATGTACAAACAGATTGAGCTGACACCAGCGTGACGAGGACCACAGCTTTATATACCAGCCCATAATGTGCAACCCTCCTGCAGAAACCATCAAGTTGTGTAACACAATATATTCCTCCTGTTGGGCAATTATGCAACTAATTGCTAAGACGCTGCATGTCCTTCATACAATATTTGAAGGGACAAGAGGTAAATAATGTTTTCCGCAGAGTACAAGCTCATCATGCGCCTAAGGTAATGAAATCATTAAAAAGATCTTACGACATAGAACAGTTTTCCGGTATATAATTAATGTTATCTCATTGTACAGCTTGATAAGACTTCAGCCTATACCCAATGAGACGGGACACTGTTTAGATTGTATTTTCTGATCTAAATGGAGATGAGATACTAGTTTTCTACAGTGGGATTGCCTGACACATGATTAATAGGAATTAATGAAGAAAACTGTGGGGAAATCCCTGGAGATTTCTCGGCAAATGTCCTAACACTGAACATTATAATTGCAGACACTAATTCTTTATTTGCTGGCCAAACACAGTTAATAATACAGCATGGCATCAATTTTAATTTTTAAATACACTATCGCTAGGGTCACGGTGACATATTTGGGTATAGTCAAAGGCAGCCATACAGAGCGGTCAGCATGTTCCTGGCTCTCTATCGAAGACAGGGTAATCCAGGATTTTCTGCCATCAGTTACCTGACTTCAAGACACAGGTGTGTGAGAAGGAAGACATGGGAATGGCTGATCTCCTGGGACATACACAGTATAGAAAAATTATGTTTCTTTTCTTTGTTTTTTTTTTACTATTGATTCCTATTGTATTCGCTTTCTGGTTCATTTTAAATTCCAGAAGCCATTATACACAAGACCCCAGTGCTGATGGTGTCAGTACGCTGTGTGCTTTACTACCAGAATTGAGGAGGAGCTCAGGAGCTTGGCGGATATATATCACTGATGGGCAGCGGGTCAAGAGTATGAGGTGTCGCTAGTAGTTGGCCAGAGTTTTGCACTGTGTTTTAAATGTTAAGTGTGCACTTGGCCACATGGGTCATGGATCACCAATGCCAAAAGGGGACAGACAAGAACTGCCACAGCAGGAGGTTAAAATGAGTGAATGAAAAGTTAACGATCAGTGGTGGGTGAGTAAAGCCCCCCATACACAATAGACTAAGGGTGGTGTCACACACAGCGACGACGAAAACGACGTCGCTGCTACGTCACCATTTTCTGTGACGTTGCAGCGACGTCCCATCGCTGTCGCTGTGTGTGACATCCAGCAACGACCTGGCCCCTGCTGTGAGGTCGCCGGTCGTTCCTGAATGTCCAGCTTCATTTTTTGGTCGTCGCTCTCCCGCTGTGACGCACACATCGCTATGTGTGACAGCGAGAGAGCGACGAAATGAAGCGAGCAGGGAGCAGGAGCCGGCATCTGGCAGCTGCGGTAAGCTGTAACCAGGGTAAACATTGGGTAACCAAGGGAAGACATTTCCCTGGTTACCCAATATTTACCTTCGTTACCAGCATCAGCCGCTCTCGCTGCCAGTGCTGGCTCCTGCTCTCTGCACATGTAGCTAATTACCCGATGTATACTGTAGCTAGGAGTGCAGGGAGCCAGCGCTAAGCAGTGTGCGCGGCTCCCTGCTCTCTGTAGCACAGCGACACGTGTCGTTATGATCGCTGCTGCGTCGCTGTGTTTGACAGCTAAGCAGCAATCATGACAGCGACTTACAAGGTCGCTGTTGCATCACATAAAATGGTGACGTTACAGCAACGTCGTTGTCGCTGTCGCTATGTGTGAACCCAGCTTTAGGTCAACTGAACACACCGATAACAATGGGTTTGGCTGACAGTCTGATGTGTATGGTTGTAACAATAAACAATTGAATGCCAGGAAAGTTAAAGGGAATCTTTCAGATCATTTTTGCTACCTCACCTGAGAGCAGCATGATGTAGATGCAGAGACCCAGAATCCAATGATGTATCATTTAGATTACTGGGTGCAGTGGTTCTGTCACAATCAGAGTTTTTAGATTTAGCAGTGCGACAGAGTTCAGAAGTCCCACACCAGTCTCTGTATGTACATTTCTATAGACAGTGAGCTGCTAATCACAAGAGGGGGCAGAGTCAAACCTAATGGCACAAGACAGCTAGCCACAGCAATAATAATGTCATAGTGATAAAACACTCAGTTTAAGTAAACAACAGCACAGGAGTGTGACATGTGACACATCGTTGAATTCTGTGTGTTTACCCCTACAGCATGCTGTCCTCAGATTCCATTGCAAATACCTGTTGACAGATTTCCTTTAAGGATCTGGCATGTCTGATTTTGGACTGTCAAGTCAATCCTTTTGTTCTACCTAAGCTAAGCTACAGCTGAAGATGTCTGGCAACTATTCTCTCATAGAAAACACAGGAGCACTCTGCTGAGTAATCAGTGTATTGGAAAGATAGATGAGATGGCTGCTGGCTGGCTGATCCGTTGCATCATTGGTCGGCCGATAGCCGACAGCCATGTAATGTGTAGGTCGGAGATTAAAAACTTAGTATTAAGATGTGCTACCCTAAGGGGTACTTCTTACTTAGCGAGATCAATGCTGAGTCACAGATTTTGTGACGTACCAGTGACCTCATCAGCGATTTCGCTGTGTGTGACAACAAGCAGCGACCTGGCCCCTGCTGTGAAATCACTGATCGTTACACACTGTTCTGGTTCATTTTTTGCTCGTTGGTCTCCCGCTGTGCGACACGCATCGCGTGTATGACTGTGGGAGACCAACGAGCACCGACTCTGTGTAAGCAGCATACGCTGGTAACCAGGGTAAATATCGGGTAACTAAGCAAAGCACTTTGCTTAGTAACCTGATGTGTACCCTAGCTACGTATACAGGGAGCCAATGCTGGCAGCCTGTAAGCGGTGTACGCTGGTAACCAGGGTAAATATCGGGTAACCAAGCAAAGGGCTTTGCTTAGTTACCCGATATTTACCCTGGTTACCAAGTGCAGCATCGTTACACGAGTCACTGGTGGATGGTGGCTGGTGGCTGGTCACTGGTGAGATCTGCCTGATTGACAGCTCATCGGTGACCATGTAGCGACGTACCAACGATACCTGCCAGATCGGATCGCTGGTGGGATCGTTGGTGCGTCGCTACGTATGACCCCAGCCTTAGTTAGGGCCACAAAACAGCAATAAAGATGGCAACTGTTAAGGATAGACTGCAAGAGAATGCAAAGTGACCAGGCAGGCTACTGCAAGATATTGCTATCATCAAGGGTTGACCAGAAGAGGGATTGTGACCATCAATCTTGTTGCCTCCATGTAAGTAAAGTTTTTTTAGTCATTATCTGTGTAAATCTGCATCCTTCTACAATCCCAGAGAGGGCAACCACCAAAGGCCACTCTGTCCTATTTACAGTAAGAATCATTCCATCCTATATCTCAATTTATAAAGGGTTCAGCCATCTTGCAATACAATATCAACAACAACCTTTTTACCAGCAGCACGAGGCTTAGGCTAGTTTCACACATCGTGCTTTTCGCCGCTTTGCCGGATTCGGCGCATGCCAGTACAGTGTATACAGTACATTGGCAGTGCGACATGCTCCGGTCACAAGCTGCCATGTGACCGGAGAATGTGACCGGAAGTTACAGCGCTGCCACTGTACTGCATACACTGTACTAGCGTGCGCTGAATCCAGCAAACTGGCGAAAAACTAGCCTTAGGTGTGAAAAAACATGACCCAGAATTGTTATTTCATGTAAATTATAATAAGTTAATACAACAGACATACGAGAGAGGCGACAGATTCCCTTTAAAGTTACTCCAGCATTTTGTCTGGTAAAGTTCTCGTGAGCTCACAGTATTTACTTATTTCTCACCTTACACATTTACTTGAATCTGCATAATCTGCAGTGTCAGAGCATTAAGGTATGTCCACACAATCCGGATGACACTGCATCATAGACACAGCGTCTTCCCTTCTGCGGGGATGTGTGTGCTCTCCTCAAGTGAAGACAGCGGTCCGTGCCCACGATCAGGGTTCCGGGTCCTGCAGACTCTCGCTATCCTTCTGGCTTTAGGCTATGATCAGTATCCGTTGAGTTTTTGACCCTGCAGAATTTCTGCATCATCTCCACACATTAGCTTACTTGTGTTTTTTTCATTATGTTTTTGTGCCCCTTTTTGATGTTACATTTTTATGTTGTTTTTGACTCTGCGTTTTTTGTCTCTGTTTGTTGTGTCATCCTTTAAATAAAGCCATTTTTTATTGAAATTTCCTCTTATTGACATCATTGGGTGTGGATTTCATGTGTTTTTGATGCGTTATCACCTCATAAACTTATTAAAAACTCATGTGTGTTTTTTATGGGTGGAATTTCCACATCTAATACATGTCTATGGTGAAAATACACACAGAAGACTCAGCGTACATGCAAGAGTAATTGACATGCTGTGCCTTGAAAAAATGCAACGCAGGTGAGTTTACTCAATGTAGAAAAGAAACACAGTGGAGATGAGATTTATGCTAATCCTGTCCACCTTGCCTGTACTGTAAAATGCTGCATTTTTTTGACACAGCAAAAAGGCTCAATCACAAAAACATGAGTAAAAATTATTGGGGCACGTATCCCAAATTTCCTGCTATAGGGATAAGCGAACGCGACCTGTAAAGTTCAGCGTTCATACTGGACACCTAGTGTGTGGTACTCGGACCCGAACACGGACTTCCTACATAAGTCCGTGTTTGAGTTTGGAGTTTGGAGTTCGGATGATGATGATGCAACGCAGCAAATCAACAAGCTTATGGGCATAGGAAGGATGCCTGGACACTGCTGAGAACAAAAAAATGACATGGCGTCTCCCACTTTTTGATAAACCAGTGTAGTTAAAGTAGACAGCTGCGAGCTGCAGCCCTCAGGTGTCTGCTTTACTTAGGCTGGTTATCAAAAATAGAGGGGACACCTGGCAGTTTTTTAAAAAAAAAAAAAAAAATATATATATATATATATATTAAAAAAAAAAATAATAATAATAAAAAAAAACAGTATGGGGCACCCCCTTATTTCTGATGACCCACCAAGGTAAAGCAGACAGGCATGAGGCCCAGGTGCTAGTAATAGATAGGCGTCTATCAGATACCCCCATTAGTATTCTGGTAAGTGTAAAGTAAAAAAACACACACATAAGAAAAAAATAGTTTATTTGAATAATGACTCTCTCTCACTCCCTTGTTCACCAATTTATTAATTACAAAAAAAATCCTTGAAGTTCCAACATAATCCAATGGTGTAATGTTCCTCGACATTCATCGAATCCTATGGAGCTTCCCCTGGGCCTCATACCAACTATCAATTCACAGTTGATATCAACCCCAAAAATATTACCCCGATTGCCACCACACCAGGTTCTAATGGATGTGCCACTTCTGCAGCGGCTGTGGACTGCTATTTTTAGACTGGGAAGGGCCAAATACGCTGATAATGCCAGCCCCCAGCTGTCTGATTTACCTTGACTGTTTATCAAAAATAGGGGTTACCCCACGCCATGTTGTAAAATTGATTTATGTGTAAATAATTTTTAAAAAACAGCATGGAGTCCCCTCTATTTTTGATAACCAGACAAGGTAAAGCAGACAGCTGAGGGCTGCAGCCTGCAGCTGCCTGCTTTACCTGCGCTGGTTATCAAAAAAGGGGGAACCCCATGCCATTTTATTTTACATATTCCTATCCACATTTGCTTGCAGGGCAATTGTCCTGCTCGTACCCCCATTTTTCTTCTTTTTACAGCCCCTTAGCCCTTACTACTACCATTTTACAGCACCATTTTATTTGGGGCCTAGGGTCAAGTCCAGGTACCGAACCAAACTTTTAACAAAAGTTCGGCCAAATATGTCAAACCTGAACATCCATGGGTCTGCTATATTCTATGCTGCTGTGATCATGCTGATTATTTTACTTGACTATAGGCTGTTCTAGTTATCCGAAGGATTGAATGGAAGATAAAAATACAACAACCCAACCTAAAACTTGGCCTAATACATCTACAAAGATGACTTACTTGAATATCATCCATGGTTAAAAATATAGTGAATTTCCTCCGTTTGCTTAAAAAATGGAAATGAGCATTTCCTTATTTCCTCTCTTCTGTCACATTATAAAGTATTATTTTCAGCTTTTTCTTCATTATATATGTTCCTGGAAATCCTAGGTGACACCCTGTATGCCTACTTTGGATCCGACAGTGGTTGTCTCCTAGTTCTATCAGACTCCTCAGCAAAATTGCCTGATAATGCTGTCATCCAGGAAATCACTGAATTGACTAATGTGCAAATTTACTATTCAGCATTTCACATAGGCTAAGAGTTCTAGCACCAGAATAATTGGTTGTCACTCACCTTTCCCAAGAGGAGATATCATTTAGAGATGATTAATGTAATTGCATACTGAATGGTAAAAACAAGAGGGATCTTACCATGTCTCCAGTCCAAAATCCTTCCGTGTGGATCACCGGCCTGTCTATACATGATGGGGCATAATACTCGCAGATGGCACTTTGTGCTATTCTTCTCTTATTTTGATACTGTCTTCATATGTGTCAAGTACAATGAAGGCTCCATATACCATACTTCATATTATAGCTTTCTACATTTTGGAGGTATTATGGTTATGTTCATGGGCCCTTATTCATTTCAGACTAAATTCACAATCCATAATCAAAAACGCCGCAAAAGTCACTGTAGTGAAATCAATAATCAATAAATCCCCAATTTATAAGCTAACATGAAACACTCAAAAAAACCAAAACGGAATAGTAACCATGACAACAATATAAAGATAAAATGCAGAATTTTCTTGAAAGAAATATGTTAAAAATACAAATTACATCATATAAAACAATTTATGGACTAAATTTTTCCCTTATTTTTAGTAGCAAAGCAAACAGGACAATATAGTGCTTAGTGCAAAGACCAATCATTAAATATAGCTAGATAATATTCAATAATGTTAAATAATATCCAATGGGTAAGGATTTTAGTAGATTGCTATTAAGTGCTAAGTCGGATCCAAACTACTCGCTGCGACATCGCGAGCAATCTCATTAGCGATGTGGCACGCCAGATCGCAGATGCGATCTGCCGAGATCGCACATAGGTCGGTTTTATGGCGCCGGTCACATGTGCGATCTCGGCAGATCGAATCTGTGATCTGGCGTGCCACATCGCTAACGAGATCGCTAGCGTTGTCGCAGCGTGTAAAGCAGCCTTTAGATATAGTATCAATTGTGTTGAATATCCAATATTTGCAATAAATTATATAAGCAAGGTCTATTACCTTAATGCGTGCTCTAGTGGTCCTGTTTGCCGCATATGAGCGCCCCCTGAGAAAGAAAAATGCACAAAACGCACGTTGGGATATCCAACAAACAGGACCACTAAACCACGCATATAATTTATTGCGAATATTGGATATTCAATACAATTGATACTATATCTAAGTACACTAAGCACTTTATTTTCCTGTTTGTTTTGCTGCTAAAAATAAGGGAATTTTTTTGTCCATAAATTGTTTTATATGAAGTAATTTGTATTTTTAACATATTTTTTTCAATAAAATTCAGTATTTTATCTTTATATATTTGTCATGGGCACTATTCTCTGTTTTTGAGTGTTTCATGTTCGCTCATAAATTGGGGATTTTTTGATTATTAAGTTCACAATCCGATTGTCATTACGAAAAGCATACAATTCTTCATCTGTATTCTCATCCATATGTCCATATTTTACATCCATATGCCATCTATTTCCATACAACAGCAGCTAGTAAAATTTACAAGACCAAATACTCTCTTATGCTAATAATTTATACAATGTATCCGTAAAAATAGTTATTTGGATGATCCATATTGGATCCAATATTTTTTTGCGCACCCGTAGACTTGAATAGGCGATTCTCATTAGTCTGAGTGCTGTAACCTTGCAGTTAATACTATTTTAGGTAGAAAAGAGGTATAGTGTGCTATATAGAGATCTCCGAGCGGTAGGCCATCAAAAGATGACTTCTCTAATTGCTGCAACCTACAAGATGTTTCCATTTTGACCCTATTCACATTAATGTGCTTTTCTGTTCTGTGTTATGTTCTTTTTTTTTACAGTGAGAAACACTTAAGCCTATTATTTCCCCATAAAAACAGCTGGAAACCTGACAGGCCCATTATAAGTCAATGGAATCAAACAGTATTAGTAGGGTTCCCTTTGAAAACTGAAAATGGCTAGAGAACATGACTCTCCAGCTGCGCGTGTGGAGTGTTTTCTAGATCTGCTCTTTAGCTAATAAGTGCTGGAAGACCCAATGTAAAGGTTTGGTGGCCATCAGTCGCTGCCCTTATGGTCCATACATTATCCCCTTGTGTTAGCTTGGAATATACATGGATGTGTTGACCTAGTTAATGCTGAGTAATAAAATCCTTTAATAACCATATTTTATTCAGTATTATATAACAAACATATTAGCAATTTTAGATGACACAGGACATTTATACACACTAGAGATGCGTCATTTTAAAGAATTTCTTAGCCCAGCAATAACATTAATGAATAACGTATGCACTAATTAGTTATCTAAACAGATTCCTTGTTCGTGATAACAGCTGCAATCTGTGAATTTTGTTTAATTCCCAACAGCCCCAACTCAAATATTAAAATAGGACACATTTCAAGTAACTGTGATAAACAGAATGTACTTAAGAAATTCCCAGATTTCAATATTTGCACTAACCATTCAAAAGAAAGGCCAAATTATATTCCTAAAAGAAATGTATGATTATTTCATATTGAACTTCACTAAAAATTGGAAATGTTAATGTTCAAAAATGTAAATATTGCAGGCACTGTAGTTATAAAAGATGTACTGTATTTTTCAGATGTAAGACACACTTTTCCTCCCAAAAATTTGGGAAGAAAATGAGAGGAACGTCTTAGGCTATGTGCCCACGCTGCGGATTTTGCGCGGATTTTGCTGCGGATTTGCCGCGGATTTACCGCGGATTTTCCGAAAATCTGTAGCAGCGGCAATTCCAAGCCATTTCAATGGCATTTTGGAAATGCTGTGTCCATGCTGCGGATTTTTCCGTGGCGGATTTGCCACGGATTTTGATCCGGAAAAATCTGCAGCATGTCAATTATGGTTGCGGATTTTGGTGCGGATTTTGGGTATAGAATGGGGAAAAAAAAAAAATCCGCATCAAAATCCGCGGCAAATTCGCGGTAAATCCGCGGCAAATCCGCGGCAAAAATAAGGTGCGGATTTGCCGCGAAAGTCGCGGATTTTCATGCAGAAAAATCCGCAGGTACATTCTACCGTGGACACATAGCCTTACAATCCAGATGTAGCTTACCGGGAGGTGGTGGAGAGGGTAGTAGGAGGCAGGGGCAATGCTGCGGTGCTGTGCTGCGGTGGCTGGGCTGGGGTGCTGGCGCTGTGCTGCGGCGGCCGTGCTGGGGCTGCGAGCTGCCGTGCTGTGGGCGGTGAGGGCTTCAAATAATGGCTCTTGGCTCAAGATCTCATTTGCGCATGCGTCACCTCTGTCTCATTGATATCCCAGCAGCAGACTTAAGGAAAATGGCACCCGGAGGTGGCACGTGCGCAGATGACATCTCAGCTTGTCATTGAGCAGATAGATCAATCTGTGCATGCACTGACTCCGGGTGCCATTTATTTGAAGCCCATACCACCAACAGTTTCTGGGACAGCATCTGGGACACCTGCCGCACCGCCTGCAGCATCGACCTGCTCCACCACCGCCCCTGCCTCCTGTGACCCCACTCAAGCATCGCTGCTGCCCCCCTGGTAAGACACCACCGGATTACAAGATGGACCCCATTATTCTTTCACTCTTTTTTTCCTCTAAATTTGGGGTGAGTATTATAAATCGAAAAATATGGTATATATAGGCGTTGTGATACGCGGTAAATTGTTACATAATGATGCGTCTTTCTCCACTTATTGTCCTCCTGAAGTCATCATCTGCTCTAAAATAAATCTGCATTGACACATGAGACAGACTTTAAGGCTGTCTGCACACACTGTGTTTTTCATGCATTTTTTATGCAGATTTTTTTACACAAATCTGCATGCCTCTCTTTATGCCAGCTATGCCACCAAAGAGAATTCTGAAGTGTTGTTGCACACGTTGATTATTTTTTTCCTTGCAGAGTTGGTACAAAAAACATTCTGCAGCATGTCATTTGTTGGTACGTTTTTTGCCTGCATTTTTAGTCCTTCCATCCATTGACATCATTAAGAAAAAGACATGACACAAAAAATGCAGAAAATACATGCCTTTTTGGTGCATTTTTTGCCAGAAGGTGCAGATTTGCAAGGAGTTTGTATGTTCTCCCCGTGTTTGCGTGGGTTTCCTCCGGGTTCTCCGGTTTCCTCCCACACGCCAAAAAACATACTGATAGGGGATTTAGATTGTGAGCCCCAATGGGGACAGTGTTGCCAATGTATGTAAAGCGCTGTGGAATCAATAGCGCTATATAAATGAATAAATATTATTATTATTATTATTTTTGCTGTAGAAACTTTCTGCACCAAATCTGCAATGTGTGCACATAGTCTTGTGCTCACAAAGGGATCAATGTACATGCTGTGCACAGAAGCCTCTGGATTGGGGAGTGTGAAAGAATAGAAGGAAGGGAGGGCTTAAAGAGGTTGTCAACTACTTTGACATTGATGGACTATCCTTAGGCGGGCTTTGCACACTACGACATCGCAGGTGCAATGTCGGTGGGGTCAAATCGAAAGTGACGCACATCCGGCGGCACTTGCGATGTCGTAGTGTGCAAATCCTTTTTGATACGATTAACGAGCGCAAAAGCGTCGTTATCGTATCATCAGTGTAGTCTCCGACATTTCCATAATGCCGGTGCTGCGACAGGTACGATGTTGTTCCTCGTTCCTGCGGCAGCACACATCGCTGTGTGAGAAGCCGCAGGAGCGAGGAACATCTCCTTACCTGCGTCCCAGCTGCAATGAGGAAGGAAGGAGGTGGGCGGGATGTTTACATCCTGCTCATCTGCACCCCTCCGTTGCTATTAAATAAATAAGGAATAACGTTTGGAACACCATTCTAAGTCTAAACTGGGTGCAAAAACCTAAAAAAACATCACTATGGGGAGATAAGGTATGCACACCAGTGACTATGTAAGGGGAATACATGCAATAGCAGAAACTGCTGTGTGAATACTGACTTGAAAAATCCAATAGCTATATGTAAGAGTGAAAATGTGAAAAATGGAATCTGCATTACTGCCATGAACATATGAATTAAGAGAAATTTAGCTACTGAATTGATCAATACAATAGAGCCCCAACACTACGCCAAAGTATTTCTCTACATTGGGGTCCCTAGCTTGTGTGTGTCCTCTCATGCAGTTAAAAAACTTACCGTGTATGTGTGTCGCCCTGGACAAGCCAGGGGCCACAAAGAACAACACCACAGCACCCCACACTCCCTGCAGGCACATCAAGGTCAGACACAAAACCCTTGTTGCCTTCCTCCAGGGGCTGATGTCCACACCAGTGGGTGGAGCCAGGTGGTTGGTCTCCACCCACCGAGGAGTTCACAGTCCTGGAGGCGGTAAAACCAGGCAGTTCAGTTTGGAGAGGAGAGAGAGCAGTTGAGTAGTGAAAGTGGAAAGAGAAAAGTGACAGCTAAAGAACCTGAAGTTGGTCCGGGTGTGTGGCCCGGGCGAGACAGCAAGGTTGGCAGACGGTGGTAACCGTCTGCAGGAGTGGCCGATTGAAGTATACCGTAGGGACCGTGGACGGGTGGTGGCCCGGCGGTACTGGACCGGTACACAAAGAGAAGCCAGCACCAGTGGCAGGGGCCTTTCGGACCCCGGCAAGGCTAGGAGTCGCCGTGAAGTTGCCGAATCCGTTAGTGAAGGGGACCTCCGGGTTTCCAAACAGTCAAGTCCCGACAGAAGGCAACAGTCCAACCCAGTGAGAGAGACACCGCCACCGCCAAGGCAACCGTTTCTCAGGGCCAGTGCCTGCGGGCAAAAGGGGCTCCCCCGGCTCACATCCAAGTTGGGAAGCGGTTTACTGGTGGGAACCCATCGAAACCATAAGACAGCGTAGGTGCAGGGAAAAGACAATCACCGCTAACCTGCAGGGAACTACAACACCGCAGCCGTCCGAGGGACCCGTCCATCCAGCCACTTGTTTTACCGTGAACTGTGTCATCATCATTGGGCTGAGTGAGTACCTCCGTGCCGTGCGGCACAGCGCTGCACCTGCGACCCTGCACCTCCACAGGCCCCGCAACCCGCCTGTCATCAACCCTTACCTCATCACCGGGCCCCGGGACAACCAACCCCCTACCCACGGAGGGGAGGATTAACAACCAAAGCTGCTCCCTGTGACCGCTCCCGGGATCCCCATCCAGAGCAGCGGTGGTGTCCACACAATCACCACAACCGTGGTTGGCGTCACGGACAATATCCCCAAAACCCAAACCACCCCTTTTCACTCACGGGCGAGGAGCGCCGCTCGAGTCCCCGGGATCCGGCCCATCGCTCGAGCCACCGAGCAGCAGCAGCCGGACCCAAGCAGTGGGAGAGCGCAGCGTCCCCTCCTCCGCCCGCGACAACTTGGCGTCACAAACAGGATATTACCGCTCTGCCGTTGGGTAGAGGTGCTCCTTGTTACCGCCGGAGGTGTCCGGCCGAAAAATTTGAAAAGCCGCCATCTTGGGCGCGAAGAGTTCCCGCTCGAGCGTCTCCTCGAGTAGTGGAGGCGCGAAGGCCAAGACCCCGCCCCGATAGAGGAGGGGCCGGAAAGAAACTAAGGGGGACGAAATGGCGGCTGGCAGCATGTGAGCGCGGCTATGGAAGCATGGACGCCAGGACCCTGCGGCCATTTACTGGTTCCTGGAAGAGGCCGCTGCTAAGGATGCTGAGTCCGACCGACAACACCGTGGTCCCCGTTTCTGGCACCGCAGCATGGGTGGAAGTCCGGACCGTCCAGCTAAGCAGCCGTCTGCAGGTCCGCATGCAGCACCTCCTGGAGGAGTGGGAGGCCGACATGGCGGAAGTGATGGCGGCCATATG
This sequence comes from Anomaloglossus baeobatrachus, assembly GCF_048569485.1. Classification (NCBI taxonomy): domain Eukaryota; kingdom Metazoa; phylum Chordata; class Amphibia; order Anura; family Aromobatidae; genus Anomaloglossus; species Anomaloglossus baeobatrachus. Next base: position 109,130,523 of record NC_134359.1, read on the forward strand.
GAGACGCGAGGTGGAGGGAGTCTTGGAAGGGAGGGTAAGTGACCCACGTCCCTGTACCCCTAGTGTGTCGGTCATCGCGGCTGAGGGACCCGGTCCATACCCGCTCGCCCTGCTACCTCCCCCGCTACCCGTGTTGGCTGCTGCTGCCCCGCCACTAGGCCCGCTACCACCACCACCGGTAGCGGTACCCTGCCAATCCGCCCCGGCCGACCGACCTGCAGCAGAAGCTTGTGACCGCCCTGATCCGCTTCAATGGAAGAAGCCGAAGGCTGAGGCTGTCAGCAAAGATGCACTGGAGGCACGGCGGGGATGCAGCTGCCAGGAGGCAGAGCAGGCCATGTCACAGCGGGGTCCCTCATTACTGAAGGTGACGGTCATAGCCGACACGGAGGGACTCTGGCTGGGTCTGTCCCCCGCACACGCTGAACCGGAGCAAGCAAAAAGTACTCCAGACTGGGAGCGGTGGCAACGGCAGCTGCGCAGAGAGATCGATACCCGAGAGGGGTGTAGAGCAGATGTGCATTCCCGCATGTATAGGGAGGAAGATCGCCTGCAGCGAGCTACCATCGGGGTCCAGAGCGGTGCACCATGTGAAGGTGGCACTAGAGCCCCACGAGTGAGAATGGACTGTTGAGCCGCAAAAGGCAGCGGTCCACCGCTGCAAGTTGTCCCCGTTGGGACCACCAGATTATATGTGTGTGTTTAAAGTTTTGAAAGTTTTTGCAAATGATAAATGAATGAAACCGTGGAAAGTCACCTGATTGCAACCGTGATTTGGAACCGGTCGTAGCCGGCAACTGGTCCCCGTTGGGACCCCCTTTACAAGTTCACATAGGAACTCCTATGAACAGGCCCGAAAACTTGCAGGGCAACCACAAACTTAATGGCTTGTAAATAAAAGTGTTGTTATGGCTCCTATCGTTGCCGCTTCCAGAGAGGCAGATTGGAGGAAGGGCCCGCAGTGGAGCAGGCTGGGGCCCAGCCACCACCGAAACCGGTGGCTACCCTCTGGGGGTTCCAGGGGCTCCCCATGGACGTGGGTCCCCTGGAAAGGACAGAACCCGCTCGGGCAATTTGTGCAGGACTGGGGTCAAGGGGTGCTGCCTGTTTGCTTAGGGGCAGCATCAGGGCCAGGTTGCTTTAGTGGGTGAGAGCGGAAGCCGTAACCGTTTACCGTAACGTTTAAGTAAGAGTACCTCCCGATGTGGGAAGATGTTATTATACTCGTATGTCTGTCACCGTTACCTTTTCATATTTTTTTTACAGTTGGTGAAAATAAAACCGGTGTTGGACGGGCAGCCCGAGGACGGTCTGCATTAAACTAAGGGGGAATGTGTCGCCCTGGACAAGCCAGGGGCCACAAAGAACAACACCACAGCACCCCACACTCCCTGCAGTCACATCAAGGTCAGACACAAAACCCTTGTTGCCTTCCTCCAGGGGCTGATGTCCACACCAGGGGGTGGAGCCAGGCGGTTGGTCTCCACCCACCGAGGAGTTCACAGTCCTGGAGGCGGGAAAACCAGGCAGTTCAGTTTGGAGAGGAGAGAGAGCAGTTGAGTAGTGAAAGTGGAAAGAGAAAAGTGACAGCTAAAGAGCCTGAAGTTGGTCCGGGTGTGTGGCCCGGGCGAGACAGCAAGGTTGGCAGACGGTGGTGACCGTCTGCAGGAGTGGCCGATTGAAGTATACCGTAGGGACCGTGGACAGGTGGTGGCCCGGCGGTACCGGACCGGTACACAAAGAGAAGCCTGCACCAGTGGCAGGGGCCTTTCGGACCCCGGCAAGGCTAGGAGTCGCCGTGAAGTTGCCGAATCCGTTAGTGAAGGGGACCTCCGGGTTTCCAAACAGTCAAGTCCCGACAGAAGGTAACAGTCCAACCCAGTGAGAGAGACACCGCCACCGCCAAGGCAACCGTTTCTCAGGGCCAGCGCCTGCGGGCAAAAGGGGCTCCACCGGCTCACATCCAAGTCGGGGAGCGGGTTACTGGTGGGAACCCATCGAAACCGTAAGACAGCGTAGGTGCAGGGACAAGACAGTCACGGCTAACCTGCAGGGAACTACAACACCGCAGCCGTCCGAGGGACCCGTCCATCCAGCCGCTTGTTTTACCGTGAACTGTGTCATCATCATTGGGCTGAGTGAGTACCTCCGTGCCGTGCGGCACAGCGCTGCCCCTGCGACCCTGCACCTCCACAGGCCCTGCAACCTGCCTGTCATCAACCCTTACCCCATCACCGGGCCCCGGGACACCCAACCCCCTACCCACGGAGGGGAGGATTAACAACCAAAGCTGCTCCCTGTGACCGCTCCCGGGATCCCCGTCCAGAGCAGCGGTGGTGTCCACACAATCACCACAACCCTGGGTGGCATCATGGACAATATCCCCAAAACCCAAACCACCCCTTTTCACTCACGGGCGAGGAGCGCCGCTCGAGTCCCCGGGATCCGGCCCAGCAGTGGCAGAGGGCAGCGTCCCCTCCTCCGCCCGCGACATATGGGAAGCTGAGACCCAGGCTATTTACTAGTTTTTTAACTGCATGAGAGGACACACACTAGCTAGGGACCCCAACGTAGAGAAATACTTTGGCGTAGTGTTGGGGCTCTATTGCATTGATCAATTCAGTAGCTAAATTTCTCTTGATTCATATGTTCATGGCAGTAATGCAGATTCCATTTTTCACATTTTCACTCTTACATATACCTATTGGATTTTTCAAGTCAGTATTCACACAGCAGTTTCTGCTATTGCATGTATTCCCCTTACATAGTCACTGGTGTGCATATCTACCTCCGTTGCTATTGGCCACCTGCCGTGTGACGTCGCTGTGACGCCGCACGGCCTGCCCCCTTAGGAAGGAGGCGGGTCACCGGCCAGAGCGACGTTGCAGGACAGGTGAGTGCATTCGAAGCTGCCATAGCGATAATGTTCGCTACGGCAGCTATCACAGGATATCGCACGTACAACGGGGGCGGGGACTATTGCGCTCAACATCGCAGCATCGGCATGCGATGTCGTAATGTGCAAAGTATCCCTTAGGATAGGTCATCAATGTCTGATCGGCTGGGGTCCGACACATCGCACCCCCGCCAATCAACTGATCTTGGTCCCAGCAGCGGCAGCAAGCAGCCGCAAATGCTCAGTTCCAGAGCTGCTGCATTTTCTAATAGCGGCCACAGCCAGGTACTGCACATCCACCTTCTATTGATTAGAATGGCAGACAGACATGCAGTACAGAGGACGGAGCAACGCTGGAACTGAGCATTTTGGGCTGCCTGCTGCCGCTGCCGGGACCAAGAACAGCTGATCGGTGGGGGTGCGAGGTATCGGACCCCGGCCAATCAGATATTGATGACATATCCTGAGGATAGGCAATCAATGTCATGGTAGTGGACAACCCCTTTAAGTCTACTTCTTACCTTCAGTACCTTCTGTGAATAATGATTTATCATACTTTAACATTTGGAGCATCACATTGTAAAGTTTTCTTCTAGGTAGCAATATGCAGTGCTGATTAATTGTTACAATTGCAGGCAGTATTGTGTAGGAAACCTCTTTTACTGTAGATTATTGCGCTTTTCATGCTAACGTATGCACAGAAGTCTTCATTTACTCTGATCACCATGCAGGGAACATGATCGTTTTCTACACTATGTTTATATAGTCACATAGTTTTCAGAAGTTTCTGATATGTTAATAATACAGCAGGAATACAATACCCCATATATAATGTCTAGCTAAATGCGACATCACAATGATGTGTAAACTGTAAGGTGATGGAGTTTGCGTGAGATTCGGCTACAGTCAGATGTTGTTTATGGCGGTATTCATAGACATGTTCTGCCTCATTGGGCCACAGACTCCATCTTTACACTAAAATGCTCCACACCTGTCATTGAAGTGAAAAGGTGAATGGAGATGGCCATGCTAAAAGAAAGCTTATTGTCATTTCCCGATGACCTGTGCTCCAATGCAGCTTTTTCATGTTTAGTTGCTAAAGTCTTTCCTAACAGCCATCTAGAGATACGAAAGTGGAAAAATAATATTTTATATAAATGTGTGAGGTCTGCTTTGGTTCAGTTCTATTCAGAGAAGCTTTGTGTGTTCTATTTACAGAATATTATTCTGAATATAGAGCCACTGCTATTGAATGCTTCCTCCATTACATTCTCATATTTACGATCTTGGCCTTGGTGAAATAGCAGTATCCCACCAGAGTTGTGCATACTCAGCACCACTCTCCAGGGATGAAAGAGTGCACCCAGTAACTAGATTTCTGAAGCTACTAGGTTGTAAACATGAGTTTTCCACTTTAAGGGCGCAGTCAGACAGTAATGAACAGACAATACTCACGTCGAAATGCAAGGACTGGCCGGCAGCTTTCCTGACTCAAGCTATGCGGCTATCATGCTCGGATCGAGAGAGCTGCTGGCCAGTCCGTGCATTGTGATATGTTCGTCATCCACGTTATTGTCATGGTTGTCTCCCTTCTGTTTAGAGACTAGTGACAGGTTTTGGACTGGATCCTCTCTTTTCCATCTAGACATTTCATTTAAACGAAGTTTCCTTTCTTTTGGTATCTCATGAGTTAATGTCGGTTTTGTTGCCATCAGCTCTTAGCAGTGCAGGTCAGCTGTAGCTTCATTTCAGCCCACGCCCCTTTAGGTTTAAATAGTGGGGTTTTCCCAGCAGTCCTTGCTGTTGATAGAATTCATTCTATTCTGGCCATTCTGGTGGAAAGAGTTGCTGGGGAATTGTCCTGTGCCCATCCAACTTCTACTTTGGAGTCTGTCTGCAGATGTAGGTTTGGTGCTTATATCCTTCTGTTTATCCCCGTCTGTCTTTCCTTTTCCCTCTGTGTTTATTAGTGCAGCGGTGGGACTTGTGTCTCCTACCAGCCATCTCACTAGCCAGGGGTTTTTGCAGGGCTGGTGAGGGATTATGTATCTGCCTTGGCGACGGGTTGAAATACCCCATATAGGGATGCTAGGGAGCTCAGGTAACAGTTTGAGTTCAGGAGGTGTCCCCTCACCCCTCTCCCTAGCCATAGGGTCCACTGTTGTTAAAGTGTCCCCCCTTTGTTTGTGGTGATTTTGTAGTGCGTCAGACGCCCGTTGGTCTGAATGCGTGTGTCACGCAGTGCATATGGACTTCTGCTACTCCGTGCATGACAAAACAATCACGGATCTCGGGGAGACCAGACAGAGAAAACACTGCCGGCTACTCCGTGCATGACAGTTATACGACTGTCTGACTGCACCCTTAGAATACAATCTCTAAATGATCAGATGCTATTAAAAATATAGTGCTTTGGCTGCAGTAATGATGTCATATTGACATCTCACATCACCCCTGCAGTCAGCCAGCATGAACTGCCAACATCAGTGATTGAATGGCTGTAGGCGTGATGGGAGCTGGTGACATGGCATTCCTGCTGCAGCCAAAACACTGAGCCCCGAGTAGTGTAGGGGACCCAGCGCTGGACTGTCTATCATTTTTTGTTACCTGTATCTGTTTGTGTTTGGACCACTTTTCTAGAAATGTAAGACCCATAACTCTCAGTGTTTTTAATATCTAATCAACAGGGTAAATAAATAGATTATAGAGGTATCTTGACCTGTCAAAGTACAAAATGACTCTGCGTTGGCCTCAGTTGAATAGAGGAAAACAGGGCTCATTAGCCTTAATTACCAAAGATGTAGCCATACAACAATGTAAAGTAAAAGTAAAGTAACATATCATGTTACTACACTACCGACTATCTGTAATTACCAAAGGATGCTCCTAATGCATAAGTACCCCATATATATTACTATAACATCATCTGAGCCTGCTGATATCAGCTGCATTGATTGACAGCCTAATATATACGTAGATGATATTGGGAGGAGGGAAGGATTCAGCTTAATCAGTTTCAGCAGCTCATTCTTTTGTTCTCCTTGGAGCATAGCTACCACCAGAGGGGTCTGATATTGCCTTTGTGCTTTCTAATCATGCAGGGTGTTAGACCAGTAAATCCAAGATGTTGTCATACATCTCACACACTAAGAAATAAGCTCTAGGCTATAGTGAGGCTGTGCTCTTTTTACCCCTGTATGTTGCTGCCTGCTTATGATTGGTCAGCATCATACCTGGTGAAGAAATACATGCCCCCAGTGAAAAATGTGTGATAACACCCACTTGGACTTTAAAAAAGGTTAACTCATTGGGTGCCAAATACTTTGATTAGTAATATCACTACAACAGAGAAGCAAATTAAATAAATTAAAAAAATGTATTCCATTCTGCAGCCACAATAACATCGTGCTTCCAGTTCAATATGAAAAATTTGGTGAAAGGTGCTCTTTAATTGTTTGTAAACTAATCACTTTGCAGGAAAATACATGTCCCATCCAGGATAATCACTATGCAATTTAGGAATCAATTTCCCAAGTGTTACGACTAAAGAGTGCTTTACATGCTGCGACATCGCTAACGATATATCGTCGGGGTCACGTCGTTAGTGACGCACATCCGGCGCCGTTAGCGACATCGCAGCGTGTGACACCAAGGAGCGACGATCAACGATCGTAAAAACGTCAAAAATCGTTGATCGTTGACACGTCGCTCCTTTTCATAATATCATTGCTGCTGCAGGTACGATGTTGTTCGTCATTCCTGTGGCACCACACATCGCTATGTGTGACACTGCAGGAATGACGAACATCTTCTTACCTGCGTCCACCGTCAATGAGGAAGGAAGGAGGTGGGCGGCATGTTCCAGACACTCATCTCCGCCCCTCCTCTGCTATTGGATGGCTGCCGTGTGACGTCGCTGTGACGCTGCACAAACCGCCCCCTTAGAAAGGAGGCAGATCGCCGGCCACAGCGACATCACAGGGAAGGTAAGTCCGTGTGACGGGTGTTAGCGATGTTGTGTCCCACGGGCAGCGATTTGCCCGTGACGCACAACCGATGGGGGCAGGTACGCTCGCTAGCAATATCGGTAACGATATCGCAGCGTGTAAAGTGGGCTTTAGTCCTTCCACTTACACGGGGACAAACAAACCAAGAGAGATGTAATACCTGTAATCAACAGGTCCTTGGTCATACAATGCCAGCAATAAAGGAGTGTGCATGTTGAGTATAAATAGCTTCTCCCAAGATGTGACACAACAAACAAAACAATGACGTGAAAACAGCCAAATGGAAGTTAAACAGAAGATTAAGGCAAAGGGAAGGGAAGACATAGGATCTATCAGCATTTGGACAGAGACAAAACAGGCTGTCGTCCAGCAAGGAGGTAAACTGACAACACACCGAGAGGTCACCTGATCGAGCCTCAGAGACAAGCCATGGCACCAAGTTACCAGAAAGAAAAAGCAATGAGAAGCTATGCTGTTGATATAATGACTATATGTTCCTTGCTTTGGTGCAAAAGTAATTTTTCAGAGGTAGTAAAGGAACCTGTCAGGTCCTGTATGCACCGAGAATCGAGAGTGGTTCTGGGTGCATATTGCTAGTCCCTGCCTAGCATTCCCAGCCTATAGTAGCATAGATAAAGGGATCTTTAGAAAAAGCATTTCTAAAGATCCTTTATGATATGCTAATGAGGCCAGCGACTATTCAAAAGGCCATTAGTTCCTTTGTCTAGTCAGCCCCCTTAGTGTGTAAGCATGCCCCTGTGGGTGTGCTAACATGCTAATGAATGTGCTTTTGTGAATGTGAATTTTCTAAAGATCTCTTTATGTATGCTACTAGATACAGGGACAGTTAGGCAGGGATTAGCACTATGCACCCAGAACTGCTCGTGGTTCTAGGTGCATATTGGACCTGACAGGTTCCCTTTAATATATTGTCTACAAGAACAATAATTGCATGATCTTTTCATTATCCCTCTGGTATCAGTATTTCTATAAAATGCTCCTTGTTATTTCTTTACTAAAGCATTAGTTATCAGATCTTGTATCTGAGCTTTACTGTCTTCACAAAGGTCACAGGTTCCACGATACATAGTGTGGTGTAGGTCACTTACCACTTACCGAGGGCCATTATTATAAGTCTCAAGGCCGCTTTACACACTGCGATATCGTTACCGATATCGCCAGCGTGCGTACCCGCCCCCATCGGTTGTGCGACACGGGCAAATCTCTGCCCGTGTCGCACAACATTGCCCGGACCCGTCACACTACTTACCTTCCCTGCGACGTCGCTGTGACCGGCGAACCGCCTCCTTTCTAAGGGGGGCGGTTCGTTTAGCATCACAGCGACGTCACAGCAGCGTCACTGAACTGCCGCCCAATAGAAGCGGAGGGGCGGAGATGAGCAGGACGAACATCCCGCCCACCTCCTTCCCTCCACATAGCGGCCGGGAGGCAGGTAAAGAGAGCTTCCTCGTTCCTGCGTTGTCACACGGAGCGATGTGTGCTGCCGCAGGAACGAGGAACAACTTCGTTACTGCTGCAGTAACGATATTTGAGAATGGACCCCCATGTCACCGATGAGCGATTTTGCACGTTTTTGTGACGATGCAAAATCGCTCATAGGTGTTGTGGCGCCCTGGACAAGCCAGGTCGTCACAGAACTGCACCAACACACCCCACACCCCGGATAGGCACACCGAAGTCAAACACAAAAATCCTTGTTGCCTTCCTCCAGGGGCTGATATCCACACCAGGGGGTGGGCCAGGCGGTTGGCCCCACCCACCGAGGAGTTCACAGTCCTGGAGGCGGGAAAAGGAGTCAGATAGAGTTTGAAGTTTGAGATGTGAGGAAGTGAAGTGGTAGAGGAGCAGTCTGACGGCATCCGGGTGTGTGGCCCGGACGGTACAGCAAGGTTGGCAGACGGTGGTGACCGTCTGCAGGAGAGGCTAATTGGTAACTAAGGACCGTGGACGGGCGGTGGCCCGACGGTACCGGATCGGAGAGCAAAGAGAAGCCAGCACCATCCGGCAGGGCTTACAGACCCCGACCAGGCTAGGAGTCGCCGTAAAACTGGTCAAATCCGTTAGCGAAGGGAACCTCCGGGGTTTCCCAGCAGTCAAGACCCGATTGAAGGCAACAGCTCACACCGTATAGGGAAACACAGTCACCGCCAAAACTACAGTTCCCAGGGCCAGAGCCTGCGGGCAAAAGGGGCTCCTTCAGCGTCCATCCAAGCTGGGGAGCGGGTTACCGGTGGGAAGCCATTGGAACCATAACACAACACAGGTGCAGGGAAAGGCAGTCACCATCAACCTACCGGGAGGAGAACAACCGCAGCTGCCTGTGGGACCCGTCCATCCAGCCGTTTGTTTGACCAGAGACTCCGTTTAAATTACTGGCTGAGTGAGTACCACCGTGCCGTGCGGCACAGCGCTGCCTCCGTGACCCTGCACCTCACCAGGCCCCGTAACCCGCCTGTCCTCCCTAACCCTCACCGGGCCCCGGGACAACCAACCCCCCTACCCACGGAGGGGAGAACCAACATCCAAGCTGCTCCCTGTCATCGCTCCCGGGATCCCCGTCCAGAGCAGCGGTTGTGTCACCAATTTCACTACAACCGTGGGTGGCGTCACGGACAATATCCCTACACCCAAACCACCCCCTTTCACTCACGGGCGAGGAACGCCGCTCGAGTCCTCGGGATCCGGCCCACCGCTCGAGCCACCACCGAGCAGCAGCAGCAGCCAGACCCGAGCAGTGGGTGAGCGCAGCGTCCCGTCCTCCGCCCGCGACAGTGTCACACACCACGGCATCGCTACAGCGGCCTGATGTGCGTCACAAAATCCGTGACCCCAACGAGATCGCTGTAGCGATCTCGTAGCGTGTAAAGCCACCTTCAGTTACATTGCAGAACCCTAAGGGAGTAACACAATCTGAGTCATCAGTTTTTTTGATAACCTGTGTTTTCCAAGAAAGTCACAGGACTACAAGAGGCCAAGTCTGTTTTGATGAATGGCAGAAGATATTACACCTCATTCCTTTTAATTATATCAGTGTGGTTCAGATCTGGGGCTTTGCCTGTCATCTCTGATTATAACTCTGTATCTGTCTACTAGGACATGAAGTGATGGCTATAGCAGAATGTGATTGCTCCAACAAAATCAACCAATCACTAAGACAAGATATGTCCTAGTAAAAAGGTTAAGTATTTAACCCTTGAGGAGATGACATATTGCATTTTCTTCAAAAGTGAAATATTCCAGTTATATACAGACCAAAAATATAAACACAACACTTCTGTTTTTGCTCCCATTTTTCATGAGCTGAAATCAAATGTCTATGACTTTTTATGTACACAAAAGGTCTTTTTCTCTCAAATATTGTTCACAAATTTGTCTATATCTGTGTTAGGCCCGTTTCACACATCAGTGAAAAACACAGACGTTTTTCACTGGCGTGTAAAACACGCACATGTCCCTGCGTGTGCCGTGAATCTCGGCACACGTGGGTTGTGTAAGTGCAATCCGGGCTCCGTTCTCCGTGACCCGTGATTGCACTTAGAGATTCACTCACCTGCGCCCGCTCCCGCTCTCCATGGTGCTGATCGCTCCCGCGACGCAACATCCGGCCGGCGCTGACCCCCGCAGCAGCTGTTTCCGGGTCGGCTGTGTCGCGCATAATGAATATGCGCGACAGTAATCAGCCGGCTTAGAAGCAGCAGGGAGAACGGGCTGCAGAGGACATCGCTGGACGCCGGGTGAGTGAAAATGTTTTTTATTTTAAAAGCACATTTTTTTCTGGCACGTGTTTCACAGACCACACCACTGCGTGGTCCGTGGAACATCAGTGATGCCAGAAAAAAATGGACATGCACGGAGACACGTGCAGTGAAAAATCACTGACGTGTGAGCAGACCCATTCATTATAATGGGTCTGCGTATGTCAGTGATTCTGGTACATTTAAAAAAAAGCACAAACGTACCAGAATCACTGACGTGTGAAAGGGGCCTTAGTGAGCGCTTTTCCTTTGCTGACATAATCCATCCATCTCACAGGTGTGGCAGATCAAGATGCTGATTAGACACTATGACTATTGCACAGGTGTACCTAAGGGTACCGTCACACTAAACGACGTACCAGCGATTCCGACCACGATATGACCTGGTCAGGATCGCTGGTGCATCGCTACATGGTCGCTGGTGAGCTGCCAATCAGGCAGATCTCACCACCGACCAGTGACCAGCCACCAGCCAGCAGCGACTCGTGGAAACGCTGCGCTTGGTAACCAAGGTAAATATTGGGTAACTAAGCAAAATGCTTTGCTTGGTTACCCGATATTTACCATGGTTAACAGCGCACACCACTTTGCGCTGGCTCCCTGCACTCGTAGCCAGAGTACACATCGGGTTACTAAGCAAAGTGCTTCGCTTAGTTCTCTGGCTACGTGTGCAGGGAGCCAGTACTGGCAGCCTGAGAGCGGCGTACGCTAGTAGCCAAGGTAAATATCGGGTAACCAAGCAAACCGCTTCGCTTAGTTACCTGATGTGTACCTTTGTACCATCTCTCAATAGATCATTGAGAGAAGTAGGAAAAGTTGCAAGTTTGCACGACTGCAAATATTCTAATTGTATATGAGTGGTCATGTGATGGATGATTGAGCTGGCATGCAGAGAGGAATCGTGATAGTGTGCATAATGCACGCTGTCATATAATAAATATATAAATTCATGGTTAGCTGGGGAAGATCCTTTTAAAGAATATCGAGATATTTGAGAGCATTTTGTTTAATTATTAACATTACTTTAGTTTATATTTTTGAGGGAAAGGCATCTATCCAATATGCATATGTAAAATGTCACCTAAGCCTCTCCTATGTAATGTTCACTATTTCAGAACAATGTCCGCATAAATCCATCAATTGCAGAAACTGAATTGAAATGTATATAAAATTGTATTGGCACAAATTGAACATTAAGACAGCAAATAGTATAAAGATTAGGTATCTCATACAATATGTGTTAGATCATTTTTGTCTGTGTTTATACCCGTACTCTAATGTGATATCACATCACACAGTACCCTGAACTGAAATTTGAACACAACGCTAACTTACAGGGTGAGCGTTACTGTCTCGGGGCTCCTCACGGTTTTTCGCCATCAACCAACTGTAACAATTGTTAAGTTACCCATAAAATCCATGGCTAATATGAACTATCCCAATATTTAGACAGTAAACAAGTGGAGAGTCTATCACACTGTGGTTAATATATAGTTAGAACATTATGGGGTTTATGTTGGCATAACTTATACCTAATGATGAGCGAGCACTACCATGCTTGGTAGCTCAGGACACGTAACAAACAATTTGACGCTTGGACGGGCTCAACTCGTGTACTAAATATAATGGAAGTCTATAGGGAATTGCTTGAGTTCCCCATTGGCTTCCATTATACTCGGTACAAGAGTCAAGCAAGTCTGAGCCTCAAATTGCTCGTTAAGAGTACCGAGCACCCAAACATGGCAGTGCTCGCTCATCACTACTTATATAACACATTATTTTATACTAACAAAAATAGAAAAAAAGCCAGCTTACCATATCATGAGTCCTTGGAATAGATAACTTCCAGTCTGTAGTTATTCGTATGGACAAGGGTCGGAGCTCACCGCACTAGAGGAAGTAAAGTGTATAACAGGAGGACGTCCAGCAAAAAGGCAGGGACTCTCAAATTGATTAAAAAATAACTTTTATTCCATGTAGTAAAAACGTCCAAGAGACAGCAAAAATGTCAGTATAGTCTATAATAACAGGTAAAGTGCTATCCATTAAAACAATGGATAGAACTTGTGCGCAAAAATTGGACCTCTGAATGAGCCCTTACTGTGATAGATACAAACCTACAGGAGCCACAAAAAGAAACATTTTTAATGCAATTCCATTGCAAAAATGGTTTGCAGCCAAAAATACAGGCATTTGATAAAAAAAAAAAAAAAAAGTTGCTCAATAGTGTCATATCTTTTAAATACAGAAATAATAAAAGAGAAAAAAATAGGATAAAAAAGAATGGATGAAATCAAAACAGTTGCCACTTTGGAGGTGTACCATATTAGATACACAAACAGAAGAATGGTATCATTGGTACAAACAGGATATAAACAGATTCATCAATCTATAAATCAGTTCCTGGAACTATCTGCCACTAATATGATTTTATTGCTCCATCCATGCATAATAGGAAAGCAGATGACATTTCATTCATGATCATGAAAGAATTGGTGAATACCATTGTAATGGATGTTTTATTAAATAGTTATTGCCTTAAAAGCCTTAGTGACGTGAAAATGATAAAAAAAAATAGTAATATAGAGAAAAGAAAACAAACAACAAAGGCCCCCTGCAAATGATCAGGGTGGATTTACACTTGGTGAAGAGGGTTTGATTCACTTTTCTAAAATAATGTAACTACTGAACAGTGCAATATCAAAAAGGAAAAGTTGTGTAATTATGAAAATCACAGGATGATGTTAATGTTATGTAAGTGATGAAAAAATGGAAGCAAAATTTTTAAAATATCTCAATTTATTTAGTATTGTGCATGAGCGCCACATGGAGAAATCCCCGCACTTACACGCCTTGCCTGCTATCAGTGAGATTATTAATAGTTGTCTGAGGAATGTTCTCCCACACTTGAATGTGCTTGCGCATGCAAATCATCAGGATCCACTGCTGGCAGCTCCCTTTGCAATTGATGACCAATGTCATCTCAGATGTGCTTGATGGGAGACAAGTCCAGAGATGCTGCAGGCCATGATAGCATTTAGGCCATCTAGGCTGCTCACAGTAGCACAAGCAACATACGTATTTTCGTTTCCTTGAAAAACAAGTTCTGGCACACTTTCATATTCCTTCATGAAGGCCTCTTCATGATGTTACCCAAGTGGTCTGAAGACTAATCTGTGGCTATCGTTGCATCCAAGACAAAAGCGAGAAATTGCTGAAGAAGAAAGACCAGTGTCATTACAAGCGGGGGGATGGGACTAGAGCAGAGCTATGTGCCATTACTAGCACCCCTGCATCTACAGCTCTCATCCCAAGGCACTGTCAGCTTTGCTCTACCCCCTTGGTCTTAGAAAAAATTACAATCTAATCTTTAGTAGTCAATTGAAATGAGAAATATAAAAATTAGGGATGATCGAATACCTCAAATATTCGACTTCGCGAATATTTTCCGAATAGGTCGCCGCTATGTGAATATTCGATGCGCGATGTAAGTCTATGGGAAGCCCGAATAGCTCCGAATAGTTGTTATTCGGATTTCTTATAGACTTACATTGCGCATCGAATATTCGCGAATAATAGAATAGCGGCGACCCATTCGGAAAATATTCTATAAGCCGAATATTTGAGTTATTCGATGATCCCTAATAAAAATCCATTTTTTTTTCCAGTTCTTCACCCACTATTCCATGATGTGGTTTTTCAACATGCTAAAACTGGTGAAAGTTTCTCATTAAGGACCATGAATAAATCAGATAAAATAATCAGATACATAGGTTTGGTCTAAGTGGTCAGGTGCTACATTTATGCTTGGAAGAAGTAAAATAACATCCCTTTTGTATCCAAAAATGGCTGCCAGGGAAGAAAGAAAAGAAAGTAATATGGATTAGCTTACATACATACAAACATATCCATAGGGCTTCAATCACTAAACAGAGGTTAAAAAAGTATCCCTTCAGCTTGTCAAGGTGGTATGTGTTGCTATACCTTTTATTTTTCAGTGGTTTAGTCAAGTTCAACAGACTGTGCTTTTATATACATAGTGCCATTGGAAAACAACATGTACTGTACCTTTATGATGGCACCCTACTGGTGATGTACGCCATTGTATGTTGTACAGTGAGGAAGGTCAGACCCTTTCAATGGAGGTACTTGATGGAAACTTGTCCTGTTACAATGATGGGCGATGCACGGTGAAATTTTTCATATCGCATCATGAAGGGAAGACAAAAATACTCTAGTTGCTAGACAGTAGGTGATGTCAGTGGGAGACATTTGGAAAGTGCTGTATGACGCGCAGTAAGCAGTCGCAGTTTGCATGATAGACTTTCCCATAGAACAAGTAGGATTCTGACATGTCACACTGCTGTTTGCAGTATGGCTGCATCCTTCCTCTGACATCTATTTAGTGGTACTGTGTCGCCCCAGGGACATCGATCTAGCTTCAGGGATGCCACAGGTCTTCTTGTTTAATAAGGCAACAGGTATGTCGGATTTGTATATATGTGTCGTGACGCCACTCACAGTTTGTGGTCAGGGATATGGGTGACCACCACTGCAAATTTAACGAGCGTCTGGGGCTGATGGAGTCTGCAGTTGGATGGTGTGGCCTCCCGTGAGTGAGGCTGGCCCCAGGGGCTCGGGTGTGTAGAACAACAGGTCCCAGAATAATTCAGTCTTAGTCCAGAAAGTCTTTCAACTCTTTTTTACTCACTGCGGATGTTTCTGTGAGGTAACCCGGGTGATACTGTGATAAACCAGGTGAGAACCAGGAGCTCCTTCAGGCCGGGCTGAGGGTAACCATTAACTCGCCTTCCTAGCACTCTTTATTCGGATAACCCCTGACTTTAAGTACCGTGGGGTCTATTTAGGGAGTCGCTACTGCCTTTTCTCCCTTTTTGGACCATTTGCCGGCAGCGAGGACCAGGTGAGATTGCTTCAAGCTTTGTCTCCTTATGGGTCCCTGCGTTGCTGCTGAGGCTCGGACTCTAGATGGTTGGTGAGGTACCTCTAGTCCCCTCACCGGGAGGTTTAGCAGATCAATAAATTGACATCTACTCTAGGGACCTGTACCCCGTACGTGCCTAGTCACCGGTAGTCCCCGTACTCGACTAACACTCTCTCTGTCTTTCTGACTGACTGGTAACCATTCTCCCCCACTAACGGCTACTCCATGTGCAGGGTCTGACTAGTAGCCACGCGCGTCCCCCCTAGCAACTCCCGCACTCACCACTACCAGACTGGCTCGCTCCTCCTACTTTCCTGACAGCCTCTGCACTTTAGCTCCCAGTCCCTTCGCTACACCCATTGATAAGAATTGAAGGCTAGCCCCCTCCAGAGACTACCCAAGGGTCCCATCTAATGGTGTGGGGGACCTGGTTGCTATGTGTCTTTGCGTACACACCTCATTCTGGCCCTTAGGATTACCTGGAAGTACTGTCCCAGCATGGGTGCAGTACTCAGTGGTGCCTGACCAGGTCAGATGCGCCACTGTACCCTTATACAACTCTATAAAAAGCAGACAAAGATGAAGCCTAAAGCTAAGCATTCCAAAATAATGAAGGAAATCTGGTTAGCAATTACGAGATGGGACAATTTTTAGTATGGTGGTGATTTCCTATGACATTAAATAGTCAATTTTAATGGATACTTAGATGTCATTGCACACAATTGGTAGCTCGTCAGACAGCAATAACAGGAGCCCTCTGTGCCGGCTGATTGTTCCGTGACCCATTTTGTTTTCTGTTAAGGACAATAGTGATGTTTGCTCTGCTATCCTACAAAAGCATCACAAGGATTTCCCCTCCAGGACTTGTAGCCTGAGGTATATGTTTATTTTGTGAGTAATAAGCCTAAAAAGCCCACTCATCCAGGAGCCAGCAAATTAATACGTTTACATAGGATCTATTACAGCAAGAGACACAGGACCTGTTTACTTTTCAGAAAATTAAAACTGAAGCAAACAGTGTAGACCATCTTGTAGGTTCAGTCTCCAGCGAAAAGACTTGTATCAATGCATCTCATCTTGGGCATAGCTACTGTTGCGGGCGGGGGCCAGACTTTACGGGGGGCTGCTCGGGGACGTTCAGGTCCGGTGGGTTTGCTGTGGCTCGAGCGGGAGCTGGACCTGGGCTCGAGCAGTGGTCTGCCGCCCACAAGTGAAAAGGGGGGTTTTTGTTTAAAAAGGGAGATTGTCCGCGACGCCACCCACGGTGTGTGCTAAAGTGGGACACCACGACTGCCATTGTGGGACACCCCGGGGGAGATGTATTATCAGCCGGATGTTAACCCCTCCGTGTGTAGGGATGGTTGCCCTGGGGCCCGGTGTCTCTGTGCAGGGTTTGGCGACGGCTGGGGCTTGCGCTCCCTGACGGACCGGGGGATGTTGAGTTACTCACGAGCAAATGAACCACACAAGTCTTTTGGTAAACCAAGGTGCTGGTGGCCGGCCACCGCAGCCGGTTGTACTCTGGTCCCCCACCCGGGCTGATGGTCGCCGTCTTCTCCTCTGCACTGACTGTGTTTGTGTTTTGGACTTCCCGGTCTGGAACATGGGAGTCCGCTCCCGGCTTTTTGTGTGCCTGTGGAGCCGTGCCCACTGACGCTGACCCGTGAGATCTATGGGCCCTGGCGGTTTCCCTAGCCCTCTCTGTGTGTGGTTGTCTGCTTTTGGGACTTTGGTTGGGACAGGACATATAATCCTGCCCTCAATTGGTTGATTAGCTAGGCCATTGGTTCCAGTCCTGGCTTCAGGGTCCGAGTACCCCCTCTGTGCACGGTTTCCGGTCGGGTCTCTGGTGTAGGTACCGGCGGGCTCCAACCCTGTCCCGGTCCACCTCGGTTCTGCCGAGCCGTCTTCCCGTCTCCTGCTGACGGAGACCACTGTCTGCCACCTAGCCAAGGCATCAGGGCTCCGACCCTGGTACCTTTCAACTTGAACTAACTCCTCCGCTGGAGCTACACCTGTCTCCAGCCATACTCCTCTCAACTTGAACTCTACACAGATCTACTGTTTTTCCCGCCCCGGACTGTCTAGACCCCTAGGTGGGAGTTCCCTAACCGCCTGGTCCCGTCCACTGGTGTGCATGTCTTGCCCTGAGGGGGGATGACTAAGGTTTCAGGTCGGCTGTGTGTGACCTAGGTGAGGGAAGGTGTTATGCGGGGGCCTATTGTGTGGCTACCTGGTTTTCCAGGGCGACACACTACCAGCGGTGCAGTCACAGATTCTGTGTTTCGGCACAGTAGTCAATGGGGGATCAGTTCAACTAAGGCCCCTTTTCACACATCCGTTTTTTTTGCCATCAGTTACAATCCGTCGAATTGTGAAAAAAAGGACTGCGACGGATGGCCTCACATTACATCCGTCTTACGACGGATCCATCGAAGAATGTGTGTCTGTTGGACTTAGGGGCACTTTGCACACTACGACATCGCAAGCCGATGCTGCGATGCCGAGCGCGATAGTCCCCGCCCCTGTCGCAACTGCGATATCCTTGTGATAGCTGCCGTAGCGAACATTATCGCTACGGCAGCTTCACATGGACTCACCTGTCCTGCGACCGTCGCTCTGGCAGGCGACCCGCCTCCTTATTAAGGGGGCGGGTCGTGCGGCGTCACTGCGACGTCACACGGCAGGCGGACAATCGGAGCGGAGGGGCGGAGATGAGTGGGATGTAAACATCCCGCCCACCTCCTTCCTTCCGCATATTCTACGGAAGCCGCAGTGACGCCGGTAGGAGATGTTCCTCGCTCCTGCGGCTTCACACACAGCGATGTGTGCTGCCGCAGGAGCGAGGAACAACATCGGACCGTCGCGTCAGCGTAATTAAGGATTACGCCAACGCTGCACCGATGATACAATTACGGCGCTCGTTAATCGTATCATCGAGCCTTTACACACTACGATGTCGCATGCGATGCCGGAAGTACGTCATTTTCAATTTGACCCCACCGACATCGCACCTGCGATGTCGTAGTGTGCAAAGCCCGCCTTAGTCTAAGGGAATATGCACATGACGTGCTTAAAGGGGTTTTGCCATCTCCATGATTCTATCTCAATACATAGTAGGTGTAGTAATAATAATAATAATAATATTAGTAAATACTTTCAGTTAGAAATGTAGTCAAGTTTTCCCAATAAGCTATGTCACTTACCTCATGTGCAGCCATGGCAGTAACTTAGATATCCATGGTTATGACCACTTGCAACTAACTAACTTTGACTATATGCATGGCATGGATATGTGACATCCCAGAACTATGGGATCCTCAGTCCTGGGCCGTATATGTACGGGGATGGTCTGTCACAGTTGTGTAATGGCCGATGCCCGGTTCCGTGATCCTGGGGGTCGCTTTTTAATAGGGAATATGTACAGGGGAGTTAAAAGAGTTTATATTGTGACGCCACTTGCGGGTTGTGGTTATGGTGATGGAACCACCGCTGCACAGTCTTTTATCACTGGGGCTGATGGTGGTGGCAGCCTAGATGGTAGGCCAGGGAGTGGATGGTGGGATCCAGTGCAGAAAGAAGGGAGACCACACGATGGGGATGCAGTGCAGCTTCTGTTTATACTCACGGTAAGGTTGAGTTCAGGCACTGAGGATGACTGGTAAAGGCCCCTGGTCCTCACTGGTTCGTGGGACCCCGTAACTTGGAGCGTTTGTGGGTCCCTTACTGTCTGTCGGCAGTCTCTCGTCAGCATGGCAGGCAGTGCGAACCCTGTAGGGTCGGTGTTTTGTTCCAGGCCCTGGATCAATCTTTACTGCTGGTGCTCCCAGATTCTTGGGTCAGTGAGGTCCGTGAAGGTCCCCTCACTGTGGAGGTATTTGTCAGGTTGCCTAACCTAGGGCCCTGTGCCCCGTCGGTGCTCTGGTTCCAGGGGTACCTGGCTATACCCTCCCTGCAACCACTCTCCTACGCCACCTAGGTCACTGCTACACGACCCCGTCTGGAGACATATCCGTCCCCTTCAACTGTCACTACCGGACTCCACTGTATGTGTCTGTCCCCTCCCACCGGGTTGCCATCTGGTGGACTGGACTGGCTCCACCTCTGGGTGGCCATCCATTGGATCCCTGACTAGTCAGTGATCCCTAATTGGGAGTGGGAAACGGGGGATGTTATGTGTTTTGGTGGTACTGGCACTAGTCTTCCAGGTCCCTGGGAGTAGGCCCTGCATATTTCTCTGGATGCAGTACCTAGTAGTGCCCTGAAGGGTTCAGGGGTTCTACAGATATCTTTGCTACTGCATTGCCCTGCTCATGAGGTAAGTGATATAGCTTTTCAGGAGAACTATACTACATTTCTAATTGGAGGTATTTGCTGATATTCTTATTATTGCTCCTACTACATATTGGGATAGGATCGTGGAGATGGGAAGTCCCTTTTAAGGGCATGTGCACGAATTGAGTATTTGCTGAGTTTTTTACCTCAGTATTTGTAAGCCAAAACCAGGAGTAGGTAAAAAAGTACATACTGTATGTTTTGTTTTATATGTTTATAAGATGCACGCCAAATTTAGAGGAGGAAAATATGACTCCACTAAACCACCACCGCCCCGGTAAGCCAAATCCATTTTGTAAGGTGCACCCCCATTTTACTCCCAGTTGTGGGGAAAAAAAGTGGGTCTTACAATCCAGAAAATACGGTATATGATGACATGTTTCTATTATACTTTTACTCTGATTATTCCACTCCTGGTTTTGGCTACAAATACTGAGGTAAAAAGCTCACCAAATACTCATCATGTGCACGTGGACATATACACTGACAGGTCCGCCAAAGTTTTCCTAGATCGATCCACTGTAGGAAAAGGCCAGTGTTTTTTCTCCCACAGCAGCTTTGTTGGGAGACCTGCTGGTGTTTTTTCTAAATACTCTCAAGTATAAAGCATATTTGACTTCATTTGGAAGAATTAACGTTTTACTTCTTTTATCTGCTGCATGGTTTCTGGCCACTAAAGTGGTTAACATAAGTACTGAAATGTGCACAACAATATCGTGTTGACACTGCTATGCATTATATTCATTTTTTGCTACTTTTGGCGTTTTTTTTAGTTGGATTCCAGGTGGAAAAATATGTTGTGTGCCCATACCTGAAGAGTTCAAAATGTTTCTTTTGTGCTGCGTCCTCACTGGGGATAGGGAGTGCTAAGCAGTAAATCCCCTCCATTATATCAGTGGGTACCTTATGGTGAGGGGTCGTGTTATTGAAATAGCTAAAGATATAACTAGACCAAGAAATTTTGTTCAAAAGTTGAAGCCAAGGCCTCTTTGAGATGTCCGTTGTTTACATACATGTTTTAATCATGTTTTTCATGGATATATAAGGCATATTCTGTGTAGCCAATGGGGCTGGTCACATGCATGGCTTTTATTGTGGACCGAGTGGCCACAAAAAAAATGTGGAAACATGTCCATATTTCATGAATCAAACTCACTGATGCAAGTCAATGGATTGGTGAAAAAAAGAAATAGCACTCTGATGCCATCCATGATTCAGCTCAGTGCTGTCTACCTTAGGCCCCATTGAAGTATGTCAAAGACTGGAATAACAAGTGCATAGGGTCTTACCAGATATAAAGCGATAATAAATAAATAGGTTCACTCACCTATAGGGGTTGTGAGAAAGTCACAACTCCTGTATTTGCATAGCAATGGTTGGAAAAACAGCTGTAGTCCCGAAGAATTGACATGAAGTATAGGTAGGAAGATCGGGTATCACGCCGCACTTATCACCAATCAAGCCGGAATTACGTCTACGCATTTCAGGGGTCACAGCCCCCTTTCTCAGGACAGTATAGCAACGACAAGGAAAGTATCTTTTTAGCCCCTTGTTATAGTGGTCGGTCATAAAATGACTGTAACCTTTGCTGTCAACTTTTTTAAAAAAAGTCCTGGTGATAATTTGTTCATATCTTTGGGATATAGTCAAATCTACAAAATCAATTCTGATCTCATCGACCACTGGAGTAAAAATTAGTCCCCATTCATTATTTTTTATAGATGCGAGAAAAGATTCAATATTGTTTTCTCTGTTGTCCCATATGAGGAAGAGATCATCAATATACTGTATCTTTTGTATACAATAATATATTTGGCAAAAATACTATCCTTGTCATTGCTATACTGTCCTGAGGAAGGGGGCTGCCACCCCTGAAACGCGTAGACTTGACCTAGCTATACAATAAAGACATGGATTTATTAATTCCGGCTTGATTGGTGATAAGCAAGGTGTGATACCCGATTTTCCTACCTATACTTTAGACCCCCTTTACACATGTTAGTCAATGTGTCTGTGTGTTCTGTGTGCTGTTTATGTGCTACCCATGTGACATCCAGATAGCACACGGGCAGCATGAACTTATATACTTACCTGTCCCCGGCGCTGCAGTCTCCGGTGCTGCTCTCACACTTTCTTCTGGTCCCACAGTCAGTGCAGTGAATATTCATGAGCATAATGAGCAGGCTCGGAAGCAAGTGTGACAGCAGTACCGGAGACAAATAAGCATAAAAAATACATTTATTTCTCAGTGACGTGTTTCCTCAGGTACGTGTTACACTGATGTCACACCCGGATCACATTGGTGCTGCCGGCAGAAAAGGGACAGATCACTGTGTGAAGCCCACGGACATACATGTGCTCCACATGGACACACAGTCTGTGTCAAAACATGAAGGTGTGCGCAAGCCCATTGATTTTAATGGGTCTACGTGTGTCCATGTCTCCGCTATCCACATACCAAAAATGAATGAACTTGGATCCAGCTCACTAATTAACACTAGAAGTCCCAGAGAGGGGTCATTTAACATTTCTACCTTTGGAACCCAGAGACGGGTCGAATGACCTGAAGGATTTTAGCTAACTTCCTATAATCACCGTCTTTTGTTCTGTAATTAAGGCCATTACTGTTGCACCACAGGAGGTTGTTGTTTTCCATTGAGTTTAGCCATTTAGTTTCTAGTTAGTTCTATTCATTTTATTGTACGTCATTTGACCCTCTTTCGGGATTTCAGGGGGGAGCTCGAAATTTCTGGGACTTCTAGTGTTAAAAGTCATTCTTTATTTGTCAAATGCAGAAAAGAAGTGATTGCGGATATCTGTAGTTGCTTTATTGGTTGGCCAAAAAAAGGTCACAAAATACAAACATAATAGTAACATAGGCTCGTGCTTTGTACCTGAATCATTGCATAATTTCTGCAAACTCATACTTAACCTTCATTCCTCATCCACTTGTACTACCGACTTGTTCTTTGATATAGAATTTACACAAGAAATGTTTTTTGTATTTACTTTCTTAATCTTTTGTTAGAAAAAATGTCTTCTGTGAAATATCCATTGAGAGATTTGTAAAAGTGAATGATTTCCAGGTTTGAAATGGCAGAGGGTTTTCAATAAAACAGACCCCAGCCGTGGTGCCTATGTTATAATTAGACTGGCCTGGTGCTTTGTAAGCTGGTGTGACCAGCTGAGGATTTTACGGCTGTTAACGTATTTTCATTGAAAGGTCACTTAGCTGGCAATTTACCGCAATCAGAGACAGCAGTTATGTTTCTTCTCTGTGTAAAAGTAAATATTTAAAGGGCACTTCTACTAATTGTACTTTGTGGCTTCATATGGTACACGCTGAAATCCACCATATG